>NC_142415.1:12572500-13888750 GCF_059516105.1 Syngnathus floridae
GAGAGAGAGAGAGAGAGAGAGAGAGAAAGAGAGAGGGAGGGCAGTTGAAAGAGTGAGTGGGTGCAGGTCAGCAAATCAGTCAGTCAGCGAAACACAGTTGTTGGACACCACAGCCGAAAAAAATGGAAGGCATACCTGTTTGCAGCAAAGCGACGGCGGGATCAGATCTCGGCCTGGTGGTATCTTGTATTAATTATTCTCCTGGAAAGATGTTAGCTGCAGCGTCATCTCTCCCGAGAAGGCACTCCTACTGTCCCACAGTCGGTGGATGGAGGTGAGCTATAGGAGAGAGGAAAGAAGAGAGCGAGTCAGAACCGGCGGCAGGCCCATGCAAACCATGACTGGCCCACGTGAGATTGATCACGCACGCTGAGGCCTCTGCGGCGCAAAGGGGGGGAACTGTCGGGAGAGCGGCGCGCTTTGTGTAGCCCGAGGATATGGAGAGTCGAACGCACTGTCACGCGCACACGCTTAGATGTGACACAAGTGCTGTTAGCATTTGAGCTAACACAAAAAGAGTGATGAAAAGTGGGCCGCGTGTTTATGTCATCAACCAGGCTGATGGAGGCCCTCATTAGCATTCACTGACAACCGCCTGCACATCTGCTCTCTATAATGCCTGTGTTGGCTCACGGGGCAGCTGAAACCGGACAGGCAAATAAAAAAGGTCAAAAGTCTGTCAGGGAGAAGGGGAGAGGACGGTGATTACAAACAATGGAGGATAAAAGAGATGCATATGAGTGGCGGGAGTGCGACTGCATGGCCCCTCAACCTTTGGGAGTACTGGCTGCAGCTAATCTCATCAATGCCTTATATATACACACATACACACACACACACACACACGCACGCACGCACACATACACACACACATGTATGCGATGCAATGGTTAACAAAACAAGAGTCATAAAATCTTAAAATTACATTGGCAGCAGTGGTTTCGTCGTGGATGATAGCATTTCAGTGCATTAAATTCACAACAGGCAGCAGTTTGTTAATTATGTTTAATTATGCCATTAAAGGACACTTTTATAAATTATATCATTAAGAGATTTTTGGTTGGTTTGGAAAAGAACCTATACAAATGACAATGTCAAAAAAATGGCAGGTACAAGTTGAATTTGTTCCATGACCACACTCGTATGTCAAGGCACCACTATGTACTCCATGCCTTCCCCCATTTCCGCCTAATTTTCGTATTTTAATGGATTGTTTGACTGCACTCGTCCATTGCAAGTCAAATAAACACGAGACGAGGGAGATATAGGCAGCAGTGATGATGTTGAAAATCAATTTGCATTGCATTAAGCAAATATAAAGGCTAGCGGTTGAGTTCTCTTCAGCTTAGCGAAATCACATTTCCCAAATCAAACATCCCATTCATCCATCTTCTCCAGTCTGTCTCAGTCTGCCTCGGCCAGTATGTAGATTGATCCAGATGGACACGGCGCCTAGACCTCCGGTCGTCCCCCATAGACACTCTGGATGAACTTGACTCCCAGTCCTACAGATGGGAAGGAGGAACCTTCACCTTGGGTGAACCCTGGGCTGTGACACCCTCACCCCCACCGCACCATCCTTTCGTAGCAATGGCATTGAATTCAGATCGCATTCCCAGCAGCCATCATCGTGGATGTCTGATCAATACTAGAGAATTATCACACAAGGCTTCCTCAAACACAGTGTCAACATGCCAGCGTTGACCACAGAGCACGTGTGTGATCACTGGGGTGGAAAGAAGCCGTGACCGAGTGGTGGAGCCTTAGAAGACGGAGAGCCCCTTGCAGCGCCTTAGGGGGGTGGTTTGTGGGTTTGACCGGCCGTGTCGCTGAGCATGCTGGGCCGCAACTTAAAAGGACATCAGAGGGCTGTTACACCTCAAAGCAAAGCTCACTTCCTTCCATCTCCAGGATTCACTTTCTGTGCATTCTCAGCACAAAATTATCCTTCCCAAGAATTCTCCAAACATTTAAAGCACACTAATGCCCAAAATGTCATAGGTACCGAGCGAGGTACCCGGATACAACTGAGGTCAACCATTGCAAAATAATTACAGTCGACGAGTCTTGCATATATTGGTGGATGCGCTGCTTCATATGCCTAACTGTATGATTGGAACCACAAAAACATGGCTAGAAAGGAAAAGGGGGACAATAGAGGCAAGGATTTTTTTTGTGGAGGCTGTTGGAAATGAGTGCTTGCACCATTCATTAATTCCTTCATTTTTGTGTGTGTTTGTTTATACGTACGGTTTGGCAGTTTGAAAGCGGTACAAATCTAGACCAACTAGCCGCTAGTTGATGAACCCTGCACCCTGCACAGCCGTTTAGTCAGGTTTAACTACGTCGCTTAGTGCGTGGTGGGCTTTAAGCTAGTATTTGGGAGGACTAGCCTTGCCTCTGATTGATCAGTTGACGAATAAAGTGAAGTATAGTTATATGCCACAAGTTTGATGTGCTTTCTTCAAACGGCAATCAAGAGAGAGAAAAGAATGATTGAAGGATTTCTTTATGAAAAGTTAAAATCTTACTCGCATTATCCAACTTTCCCTCCTTCTGTTGCGTTTCCTTACGCCTTTTATTTTTAAGTTGAATTTGAAATATTTATATTGCTCGGTTTCAGAGTAAATGAGCTGAGGGCAGATTTTCCATTAAAAATCTAAGTTGAAGAGACGAGAAAAGAGAAGTGGTACGTATCTCAATGCGTTTTGGGTTTTAGTCATCTTTAATCAATTCTGTGTTTCTGCACCAGGGGAAAAAGAAGCATCAGATGAAACAGCCAGTCGTCCCCTCCCACCTCTCCCCCTCAAAACCAGTCTTGGAGATTAAAAACTTAAAAGAAGCGCAAAAGAAATACCTTCTTACTTTTTATTGCATTAGCGAGTCCTTGACCATCCTTGCTTTTGTTTGCTTGTTTAAGTAAAATTCCACCTTATTTTGAAACATGGATTTTTTCCGAGGTCAGCTACTTCTGAATGGTGGATTCAATGCTGAAAGACGCATTTTAATGATATTCTGCATGCAGCAAAGAGGACTTCAACTTGTGATATCATTTCTTTCTATTCTTCATTGTACCTGCATACGCGCTACCTTCTGCTCGAAACTTCATTCATTCGACAGGGTAAAAAAAATAAAAATACAGCTTTGGCAGTGGTGTTTTGATAAATGTAATAAAGAACGCTGTCAATCAAAAAATACAATGCCTAATTTGACAAAGCTGTCAAGAAGAAGAAAATCGCAAAGTGAATTTCAAACAAGACCTTGTTTTGCCCATCCAAGGTGTTTAAATTTGTAGTTCACTTAAATCTAAGGCTACATCGTCGGTTCGACTTGTGATGAAGAATATGAGCAATCTGTTTCATATTTATTTCAAATGGGAATAATAAAAAATCATGGGGAAAATAAGAAATATTATTTGGAAAATGAGTATAAATTTAAAGCAAAAAGAGAGCGCCACAAAGCACAGTGAGGCCATAAAGACCCAAGGGATCATTATTCAGTGAGCTGACCCGAGAATGGTGTGTGACTGTTCCCTTCTCTGAAGGGCCATCATAACGATAGCATAAGTTCAAAGGTCCCAAGGCCCCATAGGAGCCATCAAGATCCCGGAAAATATCCAAGCACTCCGTGGAGGGCGCTCGTCTTGGTTCTGAATCGGTTAGTTGGGCAGCTGCACCGGCGTTCTGAGCTCATGTGCAGCTTGCGGTTTCAGACATGCTTGTTTGTGATGCAGATATGATCCGCACGGCTGACGTTGCGGTCATACATCCTGAGTAGTGTGTGTTAAAATGTGCTCTTAATAAAATATTTCTGGGGCAGTGCCAACTCGTGCTCCCCACGCTCGTTAGAGCTCTCCGACCAGCTTGATAAGTGCAGCTCTGCTCCGTGATGATTTATTAAGATGGGAGAAGGCGAGGGCTGGCCGGTCCAAAGCGCCCCAGGACACGCCAACCGCAGAGACATTTGAGGGTAAAGGCTCGGAATAGGGGGTGCCTCCGAACAGATTTACATCATCCAAGATGCATTTCCAAATGAATTATGTAAGGCCAAATTGAAATACATCAGAGTCTCACAAATTTTGCTTCGTTTTGCGGGCTGCGATCTTTTAGCGACTCTCACTTCCTTCTGATGCGCTCGTCTGCATCGCCATGAGGTAAACTTGTGGCCATTTGGTTCATATGGAAAGCCGCTAATGGATGGGGTTTAAAAATAAATGCAGCAGTAATGGTCAGATCAAAGCAAACAAACAAGCTGGCCTAATTGACAGGTAGGTTAGGCAGGTCCAAGGGGAAACATGATGAGCGAATATAGATTCTCTATAGGTCAGGATGTCTGTGGTGGATCATTTTGAGGTCTGCAGGCAGGCTGCATTTAAAATGAAGAGGAAGAATGGCACCGCTTTTCCACTGCATGGTATCAGCTTGATTCAAATCCGCTAAGTTTCAAACTCAAAATGGTAGGGCGGTGTCCCAACTTACAAGGACACAATTTAAAAATACCAGCTGTCGCTCAGACGAATTTTTTGCTTTGACTTACAAGCAAAAATTGTTTGTTGCCATTGAACACAACCGCACATCAAGCAGCACTTTACAAAATAGTGAACAATTCTTCACAAATGGCTTCTTCAGATGTAACAATTAAAGACCGCTTTGCTTAATGCTAAAAAACAATGCAAAAACCCAGAGATGGACTAACAAACAGCATCTATGTGGTGGTGGTATGAACAGATTTGAAAACTGACAGTGCAGCAACACGTGTAAACAGACAATTTAAAAATTCCTAAGCATATATTCTTCATCATCTATGAGGAACAATTAATATTACTGCAGCATACCAAGTCCCAATTGGGAAACGCTTCGTTTGTGTCTTTATGACTATTAACAAACGGCAGGTAAATGAGCTCGCTTCTGCAAAATCATTCGCCTTCTAGCTTTGTTGATTAGAAGCATTTCTGGCTAAAGCCAAACTGTGCCAGGGTTTTTCCTATTTAGACCTGGATTTGACCCTTCTGATTTTAAGTCAACTAAAAGTCAAACATAATTGTCCTGTTTTACGGGCTGCAATCGTATAATAAAATTAGAACATATCCAATTAAATCAAAGAGTTATGTTGGGGGCTATCACATTTCTTTGGTTAGGTTGCTACAATTCGTAGCAGCGCCTGAACAAGTGTTAGTGCTCAGCAGACATCATGAGAGAAGTGAGTCTTAAAGACGTCTCGACAGAGAAACGCTGGGTATCCTCCAGAAGAGGAAACAGCCTTAGTGGTTGGAGGATAGATCGTTTTCCCCCCTTGCCACAGTTAATTTTCAAATCTCCAACATCCTATGGCTGTCTGTTTTTCTTCTTCTTATGTTTTTTTTCCTGCTTTCATTCTTTTCTTTTAAAATGAAACTGGAGCTGGGGCGTGATAGTGATAGATGGCTCAGCGCTCTAACACGTTATCCAATCCGGCGCAGATTTCATCCAATAAAGAATCACTTGTGCACTCTCAAACTAAATGGAAGTCAGGCAGCGGAGAGAAAGGGTCTGCCATGTGTTTCTGTGCTGCGAAAATCAAATTTTCGTAAAGCTGCCGCAGCGGTGGCTGGCGGACAAGGCAGCAACAGCCATGACTGGCCAGGGCCGCAATGTCTGCACACACAATTTAATCCATCACAGGGCGCTTGACACCATATCAATCAACCTTTCATCAGCATGCACCTCCCAACATAAAAAGAAAAAAAAATAGAATATTTATATACAGTCACCTCTGACTGCGGTGACTGAAGCTTGAAGTCAATTGACCAATGAAGGGAGAAATGAAATTGAGCATTAGGTAAAACTATCATCAAAAATAAACACTGTGTTTAATGTAGGGAAAACCTCTTTAAAAACTAATGAAATACACTGTGTATTTATCTCAGGATTCATTTCCTTCAACTTGCAGTTAACTATAGAATATTCAGCAGATGAAATAAAAATGAATTAAAAATTCATGTGCATTAAAAAGTCTTGCGAGCGCCGTGGGCCCGCCATTACACAGGAAAAACTTTGAACTGATAGATCATGAAGCTTTTTTTCTTCCTGAAGTGTTTAATGATATTTCCAATTCAACACATTACTTCTGTAAGCTTGTCTGCATTTGTTAAAGCGGTGGCATACAACAAAATATTACTTCAGGGGCTACATGACAGCAAGTCAATTTTCATTTTTAAACTTTTGCTGCATGATTTTCCCCCTTACCCCGCCCTCTTCATCAACTCGCCCCTCCTATGGCAGTCCTTTGTTCCGGGAATGCAGTCCCTTTTACCCCCGTCTGTATCCCACAGGCTGTGGCTCCAGTGGCCTATGATTTATAATTCATAGGGGCCGCTTTTACATGGGACCTTAGTCTACCTGATACTCAGCCACTGGGCCCATCCTGGGACAGCGCAAGGGGGGCTCTTCGTTACGCCTGGCACCGGAATACTAACATGACACCCGTTTCTTTGAAGCATAGCCTGTGTATGACAATTTGACGTAGTAATCTATTTTTCCCCGACAAGATCAGGCGATGTCTTGTTTTTTTTTTCCCATTTATCTTGATCAACCGCAATTTGCTTCCTTTGGAACGAACGCTCAAGCATTAAATGATTCTCATTCCGGTGAACTGCAGCTTCTTTTTCCAGACAAGCGCTCATCTTGTTCACGGAGTTGGTGTTGTGGAACATGGCACCTGTAAAGCTCAGCTCTCATGGTGAATCGCATTCTCAATCGGCCTCGCTCTCTGCTCTGACCTCAGCATACGGCACGGAGAGTTCTGCGCTCTTGGCCCTGGGCTCTGCTGTGCTGCTTAAAACCCTGTTGAGGCTCCAAAAGGCAAAACATTCTGCTTGTGGATGCCTCACCACCCACCTGTGTCTGTGTTGCTACACAGGCAAGGTGAACAGGCCTTGTCTGATTGCCAGCAGCCGATCACATGACAAACAACCAGGCTCAAATCAGACATGTGTATCGTTGTTGTTCCTGACTAATTATTCCTCCCTCATTTGCAAGCGGAGCTGTTGCTCATTTAAATTTCAATGGGGGCAAGCGTAGGGTATGATGTCAAGGAGTTAAGCGTGTGGCTAAGCTCAGGGAGCTCAGAGCCCCCCTTTCTCCTTTGTCCAGTAACTACATCATCACAATGACACCTCCTGCTGAGTTTGCCTAATAAACAGCCAAAACAGAATGGAAGATGCGCTGTTGTTTATGCGAAGGACGGCTAAGGGCGATAGGGATAGTGGTGGTGGTGTAGGGGGGTGGGGGGTTAGATTGACATAGCAAAGAGCTCTCAAATCAGCGGGTTGCTCCTGGATTAGTTCAGTTGTAGCACAACTCGGCGCTCCACAGAGATCATTTATGCAATTA
Organism: Syngnathus floridae; assembly: GCF_059516105.1. Classification (NCBI taxonomy): domain Eukaryota; kingdom Metazoa; phylum Chordata; class Actinopteri; order Syngnathiformes; family Syngnathidae; genus Syngnathus; species Syngnathus floridae. Next base: position 12,579,871 of record NC_142415.1, read on the forward strand.
TCAAGAACAAGGCCGGCCGCAGAGCCCAACAGCTCACTTCAAAGCCCGACGCAAGATGAACAGTTACAGCACGCCGGTCTATTTCCATACAAGCCGGCCCATCCCTCCTTGTTCGCCTTCACTCCCTCTGCCTGCGGGCGTTTCGACTGTTCTAATGAACATAGGGCCCGTTCCACACCCAAACACACATGATTAGAGGTCCATGTTGCACACTGGGCAGGCACAAAGAAAAGCAAGCCCCAGTCAAGGACAACTGGGCCTGTCAAACTCTCGCCTCCTCACATTGCCATCATCACTTGTAAGAGACTGACGGGCTTTAGGATTTTTGAATTTGATGCACATTTATAAAGCGGCTTTGGGTGTCGCTGGGTTGCGCTACAGATCGTATCACATATCATGGTCGCCATCAATCATGAGGTGTGACTTAAATGGTCGGCTGTACTTTAAGGCTTGAAGTAGAAGCTTGTTTTTCTAATTCAGGATGATATTTCAACCAAATATCAACGGCACATTACTCCTTTGAAACTGAGGACTGAGCCGAGATGAGATCATTCATGAGCTGCAGGAGGGCATTGTTTTAAACAAGTAAAAATACCAAGATGTTGATCATTTCCAGTGATTCAATTTTGATCTCATTAATTGTGCAGGTATGGGTAATATCGAGGAAGGTATCAGCCTTAATTTCTTGGCTTTATTGCCAACTGAAATGTTTTGGAGATGCCGCTGTGCATCAACATGGGAAAACTTACAAAAGCAGAAATTTAATAGCACACCAGCTCATGACAACTGAGTGGATTGACTGATAAAACGTTAAGTTACCATCACAATCTAAAAATTGAAATCCACAGGGACTGATAAAAAGATATGTAGCTATATATTTACTGCGTGACCAGAATGTCTAAAATGTCTGACTGAGCAATGACAACATAATTTTGTGATAGACGTTTGATGCATTAGTCAGGCCTATGAAAACAAAAATCCTGCTGATTTGGACGTTGTTATTAAGCGTATAGGCACGCTTAACTCTAGGCCATGTGACTTTCTAATCAGATGTAGCCATGTTCTATTGTAAAGAGAGATCCAATGCAAACATACAAGTAACAAGATCCACTACTTGGATATAGTTTCTAATCAGCACGATAAATTATTCAGCCTTGAAAGACCTTGGACTATGAACAGTGTCAGCACGCTGACATAGATATGGATGCTGCCATCAAAGTTCTGAGGACGACACGGGGTGAGGCGAGAGTTGGCCTAGGTCACGGAGCCGAGAAGAGATAGGCAGCAAGTCAGATGAAAGCCTGAACATCAGCAGCGGTGCTAATCGATCGACTCCGAGGATGCAGACACGAGAGCAGACGGATCATTTAAATGTAGTAAATGCAGATGATAAAGCGGGGGCACCAGACTCCGATCAATAGAATTATAGCACAACTCTGATTTCCATGGAGTCGTTTAAAGAGTTCAAATTAACTGTGATGGTGGTCATTTCTGCTCATGTGGCTCTTTTATGCTTATTTAGTCAATAGTATAACTTTGAAAGCAATCGAATTGATGGTGAAAATGTAGTGAAGACAGATGATCTAAATGGATTAAAATGTTTAACAAGGAGATGTTATGGATGGACTATTTAACAGTATAAAAGGTGATTTCATTTCAAGCTTATAGATTGCTTTTGCCTGCACTGAAGGTGTGCAACTCTAGATTCTTGTACCATATTAATATCAATATTTCCATCAAAAAGTGAAATCTGTACTAGAATTTTACAACTTTTTTTATTTAATGCAATGGCATCACAGAGTTTCTCTGATTTAACCAAGGTACTATTATTTGTCTATATTTAATTATCTTAACAAATCGTACAATTTGAAAGCTTTACATCAAACATTGGCCTTCTCAAGAGAAAAGCATGCCTGAGCACATTGCTGGCACCTCAGAGCAAGTTCATGTATGTCACGCAACGCGCTCATCCATCCCCACAAGAGCACTCTGACCCTCTCATCTAAATATTGCATGAATTACAAATGCTGAGTTTCCCACTACGACTTAACCACTGCTGATGAAGGCAGAGGCTCGTCTCATCATCCCTGTTTAGGGACCTGCTCAATTTAGCTACTCCCAGATGGGTTCCCTGTGATATACAACGATGTAGAGGACACAGAAGAGGAGGTCATGGGCAGCAGCAAGTTTGGAGTCATCTTGCAGCAAATGGCATCACACTAATTCTTTCACCTCCCCACAACTTGTGAGACTCAAGGCTGGTGGGTGAGCCAACAATTATCCGCAGAGAGTGTTTTATAATGCTGACATAAAGATATCAACTAAGACCATGTGATCAGGACGCATTAGATGTATTGCCTGGAAGGAAGCCCCGCACGCTGAAAGTTTAATCCTGCTGATCTATATGAGTAATTGTGGTGCATTACTTCTAATTACGGCAGCAGCAGTGATAATCCCTTTAATACCAATTCAGATAGACGGTGCAATGAGAGTCAGAGAAGGCAAGCAGGAAGGTGGGAGGAGGGGAATGCAGCGAAAGGAGTTTGATAGGTTAAAAAAAAAAAGAGTTTAGGCGTGAACTAATTCAGACTTGCATTTGCAGCAAGTTTTAGCATAACAGCTCAATGTCCACATATCTTTAGTAAACATTCAATAAAAAACATGTTTTATAATCAGGGGCGCACATGAGCGTTCAGGCAGTGTGCACGAGCACTGCATATTTAATATCACACGCCAGTTCCAGTCTTTCATTGTGCTTTTGCGCTCTGAGAGTTGGTCAAGGGCCAACGTGAAAAGTGAACTAAGGCAATAACATCGCTGAAAGTTAGCAAGGACACAAATAAACAGAATGTAAGGGCTGAAGTTTTCGCCGTATTTTTTGCTTCACTTCAATGGACATTCTGTTGCCCATTCTAGTATGTGTCAAGGCCACCTAGGGGTGGGATAATAGAGACATATGTATGATAAACTAAAAAAAAAAAAAACATCATTACAAGCTGATATGACAATAAAAAAAATAATTTTTGGTTTCTATGTGTCAGTTCATCATAACAACCCATTATTGCATGCATAGTTCAGACAAAGACATTCACGTTGGTTAAAACATTTACTACATACAGCCATGGCTGTGAAAAGATTTGTTTTGGTGTTGTAAATCTGTCTAATAGTCATATTTGTTGTATTTTCTTTATATAATGCTTTGCTATTTTATTGCTCCGGAAAAACAGTAACATGACATAGGCCTACTGTATACTGTTGTCATCGAACAGCAATGATATGTTTCTTTTAATAATCTTCTTATTGTTTTTGGTGGTGTCACAAACTATTGAAGTCAGATGTAGATGATGGACAATGTCCTTGCCCGATCCACATTGTTGTTCCCTCTTGTCCTCTAACTGCCGGTTGCACATTTCCAATCTATTCCATAACCTCCCCCATCTCGCACTGCCCAGCAGGGACATGCTGCAAGGCAAGGGGAGGGGGGGATGATGATTTTAAACATGAGGCTGGGTGACATCTGATGGCAGGTCGGTGATAAAAAGCAACATAGAAAAAAAGGATGAAAGGCAAAGAAAATAGATGCAGATCAGCAGTGGAGGCAAATCCCTCCCGTCTCCATCTAAATGAATCAGAAGGGGTCCAAACCAAATGGCCTCCATTTACAATTCAAGTAGAAGACTGTGTGATATTAAAATGCTTAGCTAGTGGAAGTACCCAAAATTTGAGCGGTGCAACCGGATCAACATCAGGAAAAACAAATGAATGTAAAGAGGAAATGCTTTACAATGAGGAAAAAAAAGTTAACTTTCTCCTGTTTTTTTTTTTTCCCCCCCTCTATGCCTGGGGAACAATGTTGGTGGAAGAGCGGAGAAAAGTCATGTGACGCTTGAGCTCCTTCATCCTGTTTATTACAGTGCTGGCCCGGCCGGCTCTGTCCTCAAGCCTCTCTGCTCACTACTATTTAACTACACCTGTCATTTGCGCTCCAGTCATTTTTACCTCTATGCTCGCCTTTCTTTCCCCTGCTCGCAGGGACCGTTAACTGGGCCTGTCTGTCATGCTGGGTTGAAGTTTGGGTTAGATTTAGGCTCGGGTGAGCGGCAAGAGAGGCAAAGGTGGGGACGGGAGGGATTTCTGGAGGGGAGGGTGGCTGAGTTTGTGATGGGAGCACGACATGGTTCTTCTGACCACTGTGAGGCAGCCATCTTCTCATATAGTACAAGACAATCAACGGGAAATGAACGTGCACAACAGTAGATGAAGAAAGCTACAATTGAACTTAATATTTTTTAACGATGAGGAAAAATATATGGCTGTGTGCGCTGTTATATTACCCGACTGTGTGTGTTCTTAGAGCTTTTGTGTGTGAATATCCATTATATAAAAGTAAATCGTAACTTCTAATGCTAATTTTTGCTACATCATCAAAGGGGTTTCCTATTTACTGCTTGCCAAAAGCTGGCAAAGTTTCTAAAACAAAGTACGTATTATATTTAAATTAAAAATGTGTGTCATGCTTTTTATTGTGTGTTTAGATCTGCAGTAAAATCTAACAGGGGTGTCAATAAACATTTTAAAGCACGCTCAGGGAGGGTAAAATAACAGTCACATGCTTGCTACTGAAAACTGCTCAGCGTTTACAACACAGATTGATTTTAAAAGTGCTCCAAAAAAGTTCAAATATTTTGTTTTAAGTTTGAGAATCACTGCTCTACATGATTCATCAGTTATGAAAACAGTTGTTCAGTAATTTGATAAGCAATTAGTTGTCAAATAATCGTTTGTTACCTTTGTAAATTGCCCTTATAACTAAATAAACCTTAAACAAAACAAGGAGATTAAAGCATGTGTTACAACTGTGTAAAGCCACTGATGGATGACCGAGCTCCACTGTAACCAACTTCATCAACACCACCTAGCACATCTCTCAAGAAAGAGTGAATTTGAACTTTCCCTCTACCACAAAATGCAACAAAAGCCTCCATTATCTCTGAACAGACCCTTAACAAAGAGTAGAGGGTCTCCTTGTGTCTTCTTCCACTTTCTGCCACATGTACCTCAATGTTGTTGCTCTATTATTCCAGTGTAAATCCTCTCTGTGCTATTTCACCCCAGCCTGGTCCAGTCCTGCCACTCCACCCTCAGCAGGTTAAATTATAATTTAATTACCATGCCTTAGCTGCATAAGCTGCTTGGGAGCACTTGCCCCCCAGAATAATTTGAAAAGATTGTGTCTTCCCCTCATGATCCACCAGAGCCGAGCCCCCCGGAGGCCCACTTCAATATCCCACCTAATTATCTCTGTTAAATCGGGCACCTATTATGTAGAAATATCAGTAATTAAGTTGGAAGAAATGGTTAAAAAAAAAAAAAAGGTATTCCTTGAGAATTCCTTTTCGGATTTATTTTTTTCCTTGAGAGCGGGTTACGAGTACCCTGAGGAAATGTTCTTCCAGAATTTACTGTTCAACGGTGGAACTATGTTGCTTTGGCACAACACACAGATGAAATGTATGACAGCCAGAGCGGGCTTGACAAAGGACTGCATTACTTAATGAGTTCCGATAAATTGTATAATTTTCAAACAAGTACAAAAAGCAGTGGGGAGGAATAATTGGGTTTGTCTGCACCAGGGCTCCCCCTACAGTTGTGACAATTACTTTCCTTTTGAATCAGAAAAAGGAGACTTGCATTGTTAGGTTGTCAATGGCAGAGTGGTGCTTTGATATACAAGTGACCCGACTTTGTTGTTGGAGATGATTATGTGACGGTGTTAGAACCTTTTGAGCAATTAATTTTTTAGCACAAATGGTGAAGCAACACATATAGACAGATAATGTTTTTTTTTTTTTTCACGATACAACAGTACAATATTATAGTGTGAAAATATTCCTCATTAAAATGCACATTACGATTTAGTATATATACTATACGTGTCTTCCCCTACAAGTGTGGCCATGAATTGAATTAAACTTGCGGCTCAATACATACAAATTCAGGGCTGAAGAATTTTAAAAAACTAATGTGTGTAAACAGCCACACAAACTAAGCTAAACTATTTTCTCACCTGCAATCAGAGAGAACCTCATGCATAGTTAAATGGGAAAGACAGATATTCCCCGTGAATCTGCAATCTGAGAGACATCATGTCAAATTGTCAGATGGTGAGAGAAAAAAAAACTAAATTGTAAATCAGCTTTGATAGTCTTTGAGGGGGACAATGACAACAATGTTTTACTGTGTGGCAAACATCCTTTCATATGAACGCTCCTCGTCTGCATTTATTTGAATGTAAATACGACTGGGCTAGTAGTGCTTTATTATTCCTTGTCAGATAATCTCTCACCAAGAATGAATCATTTATGAGGAGATTTATTTTCAAAGAGAAACAAAAACCATAAACTCCTACAGTATGGCATATGTTATATCATACTGTATATAATTGGCTTTTCCCCGAAAAAGGAATAATTGCCTATGCACTAATACAAGCCGAGAAAATTGGAATTTCAGACAGATAAGAGATTTTTATTACATTTATTCAATTTAATCAGTAAGCTTTTATTCGTTGTTTATGTATTTTCTCGACTGGCTTTTGTCTGTTATTGCAAATGAACTTGAATAACTCTGTTTTATTAGACAAGTGATGAAGAAATGAAAGTAATAATTTGCTTTTCCTACTGCTTTCAGAGCATAACTACAGGTTAAGTTTAACTCAACCGTGAAGTTTAGTTAGGAACCCAGCAGCATCCTTTTAACACGTCTTGTTCCATGTGAGAAGCACGCGCAACCCGAATAAATACAGAGCAGATAATGAATAGACAAGAAAATAAGCATTACTGCTCTACGCTGTTCAATCTTCGCACACAATTGCAGTATTTTAGATAAAATTGCTTGCACCCACCGCACCCCCATTACACGAGCACACTCCACGACACACACAGATACACACATGTACACATGCACACATGCACACACACACACACACACACACACACACACTGTCTCAGCCTTTTTTATCCTATAATACGCCAAGGAAAGTCCCCTCTCTGTCCATGCAGACCCCCCACAAGGACGGACCCTGCCAAGGCAAATTACAGTGGGGTTGGGCTGGAGACCGCTTTTGTTTTGCGGCACTCAGCAAAACACAGAAAATAACTCAACTTTAAAAAAAAATAAAAAAAATAAACCTCCAAATTATGAGTTGAACTGGAGCAATTTGGCATGCTGTGATAACTGCTCTGTCAGAAAGTTCTTTGGCACGACTGAAAGAGATTTTCAACCTCGAGTCATCAAAAGAGCTACCGACTCATTAGGCTGCTTAATTACAGCTTGTGCACATCTTTGACCGTCATCCTTGTCAAAATAGAGGTGAAAACAAACTGTCCCCATCAGAAGAAGTCCATATTCCATCTTTTGTCTAGCCCACACAACCCTGTCTTGTCACAATAGCTCATCTGTCTTTTACCTTTTCTCATCTCCTTTGTACTTGGCCTTATTTTACAAGCAATGAACGATCACCTTATGCTCAATCTATCACCATCTTTTGTATTTCCCTCCAAACTAGTCAGTTGAATTGTTGGCAAAGTGCTGTTACAGTAAAGCCCTCTTGTCTTTTTAAGGATGTCATGTTTTGTTTGTCCTACCTTGTAGTACTTGCCAATACTTACTTCTGAAGCCAAAGCTTGGCGTCACTGGATGTACAATCGCAAATACAAAGCACAAAAGCAATCAGATTGACTGACGGGAAACACAATGCGTCTTTGCAGATGAAGACATACGATTGTGGCCACAAAGAACATAACTGTAGTTGATGTGAGGTCACATTATTTGTGTGGGTGGGTGGGTGGTTGGGGGGTGGTAAAATATTCAGAAATTTGAGTGGTAGACAGCTGACGGTGAAATTTAGATGGTGAAACAAACTGACCTTCAGACATGTTAAAATCTGCCACTTCGACTAGGAATAAAAATGTAAACATAACAGTTCCAAATTACGCTTGGTAATAATGTACTGTATTGTAATATAATATCATTTAAATTCCCATTTCAGTCACGTGGCCCTTGTACATCTGACCCTGTTGAGTCGGAGCCCCTGACGTTATCTAAAGCCAAGCCTCCAATTTGGGTTTTAAATTGGACAGTTATTTTTAATTGGACCGGCAAATTGGTGCTGTTGTTAAATCCAATTTATTATCATGGGCAGCTGGCGAAAGTAAAGCCACTCCTTAGAAAGAGTAAGCCACGACTTTGTTACATCTCGGCTGGATTGCTGCAATGCACTTTAATTCGGAGGCAACCAGTCTTCCTTCAAGCGTCTCCAGTTGGCTTGCGCACTAAGAGCAGCTCGTAGAAGGGGGCATAATTCCAAATCTAGCCTTTCTTCTCTGGCTCCCTGTTCATAAGGGAATTCATTTTAAGATTATTTTGTTTGTCCTTCAATCTTGAAAATCAGCATGAGACTTGGCATTGTTCTGTTTTTTTTTTTTTATTGTGTCTGGCTGTTTTAAAGAGTCTCTCTGAAACTACAGCGCCTGTCATGCGCAGGAACAATTGTCGAACAAAGACATGAACATAATATAATCATTCTTAATAATATTGAATATTCCACATAATGTAAAGAGAGTTTTCCAATGATTTAATGGCTTTGTTGTTTAAACGCTTTATGGTGTCATTCCTTCATTTTAACCTTTAAGCATACATGCTGAATTTTGTTACCTTTGTTTGCTCTCCACATGCAGGAATTACATGAGTGTCCAATCCAAAAGGGGATTACACCTGAAGCTATTTATAAGATACTTCTCATATTGTTCGCTCAATCAACTCGTCAGCATCAGTTGCATTTTTTAAACCACTTGATATCTAAATCAAATTGTTTCAGACCAAACATGTTCCCCACCCTTTTCAAGCAATGTATTTTACATTCTTCTGTCCTGTCAGTCAGTATCAATAATGGAAGCACATCAATAAAGACAGACGCATTTGTATGTGTATCATTTCAAAAGTGGAATCTATTCCTCCCCTGCCCTCTACTCCCTAGTCTTCATTGGCTAGCGGCCGCACGGCTCATGCTCAGCCAGGCGCACAGGATATTAGTGTCTCCAGCAGCAAATTTGCTTTTCACATCTATTTCTTTCTTCTACCAACCACTTCTTGGATGGCTTGTTATTGAGCTCAGTGTCCACAAATGCCATTGATCCGAGCCACAACCGAGATCCATACTCAGGCACTTTACACTCTCTCAGCGTGTTAGTAATACTAATCCTGCTCCTCAGGCAGGCCCATTGATTTTATAGATTTCCCCCCAAAGTTGTGATAATGATATATCATTGTTAAATTTGGTAGAACAAACTGCTTTGCCGATTTATCAATGCGTGTTGGCGGCTGTGATTCAAAAGATGGCCCGCAGGTATCACGGTACATCCGCAGCTCAATAGCTTTAATTCTGACTGAAATGAGACCTACAAGACTCAGATGAACGTTTCACAAACACAAATTTCAAGTTGTTTATTTGTTGAATGCAATCATGGCCCTTCATTAAATATTAATTGCCGGGGTTTTTTTTGTGCATGTTGTCGTTTTGTTTTAAACAGCTGTCGATGGATGCATATGGATCCATTTTGGCTCTGCCCCCATGAACGTTTCACAAACACAAATCTCAAGTTGTTTATTTGTTAAATGCAATCATGGCCCTTCATTCAATATTAATTACCGTTTTTTATGTGTTGTTTTGTTTTGGTTTTAAACAGCTGTCAATGCATTCATATGGATCAATTTTGGCTCTGCAGAAAGCAGAAACAAGATTTTGTCAAAACAACAAGGGCTACAATATAACATTTAAGCTTGATTTACTAAAAGTTAGCACATGCAAAGAAAGAGCACAACCAGGAATGTGTTTTTGACATTTCCAAATAGCCGTGGCAAATTTATCATGTTCTGGGAAAAGTAAAGAAATTAAATTAGCACATGCTGACTTTGTGTTTCTAAATGCAAACGGCATCATTGGGTGTCAGGCACAATGTGAAATGTTTCGCTCACGTAAACATTTTCAACATTCACAAACAAAAAAGATTGTCACATAATTTTGGAGCATCTGGGTGATCTAACGACTTTTTAGCTACGTTTGGGTCATTCTCACGCGCCGTGACAATCAGTATGTGACAACGACTCTCTCAGAGTCATGATGAATACAGAAATCTAAGAATAAATAAATCTAAGTGCCAGACACTCGAGCTAGCTTAAATGAAAGCAAAGCAGGCTTTGTGTGGTTGCTGGCTTCCCTTTATCGGAGTCCAGTATTAGACTTCTTTTAGCTTGACAAGTATCGGGCTAAACTTGGAGCAAGAAGAAGAAAACAAACATGACTCCTGAAAAGAGTGGGAAAAGAGCAACTGGAGGTGAAAGAATTTTGCCAAGACTGGGTGGCAATGAGGTAGTCCAAGGTAGAAGCGTGGGGAATAGTGAGGCCTGAAGAGACAACTAATGGGCAGAACAGTAAATGCTGAAACCCAAGGCACAGCAAGGCAGCAGTGGCCTAACACAGCAGAAGGTCTCAGAGGAGAAGCAGGCCTATTAAAGCAAGATAAGGGTCTGTTTGGAGAAGGCATTCTCTTAAGGGTGTAGCGAGTTGCATCACAGACACGGACATCAATTAAAGAGAGAAAATATGACACAGGAGTAGCAGCGCATTAAATAAAAACAACAAACTGCCAGGACTACTTCCCTCCCTACTGAAAAGGCGAGGGATGGGCAGGGAGCATCAGAGCTGAAATATGGTCGATTTATTCTCGGCAGAATTGTTGAGAGGGGGTGGATATGATGAGGTGCGATGTAAAGGGGAGAAAAGAAATGAGGCTGGATGCCTTCTGGACACACAACTGCACAAGTAGATGAAAGACGAGGCACGCCGACTCACCTGAAAACTTACAATCCAACAAAAAAAAAAAAAAAAATGCAAGTAGATGGCTTCAATGATTGCTAATTTAGCGTTACCGTCACCTTTCCCTTTAGGCAGGAGGGGCATGTTCCCCGCTGCAGTGGCCTAGATTCTATCTCTGTCTGGACACTGACATCAAACCTCATGAACTACTTGAAAAGCCAAAGCGAATGACAGCAGGTTCTGGAAATTACAGCCCTACTATTAACGTTATTGAGCGTCTGAGTAGGTCAAGCACCCATCATTGCCCAAAGCCCTTTTGAAACCTCATCAGCCCAAGGAGGTGTGGGTGCCAGAAGGCCTCCACCCAAGCGGCGGTAAACAACGATGAGCCGGACTGACACGTGAGGCTGACGAAGGGGAGAAATGCTAAGATTCTCCTGTTGTTTTGTTTAGAGCGAATGCGCAAGAGTACGCGGGCTTTGCTTTTGGTTCGGGCCGGGTTAATGTGATTTCCGTTCCGCTTGTCGGTTCCGGAGAGCCGGCTTTGTGAGCGGTGGTCAGGTGAATCTCGGACTCGGCCCCCTATGGCCATTAGTGTGGAAAGAAGACAACCCAATAAACAGAGGGAAGCTTGATGTGCACAGGTCACTGCACAACTTGCAGTCAAAAAGCATTTGGCCCAGGAGATTTTTCTTTAAAGCAATAACATGCATCATAGGAATCTGAGGAGCTTCATTACCGGTCCCTCGCTCACTGAGAAAGAGGCAACGGAGACCGGAACAGACCCAAAGAGGAGGTGTTGATGTTGATCTGCGGAAACATGCTACGGCAAACAGGCACTGGAAGTCGTTTTGCGACTTTCAAGTTAAATATTATTCCCTTGACAATTATTTTGTGCTTCTGTTTGTATTTACCAAACTCACATTTTCACTCCACGTTATCGTGCCCTTTTAAAAAACAATGAAAGCAAAGGCGGCAGTAAATCTTTAAGGATTTGACTTGCAAAAAGCACCTCATATATTGTTTATGAAAAAAAAGCAGATGTTCCCATCCCTTCACCTGCCTCTGAGCATGTTAGATTTATTCTCCTTATTTTTAGACTTGCACTAGTTAAGTAGGAGAGGCACACTTGTCTGACTGCATCTATACAAATAAAGACAGGCGGTGTCCTCATCTGTCGTTTCTCATAAGGGGAGTCAAAACAATTCTGTTCACGTTTGAGTTTCTTGGGTTGCATCTTGATTTGAGTCTTGAAAAGATGTTTTAAAGTTGTATTACCCCTTACGAAAGAACACAAATTAAATAAAAATGGAGAAAGTGCAGTCAAAACATTGAAACATTATGGAAGGCAAAAGATTCTAAAATAATCCCTCTTGTGTCAACTTGATCCATCCAACAGAAACTTCCTTTTGTTTGAGGAACTTTGAGGAAAGAGGTAGATGACTAAGAGGCATACTGAATATGGACAGCTGAACAATGCAGCCTTAAAATTCTCTTCAATCATTATGAGCCACGAATGTAAGATAAATCAAGACAACAATGAAAAGCTGGGGATTCTTCTCCGTGTATTCAGTAGAGCCTGGAGATAAAAATTATCCCGACGTCACAGATTTTTAAATTTCAATATTATTGCTTTAACTTACAAGTGCAGCATGTGGTCAGTGACTCAGCTCATATCACAATAAGCACCACTCTGACAAATAGAGAACCATTTTAGAAAAAAAAGCTGCCTGTTGTTTATTGCCAATCTCATTTAAAGTTTCATCTTAAAGTATATGAATAAAATTTTAAAAATCTTTAGTCTGTTAATGCTTACTCAAAAACTTTATTGACAGGCTAACAGTCTAGTAACCCTTTAAGCACAGGAAGGAACAAATTAATGGTACTTTACTCCCAATTCATTTGGGAAAGAGAATTTGTAAGTGCGTTGACTTTTTTTGGACTCGCATCTCAAGGCACCACTGTATTTGTTTGGTTTTCTTAAGCGCATTTTATCCTAATCAAGACCTTGCCTCATAAGAGAAAAAAATACCCACTACAATAAATTATGTTGTAAAGGCGCTTTGACTGTTAAGGGCACAGGAAAACGTATGCTTCCAGAAAGTAGACCACACTTTAACATGTGTGTCCTCCACAGGACGAGCTCAGTGTCCACAGCATATAATGGGCAGAGAATAGCTGAGTCGTCAACTTTGGCATCAGTCGTTGATGGCGTGGAGCGACAAGAGAAAGCCCTTTTGGCCCCATTATTTATCCGCGCACAGGATGCTTTTTGCCAGTCAGCAACATGTAACACACGAACCACACGTTGACAAACAACATGTGTGCACAAAATAAATATGTGTGAATAAGGTTGAGGTGATAGAGGTCGGTGTGGGGTGTGGTTCAGCTGGGGTGAACCAGTTTATAGTGGAACACATTGTACTCCCTTAAGCAAGTTATTTAACAGCAAGTAAGTTAATGAATTTTAGTAAGGCAGACCGTAATCTTCACATCACCCTTAATGGGGGTTCTACATACAAGATTTTGAGGAATGTTTTTTGTAATTTATCAAACATTCATTTAGCTAATGCGTTGTTTTATTTTGGCCCAAAGAGAATTTTCATGATAACAGTTGAGTAAAAATTGCTGTAATCATTTTGTGTTTTTTTTAATTGTTAATTAACATTGATTCATTAATTTTGTAACAGCTCATGATATCATTTAATTGATTTATTTTTAATTAATGTTACATGTTCATTTAACATTTATCATTTAGTCAATTCTTTTAATAAATTATGACAAAATTTAAAATACTGTATAATGATATAGTAATTTTCTCAAGCGCCGAAATCTTGAAATTAAGCCGGTATCGGTACTCGTACCAATATCTGGTATTGGTACTCATCCATCTCTAATGAAAAGTGAATACTAAGTGAATACTAAAAACAACAACAACAAAATCACAAAATTATGTCTTAAAAGTCCCTGCAAAAACTATTCTCACCTTGAAAATGAGCCTCGGGGTTGACCATGTAGCTGGATAAAGGTAAAATGGTTACCACACAAGCACACCAACTGGAGGGGTAATATACTTCTTGTAAGGGATCAAATTGTCTTCAACACCCCTTCCCCGTTATTACCCAGAACTCGCCACTGGAGTGGATTCTTTGTACGGCTGATGGTGCATCTCTCATTAGTTTCCAGTGTGCTGCTAAGGGGGAGCAATGTGCTGTTTTTTTATGGTTAATTTGATATATAGTCCTGAGGAGACAGTAGTCTGGCCCCAGACAAGAGTAGAAGACAGAGGTCACTAAGGTCCAGGTCAGAAAATTTACAAGTCGCCATGCACATGAACATGTGTGCTCGCACAGAGCAAATCCCCAATTGCACAGATGTTTCCATCAGGATCCTTTTTAGTAATATTTTTTATTACAGCCACCAGAATCAATTTCATATAATTTTACAATTTAGTTTCAAAAATTGCATTTATTCTCGCATGATATGTGAGGCGAGGCTATTTAGAGGTGCAGAGGTCACTAATCACCCTTTGTGGCCTATTGCAGTCATTTGCACCTCCACACATGGGCCCCTTCAAACAGTTCCACTGTCAAGCCCACCACCACCCACACCCACACACCCTTGCACATTTCAAGGACAAAGCGTAGTGGTGACTGACACTCAATGCAGGAGCTCATTATCACCTTCCACCGCCTGCAAATGGCTGCCTGTCTCGGGTACCATGCAAGTTCATTGCGACGGGCCACCGTAGCAGGTCACATGAAAAAGTTGTTGCCTCTGGGCTACCATCAGGCAATACAGTGGTGTCTTGAGGTACGAGTGACTCATCTTGGAATCTTTTGCTTCGACTAGTGAGAAAAATGTGAGATACGATTGCTGGGTGGTGGCAGTGAACTCAACTCACTCCACAGTAACCAGCACTTAAAAATAATAATTAATAAATAAATAAATTAGTGCCGCACTGATGACCTGAGAGATACTGAAATATCTTGATGAACAGTGCAGTGCATCTTTCTGTCTTATAGAACCCCCAGGTGGCCACTGTGGGCGTGCCAGAAAGTGGGTTACAGTGGCTATACAATTTATTTAGTGTGACAAAATGATTTAAGTTGTTTTAAATATGCCATCATTGTATGTTTGGATGAGTAATATTTTCCTTTTCATTGAAATTCAAGCATTTGTGTTGTATTGGGGTGTAAGGGAGGGAGTGGTGTAACGGATTCTTTGCATTTCTATTCATTTCAATAGGAAAAGATGATTTGATATGGAGCAGCAGCTTTCTTTCAGCATGAAGACATACTGGGAGAAGGGCAACTACCAGTCAAAGCTGGCAGGAATAATGGCACTGAAAATCACTGTAAATCTGTTCCTAAAGCATCCCACAGCACCGGACGTGTCGGACCAAGTCCCATGACGGAAAACGTGTCAGGGATTGCGTTTAGCTTTACACTTCACTCGAAATGAATACACACTGACTTACACACTCATAGAATTTGTGTACATAGATACTGTAGACACACATCTACCAGAGAGACGATAGATAAGATGTATGGCTGACTTTGCTGGTTTTCCTTGTGGCATCAAGTCCACTCAACTGAGAAGATACTTCCTCATTAGCCAACCTCTGCTTCAGACAGCAGTGGGGCTCTGAAAGCCTCCGTGACAGTATGGGGGAGTAAAGTGCGTGTGTGAGTTGGAGCATGGATCATAGACTTGTGTATTAGCAAGTGTGCACAAATGAATGGGAGTGCCTTACTATTGCTGAAAACACCTTAGATGGAAAAACAACCGGGACAGAAAAATGTAGTAAACAAGTTTTTATGCGTTCACGGTGCTCAGTTTGACCTTTTCTCCAACATCTTTGACCCATCATCGCTACAGTGGCAACCCTGACCCCCTGAGGTGCAGGGCTTTTGCAACCTATGCTTTCCAGTCCAGACTAGGTTATGTTCCTGGACACAGACGGAGAGTCAAGGCCAGGGCGAGAGCTCTGAGAAAAGTGTTACTGTATGTATTTTAGCATGCCCTGCTCCGACAAAGTGCGAGAGGGATGAGAGGACATGTGAGAGATAAATCACTAAGTGCCTCACCTTGGGTCACCAATCACACCAAAGGCCACAGGCCAATCTCTATTTGAGACACTGAATTTGCTGCTTGGGGGCTTTGCACTCTGGCCTCGCTATAAATCAACATGCACCATCTAACCCCAATGGTCCCGTTTCGCCAAACATTCCATGTTTACTTAAATTGCAAATTACAGCTTACATTTTCAATGACAAAATCCTGCTGAATAAGGAAAGAATGTGGGTTGAAATCAACCAAATGAAATTGGGGACATCATCTGCATCTAAAAATAAATGATGTCCATAAAAGCCTGTCAATAAAGAAAACATAGTAGCAATAACAAGAGAAGAACAATTTAGCGACGTCCACCAAGGCCAGTTGCTCGATTCCCCATCAAAACTGCAACTAATGTCTTGCGTATGCCTGGACAACACTAGATGTTATATATGACTGCGTTTTTAATAAAAGGCCGTGCAATATTTCCTGGGAAATTAATGAAAATGTCATGAAATGCCATTTCTCACAATTTTAAAGATCCTTCAATATGTCTCTTACTCAAAATCGAACTGTAATGAGTTCTCCCACTAGCCATCAGATTTCTTCAAATCTTGTGATAGTCTGAATTCTGTTGCTTATTGGCTTATGGCTGTAATTCAAATCAGACTAAATAAAAAACAAGGCATTTATTTATGAGAACATACGCATTTGGAAATTATAAAGAAAGTCAGATAATACTGCAGTTACAGTTCCATTTTACTGTAATTTCCGAACTATAAACCGCACTTGAATATAACCCACACCAGCTAAAATTAAGAGAAAATCCGTTTTTGTATAAACCGCACCAGACTATAAGACGCAGATGTTTCAAATGAAATGTTCTAATTTCTACCTGTATTACCAAAACAAAGCTGTGATTAACCATTTTAAAATAAAGCATCTAGTTTATCTGGCATAGGGTAAAGAAAGTGTTAATCTGGTTAATTGTAACATAAACGAAAGTGCTTCTGTATGATGTAATGTTTTTGCCATTTTAGTGAAAATACATTTTGAAAGCATCATATTTGGGTTCCTGTTGTGACACAGAATCCCTCAATGTTGTTGAACTACATTACCAGACCTTCAACATCACTGCGCTCTGAGCCAGTAAGTCTATTTCGAACATTACACATTCAAGACACTTTTTTTCCTGATTGATACATTATGCAGATCAGTGGTATTACATCATGATGAATGTGTGAATAGGTGCAAATGTGCAAAACTTGCACATGAGTAATACCTCATCCAAACAACATGAAAGCTTTATGCTGGGTTTGAAGATACCATAAATACCAAACACATACCTCAGATTTCATCTGCAAAATGATCACATCCAAAACTAACTATGAATATTATTATTATTATTATTATTATTAGTCTTCACTGTGTGTCTTTTTAGATAACAACGATGCAAGCCTGCATATAAGTACATATGTACAAGCATGAAACACTGGTCCAATTTAAGAGAAATCCTACTTCTGGAGTTGGCTGTCTCCAAGCGTTATTTGTCCCCACTCTGCCAGAAGCAAAGTCTGTCAAGCTTGTATATCCGTAAGTGTGACTGCTCTCCTCCTTTTCTCTCCCCTATTCTCTCCTTAGGTGCCATAATGTCAGCAGACCAAGCCTTGATGGACACGAGATGGGAGTAATAAAGAATGATCCGCGGGGAGCCATGTGGGGGGTGTCACATGTACAGCGGTATTGTCGTTGGGAGCGGCAGGCCTCAATGCATCAGGAGAACGCTTTTACTCTGAAGGAATGCTGCAGGTGTTACATGCAATTACATGACATCTAGAACTCTGACAGGCGGCGGCCATGTTTTGCGTCATGTGTGCACAGCA
This sequence comes from Syngnathus floridae, assembly GCF_059516105.1. Classification (NCBI taxonomy): domain Eukaryota; kingdom Metazoa; phylum Chordata; class Actinopteri; order Syngnathiformes; family Syngnathidae; genus Syngnathus; species Syngnathus floridae. The sequence continues at coordinate 12,597,685 of NC_142415.1, forward strand.
GAAAACGGAGAGACAAAACAAACAAAGAACGTGATGCTGTATTTTCCCCCAAAATTCAGCATCCTATTAAGAGTGGGAAATTAGTTCTCACAAAAAGATCTGCATCAGCCATGCAGCATAAATTCTTATAATAATAAAAGCACTCGGGGAAAAGAATTTAAGGAGATAAGAAACACGAGTGCAGCATTTGCCTTCAAATACACTCGTGACTGAGGGGGAAAAAAAGAGGTATGGATAAGAGTCTGTCAAAGAGGGAAAAAAGGAAAAAGGAATATTACTCCCTCTATTAACCTGCCGTGATTACAAAAGCCTTATGGGCTGCCTTATTTCATGCAATATTAATTTCAAATGTGACTGAGAAGAAAGGACACTATATCCTCTCAATGAAACCTCAGGAGGTTGCAACAGACCAACAGCCATCTTTTGCTTAAGTTTTTTGTTTTGTTTAATTCATTTTATTCAACTCCCCCCATTGTTTCTGGACTCTCGCACCTTCTTTAGTGTCGATCACAACATTTAAAAGAACAGTTAGTCAAAAACAAAGGATAAGTATGTTCTGTAATGATGCCAAAACTGCACCAACTTTTGACTTTATTCATTATTTTGAGGCAGTTAAATGCTGAGAATAAGCATCTAAACAAATGGGAAAAATAAGACAAACAGTTTTCCATTCATCAAAAGTAGGCTTGGGAAGTTAACTGTGAAAGGCAATTGATTTTTCAGGCATAAGGTCATTGTTAATGGAAGGGTGCTTACAAGCGGTGAAAACAGTTGTCTCACTTTGGGAGCAACGAAAAAGCGTTCGATTGAAGCACATTTCATGGCTGGAGACTTTACTTTGCCTTGTTAGCTCAAAGTATTTAGCAAAAGCGTTTTCTCAACCTTTTTTTGTCAGTGTCAGACTAAAGAAAAACAATCATATATAGTGGTGGCCTTGGGATAAAAATGTGATTCTTTCATGACCACAATTGTAAGTCAGAACACTTTTACCATAAAAATGAATGGAAATACTACTAACTTGTTACAGCCTTCCCCCACAAAAAACAATGTTTTGTGTCTTGAAAATTATCACTGATATTATTTTTAAACAAGATAATGACATAATCAAAAATAAACTGTTTTTGTCTCCATTAATATTTTGCTCCTTCCTGTCCACCTAACTGGACCACAGAGGGGGAAAAGATTGACAGATGGATGTACTGTTCATGGAGACGTCTCAGTTCTACTCAACTCATCAGTACAGCACTAAGAGGAGCCACTCTTTACAGAAGATAAACAATATAATGAATATCATGATATCGTCTGTCTACCTGTGTTGCTGTACCATTTCTGTTCAATTCGTTATTTAAAGGGTTATCGTACCGCAACAAAGACTTTAGCATTGCACAAGCAGACTGAAAGGCTTACCAATGACTATGTTGTCGGCTGTGTTAAATCAAGGTGTAATTCAACATTTTATTTTTAGTTGGTCTGGTGTAAGTGGCTTTAAACAACTTGGAAGCTCTTTTTTGAAGAATTGTTCAATATTTGTGCTGTTGATAGTGAAGTGATCGAGAAGTGATCGCTTTGAGATTTGGCTGTGGGTGGCAGTAATTACATTACAAAGCAAACTGTGCAAACACAATAGCATCGCAAAAAGCTATTCTCTTAAAAAATACAATGTAGGCGTTTTTGTTCAGGAGAGTTGTTATTTTCTAACCCTGCAACACAGCCTAAGTCGAGACAAGAGGTGAAGAAAAGAAAAAAACGGCAAGGGACGGGAATACTTCAGTTACATTCAAGATCTTATTTTAACAATTCATTCAATTGCCTGGAAAAACTGGACTTATGCCGCCTCATTACACAAATGTACCTCAGACATTTGACTCTCTTTTTTTAACACTTCATCACTGGGAAAAACACAGGTGTAATCTAACGTTGAGAGGAAATGAAGTTCGAAGGCAAAGTGATCATTAGTCTGCAGATGAAATCAGACAAAAGTGGCTGTTCAAGCATCATTATACAGCCTGGGCTTTTATGAGGCAACATGCCTTCATACGGGATGCAAAATAAGCACCTCTACCTCACTTCTATCAGTGCTTGAATCTATACTATTAGCTTCCAGAGTGTAACACCACAACAGGGACTTCCTCTTCCTCTTGGAAGAAAATATTCATCTAGTCAAAACACGCATGTAAACACGATCCTTACCTCCTTCACTTTTGTGGATGTTTATAATCGCCAACTGGAATTCAATCAATAACGACCATTGATGTACTGTTTGCATTAATCAAGTAAATTTTTTTCAAGGAGGTGGAGAGGGTCTCACGCTTGTTTGTGAGATCCATATTTTTAAACCACTAATGAATAGTAGATCCCTGTAGATTGCGGTTTAGGATAGTTCTGAATTTGAGATCAGCACAGCTTTTGAGTCAAAGATACAGGGGAGCCTTGTCATGTCATTTATAAGGAAGAGGATTGTCAATATGTTGGGAGTCACACACGTTTAGGCTCTTCACATAGAGAAAGTTAGACAAACATTTTAGTCTGGTGAAAAGAGAGTCTATTCTTTCTTTTGGTAGGTCAGCTGTATTGTCACAGAACACAAAATAATGTCATAAAAGGCTGTAAAGGGAGTCGCAATATCAAAACTCTGCTTTGAAACAGCTAGCAGTGAATGAGTTAATTAAATAACATTTCATATGTTGTATTTCACAAAATAGAGTTGTACAGGTGAGACAAGGTGGCCTCTGCAAAATATTAGTAGTTTGGAAGGACATACTTTGGGTCAAAAGTTTCCAACAAGTCCATAAATCTCCGCTTTTGCACCACATCTGGCACTGTTCAGCGCAAGGCTGTGACTGCCTTGCCTTCCACCAGCTTGCCATATGGAAAACTCAACATGATATTGTTCTTGTCTCTTTCTTAGCAGGAATTAAAGTGTCTGGCTGCTTTTTTTAACATTACTTGCCATAGGGTCAGAAAAGTCCATAACTGGACAACAATTGCATGGCGTCAGGGAAGCCATGCTTAGAACTATCGAAGCTGATAAAAAATAGAAAAAACTAATCATAAGCACCAATTAATCGCCTAGCCCCATATCAGAAGTCACTTAGGGGTCCACTCAAATGTCACCCCTCTAGAGTCACACAAGGACATTCACTTGGTTCCTTAGGTGGCCTGCATCTAAACCAATGCAAATATTAAGAAAAAATTGTTTTACTATATGCAGAATACACTGTGATGAGCTGATCTGGTGCAAAATCCCCAAAAGGAAAATGAAAAAGCCTAATCTTTAACTTTGATTCAACATCATCTTCCACAGGAAATATCACATAGTGCTCTTCTGACCAGTGATTCATAAACCCCCAAAAATATGTATAGTGCGTTGTTAAAATAAGATAAAAATCTTTTACAATTCCTGTATATCCCTTTTCAAAAAATTGCACGCTGAAGAAAAGTATTGGGGAGGCTTTTATAAATATCACTACAAACAGCCTAATTCTTGAGGTTCAGCTAAGAGAAAATTACAATTCAACCTCCTGATAGAGACCCCCTGATAATATATTTGTGAAAACTTTATTCCTTCAACACAAATTCTAATGCTTCCCCCCCAAAAATTAAATTTATCATACACTTACAAGTTAAGTGAAATCCTTGCATTTAATGGAGACTCATTATGCAGGAAGACTTGTTTATGTGACTTAAATCCACTACAAACTTTTTTTTAGCAACCAGACTACTTAATGATTCTCAGCAGCTGGCACGTACGATTGCGTCTCTTATTTACAAGTCTGTCGTGATATATTGATTAAGATTATATTCAAAATAACATGCCATTTAAGATTATGTATCACATAGCTGATTATAATTGCATAGCCTTTTTAAACACAGCAGCTAAAGGGCAAACAAAATTGTGATGCGCTAACCCGTGGAATAATATCATTTAAATACCACCATAGGTGTGATTGATAAGGATTTATGGTTTGAAGATTCTGCGTCGTGGAATATTATCTGACATTTATAAATGCCTGCATTTTTACAAGCTTGAGGGCAAACTTGAGGCTTCGAGACATTTAAACATACAACACACAGCATTAGGATCCAATACAACAGCTATAAGGATCCTGTTAATTTTTAATACTGTCAAAAAAGGCATTTATTTAATAAATAATATATAGTATAGAGGACTTAGGGGAGTTTAGGCCCGTCTGTAACCTACAACTCAAAGACCATTTTGAGGTATACTATAGAGTGAGTGATCACGACACACACAATAAATAAATTTCTGGCGTCTATGCTAGCGATCGTATGTTCATTCTGAATCCAACCGGCCGTATAGATATAGTGTTTTACAATAGTATCTAACAGTATTTATAAGTTCACATGTAGCACGATGAAACAGAAAGGGGCATAGTCTCTGTTACTAAAATGCGGCGAGTGAGTCAGGACACGCTTCAGTGAAGGGGAGCGAGCGAGGAAGCCAGCTCAAAATGTGCAGACACCTTATTTTATGAAAAAATAAAAAATTAAAAAATAGTACTCGATAAAGTTGGAAGGTCACGACCAGACTCAGATATTTATTTATTTACTATTTAACCTGATGCGCGTCAGGCGATGGCTGTGACAGAGTTTGGGCACATTTGCTTTTATTTTTCCCCTTAATGCCGATATTTGGAAATAATGGTATTTTGCCACCTAAAATTCACAATTCAATACTGGTACTGGTATTTGGTGAAACACTACCCTGAACAAATGCCAACCCATTTATGTGATTGTCAAAATAATTTCTTTTATTGACGAGCAACTGCAATTCTGTCTTATTCGTCGGTTATCAAAATGCTGCCATATAGCGGCATTGAAAAAGAATTAACCTGGAATTCCGTTCAGAAATGTTCCACATACATTACTTTACATAGAAGCCAAAAAATCAACAAAGTATCAGCACAAAGAATTCTTAGAAATCGAATTGAATGGGGGAAAGCTGTCATAAAACGTGTGAAATACAACACAAGAGAGGCTTTTGTAACTGTCAAAGTTTCTCCAATGTTTTTGGTAATTGGTTGCTTATGAGATTCAGGTGAATAGAATTATTAAGAAGCAATTTATTTCATTTTATTTTATTTTAAATAACGTTTTGTTGTCAATGTTGAGAAAATATCTGTTTTCCTTACTTGGTATTGGAATTGAACCAACCTTTTGTTCGAAAACAATTTCAGTGATACACAGTGATAAATTGAAGCCTATGAAATGAATTGTATATTTGCTCATAGAAATATTGGATCCCAAATAACCAGCAAATAAACACATCCTTGTATGAAAACACGTGGCAGTGCAATTTACAACACAAACATGGATCTGGACTGACTGGAACACAAGAGCATCCACACACCTAAAGACAAAATCTTTTGCAAATAGTGCCAAAGTCAATTTTGGATGAGGTCGTGCATGATGATGCGCTCTCTGATATTGTAGTGGTCACGGTCTGTGTCTGAGCGATGGACGAGAGTGGATGCTGCCAGGGGAGTTAGTACCGGGGTGGAGATGGGAGGGAAGGGGGATGCGGGATGGGCCGAAGGTTCCTTTGAAGTCTGGATTCCAATTAAACCCCTGACTGAGTTCTAAGCGCACTAGAAAAATGGCTGAGGTACAAGACATGGCCGGGTCCCCTCGTCCAGCAAAGCCTTTCCATTTTAGCCCTTTTGTCTCCCTGCAGCTCCTGATATTTATGATCACCCCTCGACATAACCCCCACATTGGGTCTAAGGCCCCCCCAACACCCCAATAAAGCAAAGTCAAAACGATTTATTTATAGAGCACTTTTTTTCAGCATAGAAAACCTCGAACAAATGGGAAGTGACTTGATGGCCAGAAGACAAACCCATCCTCATAGTTTACTATCAAAAGTAATATTCTGTGAGATTAATTCGTGTTATAAAAGAACAAAAAAAAAAAAAAAAAAGACCAGAACAGAAGAGTCAGCAGCCGGCAAGGAAAAGGAACAAGACAGGAAAGATGGGTTGAAGGGGGGGAAGCAGCGTTGTACCAAAAACCGAATTGTAAAATTGCTTTTGATTTAAAAGCTATGAGTGAATCCAATTGAAACACTTTAAAATTTGGTGTCCTTGATTTGAATCACATGGAGATACGGATCCAATCATATTTTATTAGAGATAACTGATGAGATAGATTATATTAGCTAAATTAGATAGAAATGATAAATTAAGATCAAATGAGATCAAATAAGATAAAATATATATTATTAAAATAAACGTTTCAATCAGACAATCAACTTGCATTAGGTCACTTTTGTTTAGTTTTGTTGTTTGGTCTTTTGGACGCATACAACTACAGCGTTTGCATCTCCACAGCTATCCCCTCGAACATTAAGAAGTGTGGGGAGTGACTCCAGTACAAGGCACTGCGACACCCTCTTACAAACATGTATCTGGCTGCTACTTCTTGTAGTTTTGTATTTTTTGAAGAAAGTAATGGTAGAAACAGAAAAGGTGCACCTTCGCCAAGTGATGTAATTGTCTTTAGAAGAAATACATAGAGATGGTGGAAACCCGAATATTCAACGCTGCAAGGCAACTGCAGGCGATTCATACAGTACACAACGGCAAAAAGCCACTGCAGTTTTTCCTGTTTTATTTTGGCACATGAATTCCACTCACTCACGCACACACACTGAAAAACACACAGGAGGCAACGATACATTCTCCATAATTCATTCGGCATGGAATTTCATTTCCTTTTCTGTTAAAAGTAAGCACAGCCACAGTCTACACCACACAGACATACAAAAAGCAAAAGTATGCGCATGCATTTCTTCTCTCGGAACCGAGAACACAACACGACAGTGGGAGTTCACACACTAAACACACAAACATGCCACTGAAAAGTCTCGCAGACACCTGGTCAAATGCTCATATGATTTCCAAAGAAACCACCCGGCATAAATGGCTTCCTCGGGGAGAAATGGATGCAGCTAACAGGATTTGGGCAGGTTTATATTCCGTCTGATCCTGGCGGAGATGGAGCTGGAGGTGGGATGAAGGAGGAAAGGGTTAAGACGCGGAGCAAGAAACATTTTATCACACCGGAGGGGGACAGGGAGCTGCGGGGCGAGGAACGGTAAATATTTCAAGATGATAGGTGACACGAACAAAAGGTTTATTCTCATCCTCACTTTTTAAGGTGCAAAATTTGGGCTTGGTAATCCATAACAGCGGTCTTGGCTGACACGCGGATACGGCACTGAGGAATAGGCCTCTGCATCATCACCCCCCCCCCACACACACACACACACTCACCCCCCCCACACACACACTCAAAATACTGCTCCTTATACAGTCAGACTTAGTGACAAAAATACAACATCAAGAATAAAAAATGAGGAACATTTTTAGTTGAATCCCCCTTTTCACACAATAGCTACAGTAAAACAGCCATGAGTAGAAAAGTTTGAGGAGTTTAGAAGATTAGACAGGAAGGGGAAACTTGATGGATGAAAAGGGACATGATTTTGCATCCATCTGAACGAAATATTTAATTGCTGATAGTTTCGCTAAACCAACTAGCCAGATATGCAATCCGCTTCTGATTTTATCTGGAAGACACCATTTTCTTGACCTGACTGGCCAGGTGCCACTCTCCTTCTCTGGTTAAAAAAATAGAATCTTGGGTTTGAAGGTGCTCTTGAGCAATCTCTCCCATCTAGTGTTGGATACTGTTATTGAAACTTAAAACTGCTCCACTACAGTAGCCCAGTTTCATTTTCAAAAATGAATCGAAGGCCATCCTGAGGCCGGCAGTTACTCGTCCTTGGTTTAAAAGACACAAGTTCCACATAAATTAAGCTACTTTGACTTTTACTACCATCCAAATTTACTACACCATCTCTCACTTTCCCCAATTTGAACTTGTTTGAGCAACTTTGGAGGGTTTTGTTTGGGGAGCTGTCTGTTAATAAATGAATGGACTTCTTGGCTATCAAAGACACAGCACTGGCTCCCTGTTCAGAGTCATAGAGCGCTCTGTCACTGTGCCTGTGAGAGTCAGATAACCCTTTGATGGAGAGTACGAGTGCTTATTGTTGTCTGCAGCCTCCACCTTGCCTCAAACACATATGAAGATTTATGGAAGGAGAGGGCCGAGCAGCAGGGGCCCGCAGAAACCTGACGGGCTACGGCAGCAACAGGAAAAGGGGGCAAGGAGAAGAAGGGGAGACGCACAGGTTGGGGTGGGGGTGGAGATGGAGGGGTCTCCTATGACCTGCCGGTGGAGTACACAATGCTCTTGGTAGAGATGACCGCGATTATCTGACTATTAAAAGGAGGACAAATGATGGTAGAAGTGTGCTTGCTACTTGTCCTCCTCTCCAACAAAGGAGCAGCAAGTATCACACTGGTAGGAGAAAAAAAGCAACAAACTGAAGGATCACACAAAGAAAAAAAAGTTGAAAAGTTACTTTCAAGGCACTTTGGAAATTGGTTTTTGAATACAACATACCAAGATGTGTTGCTCTTGAGCAACAGAAACGGTATTTTTTAAAAAGTCGGATTACACAATGACAGAGTAGACATGTTATATTAATAATATTCATTAATCTTCCGAACTGCTTATCCTCAAAAGGGTCACAGGCTTGCTGGTACACCCTGAACCGCTCGCACATATAGACGAACAACCATCCACACTCACAATCATACCTATGGAAAATTTGAAGTCGTGAATTGGCCTACCGTGCATGTTTTGGGAATGTGGGAGGAAATCGGAGTACCCGGAGGGAACCCACGCAGGCACAGGGAGAACATGCAAACACCACACAAGAAGGCCAGAATCGAACCCTACACTTCAGAACTCTGAGGCAGATGTGCTAACCAATGCTACAACCGTGCCGCCCACGATATTACACACAGTAGTAACGGTGCAGTGTGTGGGACAAGCCAAAATCAAACGCACCTAAGCGTGGTTGGGAGTGGGCATATGTTATAAAATGAAAGACTGTAGCAGTATGTTTGGTCACTTATGAGACAAGTTTTATTATTTCACTACATTTTTAGTATAATAGAGATTTTAATAAGGTTACCAAATGCACTTTATAGTGATATTAATCCAAAGAAATACTACTAAACACTTTTAATAGTCATTAACTGAATATTCAAGAAATATTACTAGACAAGTCATAATATTGTATCCATAAATGCATACCTATTTTACATTTGACACATGACTAAAAAATGTGCAAATCCACACATTGCTTGCAAGTAAAATACACATTAATGAATTCCATATGAATAGAGGAATAATGATGTTGAAAATTTAGGTGTCAGCCGAATATTAAATGCACCTTTCTACACCTGCAAGTGAAGGCAAGTATCAAGTATCTACATTTACACAACTATGCATATTTTCACTGGCCACCTGTGTATTCTTCCCCATGACAGATTCATTTTGGCTCTGGCTTCAAAATAAAAAAATAAAAAAAGTGCTGTTACTGAGTGAAGAAAAGTATGTGAGGGAGAGCAAGCAGACAGGACAAAAAAGAGATTTTAGAGAAAGCTGATCAGCGACTCATAGTGCCCTCTTCTGATCACATGCTGCATGGTGCACAATAATGTCAAGCACCTGAAACAGTAAACCACTCTGATCCCTGTTTTATAATAAGGCAGAATAAATGTAATCCACAAAAGAGGATTGGAGAAGTGGTTAAAAAGATATTGAACAATAATATGTGGAATAATGCACAAAAATAGAAGATGAATTAGCAGAAGATTGACATAACCAAAACAAGATTAGCACAGTCTTCTGTTTGTTTTCAACATGATCTCATTGTGTGTTAAAAAGTTTGCTTAAGAGCTCAAGTCACATGATTGATTGGATTTAGTCATTGTGAAGATTTGTATCGAGTTAATTCATTTTATATTTAACTTACATTTATGTATTCACTTTTTTATTTATTGGTCGGAGGAGAGGGCTATTGTCATACTTTCTAAGTGATGACAATTACATGTGAGGATGGCTGTCTAAGGCGGTCTAAGGCGTTGTTGCTTTTAGGGCCCAGTTTCCTTTGTGACTCCACGTGTTTAGTCACACTAGATAGATTACAACCCATTGCTAGTTAGCTGGTGTAGTGTGAATAGCTTGCCTTGATCTCTGAGACTCGCACAGAACTGACGTGAGTGCATCCAGCCCAGTCAAGCTTTTTGGGAAAATCTCAGTTTTCTGCAAAAATTTGATTAAAAATCTGCTGGTGTGTTGATAAGGCACAAATAGAAAATTCTGGCAAACTGCAATGCGAGATTTTATCTCTTTTGGAAAAAACGGATGTCGACTAGACATTGGGTTGTATAAAGATTACCCATTTTTACCCATGTGATTACCTGCTTTTATTAAAATTGGATCCAAAGAGGCCTGTTTCTCATTTGAATTTAATGAAGGCTGTGCTGTCTGTCTGACAGGGAGCTTTTGATTTATACATTAACATTAAATTCAACAAAAGTTGCAGCTAGGAGAAAGCAGGACCATGGATCTTGGCCCCACACCAGGTACATCTCGCCTTCCTCCGAACCCCCATCTGCTCCCCTTACTCGAAGGAGCTCAGTAGCCGACAAGAGCCAAGGACACATACTGCATGGCACCCCTCTCTCATAGCTCTTCCTCCTCCTCCTCTCATACCTCTTCCATTATTCATAGTAAAATACAAGTGATGTAAAAATGAATAATAAATGCAGTCAACGCAAAACAAAAGTTGGCAGGCCAGTGCTGTCAGAATGGTCACTTGACAGAAATAAAGAGAAACATATCGTTAGCCTAGTAGCAGATTCGCCTATAAGTCGTTTTTGGGAAAGAAGAAAAATAAATGAATCAAAAGTCTGGTTGCCTTCATTTAACTTTTGCGGATTACTATAACCTTATCAGTATTTTTTTTTTATTTGATTTATTACAGTAAATTAAAAATGATTTGGGCAATTATGCCGTTGAGTTACCAATTTTTTTTTTATCAAGCACATTGGCATGTTGGGACAGTCAATTTAAAATGACTTGAGCTAACAATTTGTTTTTAACCAATCTTGCTTTTTCATTGTAGCTCAAATGCAGTTCAGAGGCGAAAACTCCAGAGTAAGGTTTGCATCCAAACAAACAGCTGTTGTACCAAAACACATCTCCAAAAATCACAATCCTTCACTCAAGCAAAAGACGCCGTCTGACCAAAAGAGCCACATTAGACAACTCGAAAGAACAAAGAATGACTGCTGTATCTCAAGACAGTCAGGTTGGAAGGGAGGGGCGCTTGAATTTTTATGCTAAAATGCTGCTCTTGTTTGAGAAAGCCACTGCAAGGGACAGCCACACGCTGAAGCTCAAAGTGAAGAGGACAAAGAGCAGAAGAGCATATTTTCCCTTGCCATGGAAACACATATAAAAATAAAAGAGTGAGAAAACTGATTTCAGTGGATCTTTTAAAGCTGATTAGATCAGTGCCTCATTTCTTCAAATGCATTGTGTATAAATGCTGTCATTTATTGCAAGCATTTCAGACAGCATGAATCAAAATGTCCTTGATGTTTGCTTAGCGATTAATATTGTGTACATTTGTCATGTGTGGCGTCTCGCAATTAATATGGGATCCGTGTGCCGAATGTCTGCCTGAATATCTAATATAAAAGAAAAATGGGTGAGGATTGCATTTTGTTTTTAATGTTTTGCTCAAGCGGCGCACTGCTGTCACGCCCGCCTTTTTTTTCCTCCAAGATGTCAGACAAAAAGAAAGGCGAGATAGAGAGGGAGGGATCCTGGAGGGGGGGGGGGGGAACGGAGGGGCTACTGACATGCACTTGTCTCCAATCTCTTCGAATCCATTGCACAATTCATCTGCTTTGTCTCTAATGCCACGACTGAGGACAAGCAGACCAGACGCCCATTAGAGTCCTCATACTGCCCCCCCACTATGCAGACCCCTCCCTTACCACCTTCCAACACCTTTTTTTTTTTCCTCCATGTGACTTGCTGACTGAACAGGCGGTAAAGCAATTCACCACAGCGCCAGACCAAAAATACCCCCCACCCCCAAACAACAGGGGTATGTCAGGAAGGCAACCACATCAAAACCATGTTGTCATGGTGATGTACTATGGTCAACAAATTACACACCAACGCAGAGGGATCCACAAAATACTGAAAATATGCACACACGGACGGGCCTTTATGTCGTAGACACAAATAAAATACAGGGTAAGTGAAAATGTGGAGCAGTAGCAGGGATTCTTCCATCCTTATTTTTAAAAACTAAACAGTGAGTGACAGTTCATTAATATATTTAATCAAAAGCAAAAAAAAAAAAAAACATGCACATAGCGATTGATGACAACAGTTTAACATGTTTTCTTATAGTATGCTGCCGTCAGCTACCGGAGATATAATCCTTGTGTTTTAAACATACTTGACCAATAAATATGATTCCAATTGACACACTAAAGAAAACCCCAAAAGTTTTTGATCCATTCAATATTGTTCTGCAAGTAGCTCATATTGCTCATGGATCCTCAACAAATGCTTCCTCGTTCAAGGTCATGTGACCGCAATGTCCATCCACAAAAGGCGCCAGTCAGCCAATAGCGTCAACAGACAGAAAAAGAAGAAGTCTTCCCGGAACGCTTGGCATTTGGATGATCTGCTGGCAAAAAAGGAGCAGTGCGAACAAGTGAAGGGAGGAGGAAAAAAAGAAGATCTAAAATGTGCTCCTTCACCTCACTTGTTCAGGATGCTGGCAGCACTTGACTTCAGCTTTTAAGCAGAACTACACCAGAGCTCTAGCCTCGTACAAGAGGATCCTCCATCCCAACAGATCGCTGGGGTCACTTTATTGAGGTTACTCTGCTGTGCACTACATAAAAAGGCGGGGAGATTGAGGGATATTAATGGTAAATGTGGCATAGCTACGGCATTAAAACCCCTTCTTTGTCCTCCCTTTTTTCTTTGTTTGGCCAGAAGAGCTGAAGGCTTAGGGATAAAGGTAGCGCTGGAATCATGAGACGGGGATAAAAGCCGGGGAGGGATAGTCAGCTCGGACCAAACGACAGAGCAGTGGGTAATTAAAACACCCGGGGCCCCTGAAGTTCCCCCATTCATCCATCTCCTCTTTCCCCTCCTAAAAACACACATTCTTACAGGCTCACAAAGAAAAAAAAACATACAGGCCGACACATATGCACACTCTGGAACAGTTTGAACGGTGGCTCCCCGCTTGAAATAAAAATCCACACAAGCGGAAGTGCGCATATCTCCCACTGCTGGCTTCTGTTTATTTTTCATTTGTACATTTTTAAGGCTCATAAAAGACTATTGTTTTTATCTGATTACTCCCAGACTGACTGCCTCCGCTGCCTCAAAATGGCCCACAATCATGAACCCTATGGACTTTTTCATTTGACAAATGCCCCTGCGCTTTTGTTGTGTAATGTAATTACTTCAGATGACATTATTTTCAGCAAACTCACTTTGTACATGTACATGAACAATAGATGCAAACCATTACGAAAAAGTACAAGCAATTAGCAATTGGATGACAAAAATACAAATTAGCAAAAATCAAATAACAGGACACTAAGAAGAACCTCTAATAAAATTAGTCCTGTTTTTTTTATTTGTGATTTTTATCGACAGTATATATATTTGAAAAATAATGTCGACTTTATTCAGGAGACCTTTCTTTGTCTTTTTGTGATCAAGCCTCTAGTTCGGCAGTCAGACCACACTGCCCTCTGATGGTGGCCCTGCATCAAAGCAGCCAAAAAACATTTCACATTTTGACGAGATTGTATGATTTAGATTTAACTGACAATCTAAAAAAATTCCTATATACACTTCTGCATGGTTCTATTTCCAGTTGTACTTGATGAGGTGTGGATGACTAGTTGGCTCCACATGTCACTGGTGTGGTCAATGACCTCGCGTGGGAGAGCGCCGCAGCGCCATGTGAAAAGCCGGTGAATAAGGATGTGTTAAAGCAGCATGTTGACGGGGGAATAGGCGCTAAAAGGATCTCTGCACTTTGCCCACACTGAAGTCATTACCACCGGGCCTTTGATTTCCACATGCAAAAAGCTCAGGTTGTGAGGGCCCCATGTGCTGCTCCGGAGGAATACGTTTTCCACGCCGGTCTTCATGTGGTGTTAATCTCTGCGCTAGTCAGGGCCAGATCAGTCAGGAGGGGGGGGGAAAAAGAGGGCAAAGTGCTTGCTCAGATGTTTTTGATCATTTCGAAAATGATTAAAAGATCTGTTGGCCTTCGCACCCTGGTCGCTCTCTAATCATTCATCGAGTCCTTCACTCTGTTTTTTATATATATATACATACACACACATTTTTTTTAACTGTATGGTTAGTAAACGAATGTTCAGAGCGGATGAGGCAAAAGTGAAAGGACAATCAATGCAGGAGGTGTCCCGTTCTGCATGATTTAGATTTTGTTGGCGACCACCAAAAAAGGGCAGGGAAAGGTCAAGGGGCGTGAGAAAAACAATCACCTGCTGTTCACTTAACCGCTTGGTCAACACCAAACGTGGCCGACTCTTTGGTTCTGTGTGTGTGTGTTATGTCTCAGTTAGGTGGTTGGAAACAGATGGCAGTGTAAAGTCTCTAAACTGACCATATACTGTATACATTTTTTAAATATATCTTATCTGCATTAAAACAAACTGAATTTGTTATCATTGTGATATAAAATGCCAAGTCATTTGCCTATTGTGACGAGCCCCAATTTTTTTTTTCAAACGTTTATATATTTTAATCAACTTGTGATGCATTAAATTCCAATAACTTGCAAAAAAAAAATGGTAGCGCTGCTACCTTAACACCTGACTTTGGCAGAGAGTTAACGTCAGCGAGACCGGATCCGACAGCTTTAGTCTCCAGAACAGCCAGCTTATACAGATAAGTGGGCCAGACTGCATAAGCCTCACTCAAGTATTCTATTACAGTACCAATTACCCCTTGGTAAATAATGTACTATATATATGTGGAAGAAACTACAGACAAGTGGAATGTCCAAAGAGTTTAAAAAAAAGACACACATACATTCTTTATACACATATATATTTGATAATATGTATATATTAAATAACTACTGCATTGAATGTTTATTTGCGTGATGATTTAGATGACCAGCAAATGCATGGTCACTTGACGCCTGCTTGCCGTCCAGGCCCGAGCAGCTCTCACAGCAGACACCCGCAAAGCTTCTTCTCTAATGGGGACAAATTGGCAATGTCTGTATGGGCTGGTGCTGTGTTCTAGGAGCTGTGAATTGATAGTGATGCCTAATGATCCCCTTGGGTAGATCAATACCAATAATCCCCTTTCCCACCTATCCACGTCATTGACTATAGTGAAACTGGAGGAGTAGCATGGGGAAAAGTGCCGGCCAGATCGCTGGGGTCAGGAGTTCAAGGGCCACAACTCTCACACATGCACTCAAACTTGTGTTTGTGGCAAGCGGGGAGATGAAAGCAAAAGCAAGGTCATATCATACTCGGTAACCATTCGTCCAGACACTCAAAAACATTCAGAAGCTCAGCACGACACAGCAGGAGGTTCAGAATGAAAAACATTAGAGAAGAAAATGAAAGTTGCTTGTTTATTAGTTGATCAATACTATTTTGGGGCCTTTATGCAGTTATTACTGTTCAATTTCAATTAGCAGCAGGGTTGAATGTGCACCCATTGTTGCAAATCACTGAGCCACCCATTTCCAAAAATCTTCAATTAAAATATTTAGGATGTTTTCAGTGATGCAATCACAAGCATACATATTGTAGAAAGAAGTTATTTTTGCAACACTGAATGGAGCTGACTATTTTTGCTCTTCACATTTAGATCTGTGTATCTACAGTAATTATTCATGTACAGACTCCTTTCACATCCAACGATATTATTGTGCAGCTATAGATATAGATATCTTTTATAATTTGTGATTTTATTTGTGTGTGCCGGAAGTTTCTATTTTGCTGCCATATAATTCCATATTGCAGGGCTAAGAAAGGCTTATGCAAATGATGCTATATTCAACAAACAAAATGTCACTATTTAAAACATTCTAAGTTGCCTTAACAAAATGTATTTTATTGTGTGTCATTGCCTAGTACTAATAAAATACAACTCATTTACATTTCTAAATTTGAAATTAATTCTCTTCTTGAATTTCCTTGTATCGGAAGCATATTTTGAAGGAAAATATTCTGAGGGTAAAAAGGGGGAATCAAAGCGCAGGCCGTGTTCACCAGTGCAAGAGTGAGACGAAGCGTGGAGTCCCTATGGAGCTTAGTGTGTGCGTGCGTGTGAACGTGCGTGTCCGTAAGCTGTGCAGTCATAAAGCCTCACATCACCCCCTCGAACCCCATGGTCAGCAGCTGATTACTCCCACCAAACGCATCCGTACACTTTATCCCAGCTGTCATAGCGCATACTCATTACGGGCTGCACCGGCCAGCTGACTCCATGCGGCCACACCCGCCTGGACGCGGCCGCGGGGCCAAGCCGGGGGGCAGCGGCCACAAATCAGAAAGCGGCAGAATAAATGAATGCATTTGCTTTCCAAATTCACCATCAGGACAGACCGCATGACATTTTGGTGTCAGTCCTCGTTTTGGACACACTGACTACACCTGCATATGTTGATATTCGGTTTATGTTGGTGCTCGATGAATTAATAATTACTCTCCATTAAATTACACCAGTGCAGCATGGTGTCATTAACTATTGATGTCGGGCTCCCAAGTTGCTCATACCATCAAGACTACTCAAACAAGGACAACAGGAGGGAAGTTTAAAGAAATCAATCTCCTCAACTAGTCTTCTTGATGCCCATATAGCGGCTATCCCAAACACTGCACTTGCCTCAAGCAGGTGTATATGCATGTGTCGAAGTGTGTGTGCAAGAGCAGGAGGGGTCCGATCAAAAGGATGACAAGGGTGCCACACTCCAAGTCCAGTAGGTGCGTTTTTCTTCATAGCAACTCAGATGTGGTTTTTCACATTTTTTCTATCTTCATAAAAACAATTCTTTGACCAGTATGTCAATCGATGTAACATACACGTTTATCTGCACCGCAAAGTCACCGTTTGTTGCACCCGTCTACAGGCCATGGCAATGTGAAAGCAAAATTCATGCATGCAATTGCATTTTGACAATACTATAATCAAATCCTCTATAATTTAATGTAAATAAAAAAACGACAAACTCAAAAATTCTCCAATCACCAAAAATGAACATTGCATGCATTTGTGCATAGTATTAAAATATTACAACAATGTGAATGAACTACTACAATTGTGTTAATTAAACTGCTTAATTTGCTCTGCGAATCGTAACTGACGTACTTGAAGTAGCACAACTGATGACGACGGTAATCAAAAAAAATTATTATGGGGGGGGGAAAGCTAAAATATGTAAATACAATTAAACTAGCCACAAACTCATTTGTAATATAATCAAATCAAGAGGGAAAGGTTATTTCAATCAGCATCTCAGAGATGAACGTAAAAAGAAAACATGCCACGTCCGCCCTCCCTCCATCCTTGCCTCCCAGGACAGCAAAGTGCAGATCTTAAACAGGAGCTTTTAATTCATTACATCATTATGTCATCTCATCCTAATCTGTGCAGTGGCCTCCACTGCTTTGACATGCAAATGGCTTGGAAAAATGTCTGGGGACGTACAGCGGGAGGAGGCGAAGCACAAAACAGCAATCATCACATCTTGTCAACGAGTTGAAAATACACCCCGAAGACATCTGCCATTTTTTTTTTTTTAACCCTCCTCTCTCTGAAACTCTGAGTCGAGTCCCTCTGCTCTCTGGGCAGTGCTCGTCTTCCGCCATTTTTGTCAAAGAATGCCCTAAACACAGCGGTGGCAAGATCACACGGGGAGGCGGCAATCTGTTGAGGATCAGGCTCCCAACGGAGAGCGTCTAAACAGTAGAACGCGTGGCACACGCGCTCCCATCCAGCCCCCCTCCCGTTTACACGTGCCCCTCATCTGCATATTCACAAAAAAAGGCCCCTCTGGGTTCCCCCTCATCAGTAAACCACTCCCCGAAAGCTTCACTCAGGAAAGCCAGCTGACAAAGTGTGCCGAGTGGGACCTCACACACACACACACGACGATGTTATACGAAAAGGCACCAGTATACATTTTTACCAGACTCACACACACAACACAAATATGCTCTGGCATAGTAAAGAGAGAAATCAGAGCGACTTAGTTAGATGTGGTGTTGTGAGTATTGGCCGCGCTCATCTAATTTCCATCCCGCCTAGCCCTCCCTCCCCTCAATCTTCCTCCTCCCCCTTCCTCCTCACCCATCTCCCCCTCCTCTCATCATCAGGTACCTGGTGACGAGCGGCCCGTGATAATCCACAGCCTCTAACCAATCAATCAGCAGCATCGTAATCAGCGGCAGTAGAGAGGAAGAGAAAAGGAGAGGGAGAGAAAAGAAGCCCATAACTTACCGCAGGTCGCCTCCAGTCTGCTGAGCACAAGCGCAGAGTTCTGCTCGGGGCTTTTGGCTGCAAGCTACCTGGGCGAGTTCACCACAAATATGACACCTTTGGGTGATTCTTAAAAAAATAAATTCATATTTTTCACTGCATTATAAACATGTAACCGACATATAAAAGCACTCCCCCTCCCTTTTCCTATTTCAGTCCGACTCTCTACCTTTCTCCCTCTCTTCTTCTTGCTGTCACTCTCTCTCTTCTCATTCTCTCCCCTTGCTCCCTATTTGCCTCTCTCCTCCCTCAGTGTGTGCCTGTTGCAATGGTGTGGACATATACGAGCCATACAGTAGAGATATGTATTGGGAAGCATGTGCAGACCGTAAAAAAAAAGCCCAACTGGTGTGATAGCCCGCAGATGAGCTGGACCTTGTGTGTCTGTTGGTGGGAGGGAGTAAAGGAGGCAAGGGAGGGTCAAAGCTAAATGTTCTACAAAGAACACGGGGACCAAATTCTTTGAATCAAACACATATTCCCCCACCTATCCCCCGCCGGCTTCTGTTCGCTAAGCCCCCACCCTGGCCCCCCTCCCATCAGCCTCAACCACAACCCAAACCTGCTTTCTCCTTCCCCATTTCTGCTCATAGGCATTCCCTCCGCAGACATCCTTTGAGGCGGTTCGTCGTCTCCAGGAAAAGGTAATGCCGCCAAGCAGCCCCATACATTTTGCCTTGAGGCTGAGAAAGCTGAAAAGCCATGCCTGCTATCCACTTTCTTTTTAGGCAAAGACAAGAAAAACGCACAGGTTTTACACACCTCCCCAAAAAGATCTGATGCTGAATTTAGCATAGGATTACACAAAACCTCTCCCGTGTACCTCTGAACAGAACCCAGGTTTCTCCACACTGTGATTCCACTCCTCCCCCTCACCAAAGGCGGCACACAAGCAGCAGCCGGGGCACGGTGCCTAAGTTTAGTTCTACAACAGAGAGCTACGCCGTGAATAAAATGTGGCATTCGAGGAGCCTCTCCATGAAGATATTCCAAAAGGAGAACACTATATTTGTATCTGTGGCTACGCATCCTGTGGTGATGGAATTTCAAGACTCGAGACTGCATGGTGAGGCGCACTCTGGAGGCCTCATGCAGACAGAAGCAAGGTGCTGGCTAGTTAGTATTACAATTATAGGGAAAGCAAAGCTGAATAAGGCCTTAATGGGGCTCCACCTCATGCCATTCCTCCTCTGTCATCCCCCTCAGTGGTGGGTCTCCTCAGGGTTGTATACTAAGCCCCCTTCTCTTCACTACGCCAACTCATCATGACCGCTCATCTCAAAATGTAACTCGTCGCATCAGACAACACGGCTCTAGGATAAATCTGCAATGAGGCAATATGAACACCTGAAGACGATAACATTATAAAGTGTGTGAGTGCAGTCCTGCTGTGGCGGAGCTTTGCTTAATCGAGCTGCCCAGTCATGTGCAATACAAATTGTGACGTCACAACTCAGCAGAAACTGGACGGCTCATGCAGACACATTTTGAGGAGTAGATACAATGAATTAGTAGGTAAAATGCAGTTGTTGTTTTTTTTTTTTTTTATCAAATTGCCACACGGATTGTGTGTTTGTGCAGGATGGGGTGAAAATAATCTGCAGAGAAAAAAAACAAACATTATCTACTGAAACAACTGGTTTTGATAGCTTTGTCAGAGGATGGGCTGAATATCAGCATCACTATCATCTGTTGCTGGTGTATTGATTATGTAGTGAGATGACCATATTTTGTCCCACCCCTGGTGCCCACCCACCTGTGAGCGGACAACGCCGGCAGGACATCTCAGATATCCACGCACAGTAATCGGCTCTAAGAACAATATGACGCTGGATGCGCTCAGCGCAGACGGTGAAAAGACACACAAGAGACACTGCGGTCCCCATCAAAATGGATGACTAGCCTACATGCGAATGTCATTAGAAAACTCCAGAGATGAATGTACGCAGGAGTAGGGGAGCTAAAGTGCACTGGTGTCTTGCTACATGAGAAGCCTCCATGTTCTCAATGAGGAGAGACAGAATTTACGCAACATGGCAGCTCTGTGTTGTAATGCATCAAGCCTACTGAGAGCTGCACTGTCACTCCCACTCTTCATCATCGGCAGGAGCAAAACAACAGCCATGTATTGTCTTTTGGGCAAGAAATACTATGTGTGTGCTTGCAAGTGTGCCTGAGTACACGTGCGGCGGCGTTTGAGTTTATGAATGTATATATACACTCACACACACACACTCACATACATACACAAGCACACATATAAATACACACATACACACGTCCGCCTCCACTGCATCCATATTAAACAGTTTTGGAGGTGAATGTGCTTCCCTGGGTGTCATGAATATAAGAGAAAGCATCCATCTTCCAGAATACAATTTCACAGGTAGTGACAGTAAAACTGACTCTGACTCTCGGGCACACACCGGCACACGCGCAGATACACACACGCACAAAATGGAGAAGGGAAAGATATGGTCACAAGCTGCCTGCCATTTTTTGATTTTTAGAACTGTGATAGCTCTCGCAGCAGCAGCGTCCCGTGTTAAAGCTATTATCTGCTCAATGGCGAAATTCCAATAAAGGCAAACCCTGCTGATTGATTCAAGTCGATTCAACCCATGCTGACCTCATTCATGCGACAGTTCCTGTGAAACGGACATAATCCTTGTTTCACTCTCATCAGGGAGCGATATTATGGTCACGTTACAAAATCACCTCTATGCTAAACGAGTGATTACAATTTTAGAGGGGAAAATGTCCCTCCAAGCAGGTATGAGGAAAAAAACTGAGCAAAAACTATATTTTATTAACCTGTAAAAATATACTAATGCATTCTAAGCTTTGATTTTTTTTCTCAAATTTCATTACCTATTAAGACATCATCAATTACGGTGATTTTTATATTAATTGTGTGGAAGTGGAACTGCAGGTGGGAATTATACCTGGGTTATAAATGTGCATAACTCATTTAATTAACTAATGAAGGGGAATCCTTCATGACTAGATTTTTTTTTCAGTACAGTATTTAACACTGGGTTAATTAGCTTAATCATGCACTTGATAATGAAGCAATTAAGCCAATTAAGTCACAATTAAAGACTGACATATTTGATTATGTATTCATAGAGACAGAGGCGGTTTTGGCAGTATGACCGAAAAAAAAATATTTATGTGTGTGTGGGGGGGAGGGGGGCAAAAAAATACAAAGTCAACGCTATAAGAAATGCAATAATGTTATTCATGATTAGGTAACTCTTGAAATAAAATGTTCAAGTTTGAGTTGAAAAACAATGCATGAAAACAAAGTGAAGGGAAGAAGACAATGAGAGGAAAACTTGGTAGTAACTGATTAATGCAATTAAAGAATTACTACACAATAGGGGAAAAGATCATTCCTACCATTTTTACCACACCAAGATGCACATTCTCTGCTCCTAAAACCCTGCACATCTAACAAAACCTTATGCATGGATAATAATTCAAGTCAGTCAAAAAAAATGTTATGTCAAGTGTACTCACTGTTCTGTTTTTTTTACCTGTTTGTTAAGCTGACTCACTTCTAAAATATGAATGTTGCTTCAGAGCAGTGCAGACGGCTTTATGACAACACTTGTGTTTCAGTACTGTTGTTTTTCTATGTCGGTACACAACTGCTAGCCTGATCTTATGGACACACGGATGTGGTGTTTGTGTTGTTCCCCAGCTCGGCTTGGACTGTTTGGGGCCTTCGCATTCGCTCCAGTACACACGGGAGTCGCCACATGCTTCGTGCACACGACTTGATGAAAAACATGAGTGACAAGATTCATGGCTATCAGAGCAGCTGATGGAAATGCTCTGGTGAGAGTAGGATGGGGGGTGGGGGGAGACTCTTTAAATGGATTTTATTTTATTTCTATTTGCTGATCAAATACACATTAAGTCTTTTAAAGAAATTGAAGTGGTGTTGTTTAAAATTTAGCCTAGCCTCCAAATGTGGGCATATTTTTACTTTGTTATATTAAATCATATTTTTATACACATTTTATGTGATAATTTGTATTATTTAGAATATGCACAGTATATTAAAATGTATAGAATTAAGGCAAATTATTTGCCATCCAAATATAAAATCTAAACCTAAATTACACAAACACCAAAATACATATTTTGTTTTGTTTTCTAGTTTAGCTCAACGTAGACATGATTTCATCACGCTTGACTTTACAAGCACACGAGGGGGTGCATGAGGCCGCTCACCCCGAGACTGCGGTACTTGGGCCGCCATGAAAGCATAAAACAGCATCTTTCACTTTGAGCGCTACGAGCGAGGTCAGCGATTGCAACAACAGGCATCTGGACATAAAATACAGCTTTACACTCATTCTAGGACATGTTCCTCCATTAGGGTTTCAGAAATAGTCAGTAAAATTAATTAAAAAAAAATATATATATATATATGTCTCAATTGTACATATGCATTTTTGTAAATTAGTAACTGCAAAATATGCATATTGTGCAAATTATAATGATATAATAAGTATAATGTAATTAATTTAATACAGAGCAAGTCTGTGAAAAGGCAGAAAGAAAATAACCTGAGCCAACAAGGTTTCCGACGTGATGTGGCACGCCACACGTCACCTGTGCAACCGCCGCGCCGCCTGATTTGGCTCTTCAGCCAGGGGGGCGAGTGGCTCTGGGGACAGAGCGAGGAAATGGCTGCTGTGGTTGTTTGAGATGAGGTTAGCAGAGCGGCGAGCTGGCTGGATGCTCCTGTGGCCCAGATTTGCTCCAATCCCCATTTGTCTACTCTTTGACTGTATTCCCTCAGAATATTGCTTTTGTATTTATGGTGTTGGCTCAGGGAAAAAATAATAAATAGATGCAATACATCTATGAAACAAACAAAAAATGGCTTTGGAACAATATTCTTATTCTCAGTAGTTTAACATGATTTGGTGGTGATTTTAAATTAATTATGAGTACTGTGGGATTTTTTTCGGCATTATACATTTGCCAATGAAGACTAATGCTTCATGTGCTCACCCAAAGAGCTAAAAGGGTATTTGCCGACATGAATCCCAGTAAAAGTGGCAAGTCCAAGCAACATTAGAAATGACAGTGATTTTCTGTCAACATTGCAGACACAAGCAAGAGGCATCACTTTTGGGCAACAATTTAGCCTTTGCTCAGATGGAAGTCTAAAAAAAATTTTAATAAAAGGGTGAAGCCCTCCTCATTCGGTTTCTTTTAAGTGAAAACTTAACTGCACACAGAGATGAGGAAAAGCTTTTTATATACTACTATGTTGTCATTTCTGTAAGCATGACATTTTTTAAATTGTGAAAAGTGTCAAATACAGTTCGAGGGCACTAAGATTGCACATGTGCAGGCAAAATAGGGGCATAAACCTGAAGCATTACCATTATTACAAACAACATTTCCTATATTTCCTTCTCTTGGATGGATGAGCGATTTCAATGGCTCTTCCTCCACGCCAGAAGCACTGGTGAACATAAAAGACAACACACCGCTTTTGCAGTCTCTCTTGCCTTCTTTGTTTTCTGGATTTAAGAACACCATAAAGGCCTGCTTCTGTGCATGTTAAATGAAGTGTACAGCATCCATGCAAGTGCAAGTGCATGTACGTACACAAGACTGAAAACTGAAAAGGATTTGCCACCCATAAAAAAGAGAGAAGACACTAATGTTCAATATGCTTGTTTTGGTCAAGTGACTTGGTGCAGGCAGCATAAAGTGAAACAAAATTAATGACAGTAGGATAAAGCATAGGGACAGAGAAAATCCACATAGATATAAAACAGAAAGAAAGCACCTTATTATTACTTCAATTTGAACTCAAATCAGCTCAGTGGTGTTATGGCTTAATAATGCACCTGATCCTTTTACTGTTTACCAAATCACATTGGCATTCATGAGATCACAAATATTTTCCTTACAACAAAAACAACAAAAATCAAAATGAGTAATTGTGTTTGTTTGGGTAGTGTTGCAACCAAATTGTTTTTGGTGCATTATATTTCTAAAAAAATATCAGGCTACCTATCCCACTCCCTCTTTTCTCTTTGATTTGGCTCATTTGAGCAGTACGGTCCCCAGCAGCTTGTTAGAACTGCCACCTCGATGACTCTGCCCCCTGGATGATAAGGGGGGGTGGAGACGGACGGGGTGCTCAGAGGGGTGTGTAGGATGATATGTTCAGGAGGAGGCCTACCCCAAATCAGGGGTGAGAGAGCAAGGTTTTCATAAAAAGGAACAAAGACAAGCTCACACACCATCTACTGACAAGCCGGTGGTACTGCCGTGCACTGTAAGGGGAAAATACTCCCGTACGTCACTATTGGGTCAATATCAAAACCTGTCTACTGTCAAAATTTACATTGAAAATATTTGAGAGTGATTTAAATGAATTTCAAGAAAATTGTCATTCTTTAGCTCTCTAAACAGAGAGGATGCAGGCCAGCAGATGCATGGAAATGAATTGACTAAATATCAAACCAGCCAGAGGAGGAGATATTCACAAAGAGAGCTGGTCCTGTTTTATTATGAGTGACAGGCTGCAAAAATGATCCTTTAGGTCAAAGAGACAAGAGCCATAACTGCCCAAATTACCTATAATGGCTAACACATGGGCTTCAATTCTGCCTCAATAAATTTAAAAAGCTCAAATGCACATTTAAAAAAAAAAAAATTGACAAGCGCTAGTAGCATATTAGTCATGTACCTGCTCAACACTAGCTACAGAAGAAAAATAATTAATACAAAACCAAATCGTTGTTCTTCAACCTTTCCATTTTCCAAGGTCGTGTTCATTTATCACAGCGGAATGTGCTGTGAAGACTGGACAAAGGCTTGAATATATAATTTATATAAAATGTATAGTGAGAGGCTGCGAGGTGCACAACACATCCAACGTGGGCTTAGTGGGATGTCCAGACGTGCTATAACCTTGGGGAGAAAGGGAGGGGGGTGAGGAGTGGAGCCCAATGAGTTCAATGTAAAAAGACATGAAGCATGCTGCTGTACGCAAAACTGAAAGCAAAACAATAAAAACTGTTAACCACCTTTGGAACACACAAGGCTAGATACACACACATCTACAGAACTGCACGATTATTCTCGGCTTGCGTAAAAAGATCTGACTAAAGCTTTAACTTTTTCATTAAAAAGACAATTTAGTGGAGGTCAGTATATAAATGTTGAAGGGAATGCAAAAACATTCGGCACTAAAAGAAACAGTTTCTAGTTTGGTGCAAAGATGTTGCCAGCCAGTGAGGTAAAGAGATTGCATTATAATTGCAATTTTTTTCATCGGCTATACACCCAGAAGACATCTAGTCAGTTACATTGCGATAGTCTGTAGTCATTCTATGGCTAGCAGGTCAACTTTAAAGCTCTTTTAACTATTTATCAATACTTGTAGAGAGTAGCACAGATCGAGCCTAATGTACATCAGCTAAGATGATGACAGAAAAAGCACAAAGCAAAAGAGGCAAAAACATCAAAAATCTCCAAGAGGTAACCTAACAATGAACAAGCATGACCTCCACGGTGGTCCTGATCTCCAGCTGTGTGAATAGGAAGCAATGAGGAAGGTTGAGCTTCCTAAGGTCAGTAGTCAGCCACAACATGACTGCTAGTGGGCAGCTTTGTGAAGCTCGAGTTAATAAGGCTTTCAAACAACTTCAGGCGAGGGGAGATAGGCAACTAAATTACAACATTGTTTTTCCCCCAATGAATCTGAATAACTTTTTCATTAGCTGTGTCACAGAGATCAGCAGTTATCAGTAGCTCTGGAGGGAATGCCGAAAGGGGTGGAGGACAATCACTGATTCTTTCACCATCTCATTTCCGACTGTGCATTTCGAAACAAAATTAATTTCCTCGGCTATCTAATAAATCAGAAGCAAGTGATTGCGGTTGGTGCCAATGCAGGCGGTCACAATGAGAATGAACACTCTGGTTCAGTCTGACAAACGAATTGTGTCGTGGGGCCTACTCACGGGATTTCCCCCTTCAGCTGCAACATTACAATCACACATTTAGACAATGGCTTCAGTGACTCTTTTACCAGAATAGTACATTGAACTAGAGTTGGGGAGCGACTGTATTTTGCCACACTCAAGTGTAAAAGTCAAGCAAGATGTTCTACGGGAGGCTGGACCAAAGAGTTCAGATCACGTTCCATCCAGCAAACATCACCTCCTTCATCCAGCTCTCTACACTGCAACTTTCTGAATTTCTTAGGGTATTTAGCAACAAGAGGCTTTGTGTATGTAATGGTCCATAAAATTCTGCAATGCCATTGATACTGTCATGCATATGTATGAAAGCATGAAGAAGCAACAGCAGCTGCCTTTGGCTATGTTCTTCAAGCCCGTCAAGAAAGCTCCTCCTAAAGTGCCTGAAGGACACGTGACAATGACTCCTCCTGAAGTGTCTTGAACAAGAAAAAGAGCCGCCGGAGAAGATGAAACTCCGGTGATTTGCTGTATATCGTCTCGCTCAGCTAAATGCAAGGAGCATGGTTTTAGACCGGCACCATTTGTACAATGCCTAGAAATAGCATCTGGTGTGATTTGGCACTACATAAATAAAATTGAACTGACTTTGCCAACTTCCCCCCCAATCCTCTTTATCAATTTCATCATCTAGCAGAAGAGTCTATTCGCTTACTCAATTACGACAATATCATTTGCGTGTCGGTATGATACATATGCTTCATTATACATGCAGCATCTTGTAAGGTTCAGTGCATGTTTTCTACATGACTTCCCTTCCAAACAACTCAAGGGTTCTAATGATCCACCATATGCTAAAATGCCTCAGGCAATCTTAACGGGGTGATAGAGCATTAAAAGTAGCAAGAGTAGAGTAGCACACTCAGGGAGGTTGAGGAAGTGAAGCCACCCCATACACTTGAACTCCACCGAAGCTCTCGGCGCACTCCATCGGTGCTACCTTGAGTGGCAACAGGGCAGCGTCGAGTGGGTTGGAATGGTTAAATAACAGCGTCAGAAAACATGTATAGAAACCTCACCTCTCTTGCCAATACGGGATTAACTTTAACTAACTACATATTGCTCAATCAATTTTGACACCTGGAGACAATGACTACATTCACATGCATAAATATAGCTCTTCACTGACTCTCGCAACTTGTCCACAGTCTCTCAAGTCCCGGTTAACATGCCATTTGAGCAGTTTGATGGTTGGGGGAAAGCTATGTCTGCCGACATTAACCATATTCTGGCATTGATACGCCTTTCACCTCATTTGCTGGTAGCGAATCAACAAGGACGGGAAATTTGCTCTGCTTGCTAAAAAACACTGGCGACTCATACAGAACTCATGTGTGAAGAATTTTTTTATTTTGTACAATGGAGACTTGCCTTGGCTCTTTTGGTAATGGTGATGACTAAAGGCAGAGAACATAAACAGCTGCTGGAATGTGTCTTCTTCGAACACTATAAAGGCCCACTCATAATGACTTGATCTCTATCAAAAGTCAAGGCTGGTAGATTAAATTGATTTTGTTGGCTTGCTTTAATGTAGTTCTTGAAAAGAAACGCTCCACCGCACAGACATCGTTTTTAATGTATTCTTTGATTACATGTTCATGATGTGGTCTGACTGTGTATGCGCATTCTTCAGTAAATTAATTTTATTTACCGTATTTTCCGGACTATAAGTCGCAGTTTTTTTCACAGGTTGGCTGGGAGTGCGACTTATAGGAGCAACTTATGTGTGAAATTATTAACACATTATTGTATCATTTCACATGTTATTTTCACACTACACCGCAAGAAGGCGCTCTAGGCCTGTGGAATAATTGGAACTGCAACTAACGATGAGTCTGACGTAAGCTCGTAGAAGAGGAAGCGCAGCATCGTCTACCTCCAGAGTTAGCGGAGTTGTTTAAAAGTGACAGAGGATGAGGATTTCATTGGATTTAGTGATTTGGAGTGACAGGATGGTTTGGTAAACTTGTTAGCATGTTATTTATCCTATAGTTATCTGAATAACTCTTAATATGTTACATCAGGTACGTTCTCAGTTCGTTGTTTATGTGTCCTGTAACGTTAGCATACCGTACAATTATTCAGCCTGTTGTTGCCTCCGTTCTATTTTTATTTTAAATTGCCTTTCAAGATGACATGTCTGTTCTTGGTGTTGGATTTTATCGAATAACTTTCCTCAAAAAATACGACTTATACTCCAGTGCGACATATATGTCTTTTTCTTCTTTATTATGCATTTTATAACTGGTGCGACTTGTACTCCGGAGCGGTCCGGAAAATACGGTAATAGATTCTCTACTGAAGTAGTTTCATACACATTGGCAGACTCAACTAATTTGTTATCTCACCGCTTAAAAATATATATTTCATTGCTGTCTGGCAACATTACAATCAAGTATGTTTTCCTTCCATCAATTTCCTTTAAATAACGACTTGTTTTTAGCTGATGTGGCAAATATCCCACCAAGCTTCACTCAAGTTTGGGTCAGACATCTTGCTGCCCCAGAGTCAGCGCAGATGCTCAACTAAAATGTTCAAAAAGTATTTTTTTTCTAATTAGTCTGTGTTATGCCAACATTTTACCATGTGGTTTCAATTCATTTCACGTAATGGGCGAGTTTTCTTTAGTGCATGTAAACGTACCTAGTGCATCCCCAAAGGGCAGCTTGTTACAGGGCACCTTTGCTAAAATACACTTGTGCTGAAAAGTTTACCGGCAAATTAGTGAGACATGCTTTTAGTCCCATGCATTAGGCGCAGGTGCTTCCCAAATCTCAGCCATTTTATATTACGCACAGCTGCTTTTTTGAGTTATATGTTTTTCCAAATGATTTGATTTTGTGACATTTTGTATTCCAGGTCAAAAGTGACAGCTGTCGAACACCGCGCATGTGATGCAGACAAAAGCAAAAAAAAGAACAAATCATCACGTCGCTTTTCTATGTGCAAAGGTCAGCAATTCAAGGACAGCATCTTTGATGGGTCTACATCCAATCAAGAATGACTGAAAGACAACAGCCTTGAAGAGAGACTCAATAGAATCACCAAAATGGACTGTATAAATGTAAGACGGCAGTATCATAAAATGTGCGTCTTTCTGCACACCACATGGTGGTAATTCTGAAGGTAGCGAGCCTAAATTGACCACATCTTGGTTAAAACATCACGGATGGAAGATCCCATGGAAAATGCTATCTGTACATTTGTGCAGGAATATACGAAGGCAGTGATAATAAACCTCCGTCAAGTCCGCTACACCTGGATATATAGTCTCTCCTCAATTGTTTCCCCAGCTCCAGTCACCCCTAGTAAAACTAGCTCTCAACACCCAGCACTGTCTGACCTCGGGATAGCCCCGTAAACATAAAAGAGCTTTGATACGAACCAGGTGTGGGCGGACTACGTGTCAGGGAAAAGTGACAGAGATGAACACGTATTTGGATGATATAGGATTCCGACAGCTGAAAACGAGACGCCGATACAGTTGCTGAGTCCCAAATTGTAAGCATGTGATAGCAACGGGCCAGCCTATTTAGACCCATTATCAGAAAGTCAGACAGGCTGTGCGGTTCTGCTTCATGTTAAAATCAGATGGCTCTTCAAAGTATCAGAAAGGGGGGTCCAATGTGGGTTGCACAATATCACATGGCTCTTGTACTTTTCAAGATCTAAGAATTGCTTTGTAGAGCTTGAATTGAAATAATGGTTTGGTTGTTATTCATAAAACATATTAGGCGCATTGTTGATGAGCTACGCTCTGCGGGAAAGTAGCAATGCCGTTTCTCCCCCTTCCTGTCACTCTGTCTGGTTTCAGGTTAAACTTGACCCCTCACACTTGACCTTGGGGGCTTGGTTGAGCGGAGAGGGCACAGCTGTTAGGGAGGCTCTGCAGCGGGACCGACTCCCGGCTGACAAAGGAAGAAATTCAATTGCGGCACGTTAGTGTCTGAGTCATTGAGTATCACTCATTTTGGCTAACTAGAAACATCTTTTTGCTCTGCACTCAAGGCAACTTTCATTAACCTCAAAAGAAGAGGAAGGACATGGTGGCTGTGGTGGTGCCGGGGTCACACAGTGGCTCCCCCAGCTTCAGATTTCAACACTCCTCTGCGGTGCTCTATTTTTAACGCCTGGTACATATTGCTGTGGTCATTAGTTTCAGCGCCTCTGTCCTGCAATGTCAAACGCCTCGCAGGTTTGATGCATGAACGGGGGTCCATCACTTACATTGTTCCCCCGGACAAGCAATGTGTGTGTGGTTCCCTGTAGTGGCTAAGACAAAGACAGATGGATGGGCTTGGGCTCAGGCCACAGGTACCTGGGGACACTTTGCAGGACAGCTTACAAATAGGACTGAGAAGGAAGGGATGAGGCTGAATAAAGGCTCAACCCATAACTGTCACCTCTGCAGATTGAACAGCTGCCCTAAATGAAGACAAAGTATCGATCCACAGAGTAATATCTGCCGTTTGGTATGTCTACAACGAGAACAAGGGATGCCAGAAGAATATTCGCTTGCCATGTGAAAATTGATCCAAATGGTGACATGTAGACTTCATAAACATGGCAGGAAAGCGATGCGGCAGAGATCCAAGTTTGTCTCTGAGCTCTGCTTTATAACAAATTAAAAACAAGAAGGAAATCATACTGAAATTGGGTCCCAGCTTGCAGCAGCCAGCCCTCCACACCCACGTCTTCACCCCCTGCCATAGCCAATGTCTCTTTTCTCCACAATCAGTGTCAGAAGAAGCGGCGAGGAACGGTTTGCGAGAAACACTTATCTAGCACAGCGGCAGAGCCCTGTTCCTCCACCCTTTATCTCACCAGGAGATGGAATTCAATATACAAAAAACCCCATCATGCAGCAGCATCACGCCTATGCTGGGGATAAGGGCAGGGTTGCCAGGTAATTGGTTGGTGGTGGACGAACACAAGGTTTGAGACTACCCGTGGAGGAGTGGAGATTACAGCAAGGGGTGGAGGGACTGGGTAACTAGGAGTCTGTGGGGGAGGGGCAAGGGGGGGTGGCTTCTTGACAATCTTTCTCTACCCCCCCTCCCCCAGCAGCCACACCTCACCCCCACCTTCGCATGTAATCTCCGCCAGCACAAATGTACATGCGTGTTGGTGTTTTCTGGCTCCAGAAGGAACAACAAAGCGCAATAGTTCTTTTGTACAGTGCCTATGTCACAATGCAACCCACACGCTAAACACGCATCCCCCTGGGTATCTTTATTATTAGAAAAAATAAAACAAGAAAAATTGCTCACATTCATGACATTTCAATTGAAATTAGACCCCGATAACGTCGGTGCGTATCATTATGGAGCAAAAAATAATTTCATTCCTGTGAGATATTCACAAAAGGAGGTTGGAAAGGCGCTCATCCAACAAACGTATTAAGAACGGTGACGGCGGATACGCGCGCAGGAAATCCACGGGCACTCCATTTCCCGTTTTCCAGCATCTTCGAGAGATAACTGTTGCAGAAGACGGGGAGATAAAGAAACACGTGAGGAAAGAAGAAAAAGTCATTTCTCTGATTTATTTATGATGCGGCGAGGTATGCTGAACGCATCAGAACATGCAGCAGTGGTCATACTGTCAAAGAAGATGAAGTGTCTTCATAGTCGACTGAGCAAAAGAGCGGGGAAAAGAAAGAGGGGGAAAATTAGAGGGGCGAGAAATGAGGATACTGCAGAAGGGTGTTAACCACCTCATCTCTAGCGCATCACCCATTCGCCACAAAATGGCTACTTCGCTCTTTCTGACAGGCGGCACCAGCGCAAGAGAGGGGGGGAGGCTATCTGAACCGTCACTGTGTCATCTTGAACCTTTCTCGCTTGTTCCTCAACTTGCGCTTATTGTAACGCTTTCGGAAAAACACTGTCCGATGGCCGAACTACCATTTTGTGCCTCCCACAATTAAATTGAGAAATGGTGGAATTAATTTGGGGGGTTGTAACAGCACGCTCCTCATGGTCCACTACAACACATGCTAAACTGTATATACATAATATATCCCTTAATGCCGTAGTGTGTTTTAACTGACAAGATTCTGCATTGTCTTTTATGAGCTAATTGTGTGCTCAGCTCAAGATGTAACAATGCTCTGGAGCTAATACACCATTTCGTTATGATGACCTTCCACGTTTGTTTTTGAAATTTGTCTAATTTTCATAAATTGCATTCAGCCCCAAGCTCCTAAGATATGATTAAACTCGAAGTGAGAACAAGAGGCAAAACACAAGTTGTTATAGTTGTATTATGATCTAGTGCTTAAGACCTGCAAACCAAACCATTAAGCAGCAAGGGGGGGGGGGGGGGGGGGGGGCAGTCATTGCAGTATTTCTTTAAAACAGAGGCTGCAAGCTTTTGTTCAGTGCAACATCCCCCTCTGCAGGCAAAGAGAATACAACCACACTTCACAAAGACCTGCTTTTTGATATGAAAATGAGATGATGCGTTGGTGGCCATGTCACATTAGTTTAATGGGAATAGATGAGATTGTGCTCAAGCACATTTGCAGACTCAGCCAAAGTTGGCCCATCTAGTTACATAACTGTGTGAGAGAAGCAATTTCCATCTAAAACCATTTCAACCACACACCTATTTCAGTTTCTATTCTGCCTTCCGTATTTTCCAAGCTACATATTACCCAATTAAATGCCCATTAGTTATCACGTAACTTAACATGTGCCTATAATTTGAGCTTTAAATTTAGAAGGGCCACAAACCGACAACATCAAATGTGATTGATCGACACAAACCCGATGTTGGCCTGATCTTGAAAAACTAACCCTAACCCTAACCAAATCACAAATGTACAGCACATGTTATGCAACCAATTTTAAATATGTTTAACAAGTTTTAGCTAGCCAGAAAATGTATGCAGCAATTTTTGTTTTGTTACCTACGCTGCCTACCAGTCAGAAAGTGACCATTGTTTATATTGGGGGGAGCCCAAAGTATCATCAATGAGAAGACAACTTTTGTGTTGGCACAGCATTTAAATGAAGCTGACACAAGCTATCTCAAATCAGTGCATTTTGACTCCCAAAAGTTCCAACTCACATTATTAAATGCGGTGACGGCACAATCTCGCTTTTATTCTCATTCTGCTCAGAGATTTTAAACGTTTCCAAATAGTATAAATCTCTTCCGCTTGCACAGTACAACGATTTTAGGGCAATTTATCCAGCGATTGACCTTGCGCTTCTCCCTCTGTGTTACGGCCGACTTTGCAGCTGAGCCTTTGAATCAACTGATGCTTTGGCACAAGCCTCCAACTCTAAGGTTATTTCTTCGGGATTTCGTCTAAATTCTTTCAAGACCCACGAGCATTTGGAATATATATATTATACATAATAACTCCGTCTAATAAAGCAACCAAAGTTAGGGGCTCAGAAGCATAAAAGCATTCCTGGATTGGCGGGAACCCCATGATGAGCCCCATGTCTTTGTGAGCAGAAGCTCCTAGAGGTCCTGCGAATTTTAGAGCCAGGCTTTGGAGTTTTTTTTTAAGATTATCTTTTGGTCTTTGAAGTGCACAACCCACCTGCTTCAATCGCAAAAAAAAACGCTCCTGCTTTGGGTTCCAGGACGTCGTCTCACATAACATAAACAACAATAAGCTGACCCTTGGGGAATTGCTGTTTATTACCAAATCTTTGCAGAAGCTTTGCACGCAACTTGAAGAAAGAAAACACACAAACACACACATGCACACACACATGAAACATGCACGCTATGAAAGGAGGACTGCAAATAATTTCTAAAAACATACAATAAAAAATATTTTAAAAATCTCTGTTGATTTTAATCCATTTTCGCCAATGCACTACAAAGTCCAGAATCTTTACAAACTCACCAGCTGTGTTGATAGACTCAAGTAAATGTAAAGCATGTTTTCATAGAGGAACAGCTTGTATTGATTAAAAGCACATTACTCCTGTTTTACAAAGCCGCGAGGAAGCCGTTTTATTGGGCCTCTTAGAAAGAATTCCCAATTTGGGATGATTGTGTTTAAGCCTCCCGTTCAACCTTAACGTAGCAAAACTCAACTCACAGTCACACCAATACAAGAACTTTGTATCAAACACCATCGAAGGAGTATAAGATGAACCATTACAAAAGAAAAATTAGGCCGTACGCATTATTAAAAAGTAATATGATGCAAATGAAGGTACACAAAGTTTGCTCCGTTTGAACTTTTGTGCTTTGTTCATTGAGGCACAAAGCAAAGACAAATGAGATCTCCTCCACTGCCAGGCTTTGTGTCACTGTCCTGATTACCCTGCAGTGCGACACCGAGACAAACGGGCGAGCGGCAATAGGAGGGAGCGGGGCGGGCTTGTGCGAATGAGATGCTCACTGACCCTGCCATCATCTCAAACCGCTATTCTCATCTCATATCCCGAGCGGCTGAGTGACTGGACGGGCTTGCTACGTATTAAGCTTACAGTGGTGAGCGGAAGCCCTTGTTTTAACATCAAGCGCTCACCAATTAAGGGGCATCCATCGCACACTAACAAGTGTAAAAGCAGTTGAAATGAGTAACTTTCTGCAGCAAAGCATTATCTATGCGCCAGACATTCAGCATATTTCCCCCATAACTGCTGTCTGCATACGCTGGTGCCACTTTGAAGGTTAACAAATCAATATTCCAGGAGCTTGTCGTTTATTAACACGGGAGATGGGCTCGGATAATGATACGTGCGCAGACCTGGAGCGACAGTTCTGTGGGTAGAGCCTATTAACCATTGCACACACCATAAAGTAGAGAAAGGGACTCTAATTGAGAGTATGATTATTTGTCTGAAGCGTAGTCCCCTCAAATATCACAAAGCGCTTCTCTGGAGCGAGACCTGTCAGCCGCATTTGTGTCCACGCACCGCTGTTTGAACCACTCCAAAGTTCGAGGCTTGCTTAAGCAGCAAATTAGAACGACTTAATTGTTTAATTCGCTTATGAAAAGTTTGCGAGAGTAGAAGCCGCCGCAAAGCTTTGGATTTGCTCGACCAAGTTGCGAGGCGGTCCGGAGAGACAGCCCAGTCAGCGAAACAGAGAGGAGTGCGAGGGGCCGGCCGCATCCCACGTCTATTCGCATTAAATGAGAGGCTGACCGTGTTAATTAGGCAGCGCAAATTTACATCAGCAAATTATGTAAGCAGCTCCAAGAGTAACAAAGCGTGATACCAGCTAAATCACAGCTTGGCTGACGCTGGCCTGCCACTTCATGCTGATGTGACCATGGTCGATCAAGCAGCGAAGCCTCAAATGCCAATTAGACATGAGTGGGTAATTGTGTCAGGGGGGCTGGTGGCGCAAGGGACATTGTTACAATGTCCTCAGGCACTTTGTGTTTCCAACCTTTTGCTACATTCCAAGTGACACCTCTGATACCCACAGAAACACACGTATGGACAGTTGGGTATAGATTTAGGAATTATTGATTGAGGTTTGTTGTGGCACTGAATATGGTCCACATTTGGTCCAGAACTATGATCTGAATTCACTTTCAAAGCAGAGTTCCCCATATTGCCTGTATTTTGACTATGGAGTACTGTGACAATACTAATAAATTGAACCAGAAAGATTTAATTATTAATGAAATAAAGAGAGGAGCTAAAACTAGCCTTTTACATACATCAATATAACCAACTGAAATGATATACTCGATAAGATTTTCATATCGGTCTTTTGTGTCAGTTGGTGGGAAGCCTAGATGACAAAAACTTTCACCAGAACTGGCTGCATGTCAAAAGTGTGTTGTGGCAGCAGTGGGATTTGTGCCCTGGCATTTTGGAACTAATTCGTTCCAATAAATAATATCACAGCCTTCAACACATTTTTAGAACATGGCCAATATAACAATGCTGGTGTGGAAGGAGAAAGGATCCGATTGGGCTTGGTTCAAAAACTACAAGCCGTGATGTCCTCTGTGCCGTTTGCCCTCGCAGTCGGGCCCGGTGACCAAAGATGCCCACCCACATCTCCGCTTTCTGGGCTGCTCTTGATTTTAATTGGCCTGGACCCATTTTATGCCTCTGAAGTCCCTGCATGTTAATACTCCCACGGTAACAGTCACCGACTGGCTGCCGCGCCGTGAGAGGCCTTTTCAGCCACATTACTTCTTATTGAGTTACAGAGCCCCCATCGTTGCAAATACGACAAATTTAATTGATCCGCTCTATAAAAATCACTGCCGCTGTGAAAGACCTGTTTCTGGGGTTCCTTTATTTATATATTCACTCTATTTTGCCACCTTGCCGGGTGAGCCACTGCATGAGGCACGGGCAAATTAGGTTTATGCCGCACCACACAAAAAGGAAAGGATGCAGGGAAGGAATGAGAGGCTTTCAAAATTAGATCAATGGTTTCAACAATCTATCGGGGGGGGGTTCTTCCACAGAAATCAGCTTATGCTACAAGCTAAAAATGTACCTTTAAAACAGCAGGTATAGAGTTCATTCACAAGTGAATCATGTAGGGGGCATCAAAAAACGAAGGCACAAAAACACAGGGACGCCACAGTGGGCATACAAGATTGCATTTTCTGACACACTCAGAGCTTTATTTTGAAGGCGGGAGTATTAACTTTATGCACTTCGTAAAAGAACCGTCATTTGTATGACTTTTCTCTTCCCCCGTGTAGCTGGTTAATATAAAAATCCCAGACAGTGGCCCAGACTCTTTACGCTTTACTTTTTAGCTACAGCTTCATATGCAAGTACAAATATAATTACGTATTATTGTAAAGAGTTCCTGCGCATGTAACTTCACCTACCTTAAAACATTTTTAACAAAGTTGAGTATGCATATGAAAAGTTTTTTCTGCTCTGACTTTCACCTATCATACACATAATCCTGCAGCTACTACAGACGATGGGATTGAACACTGGAACACTGGTCTTAACTTGGCTATAAAAATGTGATAAGGCGAGAAATGGTGGGCAAATTCGGAAGTAATCCAACCAACAGAGTGTTTCCCCTGTGATTTAACAATTCCCAGCAACTGTTGTGCACGTTATTCTGCAGCACAAAATGTGTGTACTTGAAGGGTATACCCTCTATCTCTTATTGGAGAGGCTGTGTTGAATATATCGGCGTCTATTTTCTTTGGGTATGACTTCATACTGAAAACAGATTTGACTTTTCATTTTCCATCTATCAGTTGAAACATTGTCAGCGTTATTGCTGTGGCGTTGTCTAACTACTACATTATTTTATGCTCCATGTTTCTGGCTTCAATTGCAACAAAATTTGGCTTCAATCAGGGTAATAGTTGGGAGGTAGAATATGAAATTAGTGTTCAAACTCTTGCATAAAATGAATACTAATTAACTAGAGGAGAGACTACTTGAAGAAACAGAGAACGGGGCAATTAACGAAAGCCTGGAGCAAGTTTGCAGAGGACAAGGCTTCCAGTCTTCCTAATTAAATTCTCTCGCAGACACCTGGCCTTTCACCTCCTCCTCTATTTCTCCCATCTCCCATGTGGCTGTCATAAAGAGGGGCATCTCTTAAGCTTTGTGCACCACTATATTATCCAGGAAGTACAAAACTCTTCTATTTTTCATGGCCAAACTCTCTCTTCAGCTAATGACAGAGATAATGAGCACTGGTAGAAAGGATACTCGGGACCACAAGGCCGATGGACCACCTCATTTTTTGTCTGTCCCCTCAACTCGTACCTTCCTGGCGCTTTATTTTAATGGAATAGAAGTAACTTTCCTAACTGGATACTCATTGAGATGACGTCCAAAAAGATTCATACCAGTGATTTTAAAACGCAATGAACCTGTCTTACAAGTACCAAAAACTTACTGATAAAAAACAGCGAGAGATCATTGCTGCAAATCTTAAGATGAAGGCAAATTCTGAAAAACCCTTTTTTGCATGCAGACTAATGAAACTTGAAGCATATCCCAGTGTGGGCTTCCATTTGCAAGACATTCCCACCATCTCATATCAAATTGAGGACAAGACGCCACGTTTACAAAGACTCTGATATCTCACTGAAGCCCTGTAGCGAGAACAATACAATGCCTTGGCACATTAAATATCAAGGAAATCTCCAAGCTATAGACACTGTGATTGAAAGGCCGACTTTATTCAACCTTAACTCGGTTGACTCAGGGTCGCGACCACAGGCAGTACAGTACAATGACGACACAATAAACTGTTAATGATATTGAGAATGAGCTTTAAGAAAACATTCGTTTATGAAAACATTTTAATCATAGGCAGCTAACAAAATATTTACTTGCTTGTGTAGTTTTATACTTGAGGGGTGGGGAGGGACTCTAGAGACCTGCCTAATCGTACACACAAATCTAAAGCAAATGTTCAACAATCTGTCCCCTTTCAAGTGACCTACAAAAAGGAAAACATATTTTGCCCAAAGCACATTATTTTTTAGACGTTTTTTCCTTTTGATCTGAATTTTGATTCATTAGCTGGTTCATTCAAACCATTTGTGATGAAGCTATTTTTAGAGAATTAACACTCCCTACCTTAATGAACAATTTTAGAGATAATTGCGGTGCGGCTACATGTGATAGAATAAGGACACCGCTTTCATGAAGAAAAAGGTTCTGAAATTTGGAGAGATAAAAAATCTTATTTGCATTATATATACACAACAGTGGTTTCCTTGAGCTGAGTTAATATTTTTGTAATCAATTGTCAGAAGTGATTTGAGAAAATTACTTTGCATTCAAGACTGCA
The DNA here is from genome assembly GCF_059516105.1 of Syngnathus floridae. NCBI lineage: Eukaryota > Metazoa > Chordata > Actinopteri > Syngnathiformes > Syngnathidae > Syngnathus > Syngnathus floridae. The sequence goes on from NC_142415.1 coordinate 12,636,975, forward strand.
GCCTTAAAAAAATATATAGTGATGCAATGTAAACAATTTCTATCTATGTTGCAAATGATAAGGCCGGGGGGACGAATGAATGAAAGAAAGGGTGCTTGTGATTGTGTCCACACACAATCCTGGATGGACTAACAAAGGTCCTCCTGCACAACCTAGTGGATAAACCACAAAAAAATGATTTGATGGGGAAATACATATGCCATTTAGTTCCATTGTTAGAGACCAGCAAGTTTTGGCAAAAAGTAATGAAAAATGAACAGATGGACATATACAATCAAAAGTTTAGAAAAGGTCAAATTAAGTTTACCTTTAAAGCTTACAAATCATTTCAGGCTCATCCTAAAAGTTCACCCTAAAGTCTAACATCCTTATTTTTTTTAGTACTGTATAAATAGTAGCCTGAAAAAAATTCTTCAAATCTAGAATGCTTTACATTCATTAGTTGTGTTACAAGTGATGCAGGCAGGGGGGAGTTTAAAATTCAGTGGTGTCAGATACTTGATGAATTCGAAGCAAAATTAGCTTGGCTGGGTCGCTGTGCCCCAGGTTGGCCCTGACTGGAGCGGACCCAGCCTTCATAGAAAGGTGCTCCGTCTAATCTGGCCTCATTTTATGCCTCTTGAACCGTGACCAATGTATTTAAATGGCTGTTTCTTTGACAGATGCTCAGTTCAAATCATTCCTCACTGGGAATTTGTAGGAGTGATATTAAAAGTCCTTCGGGCCAGGCAGCCTGAAGAGGACATTGGAACATCAAAAGGCCAAACACTTCAAAAACTTCAGCTAATGATGCTAGGCTAGCACACCTCCAGGGGACAAGGTGGGCTTCAACTTTGTTCAACATACCCCTAGCTGCAGAAAGAAAAAAAAAATCCAAAACAGAGATTTGGCTCCCCTCCTCCCCCAAATTCTACTTGCTCTGCATTTAGATGCGATTTAGCACAAGATACATGATGTATCCTCCCGATCTCAGAATCTACAGGGGAGCAGTCCGGGGAGACGTGTGCCGTCTTATCGAAAACATCTTAACCTGCTCTTAGCAAATATATACGAGAAAAGCACAATGAAAGACATGAGCTTGCAACTAAATTTGCACTGGGGACTAAAGTGGTTGGAAACTGGTTTGCTAAGTCTGCAGCAGAATACTCCCACCAACCTAAGCCTCAACTGAAGTATTCAAGGCGCTTCAAACTGCATTCACCTACTGATGACATGCCATCAGGAGCAAATAGGGGTTCCAGTGCCTTGCTCAAGGACAGTTCAACATGGTCAAGTGGCCAGAGGTCAAAGCCCCAACCTCTGGATTGGGGGACGACCACTCTACCACTGAGCCACGCCACCCCTACATGTTTTAAGACAGGTGGAGGTAGACCAAAAGTGAGACGGACAAGTGGGGAAATTAGAAGTCGAGAAAAGCAGCTGGCAACATTCACTCTCAAGCCTGATGGGAGGCGACAGCCGTAATGAAGTAATAACAAACCACCAGATGAGCGGGGTGAACATTGAAACACACCTGGTATGACCGCTTTACGTCATATGTTCTTCAGAAGACATTAAAAACATGTCCCAAATGTAACATCACGTCTTTTTTCTGTATAGTTAGGCATCAAAAATTGAGACCAATTATAAAATACAAAAAGGGGGTGCTCTTAGATGAGAGTGACTCGGTTACAAGTTATTTTCAAATCCATGCAGTCATTCTAGCAATATGACAGTGAATGATCAGTTCTTCAAAAAAGAAACACCAAGCTGTTTAATGGCACTCACAGACTGTCAAGTTTAAAAAACAAAAACTCATCTATTTCAAACGGCCACAGAGCGTCGCCTTAAGGTTTACTCAGTTTAAAACGGAAAACACTATTCACTACTTGTATTTGCGTCTTGGAAACAAAACAGCTGCCAGAATTCCCTTGAATTTTTTTCAATTTAGCAACCAAGACAAAAGTTTTTTTTTTCTTTTTTCATCGTGATCCTTATGAGGATGAGCAGTATGGAGGATGAATGAATATATCACCACATTATGCCGACAAGCATAAAATCACCCAAAACTGTGTTCTCGGTTTAAGTTGGTTTTAGTTGACGTACTGCAAAGCGAATAATCCCTAGCTGTCACCAATGTGCTTAAACTTTTTTGCATTATGAGTATGGGTACTCGGATAGTTTGACCTTTTTTAATTACCTGTAAGTCGCTGAGCCTGCTATGTGCACATAGTTCTAAACAAGTAGCCACAAAAATGCACCAAAACTAAACATCAGTTCCCCCTGAAGAAAACCCATTAAGATAAATTTGGCTTGATGAAAACCTGCAAGCATTAACCTTGAACAGCTGTCCTCTCGAACTGCAGGCTCTGCCCTCGGAATAATAGGCCAACAGCCCCGTTAGCCGCATGCCGCATGTGTTTAATTTCCAACATCTGCCGGCTTCACGCTTGTGTGCTTTCCATTCCCGCTGCACATTCTTCACAAATCCAGTAGCTTCCTTCTCCTGCATTTGTAAATGTTGTTGATGGTGGAAACCTTCCATGTTTACTTTGAATCCCTGGGTCATTTGCGAGCTGGCTGGAATTACCTGCAGCTGCTCACTTTGCTGCTTTCATTGCCTATATTCTTCTTCTTCGAGAGAAAAAAAAAGACTGACCATTGTAAAGTAAATTGTTACCAGTGGGTAAACTACATTTATGCAGCACTTGCCAAGTCAACTCCTTCACCGGCTTTCTCACAATTTACACGTTTGCATCAGACTGTATGAACATGGTGTCTGGAGCAATTCAGGAAATCTCCAATTATCTTTTTCAGTGCATTTTAGAATTCTTATGATAGAAACATGAGATAATTTCAAGCATTTACTACAAGTCATGTCGTGATACTTTTTTGATACTGCAAGTGAGCTACGCCAACACGAGTAGAGCAAAATTTGACCCTGAACAAAAGAGCGGTTTTCAACTTTGGTCGTAGTATTGTCCTGAGAAACAACATCTATATTTATCACCAGATACGTCTAACAGACAACTATTGATGGTGAAGCATCGAGGAGGGGATGAAAGAAAAAGAAACTTAAGGACCGGTCGACTGCTGTTCGCTCGAGGACCTGGTCTGCTTTCACTTGCTCTGTTTGGCAGCAGTGGAAAAGCAAATTTTACACTGTCTGGGACACAAATTGGCATTCCCAACTCTGGTTATCCCTCCACCATAATTTAATTAAGAGACACTTCTGTCAGTCGAGGAAGAAATCGGAGCATTATGAAGTTTGACTGACAGACAGACTTAAAAGTGTTAGCAATTTCACTACATGCTGGGTATAAGTGGAAAAGTTCAGAGGCTCAGTGAGAGGCTTTGAATTGGCCCCACGCCACACTCGCTGGCGACTTGAAGTAGAACCTTAAGAATGAAATCAACTTACTAAATTGTCAGCTTTGAACTCCAGTCAGAGATCTTGTGACAACCTCGACAAATAAAAGTCAGAAGTTGAAAGTGAACATTATTTAACCGCTTCAGAAGAACAATTTTTTGGAAGAAAACTATTTTATTCTATTTTGACAAACTTGATTTTGTCCAAAATGTACGGTATTTCCCTTATTCGTTTGATAACTATGCTGTAAGACTGTAGAAGTAAGAAAGTAACTCGGGCAATGCCAAAATGCCGCTACGTTGAATTATTTGGACCGCATCAGACAAAAAGAAGTTTAAAAAGTCAGTCAAACATGGACAAATGCATTACTAATTATCGACCGAATAGTATAAAATATACAAATGTGCTTGCAAGAAAAAAACAATAAATAAAACCTGTTTTTTCTTTGACAGTGTAGTTTCTCAGTCATCCAAGTCATGCTACTCTGCAAATTATTAAATCATGGAAACCGGATTCTTCTAGTTTGTTCATTTTGCAGTGTTTTCTTATTTTCCCCAAAACACAAAAAAAAAATTATCAAGGCAATTATGTTATTAGGGCGAACTAAATACAATGTGTGACCATAACACTGAAATTGATGTTTTTTATCAACTCAACCTACTTTCATATTTTGAGTAGAAAAGTCTTGATTTTAAAAATACTTAAAAAAAGATAAATAACAAATTCCCTTTAAAAGGGTAAGGTTTAAATTCTTGTGAAAACTGATTTGGAATATGCGGTATTCAAGACAGGCAACCATTACTTTTGATTGGCCATCAGGGATGTGGCGGTAATTTTCTAAATTACAAGTCATCACAGTACCACTGGTGTTATTTCACAAATTACTGCATTACAGCCCTTTAATTGTCTTTTGTTCCCCAACAATGTGCCTTTTTTGGTGGACTAAATTGAAATTCAAACAAAAGGGCAAGATTCTCTCATTTCGCACTTGAGTCTTTGCGTGTGAAAGAAGAATTATATAGCCCTGATGGAAAATTTACAACCTCTTAACAGACTATACGGAATGATTGTGCTCTTCAAAATGTCAAGGGCAGGTGTCTGAGGTGTTAATGGCAATAGTAAAACAAGACAGAGAGGCCATAGACATTTTTGACAGTGTACGTAGCATAGAACATATTAGTCGGGCTACATCGAGAATTTATACTTGTGCGGGGACTCGAGCTGTAAACATGGTGGAAATGTCCATTTTGATTGAGCCATAAAAACGAATGAGGTCAAGCAATGACAATACATCAGTGTTGTAATTAGCTGTGCTAAAACTGGACGTGTTTAATTGCATGACAAGTAATACATTACTGGTCACCTGCCATTTAATAATCACTGGACATCATTTAGGGACTAATAGGTACGCTATGTAATCAGTTTTGTTCCCATTTATAATGCCGGCTCAATTTGATTGGTTTGATTGGTCAAATGGAGTCAACCGTCAGTACTAGTTAGACCGTGCAAGCGATGATAAATAAAAATCAAAGTAGCAAGCGGAATGTTGCTCGGTGTAAAAGTCAAAGGAGCATTTTATATTCACAAACATACTCAAAGGAAAAGGAATATTGCGCTAAAAGTGCTCTGACAAGTACAAGTTATACAAAATGTAATTGTTGTAGAATGCAGATTTTATTTTTTCCATTTTATTTTTGCATCATTTCGGCTGATCACAGATTTGATTGCTTTATTTGCGCTTCATTTGCCTTTGGTTTCCGATTATCCGATAATGTTCATCATGATACAGATTTTTCATTGTTTATGTTTGTACAAAATTTATGGGAAAAGGACCTTATAATAATTGCATTTAAAATTAAAATCTTAAAATTTGGGGAATAATAATCACATTATTTTTCAGAATTGTTCAGCGCTATAGTTACTACATACTACCTCCCCCTAAATGTTAGCTACCGACTGCAAACGAGATAGGTCACGTCATGCATGGATAAACTATCTTGGATTTTTTTTTCCACTCTATATGATCTGTAATGGATCCAACACTCTATAAAATGCCGGTACGTAAAACGGCTACACAGTTATGAAGAATAATTGTAGTGCTTAAAACTTAATTTGATCCAAATGATTTTTTTTTTAATTTTCACTGAACATGACTATAACAGCAGGGGGAAAAAAATGTTGCACGTCTTACCCTTATTGTAGCTCATTCTTCTGTTCATGATTTCCAGTGCTAAATTTCCTGAGACGCTAATGAGAAGGGATGAAAGAACGCCAACCATGAAAATGGCTCCATGTTTCCATTTGCTTCCGCTTTCCTAGTGGATGGTTTTTATTAATTTCATTTAATTATCCCACGCTGCTTTTTTTATGGGTTTTTTTAATACGGGGCCATGTTTGCCCTCCTCCCACTATGTGATCTTTTGTAATTTAATAAAGCCTCATTTGAGTGAGATGTTGATTAAAGAAATTAAGCTTCAGTGGTCATCGCTGTTGCCATCCTCCCAATTTCATAAAAACTTCCAATACTTCACATTACGAACATGTCAAGCAGAAATCAACACCACAGGACACATTCTACAAAATGTCGGTAATTGCAAACGGCGATAAAGGGAGTATCGCACTTAAACATGAGAATGGAAAAGAGTTCACATTGTTATATTGGCTACAGCTTTTCTTTCCCCTTTGTCCCTTAATCCTTCTGTTTGTACTTTTTTTGTTTGTTCTTCTTTTTATTTTCATTTTTAATGAGTTCCAAGACCAGATTTTGCTGTATGAACCTGTTTTGAAGGTATTTTCCACCTTTTAGGGTTGAATGATGACACTGGTTTGCAATACTCCGAGGAGAAATGAGGAAACCTACTTACTGCCCTCTGCTTGGTGTTGCTGTAATTGCATCAAAAGTCATTTCTGAGACTCTTTGAAGGCCCCGCCCCCTACCCTGAGTTATCCCATCCATGTGACAACATAAACAAAACAAATTAAAAGCAATATGCAATATCGAGAGTGCAGCATACAGTTAAAAGCTTATTACCGCCGGGGAGACAATTAACGCATGAAAACGATAGCCAAGATCTACTGGCAGTTTTGAAGCATAAGTTATTGATTTGGAAATGAAAACCTGTGCTCTTCAAGGTTACAGCCAGCCCAGCCTCATTACTGCTCTGTCCTTGAGAGGCCCGCACCAGCGTGGAGAGGACCGCTTTAATGAAGGTGAATTTAATGGGATTTAATGTAGCTGGGGGCAATGGAGCGGCGGAGATATGGTTTTAACAAAGAGCAAGGGACCAAGGGTACAGCCAAGAGAGCAGTCATTCCCTTTTCTTGCTTTTAGATTTATTTATTTATTTATTTTCACATTTGCCCAGGCGGCGTAAAACCACACCACTGTGTCAACTAAGTAAGGTCTACAGTTTTTCATCGTAGAGTCACGGATCCGCTTTTCTGTGGCATTGTTTTAATTGCAATCTGATGACAATCTTTGCTTTGTCAGTCTAAAGAAGATATTAAAGCTTAAATGTTGGAGGGTGCACGGAGTTTGAATGTGATTTGTTCATTCTGAACAACATGCTAGTTACAAGCGCGTGTGCACATTTGTGCAACCACATTATTTGATTTGGTTTTACTTACCCCATTAAAGGTCATATGAATGGTGGAAAAGGTTTGGAAAGGATCAATCTCTGTTGCATTTGTTTATATCATCAAAACTTGACAGTTGAACAGGGGTGGGTGGGGTGAACTAACCACTGTAACATCCTATTGACAATTTCTGTCTTTGAATGCCAGACGGGGATCACAATGAGGTTTTACATGTTAATGATAACATTTCATCAAAAACATCTGAAGATGTTATTGAAGATTATTATTATCATTATTATTATTATTATCATTATTATTATTATTATTATTGAGGATGATCGAGTTTGATTATTGCAGGATAGTTTTCTTATTTGTTTTTATTTTTTTCGGTTGCAGATTTCAGTATTTAACAGACTACAATTCTGACAACAGGTTAAGCGGCCAATTAATGAATAAAATGTGTAATGAATAAAAAGAAACTATTTTGTTCAATTACCACTTATAACAATAAAGATATGAGATGCAGGCAGAACATTTGACTGTTTTACAACGCTTTGTTTTTAACAGAGGGAAAAAGCAATAAGAAATGGGCAATTGTTTGCTGATTTTTAGAGGGATTAAATGTTGTTGTCATGCTGTAATATGTCAATATGTAAATAAAATCAATCTGCAAAGATTGACCATTTTAAAAGAGCTGATAAATTTCAAAATTCATTTTAAAAAAATGATGTTTGCAGGAAAAAATAAAAGTAAAAAATACATCAGGTAATACATCAAAAACTTACATGTCCTTACAATAAATAAATGCATAAACAGACAATCTCATTGCTCCTAGAACATAACCCATCCTCTGGAAAGCAATGCACATACCCAGTGTGAGGAAAGAATAGTGCAGCACAACTGACAGAGAAGGGGCATTAATGTGACAATAAAAAAAGGTACTTCAACCTCACAATCATGTGTAAAACGTCTTTTTTACAGAAATTCCTTATAATGTTACCATCTATTCACAGTCTCCTCTTTTGCATCTTTGGTTTAGCACGGCGCATATGCCTTGGGCTTCAGGACAAGCACTTTTATATTCATAACCTGCCTCTGATATTATGTGCATATTGCTTTCAGACGAGTGTGCCGCTTCGCTCTTTGGCAACTAGTTCACCCTCACCTGGCTGTGCTTGATGGGAGCAACATGTACTTTGTGCAAATAAGATTAAATGGACTGACTGTAATGTCTCATAAATTTGACATTATCTCAAAGGAGTGGGGATACTTTCATACCTTGTCTTGAAGCCTTTGCAGAGTCATTTTCTTGTTGTTTTTCTTCCTGCCTCCGAAGGTCTCCCAGAGAGCTGCTAATTCGCAACTGGTAAGAGAGGGAAAAGATGTGATTAAAGATGCCAAAGCCATGATTTCATAATATCTGTCAAAGTAGGTATTCAGTTATCACTAAAGGAACGCCGGCCAAACTAACTACGATCATTGCCTTGATGTGAAAAGCTTGCATATTATTTGTTTTTGCTCCACTCTGACAGTCAATTCACAAGCATATGAGATGATTTGTCCTTGGATAGGCACTCCTATAAAGGATGCATTTGACTGCTAATGAACCACTACACCACATACTGCATACTTTTTGATGGAAAGCCTTCGTGGAATAGCCAATTTAAAAAATAATAATAATAATTCAGAACATCTGTCAGGTTGTCATGAAATATATTGATAAACCCATCAAATACACACATTCATAGCATATATATATATATATATATATATATATATATATACACACACACACACACACACACACACACACACACAGTTTAACAAAGCGACAGATCTCCCAAAATGTATTTGTTTTTAAGGTGCGTTGCTGCCTGAGCTGAATTACTTACCCATTTGTAGGGTATAATTTGCTGTTCTCAAGAACTTCCAATTATATCAACAGTTGACAGATGTAGCCACTTTCTAATGTTTTCAAAGAATCCAAGAATTTGGTTCGAATCTACCCGACTTCTCGACTGTAAAAAGACAAAAACGCTTATCATACGAGCGCCGTAAAAATCTGCCTAAAAAAAAGCAGTGACAAGAGGATTGTTGTCAAAACCAGTTAATTTTTGAAGAAGAACTAAAATTGTTGTGATAGCTATAAAAACAGGGTGCATTGCACTAACATCTGCTCTTGCCATCAACTTTCATTGGACCGGTCTGCCATCCCTAAAATATGACTAATACAAAGGTTTGGGAACAAGTGGTTTTAATTCAACAGCTTCACAGAGGAAAAATATTCTTAACAATCTTCAGAGTGGTCTTTTTGTACTGCCGCAGCCATGAACACACTTTATAAGCAACGGCAAATTGTATGCAAGTCAAAAGGTCCATTTCTTATTCTGAGCATGTATTGATGCAACTTCAAACTGTTATTGATCCTGACACACAGAATCTCCACCCACTCTTATGATGTTGGCTGTGCCACTAACACAACAAGAAAAAAAGCACTTGAAACAGATGGGCAGCATGTGAAGATATCTCAAGTGGGGCCTGCAAAGAATTGCTATATTAATTCCGACAAGAAAAGCGGCATACCGGGCCCCGCACTTGATCCATTCTTGAACTTGTGTTAGCGGTAAACTGCTCAACCCAAAGTCTCAGATTACTTAATTGACACCACTTGGAGTAATTCCAAGTTCAAGATCAGGTGTACTCAAAATATACATATTATGAAAGGCTTTGATGCTTCAAATTTGTTGTATGTGCACACGAGAATCCGACAAGAGGGACCTAAGTTAAAAAAACAAGTCAACACAGAAGAAAAATATTTTAATTAGCCTCTCGCTAAGAAAAGAGGACTTGTTCAACGCCACTTTATATGAACAAATACTATCAAGGCTTTTCATGGCACCAAACTCTTAGCAGTGACCTTCTCGAGGAGCACCTGGTCGCCTAGCAACATACCTCACGGGACAATATCGCAGAGACTCACCAGCCATGAAAAAGAATTCATAACAAATGACAAATCTATCACCTCTTGGTCCATCTTGTCAGATTGCCCTATATTATCATCCCAATTCCCCTCACACATTACTGTGACGTCACATCCAGCCCGACAAGTTTAATGTGGCATTGCATTGTTTTGAGGGATATGGGCTGGATTTGGGGGGCTAGGAAGTAGAAAGATAAATTGAATGAGTTATTCGTCAGCGTAACTCACAGATTCCTCATCTGAATGAGATCCGTCCTCGTTAGAATGTCCGTCTTCTTGTCCCAGGCACTAAAAGATCATGCTGGCACAGATAATCAGCAGCACTGACTGTGTTACCTTGCAGCACATTAGTAATTATTTCTTTCCACAGAGTCTAAAGTCATGCACAAGGTTTTTTTGTTTGTTTTTTGAATTATACATCAAAGAAAAGATAAAGTCTGCACGAATGGCAATTTTGAAAACAAATATCTGTTTATGTAAATGCACATTTACTTTACTCTGCGTGAATACACATAGTGGTATCAGCCTGCAAAAAGTAGTACATGTCTGGAAAAAACTCATCAACATCTTCAACTGTATTGGCGTTATGTGACCACGAATAACTTATTCTTATCCCAAACTTGGTGTATACTAATAGATTTTTTTTCGGTGATACTGCCAATTTTTTTGTAAAATGCGCATAGATTTTAGCAGGCGCATGCACTCACAGGAGGCAGGTGAGGCAGTGCCTCACTTTGCCTCCAGGGGCGGTAAAGGGCTCAACATGGTTTCCTCAGCTATCACCATAAGTTGTTAAAAAATGAATAATACAATAAAACATAATATAATATCTGTCCTGAGGTCTATGCTTTTAATGCAATTTTGTTGTGTTTCCTATACATTTGGATCATTTTCATAGTCAAAATAGCTGTATTTCTTGTTCAAATAACAACGGGAGACGAGAATCATGGAGGCTGAGGCAGTGACGGGTAGTGCCTCTCAGGGCGTGCGTGTGAGCGTGTGCACTACTCACACACTGTACTGAGCGTGTGCAAACGGTGCGTGCTTGCAGTCAGCAGGAAAATACGGGGCTTGAGGCAGCCAGTACTTTTGCCTCAAAGCCATACTGAGAATATTTTTGGAGCAAAACTTTTTACAGTCGGATGCCCTTCCTGACACCAACCCAAGGGGAAATTGATTTTCTGTAGGGGTTGACTCCCTTAGCCCATTCCTCTCCCGAAGAGCACTTTTGCCTCAAAGATGGGACAATAGTGAGCCTGCGGCTAATAGCTCACGACACGAGTAAATGCGAGAGTAAATTAAGAAGAAAAAAAAGAAAAGAAAAACAACGTTGCTATTTGGCTTTATTTTCCCTGAAAATGGAGGATATAATCTCGAAGATAAGAAATTTTTCAAAACTTGACTTTCAGTCAAAGCAAGAAATCATAAGTAAGGGAAGACCAACGCCAGATTTGCGAGGATTAATTCAAACTACGGGCCTCCCGGGACGGACTACAAGTTCGTTTCTAAAGGATTGGTACTCTAAAAAAGACTTTATTTACAAGTAAAGGTAAGAATACTGCAGTGGTGCGTTTAAATGTACAGTGGTGTGTTTAAAATGTTATTAAATTTAATCAAGAATGGGATAACAACCATGTAGGCTTGTAAATCTGACTTGTGAGTCAGTGCCTTAGCGTCATACAGTACGTTTGTAAATCTGACTCTGAGTCAGTGCCTCACCAACCCCAACCCTCACCTCACGTCACTGGATTTTAGGGACCCTCTGCTGGCCTGGTAGCTTTTGATGTTACTCCAACCTGCTCGTTGGCTAAAAAAAAATGTGTGCTTCCAATGCTTTCATTAATTTTATCAACTGCAAATGCTTTGTTGCAGCACTATATTGCTTCCTTACCATTTTGACAATTTAAGAAGTTTTTTTTATACTTGTTATATTCTAATTTAACTTTGCAAATAATGAATGAAAGAAAATAATTTAAACATGCTATACATTGAAACATATTAAAAAGTTGTCCAAAAACATGCATATTTTCACTAGGTTTAAATCATTCACTTTTCTTTCCTTTTCATCACTAGGAAATGATACTTAAATCGCTGGAAGGGTCTTGAGGAGAATTGTGTGATAATGCTGGTCATGTAAATCAATTAATCTTTGGAATTTTGCACAAATAGCTACTAACTATTGTATTGTAATGCTAGTTTTTGGTCTAAAGTTGCAGACGCGCACGCTGAACTAAAGAGAAACATTGCAAACTTCAGTGCACTGCAACGCGTGGCGTTCACTTGCAAGTTGCAACGTAGATTTTCCATACACATTACAACTTTAAAGTTTTTGTCGTGCGCACGACTCAAAACACATCTTCAATCTGTCGGTTATTGTTGAGAAACTTCTCAAAACTGCGTGTGCAACAATCCCCCTCAGAAAAAACAATTAACTAACAAATCACGCGGCTGAAAGACATACTCACTTGTTACGGCCGAAGTCGGAAATGACATGCTGACATGCGCTCATTGGAACGTGTGGTAATATCACCACTTTTGTCTCAGCAAGAAATATGTGCATTTTAGTTAAAATATTATTTGTATAAGAATAAAAATAAATGGTGTTTTGTTGTTTGTAATTTTTTTCTTCATCAGACAAGGTGATGAATATTTTCTATATCCACTTTGAATCCGTCTTGAACCCATGCTGCCCTCACTGGTCTAGCGTGTGAACCACCACAATAAAGGTCACCAATTTAAAGGGAAAATGAGGGGAGAAAAAGGCTCACCAGTGATCATGGGACTTGATTTTCTCGGAATGTTGAAGAAATAATCATTTGGAAATGTAAACACTTGCAAAGATTTAGAGTGTCCATTATGCTTCCATTTGTAATTTGTAAATAATTGTTTTATTATAGAGAGCAATACTATCATCCGTGTGTTGAAAACAAGTCGTACACTGCATTAATCACTAACCAAAAAGTAGCTTTCCGTTTCCAAAGCGAATCGCCAGCCCCTGAACCGCACCATCATTTTTATTTCATTTAGTATTTGTAAAAGCAAAATTTGTGATACAGACCCTGTATTCGCTCTTGTTAGACTGTGCCAGTGTACTTAATGAAGTGTCCTGGGAGTGTAAAATACCCCCGTCACATATCCCTGACATGTACTATACACGGGGGAAGAAGTGGTTAATTTTACCCAAGAGCCGGCTGCTTTTGTTGTCATTTTAGTCTTTGCAAAGAATACATTGGACTGCCAAAATATCTGATACTGAAACATGTTAGGAAATCTGCCCAGGGCAAAAGTTGACACTATTGCCTGTTCCCAGCCTTTCTGTCCCTCTCATCTGGTCGTGTAGCCGTAAGCTTCGCTAAGTCTGCGTCTCTGCTTTGCTACTAACATAATCCATCCCTCGGTACCACTCTAAAGATTGAGTTTGGGAGCGGCAAAGACAAAGCGCTTGTCACCCGTGGAAGGCTCAAATGTATCCATCTGGAAAAGACATCAGAACAAAAGAGGCTTCAGGGGCAACTCGAGGTTCTCTACCTCCAAACGGCTCCCAGGCTTGCTGGGGACCGTGGCAGGGCCTCTCCTGGTGAACCAGCCTCCATGATAAATGACCCCCCCCCCCTGCTCTTTATCGCCTCACTAAATCAAGCGCTTACCCAGCTTTTATGACCAATTTTTGCTGCTTTGTTTGACTTTCCCCCCTCATTTTTGAATGCAACTCCAAAGGCAGTGGCTTCAATCTCGGATAGTGTGCAATGTTCAAGCGGAGATTTGCGATCTGTGTTAATCCAATCCATTGAGACAAAATGGAGCCGAGCTCGCTTGGACGAAGGAAATGTTCTCATCTTTAAAAAAAAAAAAAAAATCTCATCATGGGTTTATTCTATTTCTGTCTCTTAACATCTCAGAATACATCCCGGTGCAGATGGTGACATGGCGATTGTAATTCCGGGCAAAGTATAAATTATTTATGTGAGTGAGGGTCACACTTGGACTTGGTTGCTGTCTGGCTGTAGGAGATTGACAGAGCAGACTCAGAAAGAAGTTCTAAGAAAAGACAGCTCTCGTTCTGTAACGTTGCAATCACATTATGAGCAATTCTAAAGCACAAAGAAAAGAGCAACATGGTCAGAAATTTTCATTCAAAAGTCAAGTCAAGTAAGTTTACACTGCTCATGTAAAAATGTTTATGTTCATACTAGATAGTATATTTTGATTACTTTTAATTATGTTTAATTTTGAATATTTAACTTTTGTTGTATTTAAGATGATTTACCTGATCATCACATATTATAAGAAAATATAATCTGATTGCGATTCAATTTTAATCATACTTGTACAAGGTTGCTGGTGTTGGATGGATGAATTTAATGTACTGTGTCTCCCCCTAGCGGTCACATATAGTTCTCAAGTCTAAATGATGCTCATGTAACATAAGTATAATCAACTGTAATGTAATCTAGTAAATATTAGGGAAGAGATTTAAAATTATAAGTTTCCGTCCTTTATTTGCTAGAATTAAGCAGTGCCGAGTAATCTATTTGGCAGTCATCTTGGCATTTGGTGTCTTTTTATGACCTATCAATCACCCAAACAAAGCTGACGTGTGCGCGGCAGTGGGAGGCTGGGGACGAGGTTCTGACCTGCGGCCCAGCGTGCCATTCAAGGAAGGAGTGCTGCTCACCCAGGAAATCCCATTACATCAAAGTATGATGGATATCAGGGTCCATGCGGCTCATATGCGGGATGACAGATAATTTGTTTTAAATTTGTAAAAAATGGTATGTCCACATTCACCTTTATGCCTGTCTTTCATTTTTTCAAATTTCTGTCCTAATCCAGACTAAATCAAGGGTGACAGCAAGAGGACTCATCCTTCTTTGGATGCGGTGTTGTCTTGACGACAGTGGTGCTGAGTTGGCCTTTTTAATAGAAAAACTGGTTGACTTTTTTTCCATTAAATAAATCTTTTTTTTTTTTTTAAATGGATAATTGAATACAACTGGTAGAGCAACACATGAAGTCAGACAATAGTGCAATGAGCAGCACAGTGTACATTGAAGGAGAAATGTGCTGTTTAAATTATTTCATTAGTTTTAATTATATCATATTATATTTAATTATATTCAACTCTGTCAGTGAATGTGTTTATGGTGTATAGTGTTGCTATTTTCCTCATAAAACATATTACAAAACTGTTGTTGTTTATTATATGCAGAGGCTGGAACGAATTAACAGTCGTTACATTAACTTCATTTGGGATAGATGAACCAATTAAACTCTTATGTCAAGGCACGGTTGGCTAGATATCGAGTTCAGAATGGTGCACAAAGTCTAAAAGAAGGAAAATATGTTCGGCAAATTGTCTCCATTGTGAGAAAATGTCAGTAGAAGCGTTTGAAATGAGCTACAACATTGTTGAATATATTATCCCAAAACTAAAGCAAAGGTTAATCAGCCACTGGCCACACAGTTACTAAAAGGTCTCCCTCTCTGAGCACTTTATCACGATTGTGTCTCCAATCGATTGTACAGGAAAGAATAACACCATAAACGGTTTTAGCTAAATTGGATATAGAGACATTCAAGCATGCAGTCTTTGGTCTTATCATATTGATGACATTTAGCTTCATAATGAACTCAGCAATGGTAGTCTGTCAGCTCTCAGTGTGACACGGTGCACTGCCAAGTCCTGCCTCAAGGTAACCCACAGAGGATTTTCAAGTCCAGTCATTCTCATGCAGATACACTTGCGTCGTCTAGTGGGGAATTTGATAAACTACATGTACGTCAACCATTCCTCCCATTGAGCAGAAATGTCATAGGGACGGACGGATTGATGAATAGATGATAGATTATTCTGATAAACATCGTGAGCCAAAAATGGGAATTTTATCTGACAATATCCAATAGCTCTTATAGAGGGCCAAATTCAAAGTCATTTTCCAAAGCATTAATAGGTTGCTGTTTCCCCAATCGATAGCTACACTAATCTTTTCAGCTCCATGTACATTTTCTGATTGAATTTCCCTTGTAATCTTATTTCCCGCTTCTAATTAGTGCTGGAGTTGAATGAGACCACTGAGTTGCCACTTCACTGCTAAATGAAGAAGCTTCACCGATGGACCTCTCGTCGAATCCAGATCACTGCAAGGCAAATGGATTCTAATTTCTTTTAATTCAATCGCACTGATCTTTGACCACAGAAAACATTTCCTAGTTAAATTGTAATCCCTAGCTGTTTCGTTTTCCTCAACTAAGCATGCAATTTACATACGTTATAGCCCGAGGTATCAACAGTATGAGCATCGGTGCAGGGAGACTGCTCCCTCTGTGTGCTTTTAAGGAGACACAATCCGGCAGCAATCAAGCATTGCTGGATGCAATTTGGAGCAACATAGATGGAGGCTTGAATTAAAACTGGGAAGAGACTTGTGGATTTTGGATTGCCCCTGACATCCAAGTGCTTCGATTTAAATGAGTTTTCCCTTCCTCCCGTATAATAACTAGCAGTTTCCTGGGGAAAGTCACATTTTGCTTCACTTTTATAAACATCATCATCACCTATGCACCAAACAGACATATGAAGCAGTGTGTCCTAAAGACTGTCTGACTATATCTGAGGATATCTGTGAAGTCGAGGGAATCAGAGGGCCCAGTGCACCAAGTACCGCTTACATAAAGTTGTACAATAATGAGGAAGGTGTAGGTTGCATTAAAATTCTAGCTGTAGGCTGGGCTTGGAAATGACTTAATTGCCTTGGGAACCCATCAAATCACAGCCAAATTAATTGCACCATTAGCTCGGTGATTGTGTGCTTGTGTTCATATACTATATGCATAACAACCCTTTGCATCGAAGATACAGAACATCAGAAGATTGACAAACGCGATCCTTCACAGTTCTCAGAGATAGCTTACCTTTCCAAACATCACACTCAGTTTATCCACAATCTCACACCTTTTCTGAGGCTCATTCGCACATTGTGATATCACCTGTGCTCACTGTGAGCTGACATTATCCCTTGCTGCACCGTGCACCAACAGGAATGTCACCTTTGAGTAATAACTTGAGGAGGATGGCCTGCATTGAACAAATGCTTGGACTTCATGAAGCAGCAACTCCCCCTATTGGTGGAATGAGGTCAATTGAATTTTGTTTCTTGATAAATGATAAGGCTAATGGGAAACTCAGCCATGTGTAAATAGAATGAAAGGTGACCAATGAAGACATTTATCCATTACTCACTGGTCATATTTTGCACAAAGAAAAGCAATGGTATGCTCCTATTTTGTATTTTTTTTCCACGTAGTTCTAAATTGAAGACACAGTATTGTTATTTTAAGCAGAGTGGAGAAGTTTTTGTGGTCACAAAACAGTCTCCATTCTGTCTGTCATATTGGAATATTGTGTTCAACCCGGTCTGTCTTGGAGTGTTGTGCTAAATTCCAATCTTCACATCTGTCTGTCTGGCCTGCTGACCCAGTTCCTCCTAGTGGTTTACCCCACCCGGCTGGCACTGAGGTGTACAGACTCAGTCATGTCAAAAATGACCATAACGTTCTTTTGGCACCCAGCAAAGCAAGTAACAAATCCATCTGGGAGTTGGGGGCTGTGTTAGGACAAAAACAGGCTCATAAAAATGACTGGGTCATCATTTTGTCCATGCAAGCATCTCTCATTAACCCTCTTCTTTTTCATGTATATTTTTTTCCTGAGTGCGTTCATGCAAGAACTACTTCCATCAGCAGAGGGCGCCCAAAGACTGTGAGAACCAGAGGAGAGGCGTTTTCCATTCTTTTTCTATGACCTGCGCTTTGTTTTTTCAATGTAAAAATAGGAGGCAAAAACTCTGGTAGCTCTGACATCAAAGTTCGCAGTTTGGTGTTGGATGGAGAAGCAAACCAGCGTCAGATGACCGCACCTTCCGGGAAGGAGAGCAGAGATGGAGGTCAGATATGGTAAGGCCAAGGCATGGAGGCATTTGGGAGCAAGTAAATAGGGATGAAGAAACAGTGTGACGCAGGGAAAAGTCATTAACTTTTTCCGCACATCCCTGTTTTAAACTTAGGTCATAGTACTAGGCTAAAGTGTCTGTGGCTCTTTCTAGGGAATGTGCTATTTTAATTAGTTTTATATATAAAATGACAGCTTTGTCTCGAATGCCTTCACTGCACCAACCTAGTATATTCCAGGAATTGGGCAACTCATTCCAAGTTCGCAAAAAAAATATATTAGGCCTACTCACATTGTAGTATAAGGCAGTATAAAACCAGGTGCAAGTGCAAGTAGAGGTCATTTTCAGTTCAACAAGAAGGTCATGTTGTGATTGAGGTTAATCCGGAAATTTCATCTGAAAGCTGAATAGCTCTAACTTTTCATTTACATGAGCATTTCATTGCCTTGCTGTAGTGTAGCTTCAAATAACAGAATCCTCAGTTTCATATGTCAGTTAGGCAGATAAAGCCACTTAGGTTGACTTCCTCGCCAATTTGAGTCTGCTCTTTTATTTTGGGATAATATAAATGCGAGTGGGGTCGCTGATAATGTGCCAGGCAGGTTGCCAAGAACCGATCATAATCAGTCGAGGACCCTTGAGAATAAATTCAGAGATTTGTTTCTAAAAACATTGTGTATGTTTGAGGATAACTACTAAAAACATGTGAAAAGTTAAGAACTATCAAGTACTCACTTGTGGACATATACACACAGCCTGTAGTATTAAACAGTTTCGGGTTTCTTGACGTTTTGGGGGGTTTGGCTATAAAAACAGCGCCCCGTGACGCACTTTGGTGTTTGGCATGAGTGCTCTCTCCCCAACAATTTAAGAACTTAAGAGACTTTGATCGCATCAGTGGTTATCCGGCAAAATTGTGAGTCACTTTCGTTGTGGCTTGGAAAATCCCATGACAATCCGGGTATGATATATTTCTTCATATGCATATATATTGCTGTAACACAAAAAAGCCTGTAAACATGTGTAAGCATAATAAAAACATGCAAGATTTTGCAACAGGTTTCTCACTTCCACAGCTTTTGAGAGTGAGGAACATTTCATGAGTCCCGATCAGAAAGGGGATAAAGGGCCTCAACATCTCACTGGGTCTGCATTCACTTATTTTCTCAACTTGCTGGCAAATGCGTGTTGAGTATGAAAGCATTTCAAATCCGTTTGTTTTCTCACGTTAATCACAGCTATCTTATCAAAACACAGTAACAAATCAAACTGATTTCACTGCAGTGGGTACAATCTACACTCAAGCAAGACAGCAATCATCTTAGCAAAATAGAGACGCGTTCTCTTCCCCTTCGAGCCGCCAGCATCGGGCCTGTACCCAATTAGTGGAATAACGTTTTAATCGGTTATATAACATTATATAATCCCATCGAGCTAAGAGGTTCACGATCAGGATTGGAAGGTCTCGCCACCGCAGATGGTGTAGGTCTTCCCAAGTTTATATTTCACTGACAGCATAGAGAGCATACCAATCCGGTACATACTGTACAGCTTGCTTCATACTATGGATTTATTCATCTATGTATAGGCTCTGTTATATGGAAAGGGGATGGGGGGGTGGGGGGGCAGATGGGTGATTGAATGGGTTGTTATACAACGTACGTATGTGACTCAGACACAGCCTACTTGAGATAAGCACTAATAGGACTGAGATGAGTACAAATGATGTGTGAATATGACTCAGTTACGCTGTCAGCTCCCAGACAGATGAGGGTTAAATATTAACAGATTTTCTTCTGGATCTTGACCCTTGGGAATGCAGAATTTTCCATAACAGCGATTAAAAATTACAGCGCTATTTTAACATTGATCGTTTATGATGAGCAATGGAGCCAGGCAGTTAAAAAACCACACTGGTGCTTAAATAAAAACTTTTTTTTTTAATAATTAAAAAAAAGCGGCAGTTCAGTGGTTAGCACTAAAGTCACAATACCCCCCAAAAAATCCAAGTTCAAATCACTGTCTGTGAGGGCCTTTCTGTGTAGAGTCTATGCACTCTTCAATTATCTTGATAGCAGAAGTTCACACCGGTTTTCACCATTCGCCACGTCACAACAGCATTTATTTTGCGATGCAACTCAAACTTATAAAAGATGTCTACTGGGTTACACGTACTAGAAGCAGAGTTTCTAATATTGATTGTGTTTAAGATCTTTAAAAAAAAGCAGGAAAAGAAATTCTCGTAATAATCGGGAAATACCCACAAGTCAATTATCTGGCTTGGCACTTGAGGAGTCCAAACATATTTTAGAAGAGGCCAGTGCCCCCGTGGCCACCCTCTAGCTCCGCCAGTGCTAACAAAGCCATTCCACTCGTTTATTTTAACTAAATCAGAATGTATCTTGCAATCAGCAGCCCCTAATCCTCACCCAAACCTATTAAGCGTATGGTATTTGATACAGTGTGTTATGGTTAACGGGGAATTAGCAGGTGTAGAACTGTCAAATTGTAGACTTAAATTGCACTACTTTTTAAGCAAATGAAGTCAATTAATGTACTGACATTCTGCTCAAATAAGGCTTACTCGGATGGCAGTATGGAACATTCTGATTGAGCTCACTTCTTTCTTGATCACTCCAAACAATTAATAGGCTTCCTAAACAGAACATGATACATGTTATGCTTATTCTTTGTTGTTGTTGTGGTGGTGTTGGTTTCTTTCCCAGAGGTCCGCTGCGTCCGTATTCTATTGATCTGGCGAGCTCAAAGAGAGAACAGTGGTGGACACACAAAGCTCAACATTTGCTCTGTTTACATTGTTTCACCCAAATTAATGCAAAGTCCTCACATTAGTTCCATTTTCTGCATCATTCAGAGAGTTTCAACACAGAGGCAGCCAAACATTGTGGATTCCTTTAGAAGTCTAGCCATGAATAAATATTGTGTAATCTTCAAAAGTTGCCATCTACGCACGAGTCTTGCTGATTGGGTCGGTGTGGAAAGGTTTTGCCGGGAAAGACTTTGGACACAGTTAGGGAACACTGACATCATTAAATCAAAGGTAATTGAATCCCAAATTGTGAACGTCAAACTTAATCATCTTGTTGAATTTATGAACCTTTTCTTGAACGACATGTGAATAGAACAGAAAAACCCATTGTGGAAACACGAACTGAAAACTGCTACTGAATATCCGTGCTTTATTCATACACTAATGTTCAGGAATAAAGTGAGAAGGAACTGAACTAAGTTCAGATTCTTACCAAAGGTTTCTCCTGATGTCATCGCAGCAAATTTTCTTGTCAAGTGCTGCGATAAAGTGTCTAAACATTGCGATCATCTTGATTTCTTTCTTTCCTGCCTATACGGTGACTTTGTAATCTCTTAAACCCTCTGGCACCACAAATTAAAAACGTGAATGGTAACTGTCAGTTAAATGAAAAACAGAAGCAGGCCGTTTCTTTTTGTACCATTTTTAAGCGTCATGTTGGATGTCCCCAGTGCTTTTTCCAAGCCCAAATAAATACGAGGGTTTCATCAGGAAGAGAAGTCAGCATAAAAACTGAGCCATATAAATCATGCAAGTTAAAAACACGACTCATTGTGGTGACCCCTGATGTGAGAAGCGGAAAGAAGAGGCCGTAAACTTTGAATGGGAACATCTTCAACGATGTTGGCAGCTCACAAAACGCCCTCTATCCTTAGTTGTAAGTAATTTCGGTGTCCCCAGTCAAAAAGGAATCCCTGATTTTTTTGTCCAGGCATGATTGGCAGATCACACAAATGGCTTTTGAAAGATAGTGACGGGCTTATCCTTTCATATGATCCTACGACAGCCAAGGAAGTTTGCCTTTCCAGGGGTCATGCATATTCATCCTTTAATATACAAGTCAGTTCAGTTTAGTTGGGCGGAGAGGGAGCATACGACGCTAAAAAAAAAAAAGAAAAGTCTGGCCTATGAAATCCAGTGTCCAAATGTTTTTACTAGCCTCTCAAGTGGTGGAGACAGACAGCAGTCTTCTTTGTGTTATGTATTCATGACTGGAAATTTCTTCAAACTAAATATAGCCATGCAAAGAGCTGCCCCTTGCCTTGCACTCAGTGAAACTTTACAAAGAATGAATCCTTTAATATGAATCATTCAACTAAATTACTTTACGTGTCACGAAAACAAGTAGTTTTTGCCATTTGCTTATTTATTTATTTTGTTTGTCATTTTGAACCCATGGTTTAAGTTCATCAAACAAATATGAATATTAGACACAGATACCACAAAATGCAGTTTTTGATTGATAATTTCATTTATTTAAAAAAAAAACTAATGCTACCGCCTATGACTAGTTTTCATCTTCGCGAAGATATTTTAGCTCACATAATTGTTTGAATTCAGTCACATTAGAGGCTTTCTAAGCTTGAACGACATTTTGTCACAGCATTTCAATTGGATTCAAGTCTAGGTGACTCCAAAGCCATTCAGAAGTCGACTCGCTGGTGTCGTCCGACTGCAGAAACACTTCAGTTTTTGGTCAAAAAAAAAAATCTCCTTCGGGATAGTTTTGACTAAAAGGCAAAAGACCATATTGCTGGCAGGTATGCAACTTGTGCTTCCCTTTGTCATAAATTCTGAGACAGTCCCATAAAGTGTAAAACAAAAAAATGTGGGCTAGACAAACAAAATTACAATAACATGTTTCAAATAGTATTCTCCCACCGGGGAGCTAAGCCGTGAAGTACAATCAAGTAATTGTTGAGTAAGCTTTATTGTGCAATTTACGGGACAAGATGGCCTCAATGCTCTTAATGAAAACTCAAAAGTCTACTTTTACGAGATGACACAGACTCTGCTTTGAGAGAATGCTATGTTTACAAGAGTTTTAAAGATATAGCAATAAACTCAAAACAAGCTGAGAAAAGAGGAGACTTTACATTTGAGGGTCTTCACGTAAAAGCTTGTTTAACACAGTTTCAAGGATGGCCATTCTGGGTCATTTGTAACTTGTGGTGCAGACGCAGCTGTGTTTGCTAGGACGAGGCAGCGATGTGTGCTTATAGCACCATCCCTGTTCCCCTTTCCAAGCCCAAAGTGCTGAATTTCCACCAGTCTTGTTACTCTAAAAGCTCCAAGGGATGAGATGCTGCAGACCTTGAGGTTTGCGGCCCGCCGTGATGCAGGGGAGCCTTGAAATCACCTTGTTACATAAAAACACCAAGTCCCTCCCCAGTGGGAACAAACTTCAACACGTCTTAGTTTGGGAATTTCCACTGCTGTCAGGCACATTGCTGTAATGGTCCCTTTTTACACAACAACTTAAGACAGATCATCTTATCTTAACAGCCCGTTGGAGTGCAAGGCCACGTGCAAGTATTTGCAATATTTTCCTGAAATGGATGAATCGTGGTTTTATGGACATCCAATTTGTCTCTGGCATCAGTTTCCTGAAATGTCAGATATGAGACAAGATTATTCAACATCTTGTGGTCTGGCCTCTGGAAGAGATGGCGAGTTGCACATGAAGAGATGCTTGTTTTATTCCACGCATTCAGAAATGGAGAGAAAGAAAAACAAAAGTTACTTAAGAGTTTCTCCCTGTTCCCAGAATGTCAACACGGGCTTAGTATCTGCGCACTCAACTATCAAAATATGATGTATTGATTTCACACATCATAATTTCAAAGTGTCGCTATGTTTCAAGTCAGAATCTGCTTCTGGAACTTGTGATAAAATCTTTCAAGCAAACATACACAAACTACTGATGTGACTCCGCCCCTCCCTCCCTAGCACAACTTAGCAAGGCCAACGTGTGAGAGCTGCCAAAGTCTGTTGGCCACCATAAAGACAAACAAAAAGCAAATGTAAGCGTTATTAATGGCGTTGATTCATGCATCGTACTTCACTGTCGACGCACACTATGTGGCTCATTAATGTGTCTGGAAAAATGTACAGGTAGTTTCCAACAGCGTAAGCTGCGAAGCTTCTTTTAAACTTGGATGCTCGACTAAACTTGTGTGTGGCTGTGATGAAGCCACACGCAGTCAAAGGATGGGGTCGAAACAGGTTACATGCTGACATGGAATATATTGACACTCAAGCAGGCAGCACTGGGGGGAGTATACCTTTTTCACTTTGACATGGTTGCCATTTCAGTCTTAATAGCTGACAATTCCGGAAATGCAAAAATAATTCTTTTTGTTATGCATCATGAACTGAAAGCTACAACTTCCAGGTGTCCTGCTTCACATTTTAACCTGGTCTGATCCAGGAAATGTTCCCACTGTCCTGTGACATTATTCACTGAAACCCTGATTCAAGTTGAGATTTACATTTGGAAATAATTTTCCTTCTTGGGTGAATCCATTTCTGATTTAATACTTAGTAGCGATCTCTATGAGACGACCACACAGACATCTGTAACAGTTTTCTCGTTAAAAATTGGTTGGGGGGGCGTTCATCCGAGCTTAACTTTATTCTGTTTGGTGTTTCCAGAGGGAATTTGTATCTCAAGCTGAACAAGTTTGAAGACGCGTGACTTAATGTACTGCAGCGTGAAAAGTGACTTTGGTGGAAACAAAGCTATATGTTATATTTATGGAGCGCAGTCGCACTTTATTGTTTACTGGCTAAATTCCTGCGTTACATAATCATCCCAGAAACTCATCAATCCCAAAGCGTGCCAGGACGCCTCTGTGACTGAAGACACCAAAACAGTGGGGCCCCTAATGCTGAATAAAAAATGTGTTTCTTCTTTGGGGACGGGCTAAGGCTCAATTGTAAGTCAAAGTATGAGGACACTGATCCATCTTGAAAAATAAAAATCAGAGATGTTGAAAAATTAAAAGGGAATAAAACAACACGAGAGATCTACGTGCGTTGTTGATCCAACACGTGATCAAAACTGTTTTCGCCACGTGTCGGGAAAAGCACAAGTGCGTACGCTTCAAGGATATTCCCTCATTTGTCCCCTGAACGATCTGTTTAACTATGCAGAGGTCGCCTGGATCCTGAGATGTTTACAGCAACAAATTATTTATTCGTCAAAATATGACCCACGCCCTTATTTTAAGAGGGTGACATTTTGGAAGTGTGACCATAGTTGAATCCCTCAATCCTAATGCATGGCTGTTCCTGGCATGGGTGACATGTGACACTCACTGTTATGATAGTGACTCAATTAAAGTAGCCTCATACTGTCAAATCAGGCTGAAGAGTGTTTCAATTTTAGACACATTGCTGAGTCATGTGCAGTTTATTTACGATGTTCCCTAACTGTTTGCGATAAATAATGACCAAGACCTGGCGTGAATAGCCAAAATCCACCAGTAACTAACACACTCATTAAAAAAAAAAAAAAAAAAATGTCAATAGATGCCATAAGACGATAGCAAAGCACTACTCATGTATAAAAGAAACTCCTCGACTCACATCAACATAGTTCCTGTAAGCACCATATTGCCACAATTTCAACAACATTTGTCTAAAATGTCTAAAAACCTTTATCAAGTGTGTGAGCAATTGTTTTTTTTTCAGTTCCTACTTGCAGATTTCTTTCGTAATTATCCACTAACAGAATTTAAATTTCAACACGTTTATTGAAACAGATGCTCTGCACCTAACCTCTTTCCACTTGGTGTCAGTCATCCATCATTAGAATTTAAGGATTTTCAAATATCAGTTTTTTTGGTCCTCTTCCCACTGTGCATGTTTCTTTCTGTGAATGTTCATCCAACAGTCCGTCTCGAGGCTGGATTTATTGTCTGTTGTGAAACTCACAGGTATAGGCTGTCTGATCAATAAATTTGCTTGTCTTCCTGCCTGTCATTGTGAAAAATTGTGAGATGCAAATAGGCATTGCATCTTGGGAGCATCGTGGTCCAAGGAATGGATTCTTTATGTAGCGATCCCCAAATACTTCATCTTGTTTGCACAGTCCAAAAACATGGTCTGGATGAACCCCTTCACTGTGACAGCAGTATCATGAAGCCGTCTGGTTCTCATTGAGACACGTGTCATTGGTTTCGCAGAAACCACCTGGCTGACACAGCTTCCATTAGTTCCTGTGAAGTTAACGTGCGTCAGCAGACCTATCAGGATTCACACTTGTGTCAGCGCTCTCATCTGCCCTTACTGCTCACGTTCCTTCCAAAAAGACAATGCCGCAAAAAGCGACTACGTTGGTTAACTCAGACGTCAAATCCAACCACCACTCCCAAAATATAATTTACGGTCATTTTTCTTGGAGGGACCAGAGTGAAAATGTTGTTCTGTCTTCTCCCCACAGACTGTCTGAACTTGATTTTAAATATAACTACACTTGCAAATCCAGTCACCCAGCCACTATCATAATTAGTGACTATGAGTTGTAGAATGGGGGTAAAAAAGAACCTCCACTGGTTTGCGTGTTATACCACGATAACATAATGATTGGCTCCCTTAACAAAAAACAGTGCATGTCAAATAAAGTCCAGATACAGCTAGAGAAACATTCTTTTTGGATGAATGCTGCTGATTCCAAATACAAAGACTTATGTAAACATGATATACATTCATCACTGATATCAAGCCAGATATTTCGATGAACATACGGGTCACCCTTAGAAAGAGAAGCTGATATTTCAACTCTTGAGAGAAACTTTTAGAAAGGCTTCCAACAATCCTAGAAAACCTGTCTCAGGCTTGACGCTTTTCACTCTTTTCTGTCTGGGAACCAAACATTTCCCAGAGCCCTTAAGGAACCACCGGGCAAGAAGGCCAGGGATTTTCAAAGACTATAAACTCACCACGGACTGGTTTCAAGGGAGCGAGGCCCGAGTCTAACATTTGTCTTGGCAGCGGTTGTGAGTGCCAGCGTGAATGCAGATAGCTCAGTGACATCAGTAACATGGGAAAAGTGACTTCAGGGTATTATCTGAGATACTAATTCCATTTGGCCCAGTTAGACCCTGTATTAATGACATAGAACTGGCAGGGAAGCTAATTTGTAATGCTCCAGCTGGGAGTAGTTGGTTAAAGGATACTCCTGAACAAGAACATCACAAATGACCGGTTTCCAGGAGAAAACGCAGCACTGACGTCAGCACACTTCCAGATACACATTTACATATTGTAGTGGATTGTGCAGCACAGAATTGAATGAAACAACATCAAGACATTTTAAATACAACTACTGGACCAACTGCAGTTCCTGAAAAACCAGACTTCATCGTCCTTCATAAAATATTGATAGATTTGATGGATGTTCAAAATAAACTAAAATCTGACGAAAGTATCTGGTAAAAGCGATCACTGCCATATAAATCAAGATATAAATCTTGCAGCTTTCATTGCAGCCATAAAATGTCAACACACTTCTGCAAAATGACAAAAAATGAGTTGTCTAGTTTGTTGTCAGTGGCATGAGTGCTTGTTTTAAATGGTCTGAGTATTTTTGTAATAATGAAAGTTTGAACAGGGGTGTGCAGACTTTTTAAATTCTGTGTAATTGTCAAGCACATTTTAACTGCTTTGTAAACTTGAAAAGAAGGGATTGACTCGAACACATGGTTACCCTGTTTTTTCATCAGGTGAAAAACCTTCAATACATGAAATAATAAATGCCTTTTGTACCAATTCGCACTACATGCATTAAGTGAAAGACTTAATCCAAATTAAATCTTTCTCCGTTTTATCTCTTTAACTTCGTGCAGAACAAAATATTTCATAATCACAACATAATAATTCATATATTTTTTGTTGTTTGCAATCACTGTGAGTGGCGGCGCGGACGCGCAGTAGTGTTAAGTAGATTGAGCGCTCACCAGTAGTCCGTGGGTTATTTTGTCTTTCCCTGCGTCTCTGATCTTGGCGTCGCTTTCCTTGGGGTGCAGAAATTTTTGAATGAGGAATGAGGAAGTGTCTGTCACCGAGCAAACTGACACCTGTGCGCGCGTGACCTGAGAAGGGACAGGGGAGAACGTGCTCGTACTCAATCTATGAGCGCTCGCTCTTGTGCGCGTTCACGTTCGTATGCGGTTCGCTCCGAGGGGCCCAGGTCCCATATGGACAAACAGTGCTCATCTCTCATTATCATTACTTTAGGCCCGATCTATTAATAATATGAAGCGACCGGGGGAAAAAACAGGAGAGATAAGAAAGAAAGTTTTTGGCCTTCAAAATGCTCTTTTATTGATAAAAATGCAATTTTAACTGAATCTACACCGTGCACCATATTATGTCCATCACAACAATGTTGTTGCTGGGAATGTTTGAAATACTGCCTGTTACATAACCTTGCTTCATCCTGAAGAGGTCTTCTTCAAGTGTGATGAATGCATCCCATCTGGGCTCTGTTCTCTATTGAGTGTCCCGTAATTAACGTCAACAGCATTAAGTCGGCCGTTGGCAGTTACAGGTACATTACTATTTTTCTCAGAAAAAGGAGGGAAGGTCAAAGACATGTGAGCTTGGTTTTCCACCTCACTTACGAGAAAATCCTGATAGATACACAGTGGTTGCTGGAGACAATTTTTACAAGCTTCTCCAAGATCTGACGCACATTGCGCTCTGCAGGCTTAGATGTACTCGAGGCGGCAAGAGGCTTATGTAACAAGGACAAAAACTCAAGTTCTAAAAGTCAAAAAGCCATATACCCTATATAAATAATATATACCAAAATATATATTATAAACATCCAATTTGTCAGAAAAGCATCCTGTGCGGCCACAGAATGCACATGCCAGAAAAATCAAATGCTCACAGTCCAGACATTATGATTAGAATTTGTGTTTGAGGACTCCAAAAAATATATAAAGATATTTTTCTTGCGCTATGATTAATCAAGCATGGACAGAGAAGGACAAACAGTTTTTCTCCATTTCACCAATCGACTTGTGTTTAACCAAAGTGTCTTTTTTCCTTCTTTTATGGTTCACTGGCTGGGTACTAGAGCAAGTCCACTGAGGGTTGAACAATTCAAACTAACAATAACTCTAGCCATCGAGCATGTCCGTGTTGGCTTTCCTTTCCACTTGTTTTATTGCTCAATTGAGACCAAAGTGGTGGTAAACTCTCCATTCATAGGCTTAGTGGACTCTCAAAAGGGGGAAATAATCAGCAAAGGAAGTTCAAAAGAAGCATCCGCCCGTGACGAGCCAACGATAATGTGTCGGCTTCTCCGAGTGATGCTACAAAACAAAACTGGCTTGTGTGTATCTTCTTAGTTGTGTTGACAGAAACAAGCTCCCTCTATAATTAGAATATTTTGATCACAGTGGGTTTATGTAACTTCAAGAGCAGTCAGTCAATATCATTTATATACTGTTCTGAGTGTAGTAAAATTGAACCAGTCCTGTTAAATGTCTTAAAAATCAGTAAACAAGTGCACAAGTGAGCTGGAACAAACATGGCCTTTGCTAGATGTCTCACCCTAAGGAAAAAATTCAACCTTTTCTTAATCAGCATTTAAATGTCTGTTTGTTCGTAAATGGCAGATAAAAGGAGATTACTGGCCGAGCCATAAAATGCTGACTGTCGAGTGATACAAATGCTGTGCACTCTTACGTTTGACTAATGTGCTGTGAATACTCAATGTTCTCTTCCCAGAATGAGAATTTGTCAAAGTGGGAGGAGAGGAAAAACTGTGTGACTGTCAGCACCGATGACTGAGCTCTTGTCGTTTTAGACCACAAGATGAACCCCACCGCATTGTGACAGCGCTCCAGTGCGTGCTGGTTGACTGCACCATAGACTTCTGATCATCTTCTCGTAAAGGCCTTTGTTCTCACACTTGGGGTCGCTTGCCTCTGTGCCAAAAGTGCCGGGGGACTGGGGCCAGGCAGAGGGATTCACTGTGCTGTCTCTCATGCCAAGGACAAACAAAAGAACGCCAAAGTAGTTGAAATTGTGATGAGGAACGCATGAGAAATTTGCCGTAGCAGCATGGTGGTGTTGTGCTTTAAAAGAAAAACATCTGAAGCATTTTTGTGTGGCGTGAATGTCTTTCATGATTGGATGAAATCAGTTTTACGACTGGTGAGACCACCCTTTGGTTTAAACAAATAGACAGTCTGTGAAAGTTTGTTTAACAATTTGTTTTCATCTTACAAAACAATAATTTACGATTGAAATGGATTTGCTAAAATAAAGTAAATGAATGGTTGAGTTATACAAATTTGTTTACATCCACGCAGGCACACATAATGCCACATTTAAACAAGATGAGTCTATGCTAATATCTATAATCCATAATTTATTACACTTGTTTAGACTCATAAATCAAAGGAAAAGAGTCTTAACTTTTTTAAAAGCTATTCATTATTACATTTCATTGACCTGAGTAAGAAGAAACAAAAACATGTTAGCAGAAAGCCAGTGGAAGGTAGTCGTTGACAAAACCTTCGAAATTACTAGATAGTGCAATCCTGTGAGCATTATTATATTTGTGAAAGCAGAACATGCCATACGGCTCTTTGATTGGAGTGTGAACATTGTGGCCAGTGTTTGTACTGTAGTTCCACTGATGATGTTTCTCCACACAATTCTATTCCATCTGCCTTTAAATCATCCATTTATTATGAAATGGCTCCAGACAAATGTCACCACATTACAGCATCTGGACTTTATGAGCGTGGAATCTATTATATAATTTTGTCTGGTGCCCAGAGGTCTTGTCAGGATTATGGGAACAATACCTCGAACCTAGAATGTAAGTATTTCCATTTTTCAATTTGTTAACAATTTTACTTCTGCACATGGCAAACAGCTCCCGGTATAATGGAGTGCACTTCTGAACCTCTTCACATCTATATGCCATATGTTTACATATGGCCAAATAAATACTATCATCTGATCATGATGGCCATCTCCAGCGGTGCCTTGATGAGAGAACATAATAAAAAAAAATGGCTTGGTTTTATCTTTTAATTATGGTACAGTGGGACAAGCCGAGTCACGACAACAATAACAGAGCTGTAGTGCTATTTTTGTGCCTCAAGGGGCGTGGCCTAGTGAGTGACATGAGGAGCACGGCTGGTTCGTCTTCATTTGAGCATCTGAGCGTAAGACTTGGCCTACGTACTAGAGCTGCTGGAGGACTCGGGCAAATATGCTATTAGGCTAACAATGTTTTTTTTTTTCCCCTCAAAATCAGTCATCGTGAAGTTACTCAACTATGTCGTCAAAATGAAAAACACTCGTTGCAATTTAAAATTTTTAAATTTTATTTTCAAATTGTGCAAAAAATATAAAACTCATTTACAGTATACATGCCTGTATAAAAACAAGTCAACCAAAAGAATTGAAATGCAGTCACACTTTCTTTTATCAACCTGCTGCCAAAATGTTACAATTATTTACAATTTCCATAACTTTACAAAACCCATCATATACTTTCCATTAAGATTGCGGTATGTTAAAGACCGGACTGCCGAGCATAGCGATAGGATTGAGGTAGAATAAAGAAATATGCTGGAGATTTTCTTAGTGGCCATACATTAATATGATATGAACAAGATTTACTGGTCATGAGGACCGATTGGCCTGGTTTGTGTTTGTAATTTATTCCATTTTGGACACTTTTCTCACATAAAATGCATTGAAATGTAGGATATTACAAAAGTGCATAAACAATCATTTTGAATGTGAAACTTTCCACACTTCCAATTCTGGCTCCCATGTCAACATATAAAATGCATCTATAACTGTAAAAGTGACACATTCATCTGTCTTGGGTCGGGTAGAGGAGGCAAACATTATTTTCATTGGAAATAAAAGCAGAAGTAAATGCAGAAGTGGGGAAATGTGGCAAAAAGAGACGATAACATATAAAAAAGAGAAAAATGTTATTACATGGTACTCCTTCAATATATATATATTATGTACACGCTGATTAAATAGTGTGATCAGTATACATTCCTGCGTATGAAAACAATATTAATAACACCTATGTAAACATAACAACTTTCATCGAGTCAGCACCAGCTGTTCAATGCATTATAATTTACAACATTTACACGTGAAGCCTTGCTAAAGGTTTTCTCTATGTGGGAAAACGTGATTTTCTTGCTTTACCTTAAGGGGGAAAGAGTTCAGACTATGCGGAGAGACGCCGCTTCCGCCGAAGGCACGTGAATGTTCGCGGTGGTATCGAACCTGCAAGCACTCCCTGCTCCACAAGAGCAGGTCAGGTGACTTTAGGATGTGATGACAGAAACCTCACTCCCTCACGGTGAAGACGCGGAAGGAGCCTCCCTCTGTGTTGCTCTTGCTGCAAGAAAGACCAGGTTATTTTATTGAACAAATTAAATCTTGCATTTGCTTTCACAGAACGCTTAGATGTGATCTCACAAATGTCACAATTAGGCAATGGTGGGCAATGGTTGGCTGGCAACCCCCACTTCAAGATTTTGATAAATGTGATTCTGCGGTGCAGACGACATTGGTTACCAGCAGAATCAAAAATGGACTAATTTTTTAATGCTGATTTAAAAATTGATTTATTTCTTTTCTAGCTGTTTCTGTTTTTCAAGATAGACCTATAAAAAGCTTGCACAATGCCGATTTTACCGCTTTTTGTAATTGTTAACTGTCAAGTTACTGTGGGTGACATTTCAGAAAAAGATCCCAATGTTGCCAATATTCAAAAATATTACTAAATACATTACTATGCTATAGGATTGTCAACAAATAAGTATTTTAGTTCATACATGAATATTTTCTACAAGAAGAAAGAATTGAATTTATTCTGCTTAACTTTTACATTATAATAATATGGCAACTAGTGGCAAGTTGGATGCCATATTGAGATGGTTTCATGCAAAGGCTTCATTTGCAATTGAAGTGAAAACAAACACGCGCGTTAGGCATAATGTGACATTGCTGGCACGGACCTGCAAACATGTGTTAACTTTATAATTAGCTCATGAGACCTTGAAGCTGCACATTTATTGATGATCACGATAGGCCCACTCAGCTGCTATCATATCACACATTATTATTCTGATAGTAAAAGCACTGATTAGGTGGCGGTCAGCAATTCCAGCCTCAAGTAATCAAATCCACGGTGATTACTTGTCTTTATAATAGCCACCACATTGTTGGCCAAGAGTACGGACCTCCACTCCAGTCTTTTATTGACCTGAGACCGCCCAGCCCAATTGCACAAGGTTTTTTTTTTCTTACCCTTTCATTGTATTCAGAACGGTCAGATTATTTGGAGCGCTCAGCACTTTGCACACTCAATTGAAATGCCAGGCTATAAAGTAAGCAAAGATCCCATGTGTGGCCCATCCACATAGCCAACCACACCATTACTCTTACAACAGCGCTAGCCACAAAGGCCTCCCTCACCTACTTTTGCACCGTCTGAGCCGGCCGCAGCGATGTGAGAAATATGGCATGCTTGCAAGCAAGCTGCTGTACGCTTGAAAGACACATAAATCCTGCCATGGTGTGATGAATAAATGTACCTTTCTTTCACCCAGATCTCAACTTTGAGCTGTATCCAAGATGTTTTGGCTGGACATTAGCATGGTGCCGAAGAAGATAAATATTATGTTTGATTTGATTTTAAAATGGACTTTGATTTGATTTTGCGACTCATCCAGCGTGCGGGATAACTCTGACCGCAGTCGGACCTCTACATGCAGTGTAAGGTCTTTCGACTGAACAGGGTTTCTCTTAGCCTGGTTCCAAACATGCACAATTCATTCAGCAGATTTTGTGTTTGCTTTCAAGAAAGGGTTTTTTTTTTCTAACTAAACAACAAAAATCAGATTTGTGAATCGACTCAACTAGGGTTACAACTATGGAATATTTTTTAAAATTGATTATTCTACCCACTGGATGAAATTAGCATTAAACAATACAAGATGCATGTGAGGTGTAATATCGCGTGGGAGGAAGCGAATGAGAGTTGGCTGTTGTGAGCTCTGGTTAGCCACTGGCTGTTAACTTGATAACCACGAGCCTGCTCGTGTATGAATGTGCTTGTTATGCGTTTGTTATCGTTTGTTCAATAAAGCGATTGAGTAATTTATTTCTAGCGTGTGAGTATGGTGCAGCAGTAGTTTAATGGGATCTTTTCTGGCCCAGAAATCTATTCTGCTCGCGGCAATGACAAGATAACAAATAAAAAGATTACCTTTCAGACTGGATGCCATTTTTCAGCGCGCCAACATAACTCTTTCTCTTGTCCAGAGGCAGGACGTCCACAAAGCCCCCGTCTGGTGGGATCACCCCTGCATGGATGGCTGCTTTACAAATGCTGGAGGTCTGTCCAGAGAAAGAAGGTACAGTTTAGCACCTTGTCCACAGGTTTAGATTTCTTTCAGGAGACGTTCCAGGGCACGTTTGTTACGCAATGCTTGCGTCTATGACTGTTGACTTGTAACGGGACCGACAGTCCAGGTGTCTCTGGGGAGCTGTGATGTGCAGCCAACTGGACGTCATCGAAGGCAAAGTTCGTACAAGGTGAATGCCTAGTAAGCTACACGTAGACGTTACGTGCATCGTTGCCAGTGCTAACTCAACACACTGACTCATGAAGGGGACGTGAATTCTTGCACATCACTGTTTAGTCTGCTTTACAGTGAAGCAATCTACTTTCTACATGGCTTAGAAGAGCTCGCAGTACAGAATAGAACACTCATCCTGAAAACATTTTCTTGCAGTCTATTCCTGCCTTAATTTTCAGGTGACATTTGGTATAATGCATTTTTCTCTTGATTCTGAAGTTCCAAACCCATACACTGGACCTCTTTTTGTAAAAGAACCAGTAGGAGTTCCTCAGGGTCTCTATCTAAGTACTCCAATTATTTGATTCCCAGGTAACCGTTTGTATTGTTTTGTTTTGTATTGTATTGTATTGTGACAAATAGTGCTTGTCATGTAAGTCAAGTGAGGTTGTTATATTCATGAATACATGAATCAGTCGTGTTTCCCGAAAGCTCATCACTTACGTCCGTGTAGATGTTGTTGCCAATAACTGGTGACCAATAAGAGGGTTGACTCTTGCAGTCAGAAGGACAGAAGACTCTGAGGAAGAAATTGGTAAATACTGTCAATATGTAGCAACATCAAGAGTAGTGTTAAAGTGCTACTTCAACTCGTTTGATGGGAATTACATGCATTTATATAGGGATGGCAATGACCATTCCAGAGCTGAAGGACATTTCCGGTCCCCAGTTTCACTTGTGGTTCAAATTGCAGTCGTGCTGAGATACAATGTAACTGTCGCTGTAGTGAAAGTGATTCCTAAATATTATTTAAATGCCAAATAGTTCTTAAGAACGCTTTAAAATGGCTTCCCCCCCACCCAGAATAAGATAATAAGCTAAAAGTAAACAATAAATGGTCTTTTTTAATGTCCACCAGTTCCAGAATAGGCAAAGCCAAGTTATAAGCTTAGCAATATGTCAACATACCTTGGACAATGTGAGAGGGGCTTTTTGAATGGGCAGATCTCGGCGACTGTAGTGTAGCAGTCGATATTGGTTTCTGTTACAGATGAATGAGAAAATACAAAATATATGTTATATACATTGTCCGACTTAGTTATACAGGTTATATGACGCCAGTGCGGTACTTCTCTTACCTTGTACTTTGGCCATCATAAAGGCATTTCCTGGCTTGTATTTACTGTAAAGCACATTTAAAGGTGTGATTGGACATATTGCTGCATAAATCATAGCTATGGAAACATTGAGGCTTACCTGAAAGACTCAATCGAATTTTTTGTGGCTTTGACAAAGAAGGGAACCTTGGCTTCCATCCTCGAGATGTCTACAAGTCCTCCGTTGTTGTCAATAGCACCAAAGTGAATGGCCGCGCGGCAAATACTCGATTGCTACTCGAAGAAAGGAAGGAAGAAAAAAACCAAGAATGTAAAACACTTTCTTCAGTCACTATTCATGAGCTTAGAATTGTTGTATTATTCTCTGATACGTACCACATCGTAGTAGAGTGTTCCCCAAACCTTTCCTTTTCTATTCATGCAATTAGCGGGACACTTATATCTAGAAAGTTAGAAGAGGATGCAAAATAATTAGGACTATAGATATAGTATAAACAAATATAAAACCAAGATGTCTTTGCCAAGATTATAATTTTTTTTTTCCTCAATCGACACCACAGAACGTTTAAATTGAACATGTCTTCAGATAGCTGTCTACAAAACACCTCTATTTTTCTTGCAAGTCGCTAACAAATCCAATAATTGAATATGAATAACTTTACCTGTTGCAGGTTACTCCTCTGCACTTGTCTCGCAGTCTGGTCTCACACTTGATGCTCTGAGCTGCAAAAAAACATACACAAGGTGAGGAGTGAGGAAAAACAATGTCGAGGTCATGCGAGTGTTCTACTACTTACCCAAGTTGGTGTTACTAGGACTCCTTGAAGGTGGGTTGCTGGGTGTGGATGGCCTGGACACAGGTCTCCTTGGAGCGGAGGGTTTGGGTTTGGGTTTAGCGGTTGTGCGAGGTATGACAGGCACCTGAGGCTTCTCCACTTCGTTCATATCCTCGGTCTCTGTGCGCTGGGAGTCTAGCATTGGGTACAAAGTCAAGACAAGTTGTCGGGATGGGGCGTACACTTATAGTGGAAAGTCGGACCTGTTAATCAATTTATTATTTTTTAAATATAATCCAGTACAATACATTTTTTTTACTTTTCATGTACAGTCCACTTATAAAGTACAGTTCGGTTGTATATAACCTTTAAGTACAAAAGTACATGTACTTAGGTACAGTTTTATGTGCAACACATTTTAATTGATTATTGTTTAAATTTATCTTTACATGTATTTCAACAGTGTTTGATTAAATTGTGCAGTGGCTTAAAATATTCTCAAATGCAGCGGAAAGTGTAATAGGTGTCATTGCCACACTCAAATTGGGTATTTGAAATTATCAATGGAAATTGGTCACTTGAGGGCAGTATAATACAGACGTTAACAAAGAAGAGTTTCATGCAATAATATTATTGTTTGTTTTTCTTAGAGGATAAAGAATATGTGCCTATTAGTTTGCTTTGCTACAAAAGTTGCTGCACTTTCTGCTTTCAAATATTTGTTTCATACATTAAAGGTTGGGTCCTGTCTATCTCAAGGCATCACTAGAGCGAAGTATTTTTGAGGTGATACTTTGCGTAAAAATCTGTCTTGGTGTGCACACTATATTTAATTGGAATGTAACAACACTATGCTCACCTTTGTAGCACAAATTATTTCTGCATCCTCCTCCATAGCTGGGAGGGCACTGGGAACAAGGGCGACCATTTTTGTAGGGCGCTTCGCCGATCCAGTTGCCCCTGCAGGAACACATGGCACACATGTTGACTGAGGGTTGGAACTTGCCAGCATCACTTTGCTCGCTGCTCTCGTAATGACTTTAACACGATTCGCCTGCGGTTAACACTCCTAAGAGGATAATAAAAGCCCGCCTCGTTGTCTCTAAATGGAATGGAAACAAGCTCTTATTTTTCTTTCCCAATACTTCATTATCAGGCTTCTATTTTCTGACTTCTGGAGGAATTTGAGTGGCCCCAAAATGTCATTCAGCATTGAAATGAGCGGTCAAGCCGACAGCTGTGAGGACGTTAGGAAAGTTCAGTTTGCTGCCAGGCCTTTTAGGAAGAAAAATGTAAGCAAATAGCAAAAGTGTCATTTCTGGAATCTTTAGTCTTACTTTGGGGAGTAGTTGCAGACGAGGTAGACAGCGTTCTCCCATGTTTCCCCCCACACGTTCATCCTGGGACACACATGCACGGCGCAGCCAACTCTGCTTGTGGTGGACCAAACCACCTGTGAAAGGGGGAATGAAAGACAGGCTAATGTAAGATGGATGTTCTGAATGAATGAAAAGAAACATCTAGTAGGGTAACCTATAATACTGGCGGCTCATTTTTCCTAACGTCCTCTCTCTCTCTCTCGCTCTCTCTTTCGCTCTCTCTCATCTTTCGGGTCAATGGATCATTCCAGAGGAAGCGAACAGACATGCGGTCACAATTAACAAGGCCGGTGGGACGCGGTGGACTAGCCAGCCTGTTTTTATGCCCCCGTCAGACGCCCGTCTCGTGTGAACACACTTTGCCCTCTGGGATATTACCTCGATCCCGCTCGTCAAGCAAATGGAAAAGTAGTCATGCTCTAATATCTTACTCGGAAGCGTCCAAGGTAAAATAAAACACCTTAATGAAACGGAAAACTGCTGCAGTAGTGCTAAAGATGAATGATGTGCCATTTGAAGGGGAATACAACACTGCAGGTTCCAAAACCCCTCCTAACGTTTCCTCCTTTGCCTTTAAATGTGTGTACGTGCTCTCCCTCCTTTGGAATGTTCATCTATTTTCCTGGTAGAGACATTTCAAGGCCACTGGAAGCAGTGAGTCAGCAAGCAGAACTCATGTGTGATGTGTGCTGAGGAGTCTCCATCTTTGGCGAGGATTGCTCAGTGGGGCAAATACGGTGCTCTTCCATCTTCGCTCCTTGACATGTGTGCGCTCAGGGCCAACAATGAGGCGCTCTAAAACAGCCACACCAGCTGATTACCCTGAAGGAAAGATGGGGGTTTACAGAGAGCTAGCTAACTAACTGCAAATTGCAATTGAGCTGGGTGACCAGTGATGAGAACGAAGGTGCTCGAGTTCTTAAACATTAGGGGTCGCTAATTACCTGCCTCAGTAGGCATCGTTTCATTTTTAAGGGTATATTCTGAAAATTTCAAAAGCAGGAAACTTGTGGGCAAGGTTTGGATGCTCGCTTCAAGCAGTCCCCCCCCGCCCCCCTCCCTGCAGCATCTTTAGAGGAATCCAGGTCAAACGTGGAGGGATGAGTGTGAATGACTACCAGATGGCCCTGGTCAAGTTTCAGGCTGAGGGGCAGATGGAGGAGTCCGGATGTTTCTGTAAACACAGCTCTGCAGCTTCAAAGTAAACTTAGAAGGGAAGTTTTATTAAATGCTGCTACTCTCAGCGGCCATTAAAAATAAGTGACAGTACCTTCAAAATCCTCTTTGATAACCTTCCAAAGATAATAGCGGGCTACTCAGTTTCGATTCACACCATCTTGAACCTAGTTAGTGGCTCAATAGTTTGTAATATGTGTTTTGTATACAATAAAGAAACAGATTAACGGCATTTTCATTCATTTCAGTGGGAAACAATGATTTGAGATTATGAACACCCTTCTGTATGATGCAGTAGGATGCTTCCTTACAGATCTGTTGTGCGTTTGCTCTCCCCTCACCTGGGTGTAGTGGGTGCACATGGGTCCGGAGCAGCGGTCAGGACACCAGGGGTTGCACTCCTGAGGGTAGGGATAGGTGTAGTCTTTTACCTCGTCGTACCAGGCCTGAACGTGGAAGGCGGGTGAGCGGTATCTGGTCAAACAAAACAGTTGGTTTAGTCCAACAGCTTTGGGCACCATGTGAGCCTCTCTGCACCTCTTCCCCTCCATTAGATGGGAAATTAAAAAAACAACAGAGAGTCTAAGCAAACTAAACACGGTCCCACCGCCTGACAAATCAGTATTGTAAACATGCCTTTTTAGGGTATTGAAGAGTGCACAGCATGATGGGGGAGAGAGCAAAGGGAGCGGAAAGAAGGGAATCCTCAGTGGGTGTGCTGGCACGGGAAGAAAAGCAGGGAAAGGGGGAGGTATGACGGTTCGGTGAGAATGAGAGCAGATTCCTGGAAGGGCACCTGCTGTGATAGCAATACTCGGTCATACACAAAGGTCTACTGTGGACACACACACACACACGAGCACGCATACAACAGTCAACCCCTATATACTTTACACTACATGGACAAAACTAACCATTAGAGATGGAGGTGTTGCCCAATATATTTGTCCACATAGTGTATGGTACAATTGTTTCCACCCAACACATCTTTAAAAAATCCCCCTGAAAGATTAAATGAAGCAGCAGGGGTATGTATAATAGAAAAAACAGATTAGCACAGTTTGGCAGATTTTTGGCCCCATTTATGGTGCCCTTTAGCAGAGGGGGTGCATGAATGACAACACGGGATGTCGGCGGCCAGCCGTGGACACAGGAAAAAAAGACTACCGGTACTTGCAATTGGCACGATTTCCACTAGCTCTCAGCCAGACGGGCCTGTCAACAACACTTAAGTGATTGCCAGCGACTGTCAATGTGAAATGAGTTACCGGCAGATGTTATTTGCTTAACTGTTTTTGTGTCCTGCTTGGAATCCACGCTGTATTCATTTGTACTTGTAGATACAACTCATTTAGGAGACAGCTTCAACAGGGATAATAAAAAAAGTGGCCAAAAGAAAACATGTCGGTCTCACCTGCCCCAGTGAACAGCCAGGTTCTGCCCAATGGACATGAGAAGGTCCTGTGGGCCATGATCCCACTGGCAATTCTCAGCCCAGTGAGTGGCAGACCTCTCCAGTTCGTCGTCCCACACCTGCCGACATTCACAAGAAAAAAAGCATTAAAAAAATCTACAAAATATGAATAGAGTAGCGGACAGAAGAGTTTTTGCATATTAGGACATGGACCTTAAAGATATCAAAAAGTTGCTCAAACGACTTCTCATAGCAGAGAGGACCCTGAGAGCAACCCCTCAGTAAATTTCCAGTCTTTTGGTTCTCACACACACACACACAGACACACACACTTTTCCAAGTACACTGCTTAACCTTCAAGGAGTCCCAACATCAATAATTCCTCTACTTTGCCCACTCCAGTGCCATGTCGGCCCCTAATAAGCTCCCCCCTCCCTCACTTGTCTTCTCCAGCATGAAGGAGGTAGACAGCACAAAGTCAGCATTATTATCCAGCTTGTTAAAAAGAAACACACGACACAGCAGGCTCTTAATAGCGTGCCGCCATGACTGCATGTTTCCAGCTGAGAGAATAGACTTTTTTTTTAAATTATAACAGCACCTTGTAATAATATTTTAACCCATTAGGCACACTCCAGTTTTCCATGCTGTGGTTAACTAAGTGACAGTTTATTTCATTGTCTAAATGAAATTATAACCTATAAATTTTTCCAAAATTAATTCATAGCTTGTTTGACTTGAATAAATAGATGAGGAATCTTTAATCAACATTGAAGCAAAAAGATAGAGTTTATTTTTTATTTGCTACACTGCACATGCTATTTGATCTCGAACCTGTGTCAAGGCACCCTCTGACGTATGTATGATCATTCTTACGCTAAGTTTCTGCTTTACTCTTTGAGATTCCCCATGACCCTTTAAAAACAACACGTGCATGCTTCCATGACCCTTGTGCAAATGTGTCTCTCTCTCTTTCAAGCTCCTCCATTAACACCCTCCCCACAGTGCCATTAAAATACACATCACCGTCGGACAATTTTGAAAAACATATCTATCTGTGGGAACCAATGTACTTGTCCAAAAGGCTTCATGTGCAAACGAGTATGCCTCACCATGTACTCCATGTCGGCCGCACTGGGGTACACCGAGCCCCTCAGCTTGTTGTGCAGCTGGAGGATCTCCTCTCGGTCTGACCAACGGATGGCACGTCTGCTCCTGCTGCCTCTTCCATCTTGGCCTGTGCTGTTGTGACCCACTTCTTGGTCCTCGTAACGACTCAATAGCCGCCTGAGCTCCTGCGAGTCGGGCAGGAAAAGAGACGCCGAGTTTCCGAGCAAGGAGAGCAGCAGGAGGGTGAGGAGAGGGATGAAGGCCATTGTTGACATTGCGACGACTGAACACACTGGTGTGTTTTTTATATGTGAGGGGAGCTGGTCCTGACACAACCTGCCGAGAGGGAAAATTTTATCATCAGTTTCTCCCTGTTGTGGGAGTACAGATTACAACAGTGAACCGAGTACACATTTCTTACACTTCCTCTTTTACTGCATCACAGTATGCCAAATTACTGCAAAGCTATTATGCGTAACGTGACAATAGGATGAATGCATCAATGACTCATAAAGATCATGTCATTGCCATCATGAGCATCATAAAGAAATGTTTTTTTAAAGACAAATGACATCAGTTTTTTGACTGGAATTTAGATTACTATGCCACTGGTTTCCACAAACCATGCTCAAAGAATGAACATCTGATGTGTCATTAAGTTCCAAGTCCAAATAAATCACTTTCCAAGGAAAATGCAGAAAAAAATAGAAGCTAAAAAAGTCCTCTACCTTGATTCTAACTTAGAATGGCCGACGTTGCAATACTTTATTTGAACACCAACAGTGGCGCAACACATGGAGAATAGAATAATCACATATTCTTTATCTTCTGCAAAGAATGATTAATATTACTGCAGCTTAGTGGGAAGTAGAGTCACCTTCATGTATATCCATATTTTTGTATCACACTGCCCCCGGGTGGCCAAGTCAGACACACCAGAACACGATGCACAATGTACACAATGTGCAATGGAAGCAACTGTATCCCAACAAACTGTTTAATTCTTGATATTCAATTTAATTACGTCATCACTGTGTGTTTTCATATATTGCATTAAATAGTGATGTTTTCCTTTTTAAGAATCACATTATAAACATTTTGTCGTTTTTTGGAGAGAGCAGGAACAGATTAATGGCATTTCCATTCATTTCCATAGGGAGCGATGATTTGACATCTGAGTTTTGAGTTACTCGTAGTGTCGCAAATTTTTTTTAACTCATATCTCAAAGAACTGCTGTCTCAAAGGAACCACTGTACCAATTTTACTAATCACCTAACTGAATGGTAAACGGTAGTATGCAATTAATAATGAAATACAAGTACAAACTCTAACTATCAAAAAACAAACACTATTAGGTACAATCATACAATCCAATGAGATCCTATCAAACAAGCATATCAAAAATTCATTTCTTAAAGATAACAACTAATGATAATTAAGCTTAAAGATTTGAAAAGCGAAAAGTCCACACTATGACTACAATCTGAACACCTGTCAAGGCTCAATGAAAGCTGACCATTATAATCATGAATAGGCTTTTCTTTCTTTACTTTTTAGTAAAGCTGAGTATTGGTTCTAATTTTGTTACTAATGTTGTGGCCAATAATGATTTAATGTCTAACAAGAGGGAGGACTTGTTCAAATAAAGCAAGAAAGGTGCAACGGGTCCGTGTGAACCGAGAAGAAAATAAACACGCACTGCTTCGCTCCTTATCCTTGAATCCCTTCACCTCTTTCTCCCTGGCTGCAAAGAGGCGGCTTGAGGTCTGGCACCGGCTCTGTGTCAACACACCGTGCCAGGGGCAACCGAGCCAGGCAACAGGCATCGACGGCCACACCCTGCCGCTGCTGCTCACACTCAACCGAGAGCGGCTACACTGTCCGGGCTCTTCTCATGGCTTTCCTGAATTTTAGACCCCCGTGTGACAGATGGGGCGAAAATACATGGACGCATACTGTTCCTTCAGGGATTCCGGCCCCTTGAGAACTCTGTGGAGAGGGGTGAGGCTGACCTTTACTTCACCTCAGCCCGACACTTGCATGTCAACTCCACTTCTGTCACTGATTGACAATAGGATGGATTTCATGCATGCCGTAAGACATAAAGTAAGGACAATCCTAAGGGACATACAGACGACATACATAATGGTGTCCAAAATGTGGCCCTGGAGCAATTTTGTGGCCCGCTGCCCATCTTTTAAATGTCCTGACTCGTGTGTTTTAGACCCATTCTTGTCTTGTCATGGGCAAAAAAGGTGGAAGAAGTTTGGACATCCATGCACACTATTTATATTATTTTCCATATTTATACCTAATATTTTCAGTGTCAATAGATTTAATTTTCCTCACTGGATGAATATACGTATCAATCTCCACTATCTGTCTACATCCTTCCATCTGTCTTTTTCAGACAAGGAACCATATTTGGTGACTGAGTGAAACACTGTTTGCATAAAATACATTTGATAGCCTTGACATGTGATTAGTTCAAGATATAAATTCTGTCAGGGTGAGAATTGAATGGATAATTACATAATGTCATTCATCAGTTTTTTTTATCTAGTTCTGTCATGGCAATCACAATGGCACTGGCGCTTAGTCTGTTTACTTGTCAATCAAAGCGCCTTAGAATGATATACAGAAGAATTAATGACAGATGTGGAAGTCGTAGAATCAAGTTTCGTCTCGGTTTAAAATGTTCAATAAAGGAATAGTAAGACAAAAGTGATATGAAGGGGGGAGACTCTCAAAGCAGATTTAGGCAACAAGAAAAAAAACTGTTATCTCACCTCTGCTTGTCTTCTGTCACAATTCACTTGCTTGAGGGTTGTCTTGTATTCCCGTGAGGATCTGCCGAGAGTTGCCTGCACGCGGGATGTGCATCTACAGTCAAAGCAGCTTCGGGAGCCTTATATAGGGAAAGGACCACTCAGGATCAGAGGAGGGGAAGGGAAGGGAGAAGAGGGGGGGGGGGATCCTCCCCCACACCAGCCTCCCTGAAATGTTCCTGGCTCAGCATGCACACGAGCAGCAGCAGCAGCCTCACGTCAGAAGGGAAAACTACAAATAATGTTAATCATCATACTGACAAATGAGTCGCGCAGCTGGATCAGCAGCCCTGAGTGGAGTTTGGCTGACTCGGTGTTGCTCACACGTGTGCGCATGCAACCACACAAAGATGCTTTACTCTTCGAATCCAGAGGAACAACTTTATGAAAGTGTCGTCTATGACTTTAGAATATAAACAGAAGAGACAGTTGACGGCACAGGTGTGTAGTATCGGATACTTTTTTTTTTTTTTAGATAAGATGGCACTGGTACAAATATTGGTAGTTGACCAATTGATGGTTGATTGTTGGTGTCGATCATTTGCAGCTATATGAACAACTACCAGTCTTCA
The DNA here is from genome assembly GCF_059516105.1 of Syngnathus floridae. Lineage (NCBI taxonomy): Eukaryota > Metazoa > Chordata > Actinopteri > Syngnathiformes > Syngnathidae > Syngnathus > Syngnathus floridae. The sequence continues at coordinate 12,681,628 of NC_142415.1, forward strand.
TAGGAACATTTTGTACAAGATGTTGGGGTGCGTCTGTGAGGATTTCTTTTGTTCACTCAGTCATACTGAACTCCTCCAAGCAGGCCTTTACAGCCTTGGAAGAAAAATGTCCCTTCCTCAAATTCTTCCATGGCATGCAACCATACAAATTGGCTTACTAAAATAAAAATAAGATGATTCAGAAAGAGATAAAAGGCCTTGCCTGATTGATCGGTTATTGATTAAGGGGGTGGAGAGTGTGTGTGTGTCCCAATTGGTTTACTCTCTAAAAAAACAGAAGCCATCATCCAGTTAAGCAATCAGTGTGGCAAGTGGCTATTTGACGCAAATGCACAAAAATAGTTTGCAACTCGAGGGGGTTTCCACATTTATTGCAGTTAAATTGTAATATTAAGATATGTTGCTATGACACATGATTCACCTTTCACAAAAAATGGTAGTGGGTACTGATTAGGTTAAAAAAATTAATAATACTTGTCCTTGTTGGGGCAACATTAAAATACAGTAGCATACTAGGCCCAAGTGTTCCTAAAAAAAACAGGTCAACGTTATATTCCTTAAAAATATATTTTTGTAAACCATTGTCACATAATCAACTGAACATTAACACTGTGCTAAAATTAATTATAACGCTGGAGGGAGCCCCCATAACATTCGTTGAAAATCACTAATCTAGATTTCAACTGCAGTCGAATATAACTCTCTTAAGTTATTTTTCACCTTTACATTCATGGAAGTTGAAAAAAAGTAACAGAGTAGAAATTATAAAGTTTTTCAAGTCATCAGAAAAATAAAGAAAAATACCCCCCAAAATATCTACTTAACTCCACTGAAGTATTTGCTCTTTGTACTTCCTCTCACTGGATGAGGAGCGTCGTGTATTTTGTACAGTATACACTCTAATACATAATTCATACAGTTTCGGTGGAAACTCTTCTGATGTTATATAATCATATACAGGTGGGCTTGCCGTTTTTCTTTGTGGCGTTCAAGTCGGAACCACCATCATACACACGCGCGCACACGCATACTGTACTCCATAAGTATTACAGCGAGCGTTTATTTAGATAGAAGCCGAAGGTGGTTTGCAGAACCTCTAAACATGACGCACACGCGAACTGCAGTAGGGAACAAAGCAGCCGAGAGACTAAATGAAGAAGGCGTACGGAACATGAGGCTGATTAGCAAAACAAACCACAGAAGGGCATTGAAATGTCTGCGCAGGTCGCGTGACGACACAAGGTTGAGCGACTTTAAGGATTCTTTTGATTTTATGTGCATCGCCTGTGGTCAGAGATGATGCAAAAAGGCAAAATGGCTGACCTTGACCCGTATTAATGTATCAACAATGTATCGGTTGAACTGATTAATGGCTTTGTAACGTTTGGGGCACTTAATATCAACCCCCTGCTTAAAAAAACATGGATGTTGCGTGTAAGGTTTAAATACCAGTCGGAATCCAAACGTCATTTTTTTGCAGGCCAAATGACGTTGCCAAGATAAAACATTGCTATTGCGGATTTGTGGAAACCACATGTACATGGCACGAGTATAACATCAACATGCAAAGGACATTGATTGTTTCTGGACATGTTAAGCGGTATTGTAGCGGTATACATTTTTCATCCTCTAGCTCACGTTTCAGATGGAAGACATTCCTTTACCAAAACGGGCTCCATTATAATAAACGACTCGCTCGGCTTTCATACATGCAAACCCCCCGTAGGCTTCCTTGTGGTACATTTGAGACTTTGGAAGGCTTTTTTGTGGTCACTCCGAGTCAAATGAGATGCCAACTTCAAGGCTATGGTGGTCCGACTATGAATATTAGAATAGAATGGCTTCAACGGCCTGTAATTATTCACATAGTGCTTGAATTTAGGCTGACAGCTTCACTGGCACAAGCATGCGCAATGTCATTGGAAGCACGCTTCTGACACGCATGCTGACGTGAGTTCAAAAGGCCTCACTAGGTGCATTTGGAAGCAGGCGCTGGAGAGCGCACAGAACAATATGGCCTTCACACGAGAGCCCAAGGTTACAAATCTGTCTCCAAAACTTACAGCACGGGGCGTCCTGGTCACGCCGCTCATGTATGTTTAGGATTGTGGCCCTGTATTTTATTAAGAACGGTACATGGTGATGCCATGAGGTCACTTTTGACAAAATTCTACCGCAGCTAACAGACTTGAGAGGAAAGCAGCGGGGGTCTTGCGCTACAAATGTTGAGAGTTGGTTTCTTGCTGAGATTTACATGTAATCCAATAATCGGATCCATCCATTCATCCCGTAACGGGATGCATTAAAATCTACATCTGCATTTACTTTGAAAAGCAATGACCATCAATCCTTGTGTGATATTGCTTGGTTAACAGCATGATAAAGAAGACAGTTTTACTACCTATTCTAATTAAAGCACAAAATGTGCTTGTGTGCATTCACGGATTAAAGACCAGTGGTGAATGTTGCCGGTACGATCTACGTTAAGAATGTGTATATGCAGATGTCAACTGTTGCAAAGTTTTGTGTAGAGGACAAAAAGTATAATATCTACGAGTGTGCAGAAATGTCATACTAGTCAAAGGCAAGTTTTCTATTCCACTTGACAAGTGTTGGCGATCTTCCGCTGAGGAAAGCGTTCACGTTTTTGAGGACAGCCTAGTTTTCTAGGGGAAGGAGGGGTTGAAAACAAGCAGAGCCAGCAGATTTTTCAATGACGGGTCTGCTTTCCATTATGTCGGGGCGAGCTGCGCCGCAGGAGCGAGCGCACTGCGACGCAAGCCAGTCCCACCACAGTCGCCAACCTGCTACAAACACCACATGTTGACAGCGCGCGCCCCAAGCCGACTCAACCTTGTTTGTGTCTGTTGCGGGGGATTTGAAAGACGACAAGACGGCTCTGTCTCCATGTCATTATTAGCAAACCGCTTTTTGCACAATCCTTTATTCGAACAACAAACAAAACAGAATGGCGGAGGCCCGAAATTCAAAAGACAAAAGAGATTGTTGTATAACTCCAGCAGACAAACAGTGTTAGGAGCTCATACCGAAGACACACATTAAGCAACCGGAAAGCTCACATTGTCCGTTTCATAGTCCAAACGTCCTGACATTCTTGTTGGAGGAATAAATACGCAAATAAAGATCCATGTCACAGTTTGGGAAGGAATCACAACAAAGCTTGCAGCACAATTTGAACGTAGGAGATGAAGACAGGCCAAAAGTTTTCAAATAAGCAGGGGGATCCAATATGATGTCCTTTGGTTTAGTTGGCAACCGTTTTAAATGTTAAAAAACATGTAAGTGGAATGACATTAACACATCAAGATCCACTAAATTATTCTTTAAGTGTTGAATTCAGGCGCGACCTGGTCTTAATTAAAAGGCCCTGTAAAGTGAAATCAGAGATTTGGACGATGGCAGAAATGCACCTGATATATTAACATGTAGGGATTGTTGGGGTAAAATATACCTAAATCTCGATTTTACACGGACTTTGGGGTCAGGAATTTGTGAGTCGCGTTAACCTCTAAAGTGTGTTGTATCGAAAGTCTTGTTATTTTAGAGGCATATTTTTAGGCAGCCTAAGGAGTTCTTTGTTGCATTAATTTAGGTCAGGCATGTTGTTGGGCAGCCAAGGGGGTCAGTTTGCTCGACACACATGGAAGTCTGTTGACATTTTGTTGAAAATACTACTTGAAAATGTAATAATATTGGGATCCATGATCAAACATAAAGTCATGTAGGATCAAAGTTAGTAAAATCGAGATTTAGGTCTAATACACTATGTTGCATAAACTGATTTTTTACAGTATTTGAAGTGTCAAACTTACCATTTCATCAAATCATTCAAATTTGTCGGGGTTGTTGACAGTTTTCTTGCAAACAATGTCTTCACTTTACAGAGACTTTGACACTTTGAGATGGGGGAATGGAGTGCACTTGAATAAAGCATTTTGTTGGGTGCTTCGTGCAAGATGTGATGTTGGCGAAAGTGGTTGTGCGAGTGACAGAAAATGAAATAAGTATGGAGCAAAGAACTACTTCATCTTTATTCAAAGTTATGCTGTGACCTGTCTTTTCTTTTGAAAACATCCAATTTAAACAAACCCAAGTCAGAGGGGAGCATTAAGGTGGGAACATCCAATGAGTGACCGAAACAAAAATTAACATTTTAGTAGCGTGAACAAACAAAAATCATCACAATCAATGAATTATGCAAAAAAAAATAATAAAAAAAAATAATCAACATAAGCGAACACTATCTCTATTTGTGTATGTGCGTGCACACGTCCAAGCGCTGGTGTCACCTACTTTCTTTTGCACCCTTCAACGCACCGCAGACACAAGGGGGACGTGTCACTTCAAATGTGATTGCCCCATTTGGGGGGGGGGGGTAAAAGATCACATATTGAACCTAAGGCTGCCCTCCCCTGGCCCCCACAACTGAGTTTTTGAGGGGAGTTGGATGGGTGTTATGTGGCTCAGACATACTAAGGAGCCACCTGAACCCAGGGGCGACAAAAGAGACGGTAAATGGATCCAACAAGAAACGCACAAAGTAAACAAGGGGAGCTTGCAGTGGAATCTATCTTTTGATTAGTTGCCATCTCCAGTGCAAACAATCTAAAAACAGGCCAAGTCCTTCAGGACTGCATGTTTATTTTTTGTTGTTGACAATTTAAGTCTAAATAATTGCAAATATGCCTGCCACGTAATCATCATCAGTTCATACTTTGTGCACAGAAAGCTTGTTATCTTAAATTCTAAAGCGCAATAAAGACTGCTTAGATACGGTGTAGACGTAAAGAGCCAAAGAGTGTTCACTTCAGATTCCGTGTAGCCCAGTCCTCACTGTGTGAGGGCTCAACCTGGATGAGGAAAGGAGACGAGGAGTCTTGGGGGGAGGGGGGGGATGATGATGATGATGGTGGTGGTGGTGATGAAGGGGATGTTGATGCTGGTGCTAGGCCTGGTCAATGGGCTCATTCAAAAACGGGCCTTTTCGCTGTGGTTCTCCTCATGAAAAAGGGCAACACTGATAATTCCGGGAGAGAAGACACTCCAGCGGTGCATTTTGCAGTTCTTCATCTGAACTGCCTAATCTTTCACTTTTTTTTTTCTTTTTCGAGAAGAACATAAAACGACAGCAGTTGTGCACAGAGAAAAGCGAGCCGTTGCAAGGAATTCTTGGTGAATGCAACTTGTGTCTCCACTTGGGAAGAGGTGCTGGAAAAGCTGGCTCTCAAGGAAGCAAGGACACGAGGGAAGAGGAGGAAAATCTTGCAAGAGAACAAAGTCGGGCAGTGTTCCTGTTCATCATATGTTCCACATGTGTGTTTGCGTGTATCACGTGTAAGATGAGGGGATCTGTGTTGGTTATGTATTTGTGAGTGTATGCATGTCGCTTGCTCCGTTGCTGATGTGCATGCGCGCGTGTGTGTATGTGGTGTGTGTGGGTGCGCCTACAAGAGGTCAACGCGGCGGTAGTACAGCAGGTAAGCGGTGCGTTCAGCAATCTGCTTGACCACCAGGTATTGGTTGATCACCTTCACCGCCTGGTCGTCAATGCGCAGCCAGCCATTAAGACCGATGTGGAAGACATCCGTGGTATAGTGACCGCCTGTCGCACTGTTCCCATGGTGATAGACCACTGCCGGGGACCAAAGACAAACCATTTCATTTTAAAGCCTATTCACTCGTTTCTGAACTTCAGCAAGGTAGTAAATAGTAAATTTACATGGCTTGCTGTTTATTTGGGAGATATTAAGGTCCATGTACTAACTAGTTAGAGGAGACAGTTTTAAAAGTATTTTTTTTCCACTAGTGCCACTTTTGCCTTTCTACTTCTCAATTAAACCCTACATGTGCGGTAAACTACTCTGCTAAGCCCAACTTGTAGACTAGTGTCATGCACTAGAAGCCTCCTAAACCCAAACAGTGGCACTGAAATGCTCACAACTGTTATTAGTGAGTCACTGTTTGCTTGTTACAAAAAAAAAAAAAAGGTATGGCTAGTTATAAAATATACACAAGGTAAAACCTCCGTTTTCAAAACAAACACAGCCACTGAACTCACCTGCAAAAAGTCTGTACGTTCTTTGGCCTTTCACAACTTTGCTCCTCACTCCAGAAGACAGCAGGTCTGCATAACATGAGGGGAAAATTTTTGAGTTGCATCTTGCTCTATTGCCGTCCTTATTGGCAGCCACTAACGTGAACGTGCTTGAAAATAGGCGTGAAATAAAAGGATTTTACACTCGAGATTTGATTTACAGTATTGGGCCGTCTGGTAAAATAAAATTCACATATGAACAGTTTTACAAGGATTGCGGTCTCTTTAAAGAGCCATACCTTTGCTTATTTCCAGATCTACGGGGTACTCAATGATCTTGTTGAGTTTTTGACAGCCTCCGGTCTTCTCAAAGACAAATCTCTTGAGATGGAGCACGAGGACAGGGGGCAGCTCCTCCAGAGTGACCCTCCGGCTGACCTCAATCTGACACGTGGGACAAAAGCTAATTGTCAGGGTAACAAGATAAAAAAAAAGTTTGGATGACATGATTTATAAGCATGGAACATCATATCTAACCTAATAGAAAAATGGTACAAATGAGAGAGCAAAGGCAACGCAAGAGAACAGAAGAGAACATTTCGATCTCGCCAAGGTTGTAAATCATCTTGGTCTTTTGGAGGCATTTAACACACCAATTTGTAGCAGGTTCAAGTCAACACAAAAATTTAGCAAGAAGCCACACCACACCAGATGTTCAAAAACAGTAGAGGACAACAACAAATCTTGGCCACTCTGGTGAAAAATTAGCAAAGAATTGGTTGGTTAGGATATTGACTAACAAATGACCCAACTAAAACTAAGTGTAGAAGCCAAGAATAGTAGCAGCAGTGTGATGTCTAGGCAGCACATAGCAGCCACATGTGGAGGCGGTGCTTTCATACCTCCTGCTTGCTCTTGGAAGTGTAGCCCTGCACCGACTCTCGGGCGACCAGCGTTTCCAGGGCCTCCTGGACCGTGCGGACCTTCTCTGACTGAATATCGAGCTGCAGCGTAAAGAAGGGCTGCAGTGTGGCCGATTCCTTGGAGTTTTGCTGATAAACCACCGACCTGACGGACAAGCAGAACTTCAGGTCATAGAACATCTCAGGCCACACACAAAGGAGTGGCCTTTCTGGATGACATTATCTACAGGGGGTCCCTAAAAAGTATTCACTCTTTGAATGTCAATGACTCGTTTATTTTGTTTCAGGTGAAACTTAATGGCAAATGTTTGGGTGCTCACTACGGTACATTATGCCCTTACGTTTTTTTTTTGTTTAACATGTTTAAATACACAAATAAATGTCTCAAGTCGTTTCTGGCTTCCGCGATATATCAGCATGACCAATTCATTTTCTGTATTTTTGTAATATGTTCGTTTGCCTCTTCATATCAAAGACTACTTTCAAAAACAGGATACCCACCCCTCAAGCTGATTCTTCTCTAAAATACACTAACATTCACTAGTGCCCAAAATAAGCATAAAGGGCGAACGAGCAGACAAACATACAACCCCCGTGTTCTATTTTTCTGCTTCCAAACAATGTTGAGAAAATAAATGTGGCCTGTGCCAGACTCGAATCTCAAAGAACGTGTTATTAAGGCCAGCTTCACCCACTCTGGGTCTTGCCTTTCAAGAGGGCCAGAGGTTAAGTGTGTCTGTGAGCGGATACCACACGCCTTCACTCCCATGAGACATTCACAGAAACAGCACCGCTATTTTCGTTTTGGTTTGGTCCGCGTACCTAATGTGTCCTCCAAATATGTCAGTAATGGGCGTGCGGACAAAGTCAGCTTGGCGAGTGATGGAAGTCTTGTTGCGAGGGCCAACTTGCTCCCACTCATCCTCGCTCCCGTCTTCGTCCTTGCCGGCGTTGTCTTCCTCCACACCTGGCGGGGATTCTGGGCCATTGGGGGTGGGGGCTTCTGCTCAAAGTAACACGAGGGGAAACACTTGAGATGATCGTGTGCGTGTTTGTTTAAAAAAAAAACGCCACCTCATCATCTCTCATTCGTTGAATTATTTTCAGCATGCAATGGTGCTTACTCTCTTCCTGAGGCGAGATTAGTTTTTTCAAAGCCAGCATCTCCTCATGCAGTCCGTTAAGAATGAAGCCAAGATACTCCTCTGCGTCTTCCTGCCGACCCTAGCAGCACATGGGCACCAATTAAAACACACCAGGAATGCTTAGAGTCATAGAAAACTCTTGAGTCAAGCTGTGGGTGCCCTCAGACGCTATTACATTTGTCGTGTTTTCAGACAATTAGCAAGAAAATACCTTTGGAGTATTGCAGGATTCAGCATTTCCAGCCCTTATATTTCCATACCTAGTTGAATTCTAATTAAAAATGTGCTTTTGGGAAAAACTAAGAACACTGGCTTCCAGTACAAAGAGTCCAAAAGACCATGTGAAAAGGAAATACACAACACCTTGATATAACTCCCTCAGATATCTTGGGGGCTGCTTACCTTTTCCGAAAGACTGGACTTGATGAGCGTGAGGAGTCTGTAGATGTACGTTGGCTCAAAGGGGATGCCCGGGCGAATGTCTTTCACCAGCTTTTCACCGACACCTGTGGACAGCGCTTTGGGGTCAGTGTTGCAAAGAGAAGAAATTAAGTCATACCATCTACAGGAAAAGAAGCTCACGTACCTGGTTTTGGCTTAGCAGGCACTGGCATGTTTGTGAACTCATTCACCAGCCTCACACTTGATAGTTAAGACACAAAAGGCAATCATTGGTTAGCAAAGCACAGTCAGACTCAAGCGCATAGCAGGATAACAATGTTGCTTACAAGTTGTCTATCATGGGCGTGGAAGTGCACGGTCTCTGTGTTTCACTGTGCAGAGGAATGGACTTCATCAGGTGATACATGGGAGGGCACGCGATCAGGGCCTGAAGAGTCTGAGGGCTTTGAGTCAGGAAAGAAAAACTGGCATAGGGGAGAAAAGTAAAAAAATCACTGATGATTCATGAGATCAGCGCTTCCCAAACTTTGAGCCAAGGACAGATTTTATTAGAAAAATCTCACGGCACACCACAAGACAAAAAAAAAGTCAATACTGATTAACTCATTTCAATTGAGTCAGAAAATTTACTTGGTGCGTGTACATTATGGCATACAAGTTGTGTTCTATGAATAGCACCAGGTGGCTGCACAGTTGAATTATTTACCTTCTGCCATCAGGTGAAAGAACAGCAAGAGGCCAAAATGGAGAGGTGGGCTTTTATGTACATGTACAATTTGATGCTAATGTAAATTCAAATGGGTGGAACTCACTGACCAAATTAAACAAGTCTGGAAAAAAAATGTAAACAATTAAACACTCAAACAGCAACTTCTAACGGTTGCATGAAAAGGAAAATAAACAACACACAACCACTCATTTAGTTGTCCAACAAGAAAAAGGGTAAATTATGTTATTAGACATTTGTAACGTCAGATGGCAAAAAGGATACAGCGTTGATGTAGCACCAGTTTCCTTTGTTGACAAGTCCTCTCGGCTGCAAAGACACTGGTTTATGTATCAACTTCACATTCTCAATAAGTTCTGGGGATTCAAACAGACAACAATCTTAAATAGGCAGGCTCCTTGCACACTTATCAGTAACATGCAATCAGATGTAGAGTAACATGTTCCTTCTTCCAGCCATGTCTCTTGTGACGGCAAGATCAACACAAGAGACTTGTGAATGGGAGCAAGGCTATTCTGTACCACGCCTAGGAAGGGAGACTGCCATTAAAACACAGCTCCCAAGGAAACGTGGACAAGGTAACGGCAATTTTGGAAGGATGGGGCGTGGGGGGGAGCATTTGGACAGCTGCTCCCTTAATCCAACTTTTATTTATGTTATAAAGCAAACTGCAAATAGGATCTCGGGTATCAGAGTAAAATTAAAGTCGCCTGTGAGCCTTGTAGACTCTGAAAATGCTCCAGATGAGGAACCTAAAAACAAAAACAAAACCCAGAGAACATTTCCTTGTTTGCCAAGTATTGCCTTGTCCCGTTTTAAACGTGCAGCAAAAATAGTCATTTGACACATTCAGCAAAAACACTGATCTGCAAGGCAACCAATATGTCAAGTGTAGTTCGAAGTCTATGAATGCTCAAATTGTTTCACTATGTCCTTAACGTTACATCTACAAGCTCTCCAAGAGGATGAACTAGATACCACTTCAGTATGCACGTCTGTTACCAGATGTGCGCTGCAAACAATAAACAAAAAATTCCTCACTTTTGCACTATGCACTCAAATCTGGACAAACGCTGCCATCAAGTGGCCAAACAGATATTGCATTTCTTGAAAGGCAGTTATTAAAGCATTTATTCACTATCCTTGATATCTAGATTAAGGTCTCTAAGACGTCACAAGCAGAACAATTTGCCACACTAGCAGAACGACTCGGAAGCAGCTGTGTGGTAATAGTGACTTTTTGTCCATCTTTGACATTTGCGTTAAACCTTAATATGGACATCAAAAACGTGCTCAAACGGCTTTTGATCGGCTACGAGTATGCAATTACAACTAGCGCCCATTTCTGCACACTAATAGGACACATTTTGCATATGAACGGGACAACTCCATGTTACTTGTGAGGGAAAACTGCACGACTACCATACAGGGTGCCTTTTTGTACAGCAGCGACATTAAGCATCCTGATGAATACCTGCAAGCTTTGGAGCCATAGGGTCCTCTGATACATGGACAGGGCCCTGCTTGACCTCAACAGGTTTCTCCTCGGGCATCTCTGGTGTCAAGGGTGGAGGGGCGACAACTTCCACGGCATTCTTAATCTCCACAAAGGCCGGAGGGCTGCCAGGAAGTGGCTTAGAGTTGTGGAAGAGACTAGCCCACGATTTAGGGGGGTTGGCAGTTTGCGCGGCCGGACCTGCGGGCGACTGCGACACCTCTGCTGCCGCCGTTTGGGCAGCACAGTGCAGAGAGACCTGCGGGGTCAAATCGTCACTCTCACAGTCTTCCTTGTGTCCATGTGCACTAATGGGAGTGGCGGCCTCTGCCAAGCCATTACTCTCGGCCACCTCGCCGCCCTCGGTTTCAGTAGTCGTAGCAGCAGAAGCAGGAAGAGGTGACTTGGAGCGGAGGCTGTGCGGACTATCTGAAAGTTGGGGGCTCTGTGGAGCCAACTGTTCTGGCTGCTCATCTGCAGTCCTTGGTCCCTCAGTCATGCTTCTGCTTTGACATGAGGACGAAAAGGGCAAAGTTACATTGGTGCAGGCGGCCCCGCTTTTTAAGTCCGATGACGAGTAATCGGGGCTATCACAAGTCCTCTGATTGGAAGCGGATGTGGCCATCGGAGCAGCCATCGCCGTGGAGACGACGCTCGGAGATGAAAAACCGGTCCCCACTAAAGTCTTACAATCCGCATCCTCTGCACTATGTTGCGAGGCGCCAAGTGCGTGTCCATTCACGAGTGCCGTCACAGGCGTCCCCCCGTCTGCAGGAGCGCCGCTGTTGTTGCCGCTAGCTGATGGGTCTAGGTAGTTGTAGTACCCCGGGGGCCGCTTTTTCTTTTTCTTTCTCTCTCGCTGTGCCAGGCCACCAGGTAGCCCGTCCATGTCCTGGCACACCTGATGATTGTCCAGGGCCGACGCCTCCGAGTCGGGCCCGTCCTCAGAGTTGAAGTGGCTTCCATCCAGGGCATCGGCCACCGGAGTCGTCGTCGTCGTCTGTTGAGTCTTCTGTGCCGACTGGCAGCCCAGGATGAACTCGGGAGCCTGTGGGTTCAGTGTGCTCGACACCTTGTACAAATTGTCGTTCATGCCGCCTACGGGCTTGGAGTCTATGACCTCATCAACACCAAACTTAATGCGTTGATAGTCATCTCCTGAAAATAACAATGTACAAACATGCAAATCAATTAGGCACATTTGGAGCGATAAAATGAACTAAGTTGAGGATTCAAGTACACAAATTCACCCCAAACCCTAACTATAAAGGTGCATCTCAATAAATTGGAATATTGCAGAAGATTTTTTTTAATCAGCATTGTGGTTTAATTCAGAAACTGAATTGACAGAGTGAAAAAGGATGTACTTTTAAGTATTTATTTTTATTATGTTGATTACTGCTTACAGCTACCGAAAACCCCAAATTTGCTTTGAATAAATTTGAATTTCTTAGCAAGAATTATCTACCGGTAAGTAATTTTAAAATAAAAGTACAAATATGTGTACTTAAAAATTGAATCTTTTTCTGTACAACTGTGTGGATTCCCAATCATCAAACTTGTCAGCAAACGTTTGTATTGATACAACCCAAATTTTTGTTTTCCAAAAGAATTTGTAAACGACTTGCCATGCTATCCGTTGTGCTCCTTTGTGTGCAAGAAATGGCCACCAGGCGGTAGTGTAATACCAAAAGACATGATAAAAAGCTGCTCGACTGAGGAGACTACAACTTCATTGCCTTATATTTTCAGAGGAAGATCATCACTGAGTATTGTTGTATTTTCTCTTGGTTCGTATTGATTCACGAATTATGTTAAAATAATTGCTCAAAGGGTTAAAACAATAAATAAACTTGGATTAGAAATGATACAGCCATCCATTCTCTGCACCACTTATATTCTTATTTATTGAGATGCAGCTGTCTGTGTATTTTATTCTGACCAGAAAAAAAATAAATAATAATAAAAAAAAGAATCACTGTTTGGAAAACTTTTGAATTTCAAAAATGTGAAGTGTTTTTAAAGAAACTTAATTATTTTGTCAAACTACGACAAGCTGATGCATAACTGATACTGCGTTACAAATATACTCAATTAAAATTTGCTTCAATGTTTTTTCAAGTCACACCTAAAAGTCATCCACGATAAAATCAATGTGCACTTCTGTTATTAGAATGTCGTGCATGGCTGCAGTGTAAATGTGAGTCTCAAAATCAAAACGTGAACAAAAAGAAGTATTAGTACGTGCAAATCAGGAAAATGCTTCATTGCAATGACTAAGCAAACTGGTAACGCAATGTGCACAATGGTCAACAGGGCATGAAGACTGTGGTTACTCGCCCAGATAAGAAAAGGCCCTCTGTTAGTAGGACTGAAACCACACGCCGCAATTGAACCACGACGACATGTGTTAGGAACACATCAATAATAAAAAGAAGAAGAAGAACACGCTCAGTCAAGAAGTCAATTTGTTAGATCCAAATCTTCCCAAATAGATGGAAATTCACCTTGGGCCTTGCAGAGGTGAAATGAATTATTACGCAAGAGAAGAGAAGATACATAGCAGGATCTTGAGCATGCAAAGCTCACAGATTTGGCCAACAGGCAAGAGAAAGAATACGGGCACAAAGTTCTGGAAGCCACCAGTTATGAAGACTGATATTTTGTTGTTGTTTTTAACTTTTGACAGCAAAATGCACAGCAGCGAGTCAAGCCACAGAGTGTCGGGCTTCTCCACTCACCGCAACCCTGCAGTCCCATTGACTCCATTATATATGGTACAGCAGGAGTGCAGTAACCTCCTAAATAGTCAATACAAATCAAGTTAAACAACAGTCATGTGCATATGCGTTCTTTTATTGTGCCTGTTAATTGGTGGCTTTCATTTGGCTTTTTTTTTTTTAAATGTAATCTTCAAATACAGAGATCTAAATGTAATGATATTGTTAATTGCAAATACATGTTTGTACAGACACGTGGTAAAAATGTAACGCTCTTCACTTCCTATTCTGTTGAGACCATCTCAGCCTGGGGTATAAATAGTATTGCAATTTCAAAGCCTGCTTTGATAAAAAGTAGGTTTTAGAGAAAATGTGTTATGCATAAATTTCAAAGTCAGCTTTTTGTTCATTTCTCACAATTCTCTTTACACTTGTGGTTGTTTTGTTGTTTGATTACATCATTGTAAAGTTTAGCTTTGGTGTTGAGTCAGTGTATTAATTTTCTAAACTTTAAATTAACGCATGAAACTATGTTGTCGGATAATGTGCCATGGTGACAGAAACTCAAGGTTTAAAAAAAAAAAATAAAATAAAAAAATAAAAAATAAAAAAAATAAAAAAACTTCAGGGTGTGCTCATTTATGTTGAAAACTGTCAATGATATCAGTAGTAATCAAAGTTTAAAAGTTAAATGTGCATACCGGAAGACTGACTGACACATGGCCCTTTTTCGTTGAATGGTGGAAGCTGCAAAGAGGGAGGGGGAGCCAACATTAGCACCATCACATAAGATACAAAAGCTACAATTGATATTCGGATATTAACATTAACAGAAAGCTCCATGGTGTAGGCGAGTGAAATGCGAGATCATCAAGTGTGCCATGGGAAGTTATCTAGTTTCATTTAAATGGAGCTAAAAATATTTTCTACAATTGTAAATTTGCAATGTACCATTTAAGTCTGCCACTATCGATGGCAAAAGCTACAATTGACCTGTGTATCAACCTTATGTTATGGTATGTTATGTATAGTGTTCCCTCTGAATAATAGCTTTGTTTTCAATAATAACAGCCCAGATGACTGCAAACTAAATAACTAAACTGAGACGACCAGATGAGTATTTCTTGATGTCTTGAAAAATTACCCCCCCAAATATATATGTGCCAATATAAATTTGAACTGATCCATCATATTACTGCCAAGAGCAGTACAACATATCTGCAAATTTAGAGCAGTATTGTATAGCTGATACAAAGTGAGCATATATAAAAAGTCAGGAAACATTTCTTCCTCAACAACAACTTGAGAAATAACGTTGACCCTCCTTACCTCGACGTAACATCGTGGAGTCACAAAGAACTGATTGATTTCATCTGGGCTGAATTCCCCAAAGATATACTGCAGAGACACAATACAAACATGAGTTAGATGGAGAGGCAATATTCAGCATTTAATTGCCTGTTGTGGTCCTACAATGCTTAGAATGTGGTCATATAAATGTGAACAACTGAGGACAAAGTCTACTCACATTAGAAAATTATTTAAAAATGTATTTCAGTAGTAAGAGCAACTCTTGATAGCTTGAGCAAAGGTTAAAGCAACTCAAGGTGCTGAGTCATGCCCAGTTAAACATAAACCTTACCCATTCAAAAAATGGACTTGTATGCCAATTAATACTTACATTATCTGAAAAAAAAAGGTATAAACGTAGTTTGTTCTTGATTCATGAATGAAAATCTGGGGGTGCTCTGTTTATAACGGACCCGAATTCATACTTAAGTTTGAACCTGCTGGCCTCCTTTTAATCACGTAATCCAAAGACCACAGTTAAGACCATAAACATGGCATACATATTGCTTCACTTTCTCCGATACAAAATTCTTTAGAGTAACAACTTGCCCTTGCTGAAATTGTAACAACCAACTGCATGTTCTCACCGTCAGGCTCCACATTTCCCGTGAATGTTGCATTTCACTTGTGGTGTCTTAACACTAGGGCCACTATGTGATAGGACAACTGCACATAGTTAAGTGACTACAAAAATCATAGTCTGTGTGTTAACTACAAAATTAAAGTAGAACTACAAGAGTGCTTGTGGAGAACAGAACACTAACAGACCAAGGCTACTGATGATGTCATTTTGGATGTGTAGATGTCACGGAGCGGTGCAATCAAAGAGTCCATTTACGCAGTCAAAGCGCAAAGGTGCCACGAGCTCACCAACCGCGCCCCTGCTTCAACCGTCACGGTAAAACAGTGGGGGCGAGAACGGGGGAGGCACACAGAAAAAGAAAGTGCAAGTCAAGCATATAGAACCCTTTGCAAACGAGGCCCACGCACGAGGGCCCGCATTGCTGAAATTGCACTCCAACAAACGACAAATAGGCGGTCGTAATCCGGTGGCTTCGGGCGGCTAATACAATGACAACGGGGTGAATGTCGCGTTGCTTTCCTCTGTAGGCGTGCCACGCGTAGCTCGCTAAGCTGTCTCTGCTGATGCTTTCCACTGAGGATTACAGCAAATTAGCCATCTGCATCATTTTACCACTTTAGCCAGGACAACACACACGTACAGAACAGGATCGCGCGATCATGAGCAGCTATCATACCACAACAATTGCAAGTTGTTGGATTTTGAGATTCAACAAGCTCTAAGTGACTTACACTTCAGAACTATTTCTGTGGATTTCTATGGATTCTTTGCAGCACTATGTCACTATGACGTCACAATGTTAGCTCGAGGGAAAAATAACTGATCACTGCTACTTTTATGCCCAAAAATGTCATGTTGTTGTGGTTTTTGTTGCCAAACTGTAAACGCAAAAACAAACACTTGAAACCATCACATTCCATAAATCATAGCTCGTTAGATATTACATTGAAATCTTTTCATTTGACCTACATTTTCCATCAAGTCCATGTATGGGACACACCCTCTGCCATCACGTCTGGTTGGTAAGAAGCTGAAATCATTCTGCTAATTTTGTTCGTTCAGCCATGGGAAGCCAATTCTGCCCGGACAAGCCAGAGGAACTAGCAGGAAGTTGCAGTGTTCGTTTAGCCGTTAGATGATCTGAGTTGTGGCAACTTTGGTGTCGTTAAATGTCGGAACACTATGACCAATCTGCCCAAAAAACATCAAATTGTTTACAAAGTCTGAAGGGTTCCACTAACAATGTGCGCACACCTGCCATGGGGGCCTCCCCAAGCGCCCTGGAGAAAGCATGTGCATGCATTTTTGTGTCATGTAATAACACAGTGACAAGAACCACCACTCTGGAGGGTGCAAGGAAGGAAGGAAAGAGATGCTGCCAATTTGGGGGCAGAACCAGAAAGAATTCAGTGCTGGGACTAACACCCATCTCCTAATACGGTAAGCACATAGCAAGATAAGACTCAACATGAGGGCTGTATCAGTGCTGAGACATGTCTGTACTCAAGACTCAAAAAGATCTGATCAAAAAGATCTGATGCTGAACTCCAATACCACTTTACCAACCCGACTTGTACCTTCCAGCCAGAGAGAGTAGAAGCAGCAAATTGGATATGAACTATGCAAGTGCGACAATTGATCAACAACTAAGCTAGTCACAAATTCAGCAGCAACTATTGTGATAGTCAATTCATAATATAGAACAGATAAGATGGAGGTAAATGCACATTCCAAGTGTTCAAGCAAACCCAATAGTGGCGTTTATAATATTACAAATGAGAGACACTTTAAGAGTTGAATTTGGAAGTGACATAAGCAAGTGCCTTCATGTATGTAGATATGTCCTAGCATAAGGAAAGGGGATGTTGCTTCTTGACTGAACCACCTTAGGCAGGCTCCGTTGTGGGCACAAGATTGTGCCACCTGACATCTGTAGCAGAACGTTGAATCTTCTGATGGGCAACCCACAGCATCCACCACAGAGCACCATCTCCCGGTAGTGAAAGAGCTTCAGTTGTAGGGTGCCCAGACTCAACCTTCCCTACCCGTGCCAAAAGGCTTTTTATTTCCACCCTGGGAGGGAAACGCTAATATGGCATTCCTACTACTCTGTCAATATTTTGCAAACCGATTCCCATGCACCCTCAGCCTGTCCCACTGGAATTTAAACCTCCAATCTATTTGAATTTAAAAAACAAAGACTTGTTGGTTGATACTTTTCATAATTTCCATTTAATTCATACTTTGGAGTGCCTGCTTGTCTTGTGTTCTCAGTTCCTTTTGCGCTCTAAGTCTTTTTATGAAACTTTAAACTTTGAAATAATTTTAATGTGTGGACTTGGAGAAACCAGAGTAGAAGGGGAAAATGTTGAAAATAAAAGTACAGTTATACTGTTTTATTGTAATTTGAAGTCAGCTGTGTTCTTTATTAAAATCTTACACATCATGTGGACATTTCAAATTTAAGTATTGGAGAAACCCTGTAATAAGAACGGGTGAAGCCAAATTTGCGGTTCAACTTTCAGAATCAGGCCCATGATGCTCAATCGGAACAACAGCATGTGCGTGAACTCATCCAACCCGCGGTGGTTAACTGTCTCGCAACCGGGAACGCGGTGTCAGTACGTAGGCTGCAAGTGGACCTTGGTTCGGTTTAGCCGCCGCCTCGAGCAAACCGAATAAAGTTCAGAATTGCCATGCGTCCACTTCACCAAATCGCCCCTCCCCTCCAACTTCCACTACGATGACACGCATTGCGTGGGGCCCTTTTTGTATATACAACAAAATGTAAAGTATGTATAAAGACGGAGGCCAGTTCAACTGTTGCAATTTAAGCTAACAAGCTAAAGGACATTTAACCCCATTTACATACCTTATCGATCACTTTGAAATGTTAAACCTCCGCCACCTGTGCAAAGCTGCTAGCTGACTCAGTTAAGTCAACGGTGGAGTGTGTTTATAAAGGCAAATTTTATTTAAACGCCACAACTAGATAACCAAACAATACACACAAAAAAATGCTCCTGTGGTGGCAAAGTGAAACGTGTTTTGAAAAGTGGTGTTCGACAACATGCACTCGAAGAAGGCCCCTAGCTAACCGGAGCAGGTGGGCCATGCAAACACGCAGCACTTTTCAGTGTCACTTGACTCTTCGGTATAAACTCGTGCACCCTTTCCGTCCAAAGTGTCACAGTGTATGGATAAAAACAAACGTCATTCCCATAGGAGTTGAGAAATCCGTATCACCCCCATTCGACGAAAGCAACGTGGGGCCTGTTAGCTCACCATGCTTGCTGGTGCTGTTTCAATGAGGCTTAATGGGGGCATTAGCAAGCACTTTTCGACACTCACACTTTCAATGACAACAGGAGTCTTTTGCAATAATAACATCTTCACATCCGTGCCGCTAACTTGTAGCTTTAACACGACTCAAGCGAAAATAAAAGTGTTAGTCGAACGTTTATGTGGCAGTGAGGTCTAAAAGGAACGTTAGCTCGCTAACTACCTGGTTGCCGTAAGAAGCCATGCTCCCGGTGAGATTTGCTCTCCTCGTCGGACAAGACAACTCTCCCGGGGAGATGTTGGAGCTTAGAAGGGGCCGCCTCGACGGGTGTCCTACTTCGACATCAATGTCATTTCCCCAGCAGTCAGATGTGTCCGATCCATGTAAAAGGCGTTTAGCAACCTCATGCCATGGGACTCGCCGTCACCGCCATTTCTGTCCAGCGTCTTCTTCGCTTGCTACGCGGCTAGGGGAGGTTTGGCCAGGCAGCGGGAGCTCAATGAATAACCACACATACTTCCGTTGTCAGATTGAGATTTCACAATAAAATGTCAAACGTCTTTAACAATCTTGATCGAGCCAAGGGGATTACTCTAATACTGCCTCAAACAACGCTAACATTCTAGGCCCGTTTTATTGCACACAAAGCTGATTTCAAAAGTTCACAAACTGGTACCTTGAGATACGAAGGACCCCGACTGACTTACAAGTTTTTCAAGATACGAGCCTTCCTTTGGCCTATATTTTTGCTTGGGCTTTTAAACTAAATTTGTGATACCACTGTGTGCTGGCAGTAAAATTCACAACAAGTTTTGGTTAGGATTCAACCCTTAAGCAACAGTTATCGAGCCAAAAATGTATTGTAGTTTGATTACGTCTGTACTATTTTTCTTGTGGATTGCGTCTCGGAAGCGGAAGCACAAAATGATTTGTAGTATCGTGAAACCGCAAACTTCACATAAAGACTTGACCATGTGCCCCCGTACTTAATATGGTTTAGCTATGCTTCTTATCGCTGGTTATTTCAGCTTTAATGACCACAAATGTGCTGTGCATAAATGTGTATGACTTGTTTATTTTTACAAAGAGAACATAACTGTTTCGAGACTATCACAACTGCCTGTGCCTCATACATGGTGGATACTGAAACCCCTCGTGTGCAAGTTTCACATTTTACCAATCCACAAATCCTCTTTAATACTTAAGTACAACACAAATTGGGGAGCATAATTATTTTTTTGCTTTTATTTTGTGCGTCCAAATGTAGCTGGCGATAGAAATCCAGTGGGCGTGGTGCGCCACAGGTGAGCCGTCAAATCCGGAAGTAAACGCCTTATTCTAATGTTATTGTTTTTGTTTCGTATAAACGCTCAAAATTTACTTTTCACACAGACTAAGGTAGGGGACTTTTACACTAAGTTTTAACTTAAACGAACACTGCACACTGTGAAATCTGACCGATTTTGCTTTATGGAAAATTACGATCACGTCACTACATACTGGCCACTTGAAACGAATGAAAAGAAAAATACTTAGTACCGAATGTAGGCTAATTGTGCTATGTACTATGTTTTGTGAATTCATATTAATTTTCATCCACTAAACAATTCATTGTGTACACCTGCACGATTTAAAGACATCCAATATAAAATAGTTAAGTGCGGTCTGAACAAACGCAGTTATGCTGTTCAGGTACAACTACTAGTTTTAGTGCTACCAGTTGGATCCAGGAGGCGAGGACTACATGACACATGCTAAATAGGAATAAAATCACTAGTAAGACAGGAATCATTCCACTAGTGCAATGACTTGCCTTGTCTGCAAGGACAAAGAATGGACTTGGACTTTAATAACGTTACTAAGGATATGGAATTAATGTTAAATTTTGAAAAAAAAATATCCTTGCTAAGGCTAATTTGATGCAGATATGGGATTAGTGTTACATTAAAAAATGTTTTAAAGGAAAATTTTGATGCATATGTCTCATTGTGCAAGTGTACCTAATATTGGAATTTCAGTCCTAACTGTAAATTAAATCACCCAGCCACCTATTGATCTTTATCATTGTCAACTACTCTAATACTATGTGTTTTGCTCAAGCGTTAATGCATTAGAATGTATGTCCTCAATAGAAGATGCCAGAGAGGGGCGGATACCAACCGAGGAGAGATGCGTATGCAGATTACAAGAGTAGAGACAAGGATTCCCCTCACAGCGTGGAGCATTTCAAGAAGTATGACAGCAGAGATCACAAAGAAAAGCCCAGACTCGCTGGCGAGAGAGGCTCTGCTGGTGACAGGAGGCCCAGACAGAGGGACATGACAAATCCCTCTCAACCTGCTTTCACAGACCACCATCATCAAGGACCCTCAACACTGTAAGCAACCAAATACAGTAACACACAGACTGTCAAGGAGTTGGTCTCAGTGACGCTGTAAAATGAGTCATACTGTGGTCACAAGGGCTGAAACGATTAATCGAATAATTTGAGTTAAAAATTACGTGCGATCATTTTCCCACATGGACAAATGTTACTGCATGTATATTACAGAGTGTATAATCAAGGTAATATAAACAAAGTTAATATAGCCTACCACCCCAAGCCAGAAGATAATCACTGGTGAAGGATGGGCGTAGGCACTGGTGTGCTTTCAATCACTTTGGCAAACAATCAAAAAATATGATAAGCACATTCATACATGAGCTTCCATGGCCAACAAATGTAAAACAATGGGAAAAAAATCTTGTCCTGTATACAGAATGTTGTGTAGCTAAATTTAGTCCATGTGTTCTTCACAGATATGGACAGCCTTCAGTGTATTCCTCTGATGATGAATATCATGAGCGACAACCCAGAGAAGCTCTTTACAATCTTCGATATATCCTCACCAGCCGAGGTCAGTTGTGTTGTGTGATGACAAGAAGATAGAACCGCCCGCTGCATCTTCTAGCTTGGGCATGGCTTCTAGTGCATAGGGAAAGTATTCCTTCCTTCCATCAAAATTTTGCTTCTCATGGCTGTTCCAGGCCTTTGCCAGCTGATGGAGGTGTTTGTCAATCTTCTCATCATCATCTGCACCGGCGTGCCTCACAGCAACAATGGCGGCTACCGCGACCTCGCCAGCTTGGGCGGTATCTACCACTATCACTTCGGGGGAGCTGGTGCCTTCCAAGGTGCTGAAGCAGACCGTGTGAAGGAGCTGGACAGGTTGTTCCATGAGCTCAAGAGGCCTCCATACGCCTTTGCAATGGCGTGCGGCGGGATAGTCATGATCTACGCCCTGGCCATGCTCGCCCTGGGTATTTTCCGAGTGCCGTACCGCTACCCGCCCGTGCTCTTGGGAGAAGCTCTGGTCAACCTTCTCATCGGTTTGGGCTACATCGCTGCGCTGGCCTTCTTCTTTATCAAACTGCAGGAGAACTACAACAACCCCATCTGTCAAGAGAGGGAGCGCATGTACAAGAGCAAAGGTCACAAGGGCTTCGAGTGCAAGTTTCACGGCGCGGACATTGCCGGGGGTCTCTTTGGCGTGCTGGGTGTCTTTGTGTTCATCTTCGGGGCCGTGTTGGCCGTCAGAGCTTTCCGTACCGTGCGGGAAATGAAGAAGCAAAATAACAATCCGAATGATCGCTTTTGAGGACAGTTGGAGCAAAACTTGGACTGTTTGGGAAAACATATTAGAGTCCCACTGGTTTCAATGAATCTGGGAACCTTTTACACGTTTTGAATTACAATTAGTGTTCCCCCAATTATTCACATTGGATAGGGACAAAGAAATAGTAGAAAATAATCTTCAAAACAGAGGCTCCAAGCTGTTTATTGCCACTCTCGGCTGAAGGTTATTGTTTAACTCTACATGAAACAAAGCAAAGTACATGTTGTGTATTCAAAACAACTGCATAGTCTCCGCTGTATTAATGCTAACATTCAATGGGAAACTCCATCCATCGGCGCACATGCTAAGAGTTTGCATCTGTGACCGTGTTGCTGTCCTTTGCTTAAGCACAGGATATATGATAACAAACAGTGCAGTAACACATGTAGACAGATAACAAACTCACAAACATATTTTTTCCACTGTGAAGCGCAAGTAATATCACTGCCGTATCGAGAGACTGAGAGAGGAGCTGAGCCTCCAGTGCAGTACTCTATAGCATATACTATAATATACATATATTATACTCCCTCCAGGTGGCCAAGACATACACAACCTATTTTTTCTCATTCAGAAACACATTTGTTTTGTTTTGGGGGAAATGATTGATGGTATTTTCATTCATGTCAATGGGAAAGATATGTGCAAGCTCACGGAACAAATTAAACTTGTCTCTCAAGGCACCTCTGTAGTTTCTTGGCACCAAGATGCAATAAAATGATGCCAAGCAATACATTTATATTAGCTTTGGCTTGAGCACAGTAGCTAAAAGGCAGGTGAACACAGTAGTCTGTCACATATTATTTGGGGCTTTTTTTTTTATTCTTAGCATCTTTATTGTCTGTTTACATACATTTATATTTTGTACTCTTTTACTATTTTTACTATGTATATATTAAAGTACTGTTAACCTATAAATGTTCATTTATTTATTTTTCTTTCTCCGGTAAAAGAAGTAATCAATGGTCAAGTACAATTTGCATAATCTAGAACTGAATAGTTAGATAAAACTATTGAATTACCATATTGTTTTTGAGGTGGTAAACATTTGCCATTACTACACATTTTACCCGACATAATAAACTTGAGTGGTCTTTAAGACAAGCTGCCAGAGCATCTACGAGTTGAAGCTGTCATTACTTGTTCCACCAACAGATGGCAGATGTACTGTATTCAGCTTTTAACCTAAATATGGAACCAGTACCCTTTTTGTATCGTAAAGGCTTTATTTTCTGCACAATTATGTGGACAACTTGAAATGGACCCTTCTTCATGGATGCCAGAAAATAGCTAATCACATTCAGGAGTTTAATACAAATGTTGGAATGAAAAACAAGACAAAACAAAATCTTAGTGTAAAATGTTCATAAAATGTTTGTCGAGCCTGACAACAACAAAAAAGACTCAGAACCAAATTTTATTGCTACTTTGCAGGATTTTAAACCTAACCTTGCATGACCTCTCATTGTAGCTTCATCTTCTCCCTATATTCTCTAATTAGGTATCCTAAAATTAGGTTAACAGCAGCATCAATTTGCATGTTCAGATGCAAACCTAAAACATTACATATACCCAATTTTGTATAAATGAAATTGTTTATACATATTTTACGGTGATAATGAGGACATGCTGTCAACATCCATCAACATCCAGTACTAGAATGAGACCCCATCATTTAAAATTCCATAGTAGATAGGGAAATATTCATTTGCAATGAAGTAAAAAAAATAAAAATCAGCTTTGTGGTGTCAAGAAAAATAAAATATTCAGGCCGTTCTAGAAAATAACATACATAGAGGAACTTGGAGACTGAGCACTGGCAACTTAGGTCACATGATCAACAACCGCACTGTCTTGGATCATTTCCACTCACAATATTCACAACAACATGCATACATTTATTGCACATCTAGCATATGTGCTTCATTTTACACATAAACACAGACATTTTGGAACATAAAAAAGTTTATACATGGGATCCCATTATAATGCAACATGGGCATAATAAGAACACTCGGTACTGGACGCGCTCCACTAAAGAGTTAAAGGGAATATTGTCAGTAATGCACTGGACTGTGCTCCACGACCCTGTGCTCGCTCATCCTGCATCTATACAAATGTGTTCGCTGAACGTGGGGACAGAGAAGCTTTATATTAAGTTGTAATGTTGTATAATATATATGAATTTCTATTAAAAGGAAATTAGGGATGCTGTCCAGGCATTGAATGAGGAAGAAACTAACCAAACTCATCTGTTAAATTTATGACACTCACTAAATGATCAAAGCGAGTTTAGTTGCTGCAAAAATGATATCATATCGCAATACAGTGGACATAAAAAGTCTAAACACCCTTGCTCAAATGTAAAAAAAAAATAGGAATAAGATCTGAAAACTTAAAATAAGGCAGTAGCATGCTATGAGGCTATTTTACTATTCTCCAAATGGGGCCTAAGCTCAAGGTGGAGGTAGATAAATCATGAAAAGTTCCAAATACGTCCACGTCAGTGTTTGCTCAAAACAAAAATGTTAGGAAAAGCCCGACTAGATCAGTTGAGTTTTTTGGGGGCTTAATCAGAGGCAGTTTAAATTGTGTCAGATGAAGAACACCACATCAGAAGATATAAACGGGTGTGTACACCACATAATCTTTGTTGTTTAAATTCGTGTGTTGCCTCTCCTCAAAAAAAAAAAAAAAAAAATTTCAATTGAGTTAGAAAAATATGTGAAATGATTTATTGGTTTAATTATTCACAAAAATCTTATATTTCAACAGGGGTGTGTAGACATATTATATCCACTGCACGAATACACACTGTGTGAGATGGTAATTATTTTGCAACATTTATGAGAAAACATTTGTAATGTACTAATTTTCATCTCTCCACACTTCTGCCTAAAAACACCTCACATGCCCCCCCCCTAACCCCCCCCCCCCCATTGAACTACGCAGTAGTGTTGACTCATTCTTTGTTTAACTACGACACACACATCAAGTGACTTGGCTTGGGTGCAAAAAATGTGATTGGCACAGTCATTGTTATAATGCATTGTCACGAATTTATTATTTGCTCAATGTCTCATTATTTATAGTCAGGAGTGGTGCATGTTTTTCCTCATTGATTCCAGCAAATGTCTGTTTACTTCACATAATACAAATGCTGCCTCTTCAGTTTGTTTCACATTTTATTAACCATTGTGATGTGCAGTTGCGCAGGGATTTCAACCAAGTCTAGTTCCTTATATTGAATGATAATGCTTTGCAATTTGTGCTAGCTTATGGCGCTTATGATAATAAAAAAAAAGATTACTGCAGGGGAACTGTAACTGTATGAAAATAAAGGGCTCTCAGCACTTATGTAGGTTACATGATCTCAAAATCACTCAAGCACACAATGTAGATTACATTCTCACATACTCAACTCAGTACAAAGTGCTTCAGTAATTAGTGTTGAATCCTTGAAGATGACAAGTAACAAGACAAAGACAATTAAGGCTTCAGAGATAATAAACACGTCATGAGTGGGATTCAACCAATGGCTCTTCTTCCTTTTGGAAAGTCAAACTATGGAATGCCACAACTGCACCATGATGCCAAAACAATACGTCTAATTGGCGTGTGCAATTACCAGACTTTGGTCTTCTGAACATACACTTTCTCTTTTGGCACCGGGAACCGAGAGTTGTTGGCCTGAATTCTGAGGTGTATACCTCGGAATTAAAAAAAACAATAATATAGTTTAAAAGATTAAACAATGGAAAGCATTATTGGCATTATCAGACAGTGTTTAGAAATTCCTAGAAGGAATCTATATGTATACACTGAACCACCGCATATTCATGGACAACATGTGTGTATTCACTTTTTTGAAACCTATCCTCTATTTGCTGAAAAAAAAAACAAAGCAATGAAAGTATTCGGAGGCACCTTGTGGCATTTTTGTGCCAAGGAACTATGCTGAAGTGAGCTTAGTTTTCTTTTTGTTTAGTCAAAAGTAGTGCTTTGCCACCATCTATCCACCACCTATCAAGAAGCAATTTTAAACCTTTTTGTCAGTTTCTCGCACTTTAATAATTTAATGCTAAAACTGTTAGACACTACGATATTTTTATATTTGTCTGGTCTTGTTCAGTTTTGGAATACAAATATATTTATGGTACTAGCATACAGCAATGTGCATCCATTTTTGGGACCTTCCAACCAAGATGGCATGATTATTGTTCTGACGTCACATTATTAGTAGCATATTATGGGCGGGCATTCATCTGGGGCATAACATTGACAAAGTTGCTAAATTTCAAAATCTGATTTGCTCTGGCTCACAGGCAAGAAATACTGCAGCCGTAAAGGCTAATAAATGCTCGGTGGGACTGGGGAATCCAAGTCCACGGGTTAGACTCGAGGTGACCAAAGCGTGAAGGATAATAATGGCCGTGATGGGAACAAAATGAACAATAATAATCAAAAGTTAAGAAATCGCCCCACAGTGTTGGTAATCATGGAAACTCAGTAGCTCTGCTAGCCATAACACAAACCTGACACATAGTTGAGGCTGTTTTTCCTTTAAATGTATTGAACTAAGTGGAAAATATCAAAGTGCCCCCCCTCCATGCTTCAATTTTTCTTTATGCTTTCCAAGGCGTAAAAAGTTTAGACAGGTGCAATCAGGACTCCTCCTGAGCTTTGGCAACCCACACGATCACATAATCCCATAATGGAAACACAAACCACTTCAGCGTCTGGTGAACTGAACTGAAGTTTGACGGAAACGGGCCTATATGACACTGAATGGCATCCGTAATGTAAACCGTATTTCCTTTAATAAGCTACTGGAAGAGGAGGACAAGCTGTGTCGGCCTTCGTTCAGCTCTACTCTAAAACAGCCGTGTAGCCTGGGAACTCTGAGGCTGAGTCGTCCGCAGTAGGCACTTTTACTAGAAGAATATGACCCGCACTGAGCATCGTCATGCACAAAGTGTGATTTTCCAAGAACATGACAAGCTTGACAGTTTCAGGCTTGAGTCACAAAGTCATGTTCGAGAAATTCCCCAATAATTCCTCAACGGACACATCGGCTCTGCTTTCCTGCGATGGCACAATAACAGCATGGCAGCCAAGTTGTGCTGTGTTCCCCCTTTTACAGGGCAGTATCATAGACCTCGGGCTTTACGATTGGGGTCGCTGCAGGACCTGGCACCAAGCTTGGGGCAAATTGAGCAGGAGGTTGTGATTGATCCCACACCGCATCCTTTAAGGAAGGAGGTGCGGTGGGTGCCGAGGGGGCTGAGACGAGAGGGCTCTGGCCTTTTAGCTGCTCCCGTACTTCCTGCTCCAGACAAGGAGGCACAATCAGCTGGTCGTCCGGGTCCTGCTGAGCCGGCGCGGTGAAATACCCAGACTTCTTTTTCGGCGCCTCCAGGGCCACCTCGATGAGATTATGACTGTCCTCGGGGGCCACCACAGACCCGTTGGGCAGCTTCTTCCCAAACAGGCATGAAGTTGAAGGTGATTTCTTCAGGTCTGCAATCTCTCTTCCACAAACAGCCAGCAGGCAGCCGTTTGTCGCCGAGACCACCACGCTGTTCTGTCTGCGCGTCTTGCCATTGGGATAATCGGACCCTCGCTTTTCAAAGTCTGCCTCCTTCAGGCTCTCGGGGGCCCCGGACCGCAGCTGGAAAGCGCAGCAGTGAATGTCCACCTCCACTTCCACCTTGCTGCCATTGGAGATGACGCCTTCCAGCGGAGTCTCGTCGTCGCTGTCCAAACCGTTGTCAGAGTGGTTGCTGGAGAACGTAGCACAAGAAGGTTGTCGCTGGAACAGGGCCATGTGGCTCCCCAGCCCGACCGAGCCGGGAACCATGATACCGCATGACGTCGCGGTGGGGTGCAGACTACAACGTCTCTCGGGGCGCGGCGCGCCTCCCAAAGTCGGGTGCTCATCGGAGGCGGTGGAGCCCGCCTCGCTGCCTACCTCGGACGCTGACGTCTCGCTGTTGAACTCGGAGACCACCCCACTGGTGGATGACAAGGTGCCCGTGTCACTTGGGGCTGGCGTCATAGATACGGTCGCAGGGACGGGAGGAGGACCCCGGGGTTCGGCGGTGTAGACGTGTGGCTCACAAGTGCAACTGTCCTCGGCAATGTTCAAGGCCACGACCACAGCCCCGATGTTGTCCTTGCAGCCGTAGCTCTGGGCCAGCGTGCAAAGCCTCTTGGCGGCAGCGCGCGGGTCCCGCACGGCCTGAACCGTGCACACGGCTTCCTGGTAGGATACGTGCTCAAACAAGGCGCGATTCCCCAGGATCAAGAAGGCATCCTGGGATGAGAGCGGCTCGGTGTGCACCCAGGGCTTCGGAAGCACCCAGGGAGACAGATAAGAGCAGCCCAGCAGGCGGGAGCAGCATGTCACACCGCTCACTTTGTTATCCTATTAAACAGAAAATTCCTCGGGGTAAGGCGCGTGTGACTATGAATATCCAGACAAACATGAAGGATGGATAAAACATTTTCATCTTCAGCTATACGCACTGGCAAGCAGACCGCATTTCAGGAAAAACTCTCGCTGTCTAAGAGTATGTTTTCATTTGTGGATAGATTCTCCGTCATCCAGGTCATAAAACTGCTGGAATGGCGATTGCGGACAGTGGTATGCATGGTGAGCAGGGAGCAAAGATTAAGGTTGTTTCTTATGAATGAGTCACCAAAATTGCTCTGAATTGTGCAGACAAATAAAGTTCTAGCACATGGAGCTTAAGCAGGGCATCAAACAAAAGCTCAGTCTTCCATAAACTCAGTGACATGCCAGATAGGCCATCAGGTTGTTTGAAGAGCCCATTAGAATCTGAAATTTACCTCAGTGATGATGGCTTTGCTGAGTTTAACTCTTTCCATCTCTTCAGTACAGTTCTCCAGGCTGTACACCTTAGAGAGGGCTACAGGTCGACCGTCCCGACACAACACCGCCTGGCAGGTCCCCACGTTGG
The DNA here is from genome assembly GCF_059516105.1 of Syngnathus floridae. Classification (NCBI taxonomy): domain Eukaryota; kingdom Metazoa; phylum Chordata; class Actinopteri; order Syngnathiformes; family Syngnathidae; genus Syngnathus; species Syngnathus floridae. Next base: position 12,710,950 of record NC_142415.1, read on the forward strand.
CCACGGTCACACTGAGGTAGCCTCCTGGCTCCGAGGACTCGTGGTGAATATAACACAGCAAGGCAGAGGCACCCAATTTCTGGCCGACCGTACCTAGTTTCCTGTTCAGTTGGTCAAACCGTGGTCAGAGATGGACTAAAACCGCAGAAATCATATTTGGGGGAATTGCACAAACCTGTGTGATGTTAGGAATGTATTGCTCATATACACACTGTCAATCGTGGAATGTTGTACTTCCTCGCACAGCACGTCACCCATGGTGCACTGCAGCAGCCGAGGCACTTCCTCATTGCGATCGCCGTCAAAAATACCGTAGCACGCTTCCAAGCTGTCTCCAAGTCGGTCGATGGCCAGTACGGACACACACAACCTTGTTACAAACATAACAAGTGAATTCAAATGCGCACTTCAAATACATGTTTTTATTGTGATGATTTGCAGATGGAAAAAAGTTTCAAATTTCTTTATATTGTATCCAGATACACAAAGATGTCTTTAAAAAGCTGTTTGGCTATGTACTTTTAGATTTAACAATGAAAATTGACATTATTCATTTATTCAGATGGATATTATAATTTGGCGATATGTACAGTAGAGTATAATTTTCTGACACGAGTTGAAAGACTCACTTGTTCCTTTGGCCACTCATTTCAGAGTAGCCGTGGCTCCACGGAGCGGAGGCGTTTTGTGAGTCTCCCGTTGCAGTCGATTTCTGGTCCAGTTTCAATGTGGTGATGTGACTTTAAATAGGAGGGAGATACAATACAATAAGTTTTAGTACATCACCACAAATAGAGCTGATGACTCAATGAAATTCTTTTAAGAACAATCTCACATCTAGGCTTGCAAGGGTTTCACAAACTTTCCATGGGGATTAACAGAAATTTGGAAGGAATTTACAAAAGTGTTGGTTGGCTCTTAAAGGGCTAATTAAATATAGTTTGGGGAAATATAATTCTAGTACAATCCTGACTTTAAACAAATAGGTTTCATGTAAGTACAGTCGTACCTTACTTTACAAGTGGCCCAACTTCAAGCCAAAATTTGAAGTATTAGCTCTACTGAAGTGAAAAAAATATTGAGGAATTAAGTATAGGCTATTCTTCAATTATGAACATTCCATGTACAAACATTTGTGGATACGAATTTTTTTATTTATTTTAATTTTATGTATTTATTTATTTATTTATTTATTTATTATAATTTTATTTATTTATTTATTTATTTATTTATTTATTTATTTCATACAGTACCTTTCCAATACTATTCCACCAATTTCCATCAAAAGTTTCCAATTTGTCATATTTCCAAAACTCCCCCCAGCTTACCTTGCTGGGAAAATGTTCCTGAAAATGTTCTCACCCTTTGCACACAGCTAGTCACGTCCAGGACATTAAGGTAGGGTGCAAAATAATTTTGGTGGGTGACTCACTTGAAGAGATTGAGAGTTTTGTGTTCCAACATCAAGCTGCTGTTGCCCGTCAAATCCAACTCCTGGAGGCTCGGCGGTAGCGATTCGGGCAATTGGATCTCAGTCAGCTCGTTACAGCTCAGATCCACAAGCTGCAAATACAGGACATAACCCACTTTTCAAATGTGCAAAAAAAAAAAAAGCAATTAACATATAAATCCCTAAAAGCTGTCTGACCTTGATTTCAGGAAGGTTAAGGATCTCTGGGAAGACGTTAATGTGATTGGAGTGCGCTATGAGAGTGTGCAGTTTCTTGCAGCTGGACACCGTGGAAGGGATGCTCTTCAGTTTGTTGCCACTAAGGTTGAGCTCCTCAAGCAGCTCCAGCTTACTCAGCTTGCTAATGACAAACAGACGTAGCCAACTTGTGCTAAACAAGATTATAGACACCAAAAACGGGCTCAAAATGAACAAACCTGGCAGGGAAGGAGAGCATCTGGTTGTAGGCCATGTGCAGGACCCTCAGGTTGTGATGTCCTACCAATAGAGCGCCGCAATTTTCATTGAGGTTGTTCCTGGTTAGGTAGAGCTCCTGCAGCGTGCTTAGGCTGTCATCTGATTGACCGCTGGGAGGGATACTTTCCAGGTTATTGGCAGACGCGTTTAAATGTTTTAGACTGTGAAGGGAAGGAAGAATCATTGCAGTGCTAATTAGTTTCTCGGCAACAGCTTCGACCTCCAATACAATCATCCAATATTAGTCACAGTGATATTAATTTAACAATATGGTTTTTTTTATGTTGTACTTTGCTCTGGATGATATTGAGAGGTGGTTCTAATACTTCGGTTAGCGTATACATTCACATTGAGTTCAATGTACTTTATCAAAAGTAGTTTTGCCCACTATAAATAAAAAATTTAAAGTGAGTTTCTTGCTGTTTTCCTTCGATCCTCATTAAAGGAGACATATCATGGAAATATACTTTTTAATGGCTTGTATACAAATAATTGGGTCTCTGGGGTTCCTGCTCACCCATCAAGTGTGAAATGAATTCATCAAGTAAATCTTTTGTTATTAGCCATTTTTTGAAAATAGACTCAACCCTTCTCAGTCATATTTGTGTTTCCACTCCATGTGCCTCATTGGCCATATGCACGGATGCGCACCATAATTGACAAGATTATGAAGTGCTGCCTCCAAGAGTGAAAATGCTTTTATTGTCACTTTTTTCGTATAGTCTGGACTCTTTTTCAAAAGGTAAGAAGCCACGTACCTAGTTGTGACGCCCTAGCCCCGCCCCTATTGTCTTTGTAACAGAAGCCATAGAATGTTACCTTCAAACTGCTATATACGGCTGACTCCAATGAGTTTTTTGAGTTGCAAATACAATAGTCACCTTATTTTTTTTTTGCACGCTTAGCAGTTCAAACAAAAAATGAAAACACTCGCAAGGCGCATGGAGTACAAAACAGCCAAACAGACTGGCTCCATGCATCACTAGTTTCTGACAAAAAGTGTAGCAAATGACCTTTTGTAAAAAGGAGCAGTGACATCAACGCAATATATTTTGCTTTGGTGACACGTTGATATATAGAACAAAAAAAAACAGATTTGATAGAAAAATAATACACGCTGACTCACCGCATCGGCTCGAGCTGAGCATCGGTGGCTTTTTTTACATTGAGTTTGTCATTCACTCCATCATCTTACTCACACACACATTTGACTACATACCACAAGACATATGCTATTTGCACCATACATACTATGAGGGGCCGGAATTAGTCAGCCTCCCAATGTATTGGCAGTTCTCTCCCTTATTATTGATGTAACAAGGGAAGATCCCCACTTTTTGGGTAAGAAGTTCCAAACATTCTTGTCGCTTGGATCCTGCATAGTGAATCCGCCGCCATGATTACGTCTCAGCATTTGAGATGCAAAAGTCCATTAGAGCACTAATGGGTGTTAAGTGATTTAGCTCACAGGAAACAGGCAGCTAAATCTAGCTCACGTTGCAGTTTAGTATATCCATCTAGACCGCAACGCTTCCATACACACCAGCTAAATAATGAGAAATAGTTGTCACCTCAGACAAACCATGATGACCAAACCAAAACGATAGTACACAGACATGAAGAGATGAAAGATTTAAAAAGATTAGTGGGACTCACTTCAAGGCCTTGAAGAAGAGACTCTCCGGTAGTTCTCCTAGCTTATTGTGCTGAAGGTCCAAGACTTCCAAGGGGATGTGGTCCAGCAAGTCTGGCAATCTGTGCAAGTGATTGTTCCCCGCTAGAAGCGTCTTTAAACTCAAGCTGTTGAGTAACCTGTAGCAAAGAACACATTCACGGTTTGGCATTTGTAAATGCATCCATTTGCAGAATTTGGGGGGAAACAATCCCTTGTTGGGTGGTGAAAAATTAAAAACTCACTATTTGTGGTCAGGTTGGCGACATCTTGTGGCATTTATTGACAGTTAGAATTCTTTTTGGAGGGCGTCAATTACTCACGGGTTTTTGCTATTCACAGCAGTGCATGTCGCAATTCCAGCTAATGAATGGTAAGACTGTAGCTTGGTTCAATACAGCCGTTTTTTCACGTCATTGTTCAAAATTACCAGTACATGCCAGATGGTGGCAGCAAATCACTATTTTTGTCAGAATAAAGCTCCTCATGTGGCAACATAGTTCCTTAGCAGTAAATTGTCACAAGATGGTGGGAACACACTACTCTTATCTAAACGAAGCACCTGAACTCACTACAAGATAGTGTCTTTGGAACCAAAATGGTATCGCGATGGCCGGAAGACACTACTTTTGTCTAAATAAAGCTCCTTAACTCAGTTCAACATAGTTCCTTGGCATCAAAATGACACTAAGATGCCACAAGATGGAGGCAAAGCACTACTTTAGTCTAAATGAACCTCCTGAACTCATCAGCTTACTTTGTGTTCCGCTCATTACGTACGGCATCTGCCTGGCTAGTATCACAAGAGAAGGATGCCAAAATGGTTCTGTACAATGTAGTCAATTTGGTACTCAAAACATTGTGGACTCAAACTAAGTTTGTTGGATGAAGTGGTTGTCACCAGCAATCACATGCCAAGAAAATAAAAATTTTGGATGTCCATTATTTTTCCCTTTTGTTTACTGTGTGTCATGCTTCTAGGGTGTCACGCTATTTCCATAGTAGCTGGTGTAACTAATGCCAACACACTCAAAGATGGAAACTTGGCTTTACGCAGAAGATGACGACTGTGCTTGTGAATGAGGGCAGCACAACGGAGGATTTGGATAGAGTCACTGGCTCACAATCAGAAGTTCTGGGTGTGAATCCCTACTGGGACCTTACTATGTGGAGTTTGTATGTTCTCTCCATGATTGCACCCTAACCTGCATGGAAGCTCAGTGAGGAGATTGTGCGTGACATCCAGCATCTCCATGTTTCTGCAGTCACACACCCAGTCTGGTAGATGCTCCAGGATGTTCCTGTCTCACACAGACACACAAACACTCATTTGATAAAGTACACTTAATATAATAAATAAACAATGGGTACACATTGCTCACAGTCAGAACTCACTGTGATAGATCCAAGTATGTCAGTTGATTTGGGACTGGGTAAACGCTGACTGCGCTAAGGCCTGTGGGCAGATGGAGGAGGCAGTTAGCAGTGTCTCAGCACTCTTCTGTCAGATATTTACTGGACATTACGATAGGTGCGCTGACGTGAGAGATCCCCTATTCTCTTTTGTCATATGATTGGATTTCAGCCTTTATGTGCTGCAATGTCCATCTAATCTGCCCTGGGCCTTCATAATCATTATTGCTGGCTGATGTAACTCAAACTGTACTACAGAAATTAATCTTACCCCCAACACTTTAGTTTTTTTTCCCAACTGACCATGCAAGGCCATCAACACACAAAGACTACTGAGCATTTGGATCTTGATACTTTTTTTCATTTAATAATCAGAATATCTGGTGAGTATGATGAATTTCATTGACACGTTCCTGTTTTTGTCATATCATTCGCTAATCTTGAATCTGGCCCAGACAATATATGGGGCACATTGTGTTTTTAGTATAGAACTGATGCAACACGATGTTACTGGTATTAAAACATGAATTATGTCCAGTAAGTCCCCACTGAAGGTCCAGATAGGAAATGAACAATCCAGACTCACGGTTGCTGCCAGCGTAGAGCATTCGGAGCGCGAAGCCGTCGATTGTCAGCGCCCTCAACTGGTTACGCTGACAGAGGAGAGTCTCCAGGCTACAGATGGAAGTGAGGTCCAGCGAGTCCAAACAGTTGTCCCTCAGGTCCAGGTGGGTCAACTGGGTCACTGCCTCTGGACTCTCGCTTTTCACACAGCGTAGTCCATTTAGCCTACACGAGACAGCCAAAGAAAACTGGAAATGAGGACGTGCCTATATTTGATTACATTCTCTTGATCAACTACTAAAACGCACACACAACCAACATGGAGGCTTTTTGTGAGTGGTGCACAGTATGTGGAAGATCATTGCAACTATTGCGTGATGGATAAAAAGTCTTTGCCTCGATATACAGCTGTTGAATCATCGACTCACTCGACAGCACGATTTTATCTCTTGTGTTTATTCGCATTACCTCCAGTCAAGTGCGGGAAGCTCTCTTCTAAATGTCATGCAAAAAAAATGAATAAACAACTGCCCTTTCACGACGAACGCTGCCTGCTCACTAATTCATCACAGATGCACCTTGTCCTTGCGGATACACCCGCTCATTATTTTACCCACATCCCATCGTAGCGCTCTGGTTGAGTTATCAACCGAGGGCAGGCCACAGGTCGAGCGAGAGAAGGAAATATGGGCAAGAAGAAGAAATCAATGAGCGATGAAGGGCCATTCTTCAAAAGGCAGCACTGAGCCAACAAATACAAGTAAGTGCAGCTCTAGGAAGATCTGGGGTGTGAGGAAGGGAATAAAAAAACATGATACCCTAAACAAACTGTCATTCTATCATTAAAGCGCAATAAATCCAAACCAGAATGAAGACCTAGTGGAGCGTTAGGAATAACGATTTTTATTCAGTGAAATGAATGGAAATGCCATTAAACCATTTCATCCTGCCCTGTTTCAAAACCTACTCAGTGAGCTGCAGTAATAATCGTCAAAACGACAACACACAATGGATGAACATATGCCTATACTTCTAAAACATGCAGGCTAGCAGCCCTTGTGGACCGCGTTTGGACCTAAGTTCAATATCATTGGGGCCGAGCTGGAGCCATGACCCATCAGATTTTGAGCTTTAGTGAAAAAATGCTTGCTTTGCATGACAGTGCTTTAATTTTCTAATATCAACCCCTACAGTACTTGAGTGGAGCTTAATATTTTGTTAGCAAGGTAAGATTATGATGCAGTTTTTTTTTAAATTACCAGGTTTTGATTCGGTTTGTACTCGTCCTCAAGAGAGACAAAGAGCTGTTTATTCTTACCTGAGGTCAATGTGTTTCAGGTGGCTCATTCTGAGCAGAGCACACACCTCCAAACACATCACTTGGTTCCCCGCCATGGATAATTTGTCCACGGCACTCAGACTCTCCAGCACTGGGGGGATGTGATTGAAGTCGTTGAAGGAGAGGCCGAGACTGCTGAGCTGGGACAGTCCGCCCAGCTCAGCAGGCAGAGAGCTCAAGTGGTTTCCATCCAAAGACAGCGTTTGGAGGCTACATCACAGGAAGGGAACCAAAGAAAAGTAGGTCAGAAGTAAAAGTACTGCTACTAATTGAAATATGTATCAAAAGTACAAACTTGACAGTAAAAAGACTACTTGTGCCAAATAGTACTACTGTGCCTTGTATGTGTGTCACCTTTGTAGGTTGCCGATTTGCACGGGCACGGTGTGGAGATTGTTGCAGGAAAGGCAAAGCTCTGTGAGGCTGAGGATCTCACACACACATTCAGGGAAAACACCCAGACGGTTGTGAGACAAGTTCAAGCTCTTCAACTGAGAGAACCTAAGGATCAAGTGAGCAGAATTACCTCCCAGTTCTCATTTTGTACGTGTGTTTGTCTAATTGAAAAAGGATCAAGGACTTTGTTTTTCACTCCCACTTCATGTCAGGGAAAGTGTGCGTCTCTAAAAAGGTTTCCAGTGAGTGTTTCTGTACTGCACATAAGTTCCAAGAACAAAATATGGCAATTAAAGTGTAAGGAAGCACAGCATGATGTACATTTAATAGCCTAGATGGGAGCAAATGGGGACATTTCTAGATGATTTATATATACTGATAGCCTGTTCTGAAAAACCCAATTTCCCATAAAAGACTACCTTTGAAATCTTATCGAACTGACGAAATGAAATCTTTGTAGTCTTCATTGCAACTTCAAGCAAAATAATGATTGTTCTAATCTCTAATGTCATTTTAAGGTAGTCTGATGCCCTTCTGGTGTGTTTATGTAATTTTGTAGCTAAACTCACATTGTGTTTTCCCCCCTCGATGTTACAAATGAATATGCAATTATTTTTTAAATATTCTCTTGCATTTATTGTGTTTTTCCATTGCTTTATCACTTCGATTTGATCAACTCTGGACTAAACGTGTATATTACACATATACAAAACAAAAAAAAGAAAAAGTAGCAATAAATAATAAATGCATTCTACTACATTCCAATGCCGATTTGAATTAGATTCGTTGTTCATCCCTATGCTGAACCATCATGTCTATTATATTTTGGTGAAGTGCTTACCTAGGGAGGTGGAGCAGACCTCCAGGCCCTAGCAGGCTCATGAAGTTGTGCCGCAGGTTGAGGTGGGTGACGTCTTGGCTGTAGAACAGATACTCGGGTACTGCCTCCAGACTGTAGCACGACAGGTCCACCAGGCTGACTGTCTGTGACACCACCTTAAAAACACAGACAAACATTTTTGTAGCATTTTTTTATATATTGTACTTTATTAATGCATCCATTAATAATATAATGTAATAAAATAAAGTAAATAATTAAACAACAGAGAAGAGTTTCACAAGTAAGCAACCCCGTAAGCTCCAGTTAAATTAGTTGCTCTTCTCAGATGATAAAGAATATATGCTTGTGAGTATTCTTATATTTTTTGCTAACATGTGTGGCTACATTTGTTTTCAAATAGCCATTGCTTAGGGGATGTAACTAGCAAAACATTGATGCTAGTTTTGTTAACTATAGTGCTTAGCATTATGTCTTAGTATTTAGCTAGCACACTTTGTTTGAATATAAACACATAATTCTCCTTTTTTATGATTTTGATTTAACTGGGAATGGCAAGAACCAACCACTTGCACTTGGTGTCTTTTTTGACATAACTGTTGTGAAGTTTGCTGCCTCCATTTAGAGCTCAGCAGTTATTTCTGCTCGCAACTCAAGACCCCCCTAAAAATCGGTCAAGCAATGGCTCGTGCAGCTAAACCGACCTGCGTGTTGTTGTTCAATGCTGGTCTGCATGAGTCTGAGGACAACGTCCCGCATTAACCGCGAGGCTGCACCCTGAGCAGCGGGCCAGAAAATGGGCCGGCTGCTCACAGGAGCATGACATCACATATAACTTGATTTGGGAAATGACAAAGACAAAACTGCTCATCTCCCACACAAACGCTCCGACGCTCTCTGTTGAAGAGCAACTGCTTTTAAGATAGATGAGACTAATTAGGTGATATGAGAGTGGAGCAATAGATTGACTGAAGGGAGAAAGAAAGAAAACATTGTGAGTCTAAATAATTGAAGCACTGTGATAGACGAGACTGGCTACACAATGCACAACAGCTTCAATGAAAGATACCCTACTTCATACCACAGTCCCACTAGTCATGCATGGTCATAGCAAGCCATATTGCATCCCAGTGGACCAAACGGGGCTATTTACCCAGGTCCAACAATAATTTGTAGGCTAATGTTGCTGCATAATTCATGGTTTAATGGCTAATTTCGCCATCTGATTTTGACCTGCATGCAGAAATCAAACCAATAATATTTACAGAAGATCTGTTTAGAACGTACATACAATGGAGTACATGATACAAAGTTGTTGGTAGAGTAATGCCTTGGGCTTTGCGTCCTCTATATTGTGATATAATTATACTTAAATCATCAATATGACTTAATAAACATGGTAAATTCTGCCCTTCAGAGGCTGTAGAAATATGACAATCCACTATGACATTTGACTTCAAAATGTTAGTTAGCCCAACAAAGTGAGCAACTTGTTTTTACTTCTATCTTTAAGTTCTGGCTCAAAAGAAGGGACAATTGTTCTGTAAAATATCTTTGTTGTGGAATCTTCACAACAGCAAAGCTTACAGATTCACAAATGTTATCGAAGTTTGTTACCTTGACATTTTGAGTTCAACTAACATTTCTTTCCAGGGTAGAATGCTTCCCTAGTGTGAATTTCTGCCACAATATTGAATTGCTTTATGAATAATAAAAATTAGACCAGACTCAGTTCATTGCCTTACTCTTTCTTGCTTGACACTGTCATTGAGGTCAGAGGTGTCTAAGATTTTCATTTCCTTAATTAGCCACCGAATGCAAGGTGGTTATTCGTCTATCCCGCTAAAAGTGTTCATCAATGAGCTTATCTCCTCAGAAACAACCTTTCGTCTACGTCTATGTAAATCCAGAGGACTCTAAGACTGTACAGAAATCCATACGGACATGGCAAAGAGAAAGACATAGTGCAGAGTGACTCTGCAACTAATTGGATTCCTTTTTTTTGTTCTATTGGCTGTCGCCTCTCATGGCCACCATCATAAGATGCCTGTACCTCTGAGGATACGCTCACAACATCTGCTCGACTGCAAGAAAGAGCTAAAGCGCAAGAGACATTCAGTGAGACAAAGCGAAGCCACACATACACACTCAATATTGCACTAAAGAGCAGCTGAATGGACGGACAAATAATGGATAAGACCAATAATGGAGGACAAGGAATTCAGTGGATTTAAAAAGTCTACACACCCCTGTTCAAATACCAGGTTTTTGTCATGTAGAAAATATTCAAACTGGATCAAGGTGATTTAATTTGCACTAAATTGACGAAGTAAAATTAAGTACATTTAATACACCCTTTTTTCTTTCAGTTTCAAGTTGGTAGTAACTGGTAACAAACAGAGGAGTAAAAGTGCTTCGCATAATAATGATGTCATGACATAAATAATGGGTTATTATTTAGTTTGGCATCTTACTTTGGATGCCTGTCGATGCCATCTCTGGTAGTCGGCCAACGTGTCGAAGTTGACAAAGTAAGTCTGAGCCTGAGATCCGGCCGAGCTGAACATCAGACAGTTTTGTCTCCTTTTCACCTCCTCCACCTGAACACAAACACACATCATAAAAAAGATCTACTGTCATTGCTACTTCGGAGTGACTCATTGTCAGCGACTCGTGCGTGCATATGATGCAGAGACAGACGGACAGAAGTGGGATGGGGGAGGAGGATTTTTTTAAGCCCAATTTGATGAAGATCATGGGCCTTGCGTTGGAGTGGCCGCTTTAGAGTGCCTCGTTGTTTCGTCAGCATCCAGCTGGGAGGATATTCCAGGCCCAGGCATCATTCCTCAGTGTATTAAGTGCATTCAGCCAGCAATTTCTTGAACTGGGCACTCACCTTCCCGCCCACCAGGGGCAGGATGTGCATCTTGCCGGTTAGGCTGTCTTTGACGGAAGCCACGATGAGGCACGTTCCGCAGAGAATGACTTGCCGCTCGGCCCACTTGTGCAGCTGCGTCTTGCCCTTCCGGACGCTGAACACACCCTTCAATAGGGTGCGCTCCTGCTGGTCCGCATTCACGGGTCGCTCTGAGGAAAGACAGATAAAGAGAGCGAGAGAGACAGAGAGAGCGAGAGAGTGAATGAGAGTGAGAACATACACCCTGACAGGGTTAGTGCAGAACCACAAACATCTCTCTCATGCACAGGAAGCCTCGCCTTCAAATAACAGATGCTGTAATGCACAGCAAGAGAACAAAACCACAGTATACTCCCAACAATAAGCTTACGAGCTGTTGCTTGGTCAACACTTTTTTTTTTCTGACGTCATCGATGTGTGGGTTTTATACCAGCAGAGTTATGTTTTTTCCGCAACTGTATGCCTTTACATTGGGAAAGCTTTGGAGTTACTAGTGAGGCAAAGTGGGCATTTTGGTGCTACTACAATGTCCAGGAGGCTATTACATACTTAGCAGAGCTGTATTTTAGCAGGCACTAATGACAGAAAAGATGTTACTAGTCATCAACTAGAGCGTTGAATTATCTTACTAGAGAAGACAAAAAGTACTACTAGTAGGTCAGGAATACAGAATGACTGCTCCTACAGATTTCCTTAATTTTCTTTGAACTGTCTTGTGCTGTGCTTCCCACTCAGAGGCTGTGATTGACTAGAAAACATCCTTTTTTCATCCACCTTCATTTTTCCTTGTCAAGGACGTCCAACAGCAAGGAAAGCCTGTCTTCCTTCGCCAGCAAAAGTGATTATGACTGAGCAAAAGAGCTTATGACAACAAACTGTCTGCCAGGCACATCTACGGCAGCGACTCTTCCTTCACTCCACAATCGAGTGCTCTACAATGGATGAACAATTGTTTTTTACAGGTTCTTTTTTTTTTTTTGGTAATGATTATAAGACCTCAAGGTCAATTCAACACTGCTTTCAATAGAATGTTTTAATGATGTGTTTGCACAGCAGAGCACTATTCAAAAATGTCACTTTGTTGGGCTGACAATTTATTGATTTTTTTTAAGTAGAAGATACTTATGGATTAGTAGTGGTCAGCCACTTGTGTAAAACAACCTTTTGACTTATGATCTATTATCTTTATAAGAACATATGAAAAACACCACAGGCATGTATTCTTTATCATCTGCGAAAAACAAGTAGCAGTAGTAGCAGGAGTAGTAGTAGTAGTAGGAGTAGCAGTAGTAGTAGTAGTTGTAGTAGTAGTCATAGTAGTAGTGGCAGTGATAGTAGAATAGTACATAGTGCTGTAACTTCATTTGTGTGTGCATGATTGTGTTATACTGCGTTATGAGCATCTTCATGGAAGGGATCAAAACTATTTTATAACTATTTTATATATCTATATGAAGTAGCAATAAGCAATAGATTGGTGCGAAGAAAAAAAAATCAATCCCGCTACCTTCACCTCACTTCATTAGTGGGGATCAGTGGAGAGTGTGTGAACAAACAACATTACGGCACACTGCACCAACTGTTCGGCATCACACACACAGCAACAACTCTCCAGAGAGCCCTAAACTCATTTGAGTGAGGAGAAGCCTCGCCTGGACCCACTTCTCTTGCTGTCTAAGCCTTTAAAAAGGGATATAGGGCCATGTTCCAAAACAGCTTTCACCTAAATGCCATCATCTCTAATTATCCGCATATAATTTACAGTATTTGTGGTATAAATGCAGCATAAATGAGCAATGACCTCCTGCTTCTCTTATTACATGCAGCATTCTTACTCTTTCGCCTTCAAAAATCAACATTACATCCTTATTGCTGCTCGTTACTTTTTTGTGACATGTTATTTATGGTCATTTGTGGATGGGTGAGGTACACTACCTGAAAGAATGTGAGGTGCCAAAATGAATCGATAGTTATTTGATCAGCACATTCATTGACAAGTATTTTCATCATCGATACATCATTTTGAGCCATTTTCACCCTAACTAGTTGCATCAACTATTTACCAGCTGTGCATCGCTAGTAACATCTTAGTAGTATGCCAACATTGGATTACTATTGTGCAGGAATGTCAGGCAGTAGTGGGGGGGACGTTACCAAGACAGTCTTTCTACTAGTGGACTAAATTTTCATACTAGTGAGAACAATGTCAAATGTGTGCCTCATAAAAGTTGGGAAACACCGGTCATTTCTACATCTACATGTGCATTGGACACATGATATTCACACAATGCTTGCTTCTTGCATGACCCTATCAACACATCTGAAAATCATTAGTTGCCTTACACAATGTGTCCTAACCATAAAGAGCCAACTCCTCTAAAACAAGTTTTGTCCCCCGAGGTCTGCGGTGTTATTAGTTGCTATGGATATATGCTTGTTGTCCAAATCAAAGTCCAGTCCGAGCTAGTAAACGTCCACCTCCTGCTTCATGACTGCAAATAAAGTTGACTCCATGGGGCTTAAAGTGGGTTAAAAGTCAGTGGATGTTGCACAAGGCTGTTTATCAAAGCGTATGCAGCGTCGGAGGAGAGAGCGCGATGACAGACGGGGCCCGGCAGACTAATTGTCACCCTGTGCAAAACGCCCTCCCAACGACGGGGGAAGAGTGTCACCTCTGAACGGCCTTCGCTTGGCGGAAGAGTCGTTGACATGTGACTTCACGCGGCGAGTGATGAGGCTCGGGCAAGGTTAAAATGTGATGTTCAATTATTTCGACGGGAAATGGATGCATTAACCACAACAGGGCGGAGGGCTACAATGCCATTAAACTTGATGTTGACATCACAGAAAAACTGTTGGGGGAGGTCAGGGCAAATATTTTCTTTGCAATAATATGTTGTATGTACCCTCATTGTGCTCAATTCTGTTTCCATTTGTTTTCATTCATCCAGGGTTTTGCATGTCTACCTTGACTGAAAGTGACGTTAATCTACCCTAAGGCTCGCATTGTAAACGTCACAACGTTCTGGGTTTTCTTACGTACGAGGGCAGTTTGACGTCAATTTTAGTTAAGGGCGGTCAAAATGGCAGCTCCCCTGAGATAGTCATGTATACAGTCCATCCAATCATATACTCCGAACACCAAAAAAAACATATATATTAATTGTTTTTAGTATAATTGTGTTGTTGCAATCCAAAATCTGAATGCCAATCAAAACGTACTTCAGATTCAAATGAAGTGGGGGGTAAAAAAGGAGAGTCATACCCCGATGGATCAAATCACACGGGGATGGGTTAAATGCAGAGGACAAATTTCACCACACCCAGATGTGTGTGTGACGATCATTGGGACAAAAAAAAAAAAAAAAAGATATCTAAGGACTGCCCACCAAGCAATGTGGCTGAACGTGACTAAGTAGACAAGAGTTGATCTCTTCGCGATTTAGTCCCCATGTATCAATGAGTCCCAAGAATTTGGTCCATATTGTATCCCAAAAATTGTACTTTAGCTCAATTAAGACCTTGCAAAGGACACCGCAAATTCCTCGTCACTTTGCAAAGTCTGTGCAATCACCGCGAAGAATTTTGTCTTGGTCTCGTTTCCTGGAACCCCAGCTTTCCATCTGCATGATATTTATACCATTCAAATCTTTTTTTAAATCATACAATGGATTATTTCAAGGCAACTGACAAGCACTTAGAAGACACACTCAGAATAGCAATCGCCTTTGCTGGAACTGAAAACGTTCGGTCACGTGCCTCCTCTAGGTTGGACTTTGTTGCTCTTTAAAATCTGGACTTAAGTTGTCTATAAAGATAATATTACACAGAATTTTATGAGGTTTGCAAACAATCGGCGCCACGATACGTCCGGGTGGCAGAAATAGTGATTGACTACACCCGAGCGAACTGAAAGGATGACAAAAACTTGCAGTGTTTGGGGTTGAGGTTAAACTGGTTGACTTTCACATTAATCACTATCCACTCACTTTCAACTATTGTTTCTGTATTTCTAAAGGAAATTATGTATGTTTTTTCGAAGCCAAAGAAAAGCTCTATCACAGACACGTCACATTATGAGGAGCTGTCAAGAAATGATAGGATTCTGCGCTTGCGCTTGGGGCCATTTGTATTTCACTTTTACATTAATTTGCATTCATCTATTCACTGTTAATTTGATACACTTCAGTATGAAGTTGAAAATCTACATCCGCCTTTTGCTTGGCAGTTTTTATTCACATTATTATTATCCAAAGCTTTTTATATGAATCTACGTATATCGCCAATCATTTTTCACACCCTTGTGATATCATTGATGGTAATTTCAGTTAGTCTATGGTGTTTTGCATAATATGTTCGCATTAAGCTAGTGGATTTTGTTCGGCAAGGTTTATTGAAACTTTTTTGTTGCTGACACTAAGAATTACTGATCTGTAGGTTTTTAAGAAGCAATTTTGTTTGGCGTTTCCCATTATATGTTAGTATTAAGCTCATGGAGTTTCTTTTGACAAATTTATACAGTTTGGGTGAGGATTTTAGTGCTTGCACTTACAATGGTTAACTTTCTGTTTTTTATGTGTCAGTTTTGCAATAAACATCAACTGAGAATGACAAACAAACCACTTGAAACGAGTTTGTGGGCGAGAGTCTTTTTTTCCCATTTCATTTTTGTCAAAGGGAATGTCAGTGAGAGAGTGAAAACAGGTGCTGAGGAAGACTTTCAAATATATGTTTCAATACGT
The DNA here is from genome assembly GCF_059516105.1 of Syngnathus floridae. Classification (NCBI taxonomy): domain Eukaryota; kingdom Metazoa; phylum Chordata; class Actinopteri; order Syngnathiformes; family Syngnathidae; genus Syngnathus; species Syngnathus floridae. Next base: position 12,726,758 of record NC_142415.1, read on the forward strand.
TTCAATGCATTTAAAGCGTGTGGAAGGTGTAAAGTTACTTTTTGGAACTTCAAACTAAAAAAATTTCAAATGGTTTCTTTATATTGCAAATCGCCCTTCCTAACTGGCGGTATACTATAATTATGATCTGATAAGCTCCAGTCCATCCATGTACAAATGGGACGAAGTAATAAGAACAAATAAGTACACTCTGGGGTATCAGAAATATGTCAACAATGCGACTTATTAAACACTGACACTTTGATTGGGGGCCAAATCAATAACATTACTGTATGTGCTGTGATCTCACCTCTCCCACATGACTCATTGTGGGATAGCGACGGTGGGTCTCAAATACGCCGGCCGAGCGAGAACACAGCCCAAGAGGACCAAAATGAAATGACAGCAGCCCAGCTCCCTACAGCTGCGCGGACAGGACTGACCTACACAACCACTGGCCCACGGGTCCCCTGCCTTTGTTTTCTCTCGCAGGATTTTGATGAAGTCAGCATTAAGCCATCATTACTGTTTGTTTTCATCTCATCAGAGCAGCCCAGCAGGCGCACACGTGGGGGCGGCTCAACATGACGTTCTTTATCAAATAAGACAAAAAACAACAACCATAGGATAAGAATGTTTGTTTTAGTTTTTTTAGAGATGTGAGTTGCCTAAAATTCAAGATATGAGCACTGTATGGTGGCAACTATAGGCTTCAAGGTAAGTATTGGCCCTCCCACATGAATTTTTCAGTAAACTATATATAAAAGAAAGACAATTAGTTGAACAGAAATAAATGCATTTTCATCCATTTAAACAGAGATATAAAATAAGTGGTATAGAAAATGGATGGATGGTAAATACTCCAATGAAGCTCGGTAGAGTACATCGACCCAACCAACGGCTGGCTGAATAATTCAAATTGGAGTTGCAAATTATGAATTTAAAAAAAATACATTAACCAAAGACATATTATAGTCTATTCTATACATTCACAGAAAACTGACATCAAATAGAAATTTGAGTAAATCATAACGATGACTTGTCATTGAAATGCATGGAGGCAATTGTGTAGGTTGAGTCTGATGCCGCAGCAATAAATTTACTGTGTATTATGTTTAAAAAAGAAGATTAAGTAGCCTTACACTGACTCAGCAGCAATAGCAATTCCTGTATCTAAATTATGTGCATATAAAATGTAAAGAAATGATGTGCATATACAATATAAAGAAATTCAGTGTCAAAAAAAAAAACTAGAAGTAAATAGAAAATGAAATATTCTAGGATAAGTTAAGGCTTTTGAGAGCTCCACAAAGACTGATTTTTAAGAATAGTGATTTAATAAAAACTCTCTTCTTCACCCTTGGCGGAAGAAACTAATTTATTCTTTAAATATGTTGCAGTATACCCTAACCCTGGCAGCATCTTACTGGAATAATCAAAGAAAATAAAACTGATAAATTAAATTCAGCTACAAATGCAAAACAGGTGTGATACTGTATGTTACATGATTTGTTTGACTCCCCATTGCCAGAAACAAAGGAACGTACAGTGGCTTATAAGGGACAAAAAACAAAACATCTATAGTAATGAGGCAGCCTACAGGAGGGCTGAATAGTGCAAAATTAGGAATGCTTAGGTCACTACAGGTCAAGCACTTCATTAGCCACACTCACATATTTGAACAAGATCCAATTTGAGAACTGCATGAACAACAATACCTTTGTAACAATAACAATGCCAAAACGAGTAACTCCACTCAACCTTTGCTCGGCTGGCCCCTTTCTCCCCATCAGAGGAAACCGGACCGCTATCATGAACAGACAATGAAGATGGATGATGATGACGGTGATGATGATGGGCCCCGTGGGTCGGTACTCACCGCTGTAGAAGCGGATCAAGCAGCTGAGGTCTGAATTGGCAGCCTCTTGCTGCACACGCACCGGGTCGGCGTAGCCCATAACGGCCAGATAGTCGTAAAGCATCTGGAGAGGACGCTCGGTAGGCTCCAGCCTCCTGCGGCAGAACGCAAGCACAAAGCAGGATGACAACAGGAAACATAAATACAATAAACGTGCAAGGAGGACTTTTGGAGCTGTTATGAAGACAGCGGGTGAGCTGAATATCTCACAGTAAGCAGCGTGTTGTTGTTTCGTAGGAAAGGGAAAGGACTTTATTTTCACCGAGTTGTGCTTTTCATTAGAAATAGAATAATATTTGCACAAGTGGAAATCTGCTGAATAAAAAAAAACCATTGAACATCTGACCCACCCGGAAAAAAGCCCAGCTAGGATTGACAAAAACATACAACGGAAATGTTGCAATTTGAATATCATTTTTGGAATGAGCTGTGCACTCGTGTTGACATTCTCATTCACTTCAATGCAGAACTAATGTTTTTATATGTACAGACGTTTTATAATTTTAAGAGATACATTATTTAACAAATTCTATATTTTTGCAATAGAAATTACATATACAGTGGATATAAGAAAAGTCTACACACCCTTGTTCAAATGGGAGGTTTTCTTGTGAAATAAAAAACTGAGACTGAGAATATTTGAAAAACTTTCCACCATTTATGCGACCTGGCTATAACATATTCAACTCAGGGGAAAGGCAAGTTAAAATAAAGAACTGACATAATATATAGTTGAACAAGTCTGCATACTCTCTGATAACTGGGAGGGTATGCACTCTTGTGCAACAAGATTATTGCAGTTGTTATTTTCACTTGTGTCCAGTGATGCTAAATAAGTTCCGGTGAGGTGCAGCTCGAATTTGACATTTTCCTGCGGCTTTAATTATCGTACAAGAAAAGTTTTAATGGAAGTGTGATTTATTCATGTATGACATGCATATTAAATCCAGTTGGAGAGTGAGATTTGTCAGAACATTTTATAGCCCTCAAAAGTGCCACGAGGTCCCGCAGTTGCAGCCCGTACATACAAAGTGAAGATGGATGAGACTCCTGACCTCAATGTATTAGTCAAGCTGCCTTAATAGGCCACTTGTCCTAGTGTACCCTCTCTGTCTCTTTAGGAGGAGGCGATCGAGAATTCTGGGAGTCTCCCGTTTGGAAAACGTTTTGGCCATGAGCAAGTGGGAGGAAACCAAAACCTGGCCTGGGACCGACCGGTTGGCGTTACCCGTCATTTTGGCCTACAACACACTTAGAGAAGTCCCAGAAATAGAACAATGACCAGGATGGGTGGATGTCCTCTGTTAAAGGAGACACATTGTGTGGTGTTTTTCACACTTTAAAACAGTTACCAGGTGTCTTGAGAAATGTCTCTGCCATTTCCAAGCAGTTGAGTTTATAGGACTTTTTTCATTAGGACTAAAAACGTCTTTCGTTTTTTGGTAAATTTTTTTATTCCCCAAAAATATACTGTTCTTCTTTTTGTGGATTTTAAAAACAGCTGTCCAGGTAGAGCACTAGGAGAGTAAATAAACAAACAAACCATCAAGTCGCAATCCCAGTACGGTATACAAGTGTAATCCAATGTCAGCAATATCCTGGTTTTAAATCTTGGAGATTTCTGTTATTAATTTTAAATGGATCAGGTCTTACTGGCAGACAGAGAGGCAATTTAAGTGCATCAGCGCAGGACTATAAAGTGGAGCCACTCAGCCTATCCGCCATCTTGAATGAGCCCGTAAAGAAAGAGCAACGCTGCCGAGATAAATATGTATTTACCTGAGTAGATCTCCATGCAGTTGGACAAAGAGGCCCTGTCCATCCCTCTGGGCGCACATCTCTTCCACTGTGGTGCTGGTGGAGCAGAGCACCAGCTGTAAGTCGGGCTGAAGAGCGGAGGAGGCCTGGGGACCAGAGGCAGGTAATTGGGGGTCCACCGTGCCGCCGTAGAGACACACGCAGCCTCGCTGGGTGTCGCTCCTCAGCCAGTCGCGTTCCCGGGATCCGAATCTGTTCTTTCTTGTCAAGCAGCCGCGACTCCCGACTCGCTTCATGTTGCGCTGTGGACAATCACAAACAAATGAACATGTTAAAACTCACAGAAATGCTATAATTAAATATAATGTAACGAAATCACTTTGTGTCACATTTTGTGTTTTAATTCAATGGACATTGTGATCTTCCTTCTGATGGGTGCTTTCTAGGGGAAATATAATACAGACACAGATATAGATGGGAGACATTTCAGCTCCTCAATAAGCCTTAGTAGCTCTTCACTGAAGATAAAGAATTTAGTCTTGTATTATCTGTCAACAAGTGCTGCTCCGCCATTTGTGTTCAAATATCCATTGCCTAAAAGGCTATCACACCGCAACGTTGATGCAATTGATTAGCCCGTCTATGGCTTTGCCTATCATGTATTAGCATTAAGCCCATTTACGTGCTTGTTTTTAAACACACTGTGTACAGTAATTCATCTTGTTTTATGTTTGACAATAAACTTCAACTAGGAGTGGCACTAAACAGCTCGAAACAGCTTTTTATAAAATGCTTTTCCCTCGTAAACACTGGTAACACAGTCACACAAGAAATACTGACATTGAACATATGTAAATTTGCACAGTTTTAAGAATCCCATCACACTGGTAAATTTAAATGTCAAAGTTGACAACTTATTACATAAGGCGACATTTCCTAATTGATGAGGTGAGTTTTAATCACATAAAGTAACTATACGGGCTTGCATTCATTTCCAAGAACTTGACCTCCCCCTTATGTTAATCTAAATCACACCTCTGCACTAAAATGTCAGCATTTGCGTATTAGAGCTGCACCATGACTTTGCACTCGTAAACACAAAAGCCAACAGACTGCTATTGTCATTTGTCAAGAGCGCACCTTGACCTCTCAGAGTCACAATATTCATGGGCATGGCTGTCACGGTACAGGTCAGGTGATCGGTGTGCTGACCTATGCGGATGACATTTGTCCTGTTGGCACATCATCACAACACACTGGACCTCATTCACATGCGATATTGAGTAGGTCAGACAAATAATGACTTTTCATTATGCTAAATGTTTTTTATCCTACCTCACTGACAGACATTTAATGGTAAGTTTTGTTAAATGCGTCTTGAAAGTCTATTAACATGTGGCACGCCTCAAAATTTAATTTTAGGTTGCTTATTCTTGAACTAATATGGTTCCACTTGGCGAAGTCATTGGGAGGCATGGAGTGAATTTCCACAGCTATGATGACGACACGTTGCTGTGCATCTCTAGCGCCTGATGACACCAGTCCAAAGGATGCTCTAACTAGCATAGTAGCTAGTGATAATTGTAGTTTCACGACTGCAGTAATATTAGTATTTTTTGCAATGGAAAAACACATTCATATGAGTATTGTTATAGTGTCTGTCTACATGTCTTGCTCCACCATTTGTGTTCAGATATCAGGCGCCGAAAGGGTTAGCCTGTCTGCAGGATTAGGCTAAACAGACCACTAAGGTAAAGCTAAACTGAAGAAAAAAAATGGTTCACTTAACTGAATTTTATTTCGTCAATAGACTACGCATCTGTTTAAAAAGTATCTGTATTCAGATACATTTATTTTGTACAAAAACCTTTATTCCGCAATTCTTTTCATTGTTTCGTTTGACTTCAACTGGAATTGACAATAAAAATCTTGGAGCTGTTTTTACGAATTGTTCACAATCTAACAAAGTGCTGCCTGTTGTGAAATTGAGTTCACTGCCACCACACAAATATCTCCTCATATTCTTTTTGCGCTTATAAAATGATGTCATTCCCTGGATGATGTCACTGCCCACAACATTAGGTACACCTCATCAACACAATAAGAATAAAAAAAAAATTGTCCAAACAATAAATCCAATAAAGCTTAAATATCGATTGACACTATTTAATACTACAGTAGGGTGATTGTTGCGTGCAGTACGCTGCATCACAATAGTCTACTAGATCTAATAGTAATTCGAGCCCACGCAGTAGAAGATAATGCTAAATTAAAACCTCTCCGACTGTGTCCATCAAAACTGAGCATTTCATTTGTTGGCATCACAGGAAAGATGTAGAGTGGTTTGTGCGTGTCTATCCCGCCTTTAAATCAGCGTGAGATGCTTGTGCATGTCGATGCCCGCAATTCCTGCCGGGCTCGATGTGAACGTTCCGAGGATACATCATCATAATTCCCATAATCGTGGGTATCGAGATGAGAGCGCGTTACATAATGTTACGAGTATCCCATGCACTTTGCCCTGTCATGCAAGAAGACGCCTTTCAACGAAAGGCATGTTAAAGCACAAGTGCAAAAGAGAGAGAGAGAGGGGGGGGGTTAGTTGTAAATATCACCTGCCTTTAACACTCGTATCCCGGCCGGGGCGGCGGAAGGTCCGGTGCGACAACCGTGACCTCCGACGTGGATGAGCCCGCCTCGGTGGAGCACCGTGTCCGGCTGCCTGTCAATGCAAGCCCCGCTGTTGTCAGGCTGATCCTCCATCGCCATGGGTGCTCGCGATCCGCGGAGACCACTAGAGTTCGAGTGGCGTGGTGATGATGATGATGATGACGGCGGGGGCTGGCTGGCGACTGATTCCCACGGGGAGGCGCACACGGAGCCGGAGCTCCATAGTCAGTGAGCCCCCTGAAGTCGACTGCTGCCAGGCTCCCTGCGGGAGGGCCTCCGCTGCCGGATCAATAAACATGACGTGGGCGGGCTCTGGCAGCTTCGGCCCCCTTTGCAGGGAAATCCACAGACCTTTGAGCACACTCAAAGCCTTTGAGCATTAGTTCAGACCCATCTTGTAGCCCTTTGTCATCACTAGCAAGAAAATTATTTAGTCATGTTATTTTCTCACAAGTCTTAAATTTGCCCAATAAATGCAATAGTCAAATTGTCATCAATAACGTTATAAAGGAATATAGAGGGATAAAAACAGACATCATTGCATTCCAGTTATTATATTTACTTGATCATCTAAAATTACTATTTACTGTCAGCTGTGATACAATAAAACAGTTTCTGCAGTATGTTGCTGTATTTAAAAAAAATACAGGAAGAACTTACATTCTCTCTGGATCAGTCTTTCCTCCAAATATAAAGTCTTCGTATTTCAATAATGTCCGTGGTGCATCGATGCTCCATGTCACCAAAAAAAAACAAGCTAGATTTACAGTATTAACTTTTTATTTGCTTTATCATTTTCTGCAACCCAAATGACAAGAACACACATCATCAATTAAAAATATCCCATTTAATAGTTTACAACTTGTCATCTTCAATCATATCATATACTTTCAGTCTGACAGTCACACTCACCTTCGAGCCGCGCACGAACTGTAGGGTTCAGTTCAACGCGTCAAATTTGGTGGGGTTTGGTCGGGGTTAAAATAAAAGAAAAATAGAGGCGCTCATTCCGCTACAACAAATCAATTTTGTTTTACAGTCAGGACGAGCCGAGGGGTGCACTTCATTTCTTTCATCCTTAATGTGACCACTATCTGAACAAAATCCTATTGTACACACGAGTAACCTATGACGGGGTGGGATAGATTCACAAATGTTCCTTGCATTAGCTACCCCAAAAACAAAAATGAGTAGGTCAAGTAGAAATGACATTTTTTTTACATGCAGCTTGCAAGCTCAGAATGTGCAACCAAATAAAATCAGGTAAACCAAGCACGCACACACATATTACAGATCATTTTTCTTCCTTCAAGTGTGCACAAAGCACTTGTGTTAGGTTCATTTACCAAAGTGATGAGCATCACTAAAACGAGCATAGAAGACGCACTACTCGAAAACCACAAGCAAACGAAAACACACAAAACAAACGGGAGCAAACTGGACTGAACTTTTCCTTTCCACCCGGATTCTAGTGTTGCGCAGCTCCCCCTTGTGGCGAATGGGATGTAAAGCAGTTTTCAGTCGAGATTAATGGGAAGGCCGTTTGAGTATTTATTCCATATCCTTGATATCCATTTTGACGTACACGTACTGCTACGACTACTCACTAGTTACTGGATTGATTAGGATATACAAAATGAATGACTATCTTACCGAAGTGTTTTAATAGTAATTTTTCCCACTCCTGAATGATATCACTGGACAACTTTGGCATATTAGTACTCGTGAGGAAAAATTGTACCCTGTATGACGTCTGCATGCTACTAGTACTGCCAGTGAAGCACTAGATTATAATAAGTACATTTTGATCATGTCACTAGTTACACTCATGATAAAACAATTACAGAATGCATCTTTGTCCAGTGTTTTTCGGTTGCTCACAAGAAATACAATTTCATGTCATTGTTGCAACTAGTGTGTGACATGCCTACAAGTAGTGCAGCACAAAACATTCATTCGGCATGTGTTCTGAAATGTCCAACTATGAGAATAGAGCTTACTAGGATGGATATTGAATAAATGCTCGAACAGCTTTCCTTTCAAATTGTTTGAGAGGATTCATGTACTGTAATAATTGGGGAGGGGGGGGCAGTTGTATTATTGTCTTGAATTGGGGTGAATTTCGGGCCACCATTATAGTAAAGGTGTCGGGAAAGTCCTGCATTTCGGGCCACCATTATCGTAAAGGTGTCGGGAAAGTACTGCATTAAAAAAAATGTAAGAACGAAATCACACTAAAAAAAGCGGCACACACAAGGCCAACAGAAAAGGTGAGACGAAGCAAGCTGGGGGTGCATTGTGAAAGCTTACTTGTGCAACGTTTCCGTTTCTCAGTAGTACGTTTGATGATTGAAAGCAAACCCTAACGACTAGCCTCAGTAGTTATCTTTGTAAAAAGACGACACATCCACCACACCCATGAGCCAAGTAGGAATCCTCGTCAATCGATTGCAGTTTAAGAATCTTTTGTACATATATGCATACAATTTGATGTCCTAGCTAATCGTTTGAAGTCTTCATGTGGGTTTTTATTTAAGTGGATCAGCCTTTGTTTGTTTTACAATTATATACAATGTACAGGTAGCAGATCATATTATACCTTTTACAATGGATGAGTGGTGATACAGGGAAGCCTGATGTAGTCTACGGTTGACTAATTTAGACAATATACATAGTGAAGAACTGGTTTAGAAAATGGTATCTAAAAAAAGGATGAAAGATAGTACAAGAGACAAAAATTTTGTAAAAGCCCTCAATATGTACAGAAAACAAGCTAATATAGCATTTGTCAACAACAGAAAAAAAGTGAAATTATTTTCCTCCATATACACATATTGTAGCTGAAAAATATTTCCAAAGCTAATAGTCTCTCCGATTTTGGTCACAGGAGTTAGATAGTGAAGCATAGTGATTGAATATCAAAGCATTGTGGGGCCGCTAAGGTTGTTTGTCGCTAACTTGTTACGGCGCACGTGTACAAACGGCCGTCAGCTTTCATGCAGCTGTGCGCCCCTCGCTTGCGACCGGGGACGAAAAGCAGGCCAACCACTCCGAGTCAGTAGAAAGAGAGAAGATTGTGAGGTATCAACGGTAGCCTCCCGTGACAGAGAAGACCAGAGCCGCCAAATCAATCGCACGACGAAAAAAAGTCCTCACTCGATTAATTAGGTAAATCCATATCTGAAAACTGGGACAGGACATTAAATGAGATTTTGTGACAACGTTTGATGGCATCATTTGAAAAAAAAGGTGACATCTATTAGCTGCCTTTTTTTTTTAACGATTTGCTTCGTTTGGGGCCTATCAGGCAAAAAATAAAGCTCAGCAACATTTTCACTCACAGGACAATTGGGATCAGATTGCGAGCATTTGCGTGATTGTGGAGGTCCGGTAAAGCTCTCCAGAGTGAAAACCAAATGCGCTTTGAATAAGGTGAAAGATGATCTAGCAGTTCAAATCCATCACAATCACTTCCCTCACTTTGAGGCGAGCAAAACGTTTCTCGTCTAGTCAGAAAGGCACGTCACTTTGATATCAGGCATAAATAATCAAGTCGATTTACTGAAAGAAATCAAACATATTTTCACAGAAATAGTGCCGATGTGATGGCCGTATCATTGATGGAGGAGAAATAAGGAGATGGGGGAGAACAGCATTCAGTGCATGTAACTACATTCAGAACAGGCTTCATTTACAGAAGTTTGTGCGAGGTGAGAAGCTCAACTGGGTAAAACAAACGCATCTCACTAACCAGCTTACTGCATTAGAGCCACACAGGGGGAAAAAATAATAATTAGAAATTGTGATTTACGCATCACGATTATAATCATCTCAAAATGTGAGTGTTTTATAAAGTGGAATATATTTTTCACACTGCCCGGATAGTCTACCTTGCAAGAATATCGTCGCTGAATATCATCGCTGTCGGGGAGAAACTATTTCCACAACGATAATAATGGTATGTACCAATTGCATTGTTTTATTTTTCTGATTTTTAAACAATTTATAAAGTGTTGAAAACAGGTTCAGCACAAATCTATTGAATAGCTTGCACACTAACTATCTAAGCCCTCCTTCCAACTCTGTGGGAGTTGTGCAGCATTATGTCAAATTGGGATTCAAAGTCCGGATGTGTTTTGATATCCAAACTTTGACAGATACATTTGAGTAAGCCTGTTTTGGGTTGTATTGATGCACAGTGGGAATTAAAACGCCAACTTGAATGATGCAACAAGCAAAATGGCCCTTTTGTTCGTATTTCCTGAACAGTAGTAATTTTAGATGTGCGAGGACTCCACCGGACAGTGATGAAATGCAACGACATTTTCAACTGAGAAAGGTCACAAAAGTGAATTATCTGAAGATTGTATTATTAGGGCTTTAAAGGCTCAGCGCAATCATAAATATTCATTTTATCAAGTGAGTTATTGTTATATTTAGTACAATGTTCATGTGAGGGGGGGGGGGAACAAAAGTGGCATGACTAACAAGAGATGATGACACCAGTAAAGAAAGAAAACAGATAGCTCACTGACAGATCATCCCGCTTATCGAACGGCTCTTCATCTCAACTGGTTTTTCCTTTGTTAAAGACGCTCTGCTGTGCGTTTAGTGATGTCACTGAGGGGGAGTCCGTTGGAAGAAAGAGGGAGGAGGAAGGTCAAAGTGAAAAAAAAAAAAAATTCATAGTCCCCGTCAGAGGGGGTTTTAGGAGCAAAAGAAGCAACTCATCACTGCCACGACTGAGGAGGGAAGTTATTGACTTCAGCCAGGTCTTGCACCGGAGAGCCTTTGTGGTTGTACGTCAGCTTGATCCTCATTCGCAACTGTTGCTAGAATTGGAAGAGTAGTTAAATACAGTGGATATAAAAAGTCTACACACCCCTGCGCAAACACCAGGATTCAAGTAAGTACCCGCTGCTGAGTATAGACAACACTCTCGTGTTTTCTTCATAACCTGGGCTAGACAGGGAGAGGGTGGCAAAACAAAAGCCTTATCTTAAAAAGAAAAAACCTCCAAGTCTCACAACTGAATTGTCTTATTGGTTGGCCATGATTATGGTTGTGGCAAGTTATCAGGCTTTTTTTCCCTCCAACTCAAAATTAGAACAGGCATGTCCAGCTCCGGTCCACAAGGGCCATTAATGGTGGAAAAGATGATTTATCTTGGCATTTTTTTTAAAAATACTGGGTGTGTAGACAATTTAAAAACACCATGACTCAGACTAGCGCATACTAACTTTCTGTGGGTTGAGGACTCTGATGATTTGTGTGACGGTTCCCTGGTTGAGCGCTTGGACGACATTACTGCTGGGGGACAGAAGCTGCAGCTGGAATGTCTGACAAAAAAAAACAACGCGTGTAAGAAAGACCCTGCACTGATCCCGCCAGTCAAAATGAGCCAACCAAACAAGAACCAAGAAAAAAAGAGGAGAACAAGCGTGTTCCTGTACAAACGATTAACAATGTTGGCAGATTTGGTGCCTGCCCAATTACCTTTGGTACTGCAGCCTGAAAAACAAAGTCTGTCATGTCTGCTTCTGTGGAGTTGGAAGCGTGGATGGTGATGATGGCGACGTTGGGGTTGGGGTTTGCTCTCTCAAAGGTGAATTCTATTTTCAGGCCGTTCTTGTTGTAGGCCGTCATAGGAGGAATACCTGCGGGAAGATTTGAGAGCGGGCAGGTGTTTGGAAATGAGCCACTCGAATGCGCTGTGGAGGGTAAAGGGAGAATGGGAGTCTCACCTGCAGCTGCAATGTCATTAAAGAGGGGCTGGGAGGAAAGGCCATCCAGGAGAAAAGGGGGTTGGGAGGTAGGAACAGAGGGAGCAGGAGCAGGGGCTGGAGCGCCTTGGGAAGGGAAGGTCACACCACAGTTTGATGCGCCATTACCAATTACAACATGGATTCTCAAAGACAAAACTTCAGTCCGCTAAATTGCTGACATTGCAGCCTTGTGGCCTTTCAACAACTACAACCACAGATGGCCAGTGTTTTTATTCCTGTCGCAAGACAGGACTAGTTCACGGTTTTTAATCAGAAAAAAGATCCTTCTTTTCCCCAGACTGTATGAAAACGGTGACATGATTAATAAGGTGGAAGTAATTTCCCTAGAAATCGGCTCAGCTGGGAAATAAACTAGCAAACCTGTTTCAGATCGATATCGTGAAAAATAATTTGCACGAACAATATTTCACAGAATTATTTTTTTAAAGGTTAATTAAAACCCTACATGCATAACAATTTGGAACGGTGTACGTAGCCTCTACGAATTAACGGAGTCAGTATAATGTTGACGATGGTGATGACATGTTTTTCTAGTTCGAAACAAAACCACATATGGTAGATTTGAAGTACCCTACCACTTAGCGAGATGTCACCCAGCAGGTCCAGCAGCTCTCCTCCCGACGACGTAGGTTTGGGTGGCACTGCGGTATGGATGACTGGCACCACATCATTACCACCCAGCAGGTCTAATAAATCATTCGCCTGCGAGGAATAAGTGCCAAGTGCGTCATCCTCTTCAGTATTTACATGTGCTTCACTCCAAAATGATGTATTCCATCTGTGGGTGGGTTCGCTCACCTGGTTGGCTGGCTGACTGACAAGGGGTGGATGTTTTGAGTCGCCAACAGAGGGTTCCGTCTCTCCGTTGGTCTGCACAATCTCGGTGGGGCCATTAGTGGCTGTTTTCTCCATAATGGGCATTCGCTCGAGGAGAGCTGGCCTGAGGGGGATAACAAGCAGTGGAGGATGAACCAAACAGCAACACTACAGAAAAGAGCAATCTTACTGAATGGTCCATTTTATTTGTATTAAGTCTTTTGGTTTAGCTGCCACTTCACCTCATGTGGTCGTATTTCTTGAAAAGTGCGTTGTACTCCACTGCTCTCTGTTGCAGCTCGACGTCAATGCTACTGCCGTATATCGAAACCACCTTCTTGATCCGGCTATGAGAAAATTCAATGTTGGCAGGAAATTGAAGGGGTGCATGTTTTTCCAAATTAGTTCACTACTACAAAGCCTCATTATACGTAGTGTTAAATCCAATGACTCACTTGACACCGCTGAAGCGAGTAGATAGCTTCATGATGGCGGTAAGAGAATAACCTCGAGTCACAGGCGTAGACAGATTGGATACTAGAAGCCCTTCCAGCACATCCAGAACTTCATCTTCAGTCACCTTGTTTAGAAACATGCACATTTAAGCATGGACAAATGTTTTGCACATAGGGCTGTGACGAGTCATCAAATACAGCAGGCAATTCCCGGCTCCCCACACCTTTCGGAAACTGCTAATGTATTTTTAATGACTCAGCTTCTCTCACAGCTTCTTTGTAGCAATAATTTACAAAGGAGAGATGCCTTTGAGTATTATACTAGTATCAGTCTACAGATGTTGCACCGTTGGTGTTCATATCTTTCCACATGTACCTGAATGGGCTCCTCTTCTTCACACTGACCAGAAACCAATAGGTCCCCATACTCTCCTATGCACCAGGATGCCACTTGGACAAGAGGTTGCTACACAGACAGAAACAAGAGTTCATCTCTTCTTCTCTATGATATAAAAACAGTGCACAAGAATTGCGATACATCTGACGCCGGGTCCCAGTTCTGACCTGTGAGATGTCATCCAGAAGAGCTTTGTAGAGTCTCTGTACTGTATATGCGTGCATCTCAACACTGTTTGTGATGAGCTGAATAAGGTTGGGCACGGAGTCGTCGCGGACATAACTGCCTGCCTGCAAAAAACGAGCAGATGTGTTGATGAAAACACGAGTAGTTCTTCGATAGAAATAACTCTTTTTTTAATGGACGGTTTTATCACTGGGTGTGGTGTATGCTGAAACGTACTGTGGTCAGAACTCTCATTATAGTGTCTATGTGCCATCTTTTTGAAGGGGCATACCTGTAACACAAAGGCCACATTTATATTTCAGGAAACGTTACGTTTGTGACACGCAACACAACAAGGTGATAAAGTGACGTATGCGGTCAGATAATACAAAGAATCAACATTCATTCAGACGATGGATCACTCTTGTAATCATCACACAGCATTTCTGTCGTCATTGAACAGTAAGCGATGTGGACAACGTGCGTCAATGTCGTACTTTTCTGCTGCTAGAAAGACTCCCGATGCACAGTCTGCTTTAAATTCTGGATCGCACGAGTCCAGGAAGTAGAGCAGCTCTTTCATCATGCCTCTAATGTTGTTGCCGTTCACCAGGGCAAAGCTCAGTTCCATTGCACGTCTGCAGTAGCAGTAGCGAGGAGCAGATCAAGGACAGAAATAAAACAGTTACGTAAAAAGGTGAATGGGTGAATGTCCTCGGTGTCAAACTACTGAAAATCGTCCCCCCCCTTACCTCTTGATGGACACGTCAAGGTCTTTTAAACAATCCACAATGGTACTCCGATGCCTCTGCACTGCATTGTGGTCAGTCTGTACCGTCTTTAGTAGAGATGTCAATGCCACATATCTGCAGGGGTGAATTTTAAAATACATTGCTTAATGTTTTAAATTCCACTCTCTCCTCTTCAGTTCTGGCCTAATGTAAGTGTCAGGTGAATACTTTGAAAACTCGTAAATATCCAACTTAAATAGCATTTTGGGAGTTTTGCAATCAAGAAGACAGTAAAACACAAGTAAAAATAGGAATTACCTTATATTTTTGTCATTATTAAGGAGGAATCGACCTAATATATTAATTGCCAAAACCTGTAACACAAAGCGTTATACGTCAGCTCGGCATAATAAATAAAAGATGGGTATAAATTGAATTTGCTCACCCTCAGTCCACTTTCGGACTTGATGTCCATGATGGTCAGCACAGTCTCGTACAAGATTGCATTGCCCACGTTTTTACTTGTCTCAGTGTTTGTTGCAACCTGAACCCAAGTACAATCAAATACATAGTTGTTAAATTCAACCTTATAGCATTTGGTCAGGTATTCATTTTTTGTGAATCTAACATCATTGATATTTTTGTGTACGGACTGATGAACACAAGCGTCTAACACAACGAGCTAATGAATGCTGTCAGATAGTATAAAGCATCAGCAGTCTTTCAGACGATGGATCACTCTATTTATCATCATACAGCATTTGTTCCTGTGTGATCAGTCCCCTTCTTGTGCTATTAAGAATTTTATTTGGGCCTCATTATGGAACACAATAACTGTGCACAGCTGCTATGTGCTAGTTTAAATGTGTGTCTGCTCCTCGAAAGACTGTGCAGGAAATGTCACAGCTGAGTTTAAAAAAAGAAACAAACTGTCTTCTAAAGCAATAACCAACTAACCTGTGCAAGTATGTCATTCATTGCTTCACTGGAGTCGTCGTCGCTCCTGCCTAGAATTCGCAGTAGTCTCAATATCCTCACCTAAGAAAAGGAAAACAAGTCGGTCAACGGACATGAAATGCAATTAACTTTGTTATGACTTGCTGCACACCAAACAACCCTGCCAAACTCGATTGGACTTTCGCATGGCAAGTGAACAGTATCACAACATTACCATCATCAAAAATGTCATGTTGTGTCATAGGACATTTTGGCAAAAGACACATTTCCAGGTATAAGTGAGATTGGGCCAGTCGCCGCAACTACCAAGTCAAAGTACGTACTGTCTATAGCTATAATTTCATATGTGCCAATGGATGAAAAAGCGAAGCGTTAAGAGTCTCTGCCCCAAATGAATACTAGCTTTTGCAACAACATTTTTATTTCTAGGTATGGAGTGAGAAATTGTAAGAGTAAAATTGAAATAGTGTTTTACAATAATATTTGACCATATTTATAATCAGGGTTACGCATAAGTAGTGTGCTTGATTTTCAAACTGATGTTTGAGGAGATTTACCTGCAGAAAAGGATCGCTTATGCCCGACACATCATGCTCAGGCGAGTATCCAGACATTATTAGGTTCTTCAGAATTCTCACCAGTTGTGGAACCAGCTGCAAAAAAGACCAAGATCAAAAGAGAAAAGAGGTAGTGTCACAATATTATGTTTAAATATTCCAATACTCTGCATCAATCCTTAGGAAAAATACAATTTTCAATGGGGTCATTATTATCATTAGCAACTAACGAGAACAAAACGGAGGGGTTAGCAAGTTAAAAAGTAAAAACATAGGAAATCAAAATGAAAATCTCTTGATATGTCAAAATCTTTTGTGGAGAAATATTTGGTTAGAAGAATGCATTTATGTAACAGGATGACTACACTGAGAATTTTGTGAAAATAAACATTATTTTAGAATTAGATTTTGTTAAAAAGCACAAGAAAATCAAGCGCTCTACTTTGGGAAACTAATTCAACGGTTTGTGCAGTGGTTTCTGGTCAAAACCAAGCTGAGCGGATACACACATTTTACAGAAATTGTGCGGATGGCGACAAGCAACCTAAAATAAAACAAATCTCTTGCCATAACTTAACATTAGCATTGTGTTTTTAAATTTCAGACTACACACACAAGGCGGTTATCTTTGTAAATCCCGGTACATGGAAACAACCTTTGTGACAAAGACTGCGAGTACTGGTTCCGAGTGACAACACCTGTGGTGATCACGTGAGAATCAACCCATTCAACACTGACCAAATGAGTTGCGTATTTAGCAAATCAGATTAAAAAAATGTAGTTGACAAATGAACCACCGCATTGGATACTATCGATAACACTGACATTGCAATGACCACCGTACAAGATAATCCAAATTAAAGCAATTTTGAGGAAAGGAAAAAAAAAAAAAGCACCATGAATTACAGGACAGATTGGTTACATCTCAGGTGACTGTGAAGAGTGAATACTAATTACAGCATGCACCAGCTATGAAATCAGAATGCACTCTTACCTTCTCATTCTAACACAATGCAGGAATTGTAACAAGGACAAATGACAGAAAAAATATGAGGTAGATGTTAGGGAGTGGAAAATCATTCACTTTCAGAGAGCTCAAAATAAGTAGATCATGAACATGAGGGGTGGCGCTTCAGGCATATTTTCTGCTGCATCAAGAGACGACAGCAGCAAGTGAAATAGAGTACAAGCAAAAAAAATATAGATCAGCAAAAGAAAGATAAAACACCGACGCACAATACGGTCAAAATCCCAGGTGTTAGCATTGTCTTACAGTGGGTAAGTCAGAATTCCACTTGGCCAATGGCCACTTTTATTTGCTAGAGAAGTGGCTATAGGCACACGGGATTAATCTCTCTCTTGGCTTTAATGGTTTGCCTGGTGAATCATTGCTTCGAGTCATTTTAGTGCTGGGAGCTGTTAATCCAGTGTGCAGACATCCCAGTTTTTTCTGCCGCCATACACATTTTATCCTGCACGTTACCTAAAAATAGCTGGATGTGCATGTTTTGACGGCGCTGAGCTTTGCCATTAACTTTCCCTTACGAGTGCTCACTTAATCTTAAACTGAGAGATGAAAATGTGAACACAAGGGAGGTCTCGAGTATGACACTTTTAAGTATGACATGATCTTACTCGGCTAAATCCATTAGAAAAGTGCAGAGTACAAATGCAGGCATTAAATGCTGCCATTAGCAGAGGTAGTCACAAATGTAATGTCTGTGAAAAGTGGAACAAAACAGGGGCATTATCGCAGGCTGTTCTTTTAGGGCTGCAGCTATCAAAAATGTATAAATTTGAGTATTCAACTCATTATATAATCACATTGATTAATCTGAAACAAAATATTTAGCATGCATGCGAGATAGAGATATTTGTCCACTTCGGGTCGCCATTCTTTAATTCTATTGTCCTATCTGTGACTTTGAGTGTGTATGTCTTTCAAGGTAGGGCCTTAACAGGTGAGTTAACCAAGCTTGGCACCACCTTACAATACAGTTTACCCAACAATGGTATATTAAATTTGCTAACACAGATGGTTTTCATGAGTAGGCAATCATAGAAGTGCTGTTGCAATTTATTACCAAAATTCTTCCCAACTTTGGACATGCTCAGGCTTTTACAAAGTTTTTACTCTTGGCTTGCCGCCACAGCATCAACTTATTTCTACACCGAGTGGTATGAGACTGCAGTAACACTAAATCTTCTCTACCTTTAGCTTCTGTCCATTTTTTTGTTGCAGCTCAAGCATCTCTTACATCACATGCAGCCTTTCCATTAAAGCAGCTTAGTTTGGTGCACTTTTAATGAGGGAAAAACATCAACTAATCATATTAGCTCAGGTAAATATCATGAGCTAATAAGACAGCGTTTGTTTGTACCTTTCTGAAGTGAGACAGCATGTCAGGACTTCTTTCACACATCTCAGTTAGGAGGACAACAGATGTATGGAGAACACCTGGGGGATAAACAAACGAGAAATCATTACAGTGAGGGAGTTGTCTGTGTGTGGGGGGGGGGTGCCCTGTTGTTTTATGCAGCTGGGAAGAAGGGTACCTAAACTTTAGCTGGCTAGTTGGAGATGAGCTTGCAGGTTTAGCAAAACCAGCAGCCATCACACTTGGTCAGCTATTATAATAAATAGCGCGACTGACGCTGCAGTAACTAATCGAGGCAGTGGCTCATATCCTACACAGGCGCTTTAGAATGACCCGCTAAATATTTCAACTGATTATTTTCAAACAGCAATGCGAATTATGCAGTTGGGGTGTCATGGTAACTCTGCGAATAAGAGACAAGAACGATATGACATGCACATTGATGTTGTCCACTGAAGTGAATGCGCACATATTCTCTGTCTGCTTGAAAGTGTGCGGCCAAACAACCGAAGTGTCTCTCTACTTCCAGAAGCCGCTTTCAAACATGTACTTACGCTTTAGACCACACTTCCCCCCCCATTCACTTTGCATAAGAAATGAGCAGTGACGCACATGTTTGAACTGAACCATTTTGAGGAAATAAATGATGAAAAAGAGAATTCACTGATCTGAGACAGATTAATTAATGCAGGTCAAAAGTGTATGGACAAAACGTTGATTACTATGACAATTTATTTCACTCAAAACACCAATTTGCTGACTTTATGACCCTTGCGGGTACCTGTAGTTTTACCATGCTGAGATGAAAAACATAAAATGATAATTACTTGTTTGAGTCATTATTTCAGCATTTTGTCTGATGAATTCATAAAATATGCTGGTGTTAAACACTCTTATTAAAAATATTTTCAGACAGCACAGCACTGGTACTTGAGAAGAGGAAATTACTTTAACAGTTTATTCAACCTAAAGCTGTAAGGCATTCGAGATAAAGTCTGAATGCTCATTATTGATCATCCGAATTTCTCAACCGAATCAGTATCTTTTTTTTTGTTTTTGTTTTGGTGCTCATTAATTCTACTTTGCCCTGTAACTGACACATCAAGAGAATCAGGGAACAGTATGAGTGTCGCAGTGGTGAAGGGCAGGCACTAAACAAATCCTGACAAACCGTTTGCACTAACCATGGTTCTTCTCGCTCAGCAGGTTTTTTGTGGCTGGAAGGAACATTTCCATGAGTTCAGGAACCTTTCTGATGACGTGAACTGCACACAGCGCCGCCTGGCAGCAAAACAAACATTTTAGACACAAAACAAAGGAGGGGAACGGATAACGGAAAGAGAAAAGGAGGAGTTATTGCAAGTTTTGTGCTTGAGACGACATTCATTTGAATTCTAGGGACCACTTTGTTCATTGACATGCAGCTCACCTTTTTCCTCAAGTAAGAGTTGGATGTTTTGAGCAGCTTCTCCACCTCTCCGGCTAGGTCACGGCACATTTCTGAGGAGCCCATGCAGCCCAAAGTGCACAAGGCCAGCCCTTGGACGTACTGTGTGCTGTGATTCAAGTCACTGAGGATCAACAGAGGATAATTACATTGTTTAATATATGCATCTTGGTTGCGTTTAAACAAAGAGACAGGTCAGAAAGATTAGGGACACTCATCGACAACACGTTTGCTTGAAGAACAACAACAGATTTCCCAGCAGAATAAAGATCGGGCTGCCAGCTTACTTTTTAATGCAATTTGTCATTAATAGATGCACGTCCTGCCTCTCGTCCAACAACAGCATAGCTCCCAGATAACCTATTCGCTTGTCAGTAAACTTCTGCGATGCGATCAGCTTCAGGCACTCAAGCTGGAAATGAAACACAAGGAAAGGAGAGTTTTGATTGTGATATTACCGAGAGACTATCAGTATTATACTCTGCAAACGATGCTGGTAACTTACCTGCCCAAAGTGCGCCGGGTAGCCCAACATGTGCATATAAAGGAGCTTGGCCACATTTCTGCAACGATATGTGTTGTCCTCCTCTCTGAAAGATGAGCGGATAGCAGCACACTCTTTCTGGATCATTTCGCGCTCCTCTGCTTGGGTCCGCGCTGTCCGGATAGTCCGGATCAGCTCCCGCAATCTGATCGGAGCTGGCATTCTCTGCAACAGAGGCGGCAAACAAGCATGACAAACTAAAACGGCAGGTCCAAAATAGAACGTCAAACAACATCCGCTGATGGGATGACTAATAACTGACTTAAGAGCTTCCAATTGATATAAGCCATTTTGGGGTCGTTTCATTCGACAGTGCGAGGAGAATTATGAGGCAAAACCCTAAACCTTGGTAAATGTCTGACAACAAACAGGCTTCATGCCCTGGGCAAAGGTTGATGGATTTATATGTGGAACACACCTTGTGTTTAAATTCTCCCATGATTATTAACGCTAACACCCAATCAAATACAAAACCAAACAAAAAAAAAACAGGGTGAACTATGGACCGAGAAACTATTACAGTTGATAATGACCGCCAATTAGTACACTTGGGAGACTGCCAAACACAATTAAGCTTGTGTAGCAAATGTAAGCAAACCCAATGTTTTCAAAATGGATTTGTGCACCACAGGGTGTGCCAGAAAATTCTCACAAGATTTCCCACACTCATTGTGTGGTTAAATACTTTGTCCCTGGCTGCAATTCGTTTAGTGTTCCTACAATGACAACATTTAAAATTGACCACAGATGGCAGGTATAATGAGTTGCTTAAGTCATCCCCTAATAAAGTGCACCACAACAGCGCATCTGTACAAATGGATGTTAGCTAGTTTAATATAGCCAACCATCACTAGTTGGAAAAGTATTGAAGCGGTCAAGGGTTGTGAAAGAGCCGTCCGTCTGTGAATTTCTTTTTAACAAACTGTCACAAGGATTTTAAAGCCATTGCTGTACAAAAAATAAAACTATATATCGCAACATGACACAAATTGTCAGTTCATAAACAAGCTAAGAATAGGCTGCGACAAAATGTCAAATCCAGCGTCGAGGGGAATAACTCTTGCTACAAAGCAAACTGCAGAGTGTGATCCAACACCATCCATGGAACCTGCAGTCTTTTCAAAAGGGGTCTGGAGTCGCTTGCTGTGTTGAACACTAAATCCAGCCCCTATTAAGAGCTGCCTGTTTTAATTAAAAATTCCTCCTGGATGCAGAACAAGGCAGCTTTCTTACATCTTACATTCTTTTGATACCCAATACTCTTAGTCATTGGAATTAATGTCACTGTGGTGAGAGTCAGGATGAGTGAGGCAGCATTTTGTGAGTTCACAAAGACGGTTCAAATTCTGACCATTTAAAAAAAATATAGAAGTGGTTTGAATGACTTTAATGTTAAACAATACTCAAACCTATACGATGAGGGGTGGAATAAGAAGGAGTTTATCATATCACGAAAAATCCTAATGAGGCGCCAAATATGCCGTTCATATGGGAATAGTTGAATGTAGTGTGAAATGTTCCTAACATTTCCCCCCCCCCTCGTGAGTTTTGCTGTACGAGATTTTCTTTCAGGGCGCTGACACCGACAAACAAGCTTGCCAAAGCATCCGTTTACCGCTGGGAGAAGTCAACCTGCAGTACTACACGCACCAACAACAGATTAAACAGCCTTTGAAAATCGCATTCTTGAAAGCTGTGGTGAATTATTCATTATTACGAGGACACACAGAGGGCAAAAAGATGTAAAACTTGTTTCAAAAAGTCATTTAGCATAGTTTAGTTCTCATTGTTTGTCAAATGTAGACAGTGCAAACATCCATGTATCTAAATGTCTGCACCAATACTATTCATAAAACTGCACCGATATTACACATCGATACCATTTCACAAGCATGACAGGTAAACATGGATGACAATACTTTTTAGCTCTACAGTCGAACCTGCCACGCTCCAGTCAGAAAGACAATAAGGGTACGTTTGCAGTTCAGAAGTAACATGGTAATCTTATGCATAAGCTTTTTAGAGATTTTGCGCTCAGTACAAGTGGAGGGAGGTTAGTAAAGTGACGCTATATTTAAATCTTATTTGCAGTATTCAAATCGCAAATTCTCCCTTTAGCTGACAGTAAAAAAATAATTGACGATAAAAGGAACGTACATGGAAATCGCTGTGCCTTGTCTCTTACCTGTGGTTAAGTTATTTTTACATGTTTTCGACAATGTTTAGTTCTGATGAGTGTGGCAACTGGGAATACGACTGAATGAAAGGTGGAATATTATGCTCATCTTGTGTGGTGAAATAAGGTCTCCAAATATTAGGAACCCCTCTTAGTGCGTTGCAAATATTAAATATACCTTCATAAGTCAAATATTTTACTTGCACTTGGGCCTACTAAGTTACTGTATTTTACTGTTGATCATTAGTGTGTTACTTAAACAGGTTAATTATTTTGTCCAAAAAGTTAGAGATCCACAGCAAGACTTTACATTTCCCTGCTCGCTAATGTTGCAACGTTGCTTCCAGTGACACAAATGACACCTACACATTTCGGCTAGCAACATGCTAACAGGAATAGCATTTCAAGTTAACACCCTGGGAATAAGTTGCCTTCCCCTTGACTGACATTGGACTATTACACGACGTTTGGGTCTCAAAATAATTCCGATGTAAAGAGGATGTGCGATCGTGTTTGGAAATTACACCTGAACCTGTCCACAGGATATGATGCGGCCTTTTTCAAGGCGTTGTTAGCCTGCTACCTGCTCACTCGTTTATACCCCCGTTTTCTTTCAATGAACATCACCGGCGTTGTCACCCAAATAGTGTGATGATTGCGTGAGCCGGGTAAGATAGAATTTGATCTACGGTGCTGTCACGGCGATTGTAGCTCGTAGTCACGCAGTATGAATGGTGTGTGTAGCCTACCTAACTTAGCTTCTGACAGACACAAGCCCGGTGCACTGAGGAGCACTTCCTATGCAGCGCGACACTGAGTTGTCAACGTCAATACCAACAAAACGAACAACTATTTCTATCACATAGTACCGTTTCCGCACGCCGGGTGACAGGGGTTCACTCGCAAAGCACTTACCAGCCGTGGTGATGCCAGAAAGTAAGTGGAATCGTCTCTATAAGCAATGGAGGGAGGAACACACTCGACATGCAAAATGGTGGCTACTCCAGCCTCAGCACATCTACTGCAGGCGGAGGGTTACACTGACATGTCCCAAAAGGTTTTGGAGCAAGAAAGGTTTGCTCAAGTTTAGCAGCGTACAGTAGCGTTAGCTTTCATCGGAGGACTTGTTTAAATCCTGGCATTGTTCTATTCCAAGACGCACGCCTGATCCGCTGATGATCGCCGGAGAACATGGGTAAAGCACTTGTTCCGCCAGTACTATAGATCCGCATTGGTTTAGAACGTGCGCGGTGTTGTCTAACGCCTGCCCTAATGCATCGTTATTATAAAGAGCTAGCCTGTTAGCCAGCTCGCTAACGTCATTTTGTTGCTTTTACAAGCAAATCGAACTGAAAAAGTCATTATCCTAAGCCGTCTGCTCTGTGCTGGATGTTTGAGGCGCCTCTTATTCCAACACGAATGGCACTTTTTAATGATATCATTTTTGTTGATGTGGATTACTTTCTGCTTAAGCTCCCCCTCCTGTCTCACCAGCGGAAGAATATCACTTTTCTATCCCACGTTGTGATGCGGTCCTTTTACTCGTGGCATTCAGTGATGACGACTAGTGTAATGTTATGGCACTGGGTGTGTGGAGGCGAAGAGCGCCACCTCGTGGCACCTTTTGTATTTGTTCCATCCCAACGATCCATGAAAATCCGTCCAAAAACCAACGATTATTGATTAATAGTTGTGTATGGCAAATCGGTTGAGCACTTATTCTATGTGCTCGATATCCCTGCACTTGATATCAAAGCACTAGAACACTCTTTGTCATTAAGGGCGTATAAATCATTTGAGGGCCCATAAAACACAAGACCTTCCACCATAAAAATCTTATGTTCATTATCCACTAAATCAGATTTGGTGAAAATAACAATCCTTAGAATGCAGATTTCACCAAAGTGGTGCCTTTGGGCACATGGGAGTGAGTAACCCGTGGGCCTATTCTAAAAGTTGCTCACCAGTGATGGAATATTGTGATTTCCACAAAATGCTGCAGAAGCAACCACTTCAAAATGTAAACACTTTATGAATAGTCACAGTCATACTTCTCTTTAAATTCCAACTGTTTCCTAAAAATGCACCTGTTTCTTGATATGAGAGTCAATTACATACATTTTCACAGTTTTCAATAATGAAACGAATTTTGTTGCATCCAAAATGAACGCGTTTCCTGAAAGGGACTATTCTGCAAATTTGTACTTGCTAGTTGCTAGCACGACTAGCTTGAGGGCTAACACTTCCGCGTTGGCTGTGCGTATCCCGCAATGCACCGCGGCAGGCTGTACGTGACAGATCAGCTGAGCTCGAGCGTCGCCGCACTGAGCACGCGCCCGTCAGCGGCGTGCACGCGCCCGTCAGCGGCTCTTCACCAGAGCTCCTCCGGGGCTCCTCCGTCGATCCCGTTGAAAAATGGAACCCGTTCATTGGAAATACCTTTTTGGTTTTATCTCCATCGCAGGAATGTGACGCATGAAGTCGTTTTTAAAATTAATATTATATATATTTTTTGCCTCTGAATCGACGATTCTAGTGGAGGCACACAACATTTTCCACCTGGACCGGTGTGGGGAGGGGGCGTCCTGGGGGTTCGGAGGGGATTCCTCATCCTTTTTTTCTTCATTCCCTGGGGGTGGACCATAATATGTCCAGGCGAAAACAGACCAACCCCTTCAAAGTTGACTGTAGGTATTTCAGCTATTGATGTGCAAGTGCACCTAGGTCTGTTGTGTGATTACTACAGTACGCTTACTTTGGCAGTTTGTGTGACTGTCAACAGAATTGAAAATGCCGACACCGCACATGGCCGGACTGGTGTGCTTTCCAAAGGAAGAATGAAATACAGTTAACATAGCCTTTTGATTTCAGTACTGAGGTGCGAGCTTCATGCAGCTCTGATGCATGCCCAAGCTTTCTATAGTCAACCATTGAAATACACGGAGCCGCGTGAAACTGTACTGTATGTTACTACATGTGTTTACAAAGGATTTTGTAAATTGCCCTGTCCAGGATCTACCCCACCTTTCATCATCACATGGGGTAAAGCCCATCCCTCAACTCCCATGGATGTGTTCGGTTCGAGAGACTGCCGATGTTCTGCCAAAACATCCTACCCGTGCAAAACGTCTTGCCGGAGGCTGATTTGACAGCATTTATTTCCACTATTTTGCAACACACACAATACTGCTTTGAGAGCTACACAATAATGGGCTCGAAATGACTCAAAAAAAACAATTATGCTTTTCTAAGAGACTTGTATATATTTTTGTTAAATTGATTTCATGACACAAAAGAACAAGCTGACATCCCAGATTCAGGACAGGAGCACAAATATAATCAGCTACTGGTTGTTAGTTTGAAATGTCGAGTCAGTCTTTGTGCATTGATTAACCCCTAATGAGTTGAGTGTGATAACAGAATAGTAAAATAGTCATGTTTCCGCCGAGTGAGCCAGTTTTTTACCATGGTACGCTTTGGAATAGTAAATCCTGATCTGGCATGTGTTTGGACCTCAGCATGTGTAGCCAAAATAGCTGGTGTGACATCATGACTGGTCTTGTCTATACAAGTAATTCAACAAAGAAGGACGCAAAGACTTTCTGATAAAGTTTGAAATATGTCCCAAAGTTCACTACGTTTATGGATGTTTGAAGTTGGTTTTGCTTTTTGCCTGGAGGATTTGCGTCTGTCTGTTTGCAGCATTCAAGTTTTTTTTGTGTATTTTTTTTTCTTAGGTTAAAGTTGCTGCATCAATGAACGTTGTAGCACAAAGTTGCTGTCTGTGAATTATTAGGTGAAACATTTTGATGAAAAAGATGGCCGCAGCTAACTGCTGTAACCAGCACAGATGTATGAAGACGTTTTGTCAGCTGGACATTGCGCTGTCCTGCAGAGCGTTGCAGTCTTGTACCGGCAGCAGATGGATGGCCAAGTGGAAAGTCTTCTTTGCAATTAGTCAACTTCAAGCGTTAACATTGATGCACGGCAGCAAAGTCCACGGGCCCGCTATTCAGATCAGAACCCTAATGCGGCATTTCCTGCAGGTTCAGACAGTGTTTTGTGTCAGCATTTTGATGGTGACTGAAAGAAGAATGAGAAGAGGGGGGGGGGATTCATTGATTGGCACACAAAGTTGAGTTTTGGCGTTCTATGCTCTATGTTTTGCTCAATCCCATCTCCCCCCCTGCTCCTCCTCTTCATCGTCTCATGTCTGTTGGCTGATGAGTTTGTCTCTTTGTCTGGATTCAGTCAGACACTGCGTCACCTCCTGCATACAGACGCACAGACACTCACAGATAACATCGCAGTGGCAAAGACTGATGGAGGGAGGGAGGGAGGAGAGACAGATGTACAGACACAGACTCACAGCGGGGGGAGGGAGCATCTCCCACACATCAATCACAAGGCTGTGTGAAACTCGCTCGTCGTGCCGGTCCATAGTTCAGTACTCGGACGCACTCCAACAGTGCAAACAAACGGGGTTGTATGGGAAAAGTGCCCAAACTGGATTCGCACGTCAGTTTTGTTTGGTCAGTGCCCAAGAAGTAGAATAACAAACCTCCTCGTGACATACAGATGACAATTTTGAATCTAGCTTCTCACTATCATTTAAAAGGTTAGGAATTGTAGGAAAATTCTAAATGTGTTTTGGACCGATACCAGTCACAGATACTAGGTGCCTATGCCTTTAGTATTTTTGATATGTCAAATTTAATTACACAACAATAAATCAACAGGCATTTTTTTTTTTACTGAAGCAGATGATGATTCACCAATGTGTCAAACTGCTGCTGATGGTGGTGATCGGTTATTGCTTTTCTTTTTTAAACTCGCTGATCGGCTCCAAAATCTTGATCGCGTGAAACCTAATCAACAAATATTATTGGTTATTCCTTTTCAAGGTGTGAATGCCACAGTGGTATCTCCCGAGAAGGGATGTTGTGTGCAGTTTTGCAGGGGTCAAGAGCGCTAACATAAGTGATGGAGCTAAAAGGAAGTCTCACATGGCCAAAGCTTGGTCCTGCTACTCTGAGCTGGCGGTGTAGCTATGGAAGTAGTAGGAGCTGCACACGAGGGCGGCCGGGCTGTTGGCTGTGTGGGTGGAAGTGAGAGAGAAGAGAAGGAGGATGGCGAGCTCCAGGAAAAAAAAATAAATAAAAAAAAGAGTGCAACCTACTTCCCCCTGTGGGACTGCGGCATGCATCAAACTGCATGTGCGTGTGAAACGGCGGTGGGGGGTTGGGATGCAAATGAAGTGTGCGCGTATGTCAACGCGCTCGGCTGGCATCGCATTCATTATGTCCAAGCGCAGGACGGCTGATGGGAAAGCGGCCTGGTCTGCCTTGTTTTGCTCCTCCTATGCATTCCAAAGCTCTGTTTGATGATGATTAACTAGGTGGTTACAGAGATTTTTGGGAGGTGTCTAGTTTTTGTTCGCAAGCATTGATAATCAAATAAGTGTTCTCAGAGGAGAGGCTCGCACGAGCTACTGTTTTTCAGGGGACCGCTGGTGCATGCACAAGTGTTGAAAAATTAATGACTTCTTATGGTAAATAAGACACTAAAGGCTGATTCTACGTTGCTATGGAGATGAAGAGCCTTGTGTCATTGTTTTGTTGCCTAATACATTTTTGCTATGTTAAGCTCCAGCTAAATATAGTCGCATGGCCATCCCTGTCATTAATTTGCTACTAAACTGATTATTATAGTGCATGTAAAAAGTCTACACACCCCTGTTCAATGGGCTCCTACTATAAATCATTTTATTACCATTGATCAGTTTATATTAAGCGGAGTCTTAAACTCATTTTTATCACGAGTCACTTCATTGTTGTTGCTTTTTGTCCGTGCTCTGTTTTTATCTTGACAAGAATACCATATCTAGCACTCTATGTAGGGCACACCTGAGAATCATATCCCACTATTTTTCTCCAGGGCCATTCCACACTTCCGGCATCACGGGATTTCAGCACACTATCAACATGGACGGCAGGGACGAGTTCACCGAAGACAATGAGTGCTGCGGCAGAAACTCGCAGGAAGTGATCGGACACGAGAGCGCCACAGGTTAGGACGACGGAGGGACGCGGCAACATTGATTGCACTAAAGGGGTGTTAGTGAGAGTAAGCCCTGCCCTGTGCTCTGTTGTCCCGTCTGTATTGATAGGGCTGTGTTTGCCTCCATAGAAGACAGCGAAAGCGACCCGGACTCCTCGTCCAACGCCTCGACCGACGACCACATGACTGCCAAGAGGGCGCCGTGCCGCCTGCAAGGAGCAGGAGTCAAAGAGGTGAGGGATGTAACACAATCACTTAATGTGGGGGTGGCACTTCCCCCTTCATCTCCACGGGGGTGCATACATCAAATTTTAGTGAGCACAATGACATAATTCTCAGAAGAGACCTTTTTAGTTTTCTGATGCACATGATGTGTCAACTGGCTGCAGTAGACCAACTGCTGGCGAGGAAGGCTTTCAGTCAGATTTTTCTTTTTTTGCATGAAGTATCAGTGGTTAATATCTGCATCCTTCATGACTGCCCGATAGATCACTCTCCCATCTTTAATGAAAACAATCGTCAGATAGATTTCGCCTACCAGTCTGTCTACATCATAATGAACATGAACAAAAACCTCAGCGTTCAGTTCCCCTTAAAAGACAAGTGAAAGGCCGAAGCAGCTCTTATTGCTTAGCAAATGTTCTCTATTTCAGCATCAGGGTGAGTCATGTCTAAGATGCTCCACTGCACCGTGTCTCAATGACTGAGTCATAGCGGCTCACTTGCACATTTAACATGTCATTAAACTGCATCGGCAGAAAGGCTTCAGGAAGTGGGGGAAACGGACAGTGGGCCACCGCACAATTTAACCTATTTTTGCTAGGGTCTTAACATCTTTGCAGAATGAACTGTTAGGAATGTGCATTGTGTGTGTACAATCTATATTTGAAAGGAGCTTGCTTTTCGGCAGGAGAATGAGGAAGGCTCAGACCACAACAGCAACTTTGTATGTCCTCTGTGCACGCTGGACTTTAGCAGCCCAGAGAAGCTCATCTCCCATGTCTACCAGGTGAGCTAAGCACAGGCTTGTCACTCAAAGATGAAGCTGCGTTCGTGAAGCTCCACCATGAAATGGAATCGACAATACCAATATAAGTGATATTTGCATAATTTGAATGGACAGACTGATGTTTACATTACATGTAATTTACATGACAAGTATTTTAAGATGATGTTTAAGATATTTCGTGATTATTGTTAATGCTAATTAGCATCTATGTTGCACTATAGCAGTACTAAGGCTGCAACAAACAATTATTTTCCATAATCTTTCAATTATTTGGTTGCTTAATCAATGAATCGGTGAAAAATTCTTGTTAGATTCTATCCCGTTATTCAAAAACAGGACTTAATTTCAAATTGACAGTGCAGAAAATGCCATAACGAGTCAGATAAGAGAGATGAATGTTGGAAATAGTTTTTTTCCCAAAGTAAAAGCAACTATTTGCAAAGGTTTTTTTGTTTTTTTCAAGTGATCATATTTATGTGAATCTTTTGCTAAGCAGCACACAAGCTTGATGAGCAGCAGCAAGAGCTACGTGTGTCCCGTCTGTGGGAGAGCACTGAGTTCACCCGGCTCGCTCGGACGGCATCTTCTCATTCACTCGGAAGACCGTCTCTCCAACTGCGCCGTGTGTGGCGCGCACTTCACAGACACCGACAACTTCAACAGGTGTTACTCGCTTGTATTTCATTTGTTTTAATGTGCATTTTTAAGATTAGAATTACACTGTAAATGTATTTGTTATAAATATTCCATATTATTTTAATTAGTATTAATAAATTATGTTTATACCATGCAGTCATTATTTAAATAAATTAATTGTTTTAATTTTGGGAACTGTATTTGGTGTAGGAGTGTGAACTTGAACTCAGTGGTTGATTTGGTGTCAGGAGAAGAAAAGTCAAAGTGTGATTTTAAATTGTGTGTATCTTCTTTAATCTTGGCTTTCTCTGCTGGTATTTTATTTCAGGGAGAAGCTCAAGGATGTTCTGGACACGACCAGGCTGGATGCCTCCGGCGGAAGTGATACTTGTCCCCTTACCCACTCGCTTTCCAGTACTCCCATGTCCAGTCCGGGACCTGGCTCTCATTCCTGTCATGGACCTGGACCCAGCCCCAGTTCCTGTCAAGGTCCCCAGTCATGTCAAGTCCATGAACCCAGCAGCAGCCTCTGTCAAGGCCATCGAACGTGCCACATGTCCGGCCCATGTCAAGGCCCCTCAAGCCAAGGGCCCTCGTTTCCCTCCTTGCCCGACAGTCTGCTGTCCGAAGGACCGTCGCTGGCGTCCATCCCAGATGCCCTCACCTCCTCCTCCTCAGGTCTTCCTCCCATTCCGGACATCCTGAGTCCGATGCCTGTGTATCCGGCCGGCGTGCTCCTGGTGTGCAACAGTTGCGTGGCCTACCAGCAGCTCGTGGAGTCCCAGTCCCCCATGCGCAAATGGGCCCTGCGCCGCAAGAACGAGCCCCTGGAGTCCCGCCTGCACCGGCTGGAGCGTGAGCGCACGGCCAAAAAGAACAAGCGCGCTTGCGAGACGGACGAGGAACGCGAGCTGCGGCGTCTGCGCGACCGCGAGGCCAAGCGCATGCAGAGGATGCAGGAGTCGGAGGATCAGCGGGCACGGCGCCTGCAGCGGGACCGTGACGCCATGCGCCTTAAGAGGGCCAACGAGACGCCCGAGAAGCGGCAGGCCCGGCTCATCCGCGAGCGCGAGGCCAAGAGGATCAAGCGGCGGCTGGAGAAGATCGACCCCGCGCTCAGGACGCAGATCGAGCACGACCCAGCCGCCATGGCCGCGCTCACGGCCGACATGAACCTCTTTCAGTTCCCCTGCCCCGTGCCCGTCCCTTCCATGGGTAATGGACTCTTCATGAAGCTGCCCTAAGAGGACCGTGGCTCTGACAAACATTCTAAATAAGGGGTGTCCAAACGTTTTATTCCAAGTGCCGCATACAGAAAAGTGGCCACGTTGACATTCTTCACCATCCAATTCCCTTTAAAGTGAAACTTGAATGTCTGAATTTAAGAGGACTGTTGTTAGCAATTCTTCCAAAGATTAATGATTCAATAAAATCTCCAAGTTTTTAAAATTGGCCTTTAAAATTGTTATAAATCAAGCCAATGTACACATTCCTACAAATAAGTGCTTCTAAAAAAAAGGAACAAAGAATTTAACTTAAACTAAATATTACATTGATAAAACAAGCTATAATCACAACAATTATGTCCTTTGAATCCTTCTGTTAATGTCATACATGGCCTTCCAACTAAACTTAAAAAAGAAAATCTAACAAAATAAAAACCACTTATGAAAACTCCAACTTCAATTTACCACTCATGCAGAATATAATAAGACAGGGCCCACTCAACTAAAATGGCACAAACCAGTCTGAAGTTATAACTCGACAGTTCAGTACAACACAGTTCTCAGTCTTTGCATGTTAAATATATTTGGAAACAAGTGTCTGAATTCAGTCTATAGGATCTTTCGAAAGTCAGTAGTATAATGTTGGCAACCAACACAGGTCGCTTTTAAATGGACGGTGGGCCCCAGGTGGCCCTAGGCCGCGGTTTGGACACCCCTGCTCTAATTTATTCCAATTGATGCGAATGTTCCATGTGGTATGGACGACTACCTTCAAGCATGTTGTAAAGAGATTGAAACTGTTTGTTGTACTTCTCAAGAATAGACAGATTGTTTTGCACACGGACCCCTCAGCGGTGGGAGCGGGGATCGGGGGACCCCTCTGCCCTCCTCACTGGTCCACTTTCCAGTCCAGTTCCGCTTCCTGGAGACATTCTACCTCACCCCTTCCCCCCTTGACTGAATGACGACTCTTTTTCTACTGCCTTCACTTAACGGGACCAAAACGCATCCTTGAGCAACCTTGCTTCTCTTCATGACACTCCCCCAGGGCAGCAAAGGGGTGGGAATTTTTCAATAAATTTTGCTGGGAATTAAAAAATTGGGAATTTTGGAGATGTACCAAATTGGAAACTTTCCATGGGAATTAACGGGATTTTATCAGAATGAACTGGGACTGGAGGGCATACATGCAGCGATGCCTTGAGGTAGTTGAAATAATTTCCTGATTACAGTCATTACTCATCAGGGGGGGTCCATATAATTTTATACATGCGGATTTAAAAAAGAACAGGGTCACAGATCATCAGTAAGCTGCAGTAATGTTGTTTTTTGCAGAGGATAAAGAATATATGCAAAAGCAAACCGCTCTCCTTGTCCATCTGCGAGGGTATGACAGTAAAGTGAACCCCTACGTATGTATGCACAGTTTGGTTTTCAGTTTTCATAGAATTTTATTATGGGGGTTAGAACTCAACTTCTATTATCCGCACAAAAACCCATCCATCATTTTTGTGCTCAGGCCACATCCATGTCTAAATAAAAAATATTGCTCTGGCTTCATCTGCTGGCACCTCAATGCCAAGTGTGTTGAACTACAGTGAGGTTTTAGATAGAAAAGTGCTTTGCTGCCATCTTGATTCATCAATGACCCCACTTTGAATATTTCAATGGCAGGGTGTCAATTTTTGTTGCGGGTTAATTCCCATGGAAGGTTTCCAACTTTGCAGAAATTTTGCAACACTAACCACCACACAACCTTTTCTACTTCCTCCTTACATCTCTGCTGCTGGTTCTCAGTATATGTTACCTCTCACAGTATTTTCAACTCATCACAATCTATTGGAGTAAAGCTGGAAACTTGATCAACTTCAGCAGTTCATTTCAAAACCTGAAACATGTAAACGGTATTACTGTACATAGAATTACCGATGGAATTTTGATGATTATAGTTTATAGAAGGTAGTAGAGTGGACTAATGATTATTTTGTCTGCCTCCCAAGGCTCAAGTTCTGGCTTCCTATTGAATTGTTTCCCTTTTGAATTGAACGACTGAAATAAATCAACTTTCCAATGATAATCAAATTTATTGAGCTGTACCTGTAAGTACTAATTTGCTGTGGCGGCTCAATCCAGGTTCTCGTCTAAGTCACAACATTTCAGCTCACAGGAGCATTTTGGTTTAAAATATCCTTCATATGAAATTGTGGCTTTTTTTCTTTTTCTTAAGGTTCATATACATTGTAAGCGCCTCCAAAAATGTTGCCGTAGCTTGAAATCCACCTGAGACGTCACCGTCCTGGTTCAGCCCCTTCTTCGTAGTGCCCGTATGGAAAGCATTTAGTCCACATTCTTTAACTCTAGCTTCAAGTTCATGTACTAGTAGAACAAAGTAGGGTAAGTAGTAACTACTCGTATGACACATGCCTTCTCGTTGATCCTAGTGCAGCACAGTAGTTTACGTCCCACTACTGTCTGCCATTCCTGTAGACGAGTATGACAACTCCATGTTGTTTGTGAGGTAAAACTGTGCACTAGTTGACAACTAGTAGTAGCATTAGTGAAGATAGAAAATTCTACTACTTAGCATCTTCCATTGCAGTAGTAGTAATTTAGTAAGTGGATTGTCTATTAGGCTGCCCATAGTAAAATGTCATTCTAAAATGAGCACCTTCTGTATTATGCATACAAGTATTATTAATGTTTCTAGTGAGGAAAAGCAACTACTTGGCATTTTTGTGCTACTAGTAGGACCCACAAGGTTACCAGTGCATGCCCATGCCCTTGTTACTTTTGCAATACAGTACTTTACTATTAAAGTTTATTTGTCTACTGGTAGGTCAAGATGCGTGCTAGCTGTGTGGGGGAAAAAAAGAGCTGAGACTCATTCTACTAGTGCCTGAACTGTTTGACTAGTGACCACAAAGGGTATACTAGTACATTCAAGAGCTCTTTGTCTTTTACAAAAAAAAAAACTTTTGCATACAAGTTGGTAAACTTCATATTACCAGTTAAGTGAAACTGTGCACTACATGACAAACTCTACTAGTGGACATCCAGCACTTCACTAGTGGTACTATTAGCACACAGATGTTAACTACTGTAGTGCACAGTTTCAAAACACGTCGTTGTCCTAGTAATATGCCAATGTTGTTCCACTCATGATGAGAAGCAGGCTTACTAGTACCTTAAGTGGGATATCAAGC
This sequence comes from Syngnathus floridae, assembly GCF_059516105.1. Taxonomy (NCBI): domain Eukaryota; kingdom Metazoa; phylum Chordata; class Actinopteri; order Syngnathiformes; family Syngnathidae; genus Syngnathus; species Syngnathus floridae. The sequence goes on from NC_142415.1 coordinate 12,761,626, forward strand.
ATATGGACTAAACTTTTACAGCTTTCCATACGTTTCACATGCTTGAAGCTCGTCCTGGCACATCATTTTGCAATATATCGTGAATATTTTTGTTCTTGTGTTCTTTTGCTTTTTTTGTACTGCCTATTACTGCATATACATGTATATATATATATACATATATATATATATATATATATACACATATATATATACATATATATACATATATATATATATATATTATTTACCTTCAGTTTTTACGTTTACACGATGCAGTGACCAATAAGCAGAGACTGTTTGAGTCACTCCTAGGGCCACACTAACAAAGGGAATAACTGTGAAACAGAACCAATTTGATGAGAATAAAGTCAGATAACACTGTAAACTGTTGTGAAATAGTTTTGTTCATCAAATGCGACAACATAATTCCAAAATTCAAAGTACAAATATTGTCATTTGGAGCAGTGCATCTCAAACTTTGTACAAGCACCTCGGCATTACTAATATAGTGGATAGTGTTCAATTAATTAAAATGAGGCAAAGGATTTAATCTTAAATGCGTACATATTTTATATTATTTCATATTATTGTAAACTACTGTGACAGTTTTTTTTTAAATTCAATTGCACATATTGCTTACAAGTTATATGTTAGTATTCCTGAAAAGATAGACACGACCTTTAAAATCACAAAATTCACAATTTGTCTTGCCCCTAAAAAGGGAAAATGGTTTAAAAAAAGTGGCCCAGAACTGTTTTTTTTTTCATTAAATAAATACTTAAAAGTGAAATAAAACTGAGCTGAAAAATGTAGTATAGTGTAAAGCTACAAAATATTTTAGAATTTTGTCAAAGTGTGTATAACATCCATGCAACGTTTATGTTTTTATGATTTTGTACTTATAATCCCAAAGTTAAATGAGCTGATTTATCACTGAAACTATGCGCGGTTCACTTTTTTTTCCTTTTTTTTTTTTTTTGAAGCAGCAGAAGCTTCTCACGAGATTCTAATTCAGTGAGTGGACTTTTTTTTCTGACTTTTTTCTGGATGGTGGCCAGCTGAGGAAGTCAACTGGGTGTTTGTCACATTTGTCTTCCTGCACTGGGCAGGTTGATATCAGATCTGCTCATCCTCTCTCTATCTCTTTACGCTGCAAATCTCTCACTTTTTCCTCCAGCGGAATATCATAGCAAAGGATACAAAGTTGAGTGTTTATTCCTTCTTTTGTTCATGATCTGAGCTGAAAGAATTTTTCAATGTAAACATAAGACTTATTTCCCTCACAAATGTGTTTAAATGTTAGCAAGCACCTCTCCTTATAACTCATCCACCTCACAGTTGTGGCATAGGTAGATTGTTGCAGACTGTAGGTGGAATAAAAGGCCACTAAAATATGCCATTATACTGCATTACAGTAAGTAAGTGCACTTTTTAGAGTGGCTTTTTATTGTGGGCAACCTAAGACACACCCATGCAATAATCTCACCACACTGCAACTGTGAGGACCATGTCAAAAGAGAACCAATCACTGACATGCATTAGAGAGATTTGAGGGAAAAAAATAGGTCTTTTGTGTACATTAAAAACAATCTTTAATTAGAAGCTTTATCTTGTGGGGGAAAAGGTACTGCATGTATGTTTTGCTCAGTATATATGACCACTATTGGACAACTATAATACTAGTGATGCAAAAAGAGTTGACATCTCTGTACTCATTGTGATGTGCTTGATGTTAAGTCGAATTTAGTGTAGTCATTTTTAATGTGCATGTTGTCTTCTCATGTTCTCTTTATTTATGCCTACCATTTTTTCTTAAATACATGATTTAAAAAAAATTGAATCAAAGATGGCCTTTTAGTTGGTATCTATCAGGATTTCCTGTTACCATCCGTGTTTACAGCCTATCGGGCAAGCAGGTTTCAGTAACAGGCTGATTGACGGCATGTGCAGTACTGATGGAACCAAGTCACCAACGTGCAAATAAACTGATTTTACTATTAATGTTCTCATGTTGGTTTTTTTACATTTGGGTTCAGCTCTCAACTCTACATCATTCTAAAATATTCTGCGTTGGTTGATTATTAAAGGGTAAGTGCACACGAACACATTTGTGAAATTATTCCATGTATGCAAAAAAAAGTTGGGTTTTTTGCATACATGGAATAATTTCACAAACAAATCAAACAATCAGCAGAGAGTTTTGATAATAGTTTATATTTATATTTGTATATATATATATATATATATATTATATTGTGTCGACTTAACATGTTGAATGCAACGTCTCCAAGTTAGCTGTAACAATAAAAATACAATATCTTTGTGTCCTTAAAGTACATAAAATTCAAACAGCCAAACAAAAACAATGAACAAAATAACGGCCTAAGTAGTTCACAGAGAGGTACAAATATACAGTACAAATCTAATTTATCCAATAAAGGGTACAAATAATAATACAAAAGCAACAAAATAGAAATATTAATGCTTTGTTAAATTCAGGTAGGTGTAGGGTAGTTCTAAGGGCGCACTTTGGGTGGACAACTCTATAAGGCTTCTCATAAAAGATCAATACATATGGGTACGACCATACGATATTAAAAGTCACTATACAAAGATCAGACGACCTGGATTATACTTGAGGATTGAATGTTACATTTACATCTTTGCATATATTTTGCAGATTTAGGCATTTTGGAAAAGAAAAACAAAAATCTTTTTTTTGTTTTGTTTTTTTCTTCCTCAGTTACGCATTACAACTTCACATACAATGCAGTGTCATCTTGTGCCACAAAAAAAAAAAGGAAAAATACATCTTTAAAACTTGAAACCGTTCCGCTTTTTTTTTTTTTTTCTTTTTCCTTGTTTAAAGTCAACATGGAACTATTCCTCAAGATTCACCTCCGGGAAGTCGACCACCACTCACACACATTATACAAAGCGGGAGTTAAGGCATCAAACAATCGTGGTCAAAGCTTGTGAACGGCAACGGCACACAACTCGGGCAAATCCATTGAGCATTTATTCCATATTCAACTTAAAGTCCGTGTACTTCTTGTAAATTCTTCGTCCTCACTAGTGAGACAATTCAACACACTAGCAAGATACCAAATAAAGGCTTAAACTTCAGTATCATGCTAGTGAGCTAGAGACAGTTGCACATATATATGTATAATATTCATACTAGTGCACGAGTGACATTCTAAAATTCTACAAGTTAATATCTATTGCTTCAGCAGTTGCATGCAGATTTCAATTAATGCACAGATTTGTCTCATCTGCCAACTTCTCCTACTAGAGAGGACAAAGTGCACATGGAACTCAATGTTTAAATCTCAAATAAATGCTCAAAGGACTTTTCCAAATGCAACGATGACGACGACACACAACCCGTGATTTCCATCCTGTGACTCTTCAAGTTAAAGCGACAACACTGCCAAGAAGTGGACATTTAGTGCAAGTACTCACAGCAAGCCAAGTCTACACAAGTGGCCCAAAACAAAACACCAACGGCTGGCACGGTGCTATAACATCATGGAGCGTCCCCTGAGGTCAGGAGGTAAAGACTAGCGTTACTGCTCACGACCCGTCATGGGGTTAATAACTTGTGATTGACCCTAAATCAGGGATGGGGAGGAAACTTTTTTCAAACGAACATGATTTTTATTTTCCCAAAGCCCTGCAAAAAGTAATGTTCTAAGCCTGTTAGCATTATTGCTTGAAGTTGCCTTGATTTTTATTTTTAAAAAAAAAAGAGAGAGAGAAAAGAAGGTTGCTCATATTTTTTTTGCTTTCTTTGAACCAGAAAATGTATTGGTTCTAAGAACATACTGGGATGGCCAGGAAATAGACTGGCCATTCAGGAAAATCACTAAAAACTCTCCAAATTCCCGATGGCCACCACGCCCCTGAACCACCAGAATTTTGCCATTGATCTTCTTATTGGTTTTGAAACATTTAAAATACTCAGACATGTGCAAGCAAACATTTAGAGATCAAATTAAATCCACCATTAGAGGTTTTAGTGCGATTTAGGTTCATCTAGAAATTTTACTTAAAAGCCAAGCTTACTTTCTCTGACTTGTGTATACTTTTGTGGTGTGTTTTTTTTGTTTTTGGTGATGTGCCAGGAGAATTTTCTCATGTAAAATACGCCTTGGCTGGAGAAAGGTTAGGAAAACTACTACTACGTATTACAAACATGATTCAGGTTTGATGTTTTTTGGACTTTTCTAACGAGTTTCTCTGAGGTTTTCTTTGTTTTCAGATTTGCATGGCGAGCGGGAGCAAATATTTCCCAAGCCATAAAGCAAAGAGAAGAACAGTGGAGTAAAATAGCAATGGGCTGAGCGCTACTGCTGTGTTTACTGCATAGAAGACGACGTTGCAGCCGTATCGCTAACAGCGTCAAAACCCCTCACCCCTAAAGTCTGGACACACAATTGACAGCAATGGGGAGTTATTGCATCAAGTTCACCTGAATTTTGCAAAACCAATCAACAAATTGCTTGACAAATATTTGAAATGATACTGAAAATGTTAATACAGCATCACCCTGCTTTTTGAGGAATTGATGGCACCGCATAAGACAGGGCTTTGTCACGACAAAATGCACCTCCTACTTGACTTCCACATAGTACCTTGGCAGAGATTGTGGTACAAGATAGCCCCTCCTTCTAAAAAGAAAACCAAATCTGTGACCATATGAGGAACATACTATTCCAATTAAATGTTATTGAAAATGTCATTTCATGAAAATATGAATGTGTCCAGACTTTAGAGAAACCCTGCAGATATATATATTTTTTGAACTAACATTTAAGCTTACTGGTCACAACACAAGGTAAGACAGCCAGACAGGAGATGATATGAACCAAAAGTATATGTTCCTAACTTAAACAAAAAATAAATTGTTATACTTTTTCAGTAGGAATGTCTGTGATGTGCTGCCTGATTACTAAAACCCTGGCGCGTTTGCGTGTCTTCTAATTGCACTTGTACTGTATCTTCAATGAGCACGAGGAAACTGCAGCATTCATCTTGGCTAATTTGTAAACAGATTTAAAAAATACAAATACAAAAAAAAAATGCACATCAGTTTTCCAAAGGTATTGCCTTGGCGCGCTGTGAGGCAAAAGGTCAGTGACAAAGAAAGAAAAGTGAGGAAATTGAAGAAGTGTGATCAAAATGGGCAATCAACAAGCCTATAAAATGGAGGATGGGACTAGTGCAGCACTTTTTAAAGTTGGGGTGAGACAAGGTTGACTTTTTGGGGAAAAACAATATATCCAATGAGGAGAGTCCTACTTTGGGCTCTATTGCTTTAATTTTGGTAAACGAGCAGACTCGAAACAAAGGCTAACATGATTCTACGGGTTATTCCCGAAGTTCCCAGTCTGCTGTTTAAGAAGGTTTGAGGTAAAGTGGGGGGCAGGAGGAGGGGGATCCTCGCTGACGATACTGGAATGAATCAAGCACTGATTCCAGTTTGTTGCACTTAAGCAAAGACACACAAACAGACAGACATTGAGAGGCGTTAGTGGACAAAAACAGGGTGTGATTGATTCTTCACAAGTTGGATTGCAAGACGAGCGACGGGCCGCGCCGCGCTTTGTGCGTCGGCGTCGCGTAACAGACGCCGACAGCCGGGAATGGATTCAACATGAGACAGCTCCCAGCGCGAGCAGGAGTAGTCCAAGTGCAGTCCGATAAGGAAGCCGGTCGGGGGCGTTCCCGTTGAGATGGCGACCTCCAGTGAGGAAGTGGTGACAGAGGGAGGAGAAATGCAGTGTGAGGGGACTTTTCCTGGAAACTACAAACTTTTCCCTTTGGGCGACAGAAGATTTTTTTGTTTTTGTTTTTTTTGTCAGTTGGATGTGCAAAAAAAATCTTCAACATTCTCAGGCTACATTCACACTCTTTTCTCCATCTGCAGTAGGTCTCCTCCACCGTTGCTACTAGGGCTGAACGATTCAGGAAAATCTAATTGCGATTTATTTGTTTTTTTTTACCTCAATATTGTAATTGTAATTGAATATGTGATTATATTTTCAAGGTCCTTTTGTGATTTTCGTTCAATATACTAAAAGTTGAACTTTTCACTTGTATTGATTTGTGCTCATTGTGGGCGTGATTGGCAAAATGTGTTCATCCATAAAATTAAGAAATGGTCATGCAGTTTGTATGTTTGGGGTTAAAGTTCTGAAATAAAAACTATTAAAATGTCACCAAATAATCATACTGGATCTTAGCAATCGTTATGAGATTGTTTATCAGTTGTGTCTTTGAGCATGTGAAGATTTAAGAGATTGCTGAACCTTTTCCCGGCGATTGTGCTTCTTAGGAATGTGTGACTCGTCAGTCATGTTGCAATTTGAAAACTGCATTCTACTACTTTGTGATGTCGTTTTGAATTTGATGAATCGTTCAGCCTTACGTGCTACCAAACACCGTCGTCACTTCCCTGCATTAGAGCGGCCCTCAATGGACAGCTTGACCTCCTGGGGTATGAACGAGGGCCGGACATGTCCCGAGGTGCTGATCTGCGGACACGGGCCGTGCTCTCCCTTCATATTGTATCTTTGGAGGCCGGGCGAGGACCAGCGTCTCTGAGAAGCGCCCAGTACGGCCCCAGCCAAGGCAGAGGCGTCCGCATGCAACCGGTAGCCGCTCTGACTCCTGGGGTGCTCGCCAGAGGTCCGACTCGGTCTGACGTGAGGCTCGGGGTGGTGAGCGGCTTCTTCCCTGTCCGCAGCCTCTTTTTCGGCCTCCCTCGGCCTGTCCCTGTGCACGCGCTCCGTCCTGAGATGAGCCTGAGGACGCGAGTGCTGCGGGGCTGGCGGCCCCATGAGCCGGTGAGCGGGCTCGGATGCCGAAGCGCTTTTGCTTAACGTCCTGGCCGTGTTCCGCTGTTGGGGGTGATGGGGTTGCGCGGTGGCTTTCTGCGGTGACGGCGGCCGCTGCAGCGTGATGGACACGCACACGTCCCCGACTTGCATCTGATGGCAGGCCAGGCCGTAAAGCTGCGCCGTGCGCTCTGGGCTGTAAGATGACCAGCCTTGGCCAAACACAAAAAAAGGGTGCTCCGGGGGTACGTCGATAGTCACCTTGCTCTGCTGCTCCCCCACCGTAAAATGTAGCGTCACTAGACCGGGCCTCTGTTGGCTGGCGCGAATGTCCACCACCATGCTGGAGTCGATCTTCAGCCCCCCGCTCAGCTCGGCGCTGCGTACAAAGTCCTGAGTCTGCAGGTCCTCCACACGCTTCAGCTCCCCGGTGGCTAGCTGGATGATGGCACCCTTCATGAAGTGGGATGGGTTGCCCGCGGCCGGGCCGGGGACGACGCTAGAAGCTAAAGCCTGTGTCACTTCAGCGGGAGGCTGCTGTTGCTGCTGCTGCTGCTGGGGTGCGATCGGCTCGCACACAGCCCTCTCAGAGAGAAACGCTTGGCCTGAAGGATCTGAAGCTTTGAAGGAGGTCTTAGGAGAGCCGTCATTCGCCTGTGCTGGGTAATGTTGTTGAAGCTGCGATTGATACTCCACAGGGACGAGCACCGGCTGCCCGTTGGCGAGCATGACAGCGTGGGCTGGCTGCCCCGCTTGTTGTTGCTGCTGCTCTAATCTGGTATCAGCATAGCTCACAGGTTGGGCCACGTACCTGGATCGGCCGGACGCAAGATCTGGGTTTTCTCCATGAACGTCTCTGGCTCGCTGAAAAATCTGAGACAGATTCAAAGGGGCGAAGGAGACCTCTTTACGCCCGCCGCTGACACCTTGACTGGAGGAGGACGAGGCCAAACTGCCAACGACCTGCTGCACCTGCAACAAGAACCAGGAAATTTCATGAAATATGAGTAATCAAATCTAATTTAACTTAAAAATCTGCCAACTTGGAGGCAATATTTTGTTCGGCTTTGTCTCAAGTATGCATCAAGAGAGAGGCTACAGCTACTCAGCACTTGTACAATAGAGTAGTTTTTACCAATTAGTCCACCCATTAAAAACTGCATTAAGCACGATAACATAAGTATGTGAGGTGCAGGCATATTTATGTCATAGGGCGTCGGTGGATCAGTTGGTAGAGCAGGTCGTCCAGTGACTATTACTCACCTCCAAATCACTGTCTGGAGTGCTTCGATGGCCCGGTGAGCTCAGCTGGCGTCTCTGGTTGGGTTCGTGCGCCGCAGAGATTGCAGCTACCTGCTGCACACGTGCGTTCCTGCCAGGGTAGGGGGAGTCCAAAGATAGCTCCCTGGCCCCCTGCTCCTTATCCCCTCCATTTATCTCTGGCTCCTTTTCCTGATGCGCACCGTGGCTGTCCCTGGAGGCAGTGGCTCTGGTGGCACCCTGAGGGTGATAGTAGACCGGCATGCCCCGTGAGCTGAGCTCTGCGGCGGACATGACACCGACAGCGCCGAGGTGCTGCTGGGCGGCCTGCTCCGAAGGCAGCATCAGCGGGACGCCGCCAGATGCGGAAACTTTGGCAAAGGTATGAGCGGCGACCTGAGCCTGAGGAGGCGGGGAGACCACGCCTTCTTGCATGACAGACGGGTAAGGGACGAGGTGTGACACGGCGTGGGCCTGACGAATGGTCGCCGGGGGGGAGATTAAGGACCCGGGGACAAAGCCAGGGGGTAAAGCGTATGGTACCACCGCGTATGGGGAGCTGACAAACTGGAGGGAAGAATGAGGGAGCTGCGTGTAGCCCAAATGGGGATAAGGAAGGCCCGGATGCTGCAGGAGGGGCGAGTGTACAGTGTAGGCTGGAGAGATGTGGCTTAACACTGTGTGAGGACTGGTGGGCGAGTATGTAACAGACGGTGGAGCCACTTTATAAAGCATACTGTATTGGTCGACTGGCACTGCTGATACGCCCTCAGAAGTGTCCACGCCGTAGTGAAGTCCCGACTGAGCTCGCAGCCACTCCCCGGACGGAGGGCCTCCCTGAGAGTCGTTGTTGGCCACGCAGTTTGGGATGGAGCCCACTTCCTCCTCTCCAACAGCGCTACCTCCGCCGCTGGCGCCCGTACCCCCTCCTCCTCTTTCAACGGCACAGCTAACTGCCGGTGTCCCCGCAGCGCCGCCGCAGTTACTAACAGGGAGGTCCCTCTTCTTAGGAGGCAGGCACTCCTGGTTGCGTTCCTGAGCTGGTTTCATTGCGACGCTGGGACTGACAAAGTAAATTCACTGGACACCGTAGGAGTGGACACTGGCAAGCCAGTCGGGCCGTGCAGACACCAGCTCTGAAATCCTCCGGCTGACTTCCGCTGGCAGCTCTCCTAAGGGCAAAACAAAGCACACATGAGCAGGAGAACAAAATCAAAGTCTTTCCTCGGGGCACAATGACAGAATGGCCGACTGAGATTTCTTTATTTAATTTAGTGGTTGGAATGAATAATAGATGGTCATGATGCTGTCTCGATGATGTCACTGTTGTAGTACTGGCACTGCTGTTTATCCTCAAAACCAAAGACAACAATCTTGCACCAGATCTGCACTGCTGCCATCTATAGATTTATGACTAGGCCTGGGCGACTGTGTGAAAAGATAACCCCAATCATTTTTGCTTGATAATGAAATCACAATTATTCATTGTCTTGTAACCGTTACACAAACTATATGTACAGGATTTTTTAAAAAGTCACTGTGCACACAACATGAATGGTCCTGTTAAAATCCATCAGCAATAAAGTCATAATTTAGAATCTAGGATTTGCTTTGGTGAAAGTAATGCATGGCAGTTCTCGAGGTGACAATATTGTAATTGAACTATTGAATGCTACACCCTATTTTTTTTAATATAAACAATACTGTTATCAATCACATGCAATAATTAGCGTGCATTATAAGTACATAGTACATGTCCAATGTACTGTAAGAGCTGTTGAGGTTTTTAGCTTACAAGCTACTGTAAGTTATCTGCATTCTATTAATACTTCTACTTGGAACTCCGCTGTTGAACAACATTTTGTCTGATCACATTTTGCTCTCGAGAACAGGAGCACACAAAAAGAATTCTTATTTTGTCTTATCTGGAATGACCATCAATAACATTTGGTATTTAATTTTAATTCCATCACGAGTGAACTCACACTCACTTTCAATAAAGCTTTTATTTTCACACACACAATTACTAGTAAGCATTTTGTGTCTAGTGGGCTACTAGTGCATGATACCTCACTACTTAGTGTGGTCAAGTAGATACAAGTAAAGCCCTGTAGTTTACAAGTCAAATTTAACTATGCACGAGTAGGCCAAAAGTTGCACTAGTAGGGTGGATGACTAATACCAATAAGACACACAAGCGCTTCCATATTTTACAACCACATTGTCATAAGGTTGCTCAACACCTCTTGAGTTAGATCAAGCTATATACTAGAAGCAAATTGAACGCTAGATGAAACCGAGTCCAAACACAAACGGATTTCAAAGTACACTAACAACAATGACATATTAAAGCGTTTACGTCATTTTTAAACGAGTATGTCATCCTGTAGTAACAACCAGCGCAATCGTGGGAAGGGCACAACACAGACATGAGTTTGCTCAATTATCTGGAGGGGGGGGGAAGTGTTCCAACGACGACATCGATGGGCTTCCTGGTTCTGACTTGGAACGCAGTGAGCCCAAAAGTCATTAGAACTCCGTTACACAGCACAGGCACTGTATACACCGTTAACTAGTAGTGGATGAGGCTAACTAGCACTTTATATAACGGAAACTGCGCGTTATTGTACAAGCTGTCTTTTAATGTGAACAAGCGTTTTGCTGTTTAAAAAGTGGAGTTCGAAGGCCTGTTATTCAATATTCGTGTCGTGCTCTATTGGACACAGGTTCCGGCTAGTTAGCTGCTCGGCTAACGTTGTTAGCTCACTCAACTCCACTCCTGTTCGATTCATATCTCTTCACAAACGCCACAGCAATGCGCACTTTGTTCTTGTTAGGCACGGCGACGCAGCGAAGTAACGCGGCCTTACCTCCAATTGTCATCGCGGAAGGACTTTGCTGAAGGGAGTGGAAATTAGGAGATAAGATGAGCGATGTGTGACAAAAATCAAGGCTCAGAAGTCGAGCCCATTTCGAAGGCCAGCGGAGGCGCTCATCGATGACGTCACCGGGTTGATTCTATCGCTCGAGATGACTTTATTTATTTATTTTAATTTAATTAAAGGTGTTCCGCTGCACTTACAAAATTCAAACAATTGAGAAGTCAGCAGTCTTCGGGATGACGGATAAGATGTCACGTCATCCATTCTTTGCTTGTTATCAGCTTTTCGGAGCGATTACGAGGGACCCTCCGTTCATGCAGATAGTGACTGGGCCGGCCCGGCCCACGAATAGCAAATAATTGACGCCCACTCAATTGTATTTAAAAGTGGGGCTGCGTCCAAATTTTAGAATTATGGAAAAGTGTTTTTTTTTTCTTTTTTCTAGAATTAGAGGGGTGACAGCCTTGTGACAAACCGAATCAGCGGTTGAAGTCCACATAATGATCAATGCCTTTTACTCACGTTTATTCCTATTTAACTGCATATATGGCAAAGTTTACGCTCAGTTACCAAATGATATCCTTGTTCAGACCTTATCTCTAATATCTGTATATCTGAATTAAATATTCAACAATTTTGTCAAAAACAAAACAATGCCTTGCAGTTTGAGTAGATCATTTGCAAAAAACCTCCAATGGGACAAAAAAAGTAGAAAATTATATTATTGTATTAATAAAGTAACTCATGAGCTACCGTCAACTTATCCAGTAAAACTTTACGTGGTGAGAAAAAGAAACAAGACAGGCTCCTCATTTGAAAATACAATGTATTGATTAGTTACAGATACTTTGAGCCCTCTTTTCTGCCAGGAAACTTTTCTCAGTGCAGTACCTGTTAAAGGTTTAACGCGCCATTGAAACCAACACAAAAAGACAAGTGAGATATATAAAGAGCATTGTTACAAAGGTTTCCCAAAAGGCACAAGAGACTAAAAGTAGCCAAGACGTCTCAAGAGAAAATTTGCATAATATGAATAAATACATCTGCTGGCTGATCCAACTGTGCAAGAGAGAACAGTCATCATAGAATCAGCAGAGGATGATAATCATAAATATCTCTCCATACAATATATAGTCAAAATTACGTTTAGACTTATTTAGTACCATTAAAATATCAGATTTCAAACTCGTAAATTCTATTGACGAAAAATTGCCAAACTTAATGTTCAATCTCCCTAAAATGACCCATAAATTGGGTAAAATGTGCAATTAATAGCATTTTTGTAAGTCAGACAGCCGACACACATCTTGAACAATTAGTTATTGGTAAGACATCTTACATTTAAGTGAAATGGGTCAGTACTTTCTAATATCAGGGGTGGGTAACATTTCTTTCTAGCTGGGGCCACTGGAATTTGTATTAAGTCCTTCCAGGGCTACAGTAAAGGAATGAAGGAAAGGGGGGAAAAAAACTTTCAGTTATTAAACTTATGAGCATTTTTGGTTTTAATGTCTTTTTATTGAGGTTTTATTTTGTCTTTAGACTACTCTTGCACCACAAGTTCCACACCCCTGATCTAAATATTTTCACAACTAGCTTCTTACTATTTGGAAAGAAAAAAAAACTGAACCAGTTACTCATTTTGATCATCCAGTCTTTGGTTCAGCAGTTACAAAACATGAGGGAGCCCTTGTATAGAAAACTAACAAATGTGGAATGGTTTAAGACCTTATTAGTTCATATTGAAAGGCACTATATACATTTACCACAGATTAAAGTCATTTCAAATCAGCAAAACACCAAACAAGTGCTAGAATTTGGAAGCAAACAGTATTAATGTTTTGTAGGAACTGTGAACACACAAAGATGCATTTTGTTTGCAACACTTGGCAGGGCAGGGCGGGCGGTAGTGTTATATTGTGGTTAGTCAACATATTTCCTGGAAGGTACACAATAAGTTTGAAATCAGTGTTGGTCAAATGCGTCATTGTTGCTGCAATAAAATCTGGACTGTGAGACTCGTGAATACTAATCTCACGACGTGATACCATGGGTTAATCCCGTACAGTCTGCGGATCACGCAAGCTCGGCGAACAAGAGCGGTTATCTTCGGCAAATTTAAAAGAGTGATTTAAGTGGGATAAAATAAAATACATCTTTTAGTATTTTTCACAGTATGAGGGCACATCACAGTAGCACGACACTGGCCAACAAGGAGGATGTACTTTTTTGCATTCTCGATTTATTAATTTGTATAATTTATGGAGCCTTTTTTTTATGCTCTCCCAGTTGTCGCCTCAGATTTTGAAGCAGCATCAATGTTGCAAATTTTAGCTTATAAAGATCTAAAAAAAAAAGTCATAAGTTAGTTTTGTTATCATCTGCATTGTTAAGAGTGGTAACAGCAATTGAAACAAAACCGCACATTCTCAGAGGGAGTCGTTAGCGAGCGTCTCTGTGGAGAGCCAGATCCTCGCCCCATTTAGAAACTTGCTGATGGGGGTTCCGTGAATACTGCGGCGACACAGGTTTCCTACAGGGGTGAAAGGAAAAGAAGAGGAGAGAAATTCTGGAGGGGAATCATTTGGGGAAGCGGCCTGAAAATACATCCGCCTTTGATCAGCAGGGGGCCCTTTTGGGCTGGGGAGGGGGGTGCCGCTTGGGGTGGGTGCCTTGTACTGCCTGAGGTGATTCTGTAGGATCTCAATTTCGTCCACCAGTTGAGAGAGCTTGTGGTAGGCAGTGATGGACCCCCCTTTGGAAATGCAGGCTTCCGGCACCCAGCGGAGGAAGTAGAGCTTCCAGAGGGCCATGTGGGAGGGTGTGAGCTGGGGGAGCAAGAGGCCCCGCTGGTCAGCGGGTCGAGAGAACCACTCCCTGAAGAAGCGCTCCGACGGACTCTCCACCACATATTTCATGGGTGAGAATTCGGCTTTCAGCTCGGACCCCAGGGAGCCTCGTCGGGAGAGCGGGTCTTCTCCGCCTTTCAGTCCATTACGCAGCGTTGCAGAGGCTCCTCGGTAGGCGGAGCCATATTTCTGGAAGGGGAGAGAAAAAAAAAAAATCAAGACATATTCAGAGATGGCACACGTGATTGGCATGGTCGATAAACTAAGACACCTCAGCAGACAGAGAAGCTCAAGCTGTCTTACCTTAGTGCGCCTAAAGCTTTTCACTTCCCCATTGAGAACATATGCAGCTCCCTTGCCAACATACATGGGGTTGTTAAAAAGGGTTTGGTCTTTGGCGGAGAATTGTTGTGACCAGTCCCACACAGGAGGGAAGTACACAACGGGGTCCTCCCCTTGAGGGATGGCTTTATTCCTTGCAAAGTCCTACAGAAAAGAGATGCCATCAGATATTTCTGACCTCAAGCAAAGCATTCCATCAGTCATCAAACAAACTATATTAAGTCAAACAAGCGACACGCAAACGCAAACTGGCCACATCAATATCAGGAATATACTTAAAAAGAAATGCCTATTTTTTTTTCACTTGTTTTCTGTTTTCAACATTCCTCACCATCAAGTACTGGGCACGTTGTTTCGGAGAACTGAAGAGGAAAGTGCTGAAGAGTGGGATCCACATGCTATCACTTAAGACGGTCAGATAAGCTTCTGTAAACTCAAATCCAGCTGGATACTGGTTCATCATTTGCCACACACAGTCCAGGAACAGCACGAACAGCGGGGACTTGAAGAAGAAGAAAGAAAACAGACACAAATGATGTGTCTTGATAAGTAAACCCAAGTGCATTGCCTTGTACAAATGGGCAAATACCTCCTCTTTGTCATTCTTTTTTAAGTGGTTGCATCTGTCCAAGAAGCGATGGCCTGCCATCACCCACTCCTTCTGCACCAAACCCTGAAATCCGACAAGGCTGCGATAGTGAGGATCCACCATGAGCTGCACCAAAGAGGACACCACGCAGTTCAGGTCACGGTCCTCTTCCTCTATAGAAGATCACAGGGAAGAAAATCAACTTGTTTGCAAGAAAACATTTCTATAGAGCCTGAAGTGTTTACCTTGGAGTATGACTGAAACATTCCTTCCATCCAAGTGGTACACCATCTCAGATGCGTGCTTGAGAAAGGCTCTGCAATCAGAGATGATGTCTTAAAAATGTTTTTCAAATTAAACCCAACAAGCCAAACATTCCCACTAGTCGCCGAAACACAGCCAATCTCATCATGTGCAGGCTAAACATAGCAACTGCTTTTAGTTATTAAATAGGCCAACATTTGTGATTCTTTAAAAATCCAAAGTTTTTGACATTCTAAATAAGTGTAAGGGTTTCTACATTCGGGTAGTTTATTAAGTACGACCACAGACACTGGCAGGTTCTTTCCATACCTGACATACTCAAGCCATCGTGAGTTTTCAATGGATGAAAGCCACCTTTCCTCAGATTCCTCAAAAGGATCTGCACATAATCAAAACAGAAGGCTTGGAATCTAAACTGAACACAAGAATGCGGACGAATTCCTTCTGTGTCCAGATGGGACCCAGTAACAAGGCTAACCTATGACGCAGATCTGTCGGATTTTGACAAAAGAACTCTGGATGTCCTGGATGCTGGGTAGACACTTGTCCAGGTCCGAAATGAAGACTTCACTGCATTGTGGATGACTTTTTGTAATGGCCGTGATGATCCTAGCACAAAAAACAACACAGCACTGAGGATGTAGAAAAAGCACTAAACCAACAGCACCACAAAATGTCAAACTCCCTATAAAGAGGCAATAAATAGGGAGTGGTTATGAATGAAGATATACGTTGTTAGATTATCCATGCACAATTGGAAGTGTGTGCTACCTCTGCTCAATCTTCCTCTGCTGCACCGGGTCACACACACTGGCCATGCGCACAAGAGCACTTCCATTACGGTGATTCCAGCACCAAAGCTACAGCAAAGGAAACAATGGCTCAACTTGCTGGGAACTCAAATGGAAAACATTGCCTGTGATTTTTTTGGGATTAACAGCACGTCAAGTGGAAATGATACTCACTGGAAGCCGGTTGCCAGTTAAAAATATAGAGTACTGCTTAAGATCCTGGTCTGCTAGAGAAACTGGGACAACAATGTACTCTGGAAGACTGAGAACCAGCAGGAAAAAAAGCACAATGAGTCACAAAATGTATGCCCTCAAAAAGTGTTTGTTGTTCATGCAAGTATGCGTTAGCTCAATCAAGTACATTGTTCAGTCATTTCATGTGCCACGTTACTAAGAGGTAAACAATACATGCGCACAAAATACTGGACAATGGTTTCAATGCAACCTCTATGAGGTCACCTCGGGACTCAGTGGCACCTCCTGTCAAATGGAGACGTGCATTACAGCGAACCGCTAATGAAATGAGCAAAACAGTTTAGAGTGTAAATATACGGTCTTGCCAAAATATACCAGGTATGACTACAGGGAGGACTTTCAATGAAATTCTAGGAGGTGCAGGCATACTTTCCTTCACGCTCATTGCACTTGAGAAGTAACAGCGGCCCAAACCTTGAGGAGATGTTGTAAAGCTCGTTTATGGAGCATACTCTCCACTCCGAAGCGCCCGTTCTCTTGATCTCTCGATCCCACTCGGAACGTCGATCAAAAATAGGTGTCTGTAATCCTCCTCGCCGGACGGGCGTGTTGAGTCGCTCAGCTGGAAAACAAAGACATTCAATCTCGTTTGCATGTATGAGGACGACACATTTGGTAATATTTCATTATGACGAGAAAATATTTTTGGAACCTTTGGATTCATGGTACCGCCTTCCCTGATACTCAAACCCGAAGAGCAGGTGCAGATCAGCTGGATGGGAGTAGTGAGCAATAGCGAGACAAACCTACAATAAGAGAAGGGCAACAGATGTACTCATGAATGACTGAATCATACTGTACTGTGAATCATACATATTTTTGACAATTTCATTCAGAGTGCCAAAAAACTACAATGAAGGCATTTTAAATGCTTCCAACACAAGAACAAGAGTGACCTGGGAACCAATCCTTTTGCTCAGGATTGCACTGGAGTCACACAAAGCAGGCCATTCAGTAGAGAAGCTGTGAAAAGCATGAGGACACCAAAGAAAACACCCCGTATGTGCGTGCGTGCGTGCGTGCGTAAGGAAGTACCCGACTCTGTAATTTACTATAGCAAAATAAGTTATTATAGGCTGGCTTAATTCCATATGTCGTAAAGAGCAAAAGGGCCAGGGCTATTTTTTTTTAACTTTACACTGTAATTACTAACATTGTGTCCCTAAATATCCACAGCAGTGAGGAGTGGCTAATACATTTTCATTCTAGGACTTCCATGTTGCAGTTACTCTAATAGAGAGGATGAAAATATGACTATTTTCCATGAGACCATTCAGTTAGATGGTGTTTGTAAACCCAGCCAACCATCAAAGGTGTTTTTTTTGTTTTTTTTTCGCAACATAACTGAATTGCACTGGTCAAAAATGTTTATTTTGTGCCTATTGCTGAGGAAAACGTAATTCAATGTTATAATTATCCTCATCTTGTCATTGAGGAAGTGGCTGTGGCACTAAAGCTGTGTGTGTACGCAGAAGTCCGGAAATGAACGGGGCAGCAGCATACAACTTTGACATGTACAGAGGAAGCAAGTGCACAAATTGGACAGTCAGCACTAAGCTCCACTTGCATGATGTCGAAGAAAAATGCTTGTATTTAGAAATACACGGTTGCAGACAACCAAAATACGTCGTTCCCACTAGACTTCTTCAGTTTTTTAGGAACCTTTTGTATTATTGTAAATGAAGCTCAGGGCAATCCAATTCTAATGTTGTGTACAGCTCTGTTATGAATTCAATAGAACTGGAGCATTTTGCTTTAATCTTGATGTATTAGTGTTGTCCACTGTAAAAAAAAAAAAGTTTCGCTCCTAATTTTATAATAAGTAAACCAAGACTATAGTGATGCCTCAACTTAAAATTAATTTTTTTCAATTTTATTTTTTTGATTTATGAGTTTTTTTTTTTTTTAATAACTGTGCTTTCCACTAGCTGCAAACACACAATGCAAATTGCCATTCATTTTAATGGCAAAACATGACTTGAGACGCTTGTAAATTGAGATTTAAGTCTAACCATAGAATGAATTACATTCGGAAGTCAAGGCTACACTGTATTGGACATTTTAAGCAATGAAAATGTACATTTCTGTCTGTTCTATAGATTTTGGAGTACCCTTTCAGAGGATTTATTTATTTTTAACCAAGACAAAGTTCAATCACTCACCTTTTTTGCACTCTCAGGCCCGGCCTCGTCAAAGCAGAACCTTATGATTCGCAAGTCTTTACAGTAAAGGATGAGCTCAGTGGGGTTAAACTTGAGCTTTTGATTTGAGCCCAAAACTTTCTTCTTCCCCTTTGTATCGTTCACTGAAAACAATAAAAGTATGAGCTGAGTATTTCATTAAATGGGGGGTAAAACATAAAACACAAAGATAGGTAGAGCGGCGAAAACAACTAGAAAACACAATCTAGTGTCAGTCACAGTTCGGCCTGATAACGTCCTTTGGATTCAGACAAAGCCCGATGTGTGAGCATGAAACAAACGTGCCTCATCATTAGAGCACACGTGCTTCTGCGCTCGGTGGGGCCAGCATTGTAAGCCATTAGTGAGATGTGTACACAAGGTTAATTCGTAATCGGATGCAAAACACTGCCTTTGTGCTGGCATCACTTGTTATCAGAGGGTAGATCAGACAACAGCTAAAGAGCAGACAGTCATACCAAGAGTTGTTGCAACCAATGTAGGGACCGGTCTTACCTGTTACCACATGCTCTAAACATGTCAGGGGGATGTCATGCTCTCCGAGTAGCAGATGGGACAGCTGGAACTTCTGAACGACAAAACAAAAAGCAGAACGTGTGACTCTATCCACAACAATTTGGTTCAGCTTCATCATCGCCGCAACAGTCTGGTGGAAATGACGCACGTTTTCACTTCACAATGAAGAACAGGAAAGTTTACTTCCTCATTCCCAGTTCAAACACACAACAGACATGGAAGTGGGAAGACAGCAGGCCGTTTTGAGTCGTTCATTCACCCTTTTGCTATTTTGTGAAAAACAGATAGTCCTATTTTTCTTACAGCTTATCAATAAGTACAATGCATGAGCACCAAACAACTTTATTCTTACTGGTTTGGATGGGGCATCTTGAGGGATGAAGGAAACCTTAAAGTTGGTACATATCAACTTCCCCCACAGGTCATCTTGGCTGCTTTCAACACTGATGCATTTCCTCACGAAGTTTGCCTCGTTCACTACGATCTCCCCTGCAATCAGACGCGTTTAAATTTTAGAATAAAATAATAAAGGGGGCATTTGAAAAGGATGTTAAACTTATTTTAATTAAGAGCTTCAGGGTGCAGCTTTTGGTACGATTATTCCCCTCCCCATTCTTTTGACTGTTTTGTTGTGGCTTGTTAACCAGAGGATAGATTACAGTAATTATATGACATTATAGTTATATGACATGTATGCTGCACATGCACATTAAAAAAGGGGAAGCTTTTTTTATGAAGAGGACCACTCATGGAACCAGGAAGCTGCGGTAAATCATGTACGGAAATTTTATTTTTGTTACTGGTCACTTTCACCCCATGTGAATGCATTATGCAAGTATAAAGTATAGCGTTTTGATTTGATCTATTCCTCTAAATGGTATTTCACCTTTAACTAATTACTCAAAATGGCACACCACAAAGTTTTAGTTCAAAGGCTACATTGAGCCACTCCCTTCAGGGTCCCTTGTCATCTGGTCAGCACGAAACCAGAATTATATTTAGAATTGAAAACACTTCTGCAGCTCCAGTTAATGAATGAGCTGCACGTGAGACTGAATTGTTAAAGAAAGACACATGAAACTTACTTTCATGACAAGGGCTTTGCAGTAATTGTTCTGTGCAAAAACTATTTGTAACAAGTATTTCAAATGTCACAAGATCAGATGGAATTTTGTTTGCAAGCTGCAGCCATCAAATATTTTTAAATGGATTTTTACACTGGTTATCCATTTGACTAATCAAAGAAAAGTTCATTTTTGAATGACAAAATGGGAAAGTGAGGTGCAGGTATTATAATTATCCACTTGGGGACTTTAAGGAGACATTTGCCATCTATGCAGGCTTACCGGGAAGTAGCTTGGGCTCCAACTTTTTAATAGGGGGCTCAATGGTCTTCTTCACATCACTCTAAACAGGAAACATGATAACCAGCAGTCAGTGGTTATTGAGTGATGGCAACAATGTGACAATACAATGTAGGTCATGAGAATTGTAACTTTGTTTATAGAGTCCCATAAAAAGAGAAGCCATGCGGACAGAGGTGCCCCAAACACTCATTTGTACAAACCCTGTTTGACCAAATAGTCTTATGTGGGCAGAGCCGTCAAATGATTCCAAAACAAATACCATTATCATTTATTTGAATGGTAACCTAACCATCTTGGCTACACATCATGTTTGTTCCGTGCACCAAAAACTATGAAAACCAGTCATTCAAGTCAAATAGTGAAACTCGTTTTATTGATTTCTCCTAGACAGTGCACACTCAGTGAACCATATTTTAAAAATAAATTTGATTACATTACAACATATCAATTATGACATTCATTTCAAAATTACCCCAAAATTCTGCCACCCCTCAAAGAAATCTGTATGTTCATCTCTCAGTTGTTAAGGTAAATACCAAAGACAGTCAGAAATGTCACCTATTATTCATAAATATAGATATAGATAAATACACATTGTATTTATGCAAACATTAGGGGACTAAAAAATCATCATCATAGTTATTTTATTCATTGTTTTATATTAAAAGGTATTTTATTCTGCCAGATATCCGAATCTGTATTAAAACTGAGGTAACAATATATTCCCCAATTATGAACTTGTCTAAGATAACTTTTTGACGTCAGGTGATCCATAACATAGGCTTTGATTTGAAATTAATTATGCACGGGAGTTGAATCACTTTACATTTACCAAAATGTATCAAAGTGTGTCACCACGGCTTGCAAGTGAAAGTGTGCATGCAATCCATTGGGGAATCTGCGAAATTCCCCACATAACATGTAAGAAAAAAGATCACGAACTTTTGTGTTGTGTTGTGTACATATACCTGCACAGGAGGAAGATAACTCTTGAAGGTAGGTTTCATGGGTTTGACAGAAAACATTGTTTATGTCCGCCCTGTCGACGTTCTTATTAATGGGCGTTTTGACTAGCTAGCGTCCACTGGAGGGTAATAAAAAAAAAAAAAAAAAAATCAAATGAGCCTTTAAGTCAAAGTCCGTCTCAAAGCTGAGCCCAAGGCGTCCTTAGAAAAAATATCACACAAACGTCTTTGAAGGACAACAGGACTCCTCCATTTCGGGCTTGCCGCTTTGTAGAAAAAGTTGTCCCAAGTTAATGTTGGGATGTTTGCGTTAGCTCGCCGCGCACGTTAGCATAAAGCATAAAAAGTTTGAAAATGATAAACGCTCACAACTTTAGTTTTCTAGGAAAATAGAGAGGCCTCCGACGGGCGTCTACATTTTCGTAACCACCTGTTACCGACGTCCAGAGCTGCCAGTGACTTCCTCAAAGTGTGACTAATTCAGCCGAACACAGGAGAAGATGCAGTCAACGGCTTAGCGGCCATGTTTGGAAACTAAGCGGCGACGTCCCGCCCTACTTCCGGACTTCAAGTGCTAGCGTATCAAAAGCTCACATGCACTTAAAAGTTAAAATAAATGAGTTTATTGACAATTACATTTATTGAACAGATATTTAAGGTTTTATGCTGTAACATATAAGCATTCAACTGTCGTTTCTAGTCCAAAGAAGCCATAAACAGTCGAAAGGTATATATTTTATGGACTACAACTCCCATGTACACTTTGACAGGGCTTTTATTTTTTAACATTAACTTTATTTATACGTTACAAACAACAACATAAGTGTTCGTCACACTTTCGCCGTCCTTATGTTGTTTTAAACGTTATGATATGTAGTATGAGAAGCCTTATGTTCTCTTTTATTATAGTATTTAAGTTCAGTCTCTTCTATCCACACTCCCCGGATATATGATCAAATTTACATATTTGACCATGGAAAATACTGAAAAGATGAAAAATATTACAGTAATAACTATATACAAATAACTAAGGGTTCTCTAATATTTTTCACGTTCGTATGCCCTACGATAAAACTCCACTAGATGGCGATAAAATACTGCGGTCTAACGTGCTCTACGTTTATCACTCATGCTGTTCATTTGCAATTTGTAGCGGTTTCTGCTAATATATTCTTTACCAATAAACGGGGGAAGATCTCTACAATTGTTGATTTTATCTGCAGCTTCATAATCGTGCAAACCTATCAGATATCACTTTCAAGTGCTTTATTTTAATCTATTTTTAAATATATTTTAATATCTGAGATGTATGACGGCCATGTGGAGTGGCTGGGGAGCGCACAAATTTACAAAACGGTTCATGTCATATCAAAGAGTTCATAATAACTTCCAAACTCTCATAAACAAATTAAAAACTAAACATAAAAAAAATAAAAATTAAATACAAAAACTAATAAGCGACATTTATGCGAATGAGGAAGTATAATATTCTTCTGTGAATTTTGTGCGTAGGATATTTAAAGTACGGTACTTTTTAATATTAGTTTATGTCTCAAAGTTGCACATGCGCAATTTAACTTCATGAATATTTAACGAGCATTCAAGCTCGACACCATTTGATTGGACCGTCGTGGCTCCGTTTCCTGTGTTTTTGTTTCAGGCACTGCTCGCTCCCTGCTGATCAGAGTTCGAACTAGTCCGCCTGTTGCTGTCAAAGGGATCAGACGACGTCAGTGCTCACGATGGAAGGAGGACACAGCTGAAGTGGCCGCATCCACGCGTGTCGGACAGACGGACACTATCGGAAATATCTGCCGTCTGTTTTGGATTTTGGCCGTGCAGCTACAAAGTTGACTCTTTCTAAACATACACAGCATTGGACCGCCGGGGAAGGAGAACACAGTTGCTTTGAAGATGGTGAGTGATTTTTAACGACCTCTTTTTCTTTTTCTTTCTTTTACATAAAACATTATTTTGACTGCTTGAAAAAGTCGCAATTTCCAAATTTTTAACATGAAGCCGGCACTATTTTTGTATTTGTTTATTATGGGACATTCACATGGGATGTTGGGCCCGGAATGTTTGCACTGACCGGCCACTTCATTAGGTACACCTGTTTTATGATAATGCTCCGTTTTCTCAGTTCGGAGATGTATATATCATATTTCCCCCCATAAATGCAATGCAATACTGTCTGATGTATTAAAACTCAAGATGAAGTGCACTAGTTCAAAATATAGTTAAAATTTAAAGCTGTATTGTTTTCCTTTCAGTTTTATAAAACAAGTGCAATGAATCTTGTGCATCCAATGTTTGACACATGAAAGACGTGGTTTTGTCACAAACCGGTTATTCATGCGACAAGAATCAGGTGGCATGTGTCAGGCTCAGCGTCTGTGTGTGTTGGTTCATTGCATGGAGACAGGTTTTTCCTGGTTACTGAATGGCATCCCTGCAACAGACACACCTAGAGGTTATGTGGCCTCACTCAGCGCTGTGTTTTGGCAATAGCTCCTTCAACCATCAGGTTGAATGTCAAAATGTGGTGGCCTGATGTTCACTGGGGGAAAAAAAAAAAGAAACAAAAAAGAACTTTTGAATGTTGTTAAATAATCTTCAATGAAGGTGACCAACGGGCTTTATCTGCCAAGAGAATGACAATTCCAGGAAGAAGATGGCCTTTTATTACTCTGGATCATTTGTTTCATCTGGAGTTTCATCTTTGATGTGTTCAGTAAAGGACGGTAGCAGTTTATAAACTTGAGTGACTTGTAAGACAAAGAATAAAGGATATGTAACACTAAGTCTGCAGAGTCTGTGGAAAACAAACTATTTAATTCATTTAAATGTATGGCTCTTGGTCCAACGTGCACTGCACCGATATGAAAAATAGGAACGAAGGGATTAAACTCATAGGAAAACCTTGTTAGGTTCATCCATATTTAGCTGTTCTTAAGGCCCGAGAGAATATGCCATGTGATTCAAACCGGCAGTAAATATTTAGACTGCCACCCTAAGTGAATAGCATCGCTCGGTAGTTCTCGCTCGAGCACTTCGGTATAACAGCAGATGGTTTGCATTATTTTCACTTTTTCCCAGACTGAGCCCCCGCTCACTCTTAGTCGCATTCAAAGCTGGCGCGTCGTTCTCTGACCCGTCGCTGGTGTTGAGATTTGCTCTGGAATTCCAGCTCCCTCTCTCTTGAAACAGGACGGACACCCATTTTCACCTGGGGAACTCGTTAGGCTTGTTGTTGCTGTGGTTCAGCACACTCCTCTCGAGCGGTTCCACACGTCCGTCCGTCTTTTCGCAGAACTGATGTGGCTTGTGATCACCGCGGCACACTCACGGCCATGTTCAGTAACTAAATAAATTAAGGGTGAATCTCAATATCAGTTTCTCAGTTGTCCTTGTAAGAGTGTAACCGAATAAAATCTTATTACAAGTGGCCAAGTCTTTTAAAATGTCTCTTTCATTTTACACCTTATTTTTTTTCCATTGGATATACATGATATTTGCATGTTCCACAAACAGCTCTGCTAATTTAGGTGTGTATAATGCTTAATGGTACTGCAAAACAAAATAAATTTTCATTGTTTTATTGTGCATAAGTTATTTAATGAATTGAGTCATTTTGGTCATATATATTCTTTTTTTTTTTCACAATCATATTTGCATATTTTGCTTGTGTCTTTGAAATTGCTGCCCCCCTGTCATAAGAACTGCCCATTTGAGAGTCTTTGATGTTTTCAGTGACTTTATGACACATGAAAGCTTGATGCAATTTCACAGCGTAATGCCAACTTAAATCAAAACAAATGTTGTCTTGATTTTATTTAAACACACAGGCCAAAATGTACTTTGAAAGGCTGCTTTTAGGCAAGTGACTGTTGAATTTAACATGACAGAATGCAAAATGAAAGCTCAGCTCATTTATTCACCAGGTTGACATTTATTAATATCTGAGCATAGACGGAAGGAGTGACAGGAGCCATCTTTTTATATTTTGTTTCCACATTGATAATACCAATTCAAAGTGGAAATTGTGTAATTGGTCATTTGGGTACCCAAGAGTGACACCCACCACATCCATACGGCAAATATTTTGAATATAAATGTTTTTGACGAACTCGAAACTTAGAATTTGAGAACATTCCTTTCTACTTTCGCAACTTTGGGAACTTGCACACACACTTCGCCCATCAGCACATTAATCGTTTTTCTTCCATTATAATATTTTTAAGATTGAGAAAAGTCTAAATTGAAAGTATGATTTAAAATTTGATTAATTCCACAGCCCTATAAAAAAAGGAAGGGGTAATTTTTGTAGTATATTTTAATGTACTTCTAAGCACTAGACTTAAAACAACAATTGCTTCATATCAAATACAAATTTGTTAACCGCATTTTATGGGAGATTTTGGTGTCCCTGAAAATCTTCCTGACTCAGATTTAACCCTCGCAGAGGTCAGTTAGTATGTACCCAGCACTTTTCTCCTCGTGTGTACTATCTTTGTGATCGTGCGACTCTGTGTTTAGGCCTCGGCCTTGTTTTCCGACTGACTGGCAGCCAGACCTTCAAGTAATGTGAATCCTTGACTTGTATGTTGTAACCTCATCTTGCTGCATTTCACAGTGACTAATGAGAAAAGTTAGCTGCATGAGCTAATGATGCAGATGCACAGTGTTGACATTTTGGACTTCATCCCGGCTGGATAATTATTACACAGCAGTAATATTTTATGACATTATCATGAAAACACAGAACTGCTAGAGCAGGCGATCTCGCAAAGTCAGAGAAAGTTTGTTTGACTGAACTGCAGTTGGGGATGGAAAGAATTGAACCTCGCTCTTTATTCGCAACGAGTGTCGTTGCGTATGCCAGAAATCGGCTCAGAATTTTTGCTTGTGCTTCAATTTAGCATTGGTGGGTTGTTTCCATGTGCCTGTGCATGTCATCGATCGATTTAATTTATCGTTGTTCAGCAATGACGAGGATATCAGGATATGTTTGTTTTCTAGATGTGATCGAAAGCTGACTTGTATCTGAGGCTATCTGATTCCATGTGTGTTTCTTCATGTGACCTGGACTATTCAGTTTAAGTATTTAGTTAGTATGATAAGAGACAAGAATTTTGCTTGGCATCCGCATGACGCTACTGAACATCAACATCGCTTTTGAAAAAGCATGAAGGCATTAACCTCAGTAGCTCATCTGTTAATAGCTGACGCTTTCCAACGTAAAGCCTGAAGCCTTTTACTTGGCTGTGATCTAATACAACAATAATATTATTAGACTGTCACTGTAAGGTCCAATGTTGCTGTTGCATCTCAGCCAAAACTTTTCAGTTGATCACGCCGCAACAACTACAGCAAGCTGTCTTTAAGAGCCGCCGCACTTATTTGCATGACACTCTCTCATTGCCTTTGCGGGCTGTCAACAAGGTCAAAGATTTGTGCTCCGGTCATTTTCAACCATTTTTACTTGGAGTTCGCCTTTTTGTGTTAGTTTATCACCTTTAGAATTTATCTTCAATCTGATGAACTGCTGTTAGGGTTATCAGAAAATAATGTGAACACTGTTACACTGTGAACGGCCTCAGTTCATTAATTTTCAGAGTTGAGGTCAACGCATAGATATGAATTCAGCTTTTCTATGTTTTATTTTCTGGTTAATTAACTGAAATTAATCGAATTGATCTCTGTAAGTGCCTACTAATATCAGTGTGGTGTGACACCACATTTCTGGATCATGTGGCAAAAACTCACACAAATGTAGACAGTCTAAAAGGGAACAATAACCAAGTCAAAGTATTTAAAGGCTTGTCAGGTCCTTTGTTCCTCTGGAACATTGTTACACAGTCACTTATTTTAGGACACCGCTTCCTGTCCATGTATAATAAAATACTTCTGTACAGTACTATTTCAGCGAATCAGTTAATTTTATCAGGAAAAAAAAAACATGGTTGAATGGATATGGTTCTTGAACAGCTAGATGCGTCCTGATGTGAGGCGACATTCAAAATCAGCTTCAAAATAGGAAAGGAAATTAACACACCATGACACACACTGCATCCACACAACCAGGAAGAGATTGTTTGCCCATTTGTGGTGTGAAACTGGAATGGTAGGAATGAGGAATTAAAGCAACATCTAAAAATGAACAGCTTTAAACAAACGTAGGTTGCATGTTATTTTAGGAAGGGATGATAGATAGTAAAAATACTACCTCGGCACAATGTGTACTGTATAAAGAACAATTTCCCTCAGATGTTGTGCTTTGCTCTCAGTGACTGAACTGTGTTCACTCAAAGCTCTTTAAAGTGCCATTCATTATTGCGTACATGTTCCCCACACCATGTCACAGGGTGATACTGTGTTTGGAGACACTAATGCCATTGTTCAGCTCCGTTTAATGAGAGGAGAGGTGTATTTTTAGCTAAGACTTGCAGCAAAGAGCATTAACCGTAATGAACAGGGCTGTTTGATTTCCTTCTCACGAAAAACGTGTGTCGTTGACTGAAACTGACCTCTCCTTCCCATATGGAAGATCGTTTGAATTGCAACCCATCTAATGTGTTTCTCCATTAACAGTCTGTTATCTGATACTGGAGCTGCCATTAAAGCCCGTTTTCATCGAACCGTACGGATCAGTGACGAAGAACACAAAATGGTCTTTTAAATCTGGATATATGGAGTCTGCCACTATTCGGGGGGATACAGACTGGCTCAGCCAACAAATATCAAAAATATAATTTACGCCTATTGAAATGGATTTTGAACCCCCGCAAAAATCTTCAAAAAACACTGAAACCTTCAAAATACATTTGACCATGAAAAACAAGGAATAGAAATGGGAATATATACAGGATTCTTTAGCATGTGTGAAATGAATACCATTGTAGCTCAGGTTTTAAAAGCGAGTGTGCAATTGTTTCTTTGCAAGTGTTCAGTAGAAAGTGCCTCAGGATAATTGATTGAAACCTGAGTTGGAAGTTCTGGTGACACACAGAGATTGGTCATGACTGTAGATGGTTTGTTTATGTTCAACCACCGCTGATGCTGCTCTAAAAGAATACGTATACTTTCCTGTATTTGGTGTGACGTGTTCCTGTCTTTGATTTCCACCAGAGTTCCTACCCGAACCCCAATCATCTCAGAGATTATATATCTTTCTGTTGTTTTTTTTTTTTTTTCTCGAAATACCAATTCTGTTTGAGATGTTTCAAATAAGCCCTGAGGATAAACATTGCCTGGACGTAACTGAAACGCTGTGTAATTTTAGTTCATGATGTGTTTGGGATCTTTTCTTTGGCAAGACGGTGTTCTCCATACACACACCCTTCCCTGTAGGCACAGCATTATGTGACTTCACAATTGGTCAGCTCACGTTACCGCCATCCAGCAAAAGTAACAAATTACTAGTGTCTACTCTTTTGATCGAGCTCTCGTGTGAAGTTGAGATCTTTGGCGAAGGTCAAAATTCTGAGTAATATGGCCTCTCTGCACCGTTAGGCACAGTCACATTAGTCACAATGAGTTGTGACTAACATCACACTTAGAAAGCTGGTAATGCTCAGTTTTTTATTATGGTAACAATATTTATGGGTTATGGCTGCTGTTTGCAGTTGTGGTTTAGACTAAAATGTGCAACTTAATCTTTTTGACCTGTAACAAAGTACAATATTACAATGTCGACATAGATGTGGGATGGTTTTCTACATTATAGGTACCATAACTATTATTTAGGAATTGTTAAGTGTGGCAAAGTATTTATACAGTAGTAAGGAAGCATTTTTAATGGCAGTCTCTGTTCTTCTCAGTGACATCGCTTTGTCCATCGTATTCCCCGTGATGGATTGCTGGGTATGGAATTACAAGCAAAATTCATGTCTCTGTTGATTTCCATTCGTCATTCAAATTAAAAGCACGCCACCATGGTTGGCATGTACACATAAGAAAAATAGTGCGGCAGCATAACAAGTCACATCCACTACATCATGTGTTTTTTGATTCCTCTTTCTTTGATGTATATTTTATTACAGCATATGTACATGATCAAATTTACAATATATGATTTTAAATATATACTTTGGGCCATACAAAACAATGAGGCAATGTAAATATTTTGAAGACATTCATAGACCAGATTCAACTAAGATAAAAGTGCCTTAATTTGTGACATATGTTTACAAAATGAGCTTATCTGAGTCTTAATCCTTGGCTCTATCATCACTAGCTTTATTGCCAATAACCAGCAAGGAAATAATCTGACAATGTGGATTTAATCTCGGTATCCCTGCTGCTAGCAAAATATTGGCGACAGACTAATTTCCCCCCCCAAAAGGAGTCTACAAAATGTTAGCAAAGCATTTCCCCTGTATGTTTGATATCTTCTGACCTAGTTCAGTGTATTCTAATTAGAGAGCTGCTTCTTTTTAAAAATGTTCTTGGAAATCTGGCAACACATTCATGTTTAGTCGACCTTTAAAACACTGTAAATAAAAAATAAATTGAGTGCAGGTACAAGAACAGTTTGGTTTAAAAATAATCAGGTCAAACATGGTGGCAACGGTAATATTAACACATTTGGGCTTATCAAACGCTCTCACAGCTCACTGTAGGAAATTTTGGCTCACATTAAGAAGAAATCTTGAAGTACCTAATTAAATATATGGAAATTATTCCCCATCAATTAATATCCGTTTTGTTTCACTTTGCTCCACATGACGCTTGGCCTTCAGGAAAATTTAATTTTTTTCAATTCACGCCACCTGGCTCAATTTTATTTCTTTTGTGGAAGGTAAAATCACAATCTGTAAAGCACTGCCATACATTCTGTTGTTTTCAAGTACAAGTAGGGCAATATTTCCAGATTGCCACTACAAAATGATTATCGGCCTGACTTGTTTCTAATTTTAGGAGGGCGGGCTTGTGTTTCTCATGCTCACGGTGGTAACATAGGCTGGACTGTGTGTCAGCTTGTGTGGTGGAAAAGCACAGAAGGAAGAAATGAGGGGAAAAGTGCCGCTTGTGATACTGAATCAAAGCCAGCCATTTCCTGTTTGCTGAGCCAGCTTCTGCTCTGCGTTCTCCATATATGGTGATGGTATTTGCATGGAAGGGAAAGCCTAGACTTATGGATCAGGACGGATGCTGGAATGCCTTTTCTATGTCGGTGGGTGTGGGGGGGAATCCCCGTTCTTTGGTTTGGGTTTGTCTTATGAAACACTGTCTTGCTTCAGGTTTATTTGTAAACAAACTCAAGCCATAATACACACAGAAGTTCACATTCCATGGTGTCAAAGTATATTGACCATAAAACAAGTTTGAAACATTGGTTGGAAAGTGGGATTCTTCTCAACCACTATCACACTTTAGCGCTATGACCTTTAACCCTCCGCAGCCTCAATCAAGGCACCTCCCAGGCATCTTGGTGTGTATGTCTGTATTTGTGCGTGCCGCCCTGTTTTCCCGGGCCAGCTCCTCCCTGCCTGTGACTGTTGATGCAAGACTATTTTCTCAGTCGTCTTGCCTCATTAAACCAGCTCGAGTCAAAACACACGAAGCTATTCTCCCAACATTTGACATGCTCCTCCTACGTGCACGACTTATTAGTTCACTCATCATGAATCTGCACTTTTTCATTCCAGACAGGTTAATTGTGGCACACTTGAGAGATGTTTTTTTTTCCCCTTCCACTGGATGGTTTTCCCATACACTCTGCAGTCAATTAGTGATATGAGACATTTGTGGGTCTTGGCTTTGTCTATGGAGCCAAAACATGCTTATGTAAAATGCTCAGCATATTTTAAAGCGATGCAGCACATTGTGTGGTACGAGGTTGTACACAATCGGAAGTTACTGTTGTCTTTTGTGTGCTAGGTACATCACTTGAGATCTTTTAAATCGCTCAAAATTGTGATTGGGTGTTTAGAACAGGTGGGTGGGGTGAGTCCAATGTAGTGACGCCCCGTTATTCTCAAGGGAACGAGACCAAGCCTTGTCATGACTAATGAAAATGCGTGCGTAGTTGACAACGCCAACACTAAAAATAGAATGATTTTCTTCTGGCAAATAACAAAGTCCAGATTAAGCCGTAATAAATTCATAAATGAGGTAAACTAGCACAATAAAGTATTGAACTTTGAAATGGTAGATCTGCTCCCATTTATCAGTTTCATCTGTTTCATTATTCAAAAACAGTTCTGCTTTCTCTTCAATGCTGTGCATAGAGTACTTTTCTACCTGTATTTTATGAATGCGCCTAACCCTTTCTACAACAAGTAATTAG
Organism: Syngnathus floridae; assembly: GCF_059516105.1. Classification (NCBI taxonomy): domain Eukaryota; kingdom Metazoa; phylum Chordata; class Actinopteri; order Syngnathiformes; family Syngnathidae; genus Syngnathus; species Syngnathus floridae. Next base: position 12,793,025 of record NC_142415.1, read on the forward strand.
GTTGGAGAAACTGCCATTTTCATTTAAGTGTTGTGGTTGACTTGCTGGTTTTATTCCACAGCGCTTCAAATCTTGCAAATGCTGACGCAAACAGTCTCTTGTATGTTTCTAAGTGACGTTCTTATCAGCTGAAATGACATGACATTGACAGGGTGGCTCAAAGTTGCCAATCCTTTTTTTTTTTTTTTTTTTGTCCGTTTATGAATTCCTGTCTTACTGTTCTTTACTTGGGTTGCGAATGAACCGCAGCCCAACAAACCAAAAATAAATCACCCACATGCTTATAGATAGCCATAGTTAAAAATACAAGTAGCTCAATATAAAATAAGTATTTTTTCAACAAAAGGACTAAAGTACTCTTCTGCTGTGACCTCTTGAGTGCAAAAGTTGAATAGTAAAAGAAGCATGTTTGTCAAAACTCCCAGACAAATTGCACCTTTTGCTCCTTTGAGTCTGTAATCAACACCATTTTTGCATAGTTCTCTCCCACTTCTAACCAAACACTCACTGGCCCAACTTTAAAAAGCACAGTCCCCGTGAACTTAACACCTATGACATATGTTTCCATTCCTACTGATGTGACATTGGTATGTTATTGCAGAAAGAAAAACATGTGCATTTACCTGGCCCCACCTATAAAAAGCAGTTGAACATGTTAATGGGTGTGATCTGAAGGATTAATTAGGCAGTAATTGGTTGTTGTACCAGAGAGGGAAAGTACCTGGGTTAGTCTGCAAAAGCTGTGAACATTTTCTTTCATCGCACAGTGTGTAAAGTGGTTGATTTTCCTCTTGTAAAATCTAAATTCACCCTGGAAGATGTTAAAAACACACCAGTTCTCTCTATAACAAGTTAATGAGTGTCTGTCTGACTTTCCACGAGATTTTTATACAGGCTATGGATTTATTTCAGACAGTGACTGTGGATTGTTTCTTTTCTTTTAGTACTTTTTGATATTATGAAGGAGACTCCCCTCACCATGCTTTCCTACTTTGCTCTTGGGAGGAAGTCAAAGGTTAAATAGTGGATACTCGCAGAGTCATTCTCCGTTCCAGGCCACACTCTGTGATGTGACCTTCTTCCACAGTAGCCACACACTGAGTGACACAACACTGACTCATAGTGCATGATGGATGATCTCACAGTCAGCATATGCAAAAAAACAAGAGTTGCATGTTCGGATGTGGAGAGAAGTCGGATCCAAAAAGAAACACATTGCAACAATCACACAATGTGCAGATTTAGAATAAGTGTTCTTGTTTGTTTTGTCAGATTACCTCATGGCGTGTGTGTGTGCGTGTGTGTGTGTCTCTTTTGGGGAGATGCCACATGCCTCAAACCCACACTTCTTTTTTATATTTTATCTATCCATCTTTTATACTGCGTGTGCTAGATAGAGCCTATTCCAGTTTTTTTTTTTTTATAACATTTTTGTCATTTGATTTTTTTAATTAATTTATTTTAAGGTATTTACTGATCAAATATTTCTTTACTGTTTTATAGACTGCATATATCTGTCTGTTAATATAGGTGATTTATTTATTATTTTAATTCCACTCAAGAAAATGTTAAGTGGGGTGCAAGATTGAACAGAAAATCATGATACAATTAATAAATTGAAAAAAATCTTCTTTTCAAGCTTAAATGCACATTCTTTCTGCATTTATAAAGTATTCTTTTTTTTATGAGATACATAATTGTATATTATTGTGGTTGGACTCTACTGTATCATGTCAAGCAATTGTGGCTCATTCCAATTGGATTCCAATTTGGTTACCTTATTTACTCATCTCATTTTAGGTCTACTAAAAAGTCAAATTCCCTGACTGTCTGGCCCATCTAACTATTTTTTCCTTCTGTGTTTTATTTTAGGGGGGTCGGGGTCAGTTCGGGTACCACTGGCAGAGCCATAATATCAAACTGAGCGGAGTGGATGACATGGTGCTGCTCAGCAAGATCAACGAGGACGCCATAGTGGACAACCTGAAGAAAAGATACATGGATGACTACATCTTTGTATCCTCACCTTACAGTGGCGCCTCGCACCTCGGCGAGGAATTGCGAGCTTCACTTCACCTCCGCTTTTCCCAGAATAGCCCGATAGTGCGTCATCCGCGACAGTGAGTAACCTCGTTGTCGGAAGCTAACGCCCGCCCCTCCTGCGGTTGAGGGGGCACAGGTCAGCCTGCTACCACTGCCAGATGTTTGACTCACTTGCTCAAAGAAAGAAGATTTCACTGGGGTGCAAACTGACAAAACATCCAATGTGTTTTTTTGCTGATGTCAGGCGGATTCCTTAAAAATAACCACCAAAAAAGTCCCCCGCCCCAAATATATGTTGAGTCATTTACATTGCAATTGCATGAGAAGTTGTGATTTTACACAGCTCTCAGGGTTTAGTGTTTTTGTAATCCAAGTACACGCACAATTCAGTGAATGACCAACTCATGAATGAAGAACGACGAAGCCCTTTGAAAAAAAGTTCTTTCAGAAGAAGCACTTTTATGGCAGTTCTCGGGGTTGTGAACTTTACTGGCAGCTTCAGGCCTGAAATTCTTTTTAAATCTAGATGTTGGTCAGCAAACTGTGCAGCCTACTTGCCTGCTCATTCTAGGCCACCTACAATAGCACTTTTATTTATCACCAACAGCATTTTGGTTTCAATGTAATGTCCGCCAATCCCAGTGTGCTTAGCTTTTGCTTTTTCTTTAGATTACACTGCTTTGTATGACCCTTAACCAACATCCTTGTCAGACATACATTGGTCCTGTGCTGATCTCCATCAACCCCTTCAAGCAGATGCCTTATTTCGGGGAAAAAGAAGTGGAGATCTATCAAGGCGCGGTGAGTAGCTGAATTGAACCCGAATGCATCGTCTCAGGCTGTGTCACTGCTGTTTGCGCAGCGTTTAAGATGTTACCGTCTGCTGAACAAAGTTGCTGAAAAGAACTGGGTTGGATTCAGTGCGAGCGTTCCAGCTGGCGGGGGCAGATGTTGCCTGTCAGGAACTGGCCCTGATCACTGGGAAAGCTTGGCAGTGCCGTCATAGAACTGTGTGTTCGGCCAGCTGCACACTTTAAAGTCCCGGATACTGTAATAAATAGTCAATATTGTGCAGAGAAATGTACCGGTTGCTTTTAAAAATAAGAGATTGTATTTATAGTGACTCGCAAATAGTAACTACGGGAAAAACAAAGGATGCAATGCTTATCTGTACTGTTTAGTGCCAGTACATACTTGTGCACAGCGTTGAGAAAAATTCAATGATGCTAGTGGCCCCGGATCACTGCTAATGTAAAACCCGACTTATGCTATCACATTACTCAGTTGTTCGTTTTATTGTTCTCACTCATTTTTTTTTTTTTTCATCAAATTGGGTTGGACATGTATGTGTCACAACAATGGTGGGATTATCGTCCTCATTTTATTTTGTACGTCACAAAAACATTGCATTTGAACAAGGAAGCGTATGTAGATTTTTTTATAGCCATTGCATGTGGAATTCAAGAATAGAAAGCGGAAGCAACAGTGCAATGCATGTTTTGAATTATCTTTTGGATAGTAGCGGATATATGGCTGACAACATAGGGAAATCATTTTTTGGTAAATTGATAGTCAACGAAATGTCTGAACAAATCTTTTGAAATGTTCTCTCCTTGTGATTTGTTTCCTTCCCATAAGGCCCAGTATGAGAACCCGCCTCACATCTACGCTCTGGCAGACAACATGTACCGAAACATGATGATCGACCGAGAAAACCAGTGTGTCATCATTAGGTAAAAAGAAAAAAAAATATGGCAAGAAGATATGAAGTGTTTGCTCCGAATGCTCACTCATATTCAGGATGGGAAATCTGAGCTGATCTATTCTAACTGGAAAGCAGTCTAAAGGTGAATATGATTATAGATTAGGAGTGCGGAAGAACGAACCTAACAGGTTCCTCCACCGTCATTATTGGAGGCGACTTACGGGAAAAGACGCCTTTTTTCCAAATAAGTCATTGTTTATTCTAGTTGACATGGGCTCAGTTGAAAGGAAATAGGCTATGATGGCACCGTCGTCGTTGCTTTCATTGTGGAACTATTATTAGTTTAAACGCAAAAGCAGATCTCCATTTGGACGAAGCCGATGAAACCCAACAACCATCCAATATATTTTTGCAGTATCCATTGCTCAATATGCTGTAAGAACTTAAATGTGTTAAACCCTTGCAATGAGGCCCACATTGGGGGTAAAGTTTATGCCGTTTGTGTGCATTTGTGATTGAAATTGTCTACTTTTGATAGTAAAGTTCTTTCCATAGTTCTCCCATCGCTCCCTTGGTCACACAACTCCTCTTTTCGCTCTCAATTTGCCCTCGATTGCTCTTCTCTAGGTCTCTGTTAAAACCAGAGAGAGACAGATGGCATTGTGGGTTCTGTTTTGGGCGTCTTGCTTAGTCTTTTTTTGGCCTCTGTTGTGAGGTGCTGGCTCATGTGTTGGTTAGTTCTTCGTAGACGGTGGTTTTTGAAGCGTAAAGTACCTTGAGATAATTTCTGATGTGATTTGGCACTGTATAGATAAAATCGACATCACTTGACAAACAACAGAAAGTGTACCTCTGTGATTTTTGACTCCTTCTTTGAATCAAAAGCTGTTTTCTAGGCCACTTTATGCAGCACTGTGTTGTTTCTGGAGCGAGTTGTGCTGAGAGGAGTGATGTGTCATGATGGGGCCTTTTATCCTATGGTGCAGTCGCCTGAGCGCCGCGGTTCCTATAGTGCTTACCTCATGATGAATGGATCCTGCTTCAGCACTTTAAGCCTGTTGTGTTTGCCCAGCGAGCACTTGCTCAGTCACTCGCTTTCACAACATAAAGGCACCCAGTTGGATGATGCGATTGACCAAATCAGCAAACAAATACTGGAAGTGGTGTCATGATGAGGCAAACAAAGGCTGCCGCCAACTGCTGGCCAGGCAGTGTGGTCAGCATTGGCAAGTGTTTCTAATTTTCATTATTTACTTGGAAAATGACCAATATAAGCAGTGATGGGGCGTGAGAAAGTGCACATAATGCCACATTGCATTCTACGCGCACCGATATACCCGAAATAAACAACACATTTTAATAGGGAGGCCCAAAATGTACACTCGCGTGCAGAAGTGTGATGACTTCTACTGTACAGTGAGGACTCGGAGGCCCCATCAGAGCTGAGGTGCCGGACTGTGGGGGAGGGTTAATAGACAAGTGGCTCCCATGACTTCCTCTGGCCGCCGCTAACAGGCTGCAGCTGTTTCTAACACAGCATTTAGCAAGGCAACTCTACTTTAAGGCGATGGAGAAAAAAAAACATATAAAAACAAGACTCCACAGCCTTTCGCTGCCAAACCGCATGCGTCCAAATAAGTATGACCCAAAAGTCAAGAAGGGAAAGTAGAGTGTAGGGTGTGGGAATAGGGATGAAGGCAAGTGTGTCCCAACAGGATTTACATGCCGTCACCAATAATATTTATTTAGTTTATGAACACAGTAACATTTGAGAGAACAAACAAATTTCATAGCTATTCTCTTAGCTGGCCAGATTCCTGTCGTGCATATACTAGGTCAGTCAGATTTTTATCACCAACTTCCGGTCGCTATAGGTGAATATATATCAACAACACTGTCAGCATCTTCAAAATATACTCGCTTTGTCCAGGAAAGACATCAAGTTGCTGTTCCACAGGACATGCAGCGTCGTGTGTACATAGACTTACGTTCTTTTCAGAGACTCACCTTTTTTACACAACTGTAAAAAAGTACTAAACAGAAGTGTGACTAAAATACAAATTAAAAAAAGCCTTTATCTACTGTTCAGATGCAGCAAAATTGATGTTGCGAAAACAAAAGGCAACCAATGATAAAATAATAATATATTTATATTTTGCAACTTCCCATCATTAAAGTAGACTAACAATTTATGACTGTGAATGTTCTCTAGCACAAAACAGGAACTAAATGCCCAAAACCACAAAGAATCCAGAACTGGGAAAACAATTACGCTGAAAAAGAGGACATGCACAAGTTAAATTGGTAAAACAATAACTGTGTGAACTGCACAACTTTTCATCATATTATTCAGTGTATTAGTTAAAGATAACAGGAGAAAGCACAATTTGTCTCTGAACAACATAACTTTTCCTCATATTATTTGGTGTCTAAGTTAAAGATAATAAGACAATACATGTTGCATTTTGTCTCTTTCAGTGGCGAGAGTGGAGCCGGCAAGACTGTGGCGGCCAAATACATAATGGGATACATCTCCAGAGTGTCGGGAGGTGGACCAAGGGTGCAGGTGAGACCTTCTTCAATCATGTCAAAAATATTTTCACAATCCTTTTTTGTACTTGAATCCACAATTAATGGTCGATTTGTGGTGCAGGAAATCAAAGTGCCTCGCTTCGACATACCAGTTTCTCTCTCCAGCTATCTGTCATCGTCTGAAATAAGCACGTCTTGTTTCTTAGCTTGATAAAGATCTAAATGTGACAAGGAAATGCCTGCAATGCAACTGCAGTTGAATTACATATTTTGCATTCACTTCAGTGCGGACCCCCCCACACAGAAATAAATCGGAAAACATTTTTATTTTTTACTCAGAACTTCATGACTGATCAGTTGTCCTGGTTTCCATGAAGCCAAACAGTACAGTTCAATTCAGTTCACCACGAAATCCTGGAACAGTAAAACCCAAAGTGGCTCGCGTTTCCAATGCTTGTCGGCCGGGCGTGATAGCGATAGCTGCAGCAGCTCAGCGAGTAGTCTGACATAATAGTAGTGTGGCGAGCATATATAAAATACCTTAAAGGGATACTTGACTTAAAGTATGAGAATTGGAACGGAAAACAACTTAAGTAGCAGTTAGTAGAATATTACTTGAGTAAAAGTCTTAAAGCATATGACATTAAATACATATAAGTCTCAAAAGTAGTTTTTTGGTATTCAATGTACTCAAGTATTTGAAGTAAAACTATTTTAATAAATGAGAGGTTAGAGTCTTTTTTATTGACCGTGGTCCTTCAGAGTTTTATCCACATTTTCCACATACACCAATATAGCGATTCTCTAAACAGTCTATAAATAATCTGCGATATCTAAAAATAGCAACAATATGTCATATGATATTAGCTAAGAGAAAAGTACAGCATTAATGTAGCCAGTATTTCAGCATCTTCTTGGAGAATAAAAAATATTGAAACAATGAACAGGTAGATGTGGACACTCAGACATTTAAAGTCCCAATGATCATCGTCACACACACATCTGGGTGTGGTGAAATTTGTCCTCTGCATTTAACCCATCCCCATGTGATTTTGATTCATCCCCTGGGGGAGAGGGGAGCAGTGAGCAGCAGCGGTGCCGCGCTCGGGAATCATTTGGTGATCTAACCCCCCAATTCCAACCCTTAATGCTGAGGGCCAAGCAGGGAGGCAATGGGTCCCATTTTTATAGTCTTTGGTATGGTTTGAACCCACAACCTTCCAGTCTCAGGGTGGACACTCTACTACTAGGCCACTGAGCTGCAAGCACCTGAAAATCTTGTCGTGCATTTTAGCTCCATCCTGAAATGTCACCAGCAAACCTAATATCTCGATCTTTTTACAGAGTAGTATAATTCATTCCAGTCTGCATAAAATGACTGGAAGTCTGTCATTTCAATCCGATGAGAGTACACAAAGGAAAGATGTCCTCCAGACAGTGCGTGTTTGTACAATAAGAGTGTGCGAGTGGAAAGTTCCAGAATCACACTCACTAGTGAGGGTGTGAAGAATGTGATGTCTTTACCAAATACACTCTACGGTACGTGTGTGTGAGTGTGAAATGTCGTTCATTGTGCATGTCCCTGTGTGTCGTTGCAGCACGTCAAAGACATCATCCTGCAATCCAACCCACTGCTGGAGGCCTTTGGGAACGCCAAGACAGTTAGGAACAACAACTCCAGTAGATTTGTAAGACTTCCCAATACCTCAAACCATAAGCAAAGTCATACAAACGTACACATAGAGAGGCAGTTAGCTCATCCAACTGGTAACCTCCATAGCTTTCTGTTTGCAAAAACTTCCCCAGTTATATATATGATGGTTAGCTTCTTAAAATGAAAACCAACCATTCCAACGAAATGGTCTTGCGGTTTACTTGGCACAAAACTGTTTTGCAAGGTGGGGGACCGTTTTCCTATTGGGACCATTTGAGTCGTCTATACTAAATGTATATGATGCAAAAATTGAACACATGTTTATTCTATATTATGAGTGTGTGGGTTCCTCTTGGGTTATATATTTGTCTTTAGAATTGCCTGGCGGGCCAGATCAAATGCTCTGTATATAGCCCACAGACCTTAGGTCCCACATCCCTGCTGTATTGTTTCGGGAAGAATCTCTTCATTTTGGCTCCATCAGCCTTAAATAACTGCTTTTGAGGTCGTGTCTTTGGATGAATAATGTGTCTATTCAGTGTCGGGCTACTGCTCTCAGTTTGAGTGCGCCTGGAAAAGACATCACGTTACACGCCCGTCTGGTGAAAGAAAGTGAAAATGCAGTCAAACGCTCATATGGAAGCACACACAGGAGCACGTCAGAGCCCACAGCTCCTGTTTGTGAGCCCACTCCACTGGTCAAAATGTCTCTCTGGTCCATCAGGGGAAATACTTTGAGATCCAGTTCAGCAATGGCGGCGAGCCAGACGGGGGGAAAATCTCCAACTTCCTTCTGGAGAAGTCACGTGTCGTCATGAGGAATCCTGGCGAGAGGAGTTTCCATATATTCTATCAGGTGGGGGCTACTTGTGACCTGTGCAGCAATGAGAAAATGGTTGGCTCACCAACACAGTCTGTGAGGGGAAATCGGGATATGGACTCAAGCATTGGGCTGCAATCTCATAATCGTTCATGTATCAAACGGGGAGTGGGCTAGAGCCTCGACTTGACCCACTTTAAACGCTTCTACGATGAACGCGAACAGATTGGGAGCCATTAGGCCCTCTTAGTTTTCGTGAATAATACCTATTGATCTGGATTAATGGACAGAAATTTTCCCAAATGCACTCCAACATTTTCCCAAAAGTGATAATGACAATCCAACTCCTTAATTCCTTCTGTTTTCACTTCCTGTCAGTGCAATGGTAAATGATGAACCATTTGGCTCCTTGAAAATGTGTTTTAACTCATGTATCTCGAATCTGATGGATGTGAACCAGCACAGCATTTTATGTCATTATGTATGTGTACAGTTGATAGAAGGTGCAGGCGAAGACCAGAAGAACAGCCTTGGAATCACAAGTTTGGATTACTACACTTACCTCAACCAGTCTGGTTCTTACAAAGTGGACGACATTAATGACAAAAATGACTTCCAGGAGACCATGGTAATGTACCGCAGCACCTACTGAACGCATACTTCTCTGTCCCAGTGAGTGCCTCCACAGAGGCCTTCAAGTTTATCGTCATTGTTGGCTCTTGGTGTTGCTAGCATGCCATGAAGGTGATCGGCATCTCGGATCAGGACCGTGCCATGGTGCTTCAGATTGTGGCTGGCGTCCTGCATGTGGGCAACATCAGCTTCAAGGAGGCAGGCAACTACGCTGCTGTGGAGAGCGAAGAGTGTAAGTGGCCACTTTTCCAAGGAGGTTGTCAAGAGATCCCGTTTTGAAGGCGTGGACAGCAGAAGGCTGAAAAAGTGCTTAGACACCAGGGCAAGTTGTATAAATCATTTGTGACACCAGTCCTGGAACATTTCTGACATTCCTCAGTAAGCTAAAATAGCTCTCCATTTACGCATCAAATACTGGGAGTGGCTGCAATTGGATTAATTTAGCATGTGGAATGTGATTGATCAAACTTGATGAATGTTCTGTCTACGTCTAACTCCTTTGTGTCTGTTCGTCTGTTTGTCTGTTGGTCTGCTTTTGTACTCGTTGTGCATGTATCTGTCCACTTAACTGCCCATTTGTCTTCTTCTTCTCTGTCTTCTGTACTTAGCTCGCCTGTTATGTGTGCATTTCTTACTGTCTATCTGTCGCCTTGTTGTCAGTCTATCCATCAATGCTTTTGTCTGCCATATTCTTGCCAGCTGCCACTTAGTTTACCCAAAAGCTCCCATGGTGCAACCTGATGTACAATGGCCACCAACACAAAAGGTGACTTTTACACCCGCTCCAAGCCAAAAGGAGAACTAGTGCAGTGGCATGACACATTCCCAGACACAGTCAATGTGCAGACTTGAGGGCCATTTCCTTTTAAGGGAAGTGAGTCACGTTATTAAGTCAGGGAGGGTCCCTCAGGGGACAGGATTAACGCCAAGTTGGGGAAAATGCGCTTGGCCCTTTTTTAAGCAGCTTGTATTCAGTAGTCATTTTTCCTGACGTGTATTTCAATTGCGTAAGACTAAAATGCCACTGTTTGCTAAATTTGAACACACTGATGTCATTCCTGGATACATTTCTGTTTGGACTTAAAACTTTATCTTCGCTTGATAAGAGTGAATGCAGCACAGAATGTGAATAGAACAGTCACACCATTGTAACCGCTGCCTACAATTTGGGCACGTTTACGCCTTTTACAATTTCCTTTCACTAATTTCCTTTCACTAATTTCCCAAGTATGTCTTTTTAATTGTCTTTTCGTTTTCCCTTACAGTTCTAGCCTTCCCTGCCTTCTTGCTGGGTATTGACCAGAACCGCCTAAAGGAGAAACTGACCAGTCGCAAGATGGACAGCAAATGGGGCAGCACCAAGGAGTCCATTGACGTGACCTTGAACGTGGAGCAGGCGTGTTACACACGTGACGCTCTCTCCAAAGCATTGCACTCACGGGTGTTTGACTTCCTAGTTGAGGTAGCTGTCACTCGTTGCACTCATACACCATTAGAATGAGCGGAAAATCATACATACATATGTATATTCAGACCCTTCAATTTATTTCTGATTTTATTTGCACTTTTAATTATTATCTTTCTGGTTGTTGTTTGAGTTCTTAGTTTGGTCACTGTGATCAGTGTAATATCTCAGAGGAGAAGCTACTGTAAATGAAGTTGAATCCGTCTGTCTTGCTGTCTTAAATGCATTCAAAAATCTTCACAAAATCTAATTCACTACCTTTCCTTTTCCTTCAGTCCATCAATAAAGCCATGGTAAAGGATCACCAGGAGTTGAATGTCGGCGTTTTGGACATTTACGGATTTGAGATTTTCCAAGTGAGTGTTTGACAAGATGTCACAGAGTAAGCATTAAATCAACAGGTCTTAAGGTCGAACATATAAACAGATTAAACACACAGGATAAGACCTCTCTGGGTCTCCATCTCTTGATTGAAAGAACAGATGCTAACCTGTACAATTAATCTGATTATGTGTTTGTTTAGTTGCTTTTATTAGATCAGTGTTGCTTTTCTATGGATTGCAAATAAGGCGTCAACATTACGGTCTGCGAATTGAATCAAATTCCATAGTTTCAAGGCTTTCTTTGCACGGTCTAAAAAGGTAAGCAAGACAGGAAGACGCAGACGAGTAGCACGTAAGGCTCGGGCCGAAGCTCCATTGTATGTGCCGTGAATTACATAATGTGGCCTTTCCTCTTGATAGCAGGCAGCTTGCTTAAAGCTCCCACCCCAAACAAAGCCCATTGAGCTCAGAGGATATCCGTCTTCAGCAGAAGACAAAGCTCGCTTAGCATGTTTGCCTTTTATTAACCACGGCATTGTCCCTCCCCCTTGTTTTAGAAAAATGGCTTTGAGCAGTTCTGCATCAACTTTGTGAATGAAAAACTGCAGCAAATTTTCATTGAGCTGACACTAAAGGCTGAACAGGTGACGTTCCTCAACATCATTTTTACATTTTTTTTTAATCATTTCCTTCCTCAATGGGTGGTTTATATTCTGCCTCTCTTCTGTGTTTATAGGAGGAGTATGTTCAGGAGGGCATCAAGTGGAGTCCTATTGAGTACTTTAATAACAAGATCGTCTGCGACCTCATCGAGAGCAAAGTAAATACAATTATGGTTACTGTACATGCATCCAGGTTAAATGTACACGTCAATGCTTCTTTTTCTGCAATGTGAAAAGTAGGATTGCGATCTTTCAACTAGTAGCTTAGTGTGTGATTAAGAGTGATTATAATGAGATTCATCAGTCCCGCTGAGATGTCTAAGAGCTTTAAAACAAGCTGCTAGTGTCTGAGAGGAGGCATACAGTAGCTCCGTATCAGCGCCTTGTGCTTCAACTGCAAGTTCACAAGCGTCTACTTGTGTGAGTGTCAAACGGGGCAACACTGTTGACTTGTGTGTGTCCACTGGACCCCCACGCTGCTCCACACACTGTCACATTTATACCATGGCTTTTACAACTCGTCTCTATGACCATATCATCCTATCCATTATACTATTGAGGGGCTGTTTATCATCAATCCCTGAATGCCCTTTAGATTCATCCGTCTTTTTCTTTGTGTTTACTTGGCATGTTTGGGATGAATCAATAAGTAGGTCCATAACACATAAAGGGACATTACCAAATTGCAAATCTGTCTCCACCAGCCAGTACCGGGGCACAAAACCAGAAAATCATTCACTGTCACATTCACACATATGGACGGTTTAAAACTGAAAACAGAAAAAAAGAAAATACATTTTTCTTCACTTTTTGCTTGTCATCAATTTTATTTATGCTTTTATCTACACTAAGGAAATCTGTAAACTACAAATCTGGATAACTTTTAATGGGTCCTTTCCATACATACATTTTAATGTAAGACAAAATCAGCACAATCCCGTTTACTGGAAGAACTTTCTCAAACAACAAAAAATACCTAGTACCAGATGGAAGATATAATCAAGATAAGATGAAAATGTAATAATGGTGAATGACTGGTTTTTTTTTTCCCCCCTTGACTTCCCAGAATCCTCCTGGCATTATGAGCATCCTGGACGACGTGTGTGCCACTATGCATGCGGTCGGCGAGGGGGCGGACCAGACTATGCTGCAGAAGCTCCGCATGCAGATCAACACTCACGAGCACTTCAACAGCTGGAACCAAGGCTTCATTATTCACCACTACGCCGGCAAGGTCTGTCCGCTCTCTAGAAACATGAACACGCACATTAGGTACATGTGCAAAGTTTGTTTTAATTAAACTCAGATTAGATGAACATTCAGAGGTGAACTTGTAATAATGGGCAATGGCCTGTCTGGAACGGATTCATGGTATTTCCATACATTTTAATGGGGAAAGACGATTTTAGATGGAAATGTTTTGATTGTGGTCACAGAATGAATTGTTAGAAAGTTTTATGCTTAAGGTCAGTTCTCCTTCATAAATTTGTGACCATAAAGTTACTCCACCTTGTTTTTGGCGGTTTGCAGCATTATTAAATTGTTATTTCAGTGTGGGATTTGCTGCTGCTTCCTATAAATATATCTTCTAATTCTGGTGGTTAGAGTTCTGGTGATGATGTCATCATCTTTTTTGGGGGGTTTAAACCAACATTTCTGTTGCATGTCTGCTTTGTCCATTTATGTAGGTTCAGCACACCTGTTACGCAACAGCGTGACACCTAATCCTCAGCCGTACTTATTTTTTAATATTTTCTTTCATTTTGGGCTCTGGCGGTCATCGTACTCCTCCAGATGTTCGGTGGCCTCGGCCTGCCACACATGCCACATGCTTAATGAGCCATCCCATAATAACTTGAGGGGCTCCCATCACCAGATATTCCTCCATTATCAGGCTACGGCAGCGGAGGGATAATATTGCTCAATTTATGCTCTGTTTTTAATACCAGAACACCTGTGAGGCATAAACTCATTTTTCCCCCAATCTCATAAAATACAATCCATCGATTTAGTCCTATTATTTTCCCACATGTGCAATTTTCATCCCGTTCAAGGTTTAAACAGTGGAGCCTAACCTTCCATAATGGCCCTCTGCTCCTTTCCAGGTGTCCTACGACGCAGAAGGATTTTGTGAAAGGAACCGAGACGTTCTTTTCAGTGACCTCATTGAGTTGATGCAGAGCAGTCAAATGTGAGTCATTTCTGTTTCAATGCAGCCACCTGAGATCACATTCGATGTTTTTTTGTTCATTGGTGGGTGGGATTATTCCCTTTGTGCATTAGTTACTTGTTTGACGGTGTCTAAATTTTACAATTTGTTCAACCTGGATTTTTAATGATAAATCTTCTTCCATTAAGGCAGCACAGTGGCATAGCAGTTAGGATTTGAAGTTCCCTTTTTTTTTTTCATTCATAATTTACAACACAATGTTATTTTTTAGGATTAAATGCATGTAACATTAAATAAATAGTGGTGGATTTTGGAGGGCTGAAGTGTTTAAATTACATTACAATTTGTTTCAATGGGGAGAAGTGATTTGACACGAGCAAAATGAAAGTCAAAGTACAATTACCGTACATGCAATAAAAACATGTGGCCGTCATAAAGGAAGTTCAGGAAGGAAGGCAACCGGCTCATTCTTGAGCGTAGCAGGTTAAAAGAGAAGAAAGAAATGACCGATGTCCAGCTGCGCGTTATTCGTACACACAACCTGCGGGCCTTTGTTCTCCGGCCATCCAGCTTCGAGGCCCACGCTCAAATCTAAATAAACCTAGATAGAAAACAAAATGGGCGAAGAATTCCGACAAGAGAAAGGTTAATAAAATAACAACTACGTGTGTAAATTGTAGAGTCGCTTAGTGCATTTTCTTTTTTTAAATAAGAACAAAAGGAGGCAAAAACCTGTGAATTATAGTTACGCTCAGCCCAATTGCATTATTGCCAAGTCGGTTTTGAATGTTTTTGTAAGACAAGAAAAAAATACACAACAAAGAAGTGTTCAATTACCTCGGTTCAGTCTTTGCAGCACATGTGCATTTGCACTTTCTCAGGCAGATTTTCTTCCTGTCAGTGTAAAACGAATCATTTCCCAGTTTAACTATCTACACCTGTGACCTTGTGTGGGCTTGAAATGTAAATTGTTGACGTTTGGCAAAGGCCTTTCGGTTGATGAATCATTAACTGCATTTTTGTTTTGGGTTGCCGAGGGATGATGGGTGATGATAAGCGACTCTGCTCACCTTTGTCCTCCAACAGCGCTTTCTTCAGAGCTCTCTTCCCTGAAAACCTCAATGCGGAAAAGAAGGGTCGACCGACTACTGCAGGCAGTAAAATAAAGGTAAAATAAAATAATTTAAATACGTAATTTTATATGGCTCTCTAAAACACGTAATGCAAAATCTGTCCCCAAACTGAGAAATTGCTTCACTTTTAACATTGAGATATTGCAAGCATTTTACATGTTGTTTTCAACCAACTAGAAACAAGCCAACGACCTGGTGGGCACATTAATGAAATGTACTCCCCATTACATCCGCTGCATCAAACCCAACGAGACCAAGAAACCCAGAGACTGGGAAGAGGGCCGGTAAGCGAGCGAGTCATTGTGACCTCTTTCTTCATCACCTTCCTGCCTCCTCCATCCATCCATCCATTTTTTTTTTTTTTTAACTTTCCATCTAAGGCCATCTTATGATGCGGGACGTTCCCCTTCTTTATCGCTTTCTTTCAGTTTCCCGCTCAGAGGGCTGAGAAGTACTTGCATTGTATTGTTCACAGTCCATGTACTTCCTGTTGAGTCGGACCCATTAATTAGCACCGGAACCGATGTTTTGACAGGAAGTCTGAGTGTACGTGGAAAAGGTTGCTCATAAGATTGAGAAATTTGTGTCCATTCTTTAAGTATTCGGCCCAATTATAACAGAGAACAATCAGATGGCAGTAGTGTTAAAAAAAAAAAGCTTCCTGTGTGGCAGTCGACATCTACTGTATAAAACCTATTATTGCTACCTACAGGACTTTCCCAGCAATTTTTTTTTTCAAATTAACTCAGTCATATGGACAAGGGATCAGTTCAAAACCATGCTTGTTGGACTGTTGAAAATAAAACGTTTATGCTTAAAACAAAAGTCAAATAAGTCATACAAATAATAATAAGTCAGGTGTCATTTTGTTGATGCATATATTTTTGTGTTCAGTGTGAAGCATCAAGTGGAATATCTGGGCCTGAAGGAAAACATTAGGGTGAGGCGTGCTGGCTACGCCTATCGCCGCGTCTTCAGGAAATTCCTCAACAGGTAACACAACCTCCAACATGAAGAGTCTGTAGATTTGCCAGAAGCAGCAATTCAAGGATTTGAAAAAAACAATTTTGTATCCTTAGGAATTTTCCAATCAGGCTCGTAGGTCAGTTCGTCGGAAAAATGACTTAAAGCGGAATCATCAGTTTATATTTGTTTATGTATCTTTTTTTAAATTTGTGAAATAATTGAGATTTATGTAACAGTCAGATAAAAGATGATAAGCATTAATGAGGTGCAAGTTGGAACTATTTGACATTTGGCTCTAATCACGCCGGCCAGCATTAATCCTACCTTAATTAAAATAGATGACACATAATCTCTAACTTGCCTGTTCAAAGGCTTTCTGAATGCCAGATACAATATACAAGTGAGGTATTTTGGGAACACTTAAAGTATTTGCAATTACTGAACAGTATTTTAGCATAATAGAGAGCGCAATGAGCAAAACCATCAACCTTCATTCGGTGTCATTAGTAAAAGAGATGTTTAAATGTGTTCCAAGAGGTCTTCAAAGAAAGTCTTGGCTTAGTGAAATCTGCAAATACTTTGCTCTAAAGTATACACAGGAGCAGCTATTAAAACAATATATGCAATTTAAGCATGTTTTGACATTCTCAGCCTAAAGTTTGAATTTCTTGCATGTCTTTTACATGAAAAACCTTCTCAGTAGCGACATGTCATAATCAACAATATTTAAAGAGTGACGAAATAAGGCTATATCCACCATGGAAGCGAGACATAATCCAGCTCAGGAATGAACTGACGTCTGTCCTGGTGTCACCGCAGACCTTTAGACTGGGACATAAGCACAACTCCGAGTGGATCATGACACTCCTGAGTGAGATTTGCCAAACTTTTTTTTTTTTTTGCAGGTATGCCATCCTTACCAGAGAGTCGTGGCCCTCATGGCAAGGTGATGAGAAACAAGGCGTCCTCCACCTCATGCGCTCCGTCAACATGGACCAGGATCAGTTCCAGCTGGGCCAGACCAAGGTGTTCGTCAAAGCCCCCGAGTCGGTAGGTTTTTGCCTCTGAGCATAAACTATGGTTACTATCATTCCACTAAGTCATACACATTGTATATGTTTTGTTTAAGTGTAGGGTGTAGAGCCCTGACGCAGTTTTGCCACTTTTGACCTACTGGAATGAACTATAATGCCCACTATTCATTTTGCCTCACTGGTAACATGTAGTTGACCAAATCGTGTGCTAAATCTGTCCTACAAGTGTGCAAATTTGTGATACAGGAGTGGAATGAATGTGACAAGTAGTGACATGGTTGGTTGTTCTACTCGTGAAGCCAAAGAAACGTACACGTACGTGAAGGGTAATGGAACAAATGCCCAAACAGATTTCCATAGGCATCAGTATCCCAAATCGACGTAGGGGAGGAGACGCCACCCGAGCCGTCGCCCCGCGTCAGCATTGACTCAACAAAGTACGCAGTGTGGTTTCAGAGTTGACACAACATCCAATAGACTCGACTTTTTTTTTTTTCCACCCTGTCCATTTTTTATGAAAGCGCCGCTTGTGTCGTGTCTGTGCTCGTGCCTGTTGAGATTTGTATACATCACACGCACGCACGTGTAGAAATGAATGCACAGGCAACTTAGTCTTAATTCAGCTTCACAGCTGATACTGAATGTTACTTATTCACCAGTAGCCGTCCCCCCCCCGCCTCACGCTCAAAGTCCACGTCACCGAGGTGCGCTTATGAAAGTCAAACATGACACCGAATGAAAGCGGCTGACAGGCCTCTCAAAACAAACCTTTCTCTGCGATAAGACAGGCTGGCTAATTATATTTCGGACTGAGGTTTTTTTTTTCCAGTTGTTAGTCGAAACAAGTGAAGATTGTTTGATACTATACCAGATGGCCGCAAAGACCTAAAGTGGTGATTGATGATCTGACGCGAGCTGTCATTCATATTATTAAGCCAAATATGGACACCCTGGCTGGAGTGACATTTTGTGCTGAATGGTGTGAAATGACATGGGAAAGTGGAAAAAGACAAAATGTTCTAAATATAATACACTACAAGTATTTTTATGTACATTTAATTTGAAACGCTGCTCTACTAAGTTTACAGAACAAGAGTTTTGAAAGTGACTTACACTCTGCGGCTTCTGTTTTCATGTTTTTGTTTGATCACTTGTTTCTGTACTGTCATAATGAGCCATAATTATTTTGTTTAATCTCCAAAAGAACTTTGATATCTGCATGTGCTATTTGGAAAAGGTTTAAACAGCAAATATTATTTGAAAATGCGGGATCAGCAGTTAGAGAAACAAACTTTTTCTTTTCTTTTACCACAGTGTCACCTGCTGGCCAACGTGTAATTCATGTAACCTTAGATGACCCAGAAGAGGAAAATAGGACTGTATAAAACAGGCCATCTGTTATTTTTATGCATTGTTAACAAATATTGTTGCGGGTGTGTCGCACTCTTAGTTTTTTATTCAATTATTACATAATAACTCAATCAAAGGTGAGCCATTATTTGGAGCAAATACACTATTTTCTGATTATTTATGTTAAATTGGATAATTTCTCACAGGACACCTGAAGAATTTTCTCGGGAAAAAGACGTAAAAATGGTCGTCTTTTTGGTGTCTATGTATTTCAGTCCATTTGGGGGGTTTGCGATTGATTTCTAAATGATTCTGCCCTCTATGGACAGCTCTTTCTGCTTGAGGAGACCAGAGAGCGCAAGTTTGATGGCTATGCCAGAGCCATCCAAAAAGCCTGGCGGAAATACGCAGCCCGCAAGAAGTACGTCCAGATGCGAGAGGAAGGTACGTCAATTGTTACATCCAAGCCCGGTGTGCATATTGTGCTTTGCTCACAATGTTTTTGTGTTGTGTTTTTGCATGTGTGTATAGCATCTGACCTCCTGCTGAATCACAAGGAAAGGCGACGACACAGCATCAACAGAAACTTTGTGGGAGACTAT
This sequence comes from Syngnathus floridae, assembly GCF_059516105.1. NCBI lineage: Eukaryota > Metazoa > Chordata > Actinopteri > Syngnathiformes > Syngnathidae > Syngnathus > Syngnathus floridae. Next base: position 12,812,117 of record NC_142415.1, read on the forward strand.
CTGGGCATGGAAGACAGGCCGGAGCTACGGCAGTTTTTGGCCAAGAGGGAGAAAATCGACTTTGCGGACAAAGTCACCAAATATGATCGCCGATTCAAGGTGGGTTTGAACCTCGGTTCTTTTGACATCTTTACAGATTGATTTTGTACTCATGAATTCTATTTCCTGCGCTCAGCCAATCAAGAGGGACTTGATCCTGACGCCGAGGTCGGTGTACCTCATAGGAAGAGAACAAGTGAAACAGGGGCCGGAGAAAGGACAAGTGAAGGAGGTGCTCAAGCGGAACATCGGCGTGGAGAGGATCTTGGGTGTGTCTATGAGGTACTAACTCGCTCCAATGGAGTATTATTTTCATATCAATGGAGTATTATTTTCATATTCCTGAGATCCAGTTTAAGATTTTTGTACTAGTATGCTCTTGGTCCTCACTAGTAAGTTAACTCATGTGAAGGCCATACAAACATGGAAGCGCTTCCTACTATTACTCTGATATAATACTATTAACATGATGACAATATTTAAAGTTTGTAAGCCCCAAAATATAAATGTTTTTTTCCCCCCCCCCACCCCAGCACCCTGCAGGATGACTTCATGATTCTGCACGAGCAGGAGTACGACAGCTTGTTGGAGTGTGTTTTCAAAACGGAGTTCCTCAGCTTACTTGCCCGCAGGTTTGAGGAGAAAACCCAGAGGGCTCTACCAATCAAGTTTAGTAACACGTAAGGACACATACTCACAAATTTATAAAAGTCCAGATGGATATTCCCCAAGAATGACTGTCCAGATAATATCTGGGAAAAATATAAATTTGCGAATGCCAAATCATGACTATGTGGGGGTTCACTGTAATTTCTAACTTTTTCTTTGCGTGTTAGACTGACATTGAAGCTGAAGAAGGAGAACTGGGGCATCATAAGTGGCGGAGCTGGCTCCCGACAGGTCACCTTTGTCCAGGGTCAGGGAGACATGGCCGCACTCAAGCCTTCCAGCAAAAACCTGCAGGTCAGCATCGGGCCGGGACTTCCTCGGAACACACGTGAGTAGAGAGAGCCACCATGGAGTGAAAATGAGCCCTGATGATGTGCACAAAACTCACTTGCATCACCTTCCTTTGTCAGGTCCCTCCAGGCCCAGCAACACTTACAGACGCTCTCGAACACATCAGAACACGCCGTCGCGGGCCGCACCGGGTCCCCCAGGTGCTGCGCTCTCACACTGCCAATTCTCCAAAATAGGAGTTCTCAACTTTTTGAGTTCAGGAGAGAAATTTTTTAGTCAGGCCCTAATTTTTTTCCGCTCTCCCCCTGGCAGTTGCTCACCAGAACGGCAACCTGAAGAACACCAATCACATGGCCAATATGCGGAACTCGTTACATCAGCACCACCAGGGCGAACCCGTGCGACCTCACCTCCCCAGCAACCTCAGTCAGCCTAGGGAGAGGGGCAGCGTACGACCGCAACCTGGACCTGGACCCAATCTGGACTTTCTCAGGGTTCCTGATCAAGGAGCTGCAGGGTGAGGAATCTCACATTTATGCGCAACGAAACAGTCATGGTCACATTAGTGTTGTGATTGCCTACTATATACGCACATGTGAGGAGTGATGAAGGTGTTTTTTTAAACCACGTCTGATTTTGCGCAAACACACTTGGGTCATTGCAGAATTGAAGGACGATTTGGGCCACGGGTGGGCAAGGAAAATGCTGGGACTTTGAAGCAGACAATCGTTTCTCCCCCAGTACAAAAGGTTATTTTGCATCAAACCAGCACAAAACTGCTGAACAAGAAACCAATACTGGTCATTCGGTGCTGTTAGGCCCCGCCTCTGGTGCTCTAAAGGGATGAAAATGAAAACGTCCTTCCATTGTGGAATGACCCATACACCTAGTAAAAGCATGACGCCATCCAGGTCGTGTCATGTCGGTCATGCGCACACACGTGTCTCTCTAATTTAACATAATTTGGATAATGTACTCTTTTTGTAGTCATGGAGTCAGTGGAGCAGCTTCAAATGGAAGAATGTGAGTGTTTGCTGTGTTTTGGGTGGTGGTTAGATCATAGTAGAAAAGGTTTCTCAATTACAGATGTCTTTTACTCCACTGCGACGCCTTGACTTGAGAAACAAACATCCCATAATAGCAAAGTGATGCACTTTGCTGTCACGATACCTGAGGTTAATGCTTGTATTTTTGTGAGTGTGTGCTGTCACATTTTACACTAAAATGTTGATTTATTCTAACTGTAAAATTTGGGATTCCAGTACCATTTTATAGTACCATTTGGCGATTACTAATTGCCTCTTGCATAGTCATTGGAGTATTTATTCAATGATATCCATCTTAAAGTCATACTAGTAGGCCAAAGGAGGCACAAGTAGTGAGTGACAATTCCTGAACAAAAATAGATTGCATTTAAAATGAAAAGGCTTTATTTTATTATTATTCTTTACACAGAAAGTAATATGTACACAAATTGCATTTAAAATGGAAAGGCTCAAGTTATTTTTTTTTTTGCACAATAATATGTACACAATAATGGTGGCAAGGGTTGTCACACAATATAAAAACATATTTTGACCCTCAACTCTGAATGAGTTTTCCTAAGCATTCACATAATAAAAGGGAAGGAAAATGGAAAAAATATCACAATAGCAAAAATGTCAGTGTTTCTGTTAGCCTTCACACTACCACAATGAAAAGTGGGTGTTTTTAATTCCGCCACAAAATAGTAAGAACATTGGACAAAACTTTAGTGGCAATGCATTTAAACAATTTTCTAACCTGACAGTAAAACAGAATACTTGTCACCATTTTCACTCCAGTCGTTTAAGTGGAATAGCAGTCATGGAAATCCTTGTATCTCATCATTCACACAGAAATATGAAAACAAGTTGCTCAACTCGTGACATTATTTGCACTTCATTTAAATGAATTTACAAACCAATGTCATGTGAAGGGATGTGTATCTCAGCATTTGCACAATGACAAGACAAATACATGTGGTATATTTTTTATCCTGTGTGACTGAGGAGTTGAAACTATCTCTTTGTATTTTTTAATGCTTTTTTCTTTTTAAAAATCATTCTTTGTTTTGTTTTTGAGTGGGGGGGAGCCGGAAGGGTGCAGTTATCACGTGGTCATGCAGGTGGCACTAATACACGTCATTACTGTTTGCTGTGTCGTAACTAGAGCTCACCGACCGTCAACCACCAGACCTCCACCAGGCGGCGGACGACCCAAGCCTGCACCCAAGCCAAAACCTCAGGTGCCCCAGTGCAAAGCCCTGTACGCCTACGACGCCCAGGACACGGACGAGCTTAGCTTCAATGCCAACGACATTATTGATATCATCAAAGAGGGTATGTGGACATTACGAATTTTAAAGGAAGTGATCATTGAACGGCGTCCAAAAGAGACTATTTAAAATGTGGATTATTTCAGACGCTTCTGGTTGGTGGTCAGGACGTCTGCGAGGGAAGCAAGGCCTTTTCCCCAACAACTATGTGGCCAAGATCTAGAAGGACGGATGGACCACCGGACAGGATGAAGGAGTTCCTATGACGTTCCTCCCGGTGGAGCGTCAAGAAGCACTGTGGGATTTCTAGGTGAATCCTCCACTACTGCCTTGCATAATCCATGAATGTAAACTCTCTTTGTCAGTCAACTTCCCCAACACAAGAGGGACTACTTTGTCCTTTTCGGAAGTGCTGAACAAAAAAAACAACACAATTATTTATTGTATTTATACATGCTTTCTGTCCTGATCACCTTTTTTTGCTGAGGAACCCTTTCAAAATTACAATACACATAATCTGGGAACAGGCTGTGATTTATGATTTTTATTTTTTAAATCCTTCTTACCGTGAGATGATTCCTAACTAAAAGATGGCGTCATATTTATTATGTAATTGTAAAGCTTGCAGGGAATGGATGTTAAGTCGTGATTTTATACCGTTTTTAGACACCAAAGATAGTCAGCATCTCTGTGTGTACTGGAACCTGAGCACGCTGTCTGTGGTGTGTTAGCACTTTATCAGTACAGGTACTACTACCTTGGACACACACTTTGTTGAGTCAAGTCATGAAGGCCCACGGGATTTTGTTTACACTTTTACACAATGATATGTTGAGCGCCCTTTCTCTTTCTGTTCAAATGAAATGCCCTTTGAGCATTTACTCCTAGAACCTGCACTAGTAACACGCTTTGTCCTTGCTAGTAAGACAACTCAGAGCACTAGTGGACCGATTAGGGCACACTCGTAAAACTGGCCAGTCACATTTTCATACACTAATCTTGTGCAGAGTTTCTCTAATAGTTAGTTGTCTTGCTAGTACGCCAAACTTTCCCTACTAGTGTTCGGAAATGTCCTACTAATTGCAATCTGATATCCAATTTAAGGTCGCCCTGGTAGGCCAAAAAAGGCACCAGCAGTATAAAATGTCTTACTGGTGGACAACTGAGGATACTAGAACGTAAACCTTAAGATGGATATCAAATATAGAGTAAATGCTCCGATGACATTCCAAACAAAGAGCGGCGTTTTGTCAGTAAATGAAGAATTGTTGTATATTAGTCTGAATACTCACAGGGTCGCTTTAAGGCTCCTCTCACACACGACGGTGATTCCTTTTTCTTGTTTTGTGTTCACAGAGGTATTTTTTTTTCTTTTTGTGCACTGCAAGTTGCATTTTTCTTTCGCATTCCTCACTTGGGTTATGTTTGACCAAATAACCACATGTGCTCCAAATTGCTTTCTCAACTGCTGGGACTTATCACTTTGGATCTTGGATGGTTCAAAAGCATCCTTGTGCAATACAAGACAGTAAATGAAACTTTTTTATTTTAAATAAAGCATGTATTGTTGAACAGGGTTTATTTTTATTTCCAATGAGTGTACCTGAAGTGTTGTGTGAATGCTGAAAAACTTTCAACATTTCTCCACCGATTAAAACCATTACAATTTCGGTCGGGCATATGTGGAAGCTGTTTTTATCGCAGCACCCTAATTCATAGGTGTCAAACCTAAGGCCCGAGGGCCAGATACAGCCCGCCACATCATTTTTTGTGGCCCACAAAGATAAATTGTGCAACGACTTCATGTGTCAATACTCAAATTACGAGTTGTATTCACTTTTAAAATATTGCTCAGAATTATTAGTACCAGTCATCTTTTTATTTGAAGTTTTTACTTGTCTCTGCGCGTCCCCTGCCATCATGAAAAGGGGAAAAACAAATTCAATAGTTTTTATTATAAAGTCATTTTCCTTTTAACCTCAATAATTGTGTATCATTTTGAACCAAAATCGCTGAATTTTTATAGTTATTTTAAAACCGAAGACGATTCGCTCGGAGGAGCCAACGTCCTGTTTAGCCTCCTCTGAGGATTGCGTAATCACACGGCTACCTATGTTGACAGGTTACTGAACTGCTCTCTGTCTTTATGTCGTTGTTTAAGTGTTCAAACACTGTGGCTATATTAATTAATTTCCGTAGTTAAACTGGTGTATATAATGTGATTTTTGTGATCTGTCTGTAACGTCGTGTTTCACAAACGGCTTTGAAAAGAGACCCAACGGAGGCAACGAAAAAAGTTCTTCAGCCTTATGGCAGGGGGTGCTAGTGATCCCGGGATGCTTCATGCACCTACCTGTAGAATAAGAGATCTCCAGTTCAAATTGACAGTGAACACCTGAGGAGCAGTCGTCCATTTGTTTCGTTTTACACACGTTTTTTTTTCTTCTGGTTTTACATTTCGTTTTACAATGGAGGATTACTTATTCAAACGATTTAAGGTCGAAGCAGGAGGTCATCAGTAAAGGAAGACCAACTCCGGAGCTAAAAAGTTTGATTCGGACAACGGGACTTCGGAACGGAGTGGTACGTACAATCGAAAACAAGTTTTTGATTTCATGTGCTGTATTGAGTGTTTTTATGTGAGAAGACTGCTGATGAGATTTTAATTAAAGTAGTTAAAATTAAATAATGAATAAGCCACACTAGAGCAGCGTTCCCCAACCTTTTTTGTGACACGGTTAGGTGCCGGACAAATTTTTACCGAGGGGTGACGTCAGTGCCTCCCCAGTCATGAGCCTCACCGTACGTCACTACTATACTGTATATAAGGCATTATTGACAATGGCCCTCCGAAGGAAACTATGACTACGATGTGGCCCGCGACAAAAATGAGTTTGACACCCCTGCCCTAATTCCTACATTTTCCATTCCCATTGAAATGAAGACTTTTTTCCACATGCCTCCCAGTTACTGAGCAGTGGTTTTTTTGTTGTTGTTTTAGTGGCCGTGATGATTATTTTTTCCATTTAAAAAATTCAACCCTTTCAATTTCACGCAAAAATACATATTTTCATCAAAGAACAAAAATGACACCACTCAGAAGAAGAGTTATCCAAGTTTATTAATATTTTTTAAACTAATATAAATCCCACAGAATATGCTTCTGGTGCCTTTGAAGGGTGTGTGATGAGAGCATGTATACCTGCTTTTGATTCATTAAGTACTGCATTTCATCACTCCGTTCAAAATATTTTTTTTCTTTTTTTTAACGGGGTTTCATAGTCAAAGTGGAAATACATGGCCTCAACATGGCGTCGTAATCACAACTAATCCTGCCGTTTCTCTCTTGTGCAAGTTTTATGCCAGTGAACACTTTAGCGTGTCATCTTTTCGCACAGCTGATGCTCAACTACGGACACAGAGGGGTTGGGGTGTGGGGGGGGACACTATATGTAGCCATCTAGCTATCCGTCGAGCAATCTATCCGTGATGTGACCACCCGCATGTGTACCTACAAGCCCCGTTTCTGGACGAGGGTTGTGTAACATTCTTTCTGCGTGAAACAGATGCGACTAGCGTGTTGACAGTTGTGGGGCGTAAGTTGAGAAAATACTGTGTCCAAGTATGTGAATGTGCACTAATACAGCAGCTGATTTGTTAAACATAGTTTCCCCTAGTTAGGAACGTCTAGGAATGCTTCTTTATTTAAAACAAAAACATCTTTCACTAAAAATCCACATCCTCTAAACAAACTATTCAATACAATGATTGGTAAAAATGAACTCTACCATGTTGTTGTGGAGGCTGACATTCTAGTCTAGTAAAGCGAGGCCTCGCAGCTTTACAAGAGCAACTTGTCCTTGCCTTTAAGCCCGTGGGTAAATGTGCAAACAAATGCATTTTGCAAGGAAACATGCGGGGTAGGAGGGAGGTGGGGGCGGGGAATATGACAAAACAATCCAAAAGCTACATAAAAGCTTTATAAATACATAAACTCTTAATGGAGAAGTGATAGCCGGCACTGTCAAGATGTTCCTAGTAGTAGAGCTGCGCAGGTCTATTCATTGCCTTCTTTGGTTGACTGCAGTACTCAGGAGGAAATGAAGATGAATATGGAAACTAAAGTGTTCGTTAGAAAGACACGTGGCACGGATGGGAGGGGCGGGGGGTAAAAAAATCAAACAGCATCAACTCTCAGCAGACAACTGCGCCTCAATGTCCACTCTGCAGATGGGGCACTTCTTGTTGGTGAGCAGCCACTGGTCCACGCACAGCTGGTGGAAGAGGTGCATGCACGGCAAACGCCTGGTTGGGAAGAAAATTATTTAGCCACTCTTAGAAGTTCAGATTTGTAAATTATGCTGAATACATATGAATATCCTCTTTGTAGTCTAAAGGGGCAAAGTGCTAGCGCCACCCCTGGTCATGTTTGGCTGAGGTTGAAATGAAGTAAACGGGGTCTTTTTATTTGGTGAATTTGTTCTTACCCCCCCCTTCCCCTCCAAATAAATGCTTAATTAATTAATCAATTATTAATGCAATTATGCTTTCGGGCCAAGACACATTTTGTCACCAGAGGGTAGGCCTTTAGAAAAATGCTGTGCAAGTGTCAAAATGGCAGCCCAGTGGGACCTCATTTTGAGACACTCTTGGGTTTTCTGCAGATACCTTGGAGGTTGTGAAAGTGAGCAAAGTGAAATGAGCTCGGGGACTCACCTGACATCCTCCCCCTCCTCCAGTATGGACAGACAGATGGTGCATTTCTCCTCTGTGTCTTCGTCCGCCCCCTCGTCTTCATCCTGCTTGCCGTGCAGCTTTCTCTACAGGTGACAAACATTTGGCGACATCAGAAGCCACGTGCAGATAATCCCATTGTTTAAAAAAAAAAAAACAAAAAAAAAAACAAAAAAAAAAACATGAAATTTGCTCACCTAAAGTGACTGCTATAGCTATTTAACTATATGCAAACATTTTATTGAAAGAGTTATCTATTCTTAAAACACTGCATTCCATTTGGGGACAGAGAGAATGGTCCTTTTGTCCTGAAAAGAGGAAAAAACAACATGGCCCCTCCCCCAAGACTACAGCTAACACTTGTTTCCAAATTGATTGGGTCATTATTTCTCACCGATTCAGGGCTTGCGTGCATATTTTTCCCAATAGAGGCCCAAGCTTCGGGGGTTAACTGTTGGTCAATGTCTCTCTCCAACACCTTCTGTATTGGGTGGCAGGGTGTTAGACGGCCTGTTTAGTTACACCTAGGGAAAGCCTTCCCCAACAAGATCTGCATTCACAGCTAAAAGACACTACAGCACTTGGCTAAGTGAGTACAAAAGACCACTCTGTCCCAGAACACACGGTAAGAGCCAAACAGCACGACACACAAACGTATCAGGACAATGCATACAATAGGCGTGCGTGTTCAATATGCTGCTCTAGACAGCCTAAAAAGTCTCACCTTTTTGTATTTGTGTGGGTAAGTGCACCTCTCTATGGTTCCCTGAGAGGCTCCCCGGTTCACCGTCCCCAGTCTTTCCTCTAAATGCAGCAGGTCCTTCAAAGGGGCACAACAAACAGACACTCAACGCTCCTCATCGCATGTTGCCTCGCTCGTACACCGAATGTGTCTTTAACACCGGCAACTGTGAAGCTGAGCTGCAGCTCTTGCGTGCATGTTCAAACAAGAACATGCATATGAGATTTTTTTGTAGTCTTTTAAGTGAAAAGTAGTATTAATATTTAAGAAGTGAGCAAATGTTTACAGTTGCTGGACTGGGTGTCGTCGCAAGACTGTTTTCACATGTTGACATGCTCAACATGTGATTCACAGGTCTGGCTTGTTAATTTGAATGTCAAGAGGTTTTTGCTCTGAGCCTCAGGCACGGAGAGAGGCATAGTTAAAAAAAAAAACATGCCTATTGGCCTTTGTCCACGTTGTCCACAGTGTTTTAGTGCAATTTTTGAAGAACTCAGCTTAGGGTAGAGATGCGGGAAATTTTGTTTACAGGTTACTGGTATCTAGCTTTTGTGGCTTGACGAGACAGTTCATCTTTCCGTCCCATCCCTGGGTTTTTAATGACCCTAATATTAATGCTACTATCTGTGAACTCATCTAAAGTATTACAGATTATGTTAGCATTAGCTTCCGTTATTGTATGGTTTGGCTGAACATGTTGGTGTTCTAACTGAATTTGTTTTTTGGGTAACGCCAACAGTAAACTTCGAGCCATAGCTGCTTCAGGGGCTGCCCATCCCTACTTGGCTCAATTAAGTATGCTCCTGTGTGATTCTTTATTCATACAAATACATATTTTACAGGAGTGGCAAATTAAACAGCTTGGATTCTTTTTGGAAGAACTGTTTGGTGTCTTCCAAACTGCACAGAAGTAACGGTACCTACATGGTACATGGCATCATTTCAATTTTGCCAATGATGTATCGCTTGGCTATACTTTTTTAGTAGCGGTATAATCCGTGACCCCCGTGGGGACTAAGCGGTTCACAAAATGGATGGATGGATGGTATAATACAGACATCTCGGCTCAACTCAACTAATACGTCTTTACGAGCAGACAATGCAATCAGTGTGCACTCACCTCGTAGGTTCTTCCAAAGCCAGTCATTCGAGATGAGATGTAGCGAATGTGCGGGTAGGTGACTTCAGATATACCAGTGTGCTGTCAGGAAGAAAAACACACACACGTTACTTTGAGCTATTACAAAATGACCTTTTTTTTCCCCCCTCCTTTTTCAGAATTGCGTCATGTTGGCATGATGAGAGACATTTGGTTTATCTATTTTTTTTTTTTCCAAAGAATGTTCAATTATTTTTAGATTGGAGAATATTTGCAATCATAAAATCAACACTTTTTAAGGATTCGTAGGAATCCTGGTAACCTTTTTGAGCACTTTAAAACACAAAATGTCATATGCCAGTAGCACCGTAAACTCTTTTACTTTCTCTGTATGTATGCTGTGATAAATGAATATCAGACAAAAGTAAGGTGAAATCAATATGTTCTGTCTGAATCGCTTTTCATCTCACTGTCTCCAAAAGGAAAAAAATAATATCAGGAAGCAGTCGACCGTATTTGTGCAAAGACTTCTCCTCGAGGCTTCTTGAGTATGCACCTGAAATGCCTGATGAGCTTTTATTAATTGCCTTTGCATAATTCATGATCTTCGCCACACCATCCTTAAAACAAGTGTGTGTGTTTGGGGGGAGCATCAATGATCTTAGACACAATTCAATTAAAACAGAGTGGTATTTATGCAAATGTATGCTGATGTGTTACCATGAAGGGGATAGGGAAGTGGTGCAATCTGGAAGTGGGGTGGTAATGGTGCAGGTGGGAGTGCAGGTGCCCCGAAGGGTACGACGCCACAGTCACTCCAGCCTCGATGCCGAGCTCCCTGTAGACAAACACATTTGTCACCTTTCAGTAATGGTCTTGGCGGTAGGTGTGAACAGAAAAGCGTGGAAAGAGTATCCAACACAAACCATGCGGTTCTCTGCTCCGGCTGGCGAGGGTGGGAAGACATGGTCTGCGGCACGTGGATGTGGTGCCCGTGGCCGTAGTTGGGGTGCATTCTGTGAGGGTGGGGAGGAGGACGCTCGTGTGCTCGCCTGCAATGAATAAGCCATACAGGATTGCTAATCTAATTACAATTCATAAAACGAACCCTAATATGCATTAATAAGTAATCACTACAATTACGTTTAATCTTAGCTGAGCTTTGGAACGTCACAAATAACCATGGGTTACAATAATATACACTAACATTATATATACACTGGGCTAGACAATTATGCTCAAGGGCAACATTTGCCTTTTAAAATGCATGTGGAATGGAAAGTTGGGCCAGGTCATTTGTAGTTACAAAGCTGAAATGCTCATATTTTAATAACAAAATGTTCCCTCGATCAATTTCCTATAGGACTCGCTCGTACTCATTAAAGTTGGTGGTGAGCTGGAGCCTAATCCCAGCTGACTGGTTGCCAGCCAAACGCAGTAATATTTGTTTTATGATAAAATAATTTATGAGTGACTTGTTGTAAAAGGAATAAAGCAAATGTGTTTACAAAATTCTATATCTTTACAACTTCAATTGTAGTATTATTTAATGAATTAACTAATCCCCTGAAAAAAAATAAAACAATAAAAATAATAAAACAATGAAGAATGAATTTAATATCTTCATTATCCAATTCTAAAAGGGAATAAATGCATAGAGTGAATAATACTGGACTCTTAAGAATGTAAATGTTCAGTGGTCCAGATTAAAAAATGCAGCAGTCTACGGGCCCAGAAGAGTGAAAGTGGCTGGTGTTGGTGCTTTATGGTCCTGTCTGTTTTCGGTGGTTGTGTTTACTAAAATACAAGACCTTTTAGGAAGGGTGACTTTCACTATTTGGGGTGACTCGATATCCGAGCGTTAACGACACAGAGGTACTAACGTGGGGTGCTGCATCATTCTGCGCCTTTGAACCTCCATCCTCTGCAACATTTCGTGTTGATGGAGCCGTTGAACTGATCCTAGTGGTGGCATATGGTGCGGCAGGGTCTGGTGGTCCGGGGGCAGGTGCTGCGTCAGCGGGGCACTGGAACTGGAGAGGTGGTGGGCGGCTAGAGGAGGGCCACTGGGTACAGTGTGGCCTGACGGATGGGATGGCAGCGGTGGATGAAAGGAGTGGACATTGTGGGGAAGGACATAGTCGCCTTGTGGAGGAGGCTGAGGTGTAAGTTGAGGGTTCCCATGGGAATGAGGACAGGCAGTGGAAGGCTGATGATGCAATGAGCGTGCCAGCGAGCCATCTGTGAAGAAAATATGAAATAAGCCAACAACAAATGTCCATTGTGTTCGCAGTCCATATTTTCCCCGACTTAAATTAACCATCTGACAGTTGATCACGTCCATACTAACATGAGGGGTGTATGTAATGTCTGCATGGCTGCTGTAGCTGTGTTTGAGGCTGGGCCGCCATGCCGGAGCTGAAAGAGTCGACCGCAGCTGGCTGGCTAGGGCCAGGCGTGGCCTGGGAAACGTAGGGAGGAGGCCGGGAGGTGGAGCCTGGACAGCAGGGGTCAAAGGCTGACGTGCTGCCATGGAAACTAGCACCGCTGCTTCGAACGCTACTGTTGCTCAGGTCCACTGGCAGCGTTTGCTGTGAGGAGAGGGACACATTTCAATTCATTGCTCATTTATGCTTCATAATTGTCAACCAAGATTAAAAAAAAATATGTTACTAGTAAAAAAAAACAGCCATTCCACTAGAATGCTAAATCTGATATCAAGGATATTGAATAAATGCCAGAACTAGCTTTCCATAATCACATAGACGACGGTACGATGTTTGTCACTACTATGTTAGCATGCAATGCAGTAGAGTATTACCTGCTCGTGGTAATGGGCTGTGTTGTTGCCGTTTCCACTATTGCCGCTCCCGCCGCTCACTCCGGCACAGGTTGCAGGGAGCGCACTGGGCCTTTCCACAGCACAGCTCGGCTCTTGGAATGGCAGGGTACCCGGGGGCTGCGGTGTGGGGTGGTGGACATGAAGGACAAAATGGTGCGCGTTGCCGTGACCGTGCTGGGAGCCGTTGGCCTGAGAGGACGAGGCCTGCATGCAGCTCGAATGGGAGTGGCTGAGGGACAGATGACCGGGGGAGGGCCTTCCGCATGGCGAGTGCTGCTGACAGCACGACGGCAGCCTGGGCATGGCCGTGCCTGTGGTGTCTCCCGCTGAACCTGACAAGCCTGATCTGCTGTCATCTGCTTAAGACGAAAACAAAGGCTATAGTTCTCGATGACCTTTCCTAGATAAATACAGCTTCCATAAAATCCATGAAAAATAAAAGCATACGGTTGCAACATGCTATCTTACCCTCGGCGGCTATTCGGGTCGAGCCACTCGGCCTTGGTGTGCGCATGTTGTTGGGGACTGAGCCTGGGCAGCTAGTGGAGGGACCGGCGGCATCATTGAGCTCTGAGGTAGAGGCATGCTGGGAAGATGACGACGAGGACGACCTGACTGTTTGAGGGAGAATGCTGCCAGAGGTTGTTGGCACAACTGAGAGGTCTAAAATCAAAGACAGAGCAGATATAACATATGCAGAAAATGACTGTATGCCAAAAAAAATAGAATATATGCAGAAATTGACTGTGAAAACTGTTCTTAGTAGTTTTTTGCAGGAGATAAAGAATATATACCGCCGTCTGTCTGTCTTCTAATATCCCTCACTTGAATTGTAACACTGCCACATACAGTCCTGATACTCTGCCTCAGCTTAACATCCATTTCCATTTAAGAACAAAGCTTACAGATCAGGATGGTGAATGTGCCACATTTTGACAATCTATTTATAAAATCTGATTAAAGAAAATTAATACACACTTCCATGTGTTCATAGTTATGCCTGTGTGTGCATGCATGTGCATTATTGTTAAGAATGAGTGCGTGCTGGTCAGCAGATGCTTAACAGCCGAGGAGGAGGAGACCGATTCTCATTAGCATTCTGGTGTGCGCACTCCATCGACTTTACTTATTCACAAATTAATCTCAGGCTCCATAAAAAGTCTCAACTTTAACATTCACCCATGTTTGAGATATGAATAAAAATCCCACATTCCAGTTGAGCAGAGAGCTAAAAGTGCAAACTCAACATGCTGGAAAATGTTATCTTCTAATTGTCTTCAGAATTTTGTGCCAAATGGAGGGAGTTCATAAAAGTAGCCCCTTTCAAGTGCTTTCATAGTTTTGCCTCAGTCACCCTTTCACACTATGATAATGGTGTGTGGGGTGTCATGGGAATAAAAAAACAAACTACATTAGCTTTCTCAAAATACTCATCAGACTCTTCTGCTTAGTGATAGTTGAGCTTTGATGGCAGCTCTGAATGCTAACTCGGCCTTATGTTTTCCTTACCATCTTCATCAACAGTTAGGTCAACCACCTCTCCAGAGTTCTGACGCAGCGGCTGGATGACGGTGGACAGTCTGTGGCGTCCTCGGGGTTCTTGGAGACGGCTCTGAGAGCAACTGTTAGCCCATATCCTACCAAGACCACCCAAAGAGCGCGACCTAGAAACAAAGGTAGGATAATGGTGCTTATACATTACCCTCAGCAAAGGCACACTCGCATTTCGCCGGCAATGTTTGCTTTGGGGCTGCATTAAATCTATCCTGACATATGTTACCCAAAACGTTACTTAAGTATCGACCACCCTGTCCTAGCATCTTAAATTTTCCTAAAATTTCCCCAAATACTGCTTTTACATGGGAAAACAATGGTTTGCATTTTTGCCCATTTTCCGACATCTTACGGACTAAAGCAACATGTCAATAATTAGTTTATACTTGTGCATTTTTTGCACTGTGGAATTGTAATATTTTTTGGTAGGGAAGTTAATTCAAACCTTTTTGTTTTATTATTTGTATGGGATGCCATGGAGCTTTGTGGTTGGGGAATATCATTACACCTCTCATCCCATGAGCTTTCCAAACCTACACAGGTGCGTGCAGGGAACTTGTTAACGCCAAATTGCAACCTCCTTTCATGTCTTACTAAAGCATGTAAAAATTATTTTTTTTATTTTCTGACCTTCACTTTTAGGACAAACGCACACGTATACAAAATGTCAAAATTGTGCGATTGCCAAGTAGTACGCAGAAGAAAACACAGTAATTGGCCAGGCTCCTCAACTCCTAACATCCACAAGGGAAGGGTCCCTAATTAAGTAGACTCTGGATTATTTTGTAAATATCTGTTTGCCACCATAAACTCCTGAGGATGGGAGAGGTGAAGCCCGGAGGACAACATTTCACCGTAAACATGAACATACTAGTGCAATAGGAGGTAGCTCAGCAAAGCAAAACAGCCTGGAAACCAATAAAACAACAGAACACCCAAGAAGGAATAATGATGAGGCATAATGTCAGCACATTGCATTGAGATAGTGGCAGCCATTTTGTTAAATGCCACATGACTTTTTATCTTTCACATATGAGCTTTGGCAGGTTAGTTAGAACAAAACAAATGTTATCCACCCATCTGCAGAAAATGTAGGTTGCACAAAATATATGTATGTCACATTATTTATATACAAATTAGTTCCTAAATGAAACCATTAATTCAAATGTTGCTAAAGCCAACATTGTGGTTTTAAAGTCACGCTCAAGCAGACAAGCAATGTTGGGACAACACGCATGTCCTGAGCTCAACTTTAGAATGAGACCAGGGGCCGATCAAGTGTGTTTATTATTGATTCATATCGAGTACGCCGTTCGCTGCGATCTGGGCGGGACGTCGCTCGAAAGCATCCCACTGTGTACCGCAGAAACACTGGAATGTTCTCTGAACGCATTGCTGTGCAAGGGCGCAGCGGCAACAAAACAGCCAGCAGACTGATCAACATGTATTCACAGGAAAGAGCTGCTCCCTGGGAAAAATGTAGGCCCAGTACAGACAACTGGGAGAAGATGTAGTTGCTTAATCACCAATAAGCATGGGAAAGTCCAATGACTCGTGCATTTTACCAAATAAAAATGTTTTTGGAGATAACAAAAGCAACACAAATGTGACTGTTCATCATGACGTCATCCGTGTGGCAAAAACTAGAGTGTTTCCTGATGGTTGAGAAGACAGGCTTGAATGACCAATTGGCTGCAAATGCAGGCTGCAGCCTGCCTACCTATTTAGTCAACGTTTCTCAAATAAACAAAGGCATTTTCAAGGTGTTCAAAGCAAAACGCCGCCTACCTGAAACTATCTCCAATTGTGACAATTTCCACCTCGCTGTCTGTGGAGGTAACGTTGATCTCCTCGCTGGCAGGGACGGCAGGTGCCGGAGCCGGAGTAGCGTCAATCACCACCACGTCCTCATCCAGAGCGCCTGTGCACGTGGACGGGAACGTGACATGCATGTGAGTGAAATGGCAGTTTTTGGACATTGGTTCATTTTGTCTCAGACACATTGTTAAAAGTGACTCAATGAATCATTTTCAAAATGTATCTATATTGACTTCACTGACCAGACTGTTTTTCTGTGTCACTAACGCTAGAACTGCGATAACTGTTTTGCTCTGCAGTGGTGCTTTTTTTATACGGTTGCGAGAGACTTGCAACTGAAGTTCATGATTCCCATTGGGAATTTCTAGTCTGACTGTCCCCTGAGCACTACTGCTTAGCACCCTCTCCAAATAACCGGTGAGGCGTTGACGTGATTACCAAAACAACTCTGATCTTCAGGACTGAAACTTCAGCACAGTTTTGCTCAAGAAATTAAAACACTGTGCCAACTTGATCACATTTTGAAATCCCCTTTACGATTCAAGAATGGACAGGCTCTTAATTAGATCATTTAAAATCATAGTGCCACTCAAAAAAAAGAGATATTCTTTGTTATGTGACTAGGTAATGCGCTAGCTCGTCCAAGACAATGACAAATTCATCCCTAATTGTGCAGTGAATTCCAAAATGAACCACATCAGCACTCTAAATTGTGATTAAAATCTGCTTTAGTTGTACAACCCACTTCTTCAACTATTCATTGGCATATTACATTACGTTGCATCACTTCAACTGAAAAGCATTCGTTCGTGCAGGACTGCACTTCATTTTGGCAACACCACAGATTGTGATGCCTGCAAGCACCGTTATAGTGCTTTAAAACAAAGCGCATAAAACAGTACCATTAATGAAAGTGTCAGTTTGATACAATGCATATTACAATATGCAATAAAAACACTACCACCTGTTCAATTGGAATTTGAATTCTTCGCAGAGAAGCTATGTAAAAATACAGCAGCCTCCATTTTCTACACACATTAGGATCTCGTCTTGGTTAAGTCGTCTCGTTTCCACTGACGGTATCGACCTTGCTCCTCTCTTTTCTTCT
The DNA here is from genome assembly GCF_059516105.1 of Syngnathus floridae. Taxonomy (NCBI): domain Eukaryota; kingdom Metazoa; phylum Chordata; class Actinopteri; order Syngnathiformes; family Syngnathidae; genus Syngnathus; species Syngnathus floridae. The sequence continues at coordinate 12,829,309 of NC_142415.1, forward strand.
CTACATTTGAAACAGCCACTACTCTCCTACGCACCTCCTTAGTGACGTCACGTTGCTAGCGCGCACTGCATGCACACACTAACAAAAACTAGGGAGAATGTGATGGATTGCAATAGATGGTGCTTGGTTTGTGGCTGTTTATTTCAGCTAGAAGACATGAAAAGAATAAGCCCTTTGAAGGATGTGGAAACGAAAGCAAACGAGCGTAATACCACAGACTTTTGTTTTTGAAAATGTGGCATTTGAGATCCACTGCAAGCATGTTAAGTTTACATGACTATCATTAACTTTGCAGATTGTAACTCAAAAGCATTTGTTTGTGACTGCAAGCAAAATGCATGTAACGCATTGTCTCGACCCAATTATTGGCCTCCAAAATATTTACATGTTTTAGAACTGGGCTACTTTTTTTTAGATTTACAAAGGAGGATGTACTGGGGGGAAAAAAAAGCAAGGAGAGTAAAGATGGTTAGATTTGTCGATGGAAGCGGGGCTTAATATTGTTTACCGATAACAGAGCAAAACAAAGTCCTCCCGTCAATTGTAGCAATACGTGACCCTTCGCATGGATATAACACAAAATGGGCTAACCTTGCGCACACAAACGTAACTTACCTGACGATAACAGCAAAACATAAGGTCCTCCTGTCATTTGTGGTGAAACGACGTACCGCTAGACAAATTTAATTACATAGGCATATATTAAAACAAACAAAAACAACCAGAATGTTGAGCTGTAGCGCTTATACCTCCATGGACAGTCACAGAAAGGGGGATGATAAAAGGCATGCTAGTAACTTCAAAGAAGCAGTGTCACATTAATTACTGAAGTACAGGAACACACAAAACTTTTGTTCCACCCTTTGATACTGGAGGACTGCAACCCTAACTCTAATTTTATCACTGCTCAAATCATTGTAGAGCCTTCACCTGCCAATATCGCTACTATCCCGCCAGCATGGTGATGTAAACAAATGTCATGTGACATCCGGTGGACTATTGATACCCAGACGAGCAATAATACAGAAGTAGAGCATCAAAGTTACAGGTTACCTGCGGCTACTGCAGCACTGTTGGGTTGGCTGCTGGTGCTGCTGACATCCACATAGAGCTCATCCTCCACTTCGGTCGAGGAGGGGGACGACGAGCCACTGCTCAGCTCCTCGCTTGAACTACTTGTGCTATTGAGTAAAGCATATTTTCGTCGTGCAATCACTTCTCGTTTCTTCCTCTGCAGTAGTAGTCGCTCCTTTTGCTTCTGCGTACGCTGCCCTCCCCCAGGAACTGATTTCACAAATCGTTTCCTATGCAGAGTCCGCCGACTGCTCAAACAGGGCCGATTCAGCAACACCGGCTCCGCCTCGGAGCGCACCCACTTATGCGAGCGGGTCCGCCTCGTTCGACCCACGACAGGGCGAAGACTAACTCCGGTGGCTGGTGTCGTGAGGGTGGGGGCTTTTTGTTGGCCCCCCGTCGGTCCAGCTTCCACATCCTCCTCGGAGCTCAGTGTCTCCGAGTCACCGAATCGCAAGCTGGAGGAAGGGGACGAGGCACAGTCACTAAAAGATGACTCATGATTGTGTTCATCCTCGCTAGAGTGTCGCAAGAGTTCTTCCCTGGGACGCTGAGGGGCCACGGAAGTCTCGCTAAAATGTCCGACTTTAAAGTCAGACGGTCCAGCCTGTTGGACTTTTCTTTTTCTGCGTCCAGGGAGGCCTCGCTCCGAGTCCTTGTGAGCCGCCGTATCCCTCAAGGTCCGACGCCTCGATTCGGAACACAGGGTAGCAAACTCGCTGTCTGCCATTCCAATCACCTCCATATTGCTAGAGAAGTTCTTGGCTGCTTCCATAGGCTCCGGGTTCACCAGCGGCTCCTTCAGATGCTCCTGTCTGCTGGAGGCCTCAGACGGCACTTCACTCTTCATAGTGGCAGCTTTGTCCGCACCGAGCTAAGAGTGCGTGCGCGGTTCCTATGCTTCAAACCATTTCATCTCACAACACCTACAAAAGCAAGAAAGAAAAACACGACAGTTAAAGTCATTGTGCTGAAAGCCTACTATTAGTGACTTCATCCTGAGAGCCAATAACTGAGATGAAAGCTATGCTAAATAAAGGCCATTTAGAAATGGTCTGTTTTATTAACAGCGATAAATTCAGAGGGCATGTCGAGATCCGCTTGAGCAGGATAATATTAGATGACATAGAACGTTAGATGTTTTATGGAGCTACAGATGCGCCCCGCCCGAATGATAAAATTATAAACATGGCATAACAGTTCTCACAAAAAGACTGAATTGTTATATGGAGTGCAAAAAAGAAATTGTTGAGTTAGTTTTCTTTACTTGGGCTCAGTACAATGGGATGCCTAACCCGTTTCAATGTCGAGACAAAACTCATTTTTACACTCTCAATTTAGGTTAAACTCAATCCTCCGCGTCTCGATCTTGGCCTGTTTTAATTCCGTTTTTCCCCACGTGTCCCTAAGTAAAGCTGTTACGGAGGAGCCTGATAACATTACAACATGAGAATAATGTTGCCCACTTGTCAGTCGTTGCAAACTGGTCACCTCTGTTTCCTTTTCAAAAATGTTGGTGACGCCCGTGCCAGACATTTTTGACAGCATGTTTTTACCGAGTTGAAATTGACTTGTTTTGTTGTTTAATGTCATACTTGAAAAGTGGGCAATAGGCCTGCCAGGATTAGTTGAGTATTCACGTGAAAATCATTGAATAGTGGACGAGTGGTTCATGTATGCACTTCTTGGGGGGGGTTCCCACAAAACAGTTTTTTCTCCCGCTTCGTCCCCTGGATGTATGCAGGTTCGTGGCGCACATGGGCAGTTAGAAGTTAACATTAGCACAAACAGTGTGTGTTTGATGTAACACAATGTCCTGTTGCACGCTAACATATTGTAGTGTCTACTGTGGATTAGTCAGTAATGCTCGACCATCTAAAATAAAACATTGTGGCTGATGCCTGATTTCATTTCTGACGGTCAGGGTTAGCACACTCAGGCACATTGTAACACGATGTCTGTTAGGTGCGGCAACATATTGTTGTGTCTACTATGGATCAAAGAGGTGTTAGTCAGTGAACTCACGTTTATTAACAACCGAAACACAGTTTTGTAAGCATGTGACTGACAATGAGGCAGGAAATGTTGCGAGTGTTGCTTTCATTACCTGGTAAATCTGGTCATTCAGGAAAAGCCATATTTTTCATGAGCCTTCAATGCCAATACACAGCAATCAAATATTACCTAGTTTGTTAAAATATACTAATTTGTAATGCTGTACAAAGAAAGATTTCCTCTAATCTTAATTACATTTTGATTATGTAGGTGCTAGTGAAGGAAAAAATTTTCAGATCAAATTTAAATGAAAAAAAAGTTAAACAAACAAACAAAACAAAAAAAAAATTCTTCAGCAGCGTGCATTTCACATATTTCTTTTATATTTGTAAATAGTTTCATATTATTTGTGCAACTGCATCGTGCATATAGTTTAGTTTAATTTTGAAATGCACAGAACATTTATAGCAAAAGACCCAAACTGATTGTTTGTCATCAGTGATCCACTATACATTTACAACATTGTATTACAGCATTGGTCACTTGAACTGGATTTCAAGTAATTTTTAAAAAAATCGAGCTTATGAGCCACACCATCGCTGTGTGCAATTTTCTTTCTCCAGCTCATCATCAGAAGTCACAAGACACACTCTCTTCACACTAAGAATAAAGATTTATCCTCCCTGAGATCAAATGATGATATTAGGGCCAACAATGCTACTGATGCTCAAAGCAAATACTCTCAAACGCACTTGCAACTGTAAAATAAGTGAAGCTGCGCGTTTGTGAAAGCAGTAACTGGATCTTCTTTCGGCCTAGTTAAAAAAAAAAAAAAGGGATAAAAACATGAATTTTCTTAACCAATGCAAATGCGAGTCATGGCTTCTAGGGCCGTTGGTGAACAGCTACTATCAGCTGTCCGAATATCTTCCACAATAGCTGTCGAAACCACTATGAACTTGTTTTCGTGTAGAAACGCAGGAAACAGTACTAAGTAGCTCATCGGAATGATCATTTGCGACAGCAGTTTTAAAAAGGCAAAACTACACGAGAGAGCTAGTAGTCACATACTAGTCCACACAGAAAACAACAGAGATTGCACATATGTTTTTCTAAATGTAGAATTTTCAAACGCGCCTTTCAGTTCGACGTAGAAGGTTAAAACCCGGCAAGAAAAAAAATGATGACAGACGTTGAATCGGGGCATTAATATCAACGTTAACACAAACCGTAACTCGGCAGGCCTACATACAAGTCCCAATTGTTAATGGCTGGGATTGTGAAACTGACAACAGTCCCGATGAGAGCTGAAAAGCAGCATCGAAAGCAATGGGCCCTGAAGGGCTGCGTGCTAAGCTAACGTGAAGGCTAGCTCAACTCCAGTAAACAAATAGGCGATTTTCCATCACTATTCAGACCCGCGATCGTCTCGTTTCAAACCAACAAAGGCAGAGCAACATCTCTACAGTGTGTCTATGAGATAATATAGAAATATCTCACTCTTAGCCCTCGACGAAGTTCCCATTCCTGCCTCTCGAGTCGACACTGTTGTTTACCCAGCAGGTCGTCTGTTCGCTCTCTCTGGCTACAATACTGGGTTTGTATTCGTTGCCGCACGGGGGCACCAGATCGCAGGTATATATTTGCGACACTTTTACGACAGTGAGCTTCGTGGACTTAGCACATCTTGTGAAAAGTAGGGGGTTGTTTTAACTTGTCCTTTCAGCTGTTCGGATGATGAATGAATACACGAATGTCTTTATTCAGGTCATCGATTGAGCTATAACACTGTCGAAATGCAGCCATGTCCTCAAGGTTACAGATTAGGATTTTGACTCAATCGACTCAATCTGTTTGCAATACCAGCGCGCCTACTGGTGGTCAGAGCGAAGCGTACGTGCGACCTTATAAATAAATCTGCTATTTTATCTATCCAACCATTTTCTCCAAGCACAGATTCTCAAACTTATTACATCCAATACCGTTTACAAATACTTTGCTCTCCAAGTACAACTATAATGCCCAACTTCAAAATACAGCAGTGAATACAGTAGTGCCGTTGGCCCTAATGTGATCTAAAATGCAACATGTTTTATTTTTCAATATATATACAACTCATATTCTTCTCCCATAATGAATGGACGGATTTAGTAAAAATACATGGTCATGTTGATCCTCCACTCCACGCCAGTGTGAGGTACTGTTGCAGAAGGGGGTTAAAAACAGTAAGGAAAAACCTGCCCGCGTTCGAGCTGCACACGTGATAATAAAATTCAGTCGTTAAAATGGCGTCGGTAGCCATTTCCACGGCGGTGAAGAAAATAACAGAATTAAGGGTTGTTGACCTTAAATCTGAGCTCAAACGACGGAATTTGGACACCACGGGTGTTAAAAGTGTACTTCTTGCCAGACTGAAGCAGGTAAAGACAGCGAATGTTGTGTTCAATGCAATGGTGTCAATGTAGTTGATTGTTAGCTTGCGAGCTAGGCGATACTAAGCCGATCTAAAGGCAGGCGCACCAAACCGATGCGATTAAACATCCAAAATGAGACCGTGTTTCATACAATGAACAACAGCAAAAACCCTTGTCATTGTGTTGTAAGGCATCATATTATCTGCGTTTGTTTCTATTTAAAATACATGCAGAACAATGGCGAGTAATGATAACTTCTTGCGGTGGAAAAACAAGCAGAATACTACAATTGCTTTACGTTCATGTTGAGGGACAAACAAAGCTCACGCAGGAAAGCGTTGTCTTTGTTCTGTAGAATCTTTAGCCTTTACGTGAAAGATAGGAATATTCGCATTTGCCCCCCCCCCCCCTTTCCCCTCCGCGCTATCTCATTCTCATAGTCATTTTTAGTTAGATAACCAGTTCCGTTAACGCAAGTGTGGCGATTTTCAGTTTAACGAATTCGGAGATTGCCCTAACTGTCTATTTTTACTGTGATTACAGTAGTTTTGCCGTGAATGTTATTTTAGCGTGATGTGTAGTTTACTGCAATGGGGTACTTCTGAGTTACTTATGATTAACCCCCTTCTTATCTTTAATTTTTCATTTTTGTGGAGCCCTAACCACTGCGTTTCTACGTTGATGAAGCTAAAGAGGCATTTATAAAGTGTCATTGACAAAACAGTTCAGGGTGTTTGAGTCTCTGAAGGTGGGCTCAGCGTTTTACTGACATGGATTGTGTAGCCACTTTTTGTCTATAAAGTGAAATAAGCATGAACTTGACAGGGTTAACCAATATGCTTATCTACTTCAAGGCTATCGAGAGTGAAGATGCAGACTCCAGTAGTTTTGAAATACAAGCTCCTGTAGGCACATCTACTCGTAAAAGAGGCAAAGGTAATCTCTTGTTTGTACTACTCGCGTTGAGGCTTTTAAAACCATATTGACAGTTTAGAATGTCTGCACTCAACATTTTAGGAAAGAAAATGGACTCGAACTTGGACACAACCATGGAAGATGGTACGCCTTCAGAGGTAAGCGACATACTTTTACTGCTGCTGCGGTCTCTGGAAAGCAGAACTAAAGTTGTTGAAATGAAGTCTATTGAAGAATCTTAATCTTATCGCATACTTGACCAAATCCACTCAGTGATGCTTTTCTCTTTTAGGAAACAGAGGAGTATGAGTCAGAGAAAGGTATGTATGCTGACACAATGATGTGTAAGGTTTTAATACTCTACAAATCATGTCCACATGGTGGCAAGAAGCATCTTTTGCACACCGGGTTTGTTTGATTTGCGAGTGGCGTCATTTTCTAGGTCACTTCTCACTAATGGACATGCTTAATATCGATATGTCCCACATTTTGCTCTGGAAAGGCGTTGCACGCACATGGTCTGTAGGTAGTATACTGTTGGTTTTACACCACTTGCAATGGATCTGGAATGCAACTGTCACACTGTCAGTGACAAGATGCAACGGACGTCATTCTAATTGACACCTCGATTGTGATCCAAACGAGGACGTAGAGGATCATCATTTGTTTTGAGGATATTCATCTCTTGATACTATCAAATCATCATGGGCACGACGTCACGGACAGCCCAAGTGAACGAAATCGCTGCTATTAAAGCGATCAAGTGAGATGGCTGCAAGTGACGGCTCGTGCTACATCATTTGAAAAGACAACAATGCATCGGCACTGGGAATGTCACAGGACTTGATCGATTCTTCAAGTCAGTTGTCCAGCCAAACTGCACGGATGTCTTTCCGATGAAGACATAGTCGTAAGCTGCAGCACGACAGTTCAACGTGGCTTGGACTTCGACAAAGACACGGTTTGGTTACAGAGATGCACGTTGCGCACACGGCTGTGCTCGTGCTCACTGGACACATCGGACAGTCAAGAAAGAAAGACAGTCATCAAAAGGATGGACTTGAGGACTTTTTTTTCTCAACTTACCACTGCGATCGACGAAAGTAAAGAATGGATGGTTGAGACTTCCCTCCGCTTGCTTTCTGATTTCAATCCCACCAGGAAAGGTTCCCCACTTTTGGGTGGCATCTGGAACGAGACATTCACAATGAATTGGCTTAACTGGAGTCCTTCCCCAGTGATGATTGCTGAATCCCCGCTGAAGATTGTGTGTTTTGTGTCTTCCTGTGGTGTCAGCGCCCTCGATGACCACTAACACGAAATGTGCTTTTCTATTCTACTTTTAGGTGAAACATGTGACATATCCATGTTAAACGTGTTTTTGCCATGTTTATCCTTATTGAATCCCTCAGATGTAACAGATACAGATGATGGTACACGCGAAAATTGTAAGCCTGCACTCGACGAGGACAACCTCTCTCAGCCTGAACCCGAGGCTGAGACTACTGCTGAAGCTGACGTTGAACCGGAGACAGAAGCCACGGTCGCCAAGGCTGATTCAGAGCCCGAGGTGATGAATCCTGACACGGATGCCGAGCCAGAGGTGGATGCCGAGCCAGAGGTGGATGCCGAGCAAGAGGCAGAAGCAGATCCGGAGCCGCACGTCGACGATGGGGTGAATGATGAACCCCGAGTCGACGATCAGGCAGAGGGCGAGCCGCAGGGCGACGAGGAAGCCGAGCCTGAGGCGGACGGGGAGGCCGAACCTGAATTGGAGTCTGAAGAAGAGATGGCTGCCGAAGCCATGGATTCCTCGAAAGAAGCAGAGGATGATCACCTTTCTGTGTCGATACAAAATGAAGATGCCATCACCTTAGATGTTGATGGCGATGATCTTCTGGACACAGGTAAACATGTGAAACTTCCAGATTCAGAGGCTGACAAGGGCAACGACGAGCCCGAGGCCTCTGCCGAGGTGATCACAGATGATGACATGAAGATGGAAGAAAAAGATGGTAAGGAAGATGACGGAGCCTGGGACGAGCCCTCAAAGGACGACAGAGAGGTCACAAAGAAAGCTGAAGCTGGAGATAAAGAAAAGGATTCTGGGAAGAAAGCACCCTCATCTACTGGGGTATCTGGTCAAGCAAAGAGGTTTGTCTTTCTATGTCAGTTCTTTGATACTACTATCAAGGTCACCTCTATAGCAACTCAACATTGTGGGTAGCTTCAAGATATTTTTTTTTTTGCCATAAGGGACGCGTTCACAGATGATCCCAATCCTCTTTTTTTTTTTTTTAAACATTTTTCCCTTCGTGGTAATTTGCGACAGTACCCAGGAGTTGAGAAGGCCTACTCTGTTACTTTGCTTCTTCCAGCGCTGTTAAAGCCTTCCCCATTTTTGGCTGATGTACATCAGTGAGAGCATTAGTTCCCTTGATGGCACCTTTTTATATTCACTGAGAAGGTCCACAAACCACCTGAAGAGTTCATTGGTCAAGGGAATTAATTGGCTTACGACCTGACCCATCACCACTGGAAAAGCTCTGAAGCCTGAGACATTGTCACATCTACGCCTTGTTCACAGGATTGTTTTTCTTTTGCAAAAGTTCAGAAGGTCTTTGTTTGTCTCAACCCTTCCCCCCACCTCAAAAGATGTACCCTCGTCACTTCGCATGAATGTTTCATTTATTGAAGCTCATTTGCTGTTTGTTGTGGCAACATTTGCTTTGTAGCTCTTCACGAGACAGAGATGGAAAAGCTGCAAAGGATGATAAGGGTAAGGCGTGTTGGAAAGTTTAATTTCTGTTGATGTTTATTCATTTATTTTTTAATTTACACCTTGTCCTTTTCTAATTTGTTGTGGGAAGCAGTTGTCGGCAGCGGCAGCAACATCAACTCCTCTCATAACATTTGGGTGAGCGGCTTGTCCTTCAACACCAAAGCAGCAGATTTGAAGAACCTCTTTGGCAAATATGGCAAGGTAATTTTGCATTGTCTTTTTATTCTCCACCACTTAGGATTGAAATCCAAATGTTATCTGTTGACAGGTTTTAAGTGCCAAGGTCCTAACCAACGCCCGCAGTCCCGGTTCAAAGTGTTATGGCCTGGTGACAATGTCTTCCAGTGCAGAGGTAACACGTTGCATCTCCCAACTGGACTGCACTGAGCTTGATGGCCAGCAAATATATGTTGAATGTGTAAGTGAAGTAAACATCAATACTTTCTAGAAATGCATGCGTTTGTACCTCGTTCTCGTAACAATGCCCAGATACCACAACAGTTGATACTCTTTACGCTTGTCATATCACATGGTCAATTTGAACAAAAAGGTTTGTCTTGAAAGAGTAAGCTGATGATAGCTTAATGTGAACTCGTGATGTAAAACTCCACGGATGGACTAACAAATAGCATCAAGTCTACAATATAAACCCCTTAAGCAACAACTATTAAAACAAAATGCCGCAATGTATTGTAAACTGAAAATAACAATACTCTGGTTTAGAGTTTATTATGCATTTTTTGTTTTTAACAATTTATATTTTTATATTTATATTGTGTTGTATTTAAACTTGCATACATCTATGCCATATTTAATATATGATCGATCTGAACCAATTAAACATATACTATATTCTTTATAAGTTGATGTTTTCAACTAAACTTGATGCAAAACAACTTTTGTGTCTTTCTTTACACTGGGTGAGGAATTACTGAAAGTACTTGTATTCTAACTCATACTCAGTCTGTGGGTACATTCCTACTTTTTTTCATTCATCTGCTTTTTGTTTTTCCAGGCCAAAAATTACCCCTTCAAAAAAGAATCGTCAAAGACCGAATCAGATGACAAAGAAAGTACCAGCAAATCAAGTGAAAAGCGCAATTCTGCAGGGACAAAGTTGTCTAGCAAGTGGGTGCAAATAAAATAGTAAAAGGACTGTCTTACCGATATTATGACTTAAATGTGACCCCCTTCCATTTAGATCACAACAACCTCACAAAAAAGATGACAAATCTGGAGAAAAGGACAAAGATTTATCCAAGGACACCAAAAGTGGTAAATGTGATACCAGTACTTCAAATTCATCCCAAAGTTCTTCAAAAAGAGATGACAGATCTTGTGGACGTATGTTTTACTTGTATGTTTTTTTATACATTTAATTCAGTTTAACAGATTGTTTTTTCTGTTCAGGGTCAAAGAGTCCAGGCGGTGCGGTGGAGGGAGATCAGACCAAAGGAAAGTCAAATTTTATAAAAACAAAACCTTTTAGGAAAACAAGATATTTTGATAAGGTAAGACATTGACCCAGGCAAGGTTCACACTGCAGGCAAAACAACCTGCTTTCTTTTGCACCCACACTTTATCGTACTTATGTACTTCTGTTTTGTTTGTTCCAGCCTTTTGCTCCTATGCCCATGCAAAGACGTCCCAAATGGCTGATACCCCCTGAAGAGGTTTTTAAATGTTTTGTCACTATTTCTTTTCTTTTAATTTGTCAGTAGGGTAGTTCATCAATGTAATTTTACTTTTCCCCCTGCAGCTGGAGATGTTTAAAAACAAACAACGGTTTGTCAACAAGGAGGGCGGCTTTGTTCCTTTTGCGAAGATAAAGGAGCAGAGTATGCGTGAACGGATGGAGCGTACTCGTCGGGCTACAGAGATGCGCAGGTAGGTGGATGAAAATTGACGTAAATGTTGGTTGTAGGTTGCAGTTTTTAGTTTGCAAGCAGAACTTGACATTGCATATTATGTTGTATGGTTTCAGTAGGAAATTTAGTTGTTCATACTGAATTTTTTAAGGCACCGCGAAATGATGGAACAGGCACGCCGTGATCGTGAGTGTGAAGAGCGGGAGAACCTCTTCCGTGAACGCCAGAGACTGGAGATGGAAAGGCAAAAGCTGGAGAGGGAGCGCTTTGAGAGGGAGAAGCTTGAGAGGGAGAGAATCCGAATAGAACAAGTACGTACACAGACTGAAAGAAATTTGGGTAAAAAGAATTATAAAGAATCAGTTTTGAAATTATTTGTTTCTGACATGTGCAATTTGTTTCAGGAGCGGCGGAAAGAGGCAGAACACATTGCACGCCAACAAGAGCTCAGACGACAGCAGGAGCACCTCCGTTATGAGCAAGAAAAGAGAAACCTTAAAAGAGGCCGTGATGTAGAACATGGGTCAGTACCCTCTGCAATTAATGCATTGTTTTGATGACTTGATGCTGCAGCAATGCTGAAATCAGTTCCATCACACTTAGTATCGTATTTTAAATATATAGCCTATGTCAGCAGCAGCATCTCCAGTATGCCACATAGATTTTCCTCATTTACTTGTTTCTTTTTGTAAGAGACATCATTGTGTTTGTTGTAGGCTACAGAGAAAGGGCATGGTTTAGAATGAGAAAATGCTTTAAAATATATGTTTTTGTTGGGGCAACAAGAGTAAATCCCAATTTTTGTTTCACATTTCAGTCGGCGAGACAATCCATACTGGAATGGCAACAAGAAGGTTTCGGCTGATGCGCCCGATGCTCGTCTTAACCAAGGCACCAACTTCAACAGGCCGCAGAACCGATTCACCAACTTCAACACCCGCCAAAGGGGCCGCTTTCCGCAGGCTGCTGTTGAGCAGACAAACACGTTTGACAGGTTTGCTTCGATCCATGGCATTTGAGCTATACAAAGGGCGAGAAAAGTTGTCACCGAACTACAGTGTTTTAGGCGTCCAAGTACAGACACTCCCATAGTTGCCAATAAGTTGTTTCAGGAGGACATAAAATTCTTCCCATCACTAAGGGCTCAAGTACCGACCAATCAAAGCGCACCTTTTTTCTGGGTTTGCTCATGTGATGCTCACAAGCTGAGCCCTAAGGCACTCTAAAGTCATTTTTAGTCGACACTCGACAGCAACTGACAAAATGGTCACCCACTAAGAACAACTCACTCGCTCATATTTTTCCAGGCGCAACCGATTTGATGGTGAGCCTGAAGCAAAGAAGAGTCGACTAAATCTTCAGCGAGAAGGCACCAGCTTCGAGCGGTACCCCAAGAATTTTGAAGCGGTGCGCCGGGATGAGCCTCCTCCTTCGCGCACTGACCTCCGCGACACAGACCGCAGGGATCGAGACGAAAGGCGGCCCATCCAAATGCACAATCGGCCGATGGGGTCCAGGATGTCTGGCATGGCCCACACCCGTTCCCCCAGGGAGGGAGGCCATGGGTGGAAGGATGACGCCGACATGAATGCCAACAAGGGCGAGCTACGGTAAGGCTTTTTTTTTTTCCCTACCTGTTTCTTTTTTGGGGTTTTTTTGTATTGACCTCAGCTTATTTGCTATGGCATTCGTTTACGCAGCGGCCCCATGCGAATTCGCACGGAGCGACCTGGTAGAGATGAGCCCGGTCCCACACTTAGAGGAAGTTCTTCAGCCAGCCGAGGAAGAGGATCTTTTAATGATCGAGATGGCGGAAGAGCCATCGTGTTGAATAACCAGGTGTGCTTACAATCGTAGAATAAATGTCATTATAAATCAGTGGTTCTTAACCTTGTTGAAGGTACCGAACCCCACCAGTTTCATATGCGCATTCATAGAACCCCTTGTTAGTGAATTTTTTTTTTTTTTTTTTTTTTTTCTAGACATAGATGTTTTTTACTGGTGCACAAAATGAGCCATGCATGAACATGTTCAAAGAACAAAACCAACACAATGCATGAACTCACAACAAATTACATACTGGTAAATCAGAATTTACACAATAAATCAGGTTTGTTCGGACCTCCTCAGTGGAGGCTCTGTCGAACCCCTGAGACCGACTCACCGAACCCCTATGGTTCGATCGAACCCAGGTTAAGAACCACTGTTCTACATCCTTGATATTCCGATAAAGTCCATATAGTACGAGTCTACCAGATTCCTCGCTCGTCAGATGGTTCAGCCCATGCATTATTGAACAGACTTGGGTGTGTTACTAGAAGGACTGTCAACATTTTTACCATTACTAGTTCTGCACTATAGTAGGATAACTTAAGCATACTAGTAGTACAACCACATGCCACTATTGAGGTAAATGTGTGCATTAGCTGGATGTCAAGTATTTGGAAATAAACGCTCAATTGGTTTTCCATGCAGGCTTTCAACTCAGGCCGCCGAGTGGTGGTGCAGCGTCAAAGCAGGGAGCAGGGCATGAGGAAGGAATGGCAAGGTGGCTCAGCTTCTCAAGGAGGCGGAGGAGGAAGCAGCTTCTCTGACAATCGCAGGATGAGCAACAGTCGCAGCAGTATGATGTCGCCGTCGTCTGGGTAAAACAGTTTGTCTTTTGAACAGGCTTGTCCCTTCCGCATTACAATAGCAAACAGACAAATCTGTGGAATTTTTGGGATTTCCATGTTCATATATCTCAACACTGTGTTCAAAAAGTGTTTCAGAAGAGGGGGATAGATTTTGTGTGTGTGTGTGCGTGCGCGCGTGCGCGCATACACACACACATATTCCATATATTGGTATACGTACTGTATATACCTATATATAGTGTGTGTATATATATATATATATATACACACACACTATATATATGTGTGTGTGTGTGTGTCTGTGTGTGTATATATATATATACACTATATATGTGTGTGTGTGTATATATATATACACACACACTATATATGTGTGTGTGTGTGTGTGTATGTATATATATATATATATATATATATACACACACTATATATATATGTGTGTGTGTATATATATGTGTATATATATATATATATATATATGTATATATACACTGTGAACTGTGGTCAGTGTACCTTATTAGCGTCTAACATGATGAAAATGCACAATTCAGTTTCATTTGTTGAGCACTTCAAAAACTGCCTCAACTGCAACTAAATGCCAGATTTTATATGGCTTTTTAGGCCAGTGACGATTCTGATGTTTGACAGAATAAAATTCAGATAACTGATAAATCTGATTATAAAATGGAATTCTAATAGTGTATAGGATCTCTTGTCAGGATATTGGACCAAAATGGAATCATTTGCGCAGTAGACTGTTTAATTTCTCATGGCGAACTCGAGGGAAAACTAAAGGCAAACTCGAAAGTAGTAATCCTGCACAGTGTGATATTTTTATGGAATTTTACAATACAGTATTCCCTTGATTATCGTGATGGTTATGTTCCAAAAATGCGTGCAAAAAGTCAAATCCATGAAATAGAGCGTGACTATTACCTGTGAAAGCTGCATATGCTGTTAAGCAAGCAAAGAGTGAACAGCTGTCCATGAGCGAAGAAATGGATTGGAGGTATTGTACAAACACTGAGCAGAAACCACTGCTCTACTGAGCAAAAGACATCAACCACGGGTATCAACATTGAGAGAGTTGTGGAAACAGCCAAAGATAACAGTCAGTGACACCGCTGCAAACTTCCAGAGGACAAGGATGAAGCTATTACACGCCACTGTTGGAAGAACACTTGGAAGCCATACTAAAAGATGCAAACCACTCTTCGGAATGTTCCTGACAGAAATATTGAATTCCTTTAAATTGGCAGCTATGAAAATTTCGAAAATGCAAAATCAATTCGTACTATTTGGGCTAATCTTTGGGACAACCGGTAGATACTGTCATCAAACAGTGGATATTCTTAACAGTTTTTCTCCCCTCACCAGTCACTCATCTGGAATGAGTCGCATCGTCCAAATCACCAGCAGCTCCATTCCCAGCGGTGGCAGCACAGGCAGCTTTAAGACTTTCAAAGGAACACGGCAGTTCTAATGTTGATCACATCGAACCAATAAAAGAGGAGGACCCTCTGCTGCATTTTATTTTTTAGAATATCTTTTAGGTGGCACAAACACGTTGATGGGGTAAAGACTTTTTATTTTGTATAAAAGTATTCATTATAAGGTTTTTCTGACATTTCCGCTTTGTGCACAACTTGTAGATTGTTATAGGTCTGTAACGTATTATTTTTTTCTTCAGTTGTCATTTATTTTTATGTTTTTTTTATGTTAAGGCAATTTGTGCTCTCCTACCCCCACTTATGAATTATTTGCCATGTGGCAAAACAAGATTTGCTGTCATAACTGTTTTGTAAAATGATGGAATTATAATTTAGACTACATGCATACCATTTCAAAACTGTCAGTTAATGCACCTGTGAATGAAATAAAACATTGACTGTTTCCATCTGATATTCTGGAAAGCCATTTGAAGATTATCTTACTGTATCTTCCTCACGTTCGTCCTCACTAGTATGACAACGGTCAGTGGTTACTACTAGTATACTAGTGAGGCAAAACAATTACTTGACATCTACACTGCGAGTGATGTACTGCATTCGAACAGAGACATTTTTTTTTTCAATGTCGTGCAGTTTTTGCCTCAGTAGTCCCATGTTGCCATCCTACCAATGAAGGTGGTGCCTTCTAGTATGTGGAGCTTATATTCACTGCTACTGACAGATATAGATGTGAAAATGCATTTTAACTGGAATGGATGATGTTGAATGAGTTCAAAATGGATAACCTACCCTTGATAGCCATCTCAGTCCATGTACCAATATTCTTTGTCATAAGACAAATTAATATTGTGAGCATTTTTAGAAAAACATTTTCAACAACCTTTTGGCGTTTATGCCAACTTTTTGTTCATTTTCCATTTCAAATGATGACAGCAGAAGTTGAAGTGATGATTGCGCTTTTATTGGCAATTCTAATCAGGTTGAATGTCCCTCGTCTATAAGGCATTTAGTTAAATATATATTTACCACCATATACATAATGTGACTGCAATGTGAAAGGCTACATACATTATTTGGTCATTTATGTAAATAGATAAAATTAGCAGAATTGAGTTTGTTGTTGATACAAGTGTTTGCTGCAAAAACATCATTCAGGGTCCAACAGGAAATGAAAAGAATGGAAATGAGAACTAAATCATTTCTGTCAACACAAAGCTGCGGTTCCCCTGGAAGTGCGTTCAAACTAACCTGAATGTAGCAATTTGCAATAGTCGCCAACAGCCACAACATGAAAACAGCCCTTTTTGTATGTTAATAAATTAAGAGTTCAGCTGGCTTAATATTGCTACCAAGTTTTGATAACTTTTGGCCAGTAGTCTTTTTTTTTTTATATATATATTCTAAAAGGTACCCAAAATGACAACAGTGCCTTTTGCACACTTATGATCCATACAAAATGAGGTATGTTGCTTTGCTGTTAGTGCATATCAAAAACCAAATGATAGCCACTACTCTTATTAGTTTCCAACGTGTCGAAATGCACATTTTACAGAATTGACCTCACTTTTTTTTTTTAACAAGGCAAACAATAAACACATTGACACACAGTCTTTCCTATCAACTAATTAGTCTTCACAATGAAAGTTTGGGGATGATGACTGGGATGTCAAAAAAAAAAAAAAAGGCTGCTCACTCATCCAAAGCAACTCCCGCCATCGTTTCATTATCAAAATGTCTCACCAAACAAACCAACAGCCCCATCAAATTGGCTATCAGGTGATTAATAACACAATTATAAGTTGGCACTCACCTATAAATTACATTATGCCACTGTATTGTTTTCAACTGAATAATATGTATTTTTGTCATTTTTTTATTACAAAGGCAAGATTACTTTTCACAATTTATATTATACTGGAAATTTTGCTGAACCCTGTTGAAAAGAGGCTTGTATTAGTTTACAATGAACCCCTGCTATTTCAGCCGCGACTAATTAACACCCTCCAAATGGTTTGTAAATGACGAACAATGTAGTGAAAATGGCGGCAAAGTACTACGTTAAGCTCCTCAATCCACCTCAACACAGTTCAATGACACCAAGATTGCAACAAATTATTACCTGAAGCTACTCAACTCACTTCAACATAGTTCCTTAGTGCTAAGTCGTCACAAGATAATGGCAAAATGTTTCTTTCACTAAATAAAGCTCCTCAACTTCAACATAGTTCATTGGCACCAAAATGGCAGTAAAGCACAACATAAAGCTTTACTACACGCTTGCATTTAGTTCCTAACCCTCAAGATGCCTCCACACAAATCTGAACTCACTTCAACGTAGTTTCTTCGTACCAAGATGGTGACAAAGCACTACTTTAAAAAAAAAACCTGACCTCACCAACATAGTTAATTGGCAGCAAAATGATGGCAAAGCCCTACGTGAAGCTCTTCAACTCACTCATTGGTTCACTTTCAACCAACACACACAAAAAACAACAGGGGTTCATTGTACTTTTTAGGTAGTCCGCATGCATGAGCAGCTTTAGTTTAGAGTGAAGTCTACAAATCAAGCGTGCTTCATCGTGTGTGCAAGAGTAGTTCAACAAGACTGCAGGCCAGAGGAAGTGCGCCCATACAAAGCTTGAAAAAGAGCTAGCATAGTATATCTTCACAAAAAGGCCTGAGTAGTTGGCATGTTGGTGGATTGTCTCACACTGCTCGGACGCCTGGATTTGTCCTAGAAAAACATCATAAGGCGCCTTGTACCAAAAAAAAAACCCCCGTCCCCACCCACCTCTGTCCTCTTGAGTCAAGGCATCCGACTGGAATGTTTTGATATAAAAAGGTCTCAGGAGCATCCTCTTGCAGATGCATGTCAGAAATATATACAGTCTTGGCGAAATGCACCTGTATGGAAAGCCGTTTCAGCATTTCTTCCATATCCACCTTAAGATCCATGATGTGCTCGTGCGCTATGGAGGACAAACGTACCTTTACCTGTAACATTTGATTTCACTGTTATATGACACTAGTAGGGCAGCGCCGACATATAGTCAACTACATGTTACTAGTGAGACAAAACTAGTTCAGTATCCTAAATGCTGAAAGGGATTTCCATACATGTATGTGATTGGCTACAGCTTTACATGACCAGGGTTCTACTACTTCACCTCGACACAACAATGGGACAATAGAGAGTTCATTCAGTCGCCAACGTCCCGTCCGGTTGCGCCACAGAAACATTTCGATAATTATTCACCAAGGTAAAAGTCTGGAACCAGTATTGTGACAAATGTTTGGCTGTTCTCCAAAGTGGGCGAATACTTTACTCGACAATACACAACATTCAAAGTGAGCAGACCGCAATGACACACATAATCATGTAAGGCCAAACTGTGCTAAAATAAAAAAGTACACCGTTGTGGGATCAGAACCTCTTCAGTGAGCACACAAAAGCTCTGCATTGTGTTTCCAAAACAGACAAACCGGAATATTCAAAAGGAGGATTTGGGCCACACTGAGTAGCAAAGAAACCCTTACGATTTTATCAGAATATACTCAGAATTTCACAAGAATTTGGAACAGTACGACCATAAATAATTATAATGTTACAATTAAGCCATAATATTACAAGAATAAATTTAATAATTTTAATTTAAAAAAAGTGGTAGGGATTAAAGTTGTGACAAAGAATAGGTGTAATCTTACATGTAACAGTGAGATATAAAACAAGTAGGAAGCGATCATAAGGATGGCGTCGTAATGTTTTGAGAAAAAAGTTATACGTTGGAATAAATAGTTGTAATGTTACAAGAATGAAGTCATGAAATGCATGGAAAAAGGTTGTGTGGTACAAGAAGAAATATAATTATGAGAATAAGGGAGGGGAAAAAGTAAAATTACGAGAATAAATTTTAAAAAAATAATTACTTTTTGTTTTGTGGATTATTACATCATTCTGCAATTTTTTCTCTAAAATATTCACGTTATTCTCGTGATATCACAGCTTCATTTGTATACTGTCATTTTTTAAATTTGTATCGTGACTCCATTCTTAGCCATTTTAATCATGCAATTCTTGGATTTCTATTTTTATTGCAGTATTTTTCCCCGTGTGGCCCAACAGTCCTTAGTAGAGAAGAATCCCTTACAAAGTCGTTTGAGCATTGAGTCAATATACTTGACAGCCATCTTGAGGTCCATGTACTTGTCCACTCTTAGTTCTCACAGTTAAGACAAATCAGCTGAATAGTCAAATGAGCACTTCGACGTTATATGACATTCCTGCCTGCAACTACAACATAGACAGTTGTGAATTGCTGTTGAGACAAACCTGTGCACTAGTTGATATCTGTCCTACTAAGACTACGTGAAGCACGAGATGTTATCAAGTACATTTTATGTCACTGGTAGCACACATTTGTCAACCAATGCACAGTTTTGCCTCACTCGTAACAGTTTTCCTCCTAGTGTGCAGCTGGCTACTAGTGCGTAACACATGCCTAGCGGCATTACTAGCGCAGCACATTAATTTACTAGTCATGCTTGTTTGCATACTTGTAGGCCAGAAGTGACTCTAGCAGTGGAAAAAATCAAATTCTAGTGAGACTCATTTTATTAGCGCACTGAATTGGCTTACTAGTGAGAATCAAGTGTGAACTAGTACATGGTAGGTGTGAACAATTAATCAAATTCAAATCGACATTGCAGTGTAGTAGAATGCAATATTCAAATTGCTTTCCACGCTTTTTAGTGTAAAAAGTAAACTGGCAACATTAAGAAATAAATGTTGGCATCAACAAGCTTACTTACATAAAGCAAATGAACTGTAACAAAAAACAAAAAAAACAAGACAAGTTCAAAGGTTTGCTGTAACGAGAACATGAGTGACGTTTAGTTTCCGGAAATGATGTCTTTTCCTTAAAAAAGATTGCCTTTGTGACCAATATAATGCAGTATGGCAATTGGTAACAAAGTTCCGCTGACAAAAGATCCCATGGGGGGAGAGGCGGGGGCGCGTTGTGGTCCGCTGAGGATGGAGGCTAGCAGGCACCAGTGGTTTGGGAAGCAAATCCTCTTGTGAGCGTCTCCTAGTGTGTCTCCTTCCTTCGCCAAAAACACTCACGTATGGCAAACCCATTGAGCATTTAGTCCATATCCTTCATATCCAAGGCCCATCAACTAGTGAGACTATTTGGCAGCGTTGAACAAATGCTCACATGGATTCATGGAAAGCCGTTTGACCACTGTGGGCTCCTAAATTGTCTCACTGGTTACTAGCGCAAGGACTGAATATGACGCATATGGGCAAGAAGGTCAAACGGCTTGCCATACGCTCGCTTGACGTTACAAAATGACACATTTGTCTTTCTCCTTGGCTTCCTTCTTGGCCTTGCGCTCTCCGCTAGACGACTGTTTTCCTGGGCTGGCCGTGGCTTGGCCAGCGGCAGCCGCTGCTGCGACCGTCTCAGCGCCAGCTGCGGGACCATCGACTCCCGCTGCCCCTCTGTCCGCCTCGTCTCTCTCTGCAGCCTCCTGCTGAGCCTGCAGCACACGCACAACCACAGGTATCATCCAACCATTTTCTATACGACACACACTTTGAGAAACATCGTTATTCTCAATACTTGCTGTAAATGTAAAATATTCCACTAACTGACTGACAGAAATTACCGTATTTTCCGGACTATAAGGCGCACCTAAAAACCAAAAATTTTCTCAAAAGCCGACAGTGCGCCTTATAGTCCGGTGCGCCTTATATATGGACCAAATTCCTAAATTTAAACTGGCCCGAAGCATTGTGTCATGAAATCAATCATAAGTGGCCCGCTGAAGACTATGAATCATGAATCAAAAAGACTATGGATCATTATTTTGTAATTATAAAGTAATTTGTTGCGTCTGAAGTTGAAATAAAAAAGATAAAATGGAGAATGATTTGATTTAGATTAAAAATCTGACATGATGCATTAATGGTGCGCCTTATAGTCCGGTGCGCCTTATATAAAGACAAAGTTTTAAAAGGGGCCATTCATTGAAGGAGCGCCTTATAGTCCAGTGCGGATTATAGTCCGGAAAATACGGTAGTCTTGATTCAATGAATAACAAACAATATGTCAGACAGAATAATTCCCTGCTCTTCCACTAGACGGCCCAAAGTACAATAAACCTGTGTTACAGAATAAGAACTTTGTGCTCAAGTAAACAGGCCCAGATTTTACACTCTTCACTGGGGTGCAGTGAAGCCCTTAAGCACCTGCCTCTGACTCGTTTTCATCTGCCTCGAGCCACTTATCCTGCCTGCGAAAAAAAATCACGCATACACACACCTGCGCCTGCGCCGCCGCTGCCTGCTCTTGCTCCTGTTCCTGATAGTACTGCGATGCTCGGCGGTCCTCCTCCTCCTGCAGCTTCTTGGCCAGCTCCAGGTCGCTGATTGCAGGCAACTGCTCCCATTGCAGATCCTGACTCTGCTGCTCCTGCTGTAGTGATAGCGCCATCAGGTAGTCCTGACGCGCACAAGCATGAGGTTAAATCACAACACGCAATATGTAAATTTGCTTTTAATCTTTTTGAACTGTTTATTGCCAAACATGTATTGCGGTATACTACAATTTTTATTTATTGTTTATGTTGTATACAGATGACAAATATTAGAGGAGAGATATTTTTTATCATCCGCAAAGAATGATGAAGCGGCTAATGGGGTAATTTTGACCGATGATGTGTACGTATCTTTCCATAGGTCTTTATTTTTCTGCCCCAAGTTGCCAGGAGAAGCAGCACAATATTGATTGAAATGGAAACCAAATTAAACTGCCTTAGAATAACTTTTTTTAAGAGCTTCTGAAACAGAATAATGACATTTTTATTCCTTTCAATGAGGAAAGTTAATTTAAGAAGCAAGTGTATTGAATTACTCGGGCGATGGAAAAAATTAAACCATTATAGAGTAAGAGTAAAGTTGCATATACACAATTTTGTTGTAAGTGCATTTAAACTGAGTTTTGTTTTGTTGGTTATTAAATCATTTAGTTCAAATAGTGTTACTTAAAGAGCCAAGGTTTTGTTTGTAAAGAATTTCAGAACCACTGACCTAGATTAACGATTCAATTAGGCAGCTCTCAGTATGATGCAGTGCCCTTCCCCGCACACTACACTCAAAACAATACACATTACACAATACTGATATAGCTCCCGTTTGGATCTCATTAGGTTGTCCAGCTGCACTTGACGTTTAACGTACGACATATTCTCTTCCCTCTTGGTTACAATCTTGGTGTAAACAACCTAATTGTACCGTGGGTCTCATTAGTGCTTGCTCTAATCTAAAGGTGTTGATTATACCTTCAGAAATTGATTTTCCCCCCTCAAACCAGGCCTGTCTGAGTAAACAAGTCATCTATAAAGTCTGCGCGAGCTATTGTCTGAGTCGAGAATTTGTCAGCAAGTTCTGTTTGAAACAGATGGCTTTGAAAACAGCAAAACTGCAGAGGAGACAAAAGCCTGATGAATAATTAAGGGGCCACTGAGAAGCTTTGGTATATTGGTTGGGGATTTTAGGGCTTGCAGTAGGACTATGGAAGGGGGGCGTCAAATTATAACTCATCTATTATTGAGAATTTTCGACAAGCGTGCAGTTGAATTTGGGAAGTGGCAACTACATTTCCATTTGTTATTTTAGCCCCACATTGTCAAGGCTTGGAGCAGGACTGTATCCTATGTCTGCCAGAGGGACTGCAGATGTCTTAACCACTAAACAATTATGCCGAACAGAACATAGTCATGTAGCTTCCTAATCATATTCTACGAGATTGATCTGTGTTATGTTTTGTTTTTTTTACAGTTTTTGATGGCGTAACAAGAACATCCTGGTTGCAGGAGAAGTAAAATTCCGGTTCTGCTGGCCTTGCCTGCATCAGTGCTCAGACCTGGTCTATCTGATCCTGCTGTCCTCGGTACACCGTCTCCGGGTCTGACGGAGGCCTTAACCGGAATTCGGAATCGCAGAAATTGCCGTCTCCATCCACGTTGTGAAGACTCTCCCACACGACCTTCTCCTCTGTCAGGAAACCTTGATCGGTCACCAGTAGGTATAGTTGACCCTGGAGATAAAACATGCACAGGAAACAAATGCACCGGTTTGTTGAGTGACTCAGCTTGGGAGTTTTTCAACGTACGAACTAGGTATGTTTTTTTTGGAGTTTCATTGGTCCAGTGTGACCGCACAATATCTGATGGCACCAGTCTACAAATGAAGTGAAACAGCCGCCTGAAAATGCCTGGCCAGTTCATTGAGCTGAGGCACAAGTTACACATGTTTTCTTTTTTTTTTTAAGATAACACACAAAAGCTTTGCCTGCATTGGCAGTGCCAATGTGTGGTAGTGAAGAGTTCAAAATATAGAGGAAAAAAAGTCACTTCCCCTCCTGCAGATAACAGGAAAAGTCTGCTCCAGCTGCACTGGTGATATAGCCAAGCAGCTGCATGCAGTTCAGCTTAGCAGAAGCACACCCATTCATAATTGTTACATGTAAAAATACAGCTTTTTTTAATTATCACTTTCAAAACAGTGAAAGCCAGACTGAGAGCTTCAACCAAGAGGAAAATGTGAGTAATTATTTTCATTTTTTTTCCAGATGCTACTACTTGGAGAACAAAAACATCAAGTGGATGGATGGATGGATAGATGCTAGTCTGTACTTATTGTGATTTACCTTGTATTTAATCATGGTGCTGAAGTGGTTGTTCCTGAAAAAGACGCAGAGTTCACCCTCCTCCACGGTGGATGTGAGCTCACACAGGCCATGGTATGTGAGCTGAGTGGCTGTGCTGCTCAGGAACTGCTCTGCCACAATGCCTGCCACACACAGGTGCAGAAACAAGATTGCAATTTTTAGCAAAGTAAAACATAATATCAATGCTTCAATCAAATCTACAATCCTAACACCCTCCGAACTGATTTATGAACATGGGCCATAATCTGCAAAGCATTTCCCCCCAAAAAACTGCAGCAGTGCCTAAGCTAATTCAACTTTCTGTGATGATCATATATGATTGACACTGTCAGGGAGGTATTCCTTTCAAATATATAAATACGTATATCATTTATTTTTAGCTGTGCTAAGAAGGTAAGCTTTTCATTGATCTTTCCTAATTTGTGAGCAGGATTATGCAAAAAGTACTTTTTTTTTGAAGACTGGCTCTTGGCTGACCTTAAATGGGAATACATTACATTTTAAGTATGGCTTAAATAAATGGTTCACTGTCATTCAGCCTATTTTTTTGCTTGACTTGCAAGCAAAAAAATGTATACTAGCACTATATGACAACACTGAACTCAACTGCCACCCCTAGTTGCAGTTAACCGCCAAACTAAACACAAATCAAAGCATTACATTTTTTTATGTCAAACAACCACATTACTTTGCAAGTCTGCTGGCTAACGTAATGAGAATTGTCATTGACAGGCTAACTAATAGCATCTATGTGACGGTTTTAACCTATTAAGCAAAATGAGGTAGCAAAACATGTGGGCAGATGATATACAAGGCATATATTCTTTATCCTCTGCCAAGAATGACTCATTTGAAGATTTGAGACTAACTCTTTGCAAATATGTGATTCTTTTGCACAGGTACTGTATACCTAAAGAAGATGGCATCACAATCTCACATGACAAGTGTCCCAGCGAGGAAAGCATGACTTGTCTAAGTGGGTCACCAGTGTGGCGCCACACTTGCGTCTGTCTCGCTTTGATTTGGCCAGTGGTTTGTGTCAAGTGGCTTTACAAAGGTGAGTCCATTAGAAATATGCACTGCAGAAGAATGTGCCTCCCAATGAACTGATGTTATCTGTCTCCCAGTTATGCCCCAGCGTTGTTTTGTATTTGTGAAGCAATACATGAACTATAAGTTACCCTATTACTGCCAAGTAGCAAAAACTGCTTTGCTATTAAACAGCAATGCGGCTGATTAACAGAAGCTCCTCCCCTCACTTCAACATATGGGTGGTAGGTATTGCAGTGTAGGACAAGCGGGGAAGAAGTACAAGGAGAGCCCAGAGAGATGTATTGACCTTCGCCTGCCAGCTCACTGTTGTCTGACTGTTTACAGGATATTATCTTCTCCACCAGCTGGTTGTAGCTGCAGTTGCCCACTGCCTTGACAATGTCGCACATCTGCAAATGAAGATAGACATTGTGGAGAAAGAACAGTTGCCAAGAACTGATGCAAAGCTATTAGTCATGACAAAAAAATGCAGAGTTGAAACAAGCAACCTGACTAGTATGAAATGGCACAATTATTCTAGCTCATTTCCACTATTGTGAATGAGCCAGCCGTACCTGAGGGTCCACTAGCCAGCCGTGGTAGAGAGGGATATCCAGCAGATCGAAAACAATGCATTCTGGAGTGTACTCGAAAACTCGCACGCCTGTGAACTTCACATTCACATCCAGGCCTGTCTGGAGCTTGTGCAACACTGCCATGGCGTCGCTCATGTTCTAAGAGGAAGAAAAAAAGAAAGGTGGGGGGTGTAAAATGTGTTTGTAAATGTCCTATTTTGAGTTAAACAGTGGCTCTAAATGTTAACTCGAGTATTAAAATAGTTTTCAATGAATTTGATGATCAATTAGTTTTCAATTAATCGATTAATTTTGACACCCGTAGGAAATTAAAAAACACAAAAAGGTGAATTCATGAATAGATGGAGATTACGGTAAACCCATGAAAATACTTTTTTTTTTTAACAGACATGAATAGCATCCAATATGAGCAGTGCACATTCTAGCTTGCACACTGACAGGATAACAGCCCATTGATTTTTCTATCTTTACAAGAAACCATTAGCTGCTTGGCGGTTATTGCTTTCAGCCATAGCACAGCCTCTCTTCCTCGGTCGGGTCTGTCCGGTTTGACCATGTGATGACATACATGTGACATGATAATGTCAATGATGATGGCTGTTGAGCCATTCAGCCAAGCAAATCAACAGGATGATCATTAGAGAAAATTGAAGCCGGAAGACGAAAAGAGACAAGCTTATAAGACATGATCAAATGATTTGATCACTGACTTATCTTTGTGTAATGCCTGCATGTTCCATCTGTGTTAAATAGGAAATCATACAAAATACATTTCTCTAAGTCTTGCAGCTACTTACTGTACAAACAAAATAACGCTGAACTGCTAAGATAATCAAGGGAGTAAAGAAGTTAATTTGTCTTTTAAACTTTTGATTGTAGCAGCTGTAATTGGATGGCTTTAAAGTGAAGGCACGTATTATCGGAACTGTAGTTTTTGTACTTGGCAGAAGTAAAAAGGCATGGAATGAACAACCTACTATCTTTTTGAAAAACACCCACATGTTTGAGAAGGTGAGCATTAAGCGGTGACTTTCATTGTTACTCACGCACACACCTTGTTCTGTAGGAGTATGAAGAGCAAGCGGCAGGCGCCCACACGGAACCTGATGAATCCGAGTCCGACCCATTCTTGCATTCAGCCCTAAAGCGTCTCCCTGCTGGCTGCAAGCCACGTTGCCATTTAAGTCTGGACTCAGGATAAGCCCTGCAGCTGAGGCCTACATCTCAGTTATGACTGACATCTGAGCGCTTCAACGTTTTCATTACACCGCTGGGAGGAAACAAGGTAAGCCAAATACACTGGACTGTACAAATTGGATCAGAAACAAGAGCCAAATCCAAAAGCCCTTTTCGGAGATAGTCATGCTTAGGTACCAAAATGTTTATTCAATAAAGGGCAACAAAAACAGTTAACAACCACAGTCAACGTTAGCAAAAAATAAAAACTAGCTTTTTCATCGAAAGTGGAAAAAAAAAAAAAATGTCAGGAAAACCAACTAGAACATCATAACTGTATTTGGGATTAATCAGACTAGAAGCACTTCAAATGGTAGCAGGAGTCTATTTTAACATATGATTAGTTAATTCTGAATACAGCTGTATTCCAGTTATAAACGGGTGTGCAGACTTGCGCAACCACATTATTGCAATTGACTATGTTTAGTTATCTGGACAGAATAGATACAAATCTATATTATACAAAGATATAAATCTATATTATTTCTCTGGAAGAAGGGAAAAATTGATCTAAAATAAAATCAAATTTTATGCGTACTGTATGTAGTGTTGAGGTGGAAATCCTTAATCGGACACATTTGAGAGTGTGCGGATTAGGACGCTCACGATCTTTACAGACATCGGGATTAGCGGAAGTTTTATAATGGACCACATCTGGTCCATTCAACATAGATGAGCACAAGCAGATGACATTAGCGTCGCATCACTTGCACTTATCTTGGCTTGTGATGGATCCCAGCTCCACAGGGTTATGAGCAACATGACCTGGTTTGAATTGGCCAATGTTTCACACTCAATCGGCCATTTGCTGAAGAATTAATCAAATTTAAATTGTAGAATGCATTTGATAAAATGCAAAGGATCCAATGTTGAAAAAAAAAAAAAAAACTATTTCAGTCTGGTTGCTCTCTAGGCTCTTTTTCATAAATAGATGAGGGACGTAACAAAAAAATATTTATGTATTTTTTTAGACTAATGTCTAGTAGATGCTTAGGTGCTTAAGCTGAGCAGTCCACAACATTATTGGATATTTTTTTATGAAACAAAAAGCAACAAAGCCTTTTCGTTTTGCATTATTTGCAAATGATCGTACTCCAATGCATCTTTTGTTTACGCCACACTTGTGTCATAGTGAACTACTGCAAGTCAAAGTATTTGCGCGTGAGCTATTGCAGTTTGAGTATTCTTCCATGTTGTTCACTCCTAGTCAATAAGATGGTGCACTCTTTGTACTCATTAGTAAGACAATTCCGAGCAGTAGGAGAGTGACTAGAGCACATTAAAAGAATGACTGTGTCAGAGCTGCTCTATTACTGGAAACTGGTTATTTGGTTGAACAACTGGAGGAATCCCCATGGGACACATTGCGGCCCTTCACGTCTAGTGTGCTGTAGTTTGAGCAAGAACTGGCTCAAGGAGACACCATTAAAATGAGGTTTATAATGGGACATTTGCCGTGCAATGGTGCAGCTCAGCTCCACTGAGACCAATACACATCGCAACACCGGACCCTTCACTTACACAACTCCTCTGAGTAAATATTTAACAACCGCTAAAGAGCAGCGACTGCTATTTTAATCCTCATACACTCGTGTGACAAATGACGTATGAATGTGAATGTAAAAATAGAAATGTTGTGAAGTCCCGGTCTGAACGCTTCAATCCAGCATGCAATGAAAACAAATGTCCTTTCAGAATGCAATGAGCTAATTCACAATCTGTTCATCAGTTGTTATTGTCATTTTTAATTTGGAATGTTAGACGAAACAGAAAAGCAAGCCACGAGACTAAAATGTGAATAGCAAGGGCTGTGAAAATGTATTAAAAAAAAACTTTTTAAAAAATCTGCAATATAGTGGCGGCCCATAATGAGCCACGATATATTGGAAAATGGAGAGAACAAATGATTATTCACACCCTCAGACCTGAGCTCGTCTACAGCAACGGACACCTTCATGCATTAGAGCTCCCAGGCCAGAGTCTAGGATTAGCTTGCCATAATTACTGTGCAATGCAAAACTCGAGCCCCTCCCTAAAGACGCCGCTGATTTATTTAAGAAGTTGCATTTCAGCCCCGCTTAAATTTAGAAAGCCGGTGCCACTGAAAAACTGAGCATCAGCGAGCCGCCAAAAACTTCTCCTCGCTTTTAAAACGTGGCTTCAAATCATCCACAGATGTGCTGCTGGAGCAAGGACAGGCCGCAACGTAGGCAGCCCACAGGAGATGGGAGGAAGCAGAGGAAGCAAAGTGGAGCTCTATCTCCAACCCGAGCGCCTCTCGCATGGTGAACCGCACACACAAAAACACACAAAGCAAACCTCGGTAATAGCCAGAGGCTGAACCCAGCCGTGCGTCTCTAAGCATTTACCGCCATTGCCAGCGACAGCACACACCCCTGACCTCTGTTGTTCGCAGTCTCCAAAGACGCATCTTATGTAATACAGAGTCATGTAGAAAGAACTAAGCTTTACTCTGCGTAAATGGTTGCAGTCAAGAACATCCTCATCTCTACACTGTCAAAAAAAGGCTATTGTAGAGCTTAGTTTCTTGTTGTTCTCCAAGGTACACTATTGCATTATTCATTAGTCACGCTGTGCATTGATCAAGTACCGTAGTAAAGACTTACCTGTTCATAATTTAGTCGCTGGGCCTCAGAGATCTCTTTGGGTTTAGTTTCCAGGATGTAGTCTCCTGCAGGGCCACACAAAGATTGCTCAGTATGGCCAAGTCAAGCCAAGTTTATTAATTACATTTAAATGCTCAAAGAGGAACACTCACCAAGATATTCCATCAGTTGCTCGGCTGTAATAATCTCCATCATCGGCGGCATCTTAACCTGTGACAGAGAGATGCAAAGCAACTATGTCGGGTATGGTATAAAACAGAGGTGTAAACATTTTTTAAACTGCTTGGTCTCATTAGGGTTGCTGGCAAGGTGCAAAAGCTATTATTTACAAATAACGTAACATTGTTCGTCTATCTTGTGACAGGCAGAACTCTTCCACTAGATGGCAGAACGTATTATGCAGTCGTATTTACTTTTTATCAATTTTTTGTAACATTTTAGTTTAGCACGTGCTGTAAGAACGTGACATAAAATAGACGATACTAGAATATTTCATAATGTTTGTAAACAATAGGCATCCATTTTTTGACCCTTTCACCTGAAGTCA
Source organism: Syngnathus floridae (assembly GCF_059516105.1). Classification (NCBI taxonomy): domain Eukaryota; kingdom Metazoa; phylum Chordata; class Actinopteri; order Syngnathiformes; family Syngnathidae; genus Syngnathus; species Syngnathus floridae. The sequence goes on from NC_142415.1 coordinate 12,859,217, forward strand.
GCTGGCCCCAACTCAACATGACCCTCAACAAGATAATGCAGTATAAAGATGGCTGGAAAGAAACCACTGCCTAAGGTAGAATTCCGTTGTATTTAACTTTTTAGTACAACATTTGTAATTTTGTGTACAATACATTTAATTGAATCATCAGCTCGTTTTCCTAAATTCATGCAGTGATGCTTAAACCCTGCCTATTAAAGTGGCTTACAATGTTAATTGTTTTTTTTTAGGAATAACACCTCTAGGTGCATATTTTACCTTCCAGGCAAGCAGAAGGACGTTCATGATGGCAAGCAGCGGGCAGGGGCCGTTCTCGTTCTGGGTGATGATCGGCGTGTTCTCCTCCCTCCACTTGATCCATTTGATGTGGTAGATCGACTGGCCGGCCGCGCGGTCCTTGGCGCACGTCGCCTTGATGCCATCCAGGCCGAATTCGCCCTGCAGGGCCAGGGCCAGCCCTCGCTCCTCCAGGCCCTCGCTGTTCAAGTCCGAACTGGGGCACGAGTTGAGCTTGGAAAATGACTCGTCCAGTGAGTCCAGGCTTCGGGACTCGCAACCCCCGAGGCTGGCGTCCGGGTCCAGGTCGCTGCCGCTCGCCAGCCCCTCAGATAAGGCGTGCGGGGCGCTCAAGTCCTCTGGGATCGTCCTACCCGGGCATAGATGGGTAGGTTTTGCAAGTTTGGTCGGTTCGCTTTCCTTCTCGTCCGCACCTGAGCACGGCCCGTCGGTTTGGTTGTTTACTAACTTTGAGGCACCACCCTCCTTATCAGGATCCAACCCCATCCCGTTACTGATCTGCTGCTCTCCAGACCGCGAGTCCCTCGACTCGGCGTTATTCCTCGCCCCCTGGTCGGCCAGGACTTCCAGGACCTCGGCTATATCACACCTGCACGCGCCGGGGTTGACGTGAAGGGTGCTAGACTCCTCAGCGGTGCTGTTATTACAGCGATCTTTATCCAGCAAAGTACTGAGGCGAGCCTCACTATTTGTGCTTTTCTGCGCCGCTCCTTTCCCACCTCCCGCTGCAAGAGCGTCGCCGGTGCCCGCCCCGATGGTGTCGCTCCCGACGGTGTCTCGATGCACGTCTGCATTTTTCTCCATTTCGATTGAGCGACTGTCGACAGATTCTAGCTAAATTGCAGCAGTAGATTCGGTCCAAAAGACGCCATGACAACTCTACCGGTGACGTCATCAGAATGAGAATTTATTTTGTAGGCCTACTAGGGGGCGCTCGAGACGCAAGTCAGGTGCTGGTGCGTTTGGATATCCTCGGATATTCGAGGAGATGCCTTCTGATTTGTGTTGATTACTACTACACTTTTATATTTTCCTATTTACAACTCTGGCACCGTTTCCATGACTCGTGTAAAAGGGATAAGTGGCCCGCAACTAATTGCTTAAATAATCAGTATTGGGGACTACTCAAGTACTGAATCATTGGATTCTGCTTTATTTGTAATTGGAGCATGAACATGAAACAAAATAAATACTCTATATGCAGCTTTAGATATTACACAATATCAGTTTCATTAAAACGAAGAAAAATATTTTACTAATTACAACACTTGTGAAACAGAACAGTCCAGGCTAATACATTACAGTGATACCCGATAGGTTTTCTGAAGTTTAATGTGGAGTAGGGTGATTTTCTTGACAAAACTCACAACGCACATGGCGTACGGTAGCTGTTCTTTTTGTTCATCTGTCCTTTTGACATACCATGAATCCTCCCTCAATGCACAATTTATGGTGAGCTGGAGTACCCAGGTGCGTTCAGGGACCACTCAGTCGGAAAACTCAATAAATGCAACAAAAAGCAATGAGAGTACATGGACGCATACAATTTATTGGCCTGATCATTAATCTCTGGCACAGATGAACCCATTCTAAGGAGCTTCACGTTTTGTGGTACATTACATGTTAACATTACAATTGTAATGGCTATATAGTACACTTAAACTTTATTCTTAATTTTGATTGTCCCGTTTACATCATTTAACAATTATCAAAGCGACTCATGTATTTTTCGATGATAAAAGGTTTTTGGTACCACTGAGAATTGAACTCAGGTCATGGGGTTGTTAGTCAGGCTGACTAACCACTACACGACGAAACCTTCGTTTGACCGATATGGAAGGGTACGTATATGGTTTTATGGTAGTGTTGGCTCGTGAGTGAACGCTTCGTTCAAAAGAACGATTTTTTTTTCAGTGAACGAGAGTGAACGAATCACTTGAGGAAGTCATTTTCTTTTTTCAGTTCGTTGACTTCAACCAGTAAGTGTCGGTAATGCGCATTGAACGGGTCTGTGGGTGACACAGCGAAGAAGAAAATGACGCAACTTCTCCTTCACGAACGAGTCGTGAATTGCATTTCCCGTTCATCAACTGAACGGGTCTGTGAGTGAACGAGTCAGAGTGGTTTGCATTTCCAGTTCACCGCGAGAACGGATCAGTGACGGAACGAGTTAATGGGTGAACTGCCTTCCCGTGCATTAACGGATATGTCAGTGAACGTGTTGCGTCTCCCTCCTGGCGTGAACTATGTAAGCCAGAATGTCGATTTACGATTTGCCAAGGAAAGAAAGAACCACTCACTGAAACACCACTTCTTTTATGCACGTTTTCTCCAAGCTAACGGCTAACTTCATTGCATGAATGTATGCGCCGTTATGCAACAACGGGGAGATTATACTTCTCTTTGCGTAATCTTGATTTTACAAAACTTATAGTAGTTGTTCACGAACGTGTATATACGCCTAAATATTGCTATCCAATATATCTACTGCAATTTCACATTAGATTGCTGGTTTGAAATATACTTTTTATATTGTTATTTTAATAAACATTAAAACCTGTTAAAACTTGTCTGGTGTCTTATTCCTTGTTTTTATTTTTTTGGGCATGAAAATAAAAATCTGCTTTATATGACAATATGTATATGTCTTTTACGTTGTGCAATATGTGTTGGTGTCCCCCAAAATAAGAGCAAGTAGTCAAATACACATTCTTGACACGTACAAAAAAATGCATAAAGTTATTAGGTACACTTGAAAATGGTGATGTACCTAATGGAGTGTCCGTGTGACGTCACAGATCAACCAGCCAATCAGGAGGTGGGGGTGAGGGCGGGTGTGGCACTTTTCACTTTCAGTTCAGCTTTGGCCATGATTTTTCCCTAATGAAGTGGCTTATTAATAGGTACACTTGAAAATGGCGGCGTACCTAAAGGAGTGTCTGTGTGACGTCACAGATCAAACAGCCAATCAGAAAGTGAGGGTGGGTGTGGCACTTTTCACTTTCAGTTAAGCTTTGGCCATGATTTCTCCCTAATGAACTGGCCTGCTATTAGGTACACCTAAAAATGGCGGCGTACCTAATGGAGTGTCCGAGTGATGTCACAGATCAACCAGCCAATCAGAAAGTGGGGGTAAGGGCGGGTGTGGCTCAAACCAGGGGTGTCGACCTCCAGTCCTCGAGGGGCCGCGTTCCAATATGTTTTCCAAGTTACCCTCGTTAAACACACCTGCGTGAAAAGATTTAGCTACTTTCACGTTCTGCAGGAGCTAAAACTTTTCACGCAGGTGCGCTTAACGAGGGAATCTTGGAGAACATGTTGGAATGCGGCCCCGAGGACCTGTGACCTTTGACCATGATATTTCCCTAATAAAGTGGCCTGTTATTCGGCACACTTGAAAATGGCGGTGTACCTAATGGAGTGTCTGTGTGATTCCCTCGTTAAGCGCACCTGCGTGAAAAGTTTTAGCTCCTGCAGAACGTGAAAGTAGCTAAAACTTTTCACGCAGGTGGGCTTAACGAGGGAATCTTGGAAAACATGTTGGAATGCGGCCCCGAGGACCTGTGACCTTTGACCATGATATTTCCCTAATAAAGTGGCCTGTTATTCGGCACACTTGAAAATGGCGGTGTACCTAATGGAGTGGCTGTGTGATTCCCTCGTTAAGCGCACCTGCGTGAAAAGTTTTAGCTCCTGCAGAACGTGAAAGTAGCTAAAACTTTTCACGCAGGTGCGCTTAACGAGGGAATCTTGGAAAACATGTTGGAATGCGGCCCCGAGGACCTGTGACCTTTGACCATGATATTTCCCTAATAAAGTGGCCTGTTATTCGGCACACTTGAAAATGGCGGTGTACCTAATGGAGTGGCTGTGTGATTCCCTCGTTAAGCGCACCTGCGTGAAAAGTTTTAGCTCCTGCAGAACGTGAAAGTAGCTAAATCTTTTCACGCAGGTGTGTTTAACGAGGGTAACTTGGAAAACATATTGGAACGCGGCCCCTCGAGGACTTGGAGGTCGAAACCCCTGGTTTGAGCCACACCCGCCCTCACCCCCACTTTCTGATTGGCTGGTTGATCTGTGACATCACTCAGACACTCCATTAGGTACGCCGCCATTTTTAGGCGTACCTAATAGCAGGCCAGTTCATTAGGGAGAAATCATGGCCAAAGCTTAACTGAGAGTGAAAAGTGCCACACCCAACCTCACCCCCACTTTCTGATTGGCTGTTTGATCTGTGACGTCACACAGACACTCCTTTAGGTACGCCGCCATTTTCAAGTGTACCTATTAATAAGCCACTTCATTAGGGAAAAATCATGGCCAAAGCTGAACTGAAAGTGAAAAGTGCCACACCCGCCCTCACCCCCACCTCCTGATTGGCTGGTTGATCTGTGACGTCACACGGACACTCCATTAGGTACATCACCATTTTCAAGTGTACCTAATAACTTTATGCATTTTTTTGTACGTGTCAAGAATGTGTATTTGACTACTTGCTCTTATTTTGGGGGACACCAACACATATTGCACAACGTAAAAGACATATACATATTGTCATATAAAGCAGATTTTTATTTTCATGCCCAAAAAAATAAAAACAAGGAATAAGACACCAGACAAGTTTTAACAGGTTTTAATGTTTATTAAAATAATAATAATATAAAAAGTAAATTTCAAACCAGCAACCAATTAATGTGAAATTGCAGTAGATATATTGGATAACAATATTTAGATGTATACACACGTTATTGAAAAACTACTATAAGTGGTATAAAATCGAGATTACGCAAAGAGAAGCATAATCTCCCCGTTGTTGCATAACGGCGCATCCCTTCATGCAATGAAGTTAGCCGTTAGCTTGGAGAAAACGTGCATAAAAGAAATGGTGTTTCAGTGAGTGGTTCTTTCTTTCCTTGGCAAATCGTAAATCAACATTCTGGCTTACATAGTTCACGCCAGGAGGGAGACGCAACACGTTCACTGACTGATCCGTTGATGCACGGGAAGGCAGTTCACCCAATAACTCGTTCCGTCACTGATCCGTTCTCGCGATGAACTGGAAATGGAAACCACTCTGACTCGTTCACTCACAGACCCGTTCAGTTGATGAACGGGAAATGCAATTCACGACTCGTTCGTGAAGGAGAAGTTGCGTCATTTTCTTCTTCGCTGTGTTTTGTGGCGAGGTGGCACCAGCTTCAATGGGCGTTACCGACACCTACTGGTTGAAGTCATATTAACTGAAAAAAAAACAAATCACTTTAGGAAGTGACTCACTGAATTCACTCTGGTTCACTGAAAAAAATTCGATCTTTTGAACGAAGCATTCACGCCCGAGCCAACACTACGCCACATATCATGCGTGTCACCTGTGGCAATAAATCCATATTTTAAGTAGGACTCCAGAAATGTTCTTTTAAATGCAGCTTTCCTTTTCTTAGAAGTCGTAGCCTCTTCTTCCGTCTCCTCATTGGTCTTTTTTCCCTTTCCGAAGAAGCTTTCCAAGCATCTCATTTTTTGCTTGTTGATGATGATGATGATGATGATGATGATGATGATGATGATGAAACTTTATTCATACCACAGCAGGGAAATTCACTTGTCACAGCAGCGTGTATGAGTGCAAGAATAAAACAAGTGCCAGAATTACAAAAAAAAGGTAAATAACAGACAAGGACAAACACAAGTGCTGTTAGTAGAGACAAAACACATTCATTTTATCAGGTGGCATGCATGTTGTAAAGTCTGACAGCAGAGGCTCGACTGAGACATGTCACGTGACCGAGACGAGCGTCTTTACCTGAACCGACGGATGTAATTGGGAAAGAATCGCAAATTTTTAAAATATATTTTTCCAAATAAATTCTTACTCATTTTTGCTGGCTTTGCGGGCTTGACTGGGGAATCTTGTCACGTGACCGGGACGAGCGTCTTGACCTGAATTAATTGATCGTCGATAAAAAAAAAAAAAAAAAAAAGTGACTCACGGACCGGTACCGGTCCGCGGCCCGGTGGTTGGGGACCTCTGCCCTACATTATACATTGATCTGAGCGTCAGTCCGTGCACTGTACGTTATTACAGCGAAGTTGTTGTCATTGTTTTCAAATCAGAAAATATAAAAATGCGATACTGCATTATAGAGTTGGGTTGTGGATTTCACCAGAGCCAAGTCTTTATGATTACAGTAAACTTTATCCACTCCTAACCCAACTCTTTAAGATCACTTGGTAATTAATAGCTTATTTATTAATTTGATCAAATGAACAATAGTAGTAATAGATACAATAACAATCATCAAGAACTAAAAATCTATATTTTACTACTGTCACTCCCAAAGTTGTCGAACCCGGATGTTTGAATTTGCGGAAATACACAAAGTGGCTGAGTGGTTCATGTAAACAAACCGTACCGTACTCACCGGCGTTGCGTGTTTATGTTACGCATAAAACCAAAGCTCTGTCTCGTCACTTGTCGTTTTACGATCGTTTCGTCGTGTTTTTTTTATTTCGTGTAGAGTGTGCTTTAATTTGTCACAGATCTGTTGCCGAAGATCGTTAACTGTGGGGGGCGGTTTTACGCTCGTGACGTCACGCTGTCAGAGAAACGCAGAGGTGTTAACCCGGTGAAGGAGCCGCAGAACTAGGAAGCGCCACTATTTCAACACAACTAAAAATTCATCCAAACAACTACCAACCTCGCCTACATAGTTATTTTATTTATTTTTTGACCAAAGGGAATGTTCGCTATGATATTAGTTAAACTGCTTCTCACGTTTAGTTGCATTCTCCACAACACAGGTAAGGCTTGTAACGAATTCTCACGTACATAAGAATTGTCTCCTTCTATGGACTTTGGAATAAATTTATGAACATTTATTTAAAATTAGCCGTTTCGGAATTTATTCGATGTTTCCCATCTTAGTCGACTAAGATAAAATCTTATCTATTACTAGTACGCTCCCACCCCAACACACAGTCGCGCACACTCCTACCGCCACTTTTGGATTAAATCATTTTAATCGCTATATTATTACGCTCTTAGTCTTAAGTAAGAAGCGTACTAGTGTAACCACTGTCTTTATAGTGACTTTGTTTTCAAATTTGATATTTCTGCACACTGGTAAATAATACAACTTTGTCATACTACTTGGACAACTGCATGTTTTTAGTAAGTGGAGCAAAACTGCATTAAATGTTAAATTTTCCTGAGTAGTTATGGTACTATTAGTAATTAGTACAACTAGCGTGCAGTTTTCTTCACTAGTAACGAAGCTGTTATACTAGTGGGGACAGTGGGACCTTTCGCAAGGCTATCGATTAAATGGTCTTAACAGCTTAACGTCAACCATATGAGCATGTTTCCTCAATATGAATCATTTCAAATTAATGCTCAAATGTCTTTCCAACATTATATTAGACTAAGCATATACAGTTGTAGCTACACTATGGTAACATTAATATTAGACTTCCAACCATTAATGTCCATGTACTACTACGCCATTGATTCTAATTCTTCAGGACAGGCAGAGGAATCTGTGTGAGCGTATGTCTGTTGGCTTTTATGAACAAGTTGCTGCGAGCCTGTAAGAGTCTCTGCCTGTCAGGCCATTGCTACATGGAACCGAGTGAAGTATATACATATATGTTTAAAAAAAAAAAAAAAAAAAGCAACGTGACAAAGGTAGTGTCTCTGGCATTTAGGATTAATATATATAGTTACTTTTCCGTTTAAGTTCTCAAGAGGAAGCACAGGATCTCAGAAGTTTGCATCCATGATTTTTATAGCCAAGCTGTATTACATTTATTCATCGAAGGGGGAGAACCCCCTCAAAAAATTCTTTAGAATAATGTGTTCTGTGTAACTCAACTAGTCTTAAACACAGCTTTCTGAATAATGTTGCAACACAAAATGCCCCACCTGTTTTTACCAATCTCAGGAGCCCACTATTTTGCCACTTCCTGTCAACTGAAAATGACATCACAATGGTTCTGTCTGAGTAACTGTGATGTAATTTTCAGTTGACAGCAAGTGGCAAAATGCCCCTCAAGATGGATAAATTAATTTTGCCACAAACACTATTAATTTGAATGCTGTGTTTAGACTACGTATACTGTAATCACATACAACATATTATAAATAAAATGTTTGGGTTGACTTCCCCTTTAATGCACTATTGTTTTGACTGAGAATTGCTAGTTAGAATTCATTGTAATGCCCCCACACGCTTCCAAGAATTCCAAGAATTGACGTTGACCTTCATCCCAACATTTTCTTGTGTAAAGCAAAATAACAAATCATTGGTAATGTAATCTAAATATCCAACAATAGCTTCAGCTCTACTGAGAATATGAAGGAGTATGTAACCACCTGACCATGAATGGAACTACTGAGTGAAAACAGTGCCTCACGGGCCTCCTGGGGGGAAAAAAAACAAAAAAAACAATCCTCGATTCGTAAAGGATTGTTCGTCATGTGATTCTTGTTTGAGGTTTAAATGGACCACTTTGTCGTTCCCCAAAGACAGAACAAAGAAAAACTAAGTGGTCAATATGAAAGCCAATAGGATTAACTTTGTGACATGTGTTGCATGGAATATTATAATGAAATAAAATGTACTCAGTTCACCAAATCATACTTTACAATTTTGAATGCTTAAATTGTTTTTTGTTTTGATGGTTTTAATCGATATGCACAATTATTAAGAATAGTAATATTAAAATTTTAGTGATACCCATATTGACTGGTAGCTCAAGGCACTATTGCAATACCAGTGAAAAATGTTTTTTGTGTCTCAAGAATTTTGACATCACCTTATTATTTCTTTGCAGCCCTATTGAAAAGACCCTTGAACAAATACATTGGCCATTATGAGGGTCTATCCTATGACACCGAGGCCCTGCACAAGAAGCACCAGAGAGTCAAGAGGGCGCTTACACCTGAAGACGAAACCCTGCACCTGAACTTCCATTCCCACGGCAGGTCAGTCGGGGAACATTTTGCTCAAGGTCTCATTAAAGATAATAAATAATAATAAATGATTTAGTGGGCCTCAGTTTATTGTATCACAAAAAAACTGGCATTTGAACAGGGGCTCTTTTTATATCCACTGTTCATGCATTGTAATTGTGTGGATAGTTTCTGCCCTGTGCAAATACCCTTTACTTTCTTCCACACCCAAGTCATAAAAGACCGCTGATGATGTCATGTTTGAAGTACGCAGAGACAGAAGCAGTTTGAGATTGCGTTTTCTGTTTTTCACAAAAGTAGTGTAAATAGCCCAAAAGAATAACCTTTTTTGTCTCTTTTGTCTCTGCCATTCTGAAAAATGTTGAGCTCTTGAGGCTACATGCCGCCACAAAAGCTTTTTGTAACAAAAGAAAAGCCTTCTTGTGATGCCCTGCTCACATGAATATTAATGCTAGGATCTGGCGATAATAACGAGGAAGACTTTTTTCCCCCCTGGTAAATTATTTCTTCACAAAGATGTACCATAGTTGTTTATTTTTTAAATCATGTCATGTCATTGCTAGAATTGCAAATTGTCTTCAATTTTAATGTCTTTTTTTTAAATATTTGACCAGTTTTTACTCGTCTGATTTGAAAATGAGTTATTTGTCTGTTTTGTAGCTTAGACTGTATATAATATGAGGTGCTCATACATTTATTTGGGTTGACAGTCTTATTGGCCCTCCGAAAAAAGCTATGACTACAATGCGGCCCACGAAAAAAATGAGTGACACCCCTGATCTAGAATGTACACAATCAACCCATGTTACATAAATAACAGTGATCACTTAAACAACTGCAAACACACAAAACAGGAATGGTTAATAAGGTTTGATAAGATTCACTTCCCTTCATACTAACAATGCAAAACACCATTGACATGCAAACAGTTAGGATGATGTAATAGCGGTTTTACAAGCAATGGATATGAACACAAAGAGTGGAGCAAAACATGTAGACAAAAAAACGCAGTCAGGGGCATACGTTCTTTATCCTCTACAGGAAATAACAAACATCGTAGCATCTTAATGAGTCACTTACAAATGTAGTCATTAAAAACTAGGTACTCTCCTTATGTGCCTGCATAACTGATGAGTGTGTGGAATATCTTGTGAGAATAACCACATGCAGAGCCAGACTTCAGTTTGCATAATCTCTTTGAAAATCACATTCCACCACATCACATGAAGTGCACATGAGCTATGGAGTTGCCCAAACCTGAGGCAATGCAATGACTGCTCACTATACTTCCTAATTCAACACACAATGGTTGAAGATGTTCCTATCAACAACAATTATTTTCATTGGTACGCTCGTGTCTACTAATGGTACTTTGCAGCTTTTGAGAATTCTATCACCAGGAAGCGAAGTGAAAGTGAAAACTCATTTCATACACTAGGTATTAGCATGAGAAATTTCATGTCTTGTTTCAAAATTAAATATTTATGGCATGCTACCCAATCCTGGAAGGTTCACATGCTTAAGATAGGAACTGATTGAGGCAATGTGAAGACATGCTAAGAATTCAAAACATTATGCGCATTCATCTTGGAAAAAACAGACTTGGTGCGCTCTTCCCACTTTATCAATCACATCTACGAAAAAAAAAATCCCTATGGGCAATTTGGGGTATACTTCAAAGATGCCACCAAAATAGTCTAAATCATTACTCCCACTCCGCCACATAAATGAGGAATCTTCATTTTGCTCCAATGCGCCTTGTATGGTGATGTATGTGACATACTGTACTTTTATTCCATGTATGTGACATACTGTACTTTTATTCCATATTTAGGCATTTCAATCTGCAGATGAAGAAGGACACATCAGTGTTTTCTCCAGATTTCAGAGTGGAGGTGTCAGGGGAGGACGAACCAATTGACACGTCACATATCTACAGTGGGGAACTTCTTGGTAGGTTCTCTTAATTTTCATCACAACACAATTTATAAGATCTGAGTTCCTTCTGTTCTTGATGACATCCCCCTTTGGGCAAACCCGCATGCTATTTCTCGTGCAAAGTCCAAATATCCTGTTTGTCAGGTTTGTGTGTCTGAGAGAGACAGAATGAGACATACATTCTCTCCCTGTTCAGGGTCTTCCCTTGGAATATTTAGCTGCATGTTTGAATCATTCTCTTTAAGGGTATGAATCTGTTATCATTAAATGTGTTAAGAATGACAATTCTGTGGTTTTATGAGGAACATTTTTATCAAGCTGCATGAAATCCTCATCTCTGCAGCTTTAATTTGCGAAAAGTAAAACACTTTGCCACCATAGGGTTCACTGAAAAGTGCTTCCATCCACCTTTGTGTTTCAGGTGAAGAAGGAACACTGAGCCATGGTTCTGTGATCAACGGGCGATTCGAGGGCTTCATTAAAACACAGCAGGGAATGTATTACATTGAACCTTCAGAAAGGTATTTGAAGGAGAAGACTGCCCCCTTTCACTCCATCATTTATCATGAGGATGACATCAGTAAGTATCTTCTTCTGTTTTCACAATGCTAAAAGCTGAGATTTATGTGGGGCTTAATTATGCATATGTAAATTTGATATAAACTATGCATATATTATACTAGACTAGGAAAAACAAAGTAGATGTCAAACGGGAAATAAGTGGATATTGGAAAACACATGAATGAAATTGACCACATAGCTACAAAAGAGCCAATAGACTATATTGACTAACCAGGCAATCATCTTTTTTTCTGCCAGCTTACCCTCATAAATATGGCTCTGATGGAGGCTGTGCTGATCACTCAGTGTTTGAAAGGATGAGAAAGTATCAGGCATCTAAGATTGACCCGCCTGTCAAAGTAAGTGCCAACGTTACTGATAATGCATCACAACCATCCTTACACTATTGCTAATGTAGCCCATACCTCTACATTTTATACTTCTATTTAAAAAACAATTTATTTCCAATGTCCATTCGTATATAGAGTGTGACTGGTCACCATGTGGATGAGAACGTCTACGGTCCTGTCATTTTACGAAAGAAGAGAGCAGCGGCAGCAGATAAGAATATCTGCCAGCTTTATATTCAGGCCGACCACCTTTTCTACAATTACTATGGCAGCCATGAAGCTGTCACTGCACAGGTATTATCCCTGAAAGAGCATGAGTTGTCCTGAGATGTTTTTCCATTAATCTAAAGCTGATATAACTTTGGTCACAGATCGCCAGCCATGTTCAAGCATTAAACTCCATTTACCAGATCACAAACTTCAATGGCATTCGAGATATCGGCTTCATGGTTAAAAGGATCAGGGTGAGTGGGATCTAACAAAGCTGTGTTGAGCCTTCACACGCCAAGGTCTAGGGATTGGTATTGTGCTATGTAGGGATTGCAAATTTTGACTTCTGACCTTGATAAAGCAACTGAAATGATACCTTGGCAATAACCAAGACATCAAGAAGAGTGATGATTGCACATACAGCAAAGGGGTTGTCTCTGTAGAAGAACCTGATTGATCACCTCACCTCTTAGATCAACACCACAAATAACCAGGCCGACAACCCTTTTCGTTTCGCCAACATCGGCGTGGAGAAGTTTTTGGATCTCAACTCTGAACAGAACCACGATGACTACTGCCTGGCCTACGTTTTCACCAACAGAGACTTTGACAAAGGCGTCCTAGGCCTGGCTTGGGTCGCCTCTCCCTCAGGTGTGTCACATTCACACAGTTTGGGTGATCGTAACTAATGAACTGCAGCAATAACTGAGCAATTAATTATTATGCAATAAAACCACAAGTCATGTCACTTGATATTGCGTCATCTGAAGAGCTCAGAAGAGGCTGTTTGAATGTCCCTTGGAGTTTTTTTTAACATCACTAGCCATGACGAGCATCCTACGTCTTTTTGCAGTCATGCAATAATCAGTGTTGCTCTGGCTACAGGAATCTCAGGTGGCATCTGTGAGAAAAACAGATTGTTCGCGGACGGGAGGAGGAAGTCCCTGAACACCGGCATTATCACCGTGCAGAACTACGCTGCTCATGTGCCTCCAAAGGTGTCGCACATCACCCTCGTCCACGAGATCGGACACAACTTGGGCTCGCCTGTAAATGCAAACACACAAACGCTCAACTGGCGGTGGCACCGTTTTCTTTCAGCATTGTAATCAGCAACGCGTTGTCTATATTGGCAGCATGACTCTGGGATCCAGTGCACCCCCGGAGAATCGAGCAATCCGATCCAAAAGGAGATGGGCAATTACATTATGTATGCACGAGCCACCTCAGGAGACAAGATCAACAATAACAAGTTTTCAACTTGCAGCATCGGCAATATAAGCGCCGTTCTGGCAGTGAAAAAGGATGACTGTTTTGTTGGTAAATCTTTTAGTTTTAGTGCTCATGAACCGTTTTGTAGATATATTTATGCCCTTTACTGTTTGATATTGCTGTGCCACTCTCCGATCCCCTAACTCATTCGCTGCCAGCCATCTTCAGATCCTATCGCCTTGTTTTATAACATTTTGACTCATCTTTTAAGAATATTGTAATCTGGGACAATGTTAACAAAGGGAACCCGGTGCATTGCAAAAGTATTCACACACACCCTTTTTAACTATTTTGTTACATTACAAATTCCAATTGAATCTGCAGAATGGTTACAAATCATTAAGAAGATTGAGGTGCATTTATTTTAGATAGAAGCAAAAAAGGACATTTAAATGTGAAATATAAATAATTGTATAAAGAGGGGCAGAAAATGTAGCATTCTCAAAATTAAATGAAGTGTAATATTTTCTGTAAAGAAAAGGGGTGGGGGGAGTGGGGGCAGAAAATGTGACATTCTCGTTGCTCCTGGTAGAGAAGCCAAAAGGGAAAATTAAATGTGAAATGTAAATATTTTCTTTAAAAAAAGGGGCTGAAAAATGTAATATTTATTCTCTGCTCCTGATAAATTTATTTAAATAGAGATGCTATTTATTTAAATGGAGATGCTATTTTCTGTAAAAAAGTGGCAGTAACATACGTTCTCTGCTCTTTTTTTTATTTAAATAAACAATATTTTGCATATGTATTCACCCAATTGTAAGGAAGCCCTGAAAAGGCCGCTGGGACATACACGCCAGAAAGACCTCAGAGGCTGCCACACCTAAGCAAGAGGCACTGTGTGTTAACCTGAAAGATCCCAGAGGATCTGTTTAGCACTGCTAAACAAACTCAGAAAATGTGTGGCAACTTGCTCAAGTCAAAGTGAACATCAAACTTGAAAACTGCAGCAGGTTTCCCTTGAGAATTGGACAAACATCCCAATGATAATGTGTAACGTTGTGCACATCTAAATGTTTTAAAATCATTGTCTACAGATATTTCTAGACTTGATTTATCTTCAAAAAAATACTGCAATTTTTATAATTAGATGTAATCAGATGTCTTTTGTAGACTGGCTTCATTGACATCAGTTTTTTCTGTCAAGCAGGACAGTAACTGAAAGTTGTGTTTTTGTGACATCTCAAAACAAAAGACTCTAGAAGAGCTTTTGATATCAGCTATATAACTGAGATGCGCCCTCAACGACCCTGACTGAATGTATGGCCCAAGTGAGGGTCTGGCTTTTTTACATTGTGTTCCATCATTCACATCTTTTACCCGAATGTGGCGATCCAATGTGCTGCAATGCCACCTTCTACAGGTATCTAAGTCATGGTAGTTTTCAAACTTAAGTTTCACACCATCATCAGTGAAAATGGATGTCAATGGCAGTGAATGAGTTATTTTCTTGTCTAGATGTTTTCTGAGTCTGTTGGTGAGACTCACTTTTCATTGCGCTGTGTCTGAATGCAGTCTCTGGAATGCCCATCTGTGGCAATGGACTTGTGGAGGATGGAGAAGAGTGTGACTGCGGCTACAGGGATCAGTGTAAGGACCCATGCTGCTATGATGCCCAAGAAGACAAGGAAAAAAGATGTAAACTCCAACCTGGAAAGCTCTGCAGGTCAGACGTGATCAATATATATTTACACCAAATGCATACATTGCCATTGTACTTCTATAACGTCATCCATGAGCTTTTGGGGTTCATTTTATGTTATCTTTGGTATTGCTCTATATCCTTATGACCTTTTTTTAACTTGCACTCAAATGCTACAGTGTGGTACCTGAACACGTTCAATGAATAAAAGTTCATAAGATATTTTTGACAAACTGAACGTAATGTTGCACAATCGTGCTTTGTGAACATTTTTGTGAATGCGCTCATTCTGGGGCCGATGAATGGTTTTGACGGGCAGTTCACTTTAGTTCAAGGATGCCATTTCTTTTATTATACTTCAAGATAAAACTCGCTAAAAACTCAAACTAAAGACGCTAAGGCTATCGGCTAGTCTCCCCAGCCAGTAGTGGCTCAGGGTTTGCCTTCCTAAATCAGACTGTGACGATTGGAATAAATGCAAACCAAATGTCTGAAAATAAAAAACCCAAACCTTTCCTTGCAGTCCAAGCCAAGGCCCGTGCTGCACTGATGAATGCACTTTCAAGAGCACACCTGACATGTGCAAGAAGGCGTCTGAGTGTGCTCTTCAAAGCAATTGCAATGGAAACTCTGCTCTGTGTCCTGCTCCCCAAGCCAAGGAAAACCTCACCTCTTGCAATGAGGACTCACAAGTCTGTATCAATGGGGTACGTGATCTTCGCTTTCACGTCTTCTAATTGGACTACAATTTCATTTAAACGGCCTCTATCCACTTATTTGGAGCAGGTCTGTTCCGGTTCCATTTGTGAGAAGTACAATCTAGAAGAATGCACATGTGCTATAGAGAGCGACAAGGATGAGGCGGCTGAACTCTGTCATGTGTGCTGCATGGAAAAAAGTGAGTTAAGAGTCTGAAAAACAGCCTGAGCATTTTCATGCATGCTGGTGACAGTAATTCCAAATCTTTAAGGATCTGGATATTCAGGAAACAAATCTTCTTTTTTGCCATCAGTGAACCCCAGCACCTGTCGAAGTTCTGGCTCTGAGGAATGGGCCAAGTTCTTCAACAGAAAGATCACCAGTCTGCAGCCCGGCTCACCGTGCAACAATTTCAAGGGCTACTGCGACGTGTTCATGAGGTGTCGGCTTGTGGATGCTGACGGGCCTCTGTCAAGACTAAAGAAAACTATTTTCAATGCGGAAATCTACGAGACCATTGCAGAGTGGATCGAGGTAAGTGTCTGGGATATCACGCATCCAATAATTGAACGTACTGTTGGTTTCATTTGATGTGTGTCTCTCTTGCAGGATCACTGGTGGGCAGTGGTTTTGATGGGCATTGCTCTTATTTTGTTAATGGCTGGTTTCATCAAGGTCTGCAGCGTCCACACCCCCAGCAGCAACCCCAAACTGCCTCCTCCAAGGCCGCTGCCAGGTACCAGACACAGTATTGAGCTGCACAGCATTCCGCAGCCCCCCTCCTCAACACACGACTGTCGCCCCAACGTAAACAAATGATTTGCACGGCTGATCAATAATAGATTGACAAGCCTGTTCAAGAGCATCTTGCTGTGATGAGGGGTGACTATATAAAGATCCAGAATTTGAAAGAAGCCTAGGTTTCCATTGCGGTTATAAGATGAGCTGGGGCGGCGGTCGCAATGTCAGGCACGGCGGACGCGGTACCTGTATCTAGTGTTTATTTTGTCTGAATCCGATTAATTGCATTTCTATTTATTTCAGTAGGGAAAGGTTTTTATGTCATACTAGAGGATGATACCATCTTCTTTGTGGCCGTCAACCATATAAGTTAAGGAATTTAATGTATATCACTTTTTGAGTGCTTTTGTTTTGATAGGTTGTGTGTGAATTTAAGTGAGGTTGCTTAAAAGCATTCAGCCACTGGTCAGCAAACCAAGTGTGACCTGAGCTCTATTTACCTTGCAGGAACCGGGAGATGGCAGCAACACGCCAATGCTCCGCGGCGTCATCGTCAAAACAGAGCCCAGGAATACCAGATGGCTGAGCTAAGGCATTGACATCTTTGGCCTTTTGTTTCTTTTTTGTGCCTACACTGGAAGCACTTGATGGAAAGAGTTTCTGGACCTTGACTGCAAGTCTTAGCAACAGCCTCAAAAGGAATCCCTCCCTCCGAAATGATGCTCGAGTCTTCTGTGCTATGACAGCCAGCATATCATAGCTTTTTGATGGAAGGGATGGAGCTTCAACTCTCCTTATTTTTTGGTCTTCAATGCTGAGACTGCTGCAGGACTCCAATGGATACGCAAAATTTTACTGTCAGCCAACACTGAGATGTCTTGTTGCTGTAATATATCACCTTTATATTCTTGACATGTGCTAGTACAAATGTTTCTACATGCCTCTTCAGAAGTATTGGAACAGAGAGGCCACAATTTTGGTATAGGCAGAAATAGAGTTTGCTTTAATTTATCGATCCATTCATCCATCCTTGTTTCTGTCTACCCATGATGCACAAAAATGTGCCTATGAGATAGACCAAATAGTTTGTTAAATGTATGGTGTTGGAGGAATTGAGTGATTGTTACTGAGCAGTTAGACTACACTGAAAAGTGCCTTTTTATGTTTTCCATCAAATGGATACTGACTCAATACGTGTGGGGGTAATTGCAGTTTTATGTTGCTGGGTTTTTATCGGTACTTGCTTTGTATGTCGAAGTCAATTGGATGTGAAAATGTTTAAAGGTTTTTGTGAGCGTGTGTTTCTACACTGGAGTTTGTCAGATCTTAACAAACCAAAAAAAAAAAAGTTATAAAAATTGCAGCTTTACTTGGCGGATGTTTTTGTACCTCATTTTTTTGTAATGTAAATAGTTGTCTTAAATGTTTTTGCTGTTCTTTGTATCCTTAAAAAAAAGCATTAAAAATGCATTAAACCTTTGGGCTCTATGCTGGTTTGTTTTTTTGGGAGGTTTTGCAAATGGAATGAACGGTGGATTTTTTTTATTGAAACCCATCAAAACCGCATTCAAAAATTACAGAATGAATTCATACAATTTGCGTGTTTTTCTCTGCTTAATATGAAAGTTGTACGCTTTTTGTGTGTTTTACTGCCTGATTCTATCTAAATTTTAGAACAAGGGAGCAAGTTATCTTACTGCAGTCGTGCTCAAATTGAAAAGTCCCACCTGAAAATATAGCACACCAACACAAAGCCCCAATATACACACTGGCTGTAAAGTCCAACTTTTTAACATTTTCCACTCTTGTTGTTCCAGAGATTTAACACACTCTTGACATTTTTTCACATTTGCAATCTTAAATTTACTACGATATAGCCCTAGAAAAGTCAACATAATGTCACTGAACTTCCAACAGCGAGTTCAGTGTCACCTGCTAATATTTAAACTAGCCATGTTCAAATGGTTTTCTCCCAAATGCCAGAAATGTTAGAACACGGGTCACCAACCCGGGTCCACATGACCTGACTTTTTTGAACGCTATCTGCAGGAAGGTTGTGTTGCAATAAAAATTTTTTGGGGTTTTGTTTTGTCACATATCCAATGAAACCTTCCCGATCTTTGCACTATACATCCTCACCTAGACATGAAGCGGAGCCCAAAGAGAAAAACAGTCATTGGAGCAGGTGTGTGCCTCATCTCTTTAACTGTGCTTCCTCTTGTGCTGTTTTCGTGGCTCCCGCTGACAGCGCACAAACACTTTATTTTTGGACATTTCCACATGTCCATCATTTGTCATGGCACAAAAAGCTGTCCTACAAGGAGAAGGAGGGAGAGGGGGGGGGGGGCACACAGGCAAACTTTAAACACAGATACTACAAGAGGGAAGATCATCCACTAGATGGCGTTGAAATTCCACAGTAATGAATTCGAGTCTTGGAAAAATGTATCACCCTTATTTCAAGTCTCAGAGAGAATTACACTGATCAACAAATGTTTACTATTTTTTGGGGGGACTCAAAAAAAAAAAATCCCGAGATGTCATAGCTTTAAATTACAACGAATGGCAAAATCTACAGTGTTTATAACATGGTAATCATAATAATCATAGTAAATAATAAACATTTAATTAGTGTCCAAATAAGCTTAGAACTGTCACATCTGTGTGAGTTACAATCCATAGAAGCAACGTATGTTTGAATAAAAATGGTGACGCAACACATGTGGATAGGGAATTTAACAATAGTGACAGGCACATACGTATGTGTTATACTCTACTCTTATTCATAAGATCTTTTTTTTTTCCATTTTTGGAGTTGTGAAAAAGCCAGGTTTTCTTACCGTTCTTGTGTGTCGCCATCTTTGATGCTGATTTTGCCCACTGTCAGCAGTGATTTGGTGTCATGTCCACCCCATGGCATGATGGTCTGCACTCTGTTCCACATATTTGTCCACAAAGCTGAGCCCTCCCAGTGGACCTTGAGCAACATCAGATCTCCCAAATGTTTGTCCATGGTGAACAGGAAGGTGTACGTCTTATTCCCCAAAACCTGCTCGGTGCTTGCAGAGTTGAGAAATGAAGCTGTGTTAGACAATATACAACAACATCTTGTTTGATTAAGAAACTGCATATTTTGTGAATTATTAATTTGTAAAGGGTGTCTTGCTTGCAATAGTAGCGCATGGCGCACACGTATGACAGAAGGTGGTGCTCACAAGACAATGGGAAGTGCACCGCTCTCCTCTTCTGTGCCAGTGAGGGAGATGCTGAGCGAGGGTTTGGTGCTCTGCATGGAATGCTCAAACTGGATCCTCATCTGATAGTGATAAACTGTACAGGAGGAAGATTAAGGCAGAACGCTCTGATCATTGTCCATTTAAAAAATTTTTTTTTACTTAACCCATTTTAGCTGCTTGATTGAAACTTTGTCATTTCCAACTTCAGCTCTTTGAATACAAAAATTATTTTGGCTCAATTATGGCCATCTTTTTCTCATTAAAAGGAAATTGCTAAATGTCGGAATAATATTTTACTACGTGTTATAATACATTTGTGATCGCTTTTCGATTTTTGTTAACATTTTTTAGTGGAGTTGCCAATTAATTATAAAACCCCAACCCTATCCCCAGTGACATCTGTGCCTTTGGTTATTGTTCACTTTTTCATTCATTTCATTGAAGAAAGAGGATTTCAATTACAAAGCATGTTCACACAATGAATTACGTTCCTAAGTCAAGGCACCGCTGCATATAAAAATAATTGTTAAAAACCAAGCTGCAAAGGAAGCATGCTTTAGAAGCACAAAAAAGATTCATGGTTTATGGTAGAATCATAGGAGAATTTCTTCTTGTACGTACGTTTATAGGGCATTGTTGAACGTGTTTGCAGGTAGAGCCTCTTGCTGCGGTGTCCTGTGCGAACCTTCTTGATATTGTAGCCCAGCGTGTTGCAGCGGTTCTTTCGACAGTCCAAACAGACGCCTTTGTCAAAGGCCCGGTTGTCGCTGCACATGTAGCCCCTGATTGGGCGCTCGTCGTTCAGCACGGAGTCAATGAACAGGTGCACGGAACGCTCATGGGCGCATTTCACCGTTTGCCCGAAGCCTGCGGCATAAAATCAAAATGATATTTATTCAAGGCTGAATTTATTCATGACAGTTACAGTACAGTACTGTGCAAAATTTCTATATACTGACAAAATAGTAGGAAAGAGTTACTTTTTACAAGTTTTTAAAGATAGCACTCAAGTAATGACATCATCGAATAGATCTGTTGCATGTGGTATGTGCACTTTTGCCAAATGTGCATGAAAAACGGTCACAACTAACTCCGAGTCATCCTTCACTAAGGATAAAGAAAACATGCCTGTGAGTGTTGAACTCTTGAAGCATAGGTTATCTGAAAAATTCTGCGCTCAGTTAAAACCTTAACCCTAGTTTGAAATCCTAGTGCTATTTATATCAAGAAAAACAAACACACATCAGGCCTACCTTTTTTTCTTTCTGTTCTGTTTTTCTTTTATGTTTTTTTGAATATATTATTTATGTCATTCAAGTCAACTGGGAAAGATTATTTGAGATGTATGGAATTGAATTAAATCTGTATCTCGAGGCACCGCTGCTGAACAGTGATCAATCAAGCGGGCTTGGGCTGTGAATGGCTTTCATAACGACATCTAGATGAACGTAGATGGACGTAATTCCTGTCTAAGGCTGACACCTGTCACACGTTGCTGTTGTCACATCCCCTTTCAAGTCATCATGTGACTGCATAGCCTGGAGGCAGCTCGCCTCGGATAGCCGGACCGAGCACAGGAAAGGATAGGCACATGTTGCTAATTAACTACCGAGCTTGACAGATACTTTAATGTGGCGCTCGCCATCTTTTTTTTCACAGAGAGGCACCAAAACATCACAAATCAGCGAGCCACTCGCACTCAGCTGGAGGGAATTAAATTCATCTGCTCCAACGCACACAAGGAGTAACTGTCAACACTAGCGAAGATGAACGGGCTCAGCGCATCCAGGCTCCTCAAATCTCTGTTTTGAGGTGGCGGCACCAATTAAGAAAAAACAATGTTATGACAGAGCAGCGGAGGAGGATGCCACGCTGCCCTTCCTGTCTGACTGACGGTCTTTGCAAGATAAATCATTTCGAAATAAATGAATAACAATTTAACAATAACAACCACTACGATGCTCATTTCTTACCAAGAAGGCCATATTGGGAAACGTGCTCGTAGATGTTGTGCAGGTGGCATCCGGGTTGGAAGTCCCCCCCATTTGGATAAAAGTCATAATGAGCCACAGCCTGCTTGATGCCCACACTGAGACCCAGACTCTCATGGGTGAACGTGTGAATGGCGTCCACAAACTCGGCATCGTCGGGCGACAGCCTGTCAGTTGGCGACATGCCCTCAAACAACGGCCCAGCGGGATCCAGACCTGCGCAAATGTCAAAGGTCAGCAAGAATTGCTGTTCCCCACAAAATTGCTCTTCAAACTCACCAGTAATTCTTCCGATTTGTTCTGGCCCTTTAAGATAGCTTCCGGCAAATCCAGAGATGTGAGCGCCGAGACTATAGCCAATCAAATGAACCTTCCGGAGTGAATATTCATAGCGCTCCTGTGACAGCAGGAGTAATAGTCGTCTGTTATTACTTAATATCACGAGTATTAATAGTCATTGAAAACTTGGTGTCAAAGTTCCAAATAAGATATTTATAAAATCTTCATGTAATGCATTCAAATTGAATCATTAGTTAAGTGCAGTTAGCTTTGCAAATCCAATATTCAAGTGCAGTGTTATTGTTCAACTAGTCCCACTTGCAGAAATGTTGTACAGTTGGGGAAAACTCTTTTTGGTACCTTGAGTGAGGACAATAGATGTGCTATGTCTTTTCCAACTGTGCGCGTGCTTTGTGCCGCTCTGGGGTAGTGCTGGTGAGCCAGAGACAGCCAGTCGGTTATCACAACGTTGACGTCTCTCAGATGAGTCTTGAGGATGGAGGCGAACCTGCTCACCCAGCTCTCCATCATCCCGTCCACCTGACCAAACATCACAGGACAAACTCTTCTGCACTCGACCACCAAAACTCAATTTGGAATACAAGTTGGAAGTACAACCAGAAAAGAAATTAGTAAAAAGTAAAATAATAATAATAAAATAATAATAATTATCATTAGTATTATTATTATAACAACAGCAACAACAATAATAATAATGATGTAGAACTGAACGTCATCTTGTTTCTAACATTACGGTCACCTGATTTAGTTATTAAATGAGGGGGACATATTATCACAGGCTCTCAGTGTGAACAGCAAGCACAACAATAAAACTAGCTGTTAAATGAATGATCCAATCCAAAGTACGCATTGTGATCTTTTTGATAGACCCTCATTAAACCGCGCAGGTGTAGCCCCAGCGAGTTTTTCCCACGTCACGCTTCACAGCGAGCTGGCCGGCACCGTGACCTTACCGACCACCCGTGAGTGATGATGATGAGGGGATTAGTGGCGTTGAAGCCGCAGGATGAGAGGCTGTGCAGCTGCGTCGGCTCCAGCGTGCAGGTGTCCTCCCCCGCCACCAAGAGCCGGAAGAGCGAGCTGCTGACGTGGGGCTCTTTTGCCTTCAGAGAGCCCCACTTGTCTGCTGGGAGGGCCGCATCTCAGGGAGAGAAAACACACACAGGCTTATCTGTGAGTAACACAACACAGCTGACGCACTCTCATGTTTGCTCTCAGGTGAATAGTTACAAGTAATATCGAAACTGTTGTATTGTCGGAATTATGCGAGCGTAGCAATTGCATGTGGAAAATTGCTTGAGCCTTTATTCCATATCCTTGACATCAAGCTTGAGGTCTAGATAGCCGTTCACTTTGTCTTTGTGAATGCTATACAAAGTTAAAGACAGCTGAATTGAAATCTACTATACTGAATTAAAAAAAATGTACATACCAGTATATGGACTCTCGATAACACAGTCTTTGTCTTCACTAGTAGGACCATCCAGTGCATTAGTAGAACAACCATTTTACTCGTAGCATTTTTCTATTACAACTAATACAATAAAGTTCAAAATGTTTGTTGCAAACAGTTTGGACATTAATGCTGTGCAATGAGGTATTTTGCAAGTACAGTAATTTTACAGTTGCTACTTTACAGTGAAGCAAAATCTTGTGAGCTACTTGGAAAAAGAAAAACCGTCATTGCCATAGGAGCTCTCTAATCACCTCGCTCTGTTGTTTGTAATGTCAGTGAACCAACCAGCAAACCGTTAGCACGAGAATTTCTACAAATGCTATATTTGAGACTTGTTTCAAGTGCTTCCGCACACTAAAATGATGTGCTAGTGAAACGGGAATGCAGTGATGAAATCAAAACAACTCTGATGACTTGTTGTTTGAAGCTGATCAGAGCTTTTCATCATATTTTCATCACATGCATCACAATGTGTATTAGATTAGTGGCTTGAGTCATATTCAAATGCATAATAAGAAACAAGCAGTATAACATTTCAGTTCTTTTGTTTGTTTTTCAAACGGTTTTAAAAAAATACATTTGAGCAAACAAGCGGGAACCTTTGGAGACTTCAACATAACTTGAAAATTCTGTCCCATTACACTAACAATACCTAGGAAGGCTTTTTAAAAATTGAATTTTACTAAACATTAACTCTTCATTAAGCATTAACATCAACTTACTAAATATCACACAACATTTAGTAAAAAGTTTCAATTCTACAGCACTATATGTAGGTATGTGTGTATAACTACATATTTATATTATATAGTGTATGAATGTACTAGTCTGTGTATATGTTCTGTGTACATATACATACGGTATATCCACATATAGTATGTTGATATAAGTACTCACAAATACTTGCTAATGTGAAGTCCTCACTTTACTTACCTGTAGGATTTCCTCTCATCTTCCTTCCATCTCCAGCGTGACATGTTAGAAGTAGACAGCACAGGACTTTGAGTACAGACACAGTGGACTCGCTCATCATTCCTTCAATGAGATTCTTTTTTGTGTCAGAGTGGTCTCTTCATGGTCATGTGGACTAAAAGGACGAGAATTACAGTAAAGTACATAACGGCAAGGCCGGCAGCTGGCTGCTTTTGGATAAGGGGCACTGGGTCTGTGCTGATTGGGCGGCCGGGGTCAGGTCACGAGGATCGAAACAGCCATCAGGTTGCGAAACAGCCGAGGTATGAACAGTGTGGAGGGTGTCTGATGCAACACAACATGACCCATGAACTACCTGGCAGTGCTTAGTGCTCAAATAGAAATGATTGGAGGGTTCCGAGAAATGAGTGTGGAAATTTTCTCTATTCTTATGAAGTGCAAAATGTTCTCTTTCTGTATTGTATGTGTGACTAATCTATTACTATTGTGAAGTACTTTGTGAATTCTTATGAATAAGATTTATTCAAGACGGGACAATACTTTCTACTTTCATGCTTTTCCACCTTCAGCCTATCAGAAACAAATCCAGTAACATTCTACTATTCGCCTGTCTACGCCAATGAAGAAAAAAAAAGGATCATAAATACCCAGAAAGAATAGAGAAGCTCAGCTCATACATACTGTAAGAGCTGTTATAGTGTCAGGTTATTATTATTAGATGAGCTAAGGGTGCACTCTTGGGACTACGGAACCTTCATCCATTCTCCATGATCTTATATAAGCTTTATATAACAGCACTATATGGAAAAATGAATTGTGCATCAGTGTATTTCTTAGATTCCTCATTAGTCTAACAACGCCAAAGGCTGTCAAAGCATTTTTGCTTGACCCGTTTCAAACCATCTGTTAATGTCCTAAAATGGATTCAGTCACACTATCTACTTTGCGGCTTTGCCCAAGATAGTTCCTCAAGGTTACATCTTAGGACCACTGCTGTTCAATGCATTTAGCAATACAACTGTGCATCAGTTTCATAAAAAAAGAATCATTGGCACAAGGGAAAGTGCTCAAGATTTTTATCACATATTACTTTTTTACAACTCGATACGCTGGATCACCAAGGGGAGCAACACGTCCCCAAAGTGAGACTAGATAAGACTACAGATTAGACATGCACTAGCATAAAAAAAGAGGTTATGTCCAATTTTTTATGCTGAATGCGCCAGCCTACCAAATTAGAGCTCTCAATATTACAAGAACAATGTCTTGTTTTACAAGAAAAAAAACACAACCTGTAATATTACATGAAAAAGGTTGTATTTTGTCATATCGTGTCAACTGAAAGCGATGTCAAAGTGTCCATTGGGAAGTCAAGGCTCAGCTGTTTTCTGGGTTTGGTCACATCCCGTTAGCAGTGCAAACCCGAGCACATTTTGATATCAGTTTTCAGTCGACAGCTGAGGCCGCGTTAAAGCACCCCTATCCCATTGAGGAGCGAACAATTGCGAGTGTTTTCAACGGCAGTGAATGTTGCGTTCTCGTCAGGGTTTGTTTAAAGTCGCAAATCTTCGCTGGTACATTTTGTTTTGATCAAAATTTCTTTGTGGGAAAGGGTCTTAAAATCTTAATTCTTCATCCACAAACGCAATACAATAAAAATCTTGTGTTTAGACTAGTCTGGGCAAATAGATCAAATTCTTGCAGAGAAAAATGTTGCCTTAAGTTGTCCTTTAATCATGCAGAGTCACAATGAGCCATGAATATTTTTGGTGGGCCAAAAGAAAAGACAGGAGGGTTTAAAAATATTATTTAAAAAAAGGCTTCCCAAACAAGCTTTCAACCTCCTGTTGGAAATCACTACAACACCATTACTGAATGATATTCAATAAATATGTGAATTTTAAAACTTGAATCTTTATTTCAATGTCCATTAAGTGCACAGGTTTATCAATAATTCTGCTCTTCCACATTGTTGACCATATTAGTGAGAATGTTTAGATTCACATTAGGACGATCACATTATTATTGACACCAGGGACCTGCAAAAGAGCTCTAATGACAGGCAGGTCTAGGCTGTTTGCTTCCCCTTCTGTTTTATTGGCGACCAAAGTACTTGTATACACACACACGCACACGCACACACACACATGCATACACACACACACACATACAAGCGCAGACACACTAATGCACGCACACACAAGCACGCGTGCACATCCACAAAATGTACACAAGATAAAATAACTTCATGTGTACATTTCAACTGTCCTCAACAAATGAAACACACAATGTGGCAATTCATAACCCTATACTGTCAAGTCAATACATATAGGTTAAATGTGTTTAATATTTCTATCTTACACTAAAGTTCTATTTTCTACATGTAAACAATTACAGTGTTATAGGGCTTTTATAATGACGCAACCATATATCGCATAACCTTTAGGTGTCACCGCCACAGAATACAAAGGGACATGCATAGAATTGTTTAAGGCGGGAGTTTCTAGGAACAAAAAAATTTAAATGAAAAAGGAACAACTCAATCTAGTGACACAGCTCTGAACACATGCAAAACATAATGATTTTACCAAACACACAAGTACTTTGTACTCTAATGCATTCTTATATAGTGTAACCTCCATAATGCACACAGTAAACGTATCTGGCTGCTCAGACATGATTAATACAATTCAATAAATATCACAAGGCCAAATAAGCCGAAATTGCAATCTAAATCAAATTAATTAAAATTAAGTTGTTGATTTTTTTATTCTCTCTTGATTTCCTTAATTTAAATACTAATTTGCTGCATTCTTGTTTATTTATTCGGAATAAAATATGTGAAACATGAAGTTCACAAAACTGTGTAGTTCAACAATATGTTTGTGTGTGTATGTGTGTGTGGGGGGGGTGCGGCTTGGATAATAGTAAAAATAAGTAAGGGGCACTACATTATTTCCTCCAGAGAATAACCAAATGAACCTATTTAGGGGCTAACATATGCAATAGCTACAGTAAGTACACTACGTTTAATCGGCATGCTTTTTAAGATAGAATGAACGTGTCTCATTGTGTAAATACCCCTAAGTATACATGTACCCTTGACATATATAGTACATACATGATTCATGTGCAAGTACAGTTTTCCTACTAAATTGTTATATTAATAGCCTGATATATGTTCAGATTGTAACGTACCTAGATTTACTGATAATTCTGAGGAAAACCAATAAATTATTTTGAATGAAGAAATTCTATTGTAGTAAACACCTTGAAATGCTGTACCGGGTCAACTATGGTCGATGAAATGACCTTTTAACTAACTAACTAACTAACTAACTAACTAACTAACTAACTAACTAACTAACTAACTAACTAACTAACTAACTAACTATATAACTTGTTAACTAAGTAACTATAATTTAAAAAAATGCTTTAATAATGATAGAACAGGAGAGTAAATTATTTTTTATGAAACAATACTGTTTTTGTAATTACAATTGCCTTTCTTCATTGATTGGCTAGAAGAAATCATACATTTCTTCAACTGCTTAATAAGGAGGCGTTTATTTCGTTACTGTATTTAGTTCTAAGATAGAGTTATGATTTCATACTTTTGCTGGCCATTGTTTTCTTCCTGTGGTTTGGGCTCGGCATGGTGCAGCTCGATGAAAAGGAAGTAAATAGCGGCTCCCACTGCCCCGCCGACCATAGGTCCAAACACAGGGATCCACCACCAGCAACCTCCAGCCCTGCCAGAAAAACACATGAACATGAACACACACCAAAGTCAATTGATTTAATTTGTAATAAAAGTGTTAAATCGTCATGCGATTTCATGGACATATTTAATGAAAATACATGATTTGTGTGATCGCGGACGAAATTCTGCACACTTGCTGGCTAGCCGTGTGCATGAATGTTGATGTCTGGCGCATGTAAGCGTCCCGTCCTTATCCCTGATTAAAGTCAAGTCTTCTAATAAGCAGCTCTGTGTCTGCTGCATGTGTCCTCATTGTCACTTTGGCTCACTCTTTAAGTGAGCCATTAGTCTCTAGCAATGTAGCACAGCAGGTGAAAGCAGACACACATTTATTTAAGATGAAAGAAAAGGAAAAAGTGAACAAGTGACTGGTGGGGGGTGTTGTTGAGGGTTGGGGTCTGTCGTGTCCCTCCTGGAGGCTCCCAGGAAGTCCAATGCTGTCGGCAGGCAGCATGCCACCGGATTATCCACTTATGTGCCGCCTCATTTAAGGTGATCTGCCCAGGACACGGGCTCACTTTGTCAAAGTGAATCTCAAAACATGATTTTTACATAAGAGACTGCTATGTGAGGCAAAATGTTTTGGATAAATGTAACCGGTTTTAAATTAGGCCATAAAAAACAAAATAGGGGAAGCTCTGTAAATGTTTTCCGGACGGACCATAGTATTGGTTTCAATCCCTCTCATTTGTCACATCAAAACAATGCAGACTTGATTTGGATGAAGACACAATATGATCTCGAGAGTCTTTACACGACGTAACACTTATTGTTGGAATTTCAAAGCGCCTCTATGGAAAGTTGCCAACAGGGTTTTAGAAAGTCTGGTGCAACTGACACACCAACATGTCATCCAATCAGTGAGTTCAGATGAATACGGTCCAACTTTCCATGCAGGGACTTTGCCTGAGCAGGAATTCAAGCTTAACTGTGTGGCGCAAGACATTGATCATTGATGTATGATCAGCTCATTTGAGAAAGAATAAACATTTTAGGAGTCCCCAAAATGTTATGCAGTTTAGTTACTTTATAGGATCTTCGATAAAAATGGATGGGTACTATCTAATAAAGAAGCAGTTGTCAGTTAGGGTTCATGGACTTGGCCGTGTTGTTCTCACAAAGATTTTTCAAGGAATCCCAAAATATGTATACTTGTTTTTTATAGTTACAGTGCAATATGTAATATTCTACAAAATTGCCACAATGTGCACCATGTAGTGGAGTGTGATCACACTTACAGTAGTTTAAAGTCAAATCTGACTGCAGGGTCAAGACACCTCATCATCATTTCAGAAACAAAATCATTAAATATTTCATATCACTGGCAGGGAAATGTTCCATGTTCTCCTGAATGGCACGGTACAATTCCAGAATGCACATATACACGAGCGCCTTTTGAAATATTAACAACAAAGAGAGTCTTGAAAGGAAAGAGATGTGGCTGTGACTTCTGCTTTTCATGCGGGGATGTGCACTGAGGGAGTGTTAGCAAGCAGTGAGCCAGGGCAACAACACTGCACGTGCTAATAGCATCAAAATCTTATGCCCCCAATTTTTAAACACACAACTACAATTTTCCATTTTCTATTACGCAATCTATGAGTGCGGTTGTTTTTTCTAACTTACTGGAAGGTGATTGGTCACAACTGTGCAACGTTACCACAAGAGCAATTTGTTAATTTTTTTTCAGGAATGTTAATTTGTTTTGACATTTCAGAAAATTACAGAAACATAAAATCCGACCTATCTTGTGTTAAGATTTTTTATGGCGTTTCAATGGTTTTTGTTTTTTTGATGTTACAGTATAATGTAAGTTTCCCAAATCAGAACCATACAAACAAAATAAGGTGTTGACTTTTGGGCTGTGGCATTTTAATTCATTTCACGGAGGGAAATTGAGTTATGACCTTAATCACGGAATGAAATAAACTCACACATAGTCAAGGTACCAGTGTATTTCCTGGGGTTCACTTACCTGAAAACATCCCACCCCCATCCCGCCACAGCGGTGAAGAGTCGCGGGCTGAGGTCTCGTGCAGGGTTGATGGGATAGCCGCAGTTCAAACCCATGGACACGGCGATGGCCAGGATGATTAGGCCGATGCACAGTGGTTCCATGCCTTTGGGGGCGCCGATATTCCTCGAGTCTGTTATGGCCAGGATGCACAGGATCAATGCAGCACTTCCTGCCACCTGACAAGACATACAGGCACTCAATCCGTGAAAACACCAAACCACAAGCAACTAAACTAAGATGCCGCTTTTAACAAGATCTTTTTAAATTGCAATCACCCGTGATTGGTTTAAGCTTGTTACATGACTTCCCCTTTACCCTGCTGGCTTCTCAAGGCAGCTTTATGCGAAACTTACGGCTGTTTCCATACAAATCAGAAAACGGCAAATGTAATCCTCCTGTATGGCTTTTAATGTTGCAACCCACATCAACATATCCCAAACACGTGATATCTATTTTCAGCATTGTGCGCAATTGTTCACTCGTCGGCAAACAAATCACATCAACGTTAACGTTCGTGCCCAAGAGTGCACAGTATGTGTACTCTCAAGCATCTTTACATGCTCTAGTAGTTTCTACATCCAGGACAGTCAGTGTTGCGTAACATTATTTGCACTCCTCATCATCAACAATTCTATATGGAAACCAAGAGCACAGATCAATGGGCAAAGTTTTGTCTAACAAACATACAGGTACTACGTCGCAACACCAAAATTGAACATGGCCTCTTTTAGTTATTACCTGGTCAAGGAATCCGTTGAGCGTAGAGAGATGCTTAGCAGGATAAGATGCAAATATTCCAGCAGTGGCATTCTCTCCGATAATAATAAATTCTCCATTGCTAAATTCCATTAAAGCATCTATGAGAACAACAAATGCAATCAAAGAACAGTGAAAGCACAAAATGCACATGTAGACATGGAATCAGTCATAGAAAAGATTTTCAACAAACACAAAGGAGTGTAGCCAGAAAATGTTCTGAGATATTTTCACTCACCGTAATTCAACAAATATACGCAGCAGGCCCCAGCAAAGGCCCCTAAAAACTGTGCGGCCACATACACGGGAAACTTCTTCCAGGATATCTTGCCCAGCATCATCATAGCCAGGGTGACTGCAGGATTCACGTGGGCACCTGGAGCAACACAACCGCAAACACATCATCATTGTACTGATGGAAAGGGCTCATGTTTATGAGGTGAGTTGAGCAGCTTCATTAAGACAAAAATAGCCATTTGCCAGCATTTTGTGACATTTAGAAGCACTTACCGCACATTATAGTCAAACTTTTTAGGCCTGGCGTGAATTATGCATAGATTTTTCCCCATTAGGGGCAACGTTTGATCCAACAGTCTGTGCATCTGCTGGGCAGCCACAAAGGTTTTCAGAGGGCGGCACTTACACTTACTTACGAGAGCTCGTTTGGAGCTGGAGGGACCAGAATGGCATCGACGGAGATCCAAGAGCAACAGCTTGCTCGTGGTACCAGCAAGAGCAAAATAGCAACAAAAGCAAAACAGCCAAGATTCAAACATCCAAACCCTCTGTGAGTGGGTAGTCTGCTCAACCAAATGAGCCAAAGTCACCCGGCAAGCCGCAACCAGGAACTGGTATATGTGGTAACCAGCTAGTCTTGTTGGTGGCACCAGCTAGCAGCAGTGCAACAACAGCATGTTGGTATGGCTTAGTTGGTAGAACAGATTGTGTGGCTTCCCTCAAGGGCCGTTGTGACAGTGACACCAAATAAATGTTTAATCCTCTCATATTAATACATATACACAACAAATGGATGGATTACTAGTTTTGAAATCAGAAATAATATTGTTAAATTATTGTTCAAATGACTGTAAAAAAGTAATAAAAGAATCTCAACATTATTATTTCTTGCAAATGCAAATTAAAGTTTGGTACAGGTTTTAGCAAGGATCATACAAGTTGACATGATTTGCTTTGGCGGGCCATATAAAATGACATGGCGGGCCGGATCTGGCCCCTGGGCCTTGAGTTTGACACCTATGAGCTCCACCCTTCACCGACATCATCCACCCTAAAACTCCAGAGTGAACAACATTCCATCCAAATGTTGCGGGCCTGCGCTGACAGTGTGGGCTCATTTATTTAACACTCTGGGATCTCCGTTTTGACCTCTCTGTGGTGACACCGCCGGGGGGCATCGACCATGCGTCCATTGTTCGTCTCCCCATCCTGTTCACAAACACCGGGCGCGACAAAGCAGCCAGAAGCGGCGGGCCCGATTGCATGTGACATAATCTGGCTGAAGCGGCTTAAGGCACACGTAGAGCGCGGGTCATTAGAGTGACCAGGATGTGTCACACTTGCGCTCCGCCGTCGTCCGAAATGGGGGACTACAAAGAGGAGACAATTGTGTTTTCTTCGGCGACGGGGGCCTCCCGCCAGGGAAGTCTTGAAAGGCAGGCTCGTCACACCTGACCCCCTACCCCCCTACCTTCCTCTCTGGAGACCCATGCCCCTGTAAAGCTCATTAGTCCAATACCTATGATCATCTTCAGACATGTCGTCCCACAGAAGCTTCCCACTGTGCTGTGGACCCCGGGACCCAATGGCCCAGTCATGCAGCAGAAGCTCTCCATATATTAACTTCCTTGTCCTCTCAAGCCTTACCACTAGTATTCTCAGTAACCACGGAGTGAGCAACTAGACAGCGCAAGCATCATCCACTCCAACCAACTTGTCGGTGCAGACAAATTACACCAGCCACTACATCAGAATCCGAATCAGAATTTTGATTGGCCAACATGAGGAATTTGTCTCCCGCAGTTGGGAGCATTCTAGTAGTACCACAGGAAAAAAATAAGAACACCATGCATTTTGGACATAAACACAAATGTATAAAGTTTAGAGACTCATTAGCAATATGAAGCATCCAATCAACTGTTCAAATGATCCAGAGCTGCAAAGATGGATCTAGTAATCCTAGCAAGACAGAGTATAATGGCAAGGTAGGAGATTATGAAAACATGGGAAGAAGGCACATCTCAGCGATACTGCTGAGGTTTTATTGGATCATATGTATGACTTTTAATCTTCATTACTTTCCATGGACTAACAGGTGATGACTGAAATATCAGTCTCCTTTTCTTCTAGCTCAGATTAGATTAAATTTTTTTCTTGGGTTCACCTCAAATGCTGCTCTTGTCTTTTTTTTCTTTTGACTTTGTTGGTTGCAACTACTTTGGTGCAATTGTGAATATTTCTGCTGTGGATAAAGTACCAAATCTATCCATTCATCTAGCTTGTAACTAGATCCACAAAGACTATAAGAAACTTCATTGGTTGTCACATACTGATTTGCATTGCGCACTGTATCGATTATAAAAATGTATGGATTTCATGCTTTTTCAGCCGTGTAAATAGCAGCTATTTGATTGTCTGCACCACATTTCGGACAAGTAGGCAAACATTGTGTCCAGGTGCTTTTACCTGAAACCCCTCCTGCAATGTAGGCGGCCATCATAAGTCCCAGAGTGAAGCCAAGGTGGATGGAGAGGGGCTCCCCCAGAGCTCCCTTGCTCAGGACCGCCTGGGCCACTGAACCACATCCAAAAAGCTGCGAGACACACAGGGACGAGAAGCCGCTCATTGTTGTTGTTGTTGTTTTTTTCCACCATTCCAATTATAGGCAGCCTCAACACTAGCCCCTTGTCCAACAAGAGCTTCCAACTGCCAGACGCAATTTGTCCGAGCAAAATAAAGAATCCCCCCACTTAGTTAGGACAAAACAAATGAGAGCACTCATCCACACATAAGAAGTCTGCACTAATGGGTCACAGTCATTGAACTTAGGTGGTGACAGGTGGAGGTGGAAAGAAGTGGGGAAAAGCTCGCAAATATACCACATGTACTGTAACAAGCAAACATTGTGATGCTGAAGTTGTTCCACATCAAAGTGTGCGCTATGTGTCTTAATAGAGACACATATGTGACAGACAGCAGAGTCCCACGAGAGGTATGGAGACACCTAATTAGCAGCTTTAAAGCGGCGGTTTAAGCTGAATGACAGGTGCACACAGGCAGACGGGACGGCTACTCACTATCAGGACAAATATCCCCAGAAACTCAGCCAGGAACTCCTTCAAGATGTCTCGCCTCAGGGCAAATCTTGCCTTCCACTTTCTTCGGCATTCACTCTCCATTTCCCCTCGTCCTGTTATGTGCTCCTTGCACACAATAAACACATAACGAGAAGGAGAGGCGAGAAGCAACGATGCTCGCTGCAGGTTGCCGCCTCCCACTCCATGCCAGAGCCCCGGTGGGATGCATCTCCTTTTGCCACCACTAGTGGGGCTACTTTGGACACCAAGTACTACCTCAGAAAAATAGCTCTCCAAATCCCATCAACAGACCAATACTGGTAGCCTATACTGGCATACAAAATGAGGATCCCCTCATAAAAGTGTATTTAATATCATTCTAAGTGAATGTATCCTCATGACCTCTTTGAACATAAACACTGTGCTTAAATATTGGAACAAAAAAATACCGTCAATATTAATTATAAAGTAGTGCACATACAATTTGAAGAGAAACTGTGCCTCAATAAATGTTTTAAAACAAACAGATTACGTGCAAATATATTTAACCCAATCGTTAAATACACCTGAAATGTAATCAAACAGTAAATCCTTCACATATCATTAGAGAAAGCCCACTAAGGCAATTAAAAAAAATAAAAATCAATTCTTCTTCTGATAATCCCATTGCTTAATTGGATATATTGTATTTTGCAATAATAGTGTAAACACGAAAACATTTTTGCCCATTCTTCTTGTTCTGTGACTTTGAGTGTGTATGGCTTTAAAGGGCAAAGCCTGGTGTGGTGAGTGACATGGGTGTTGCCATAAGAGAATAATGTTGGATCACTGCAGAGCTTCTGATGAACCCCAAATGATTAGATTTTGCACTAAAAATTTTAGAACATGCAAGCTCATCCCCCATCATTGCCATTCCAAATGCAAGTTGTTCAGCTCATTTGAAACATCTGCTTTCCACTCTCCAATTCTTGCCACATTTCCAATTTTCCACACTACAGGTACAACAATTAATCCACAAATAATCGATTATCAAATTAACTGAGAATTATTTTTGATAATCAATGAATCATTCAGGCACCTTTTTAATGTAAAATTGTCCAAACATCAAAACTGCAGCTTCTCAATAGTAAATATTTCGCAATTTCTGGCATGCTACATGAAGGTTGGCTAATTATATTTGTGTGGAAACAAAATAAAACTTTTGCTTTTACTTTAGAAAATAACAGAATCATAATTAATTTGCATGTGGATTTTCTGAACTTTCAATTTGAAATGAAGTTATGTTTTTGAAAAAGGGTGTGGAAGTTATAATATTATTTTAGAATCTGATTCAAGAAAAACTTCACCAGATTAATCGATTATGAAAATAATTGTTAGTTGAAGCCCCATTTCATTCATTAGTTAATAAAATATATTGTAGCCATATTTTGTTGTTCAACATATTCTGCAACAGTCACCTAAAAATATTTATATATTTTTTATGATAAATATATAAATAATAATAATAATATTTATGATAAATAAATATATAAGCATATTTTATTTATTTGTATCTCTTTTTAAGGTGACCGCGTCTGTCGATGGAGGCCGCGTCCATCCAACAGAGGGAGCTCCATGAATGCGTTACACAGTCTTGGCTGAGATTTGTTACCCCCGTCCGCCTGCCGCCTTATCTTCCATTCCCTTGGTTTTATGAAGAAGAGCTCAGGCGACATGCTTGAAGATGCGCGCGTTTGCAATGCAGTCATCATTGTTACTGTGTCATCTTTGAAGACACGCACACACTCTTGCTTGGTGTCAAGAAAAAGAAGAGTTCTGATGATGTGCTGATGGACAACAAGCGTCCTTTTGTCAATTTCATCATCATGATCATCATCATCATCATCATCATCATCATCATCATCCACAGCGGTCTCTCATATGAACCTACTAAAAGTTTCTTCTCTCAGGGACATACTAAACTAGGTAGTAGTTTGGACACTCTGATGCAGGCGAAAGGATTTGGCCGAAACATGTCGGTAAATCACAACCACTGTTTGAGATAAAAGAAATATGAGATTAAGTGGAGACAGAATGGATTATGTTAAATTATATGGTAGCAAGTATTAGTCAGAATTAGTTGTGATGGTGATAGTAGTGGTAGAAGTAGTCCTACCACTACAACAGTTACTTAATAGTGGCAGTAAATTTATTAGTGGTAGTATCAGTCATATTAGAAGCAATGGTTAGAAAAGCATCAGTTGCAGCAGTACGAGTGGTAGTAATAGTAGTCTCAGTTTTAGTACAAGTAGCCGCTGTGATAGAAGTAATAATGGCAATACAATTGATAATAATAGTAGCAATAGAAGCTGTGGTGGTTGTGGTTGTGATAGTGCTGGAAGGAGTAGTAGTTTTGCCACTACTATAACTTATTAGTAGTTAATTTAGTACTGGTACGACTAGCAGGGTAATAGTAGCACAATTGCAGTATGTGGTGAAAGTAGTAGAAGGACAGTTATCTATCTATATAGGCTTCGGTTGGAGAAATATAAATTGGAGTATTATTAGAAATAATTGTACTATTATTATTATTATTATTATTATTAATAGTAGTAGTAATAGTAGTAGTAGTAGTAGGAGGAGTAGTAGTAGGAGTAGTAGTAGTAGGAGTAGTAGTAGGAGTAGGAGTAGTAGTAAGTAATGCGTTACATTTACGTCGAATTTACTTGAGTAACTTTAAACCGCACTTGCCACAGTGGTTTCAATGCAAGATACTTTAGAATTTTATTTATTTATTTTTAACAAATGCTATATTTATACCATTACATCTATGTATTTTGGCTTTTTTCAAATACTTGTCAGTGTAGTTTCATAGTTTGTAGTTCTCTCTATGTGTGTGTACAGTATGTATTACTGTTATTAAATCATTACTACTTTTATTCAATTTGAATTACTTAAATAACTTTTTGGATACTTTTCAGAAAAGCTTTAATTTGAGATACATGTTACTATATATTACTTTTTTTTTTAATTCTCTTACTCTGAGCTACATTATGTTAAACTTTTACTTTTCAATTATGACATTGCCCGTTGACAGTTCAGCAGTGGAGTTTGAATTTAACAACAGCAGTTTTCTAAATTAATTTCCAGTAATGTTCAACTGGTAAGCCTATTGTGCTGTTCAATGAGTGTAAACAAAGACACATAATTTAGGACCAACTCTTGTGTTTACTCTCTAATTTGTATTTTGAAATAATGCATAAAGTGATATTGCTGGACAATATTTATTCAACTAAAGGAGTTTTTCACAGAATACTTAGTTACGCAACAAATTATTTGGAAACCTTATTTTTAACAGGAGTCATATTATTACAAACAGTACTCTTACTTGAGTAAAACTTGTGGCTCCTCCACCCACCTCTGAGTAAGCAGCGGTGGTGGTAAAAGTAATGCTGTGTCATTAGTAGGAGAAGTTGAGGTAGTGTTGGTGACTAATCTGCGATTGATTTTATTTGATTATTTCTGGGGAGAAGCGCGATTTGTGGATGTTTATTGCGAGGCTGGATGGAGGCGCTACGTGTGGAGGATTATCACCTGCAGGAGTTAGTAGTGTAGAGTAGTAGTAGCAGTGTAGTGTAGCGCTCATTTACATGACATTTTAGGGAGGTCGACGGTCGTTTGGCACCCCCGTGTCACTGAGGAAATAGTGGCAAACAATGAAGGTGTCGAAGAAGTGCGCGTGGAAGTGGGAGATTAAAAATGCACGCACGGGGGAGAACGAAAGAAGCAAAGAAAAAAAACACTCTTTCCGTGGAAGTTGCAAGCAAACGGTATGGAAAGTGATGAGGAGTGAATCACCGACGAGTGGGTGTGGTGCGTGTCCCTCTTCCTTAACTTTATGTAAATGTGCGGACGAGAGCGGAGTTAGATGGGGGGGCGGGAGTGGAGGAAAAGAAAGGACAGCCCTTCTGTTGTCGGCCCAATGAAAGCGAGTCTTGAGTGACACCTGGCTATAAACCCACGGAAGAAAAGCCCAAAGTCCACAGCACCGTTCACTTACTTACTCGCTCGCTCGCTCGGCCGTGGGGGGACGCAAAAGAGACGCGAGAAGCGACGCAGCGATGACTTCCAGTGAAATCCACATGCCCGGGGAGGTGAAGAGCGACCCGGCCGCCCTCATGGCATCCCTGCAGCTTATGCCCACGCCGGTGCCCAACCCGGAGATCAAGTACACCAAGGTCAGTCGGTCCACCTTGCGTCGCCCGAGACGGGAACTCGTCCACTCAGTACGTTGCGCTGCAACTTGGCTCTCGCACTTAGATTTTTTTTTTTTTAAAAAAGGGAAAGGTTGTGGTTAGTTAATATTTTGCGGAGGAAAAGCTTTAAAAAGTTACACCAGAAGTCAAGTCCAAATTGATTGAGTGAAAAGTGTTTGGTATGTAAAAAAGTATACATAAACGCTGCACATCACTTACATAAAAGCAATGCACTCGATGAGGAAAATTTAATTAACAAGCTGATTTTGTTTTTTCAAATAATTGAATTCAGTAAGCACTAAAATAAGTTTTCAATTAAAAGAAAGTTGTAATGTTTTTAAATTCCACAATACATTAAATTTTAAAGATTCAAAGTTGAACCTATTAGTGCTAAGTTTTGGCTTATTCATTTATCACAATGTTTTATTGTGTTTTAGTTTGCTGTTGACTGAGACATGCCGCTAATATTTTGGTGAACTTATTTTGCTACAAAATATTAGGAACACCTCTCATTATGTTAGGGTTAGGGTTATCTAATTCAACTTTAAACCACAGGTTAAAAAAATAACAATTTAAAATTGAGAAAAAAGCAAAATTCACAACTTCAAGATCTATGAACAAAGTTATCACAGTGTCTTTTAAAGTTTGAAAACTACAGCCACAATAAACGTACATTCATTAATTTCTCAAACAACATTGTTGAATTAAAACATCACCAGCATTATTATATTTATCTTTACAAAAGTAGAATTTTGACATTTTGTCTTCAGACCGTGCACCTAATATTTTCTTTTCCTATTTTCTGCATTATGCGTGAATAGAGGACACCAGGTAAAAACAAACGCATGTGAAAGCCTTAGTGAGGGAATAATACAAAGCCACCATTAAAGTGTCAGATTTTAAATTACAAGCAACAAAAGTCCACAATGATGACAGCGTTTTACCGCAGTAGTAGCAAGCAGTGTGTGTGTTTATGCTGATCACTGGCTCGTAACGTGTTCATTTTGCGTAACTAAGATTGCTGTCAATCATTTTAAGCATCAGTGGGGAAAGGTGAAAGTAAAGTCTTAGTATGTGTGGTCTCCTCGCTCACAAGAAAGCCAGCAGTGAGAGGCTAATGGTAGAGCGACAAAAGTTTGGTTGGAGCTCAGGGCGATATCGCAAATGTTTCTGGATGTGGGAGGAGGACAGAGATGCAGAAACAGCTGGAGAAAGGAGTCACGCGAAGATGTTGATTTGGCTTGTGAAGCAACTCGAGCTGCACCACCGCCAAAAGAATGTTCACTTAAACAGGATTGCATATTTGTGCTGAGTGGTTCAATATTTTGCCAACACTGTGTCTGGCATCAAAGGAAGATTTTCGCCATATTTTAATTTAAATATAATTATAATTAACAGAGTCATTTTCAAACATTTTGGCAAAGAAGGTTCCCGTTTCCCCCGTTCAACATTTATGGATTACCATGACCTGAATGACTGCGACTCCACACAGGCAGATAAATAAAGAATAAAAAAATAAATTAATTTACCACAAAAGTATTTTATTGATATTGTGATGTTAAAATGACTTAGGAAATTACTGTCTTTGGCAAATGATATGCTTCGAATCTCATCATTTTCTCTAACACACTTAAGTAAATTAGTTTGTGGTTGCTGTTAGATTTAAAGCAAAGCTTGCACACAAGACAATGCTACGCAACTGATCGTTCAGTCGGGAGAGTACTCGCACGACTTACACTTAGTACAAGTACTGATGCAACACCCATTTTTATAATAAAAACTAATTTTTCTGAAAAAACACTGATTGTCTAGCATTGACCTGAATTTCCCGATCAAAACGTGTTCTCGTAGTTTCCCAACATAGTGAAATGAATGTGAAAAATTCTAAATTAGTCACAATAAACAACAATAAACATAGCATAGGCAATTCTGCTAGGAGCCTAACAATAAGTTTTTTGTTTTTTTTTCTTGTTTGATTAGAATTTATGAATTTTTGAATGCACGAAGCTGGTGGATTTTAGGCTGGCACGGGGCACAACATCAGAGGCCCTCCAACTCCTCCCCAAGCCCAATGACCATTATCTCTATCGGTCAAGCTCTCAACAGTAGTTAACTTTATTTATTGATTTATTTTAAATCATGCACTGGTTTGAAAAAGTAATTGATGGTAGATTATTTTGATAAAGGAGAAGTTTCACATATGTGTCTCATATCTGCGTTGCTCAAGCACCAAAGTAAAGATACCAGAAATATCTACTGTACTCATTAAGTAATGAAGGATTTGTACTTTGTACTTCGTTACTTCTCACCGCTGTTGGGAATAAGTTTTTTTATGACAGCGAGATAAAAGGGCAGCATTGGATGATAGTGTGGCGCAAGTCCATTCAGTTCCATAATTGCTTTCTGAACACATACCTCGGTGCCACAAGTGCAAAGGTCACGCCGCTGCTGCGCTGCAAAGGGGATGGTGTGTGTGTGTGTGTATGTGTGTGTGTGTGTGTGTGTGTCAGCTCTGAGCTGCTCTTCCATTCCCTCATACAGGAGGAAATGTTTGGGAGCGACTTGGTGAATTAACCCCAAGGAATTTGGATCATCCAGTCCCGGATGGTTTGGTGGACACAGGGGGCACAAGGGTCCTGATTTATGGGCACCCCTTGCGTGGGCTCTCCTGTTGTCCACCCGGCTGACTGTGAGGGAAACAGGCAGCCCAGCGTTGTGGCTCACCGGCCCACAATGCAGCCACATGCCTCCCTCACGGATTTCTTTCGACCTTTCAACGTATATGCGTCATTCCAGAATTAGAGGAAAATTTGTGCTCTGACATTTTTGAAAAATCGACCATTTATTTGATCGTATTTTTGTCGTGTTTTCAAGATAAACAGGTAATAAATGATCATGTAAACTTATTCGTCCAGCTCAGTAGCAACAGTGCATGTTTTCATGAGATTTTTTTAATCATCACATAATATTTCAGTCAGATAGACACTTAAAAAGAAACTATTGCTGCTATAAACTATTGTTGAATAAATCATTTACACTAAAATAAGAAACGTTACATTTCATTTGATTACAAGCGGGGCTCCAAATGCACAGTGTTGCAAACCAATGCTAATGTAAGACTTTTTGCTCAAGAGCACATGCTTGCTGTGTTAGATGCTATGCTAACAGGTCAGAAAAAAATCTTGCTATTCCAATTAAATAAAAGAAAAACTTTGATATTGTTTTTTTTATGATAAAAAAACATTAATTTATGGCTGAAAAAAAAAATCAGAGAAATAAAAGTGGGGACTGAGTTTGTCTAGGTGAGCGCAGTTAGCTTGATGATGCAATTTATGCTGAGTCACGCAGTTCATTTTTTTGTCTTCCCTGAAATGGCTTTCATAAAAGACTTCTATGATGCAACTTCAGAGTATAGTTACATTTTTAAAAAAATGCATATAAATATAGAAAAAAATTAACCTGTACAAGGAAGTCATATCCACAAAATCATACGAAAAATATGATTAAAGATCTATTTGTTGTTAGATTTCATATCTAAGTAGGTCAAGCGGATAAGACAATAGACAAATAAAAGCCACTGTAAAGGGTGCTCAGGAATTATTTGGTATTCTGAGAATCACTTTAATGCAGCTAATTACATTTAGTTTCAGAACAAATAGCATTTAATGAATAAGTGCACTTTTCTGCATTTTGACCGATGGCTGAAATTTCACAAAATCACCTCTAATTCCGCAATGACCCATACACGATCGAGATGATACGTTCCGTGTCACAGTCATTGCCTCTCCCAGCCGTTGCACAAACAATGCAGCGCAATGAACTATGACATCTGAGTGACCCCATGAGCTGATACAGTATCGTCATTGACGATAAAGGCGATTGAGGTTTGCTCCTTGTCCTTTTCACCCATTCGCGAATTGTGCTCTCTGAAACACACCTGTATTGGCTTATTCAAATCTTTATAAGAAAACAATTTTAGTATAGTCACTTTGAGCGATCAGCCAGAAAATATACAATGAGGCGTTCTTTTTTGTCACCGTGTTCCCCCTCTCCCACATTTCCATAGCATGAAAGCGCCAACAGCTGGCTTACAAAACGCAAGCAGTTTAAAGGTTGTCAGGACCACGACGGAAGCCATAAATAAAGGCAGTCATGATAGATGATACTGATGCTTTTTGCTGGCAAAAGAAGGGAGGGGATGCTCGTTGTAGGAATAATAAAGGAATGACGAGGGAATGTTTGTTGTCTTTGGGTGATCTTTTTGGGGGGGTAGAGTCGTCAACGGAATACAATTGCATACAGAAATAGAAACATGCTTGTACTTTTAGTCAAGATCAGGAATTCTCAAAGTACGATACAAGTTGTACGTGGGGACTCTCGAGTGGAAGGAATCACTGAATTTAAAATGACTAAAAGTTACAACATTTTAAACATATTAGAATTAAATGTTGTAAAGTAATGTAAAGTAATACAGATTTAAAATTTTTATTTTTTTGTAGCACAGTTCAGTTGTGTTTTACTTTGCAATTATATTTTGAAGTACTCTTATTTTTTAAGACAAATGTGAACTTGTTTCCCCCTTTAGGTTCAAGGCATGGTTGTTTTAATATTACAACTGAATATCAGTCACGTTAGCTCAATTTCATGACCTGGATGACTGAGACTACACAGACATAAAGAAGAAGAAAATATTTCGTAAGCACATTGATATGTTTTAATGGTTATTATGTCAAGTTGAAAATAACTGACTAATGATTCTCAAATAAATACAACCTCAAAAAATATTTCGCAAAGCATCAGTATAATGACCAACATTAAATATGGTTACATTACTATTATTATAATAACCATTATTTAATAGGGAAATATATATTTGTTATTTAGTATCTCATAGAAAACATAATGAACCAAAAGTTTGTGGAAATATTGATGGGTCAATTTAATAAAATACAGTAGCTTCATTTTTTTTGCCTAACTTCTCATAAACGGTGAGCAACCAACTTAATAAGGGGAGAAAAAAAATCCAAGAATATGCATGAGGACTGTTGGGCCTTTATAGTAATGAGCATGTGAGGCGCAATTAAGCTGCCCACTGTTGACAAATGGGTCATTTAAAG
Source organism: Syngnathus floridae (assembly GCF_059516105.1). NCBI lineage: Eukaryota > Metazoa > Chordata > Actinopteri > Syngnathiformes > Syngnathidae > Syngnathus > Syngnathus floridae. The sequence continues at coordinate 12,903,010 of NC_142415.1, forward strand.
TGTACTCTCAATGTGGGCTAGAGAATAGCGTTCTATTATATTCCAGATCTGGTCATCTGTTCAACAGTGATAAATTGTGAGTGCGCTTTCACCATAGGAACCTGCGCTCCGTAACCTGGCTGCCCATGCATTGTGTGCGTTAGTACGCAAACACGCACTCACTTTGGATGAAGGAGGGGCTCCATCAATCTGTCACTGATTGAGATAGTACAGACGGGGGGGTGCGGGAGGGGCACCACGATGCTCGGCGCTGTCCACCGGGGGTGTAAATTATGATGCGGCTTCACCGTGAGGGTGCGTGGCCCTGCTTCGCCAGAGCCTGACCTGCAGTTCTGGACTTTTTCACTTCAAAACCACCATCTTGCTGCCATTAAGATCAAACACAGAGCAAGTTAGGGGGTACTGTGCGACTCAATGATTTATCACAAGCGGCACAGCTAGAATTCCCACCGCCGCCCCTCGTCTCCTCTCCCTCCACTCGCTTTACACAATCTCCCTGTTCACACTGACGGCCACATCTCAAGTCTAAAGCATGTCTCCTTGATTGTGACGGTTTAAGTGCTCACTGTCATTTAGATGTCCATTGGTGTGAAATGCCCACTTGTGCAGCCAGTGTAAATTTTAGCCGTGGCACACACATGTCAACATGACGTCCCCGGTCTCTTAATCACGTTTGAGGGGAAGGCCAGTGACATGGAGGCAGCTCCATTCATTTCCTATAAGACCTCGCTTCTGCAGGCCTCCTGACAGAGAACGTGTAAATCCTCGAGGTGTGCTTAGGAAAAACACTGGGCTTCATAAATCTGCTGGAATCGGTTCCTTCCCCCCGGCGAACACGAGACGCAAGCACTTTTCAAGATGTTTATTTGTCTGTTGAAAAGCATCACATGTCTTGGACATGAAATGATTGCTTCCCCCAACCCCACCCACTGATCCCATGTGTAGAACATCTTTAAATATATCTTTGACCTGAGCTTTCGAGAATGATGAAGAGGCATCAAAACTCACAAAAACAAATCACACAAAGTGGAAAAATCGCAGAAAGCGAACAATTAATCAAATGCGTTTTTCAATTAGCAAAGGCAATTTTAGTAAAAAAAAAAAAAAGTTTCATTTCGGTCAGTTGGTATGATTTTTTTTAAAAATAGTATTATTTATTTATTTATTTTAGTGTCGAGGTTGGATCACTAATAAATTGCAGTCCACGTTCCCCTCTATTTTTTTCATGAAACATGAAAAGTTGATGTGATAAAGCCACAGATTTGTTTGAATTATTGTTATAATTTGATATACTGTACGACTTATGTTTACTGGTAAGCTATTTTAATGATCGATTAAAAAACTGCAAGCCAAAGTGTTTAGGAAATTAACAATTGTAATTGAAATAGTTAAACTTATTCACCAGGATCGGACTGGGTAGAATCAAATCCAAGTCGGTTATTGCGGTGTCATACAAAAATGTATACGGCGGGCATCTTTAAGATTGTTTTGGTGGGGCAAATGGCTTTCATTTTTTGACACGTGACGGCGAGAAGGAGAGGCTAACGGAAACGTCTTCAACAAACAAGTCCAGTTGCCTTAAATCAAACATTGTAGATTATTACGACCTGCATGACTGAGAATCTAAATAGACAAGACAAATTCTGCCGACATAATCTTTTCCAATGTAAGAATTTTTACTTGTGTCTACACAGACACACTCATAGAGTCTAGACAAAGATGCCCAGGTCATTTTTGTCCAAAGCTGCCAGCACCGGGTGGCATCGTCTGCAGGGTCAAACAAGGCGGCAGAGCACGCTCACTTGTAACTGCAGTAATTATGAGCGAGCGACCGATCCACTAAGCAGAGAGGAAATGGAGGTCACGTGACCAAGGAGGATATGAAGCTTCCTGCACAGACGAGTCTCGCAGGTGTGCTAGTACAAGACTGTGGAATCTTGCCGTGTTGTTCTACAAACACACACATTTGCACGCTTTGACTCCCTTTACCTCCACTCTAGTGTCCACTTAAAAAAAAAATAAGGCAAAAAAATATGTACTGCTGCAATTTTTTTTTCTGCTGTGAGCTGCGGAGCTTCAGCAGCCAAACAGATGTTTGACTGGTTGCTTCAGCTTATTTTCACTTTTCTTAATTCTTCCCACCGCCGCCCACTCATAAAACCAAATTACCCCACCAAAGCATACACGACGCCTTGTTAATATTAAATACATGAACACTCTCAGAGGTGGTGTTTCAACTTGGATGACGTTATTTGTCGCTGCGGGCTATGCCAAAAGAAACAGCGTAAGGGAATGAGTTATCATTTGAATCCCACAATGTGCCAAAATATCTTTTATAATTAACATGAATTAATTGCAGATAACTGAAAGAGAATTTGCAGAGACAAAATAACTTGAATACACTTGCAAGTGACATATTTCATTTTCTTAGGATAGAAAAAGGTGACTTAGAATAGTCAATGTCAGCAAAATCCGGTAAATTTAACAGTTGGATTGAAGAAACTTCACGACAAAGTTAAGACAACATAGGCAACTGGTTGTACGTATGTAAGATTTTCAAAGCTTTTAGTTGTGATAAGTGAAGGTATAGAGAGTGTGAGAATTGGTTTTCCCGAACATGAAGACATCATGTGAATGCACGGCGGCGACCCGGCAGGGGATGGGAAAGAAAACACAATTTGTCATTTGAAAATGTTCACCCTTGCTCTTGTTTTCTCACTCTTGCGCTCTTTGCCCTTCTTCCAAATGATCCTAAAAGCAATTTTCGTAAACCTCGAGAGTTGATTTACTCGGCGGCCCTGTCATCTCAATCAAGCTCTTCAATGGAACCAGACAAAAGTCTTAACGCCAGTCCGAGGCCGAGGAAGGGCCGAGCCAAACGTGTCCTTTTCTTAGCGTGATTTAGATGGCGGCCCGCTCCGCTCCTCTTGCGTGTCTCCTTTTAGCAGCGCCTTGTGAGAGGGGTTACGCCACGCACAAAGCTACCCACCGTCTGCATTCTTGCCGGGACTGTTCAGGCTGTCAGGGGGGCTCGGCTGATTTAGGACTCCCCACTTCAGTGGAGCCTATAAATTCAAAAACTAATTCAGTGCTCTACAGGACTTTGTGTTTTTGTAGCTGGCCCCGCTGCTACTTATCGTTCCTGACAATTTTATGAAGTGCTCTTAATGAGCGGCAGATTAAAGGTGGCCTCTGATGGAAGGCGCCTGAGAATACTTGACTGGTTGAGACAAGCCTCGCTTGGCCTGTGTGCCGGGGTCACCGGAACAAAGGTGCACCGAAAGGGAAGGTTTGATAACGTACGCTTCTGGGAAGTGGTACGCCATGATACTCAACACCTACTTTTAACTTTTAAGGTTACAATGAACTTATCATGGCGGACCCAAACTAAAGGATTATAGGTAACATCTTGCCTTTTGTAAAGAATGGTAAGGAAAAACCTATTGGTGGGTTAAAGGTTGTATCAAGGCAACTTTTCTAAGCAGTTTTCAAAGAACATTTTCTCCAAGTAGCTTCAGGTCATCTCGCTGGTATAAGAAATCAAAAGGATATGATGTCACGTCTTTTTGAACGATTGTATGGTAAAGAGTTTTTTTAATTGTCGATTGTTTTAGTAAGGTTAAGATTTTGATGACTATACTTCATTTGTGAATAGGTGTAAATTAGTTGGTTTACATTTGTAGAACTGCATTTTCCATAGTTTCTAGTTACGAAGTAAAAAAGAGTTAGAAATAAGGTTAGAAGTAAAAGTTAGAAGTAAAAGAAGTAGAGTGAGTTTTGGTGTGATGCAGATTGTACACCTGCTAGTATAGCCGCAGATGAGAAACAAAGCATGTGTTAATGAGACAGCAAAGTGAAAAAAAACTAAAATTAAAGATGACAAATTGAACAGATGACATCCCGGGTTCGCTCTTGAAAATAAACAAATGTGGAATGACAACAAAACTTTTTTTTCACGAATATTTCTGCCAAATTTGGGTTTGTTAATCCAGCACTGAGTACAGCATTTCAGGCGGCAACGATGACTTGAGTGGTGCTTTCAGGTTTGTTCTGAGACCATCTAAGTTTTTCCAAAGGAGAAAGACAGGAATAGTGTATATACGGAACGACTGGAGCCAGCAGATGTTCTCCTTGCACGTCATCAATCAGAAACTGGCAGTCATTAAAAACAGTCTTCCTAATGGATCTTAACATGTCCAACAAGAGTTTTTTTTCTTCTTTCTTTTTCATGCCCTCATTTTTACATCAAGGTCTTTAGCGTCGAGCAAAGACAGTTCCTGGGATTGGTTTTTGGTGATCCCCATAAAGGCTGCGTATCATATACCATGTACGGAATCCCAGGCGGTTGTTTAACGCAAGGCTTGCTTTAACGTATCACAGAGACCGAGTGCGGCACGTGTTTTATGATCTCGTAAACGAGCAGTGATGTTGTGAAACGTGTGCTTAAGGGGGATGGTGGATGGGCGTCTGGTGTCTGATAGGGATTTATCATTGTCCACGCCCCCATTCGCTTTTGTCTGGATGGTGGAGTACTCCCAAGAGAGCCATGGTGGACACGTAGGAATCCTCAGACAACATTTCCAGAGATTCTCCCACATCCTTTACGCAAGAGTCTGGATGTGCCTCATAATGCTACATCCTGCTGCCAATATGCTGCCATAAATACTTCACTTGTAATGCGTAATACTCACACATTAGAATGACAAGAGACTAGTGGTTCTAGTCTCAGATGTCAAAAAAAAAAAATCGGATTTTCTTGGTGAATTTTAGTCATCATCTGCTTCTCTTTCTTTCACATGGAGTGCCCCCTGGTTCTGTTCCGGGGCCTATATTTTTTTCTTTGTACCTGCCTCTCCTTGGGGTTAAAAAAACTGGCATCTGATTTTATTTTTGTCCAGATGACTCTCAAATTTCCCTTCCACTGGCGAGAAAGGACCCTGGTGCTTACTCAACAGCCTAGCTGATATCAAAGCTTGGACAACTCATTTGTAACGACTAAAAGCGCTTTTCCATCACAGGTTCCAGAACAGCTTGGCTTTGCCTCACTTGGCCTGGCCTGGCCTTTGCTGTTTCTCGATTCCAACGGTCACCGATCACCTAAGAGTGGGATCGAGCGAACTGTGCAAAAGTCTACTACACGCTCACAGTGTGCCACAATATTTCACGAATGCCCGAATCTTTTGGGGTGGGAATCAATGTATTAATCGCAGTCAGTAGCGTTCATTTCATTGATGAAATCTAGATGACATTGCTTACAAAAGGCTTTGGGTCAAGATTTTTTTTGTCTTTTAACAGTTCAAAGACAATTTCACAAGTGTTTATCTTGACTAGGTGAGATTATTGTAATGCCCCATATGTTGATGTTCGATAGGCTGCCTCTTATGATTGCAGTACGCTGCTGCACGTCTGCTGACTGCTACACACAAAAAAAAATTTACTGTTCACCCGTAAAGCTCCCTTGGTCTTACAACATACCTGAGTGATATTTAACAAACCAATGCTCTGCTCTGTTTACTGAGGTCTGGATGGGATGACTGAGTTCGTTTGGCACTCATCCTATTTTGTTCTATTCTTCATTTTATGATCATGTTTTTTGCCTTCCAGATTTTTATCAATAATGAGTGGCAAGACTCTGTCAGTGGGAAGGTCTTTCCAGCTTTCAACCCAGCGACTGGGGAGCAGATCTGCGATGTCCAAGAAGCAGACAAGGTTCTTTACGTTTCTTTCGCTGTTCTTTGAAATCAGTCAGTTTTTTCAATTTCTGTAATTCAAAGGTGGAATCATGAATTTATTTCCATCCCAGGCCGATGTTGATAAAGCAGTGCAAGCCGCTCGTCTTGCCTTTTCATTGGGCTCTGTATGGCGAAGGATGGACGCCTCCGAGCGGGGACGACTGCTCTCCAAACTGGCTGATCTGGTGGAGAGAGACAGCATCTATCTCGCTGTAAGGGAAGATTTAATGTATACTTTTAATTTAAATGATTTGTGGTCTTCAAACTGTCGTGAAACTACAGTTGATGCATCGTTCTTGGCCCCCTGCCTGTTTATCTTTAAGATGTTTTCCTTGCTATTTAATACTCTTTCATGCTTTCTAAAAAGCATTTTTAACTTACTTCTGTGTCAAGTAAAAATAAATAAAATGTCTTTGCTCAGTAGGGAAACATATAACTGTAACTTAGCGGCTGTATTTGAAATTTACTATTATCTTAGTTTCACATTTCAGCCAGGGGTGAGTGTAAAAACTGGAGCAGGATGGAGTTATATGCGAGGAGCACAAGGTTATACAACATATTTCTCAAATGGCCCCATCCTTCCTCCATCTCTCCTCAGACTATTGAGTCACTCAACAGTGGGAAGCCTTTTCTGCCTACTCTGTTTGTGGACCTTCAAGGGACCATAAAGACATTGAGATACTTTGCCGGATATGCAGACAAGATCCATGGTACTTCGATTCCGATGGGTAAGGACAAAGTGGAGCTATGACAACTATTTAAAGACTCATTTATCTATTTGTAAATATGTTGTATTATAGCTACAAAGCTAGGTTTCATCCGTAGTCCCCAGGCATCCTAATACATAAGAAAGAAAATATAACGTATGTATACGTATATGCATACATAGTATAAACACATAAGAAAGAAACTATAACATGCAATATAAGTAACACAAGTCGAGCGGTCACATGACTGGTTTGTTTTCAGCCATAGTTTGAGTTGAGTTCTAAAGCTGATCAGTGTGGGGCTCTCCCATAGATGCAGAGGACCGTTCCACATGTTAGTAAATACAAACTTGCACTTAAATTGGTCTGAAAGTTATTATTCATTCATCACAAATATATCTTTGTTGAGTCAGCTCTGTAAATTAACATTAGGTGCTTACATTTGTTGAAAAGTACATTAGAAACATTTTTTGAAAAGAATATTGCAAGTTGTTTGTTTATGTATGCCCTGTGATTGGCTGGCAACCAGTTCAGGGTGTCCCCTGCCTACTGCTCAAAGTCAGCTGGGATAGGCTCCAGCACACCCGTGAACCTCGTGAGGAGAAGCGGTTCAGAGAATGGATGATTGGAAATTGCAATATTGGGGCTCGGGGGATCACTATTGGTTTATTTACCAAAGTCGTCAACTTTTCAGTAAGCTATCAAAGTTGAAATCAATGCGAAGGCAAACATTTATTGTCCTGAGGAGGCTGCCGCAAGTGTCGCCACTCTCATCCCAGTGAATGGGATGAGTCTGGGGGTGTAAAAAGGGAAAGTTGGCGGCACAAAAAAAGAGAGGGGGGGGGAATAATAAGAAAGGACATGGGAAACCTCCCGATACCGCTGTATTGTCCCTCTCAAAGCTTCTCTTGTACTCGACTGCCAAAGCAACCACAGCGAGCGCTTTCCCAGGGCTTTAGTTTAATCTTTATTCCTCTCGTAGACTTCCAGAGAAAACAAACAAGGGTATTCCTACTGCCTGAATGATCCAAGTGCTCGTATTTGGACATCTGTCGGCTGGAGGAGCCGGCCACAACCGTCAACAAGGCGCATTTAGCCTTTTACTAATATTATGTTGATCAACACGGACAGTGTGAAAGGAATGGGCGTCGTCCTTATATTCAACACATTTGTCCGAACAGTTTACGGTCTATTTTTCCAAAATGAAGTCAAGCAACCAGCACACGTCCAATTGCGTATTCCCCAAATAAAAACAGCGTGTTTTGGGTTCTATTTTCCCATGATTTAAACCGTGCTCGCCATTGATCATTCCTGTCCAAATGTATATTGAGGCAGGGTGTCAGCTGAGGGCTGAACATTTCCCAAAATCAATTGTTTGCTGAGAGTGGGCACACCCTCAAGTAATGCAAGAGGAATGAGAGCGCCTTTCCAGCATGACACCATGTCCATGACCTTAAAACACTTCCACACATGCCATGTGTTGTTCACAACGTAATCTCTCACAGGGGTAAGAGGAAGCGAGAGCGTTGTGGGTGGATCCGCTTACGACGAACGAGCGTGAAGGGGCAACGCGGACTGACCGCTTTCACATGTTTCCCTCATTGAAAGCAAAGCCAGAGTTGAATAAACTTGTTTTCTTCTTGTGTGTGCACGTGTTCCTTCCCAGATGGAGAATATCTGACGTTTACCAGATATGAGCCCATTGGAGTTTGTGGACAAATTATCCCTGTGAGTATTACAATCTGCGCAAGTGACAAGCATCATAATACAAATGGACTTTTAAGCAAAATACAGCGGTGCCTTGACATACGAGTGATGCGTCTTGGGAGATTTTTTCGAGATATTAGCGGACAATCGACTGACTCTTTGCTTATACTTGTAAGTGCATATTTGACTTAATTCAAAAAATGTGACAATGTTAGAAATGTAGTTGGAGAAACGATCAGAACATTTTCCACTCTCTGGCTGAAATCGAGTAACATTTAATGTCTTTCACTAAAAGTGATCACGCACGAGCATAGAAAAAGTACAATATTCTAAAGTGGACTTTTTTTGGGGGGGAATAATTAATAATTTCCATTCATTTTGGTGAGAAAATATGATTTGAGACAAAAATGTCTTTACTTACAAGCATGGCCATGTGACAAACAACACTCATACCTCAAGGTACTACTATATAAGCAAGAACATTTTCTCTTAGCCTTAGTCAGTATTTATTCGAGCTCACTCTAGTTCACGTGTTGCGAGTTTACCACTTGGCCATAATGCAGCGGGAGGAGAACATTTTCACACTTGACTCTGTTTAGACAGACTGAAAGGGAAAGTAAATGACTGGAGAGCAATGACTTATCATGCTTGACTCGTGACCACCCAGAGCCTCATTCTAATGCATGATGTGTTTTATTGTGTGTGTGTGTTTGTGTGTCACGCACAGTGGAACTTCCCTCTCATGATGACGGCATGGAAGCTGGGGCCGGCGCTGGCATGTGGAAACACTGTCATCCTCAAACCTGCTGAGCAGACACCACTCACTTGCCTCTACATGGCGGCTCTCGTCAAGGAGGTAAAGCATGAGATTCAGCTCAATTCGGACCACGACAGGGAAAAATCAAGGGCTGTCACAATTGAATATTCTAAGAATCAATAATTCTACCAATTACACCATTGATTAATTGATAATGGTGAAGCCCTTTGTTGTGTTGCCAATGTGTTTTGGGTTTTTATCTTGATGCGTGATGAAGTTTCTCCCAATTAGTTTGAATGTATAGAGGACACATTTTTTTGACCGATCCAATATGCATCGATATAAGGACAAACAATTCAACACATATCGCTTTTGGGGAATGATACAATCCAATTAAGACGATTTTCATACGATGTTCAATATAGTAACTGCCTTTTCCGTGAATAAAGCTCTGTAATAAAAATGAAGGGTAACTCCAAATGTATTTTTCATTGGATTCTATTTTAAAACCAATTCAGCTTTCCTGACTCCAAAATCAGAGCAAAAAGCAGCATCCATAATGGAATCAGAATTGTGAAAGTCTCATCAATCTCCACCCCAAAGTTTGGTATGAACAAATTTGCATGACGATCAAACTAAGGTGGCGACAGACAACAGCTCAGAAAAGGAACAAGTAAAAGCCATCCATCGTGTCTCTGACAACAGGACTAGCGTCTTCACTTGTGTAAAAATCACAAGTATGGTGAGGAGATTAGAAAAATATTATCCTGGTCTAGCACATCCTGCAAATCTGGAGACTGTCTGTCTATGTCCTTCCTCTCTTTTGACGTTTGCTGCTTGTAGGGAGGTTGGGTTGGGTCCGGATTCTCCCGCACTGCCTGTGGTTTTACTTGGCTCTGCTGTCATCTCCGCTAAGGCTTATTTCCTCTCGTATTGTTTTGACAGGCCGGCTTTCCACCGGGAGTCGTCAATATTTTGCCGGGATTCGGGCCAACGGCGGGAGCAGCGATCGCTTCGCACATGGGCATTGACAAAGTGGCGTTCACAGGCTCGACAGAGGTACGTTGGGATGTAGAAGACCAGCGAATAGTGACACAGTGACCAAGATGCATACTGGATAATGAAAGATCATTGTGCCTGCATTGGAGCTTAAATGCCAATCAAATGAAGTCGGTGGGTCCCTGTCATTATTCCTTTTGGCAGGCAGCTCCAATTTTATCTTGCACATGTTCGCATATTTGCTCTGTCGAGAGTACACAAACACATCTGTCGAAAACTCTGGTCCTCCTCTGTTAACCATCCACAAAACATCCAGGCACTATTGTAGCTTATATGACAAGGAAATAGTTCACGGCAAGCTAAATTATCAAGCATGTTAGGGAATGGATCCAACTGCATTCTTTGGCAACTCAGCAGATTCCTCTCCTGCAGACCATTAATACATATCTGAGATCTCCAACTGCATACGATGATAAAAGCTTTTACCGTAAACCAAAAGCAGTGATAGTTTGAATGTTGCCAGCCAGTATTTCACAAGCCCCTTTTTGTCAAATGAGCCATGACCTGTTTGGATTATAGGGTCTATACGGTCTGTTTTGACTCTAGGAGTATGCCCAGGTATGTGTTGTTAGCTAGCCTATGATAAGCCCCCACGTAAAGATCACAAGGAGCCAAAAGCGGCACTTTCAAAAGCAGACGTATCTTAAAGCTTTGATATGATCTGAAGCACTACACTTCAATATGTTTTCCATTGTCAGAAGTTGGGGTAGGGTACCACTGTTGGGCACCTTCCAAGGGCAGTATCGGCGTTACGCTATACGGCTAGCAGCTAACTTCACCCAAATCCATGTACAAGAGCTCTACAGGAAAAAACGCTGATTAAAAGACAACTTGTTTTCCCTCTCACGCAATCTTGCATCAAGACACCTACACGTAGTAAGACAAACATATTTTTTGTTTTTAATCATCCGGACTTGATTGAACATTTCCCTTGTGAGTGGCCAACATGTTTTTCCCCCCCCAACAAGTTTTCCTGTTGTTTCGTGTAATCTGGAATCAATTAGTGTGGAAAAGAGCCAGTGCTGTCAGAAGCTGACCATGCCCAGACAGTGAGTCACCACAAAAGTAGTAGCGAGATATCGCAGGGAGAGGAGCATCTCCTCGCTCAGTGCTTCGTGTGGCTGCAGGTGGATTCGGGTTGGACTCCCCCTACGGCGACTCACGTGAGTCTCTGACTCCTCGTGAGATAGTCTGGCAGCTCAGCATGCTTTGTTTACCTCTCACTGAGGACACGCTAGCCTCCCCTTTGTAAGCCACTACGCTGATGAAAGACACATGAGTCGAAGATTAAATTTGCGGTGCAGCGCCAACAAGGCACACCTGACTATCGAGGAACCAAAGAGAAAGAATGTCTTTTGGTCATAGAGGCGCTTTTCTTAGGTAAACGAGAGCTCAATGACTCCATACTAAGTTTTAGCAATCATCTTAAACATTTCCAATGTGTATGGAAACAAATTTCCCGAGGTCTAATTCAACACGTTTTTCATTGTGGTTGTAGTTTGAAGTATTGTCAAACTACACGGCATCCGACTCGAAGGTGTTTCCAGTATTTTTTCTCCCGCCTGCAGCTCAATAAGGTTTTGATTTCAATCAAAACTAAGCATTGCTATCATTGTAAAGGCAGATTGTTTTTTCAAATAGCTCTGGAATTAGATCAGACTGTGCTGGTATACTTAATGAAGTGGCCAGGGACTGTTTCTCCAGAGTTAAGAGACCACCCCAACATGATTTACGTGCTCTTCTTGAAGTGTGTTGATGAGATAGTAAATGACCGTATGCATTTGTATGAAAGTAGCAAAGCAGAATGCTTACTAAGCAAACCCCCCTACTGATACATGAGCACTCCTCTTCTCTTTTATGGCAAGCTGACAACCCACCACCTACACATTGTTCTTGCTTCCTCCCTCCTGAGTCCTTACAAATATTGCTTTTTCGTTACTACCTCCAAAACTCACTGAGGTAGTGCCAGGCCTGACTACAGAAGGAATTGAACAACTCCGCTTGATTTAGTGAGGAGGCGTCGGGGCCTGCGTCACTATGACTTAACTTATATATTTTCTTTCCCTTTAGGTTGGAAAACTGATCCAGGAAGCAGCTGGGAAGACTAACCTGAAGAGAGTGACACTGGAGCTGGGAGGCAAGAATCCAAACATCATATTTGCAGATGCTGACTGTGAGTTTATGAGTTATGCTTTCCTCATTTATACATTGTGGACAAGTGTGAGCAAGAAGCTATCAAGCAAGGACAAAGATTGAGGTCTCAGAATAAATAATGGTATCCCCTTGCCCACACACTTAGAAACAAGCACCCATACGTTGTATTGTCGGTACCCTCAATCCATAGAAATAAGCACAAGGTGTGGGAACCCTGTCGGAAGACGTTGGATGGATGCGTTTCAGATAGATTTGAAGTGGCTCACCAAACTGTGCGAGGCCAGGCGTTCAAATGCTTTCAACAGCCGTGAGAGGGTCTCCCTGAGGTCTGTAAATCAGGAAAATAGACCCAGACTCAGTCAGTGCTTTGGCTGAGACCCATAAATCATGGGGGTCCATTAACCCTTTGTGCGGAACAGCAGGGTCTTGTCTCTCAGGTGTCACATTTGCACAAGGTAGTAGCCATATTCAGACAAAAAAAAATGTTTGCCTTGCAGATGTGATGGTTTCTGTAACTTTAATTTTCTCCATTTTGGGGGGCCTTGTTATCCTGAGCTGAAGAACCTCAATAAAGATTTTAATGACCTTTAAATTGATGACCTGCTCTTTTCTCAGTGGATCTGGCTGTTGAACAGGCCCACCAGGGCGTGTTCTTCAATGCGGGCCAGTGTTGCACCGCTGGCTCGCGTGTCTTTGTGGAGGAGCCCATCTATGAGGAGTTTGTCCACAGAAGCGTAGAGCGAGCCAAGAGGAGGACGGTAGGAAGCCCGTTTGATCCCACCGCGGAGCAGGGTCCACAGGTGAGAGGGTGAACACCTTTTTGAGGGGGAGGGGGGGGAAATTGGGGCCTGCTCCCATTTCATGTCTCTTCTGTTAACAGATCAGTCGGGAGCATCAAAATCGCGTGCTGGAGTTCATTCAGAGTGGCATCAGCGAAGGTGCCAAATTGGAATGTGGAGGAAAACCTTTGGGCATGAAGGGCTTCTTCATTGAGCCCACGGTGTTCTCCAACGTGAAGGACGACATGCGCATAGCCAGAGAAGAGGTATGCATAATAGTTACTAAGCTTTTAAGATGGCCAGTTTAATTTTTATTTTTCCTATTTTTATCCCCACATATTATGAAACTGCACCTCTTCCCACACTCTGTGGTAGCCATGTCCCATTATGTCACCTTATGTTTGAGAGTTTTACACTGATCACAAAGTCAATGTAATTAAAATTAATATTCAATATTAGTATTTAAAATCGATGATGAAAATGTTAAGTGAATCCAAAACACAGTTGTATTTGATCAATGTTAAAAAATTGTTTCCAAGATAACTCAACATTTTGACCAAGGTTAGGTAAATATATAAATAATGAACAATTGAATAATCAAAATAAATTAATAAAATACTATTTCAGCTGATCTTATTATTGAACTCTGACATTTTTGTTAAAAAAGAAAAATTAAGAATTACAAAAAAATACATACTACACTACCTACAATGTGCACCAAGGATTGGAATTTGCAGTGAAATGCATTTTGGTCCCATTGGACAATGCGCATTTTGGTCCCATTGGACAATGCATACTTAATTCCTATAGCAACAGAATATTACGCAAAAAATAATAAAGAAATTCTCAAAACAAAAGAACAAATCAAGACGGCGTTAAAGAGTAAAAAAAAACAAAAAAAACAAGGACTTTCCAAGTATTTTTTTGAGTATAATAAAAAAAAAAAGGGTGAATGAGTTCTTAATCGGCCCAAAGCAGTTTTTGCATTTTCTTGCGACTAGACAATCAAACTGCGATGAAAACAAAATCTCCTTGGGGGAGGTAACAATCTCGTCAATCACCATTAAAACCTCTAAGTGTATGTTTTGAAATGCTTTGCAGATTTTTGGACCAGTACAGCAGATCATGAAGTTCAAGACGGTGGAGGAAGTGATTGAGCGGGCCAACAACACAAACTATGGTTTGACTGCTGCTGTCTTCACCAGTGACATCAACAAAGCCATGACCATATCTACAGCCATGCAAGCTGGCACTGTCTGGTAAATTTCATTTACCGCTTCATTCCTCCACTCCTCTCCTGCAGGCAATTGCTGCCCCTTGTGCGTTTGGCCCCCGCTAACTGTACGCTGGCCATTTGCCATTTCATTATCATTACACAAGAAATGTTTCCTTTCCTGCTTTCTCATTATTCCTTTTCTACCCTGCAGCGTAGACATTCTAGATGTAAAACACGCCAACAGAATGCGACGACACACAACTACAACACAATTGTATATGTAAATCGACACCTTAGTTTCTTTGTGTAATGAAATGGCTATAAAATGCTACGTCTTGATTTCACCCCTAATTGTTGAGTTTTCTTCTATAATTACGTGCAGATGGCTCTGGCTCAGGGGAGTTTTCAAGCTAACATTCAGAATGAGCCAAACATTTTTCACCACTTATCATAGTTAACTACAATCCGGCACTAGCTAAAGCAACATTCACAATATGATGCCGGAGGCCTCGGCAGCACCGTTTCAGACCACCGTGCACAAAAGGGATGGTGGTGATAAATCGTGATTGCCGTGGATGCCAGATAAACCCTTTAAACTATTGAAATGTTTGCAGGGGTAGTCATGAGCGGATTATAATACTAGTGGGCCGTAATAAAATGGGACAACTGATTTGAACAGTACATAATAGGACGTTACACACCTTGTAGGCTAGCCTTAGTAGCATTATATTCCGTGGCATCTGACACGCACCGTGTCAATGACAACTTGGCAAGACTTGAATACGAAGAAAACAATAGCCAATATCCCATGATGCATCACGTTTCTGGCAAACAAGGCTGGTGTGGCTCCAGTGAATTTTGTATCAACGTAGCCTTAGGAAATATTTCTCCTAACTGTGCTCAAAAGCAATCCTGCGTCTTCATCTTTCTGCTCAACTTTTGTTTGGAACTTTCAGTAGAACCAAATTATAATTTTTCTTCCTCGAGAAATACTGGCTGTCAGCAGTGAGTAAGGCTTCATTTACTTTTTCAAAAAATCAATTCAGTAGATGGAACACAATCTGTTTGATGTTGACTGACTTTCAAATTGCTACAATTTCAACAACCAACCGCTCAACACAAAAAATAATAATGTAAAGTCTGTTTCTTTGTTTTAGATTCAAAGTCTTGCCATTAAAAAACACTTATCAAGTGTACCTGTATTAAGTTCCATTTAAAATTCCTTACCTATATGAGCCAAGTATACTGTTAACAACTGTAAACTAAACAAACTAATATTAATCACCCCCTAAAAACCGCACCGTTTCTTGTGCGTGCCGATGAAAAATTAAAACGTCATGATGAGCGATAATACACAAGAGTGATGGAGGTTTGATTCTGAAGTTTACTTTGATTTGTTCAGCAAATAATTCCAGGAAGAATTGTGCCACTTATAGGGTGTTGAACTTTGTAGGATCCACTGTTTACGTTTCAAAATTTATCACTTGAAGCACTCGTCAGAAACCGGATTGCTGTGATTCATGGTTGTTCTTGACTGCTTCTTTAAATTCATCATGCCTGGGGTCAGATTGTGTAATTCACAATTCGTCTTCCTTTTTTTTTTTTTACGAGAATGTACAAATTATCTAGTTTTAGCCATGACACAGGTTGAGGATATAAGTCTTTTTAGCTTTGTCTCAAAACATTACATTCAAATGTTCCCGAGAAACTGGCACCAAATTGTGACATTTCCTCCCAATGAAGTCTTTATTCCGTGTTGGAATTTCTCCTGCATAGAATAATTCCATGTTGTCTTTCACAGATGGCTGAAGTTAAGCAACTCCCAAATATGCGACTGACTACTTTCAGCTGTGTTTGCTAAAAACTAATGGGATTATGTTATCAAATCCAGAGGGTGGCTAAAATAGCAATGGCGCTGGTGATGATATGTTCCTCCATCCATCTTCATGAACGCTGCTAATATATTTTTTTCTTCGGCCAAAAATTCCATGTCGTGAGTCCAATGGACAGGAGTAAGAATGAATGTTTTGTGTACTTTTTAGGATAAACTGCTTCAATGCACTCAGCACACAGTGTCCATTTGGAGGATATAAAATGTCTGGCAATGGACGTGAATTGTGAGTATGAACTGTCCACGAGTGTACACAATGAACCACAACATCACTAATATTGACTTTAGGGCTTTTTGAGAGGCTATAACCATATTCCTATGCCAAGAAACTTCTACAGTTAGTCACAGAGCAAAATGTGACCCACAAAAAAAATCCCATCATACGCTACCATAACATTCACATATGCCAGTGATGGGTGGTGCATTTGGAACAAGGACCTTCGGTGGAGATTTATTTTATGACTTTTTCCACCTTTTAATACAACTCGCCAAAATCGACGATCATTTATTGAATTCATGTGTGTAGCTTGCAAGAGACATATTTTGCTTGTTGAACTTGACCTACTCTGCCCAACCAATCAAGGACTATTTTTGAGAATGCAAGACAGATAAGCACCTGAGTGCTAATGTTTGCCCTTATGCCTTTCAGGGGAGAGAGTGGCCTGAGGGAGTACTCAGAGGTGAAGACCATCACAATGAAGGTGGTCGCCAAGAACTCTTAAGGCATCCTCTGGTTTTTGGAAGAGGAGGTAGCATCTTCCTCAGTAGCGATGGGTGACAAACCATCAAAATCTCCATGGTGACTACAGGCTGTGACCGCTCTCCGCCCCCAACTGCTCTCACCCCTCTCGCGCCCCTCGGACAGTCGGCCGGTCCCAACGTGGCGACGTCCAGCTGACCCGAGTGTGTGCATCGGATCACCGCTGAAGCACCCCGTTTACCTCCTCCACTAACTCCACTAAAGCACTCACAAAGACAATGGGGCAAATCCCAATAACCTGCAACCGCTACACCCTTATCCCAAACTACACTTCCCTCTTCAGAGCGTGTAGAAGCTGCTGCCGGACTCTGTCGCTGCACTTGCGTTCAAACATTTCAATACCGTCTGTGTTGGAGGCAGTGCCGTCAAACCTCACGCGTCGTTGCTTTTGGCTTGGATTTATGCAAGCATGTGCCCCCTGGTTTCAAGACCTCTGATGTTGTCATTCGCCTCAGTTTTAAATGGATGAAATGTTAATTCCAAATTGATTTCTAATTGTCTTTGTTTTAACTTGACTTAACACTGTATGGTGACCTTTGACTTTGATTTGAACCTCTTAAAAAAAAAAATTACTCTCACCTGCTAAAAGAGGGCTAGTTGTGTTGGAAATTATATGTAACTGATTGTCATTGATGTCCATCTATGTTATGTTTATACAACCATATGCTATAAAATTATAAAATGACGATAGTCTTTTTTTTTTTTTCAGTAAAAAGAAAAATCCTATACATTGTTAGTCTGTGCGTCATTACTGTGGCTTGAATTTAAAATCATACAATGGCTGCTCAAGTTGCTTTAGCTTAAATTATTTCAGCAATACACCTCATGATATCACAGGATAAATCACAGCTCATCTATTTCCTGAGATTCCAGATGATATTTGCGAGTTGAGCCATGATTGAGTGCAATCTGAGCAACTAATGTCATTTTTCTGCGGAATTAATGTTCCACAAATGAAATATTAACCTGAATAGAATTTTTAGACTAGTGGGGCCCACAGAAAACAATTGTTGCCTTGACTTGCCCTTTAAAACAGCGACACTAGATTGCCTTCAAAACGCCACCCACTAACTTAATGCAAATTTACAATGGAAATGATGTGCCAACTCTATTTCATGATTTACATTCAATCTAAATATGGTATTTTTCTATATTTTTAAGTATAATATAATAGAATGCTATTTCTGTATTACAACAAAAATACAAAATATTTTTGGGGGGGACCAGTGTGGAATGAATTAATGGGATTTAGAGACTAGCAGAAAGTTAAAAAGCTTGTTTAAAAAAGAGAAAATAGCATATGACCAGACAAAAAAATGCCACAAAGTTCAGGAAGGTACATTTAGGAGATAACATCAGCAGTCCCACTAAAAATACGGGTGCATCACATAGCAGACCAGTTCGAGTGATACGTGGGAACAGGATTTTTCATGGTTGTGAACATGTAAACAACACCACACAGAAGGGCCTGACCTGAGATTCAAACAAAGAACCTCTTAACTGTGAGGGAGTCGCGCTAACCGCTACCGTGTACTATCTGTACACAAACAGTTTCATTTTAACATGACTGTTGTCTTACAAAGCCTTCATCTGGCCTCAAAGATTCAACGGCGCATGCCGACTTACGTCAACAGCTGCCATGACTTGACGTTAGCATTGCTGGTCAAATAAAAACGAGTTTTGTTCCTGGCACTGCATATTATTCCACCAACATGTTGTACAGTGTTTTCTTATGAAAGCCTTCAAACATAATTGTGTCAGGCAGGGTCAGGGTCAAGTGTTGGTGGGGAAATAAGAGCCGCTCACATACTAAGAACCACATGATCATAATCAACTTCTATACATCAACGTTTTGAGTCTTTGTTAGCAGGCACTGGAGCTTGGAGAGACAGAAACAAGTCCGATTTTGGACATTTTCCTTTCTCAAGTCTGAGCTGCCCTGCTAATAAAGTAATAAGACAGTTGCTACACATAAAACATCCATCCAGTAAGAACCTTTGGGCATAAAAGGACAGTGATGCCTTGTCATGAGTGCGCCGACGTGACAAATAGGTCACTAACACCTCGAGCTGAAGCTATCACATAAAGCATAGTTTGCATTAAGAGGTGCTATCCTTAAAGACTGGTCATGCCGTTATGGGATAGACAATCTCGAGAATGACTTAAATTGTATCTTGGATTGAGTCCAAGGTTAAGTGCTAATCCCATATCCATCAACACTCCACACTATGTATTTATTGGTAGGAGCACTTACAGAGCTTGATAAGTATCATTCAGCAGCTATTACCCTTTGGTCAGAAAAACGATTTATGAGAGCCATTTCATGCTAATCCCCCCAATCGGCTCAATAGCCGCCGTGGTTCCATTTTGCTTCATATGTAACTTTAGGAAGAAAAGACTTAGCGTTGTGATCTATTGGTGCTCCGCTCGCGCCAAATTCATTCGTGAAATGACTGCTGCGTACCTTGGGGATGTCAATGAGATGGTGACATTGCGGCTTTGAATGTCGTCATGAAATGGGATCTTGACACGTCTACTGCCAAGACAGCCATCAAAGTGACCCGGCACGGAGGCCGCAGCGTTTCGCCGCTCCATAAAACAACGCAACATTAAACACTCGATGGCACGCAAAAAAGCTTGACGTTTTTGTAAAGTTCCAAAGATTGTCCATTTCTGAAGCATTACCCCCCCCGAAAAAAAATCACCAAAGCCGTCTCCCAAAGATGATGTCATCTTAATGATTGTAATGCTTGCTGTAATTATGTTGAAATGGTTTCCATCTGTCCATCAAGTGAGTCACAGGGGGTGGAAGTGTGATGTAAGTTGCACAAATTGAGTTGTCTCTCTCATTTTGAAAGGAAATAAATCCATCTTGTTTCTGTACCACTTATCCAGAACAGGCTCACATGGAACTGGAACTACAAGCCACCTGGAACTTGCAGTAGGATGTTTTCTACCCCCAAAAATGTTTTCGTTTCTTTTTTTTAGTTTAGAAAATGAGAATTAAAATGAGAAAAATGTAAAAACCAATAAAACTACGACAAGAATACAGAGTTAAAGAGATGATGTCACATGAGAACCCCCTCAAAATATATTTAAATTGAATTATTCCCAGTAAAATGACATTTTCCAAGAATCTGTATACAAACTTGTTGCAACAAAACGAGGGAGTGACTCCTGTAATTTACTCTTCGACAGCACATGGAGAAAGAACTGAAAAGTCATGCGCCACAATCGAATCTTTTTGGAATCAATTATCCTATCGATTAATCGGGGATTGTGCTCAGTTATCAAGAAGATGCAGAGATGCTCAACTTTGTGGGTGAATAAAAAATATCCAACATGGTTTCATGTTTCAATATTTAGTGCAGGAAGAACGCTGATCTCAAAGAAAACTCCAAGACGACAGAAAGCAGTCTTATGTGATGTTGATTTTTCATTCCAAGTAATGAAGACCTTGCTTTAATGTGGCCAATGAATGAATTTGTCGTGAATATCCATTTGTCTGGTCCATTTACAACGGCGTCTTCCATCAGTGCAGGGCCATTTCATAGCCTGTTCCATTTAAAAAATCTTTAACCCCAAAATGGCAACTCTTTCCCATTAAGATAAATCAAAGGTGATCATCAGATGTGCCAAAAGGAGGCGGCATCCTGGCCACGCGGGCCATATGGACCAAGCGCTTTTATGCTTTTAAGCAAAGTACAAGGAACAACGTGTACGGAAAAGTCTTTAAGGCAATCTGGGTTTCTGCCAAGCGTCGTCTCACCTCTGCTCTGCTGGTTTGGGAGTTAGCGACTTTCCCTTTTCCTCTGACATCACTCTTCGGGATCCGCGCAATGATAACACGGCCTCGATTGCATGACTTTAGCGTTTCCTTGACTGCACACGGGAGTGTTATGTTAGAAAAGCCCTCCCGACTACAAGCTAGCTGCAGTTTTCCAGCATGGATCAGCAGCAGCACAGCTGGTGTCCATGGGAGAGACTCAAACGATACATGCAAACACAAATTCCAGACTGCTGCGATGTGGCGAGGAAATACATATTCCTGGGCAAGAGGGTCTTACGGTGCACTTTCTGAAGGCATGCAATAGGCAGGATTGACGGCTGAAAAATGGTCATACTGCATTTATATATGCTGACACTAGGTTTTTGAAACTTTTACACTAAACCTGAGAGGGTTTATTCAAATCCCAAATGTTAAGGAAATTACATCTGAGATATTTTAAATTCTGCCTGATCTCTGAGAATAGTTGCCGTGGCATATTTTGTAAATATGAAGTAAAAAAAAAACACGCACAGAGCCAAGAAAAAAAAAAAATGCACCTTGTGATTTTTTTTTTTTTTTTTAAATGTCGCTAATGCAAGCCACATGTGAGCAGGACCGTGGAAACAGGTGATGATAGCATTACGCTGAGATTGCAAACAGATGGAGGAGGGCTTGAACCTACTCTAGTGTCACTGTCGGGGTCATTAATAAAGATTTTCCTCTCTGATGAAATGATTTCGCCACACTTAACTTTGTGGAATATGTAAACAAAGGAGAGGCCTCTCTCTGGGGTGAAATCTTTTCATGAGAATCACTTGAACTAGTTCAATAACTTGTTTCATTGGGTTTAATGGCCCTCACTGCTGTTCTACCTCATTGGGACTGAATGAGTAGAGGCTGAGAGCATTCACGATGCACTAAATGGAAGGTTATGGGATCTCACTGTGCGTTCTAAGTGTACTATCTACCCCAAAAACATTTTTTTCCCCCATCTCTGGTTTTTGACAAATTGGGCACTTGATTTTCCACCTCCCGTTTTGCTAGCCACATAAATGCGTCTGCTTCACATCAGGTGAGCGCACGTATGGCCACCTGAGGAATGTCTGCGGCAATCGGACTTGATGAAGCGGCCCCGGGGACGCAAAGCAAAGCCACTGTACGTGTTAGAGCGAGAGAGGACGCTGTGCAGACGTTTTGTGAATGGCAGGCAGGCCCACCCCTGAGAGATGCTTATTTAGGGAGCGATTACACTCAGCGAAGCAATGACTGGCCCCTTGGCCCAAAAGACACAAAGTTGGGCATGTTGAAAAAACAGTGACAGTGCAAAACAAACAATGCCCGAGTCAAATCCAGAGGTGCATTCAAATACGAGTTTGGTTTGTTTGGTGACCATGCTAACTTAAGTCAGACATATAAAATCTTCTTTCAGCACATGAGTAGGTGGCTGGGAAATTGAGAAGATAACCAAAAGTAGTGCGGACTTTGAGAACAAAGACATTGGTGAGCAGAAAGCAAATTTAGGGTGGGCAATTTTTTTTTCTGTTGGCTGGTTATTATCTCGGGCGAGAAAACCAAGGAAAAAAAAGTCGCACATTCTCTACAGGGTTCCACTGAACGCATCGGTGACACAACCCAACCATGGAGAAAAGGAAGGGACTCCCGGTTTAATATCTGGGCATGTTGTTTTTGGCCATTTTGAAGCAAAATGCAGAAGCGAAAAAAAGACCGAGAGTTGGATTGTCGGATATCCCTTTGTGAAACGATACGTTCCAGCCTGTCCCTGAAGCCACCACAAGAGAGCACAGCTGGCTGATCCTTGTGTCACACACAGGTGTAAACACAGGGGACACGAGCACAGCTTCATGCGGCCACCCCAAATGGGGCCTCCCTTTCTGCCATTTGGGAAAGCCAACTTTCACAATAATGGACACATAAGAAGGCGACACCTCGGCCCAGCGTGGTGCCACGTGACAATGTGACAAATAGTGAGCGACTTACACTGGGAAATGATTTATTGGCCTCTGGAGCAGACAGCGTCACCCAGGGAGCATTAAAGATGCTCTGTGATTTCACACGTTCGTTAACATGTTTATGCAGCTGGATTGTTTTATGGGAGCCGCCGTTGAATGAACACGTGATAAGGCAGGCAAAATAACAAGCTCCACTATGTGCCGTCGAAATCTTAAGGTGACCAAACATTGCCTTTTAAAAATGTGTGACACCTTTTGGATTTACTTATCACTCTGTGCGTGCTGAAAACATACAAAGCCTGTTTGGTTCCAGTTTTTATCCCGCCTGAAGCTGTGGATTAAGAGCTACTATGGTTTGAAATAAAAAAGGCAAAGCTTAGTTATGGTCTGCTCAAGAGGATCAGCTCATTTCCTTGAGTACACAACACAGCGTGGTGAGAGCAGGGCTCGCTTTGGAAGATCAATGTCTACTCTTTTATGGCATCAGTCATGCGGCTCCCGTGTATCACAATGGCATCGAGGGGTTCGGTGGAAGAGGGGGGGGGGCATTCCAGAGCACAGGGGACCACCTGACCAACTACTGGTGCCACCTCTCCCTGCTGCAGTTATTTATCATGCTTTCTTGCGACTCCCAAGGTATGATTTCAAAAGAGGGAACGCCTTTGGAGAGGGCTTCAAATGAAAGACTCGTTCACACTCACCTGCAACAGCGAATGAGACTGCTGTAATATGCATTCCAGTCGGGACATGCTTATTATTAGGCAAACAGGCAGTTGCCTGGGCCCCCCAAATGTCCCCTGAAAACTGATCAATGGGTTTTTTTCTCATTAAAACAGCGGATTATATTTTCTTTCATTAAAAGCAACTGTTACCATTTTAATCTTAAATCACGTGCTTAAAAATACATTAAAATGTCAAACGAATCATTTGGACCGCATCTTACTGCGGATGTCCAGATGTGCAGACAAAGAATTATTTTTTATTTTAAATATTAAGATTAATAAATTTGGATTAATCTTATCAGGTAAGAAAAAAGAACTGGAATGATTCACTTACTAGATCATCCTCAAGAAGGAATTTAGAGACACTCAGGAAACAGCATTTTTTCCCCCAAATTCACTTTTTAGTTGATAATAAATATCAATATTCCAAGTTTTGAGTGATAAATCATATTCTTTGCTGGAGAAGCATTATAAACACAAACACATCAACATCTTTAAAACGTGTCAAGTAAACTATTTTGTGTTTGCTATTTCTCTAATCATCAAACAGTGGGACCAAATGACCAGTTTTTTTTTTTTTTAATTGGTCAAAGCTGCAAAAAAATAATTAAATAAAAAGACAAACCAGGAGGCAGAGTTCTTCTGGACCTTCTCCTTAAAAAAGGGGGAAACTAAAGACAAGATAGCCAAACAAAATAAACAATCACCCCTCGCACCATTCTTCAAGTGGACCAAGAATGTCGGCGCACGGGGATCCAGAGGCCGATTAGTGATGACACTTGTGATCTATTTACTCTGCAGCCTCTCAGCCTTGACAAAGTCCAGCATCACTTGCTCAAACACACACAAGCCATCTGTTTTGTTAAGTAGGTGCTAAATGCTACAAGGTGATTATCTGGGAAAACCTGTGATTGGCTCCATTTTCTGCTGGAACCAAAACTAAGAATGTATTTGAGACTAACTTGGACCTGACTAACTTGAATCTGAAACTTGGACTAACAAACTTGGACAATTTCTTGAAAATATTTCAGCATTAAAAAAAGTATTACAAAACTATTAACTGATACCCTTTTCTAATTTACTAAGTGCAGTCTAAATACAAAACAGCTCCTTTACGAAAATTGTTGATTGACACAATCTACAGATCAGCCGATTCAATTGCGTCTGAAATTTATGTTAGCCATTTTTAACCAAGTGACCGTCGAATGAAGTGGTGGGAATTTACTATTAGAAGTTAAGGGACATTAGTAGTGCATGGGAGTCCCTTGGATGAGACCGCCACTTACTAAAACAAGGGTCCCAAAGAACTTTTGTTCCTTCTTCTTTCTATTGTGTGAGTGTATTTATTCAGAATTGCCAGCATTGCTCTTTCTACACATCTCCCAAAGGCTACTTTTACTCTGTCTACACGCATTACTGCCATAGTCTGTTGAAGGCTGATCCTGTCAGCCACGTCCCTCCTGCAGCCGGGCCACCCAGCCTGGATGTGCCTCCAACATGTCATCCCTCTGTGTGGTCTTCAACAAAAGAGGAATACTCGGAGACGCAGGGAAGCACAGCAATGCCAAACGAGAGAGAGAGATGTTTCAAAATATGACGTTGACATCTCTGGGAAGGGAGACGGGATGGAAAGCGGGCTAAGTGTGTGAACAAATATGGGAAGAGGCCAAAAAAAGAAATGACAGGAGAACCAAGTAAGGTAAGTTCAACTCACAGTTGTGGCTGAAGCGCAACTTTAGATAGCACAATCAATATTTACTACGTGGCTAAAAGTGCAGAGAGCAAGTGCACTGAAAATATTGAAAATATTAACGGTGCACCAGATTCAAATGTCACTACACATTTGCACGTATCACGCATTTTTCTTGTCCAGCGGAGGGGTAGCTCAGTGGCTATTGTAAGTCATGGAGGGGGGCGGGCAATTAATTTGGGCTCCAGCACGCCCGCGACACTAGTGAGGATGAGCGGCTCACAAAATGGTTATGTTAAATCAATTTTTTTCCCCCAACTCTGGCTTAATTGGAACACATAAGAGCACACGTAACTAACTCTTATTTTGGCCTATCAACGTTTTTGTTAATTTTAAGATTCTGTTCTCTTTTTAACTCTTTAAATGTTTTTGCCACATCTCTGCACTCCTTCCTGCCCAGAATTTGATACCAAAATTCAATTGGAGTATTTTTCTGTCGTTGGTCCCAAATTATGGCATGACCTCCTTGTGCACATTAAACAAACCCCTTCAGTGTTGATTTTTAAAACAAGAGTTCATTTTTTAGTTCCTGGCTTTCAAACCAGCATGAGACTCTCAGGAGACTCTGCTTTGATTCAGTTTTAGTGTCTCGTTTTCTTTCAACTTTGTGACCGGTTTATTGTTTTTACATTACATTATGTTCAATTGTCTTGTTTAATGTTCCGTTTTCTTACTATAAACTGCACTTTGTCTCAGCTGCGGTGGTTTGAAAGTGTTTGTAAATAAAACTGAGTTGCGAGAGAGACCTTTCGACGATATATAGTTAAACTATTCAAACTAAAGGTCGCTGATTCTGATTCAATTTTTTTACCTCATGACTCATCACTATTTAATAGACATCTGAATCAGCCTGAGGGAGGCTATTCCATTTCCAGTTTCAAGATCGTGCAAGTATTCCTGCAAATTAAGGATTGATTTTTAACAACCGTCAGACACCAAAATGTTTGGACAAAGTTAAGCTAAGTCTTTAGAGCACATGTGAGTAGTGTTAGGCATACGCAATTACAGCCGCAATGCAGCGACTTTTTCAACTAACTTATACACATGGGAAAGTGGCCGCACAAAGAGAATACCAAGACATGATTGGTGAGCAGCTGGGTGACTTTAAGTCATGTAACCTTGTTGCGCTGGTCTTTGGAGATCTTGTTTAATGACCATTCATACAAAGTTCATATCCTGTCCCAAAACCTCCAATGTATTTATGTTTACACGGCTTCAAACACTCCTTGTCTATTAAAAAAAAAAAAAATTGTGAGAGGCCCTATGTGCACTTATGAATCCAATAAATAGTCACAAGCTCTCTTGAGAAGCCTATTTTTATTCTCTGGGAGAACAAAGTTATCCATATGTTAGTGAGCAACGCACTACAAATGCTTGGCCTGCGAGAAACAACAACGTGTTCCCCATCATTTGTTGTGAAAACAGTTCCTCTGGTGGTCTCCCTGCCCCCAGACTACATTTCCCCCCACTGTAAATCATAATGAAATGGCTTGCAGGTGTCAGGATTAAAGAATAGTCTCCAAGGACTGTGGGACACAGACACAATCACAGCTGCTTCTCTACTTTTGCCAGGTCTTTATTGCCATTTGTTTGTTTGCTTAGGCTGATAGCATCTTGAGGTACCACTGCTGGCTGTGCTCTCAAATGGATGGCGACTGTAGTACATGGAACTGTGCCATGATATTCAAAAGTGTCCAAAGACATCACTCCATCCATTCCAACACTCAAGTTAATAATTCATTGCATGAGAACCACAATTTTGGGCCCTGCCAGACTTCTGGAACCAATAAACACCGGACCAGAACAGCAATGTCTTCAAGTGGTTAGTATGCTTCCTTATCAACAGACTGGCATCAATAAGCGCTCAAAAATGTCATTAAAATCCACCAAAGCATTCCAGAAGTGACATGAATGACAAGAGGTTTGCGGCGATGCATAAAAAAATAAAACCTAACCTGGAATGAACTGTCTTCTTCTTCACAATGTGTTTTTGCTGTCTGTAGAATGAGCTTTACCAATACTGAAAGCCTCTATTGATCATATGGGAGCTGGAAACAGCCATACATACTCATCAGTAATGAGGCAATGAGGAAAAATCCTCCCGATTTAACAACCATCGTGGAAATGATCGCATCCGCTGATATAGATCTTTCTCCCAGCAGACGGTTGGACTTGTCAGGTGTAACTAATAACATTACGGATGGCTCCGTTCCATTTAGGTGGCCCAGAAAACGACGCAAGTGAGCCAGCATGCACAAAGGAGAGCACTGGCACTGAGCGAGGCCTCCAGGAAATGCAGTTTACTGCTGTGTTGGACAAGACAAACTGCTGTGAGAAACAAGAATGGCTCTTAATGGAAAGCTTCCTGAACAAAAATCACTCGCACAAAGCAGGGGGTTAAAACCACCATTATCCAGGAAATTGGATGAAAAAATTCGGATGAAACTTTCCATATCTGGGTACATTGCTTCTACCACGGGTGTATCGTCAAGATCAGTTCCAAGCACATACCAGCCGCACTCCATGTGCAAGTTTGCCATAAATTGTCTGCCCTAGTTTGATCACAATCGGCCTTTGAAGAACAATCACCTTGCAACACAAGTCCAAACCACGTCAGTGTGTGTATGTGTGTGTGTGTGCTTATTGAAGAGTGATGCAAGGTGCTGAAACAAAATCAAACTAGATTTTGGCCAACTCGACCTCAGATACCCTCAGTTATTCTGTTTTAAAGTAGTTGTTAGTCATTCCCCAAGTATCAAAGTTCGTGTTGATGATAGAAAATGACATGGGGGAGCTCTGCCAAAGTTACACCTCGAGATCTTAAGTGAAGAAATCCTGAATTTTTGGGGTGTAGCCTACCTTTGATGAGCATGATGTATAAATAGGGCTCTAATCCCTGAAAGTCGATAGAAGCTATTATCAAGTGGACAGTAATGCAGAATACGTTGGCGAACGTTTCCAAAAGGCCCGGTAACAGCATTAACATGAGTAAGTGCAGCAAGTTGGTATACATTAAAGACAATTTATTGCTCTGAGTCAGCCATGTTAATAGACTTTAATTTCCGACTTTGAAGAAATAAACTCGCAGGACGTTAAATGACCAGTGTGTGAGGTGGAAGAGATTGAAGAAAAATGAAGGGCAAGCACATGAAAGGGGGGATTTAACTTCATCCTCAGGATGACTCATGACATGTTTACAGCCTATTTACAGCATGTGTCTTAAGATAAGAGCACAGTCTAACTTCTCTGACGACAACAGTACAAGCTCAGCGACGCGGACCAACATCAGATGGGTCCACCTGCTCTACACCAGAACACAGCTTTAAACCATTTGCCCTACTTTTATGAGTCACTCAGCTCCTCTTTAATCAAACCAAGGCAACAGTTGATTCGTACTTGTTATTTTGTAGAATACAGAAAATGCCAAGTCAAGTTTATTTGTATAGCCCTAAATCACAGAGTCTCAAAGGGCTTCACATAGCCAAAAATTGACAATTATTCTCAAAGCATCCCCTGATCATAAGCTCCCAAAAGGGCAAGGAAAAACTCAAAAAACCCCTGCCAGGGGAAAATGAGAAACCTTGAGAAGGGACCACAGATGGAAGGATCCCCCTTTCAGGATCACCAGGTTACCCCCCCCAAAAAAACAGCTAACGTAGGTTTGGACCAACAAATTGGTGGACAAAAGTCTTCGTGACAAACAAACTCATCGAAATATATCCAATATGTAGAACTATCAAGTTGCAATGTAACACCTGCTTAAGGAAGCACACACATGATGATGCAGCTTGTAAAACAAGCCACAAGGGAGCCTGCTTCGTTGGCGCCTCTACCTCGGCATCCACCCTCTGTCTTTTATTAACCGGTGGCGCCGCACCTGTAGGGCCTGAGATAGGCATGTACGTATACCGAAAGTGAAGCAGGACCATCTGCAGCCTGTAAACGTTCGCTCGAGTGCGATACATTCTTCATTGGTCACGGCCCGCTTTAAAATTTTCCTATGTTTTTAAATGTTCCTCTTTTTATACTCACTGACTGTAAAAAAAAAAAAAAACAACGAGCAAACCAGCTTCATTTGTGAATTTCCCTCATGGAAGAATAAAGTATCATTTCATCTAAAGCACAGGTGTCAAACTCAAGGCCCCGGGGGCCCGCCACATCATTTTATGTGGCCCGCGAAGACAAATTGTGCATCAAATTTGTGTGTCATTATTAGAATTGCAAATTGTCTTCACTTTTAATAATATCTTTTATTTTAAATATTTGACCAGTTTTTATTTGTCTGATTTGAAAACGAGTTATTTGTCAGTTTGCTTTGTAGCTTTTACTGTATATAATATGATCTTACATGTTTAAACCGCTGATGTCGCAAATGTTAATATGCTCTTGTGACTTGGAGTTATAGGCGTAATGTAAACCTTCCTATTAATAAATACTACCACCACTGTTTCAATGTGACGTGACAGCAGCATCAAATCATGTTTAACTGAAAGCACGAATGAATTTATAACAACAGATTTATAACAACTGCCTAAAGTCTGCTAAGTATTCCTTTGATGTTTATTGCTTGAATAATGAAACAGCTATGAGAGACAATGTGTTTTCTTTGTGTCTTAAACTAACATCATGCGTTACTGATCAACACAGTGTTGGCTAATACAATGAATATAATTTTACAATCTTTTTTTTTTTTTTTATATCCCAGCTGTCTTTGAGCAAGAGGCAGGGTCCATCCTTGGCCATGGATTTTTGGTTAATAACAATGTTGTAATCTACAAGTATATCAACTCTTTTGTCTAATGTTGGTGAGGGGGGGGGGGTCAAGCTACTGCGATTAAATCATGAATTTTGATAGATATGTTATATGAAACACAATGGAGCCCTATGTGTGTGTGTGCGTATAGTATATATATATATATATATATACACACATACATATATGATATACACCAGGGTCTTTACATGTACAGTATAGAGTTTTTAAACCCTTAATAACATTGCCGTCATTATCAAGTTGCTAAAACAGCTCCTTAAATGGGTCACACAATTGTTTCGACCTTCACCTACAAGATATTTTGTACATAAGTCGGTACCATAAGGAATAATCATAGAATTACGACAAACTGAAAGTTGCAATAATAAATTTTGGGGCATCACGGATGAATTTGAGTTACGAATATGAACCAGTAGAGGGCGACAGCCGGTCCTTTACGCTCCATAGCTAGAAGGCTTATGTGTATGAAAGAGATTCATCTATTTCGTGTTCGTCCAAAATAATGATTCTCAAAGTACTTTTCACATGTGCACTCAATGATGATACAGTGCTCCGTGCAAAGGGCCAACCATCTCAGTGACACTTTACACAGTCAGCAGAGACAGGAAGCAAGAAACAAAATATTTGTTTGGCCATGTCACTCCTGATCACAATCATCACACACAATTATCGATAACAGATGCAATGACAATGACTTGGCAAAAAAGAAGTGGAGGAGGGCAGGAGATACTGGAAACTCAAAAGAATGATGAATGTGCAGATTGTGCCACAAGTGACATTTGGAGTGTCGGTCATAGAAGCTGAAGAGTGCAATCTGGTTTCTCGAAGGTATGACATACACTCAGTGTCTTGAGGTTTGCTCAACAGCCTTTTGCACTTTAAAAATGAAGCATTCCTTCTCAAACAGGCGATAAATACGCCTGCTCCGTACGTCAAAAAACAAGACATGAAGAAACAGAAAAACAGAACAATTTGAGCCTCTCACTCCCACTTCTCTGGTTTATCGACGTCCTCTCCGAGCGTCCTGTGGGGTCAGAGCCACGCAATGAAAAACACCTGGCCTGCGGGCTTGGAATGGTCACAACATTACAGCGTCGAAACCAGCCAACTACTTGGTATGGAGGCCCCCTAATTGTTGGACTGAAGAGGATTCCTGCTTCATTTTACTATTGTTGTTCTGGCACAGCGCCTGGCATCAGGAATATAGTATTATAGTATGACTAACAACTACGAAGAGTGGACTAAACGGCACGTCACTCACTCACTCTCTGGAACTTTTCTCAGCATTATGAAACATGGCAGTTGCCAGCTTAGCTCCATTCGCACCATTCCCACTGTTAGTATGTCACTACTGCAGTGCAATAAAAAATTTGACATTCACAAGCTTCTCAATATTTTTGTTTTTGTTTTATTGTGTATTTTATAGCATACTGAGTGTGCTTTGGAGCACGTCAAGTCAGATGAATGTAAACGTGGTGGTGTTCGTATGTTCGTACAAGAAACTTCAACATGTGCACCGTTTGATTGGCACACATAACGCTACCCAGATTTTTATAATCCTCTGACGACGAGGTAATTGTGGAGTAAAGTGCACTCATACAATCAGCTAGGCCTTTTGGGACAGATAATGGAAAGGAACATGTGAAGTTTAGATTTCAGATTCAAGAGTTTCTTGTATATATTAAAAAAAAGATCTCTGTGTTTCATTAAACATGATCCCGTAATTCTCATGCTATAAAAATAACAACGGGTTCACATTTCTCCAAAGAGAGTAAACAAAGAAGATGTGAAGTTTTAAAAAAAAAAAAAAAAAAAAAAAGCCTGAAAAGATAGAGCGAGAGAGCAAAATAGGAGAATAGCGCATTGTTG
Source organism: Syngnathus floridae (assembly GCF_059516105.1). Lineage (NCBI taxonomy): Eukaryota > Metazoa > Chordata > Actinopteri > Syngnathiformes > Syngnathidae > Syngnathus > Syngnathus floridae. The sequence continues at coordinate 12,934,626 of NC_142415.1, forward strand.
TTGTAACCTTAATGGGAATACAATAATAAGAATTTTCCTCCTCATTATGACCAAGCAGCTGGGCCAGATCTGTAGTTGCCCCCGCCCCACCCCTGCCGAGCCCTGGCAAGCTGGCGCATCCCCACAGAGATGGCTTCCTTGCTGTGATGAGCTTTTGACAGGCCCCAAAACAGGCCGCTCGCTTAATGCTGTGCCAGGCCAGACATGCAGCGGCTGGGACACTGGCAGCTTCTTGGCCCGCAGCGCGCATCACGGGCTTCAACCCATTTTCCCCCTCCTCCTCTTCTTCGTTCTTCCCTCGCCCCGTCTTTCCTTCCGAGCGCCTCAGGATTGTTATGCAAAACTTTCCGAGCATCGCGCTATTTCAAGCGCGCACGTATGCTGACCGTATTCAACTTCTCATTGCACGGCACGATAAGTAGGGCCAGACTCCGATCGCCCACTTCTATTTGGGCTTAACCACCGAGTCTTAAACTGAAGCCTCAGCCGGTCCATGCACCATCACTTTGAAACTATCACACCGAGGCTAGTGAGTCACAAAGTTGATTTGGAATGGATTCTCAGCCAAGACAGTTTTTATTAGGCTTTACAAGATCAGGACTTGGGACTTAGCTCACCGACTGAGTTTAAATAAACCAATCGCCAATGTTTAGCAAGCGATGTGATTTCAATTATTCTCCTGAAGAACTTGTGGGTTTATGAGTTGTAACAAGAGAAAGGGGGAAAGAGAAACAGAGAGCGACAGAGACCGAGAGACAAAGTGAGACCAAGAGAAAAAGAGAGACAGAGAGAAACTGAGAGAGATCGAGAGACCTACCTAGAGCGTGAGACAGAGCCCAAGCGAGACCAAGAGAGAGAGAGGAAGTTACTGAACGAGAGCGAAAGGGAAAGCTCAAAAGACCAAGAGAGACTGAGAGAGACAGACAAAGAAAGAGAAAGACAGAAAGAGAGTGCTTGTTAACTCCGAGGCACGTTTTTTGGGGAGTCGAAATATGTCTACAAAGAGTTTTAAGTGGGTTTAAGTAGGCTGCGGGGGCAGCAGGAACGTTTCAATCTTATCAATACTCTCCTGTACATCTTAAGCTTGCAAATTTGCGTTTTTGAAAAGTGTGGCTTAAAAAAACGCAGCAAAGTAAAACTACAAAAAAGTTATGGTCATGAATGAAAACCCCACTGAGCTGATGGTATCAGTGGTTGGGAATCACTCGTATAGAAAATGCACAAAACAAAGAATATGGCGGTGCCAGTCCGTCAAATTTCCTCATTGCTGCACAGCTACTCGATCAACAAACAAATATAATGACTTCACTACAGTCTTGATGATGGCTCCCATTTGGTTGAAGCAGATTTTTGGCAGAGCCAAAACATGAGCTGCAAAGATGCACTACTGCCACCTAGCGTGGAAGTGGAACTACTACCAAGCAATCTTGAACATAAACATGCATGCGATGCATCTGCTGCGAGTGACGACACAAGAATAAGCCGTCACAGCTTTTTCCCATTTGTGGTCCATTTTGTGGCTTGTGAATTGTAAACATTGGTCCAAGGAGACGGAAACACTAAACGTGCGTGGGGGCATTGTTAACCTTTGCCATCGCTTGATTTAGTAAACTTGTTGGAAGAATAATCCCAACAGTGTCAATAAAAGAAAGAAAAAAACAACAGTTTGTATGCCTTGCAGAATAATTACAAGCATGTGTCGTCTTCCTCTGACAAGAATGCAAGAGCAATGATCTTTGATGATCAATGTCACGATAAAGACACGCAGACAATCAAAGACCTTTGGGGAGGATGGACGACGTCTCGTGGTTGTCGTTCACACAGTCGACGACATTTCCAAGTGTGAAACAAAGCGGGGCTCTGCAGATTGTCACACTTGACAAATTTAACACATGTAAAGTCAAACACACACACACACACGAGTAACTCTTTGAGAAGCTAAAACATTGGAGACGGCAGAAACATTTGTCCGAATGCTGCATGTTAGAGTTTTAACACAGCAATTAGAAGACAGGTCGCATTTGCTTCAATACACTTTCAATGTTAAAAGTTTTGTTACAGATTCTTTTTAAGTTAAAAGAGCATACCTGCACATTAGATATATTTCATACTTTATGAACCAAATCACGTATAAAGTGATTGCACAGAGGCTCGCGGGAGGCAAAGATCAGAGTTGCTAGTTGCTATACAAAAGTTAGCTGAATGCTGTGTCGGTTTTGTTTGAAATGCATTTCGCTTTGCTTCGCGACAAGAAAATACACAATGTGAAAATAAATAATGAAAGCTGCTCCTCTAATTAACTTGTTCTTCGCAAACAAACCCGAAAATATTTTTCAACCCTCTGACATGTTCTGAAGAAAAATCCCAACAGTATTGTCTCTCAGATATAAAAGTCACGGGCAACATCTGCCAGGAGAGAAAAATGTAGCGCATAAAAAATTTGACAATTCCCCAGTAAAAAAGGAAAATGTGAGCGATAGAAATGATACAAAGGGGGGAAAACAGCTTCACTTGACTCATGTTTTGTGCTAAAGGTGGAGGGAGTGCTGGCACCGAAAGTCTGGAACCTCATCTGGACAAAGCTGCGATGCATTACATTATTTCATCCACTCATGTGCCCCCCAGAATATGGAAAAAAGTATGAGCTCAGACTCTGCAAGCTGGCAGATATAATCCAGTCATGGTACAAAGAGCCCAACTTGATGCGTACATCATACTTTTATATCTAACTTAAGAGCGAGCTGACTGCTCTTGATCATCATATTCCATTTCCCGCTCCAAAACATCAAATTTCGGACACGAGAGCTGAAGCAAATCACTTGCAGACGACTTCAAGGGGTGCTCATACGTAAATGTGAGACTAGGGGCCCGGGGGACCCGAGTAGAAGTATAAACAACCTCATCAGTGGACAATGTGAAAAGTTTGATAGAAAGCGTGTGAATGGCGACAAAAGAGTGCCCCATAATTGGGAACAGTCACCGAGGTGGGCTGTGATTAATTCCAGCGCAAAGAGGATCCTCCACGGAGCCAGTTTGTTATTGGACGTCATCCACGAGGGCCACTCTGGAGCCTATCGGCAATCAGAACAATGATTTCAGCACCATTTCCAAAAGGTTATCAAGGGGCATCTTGAGACGTCACTCTGACCTGCGTGATCCCTTCCTTTGCATCAGGTTGTTTGAATTAACGTGGCGAGCGCTTTGAGTGCTGGATGAGGGATGATGGGAAAGGTACCGGCTGTAGCTGGCACATCTTATCTCCCACGTATTAGCAAAGTGGAAAGACGCGATTTGCCATGTTGCCCGCCCACTGCAACGGCGGCCGCCGCCGCCAGCAATAACACCGTTCAAATCCAGTCCAGATGTTTCGGTATTTCACTCCCTTTTGGATCGCTGTTATCGAGCGTGCCACTGATCTCTGCGTGATAACGCCTTGCGTGATCTGAGACAAGCAGCGGCTTCATCTGCACCATTTGACAAGCATAAAGCAATGGGCATATTTGCACGAAGCAAACACTATAAAACGATATTTACTTGCAAGAGATAAATGGTGTGTGAATACTTGAAAGGCTGCTGGCTCTATTCATTACAGCTGCACCCGTACCATACTTTTCTTTTCATTTTCATCCAAAAGGTATAAACAGTGCTAATACAAGAATCCATATATTGTATCACTAATAATATATACATGATGTATGCATTATTTTCAGGGTTGGGAGGGTTATTTTTAAAATGTATTCCAGTACAGTTACTAGGTACCTCCCAGCGGCAGCCGGCTGGTCGGCAGAAGAAATGACCAAGCGTCATGACAGCATGACAGTTCAGTCAAGTTCAACTATAGAACTAAGCCTAAGCTCATGCTATTTAATTATAGACTTATTATTGTTTATGTTCCACTACAAAATATTAGGCACGGAAAGCAGGTTGTGTTCACCCATTGTTGGGGTTCACACAGTGGAGCAGCTTGACAAGAGGAAAATATGAGTGCACATCAACACGGCCCAGAGAGAGAACATGTTCATGTCATATTTATATCACGTACTTTGTTGTTGTGCCAGAACTTTCCGATACTAAATGGTTAGTTGCTTATTTGAATACGCTAGAGGCCATTTTCATTAGAAATGCATTTATTTGAAATGTATCCCCAGTTTCCATCAAGTTTCTGTCCTTCAAAGTCCATCAGTAGTGTCTTATGGCATTGACTGTTGGCAGCAGGCAGCAAACATGTCCTCTTATGAATTCCCTTGGAGTGAAAGCCCTTCAGGAACAAGCAGGTGTTCCTCCCATCTGACCGTCCAGGATCAGTCCTCTTCTGAGGAAGTCTGCGCTCCTTCATCGTGAACCTCTCTGTAGGCCGCCGTGGGGCCGCCGTCAGGACAGTAGCTCCCCATGGACATCTTCAAACCCTCGGACAGTTTCTGTGCTGCCAGTTTGGCCTGCAGCTCCTGACGTGAACCACAACACATGGCTTGGCTCGACAAGCGAGATTCAATGTGCGGCCCGAGACTTTAGACTGGCTAACGGGGTCCCACGGGTTTCCATGAGTAGAAGCATTACTTCCATTCTGTGCATGCAGTCTGTTACTGGCTAAATGCTGCCCTCTAGAGCTCTTTGGAGGATATGACATGCAAAGACGCATGACTCAGACAGAGCGATTTCGAACGGCCGACCCTCCAGTTACTGAACGACCCGCTCTACCGCCTGAGCCATGGCCGCCACCTTACGAATTATGGCATCAATTCTTAACTGATGAGTCGCCGGTCTAATATGTGTTAAACAGAACACTGCCATCTCTGACTGAATCATGTTACTAAATGAAGGTCCACTATTTGCTTGATAAATAGTAACATCAGCTAAGGCAACATTTATTGACTAATGTATTAAATATAAGTGTTCGACATGCAGGTAGACGCAACATGCAGTCGAGGCAGGCAACAGAGGCAGAGCCTGCCTGGTAAAAAATACAAAATAAAGTTTATATTTTATTAGAAAAAATAAAGATTTGCTAATATTATTTCTATTACTCTGTATAGCTACAATAAATTAATCATATATCATTGAATTCTTTACTGAATTGACACAGAATGGTTTGTTATACCAGACATAGTTATGACAGCCGACGTGGAGCTAATTTTATAATTGTGGCTTTCATAACATACATATACAATATCAAGGTAAAACAAAACGTTTAATGTAAAAGCAGTGCTCAGCAAAAAAAAAACCAGCAACAACAATGAATATGATGTTATAATGAATATACTTTTGTTGTTCTTACAATCACATTTTTGAACAGTGTGAAATTGATTGAATCCTAATTAAGAGCTTCAAAAATAATGGCTCTAATTGAGTCGCCAGTGAAATACTGGCTAATCTATTTTTGTTTTTTTAATATACAGGGTCCGGCAAAATGATATGACACATTTGTAGGTTTAATAAAATGCAAATAAATTAAAGAAACAAAAGTTTTTTTTTTATTATTTTCGAAACGTACAGATGCCATTTTGTTTTGTTTTGTTTAATTTCATTTTTGCTTCGTTTTCGAATAATGTTATTTTGTTTCGTTTCAGTTGCTAACATTAATTGGATCGGTGAGCATCGCGCTTTCAAACGCTTTTGAAACGAAAATCAAATCAAAAGCACTGCCAGAACTCCAGAAAATGTGGCAGCAGTGAGACCAAAATAACATTATTCGAAAACGAAATGAAAATGAAATGAAACGAAACAGAACAAAATGGCATTATATAAACTTTTTGAAGAAAAAAATTGCTTTGTTTCTTTAATTTATTAGCATTTTATTAAACCTACAAATGTGTCAGACCTTTATGCCGAACCCTGTATATTTTATATCAAACATCAGAGGAGACAAATATGTTAGGGGACAAATATGGGAAAATTCATAAAACTCTAGCTGATAAAACATTTTGATTTTCATACTTGGGTAAAGAAGAAAAATGCGTGTTACCTGCAAGAATGGACTAACCTGTTGTTTCTTTGTCTGTGTTCTCAGTAGGTCAGCAGACTCCTGCAGAGACAGAAGCTGGGCTGGAGTGTGGTAGAGAGGAGGCAGCTTTGCGGCCGTAACGTCGTCCAGGTGCTTTTTGTCGCGTTCCCTCCGAGCCTGCTCAGAGAGCGGAGACGAGCCTTCGGACGACTGGCCGGGTGATAAGGACCCAGATGGAGAGTTGCTGCTTTTGTCTGGCAGCCTGCAAAGTCACAAAAGCAAAACGGTTACAAGGATACCGAATGACATTTACATTGTTGCTATATTTTGATAATAACTTTTTGGCTCTGCTCACTGGTTTGGTTTGAATTTTTGCCTTGCGGGTGTCGTGTTCTCTGTCCTTTCCAGGACGGTTACAACATGAGGCTTCTTTGGCGTTTGCTTTTTGAGAAAGTAATTGTCCGTCACAGCGGTTTTGACAGGATCCTTGTCTTGGTCACCGGTGCCAGTGGAGATTGTAACCCGTTCCAAGACCTCCGCAAGGTCGCTTTCTTTAGTCACAACAAAATTCAGAGAGGCCCCAGGGGAAGCCATCGCCATGGTTTCAGCAGTGTCTTCTTCCTCCTCCTCCCTCATATGAACGCAGGGGTCAGTCTGTTGTGATGCTGCTCCCTCATTTTGCTCAGCACGATGCTGCCCAGTGAAGGCACGATGGTACTTGGACTGAAACTCTGCCCTGGCTGCTGACACCAAGCTTTGCTTCCGTTCCTCCTCATCACGGCGTTCAATAGCGAGGCGTATCCTCTCCGCAAAGTCCCTTAATCGCTTTCCCTTGTCAGGGAGAGACTCGATTAATCTCCTGCAAACAACAAAAACACAAAACTGTTGTGCAAAACTGTCCATAATTGTTACAGTGGCTTACAATTCTGGCTGCAGCTATGGAGGGTTTTAATTTTTAATTTTCCTACTGTACGTCAATGACATCAATTCATTTATTAATTTGATAAAAATATATTATTAGACAATATACGTACATAAGTGCATGTGGGGTGCGGGTATTTATTTTGTCCACTGTGGACACCATCCTCAAGCCCTGCACACTTTAAAATGTGGCCTGAGAGTGGCTGATGACCATTGAATATATATAAATGACATCAGTGCATTCACTCACAAGTGCTGCAGGGCAAGTGTTTTCAAATTATTTTATGTGAACGCATTGTCCCAGTCTGTCTGATTCATTTGGTTACACATCAGGCTGTCAATTGTTGTGTGGCAACACCTGTCTCCATTTGTTGAGAGTCTAACCAGTTTTGTGGGCCGATAGAAACCAGTGACACACCTCGTTGTGCAACCATATTGTTCTATTTTTAATTAAGGGGTATTTTACTGTCTGCAGTTATGTGATTCGTTATTTGAAACTTAGCCAACTTGTGTGGCGCTTTGCATGTTCTGCAGAGTAGAACAACCAGAGTGCACATAAGAGTGACTGACTTGTTTTTTGTTTTTTTTTAGAGGGGGGGGGGGGGTTCTCATGGTAACACTTTAGGCCCTCTATTACAGTACAGGACCAACTGGTAGCCATGTTTTAGCCTACTGTACTACCAGTAGCCTAACCATGTCCAGTTTTGCCTCCAAGTAAAAACTACTGACTTACTATATGAAAAATAGAAAAACACGTTACTAGACAAGGTCGTTCAAGTTGTGCGCTCAAACTGTTTTCCTAAATAGCATACTAGTACATGGAACTGAAGATGGATATCAAGGACATAATTGCTCAAACTGAATTCTAAATCCACCTAACTTTTCATATCATTCTAATACCTCCAGCCTGGTTATCATCGTCTGAGTGTAGTCAAGTGTACTTGGGTCTTACTTGTCAGCAAGGATGCTGTTCTGTCGCAGAAGTAGTTCGTGGAGTTGCTCTCTGCTCTGCTTGTTCAAGTCTCCCACCTGTCCCTGGCGCTCCGACATCCTGACAAGCTAAACAAGCTAAGCCACAGCCGCAAAAAGCGGGAACACGCGGCACTTCTCAACGTGGCATTCCTCATGAAAACAATAGTCCTCCTTGAATCTGTAGGGGTTCCTAAGCCGTTGTCTGGAGGAGGAAACTACATAAAATCAGTTAAAACAGACATGTTTTGTTGGAATCGAAGGGAAAACATTTCAAAGTGGGATTCTTCTTCTTTGGTATATTCAACACGATTGGGGAATGTATTCGAGCGCCCTCTGCAGGCGATGTACTGAAACCACTTTCTTTAAATTAGAATACAAACAAAAAATCTCCTATGTAAAACACACAAAATACTAAAATAATCATTCATGCGCTTTTTTTTCATTCTTTATTGTTCATAATAGTTTTAACTAAAACTAATGCAAATAAATTGAACAAATGAATAAAATGATTTTGAAAATATAACAAGTTTTGAAATTAATTAACCCACGATTTAAAACAATGAATTAGATTTTTGAATGTACTATACATGCAAACGTTTCTACTTAACACATTTCAGGGTTTTTTTTTTTTTTTTTTTTTACAGTTTGGGCTCTAAATTAACCTATCATTTAATTAGATAAATGTTTCCATTTTAATTGACGATTTTTAAAAGGAAAAAAAAACATCAACAAACATCACAGGATTCTTGATTATGTACATTTAGAGTCACCAACCCTTTTAAAATGAGGACTATAGGTTTTGGGTACTCATGAAAGTGAATAAATAAATAAATAAATAAATAAATAAATAAATAAATAAATAAATAAGTGAATAAATTGATACACATTTCTGAAATGACAGGTTTGCTCAAATTATTTTAATTATATAGTATTATCAATTGAAAACAGTTGATGATATCCATGTTATTGAAGAAACCTATCATGTTAATAATTTGTCACATTGTCAAAAACAAATAACAATATAGAAAACATAAATGTCAAAATACAATACTTTATTTCTATAAATCTGCAAGTATTTACATTTTCAAAGGATAGCTTCTACAAAATCCAAAATCACAACGCCCCAATCATGGACATCAACATAAAGGTCGAGTACATTTACTTTATAGTCACTGTTAAAATGAGGCGGACTGGTTACTCATACAGTATGGTCTATGATAATGAAGCAGAGGTTGGTCTCATTATTTTCAGTGTATGTTGCTGTTATAACTCTTTCTTGATGGCAGTGCACACAGCGTTGGATTTTACTTGTGTCTGTGGCTCACAAATGTGGCTCATTATATATATAGTGATTATTACCAACAATTTCATCTCAAACATGCCAGGTTGCATGTATGTAAAATGTTTTTAATATGTATTCCCACCCCCAAAGGCACATCACATGTAAATAAATATGTTGTACATAAGGTAAAAACTACAGATAGAAAATGTTTTTTTATTATTATTCATACAGCGCCAATATACATTTGTTCAGGAAAATTTACATAGTAATTTTTTTTCTTTCCCCCTTCAGTTCATTTGAGCAGTGTGGGCTACATTCATTGCAAAGAAGCTAAACGTAGTCCTTAACAATACTATTTACAAAATGACTCACAATATGAGCTTATATACACGTACAGTATGAAATTTCATATCATAGTAAATCAACTGTAATTCCAATATGTGTTCACAAAATTAGATAGCCAAATGAGTCAAAAGAAATGTAGAAAAAGGAATAAATCAAAGTAAACGTACAATGCTGTTTTGACTAGTAATTTCTCAAGACACATCGTAATTGCCTGTACTGTTTGTATGTAAATAACAGATTTTCTATAAATAGTATATTGTTTTATTCTATAAGTCATACAACAAAAAGGTTTCAGTAGAAAAGAGTCAAGGTTTTCTACAATCCTTTTCTCCATACTTACCACTGTTATACTTTGTGTTTATAGCTATAGTTTTTTGCATGTACAGTAAACCCCCTCTCCATCGCAGGAATTTAATCATAATTTATTGGGTTACACGGTATGGTTTGGTTGAACCTTCTGGTCTATGAAATAAATTGTTTTTGATTTTTTTTTTTTTTTATGTATCAGTTTCACAGTAAATGTCAATCCGATTGAGTGCCGATTGACCAAACCTGGAATAGAAGTTAGCAGACTTGCTGTGCATGCCAACATAACGAGCATAACAACAGGTTCACAACATGTTGGCTTGAACTCAAACTTGCTCAAATTTAGTTTTGTTTATGGCTGGTGTCTTTGGACAAAACTTAAATAAATGTACAGAATTTATTTACAGAAATATGACATGGCATATGTAAACATAAACAAAGCTAAACATGGGCTACTGTCTTAAAGACAGTTCATGTAAAATTTAAGACAATGAAGATGTTCACCATACAGTATACTAAAAATGCTGCATGCTCCAATCACTCTACTTTGATGTTTGCTGTCATTTCCATTAATTTCGTGAATGGCGTATCAAAATACGCAACCCCCGATCTTGTTCTCCTTTTGTCTTGATTCAATGCCATCTGAGTGTCTGTTTCAGCGTCCACCTCGTCAATGGGCTGGCTCTCGTAACTTTGGGATTCCGATGACACTCGGGTGGAGGAGTACATTTCGATCTGGGGCGTCGGGTTGGCCTCAAGGTAGCGGCTGTACTCAACCGGCGTGTAGCGAAGTAAACTGGACTCAACCCTGCTGGGAGGAGGGGCGTTACGCTTCAACGTCCTCGATTGAGTAACCGTTGTAAGGAAGAGGGAAGGACGGCGGAGAGGAGGCTCATCTGATTCTTGTGTAGGTGAAGATGGAGGCAGTGTGGGTGAAGATGGAGGCAGTGTGGGTGAAGATGGAGGCAGTGTGGGTGAAGATGGAAGCAGTGTGGGTGAGGATGGAGGCAGTGTGGGTGACGATGGCGGTGATATTGGAGACAAGGGGGGTGTGGGTGATGAGGGAGGTGTGGGTGAAGAAGGCAGTGGAGGGAGGGGAGGTTGTATAGGTGATAAAAAAGGTTCAGGAGGTATTGAAGCGTCATATATATATGGATCTGGGGGTGGTGGAGGAGGTCGTATTTGTGGCGGAGGCGGTATGACAAATAACGGTTGTTTGGATGGAAGGAGATCTCTAGGATGAAGATGAATTGGTTCATGCAGATTAGGAGATTCAACATCATGCCCCGGTAATTCTTCAATTCTGTTCAAACAGTCATGCATTAAACAAAAGAAGGCTCGTTGTTTCATTGCCACACCCCATGAACAAAACACTCCACTCAACGTTGCTTCTTACCTTGGAAGAGGGTTGCAGACTTGTCCTATCTTCCCAAAGTCCAAATCCTCTTCTTCACTACTCTGTGTGGACATAAAATACTTGAGCTTGTCTTCTAATTCATTATTCTAGGAAAAGGAAAACAGGAAACAAGAGTGTCATATTCATGCAAAGACTGCAGTCACCACATACCAAAGTCCATTGCTCAAAGTTCAGGCGATCCAGGGGTCAATACCAAAAGAACAGTTAACCGCACCAGCCCGGATTAAATACACACTCACTGACACGCTCACACTCGCGTACACACACACATACACGCAGACAGTCTTACCTCACACTCCACAATCGCAATTCGGTCCAGCAGCTCTGAGATGAACATGTCCTTCTCTGCAACTTGAGCTCGTAGTTTTTGCACCTTCACCGTTTGAAGAAGAAAACGCAGATAATCATACCACATTAAGTTACAGTTATAACTTTCGCTTGTATAGTCTTATTCATTTTTATTATCTTATCATCATTATTTATTTTTATTTTGTACGATTATATTATTGCTTCATAGCAAAAAGTTGCTGGAGTTGAAATGCTCTTTTGAGTAACAAGTTAGCATACTGTCAGTATTCTGTGCAATGCCAAAAGTTGACGGATTCTTTGTGATTTGTAAGGACAGTTACCACTCACCAATAAGATTTTTAGTATTATGTTTTAAACCTGAAAACCCCAATATTTGACCGGCAGGGTTTTTTTCAAGTCACCATTGTTCTTGTTTCTTTGTCAACAATGAAAAAAAAAAAGGGGGGGAGGGGACACGCATATGAAGCAATACATGATTCAATTGGCTTCCTATAAAAAAAAAAACCATGACCACAAATGACCTCCCTCACCTCCTCAATCATTCCTTTGACCTTTCGCTGTTGGCAGAAGACCATGTCGTTCAAGTGCTTGATTCTCTCTCGAAGACCTCCAGCTTCCCTTTGCAGCTCATGTGACCTGCCAAATACCAGCAGTCATTGATAGCTTCAACTGCTCTGAGCTGATGTCGCACTCACCGAAACAAAACTCGGAAAGCAGTGTTTACCAAACTTTGCCTTTCCTCTTTGGACATTGATCAGATATTCAACTTATTGTCTTCCCATTGTGGACATTGATGAAATACCTTTTAGCTACAGCTCCATCGGTTGCATCGCTCCTCTCTAACAAGCGAAGACGCCGTTCACATTCCTGCAGCTTCTGGTGGAGTTGACTCTTTTCCTGTGGGATTGCTCATATGACTCCCATGCATGTAATATATGGTTGTTGTTTTTTTTGGGTTTTTTTTTTCAATGGTTACCGTTCCCATGCAGTCCAGCAAGCGCTCAAGTTCACCAATCCTCAGATCCCGCTCAGCAATTTTGGCCTCTGCGATCCTGATATTCATCTCAGCTTCTTCTAATCGTCTGATGTAGTCGTCCAGTTGTGCCTGTGTAAACAAATACATAGAACAAAAATGTTTTTGCTCTGACGTCGCTTTGAAATTTCCCAACACATGTTCGTATGAACCATGTATTTGTGTCTCTTGGCATTGATCAGAAAGTAAATAGTGCAGACCTGGAGTATTTCAATCTCCTCCCTGTGTTTCCTTTGCTCTTCTTGCAGCTTCTCCTGGTAGTCCCTTTCGAGCGCCGCGGAGAGCTCCATTAGGGCCCTACTGTTGGCCTCTCGTGTAGATTCCACCTGGAAAGCAAAGGTGAGAAAAAAAAGTGCTGTGAGCAGGGTGAGCTGATGTGAACTGATGATGCTGGATGATGAAATGAGTTCTTTATACAAACATGGGATTAATTAAAGGGAAGGAAAAGTGAGTGTAAAGACATTTCCACAAACCTCACTGGCTGTATGCTGAAAAATCATTCAACCCCCTTTTTTCTGTGTTGATAAATGAACGCCATTGTTTTGTGAAATCATTTAAATGTCAGTGAAATGCAATTTACCTTCTTCTCCACTAGGTAGTGCAATCGTATCACACTTTCTTACATGGGAATTCATGGAAAAATGCAGAAGGTGTCTGGTAGGGGGAGCCTGCGCATATTTGTGGCTCAGGTGTTGTAAATTTACTTATTTACATCCTAGGAAACTGTGAAAACACATTTATTTTCTGACATAAGCTATGTATAACAGTATTGCATAGGCACCACCTGATGGCATCTTGGTGCCAAGGTACTATTGAATTGAAGTGAATCGATGAGCTTCATTTAGATAAAAGTAGCCCTTTGCCGCCATATAGTGTCATCTTTAGTCAATTACAATAGCCTTTTTTTAAGTGGTGCAAATTACTGTTGGTCTTTCTCTATTTGTAGCAAACTTCTATAATTTGATCATTTTGACCTGCATCTCAGCTATCTAGTACATATCTAGTATAACAGAATGTGGTGTGTCGAGCCGCTCTTGATACTTGTAAACAATATGTGTCTTTTCTTGCACAATCCTGCACAACTAGTCCAACGTCTCTTATCAGACTATTCCGAGCAGCCCGACTTGCCACACCAGTCCAAGTGACATTTTTCAATGAATGTGTCAGAGCAGGTCCTTCCACAGTGATGTCAACAAAGAGCGGTTGAGGCCTAAAAGATGAACGAGCAACCTACCTCAAGTCTGAGCGTCTGGTTTTCGGCATGCGCTGCGGCCAGCTCTCTCTCCTTATCTCGGAGCTGTTCTTGTGTTTTCTCACAAGTGGTCCGCAAACTATTCAACTCTTCCCTTGCGTCCATACGATTCTGACAGTTCTCCAGAAGAGATTTCTGCCGAGGCAACAGAACTGTTCTCAGCATACAACTCCGTATGTCTTTACATGTGCAAAGACAAAGTTTGTTACCTGCAGGCCAATATTGGATGACATTAGGGAGCTGTTCATCTGATCAAATCTTTCCATTGCTGCTGTGCGGATCCTCACTTCAGATTCCAGACTTCTGCGTTGGGAGTTGGAAGTCTATAAACCACACACAGGTGTTGTTCACAATTAGCAAATTATATCAATACACACATCTACATTCATGTGGAAGATGTGCCTTTCCTCCATTCATTTCATGACATAAATGTTCTCAGTGGCTCAATTTTAGTCCATGCTGAGATATACTTTGGACACCTCTGACATCAAATGACAGTAAAGCGTGATTGCGATGATCACGTGATGCTTATCTCACCTTTAGTTCCTGCGAGAGCTTGTGCACAGATTGCTGCATGCCTCCAAACTGGCCGTACATGCGCTCTCTGACCTTCTCCAGAGAATCTCTCACCTGTATAAACGCATCGAGATGAAGCGCGCAGATAAAATCTGTTACCTGAGCACATATCACCGCAATGTGTTGTACAGCGTTGTGTTGGTCCTCCGCTCACCTCCTTGATGTACTTCATTTCTTCATGAAGGTGACTGACGGTCCACTCACGGGCCATCACTTGCTGTTGTCTGTCAGCGTTGTTACTCTGCACAACGCCGTACATTTTGGGCCCGTGATGCTGCAGCGAGGGCTCGGCCTGCCCATTGGTCATTTCATCCAGGTGCTGAGGGAGACAAGAAAAGAACACACCGCTCAGGTTTCTTCCAGCTGGGACTGTCACTGTGCGCATGCGTGCGTGTGTGTGTGTGTACTAGTATCCTCACTATTAAAACTAGTCAACACACTAGTAGAATTATTACACAGCACTAGGTGAACAGCTGTGTCTTACTTGACTATTACAACTAAATCATGTGTTGACCTAGGTCCAACTAGTAGGTATGTGCCATGCAGTGGTGGATTACTGAGCCCTGCGAGTTGCATCAAAATGCCCACTCACAGTTTTGCCTCACGAGTAACATGCAGTTGTCTGTCCAGTATACCAAAGTTGACCGACTTGGATGGATGAATGGATGGACAGACGGACGGACAAAGAGTGTACTAGTACATGGACCTTTAGCTGGATATCAGCTATCAAGTAAATTTCCAAACGAGTTTCCATTAGCATGTTATGTGCACAACATCAGATATTTGCAGCACTGTTTCTGCTCAACAGTGGAAACAGGACGTTGTGAACGGATGTTTAAAAAAAAAAAAAAAAGAAAAAGAAAGCTGAATTGTGGGTGTCATGTTTCTGCAAGCTATAACATGAGCTGCTGTCTCGTTGGATCCCCAGCAGCCGGATGAACCAAAGCAGACACAGCAAATATTGAATGTGCCATGTTTAAATGTGGTCTATTTCTATGTGTGGTCTGATGATTCTTCTTTGTGCTAATCATATGTTTATATTGCATCACATTGCAAATTGCTGAGATAAACATTAAGAAACTTACACATACTCGAATCTGCCACAATTTACAATAAACTCATTTGAACTCACTTGACAGCAGTTAAGCAGCAGCTTAGCACATAGGAAAAAAAATAAATGAAAAGAGCCTCTAAGTTTCTAAATCAACAATCTCAAGCTTGTATTCTTTATCCTCTGAAAAAAAAAGACAAATATTACAATTATTTAAACAGTTGAGAAACTCTTCATTTGTGTTGGCATGACTGTAATATCAACCTTATGTCTATTTCAAAACCATTTTTTTTTCTTATACAATACATGTGTACCTAATGTTTTGGCCAGTAGGTGTATATGAAGTACTGTGTCTATTATTTATGCATCTTGGACTGTACCTGCTTGGGTGACTCTCTGCCAGGCGGCCTCTCTCTTTGAATAATGCCATTCCTCTTCTTCCAACCATCCTGCAAAGATCAGCAATATTAGCATGAAGCAACACTGGCTCATCATTTAAGTTCGAAAATGATTGAAAACATGTTTTGTTTTAGTGTCAACAAACATCTAAACTAACATTCCAGGCTTGTTGCCCATTAAAGGAGACATCAGTCTTCACCTGGAGCAGAGATAAAGAATGAAGAGGACCAGAACAAGGAGAGCAGTGTTGTCGTATGGACACAGGCCAGCCCCTTATTTTTTCATCACTTCACCTGACTCCTGAGTAAAGGCTCCACTACCGACTTTTTCTTTAAACCTCTCAACAACAGAAGAATAAATGCCAACTCGGACTGTTACAATGCGTTTAAATACACAATCCTTGACAGTGACTACTTGGTTTTATGTCACCGAAATCAAAGCCGTGTGAATTTGTCGCAAAGGGAGTATAAGTACAAACAACTTAAATACTGGTCTTTGAATTAATTACATGCTTGCCCAATAGTAAAACACTTTACTGTGTTGTTGTGTGTGTTGAACAAAGGTTCCTCTGTATCGCATGACTTTATCATGAACGAGACAAAAAAACAAAGAGTCTTCATATAACAGGCAGTCAAGGCCACTTGGGGGAGGAAATAGACTTTTGTGGAAATACATTCCAATGCACTCAGTGTGGCAACTTCTATGTGTCTCATGGCACTTGTTATATGTACATTTTGTGCCAGATTGCTGTAAACATATTTCTAAAGTAAATGTACAATATAGTTTTTACAAGGGCCATCAAACAGCTTTATTATTATTATTATTAGATTTTGAATACGGATTCACGACGAAGACAACCTCAGAAAATATACAAATTTATTTTGCATATTTGTACCTCAGGATGAAAATTAATATTAAAAATATATGTGGTACAGCATAGAGATGTGGAGGGAGCCACGCTCAATCTGCCTTGGTCAGCCAGCAGACAAAAATGACCGTAAGCACACGCGTTGTTAAAGACTAATGTCCCATAACCTTGTTAAATGATCTGGGCTATTGAATTTGGCCTTTTATATACGAGTAAGTAAGTTAGTGAGTAAATACTGTAAAGCACTTTTCAGAACACACAAATTTCTTTACATGGTTAAACTACATCAATAAAAATAATAAGTCCTACTGGCTTGGCTGCATCAACAAATGTGTTAGGAACTCCTTTTAAGAATGTTAAAAAAAAAATTATTTAATGCTGACGGTCATTTCATTGTATTACAAGTTCAAAATTAAGCATTTGCATTCTTGTGTCTTTGACCTCAGTGTCTGATTTTAACTTTGATCTCCATGCAGAGGACACAAGGAAGTCATCTTATAACCTCAAGGAACTTTGCTTATATGTTGAATCAGCTCAGCGTTGACGGCTATCTGCCAAGGAGCACAATAGCGGCCGCACTGCTTCAGCACTTGGCCGGAAATCCTCCGGCGTGCAGCGAAGAATTCATTGTGTGAATGATAAGGAAGTCTGTCAATGACATTGGAGAGTAAAGCGACTTTCATTGCGCTTGATCACTCATTAGTGGTTTGTGCCAGTGATGTGCCAATGTTGATTTTTTTTTTTTAAACCTTTATTTAAATACAATTTGTGTTGAAGTTTTATGTGTAATTTATTTAATTTAACTTTTTTCCAAATTGAAGAGCCGAGTTAATGTGAAAACTCAAGCTGTGTTTCTCGCTTTCTCTCGCTCACACACGCACGCACACACACACACACACACACACACACACACACACACACACACACACACACACACACACACACACACACACACACACACACACACACACACACACACACACACACACACAGTAGTAGCCGTTTACCACACATGAAGTTCAGTGCCTTCTTCTTGCTCCATGCAAGAGTTTTTAGTTTGTATTTGTGTGTGCGCTTGTGCATGCGTGCATGTGTGCGTAAGTGTGAGACAGCCCATTCAACAAACAGTTGAAATGGCATCAGCGACGCATCACTTGGATTTACGGCCTCGAATTTTTCCCAGAGGAACCAAATTTGAGTTCATGGACAGAAAGGCTGGCTGTGATGTCATCATGAGAATTGACAGAAAATCCTAGCACTTAAAGTCACTTTACCACTTCAAGTTACAAATATATTTTCTGTATTGATATATCACATGCCTACTGTTTTTTTGGTAAATAATAAAAAACATCGACAAATGACGTGGCTCATCTGGCTTCTTACTAAATACAACAGTCAAACAGCTCCATCATAATGAGCCATGAAACCGCATTGTGATCTTTACACGAGCTAAAGATATCAATGCGTGTCCGTGTCATTGCAGGCACACCAAACACGTCATTATAGGCGGCAAACGTGTTCCTGGCCTGTCACTGTTCTAACAAGATGTCGTCCTTTCCAACACGTGACCACACCCTCTGGAAGGGAAACACGCTCACAGATTATAGCACTGCATTATCAGGGTGTGTGTGTGTCGGTCACAGTCCTGCCGGGTCAAAGTTCTCACTCGAGGCAATCACTTCTACGTCAGGGTCCTAAACAGACCCATCACAACTATTTGACGAGTCATCTCGTCATGTCGTATCCATACAAAGGTGGGGACACCCATTGCAAACACCCACGCAACTGTAGCTGTAGCGCCTGCAGCGTGTACACACAGTCAACACACACAAGAAGCACTCATCATTAAACACTCAATACAACAGGCAGAAAAAAGAAACAAAAAACAGGCAGACTATACGTCTGCAGACAGCAAATTAAATGGGAGCGATTTGGAAAAAGTAGGTGACAAATAGCTAGTCGCTATTCTGCATCATTTTGTAGATTTTTCCGGGGAATCTATTCTCCGTCATTCGCTGGGACAAAAAACAAATCCCTTCTCAGTGATTTTGTGGTCAGGCCAAAGCAATAACAGTATTTCTTTGACGTCATTTTGTCGCATCTTGCTGTCAAGGGAACAATGTTGAAGTGAGGTGAGGTGTTTCGTTCAGAGAAAAGTTTTGCAGTGGTGCTTTGTAAAAAGACTTGGACAGTTTCAAGTCCATCTTTGGGGTTTGACCTGTGGAGACCTTAATACTGTTTCATTCCAACTTTGTTCCTTTTTTTACAATTCTCATATCCTTTTTCTCTTCCTTCTTTCTTAAATGAAAGTCAATTTAAAAAACATACAGCTACTTTTAGCCCTCCCTGTACAGTACATGAGATGGTCAATAGAGCTTCAGTTGTCCTCTCGTATAATGTGAAACACATGTAGGCATTGTTGCACACGCCCTTCAGTCATGATTACACAACACAGACCAGACATCTTGAGGAGATTTTTGATGAAAGTCTTTTCAGTCAAGGAAGTGCACTACGGTAAAATGTGGAATTTCGGCAATGTATCAAAGGGAAAAAAAGGGGGGGTTCACTCACAGTTGCTGGATTAGCAGCTTTGTGTTCCTTCTTAGCATCTTCCGGATGCAGAGTCAACCTCAGGCGAGTGATTGACCTCTGAAAAGAAAAAAAAAATTGTGATGAATTCTCACATTTCAAGAAATATAAATTAAGACTCCAGCAGTGTTTTAATACTTTTAAATGATTTACCATGGTTATCTTCTTCATACAATTGTGACACCGTTAAGAATGTTACAAAAATATTAAAAATACGTTTAAAAAAAACATTCTTTATTAATGGATAAACAATGTTATGGTTCATAAATATTAACATATATCGTATATATATATTAGATATACCTTCCTATAATATATGATTTAAATAATATACACATGAACAGAATGAAGTCAAATGGAAATATGACATCTGAAAAAGTACATGCATGTTTTCATTATAGAAATGCAAACACAACTGATTCAAATGATCAGGATTGTTATCAAGATTCCTCAGACATTGCCGATGAGCTCAACAGTTGAATCAGGTGTGTTGCAGGCAGGAAACGTGGAAGACAGCTTAAGAAAGTGACCTTTAAGGACTGGTGCTTGACATGCCTGGCCTGAAGTATCAATGGCTGGCATCAGCAGCCTCCACATATACAATAAATCTGGATTGACACAAATATATAATATGTATACCTCCATATCCCCAATAATAATAATAAGAAGAAGAAACCAAATTTATATATTTTTTTAAACTCAAACTATTTTTGTTTGTTTGCCTCGTTCCAGTAACATGTGACATCCACATTCATGACACGTTACCTGAGCCTTGAGCACATATATCATTTTCAATCGACAGCCAGTGCCAAAATGCATTTTTAAAGGTATTACTTATTCATGTAAATAATCAGACATTAATTATAGTCATAAATATTAACTTTTTACTATCAACAATTAATAAGTAACACCTTATTTTTTTTTTAAAGCCGGTTATGTCAGTGCATTGTTGCAATAATGACAAGTGGTCAGCCTGCAGCTCACTGGCCTCGCCTAACAAGCTCTTCTTGTACACATCCTGCTTTACGCACATTGTCCAGATGCATTGAGCAAAAACAGGGTGGGGGGCACATCGTTTTGCAAAATAAAGCACGGACATTGGACAAGAAGACCAAAGCTATCTGTAAGACAGAGTAGATGCCCTCTCACTGTGGGACTTCTTACCTCGCTTCTGGACTCTGGCGAGTCAGCAGTGGTGGTGGTGGTGCTGGAAAAGGTACGTCGCGACCCGTAGTGAAGCATGTCTCCGCCTGTGTCCACTCCACGATCCCACCGTGTGTGTCCCCAGCCCCTCTTTCCCCTCCTCCTTTGTTGACCCTCCTCCCACTCTTCCTCTCACGACTCCTTCCTGAGTTGTGCTCCAACTCTCAGAGGCACCATAGGGAAATCCTTTCTCGTCCAGTGAGGTGATCGGGTCGGCGTGAATCAGTGCAAAGGTCCCCACTCAGCAGAAGCACAGCGGGGTCATGATCCGATTCCCGGCTGATGAGTCCCTCGGCAACTAGGCTTGCTGTCTTTCTGTCTGAGCTCCCATCCGACCTGTTGAGCCACATTTCACCTTCCTGCCTCTTCTGTGAGAGAACAGGCATCGCAGAGGGCGGGGTGCATGGGCCGGGTCGGGCCGGGCCCTCCCACTCGGCCCCGGGCAGGTGCAGCGCCTAGGTGACAGGCTGACAGCTGCTTGCGGCTCATGTCACCTGAAAGAATCTTGACACTATCTTGACACAATGAAATGTAACTAGAACGTTCAACTCCATGACGACGGAAGAGAAACAATGTCGCCAAAAGGAAGAAATGAAATGCGGGCTGTAAAAAATGTTAATACAGTGAATCTATATCGTCGCTAGCCAATCACAGGGCACATACTAGAGACAAACCAGAATGTCACACACGGACACTTTGAGAGTCTTCAATGAACCTTTTGGAATGTGAAAAGAATCCACAGTACCTGGACGAAACCTACACAAGCAACAAAGAAATGAAACACCTGACTGTAAGGCATAACTCCAATATGTGCTGATGCCATAATAACACATTTAAACTGTAATTTGTAATAATATAGAATACATTTGACCTAAAAATGGCATAGATGTTACTGTTTATGTATAACGTAACACGAGCAGGACTGTCAAAAGTGACTCAGTGTGGCACCTGTTACAGGTAATGAATCATTGATGACCGTGGCATGATTTTTTAATGTCCCCACTGTGTGAGTGTATGCCAACAGGCAATCGTGGTTACAAGCAGCTCACATTCCTACCTTCCTGACACTCCCTGCATATGGAACAAAAAGTGGAGGAAGTGATAGTGAAAACAGTTCAAACCCCTAAAGCAATAAGTCCTTCCTTTCATGCTATGAAACTATAACCACAAAATAATAACACAAGTGGTATGCAGGCTCGATTTAGTGAATGTGTAACCGCACATCAAACACACTTATGCAATAGGTCAACAAGTGGATGGTCAAGTCACATGGACGCTTGACACATAAACATACGTACCTTACATCCACACATACATTCACACACACTTACATTTTCATTCAAGTTTTAGGTTCCGTTCCTCCTGTTTGCTTTTCTTTTACTGTTTTCACAATAACTTTGAGTGCTCCAAAGTCAAGTCAAGGCAAATTTATTTTTATAGCCCTTAATCAGAAAAAATTATTACATCAAAGGCACCTGTAAACATAAAATATATGAGGCAGGTAAAATGTAAGTACTATTTACATTATTGATGGTGGGAGAGTAAGTTCAAAATTGACTTTGGCGATTCTGGTATTTGGGTAACAATAGCAATTTAAAAAAATGCAATATGCTTGCTAGAATTTTTAAAATGTTTTTCGAAAACGTCCATATGGGACTTGGGCAACTATGCTACAGACCCCTTCAAAGTTTGTAAACAATGTGACATTATGGGGCGTGGCTTTTCCAGAGGCAAAATCATGCAGCGTGCTTGAAATAGCATATTTCAACAGAACATTAAACCGTGAATACATCATATTCAGGCAGTAGAATATCATTTTATGTTATGTAGCAAATCATGAATATTTTAATAAGTAAAACAAAGTGTGCAGTTTGGCATGATGATCATGTTAACAGTAAATGTATTTATCATTATTGTATAATAATAATAATGATAATAATAATAATAATAATGATAATAATAATACTACTAATAATAATAATATGGATATAGTGTAGTTAAAAATAAATATTACAATTCCACAAAATATGTTCGTAAATTTTGATGTCGTGATTTACAAGTTTTTAGAGATATCAGCCAGCGCTTGACTGGTTTCTTTATTTTGACTTGTAGGCAAAAGGCAGCCAACACAAGCAGCAGTTTGCCAGATGGTAAACAAGTCTTCGAAAAAAGCAGACATCTGTAACATACGGATAGAGGGGTGTAAAGAAAATATATGTGCAAAAAACACTTATCAAACGGGGAATAGGAAAATGATCAAAATCCCCAAACAACAGTAGTTGTGCGCGGCTTCATTGTGTGTACCCATATACACAGCATTATACTGCCCCCTGTTGGCCACATCAGAAGGAGCGACACTATCCTCATGCACAAAACGTTAAAACTTTACCTTATGTTATTACTGTATGTTTTTAAAGTACAGTGCTGCCAAATACTATTGTTCTTACCAAAAACATTCATTTTAATTTTTAGTCTGCAGCCCAACATTAACGGTTAATAATGACAAACCCCATCGTAATGATGATAGGAACAATAGGCGTGTATTGTTCCATTTATTATAAGCTGTCGTTGCTACGTGCCTGCCACACAAACACGCTAAATACAAGGATAAGTGTTGACAATTAAGAGTGACATGCCTCCTGTTTCCGAAACTACTTTACATGATTTACAGAAAGTAATACAAGTTGCCAAACGAACATTTTTAACTCCGCAACAGTGTGAAGGTGATCTCGAATTGAACACTCCACAAATGCTTCTTGATTTCTTTTAGTTGTACGAATAATGAATTTGTGTATTGCGAAATGGAAGGAAATCGCGTGATAAACATGCATGTTCTCAGTGTTTTTGTCTGAAGTATGTGTTTGGTCTGGACTTCATCAGTATGGGGGGAGTCGCTCACTGCAGCTTTCACATTTATATGCACATGTATGTCTTGAGAGGCAATGATGGATGTTTACTTAGAAAAAAATACAACACTGTATACGTACTTGAGTTGATTGTGCGCCGTGTTCCAGCCATTAACATCAAAGTATGCCTCAGGCATCGAATGAGTCTGTACAGCAGGTTCAACCTGCTCCCATACTTGATGTGTTCACAACCGTGAAACTTCCGGAACGTTCATGTCACAAGGTCTGAGGTCACAAGGTCACATGCAAGTGAAATCAACCAATCAAAAACAAATGGATGCTCACATTATTTCTCCTAATTAGTGCTAAAAATTGTTTATTATAGCATTTATTTCATCACAAGCTGCACAATTAAGCGACTCCCTGTTCCTGTTGAGCTAATAATGAATATGTACAAAACATTTCACATGAACCTTTTTGTTTGGTTGTTTTGTTGTTGTTTTAGCAAACACGATGTATGAGTGTTCATGAAACGGAATTTTCAAAATTCAATTGTTTCAAATTTTTTACAATTGTTTACATATACTGCATAAAACAAAGACATTGTGGGAGGGATTAATTTCACAGGTTTTGCTGCCCTTTTGCCTTTTGACCGCTAGAGAGCAGCATAGTATTGTATGTGTTGTATTTATGGCTACGTTGAGACACAATTTGTTACATTGCTAGGAAATCAATCAACATAAAGTGAAACTTGTGTTTTATTAGTTTACCACTCAAGTGGGATATTTTATTTATTTATTTATTTATTTATTTATTTATTTATTTATTTATTTATTTGTTTGTTTGTTTGTTTGATTATTTACATTCTGATGATTATTTCAGAAAGGCTAAAAAAGAAATCCAGTTTCATAAAATTCAAATATTTCACGTGACCAAAAAAAGACGAATTTATTGTGAACATAAATCCCTTCTGAAAAAAATATTTTCAGTATAGTACTCTGTTGGGCCTACCCCACCTCCTGCACGTTCTTTGCACTTACTAAAGACAATTTGGTGCATTAGGGTGCACTGTAGAGACACTAGTTACCCAGTTAAGGTTGTACTATTAGGCAAAAAGTTTTACTAGTAGTAAAACAATAGTTGTTCTACTCGCACGCCCTACCGTCATTTCACTAGTGCACACTGATTTGTCTCATGAGTGAAAACACAGAGTTTATGAGTGCACAAATGGACCTGAAGACAGATATCAAGGATATGGGATGAATAAATAAAAACAGCTTTGCACACTAACTTGTCAATAGAGCCAACTTGCCTGAAGTGGCTCAAGCACTTGTTGGAATCCCAAGAATGATCACCTTGTTACTGTGCTTTTCTTGCCGAGCCACGTTAACCCGCTCCACTTGACACAGATGGAGGAGGGCCACACCAAAGGTCAATTTGTCCGTTTCACACTGAATGGCAACCCACAAAGGTCACTCGAAATGCAGCCGCAAGTATTCACTTGCACCTACTTGGAAGAATCAATTGTCTTTCAGTAACTTTAGGGGCAGAAAGTGATCATAGGATCACTTTTTAAGATTGGGATAACAGAGCTGAGAGGTGACCGGGAACCTGAAACTAAGGAT
The DNA here is from genome assembly GCF_059516105.1 of Syngnathus floridae. NCBI lineage: Eukaryota > Metazoa > Chordata > Actinopteri > Syngnathiformes > Syngnathidae > Syngnathus > Syngnathus floridae. Next base: position 12,959,561 of record NC_142415.1, read on the forward strand.
GACTGCACTTCTGGAAAAAGAATAATATGATATGAGACGAGCATGTTTGATAAGATGGAAGCAAGTTTATTGAAGTCACAGCAGAACAGTACAGAGAGGTAGTGGCAGGAATTAGCTTTCAACCCACTTTGCAGCCTATTGCTTCATTAAAGGGAGTGCAAATAATTCTTACAGTGATGCAACACTTTTGATTGTCAGTTTATCACATTCCATCAGGAATATTTGGGGAACACAAACAACTGATTGCCACAAAAAAATAAAGGTAAGCAGTTAATGATTTGTTCATTCAACTGAATAAGAGGCAGTTAAAGTACATTTTCTGTCAATTGCGTAATGGGAGTAAAGAAAAACTTCAGTAGATGAAGTGAGGCAGATATAAAAACATAAAAAAAAATGTGTGTACAAAGTCCCTCCCTCATTAATGTTCCCGAAAAGCGTTAATGAAGCTAGGATTTTTTTGTTCATATAGACATGAATAAATAAAAAAAACTCCTTTCTTCATACGCTTATTAAAAGTACATTCCGTTTAAAAGAGTAGTATTAAAAAAGAAAAGATAATGAGACATTTGATAGAGTTATAAAAAGAGAGGGAATGTCATGCAGAGGCAGTCGTGTGCAGTCCATTCAAGTTGGCTACTCATATTCTGGCCATACTTGAATGCTGGAAAATACAAACCAACTCAAAAGTATTGACACATCTCTTTCGATGACCCCGGAGCTGCTCAAATAATACTGAAGCAATTCAATGATATCCCACTGCCGAATGGAAATCATTTCAGCGCAGTCATTTGGTCCAAGAGTGAAGTTCAGCGTCGTTACATTTGTTTGCTCCCCTACATGCTGAAGGTAGACAGGAGGTTGTCCTGACTGGACGAGCGCTTGTAGCTGGAAGTGGAGCTAAAGTATGTCTCCCCGTCCGTGCTGATGTCATCGTCGTCATCGTCGTCGTCGTCCAGGTTGTTGAGCAGTGGTGCTGAGGTGCTCTTACGCCTGCAGTGGAAAACCACATTCGGTATTTGTGCGTGGTGGGCAAGGTGATGGTGCTTGAGGGCCACATTTTTACTTCCAGCCTTATTTGCTGACTGTGCTGTACGGCCACGGTTCTTCTTTACCTCATCTCACTGCGTAGAGACTTGAGCTGATTCTGCAGCTGCTCGTTTGTTTCTTGTTGCTCGTCCAAGTCTCTCTGTAGCTTCTTCTTGCTGTGCTCCAGTCTGTCGATCTCCTCCTCAGCCTCGTCCATCTGCCTCTTTAGGGCCTTCAAGCGCAGATTCAACTACGGAGCACAGGGGCACGGGTCAAAAAGGTGTGCCGGCTTTGTCGGAGTGGAGAGAGTGAGCGGGTTTGACGTACTTGGTCCTTTTGATCCTGCATGCTGTGGTGTTCTTCCTCCACTTGCATCATCACTTCTTTAACCTTCCTCTCCAGCCGGCGATTGGACAGTTGCAGGTTGGCCCGCTCCCTGAAAGACATTACGGACATTTTAATATTCAACTCATCGCCATCTGGGGAGTACGATTTTATTTAGTTTTTATTTATTGCCGTTCCTCGCCCTGAGCTGTGGCGGGACAAATCCATTTACAAGGTGTCAGGAATTAAATTATGACTGTTACCAAGAGAACAGAACTTCTCTGCGTCTTCACTTTCAAAACTTGAAACAACCTTTCTATTTTCATCCCTTCAATCGCCTTCTCTCCACTCCCGCTGTGTACTTTGACCTCACCTCTCCTCCGCCTCCAGACGCTCCTCCAGCTCATGAATGCGATCCTCCAGCTGCGCAACCTGGCCCACTTTGCTGGACTTTTGCGAGCCCTCCAGATCAGCCAGTTTGTTCTTCAGGTCTTTGCTCTGTGGAGATCACGAAGAGGTACATGAGACTGTATGATTGTGCTCTCACACAGGAAACGGATGTTAGAATTGAAGCCATAATTTTACTAGAATGATTATGGAAAGACACATGGATGACGTGATAGTCTCGTGTGAGTTTGAATCAGTCTTCCTTTAACGCAGGAGTGGGTATGTACCTGTCTCTCCAGAGCCATCTTGTCACACTCGGCCTCCTGCCGGCCAGCCCTCTCCTGCATGAGTTCATTCCTCATTTGGTCCACCTGTCAAGCCCAGACACGGTCAGGGCTTCACAATTACTGTGACACACTGTCTGCACAAACCCGATGTTGCGCTGAGTAGGTGCAAAAACAATAGAGGTCTTGTCGTTGAAGCGGAGAGGCGCTGTGGTAAATTGGCATAGTGGACTGTCTGGTTTAGCCGCATTGTAACTTATGCGGAGGCCTTCAATGTTGCCTCTCGATGAGACAATGTTGGGAGAAGAAAACGCATGCATAGCTTTGTGACCACACTTGTACTTCAAACCACTCAAATCTTTGAATGGAAATGAATCAATCTGTCACTAATCTGTTTCAATGCAAATATCAAACATTTTTGTAGTGTCTTTTAAGTAGTAAGATATCACTATAACACCGTAGTTTATAAAATTATATACAAAAAACAAAAACAAATAAATAGGATGTCGAGAATTTGCATCATGATTAAATCAACGCAGCTCTTTCTGGTCTACTACAGCCCCAGAGTGACTCATCTGGACGTTCTGATGAATTCCCGCTTGTTGGTTTCTTGCAACTTTCAGATCCATTTTGAAATAAGTAAACAAAGAACGTCCACAAGTCTAGAATCCCGCTACCACCGATTAAAAACTCTTCAGGGAGAACATAATATTATATACACAGCACTGATTCCTTACCTCTGTTACCAAGGGTGTCAGAGAGTTACAATAATCAAAAGTAGCAATAATTTGATAACGCTTAGAAACAACACAGTACCTTCATACACCCTGGCTGCACAAAAATAACATATTAAAGTGGCATAACACATCACAAGGGTTACTTGCAATGGCAACAAAGTATGATGGGAAAGCCTAGTGAGGATAGCTTTCAAGATAAGAGCACAAACCAAAAGTAGTGTTAGATGCCTTTGTCTTCCTGACATGTCAGAATTTCATCAAATCGTGCATCAAAGCAATCAAATCATACGTCAAATCAACAATACATGCGTGTGAGTATTGCCATATGACTGGGCAGTTTTGTTCAACTATACATTGCTTGAAATTTTAGAATGCAATCACATAAATGCTATTAGTTAGCTAGTGCTTCCCATTATGTTTTAGCATTTCGCTAATGGATATATAGAGACAAAGTGTCTCTGTTTTAGCTGGAGTAAGTCGTGACTAATTCCCTAATGTGTCATTTCAAATGAGGATCCCGCAATTCCAAAGCCGTCCTTATTTAAGAATCAGGTTCCTCCACGCAGGATGACCACAAGAACATGACACGCTCAGGGAGCCCAGTTCAAACCAACGCGCAAGATGAAAACCAATCGATTTGGCCACAAAGCTTAGAATTGGTGATATTTTATGCCAATTAGCGGGTGACAGCGGGCCACTGTGATGAGCGATGGGCCCCATAACGCGGCGCACCCAGCGCGGCGCTTGGGGGGCGCTGAATCAGCAGACTGGAACGTGCGGTGAAACTAATCAGCTTTGGGAGAGGAGAAGGGGAGATTACTCTCATTTAGACAGGAGGGGAGCACCTGGTACCAGGAGAGACGCAGGTGTTCCTCCTGCTGCCTCCATAGCAATACACACACACACACACATGCCCACAACGCCCCTAAGTGTGTGTTTGTATGGCTCGCCATTTGATCGTGTACACTAGATACTAAGTAACACAAATATTATAGCCTGACTGACAAAATTCTGAATGCACATTCCAAGTGTTTGTAAAGTAATTTCATCAATAAATGGCACTGTTGTAGATAGCTTGGTTTAAGCCTGACACGCGCTATGTTGCAGGCGTAGGTTTCTTAAGACTGTACTAGACTATAGACTTTCAACTGGATATCAGGATATTAAAAATAATGTTCAAACAGTTCGCCATAGTGTTTGCGTATGTGCGGGCGCAGTCATGCAGTCAAACACTGCAAGCTCTCAACCTCTTGGAATGAAAGCTCAAGTGTTGCCGTGACAACCGCCCTGAACCAAAGCCACTTATTTGTCTCTGCCAAGTTTTTTTTTTCCCCCTCGAGTTGAAGGAGATTTGAAGTCTCCCCTGGACTACAAAAGTTCAAAACTCACTAGACTGAAAAGAAGCTGTCCAACTCGTCATTCTACCGTCCACGTGATTGGACCAAACAAGTACGTTACGCAACACGCAGAGACAAAAACATGGTCATCGGCTACCTTATTATAAGTACTTCAAATGTGCCTGAGTTATTTGAAAGTAATTTTGTGCTTTTATCAATTAACATCATTTTGATAATCAGTGTATGTGACAGACGAATACAGCCCATTTAAGGAATTCAGTTTAAATGCAGGTGTTGTGTAGTTTTTTGGTTTTTTTCTCCAATGCATTAGAGTTCCCCTTTTTTTTTTTTTTTAACTTTCCTATGTTTGATGTGTACGTTTTCTACAACATTCTAATTTATTGAAATCTTTATTGAGACTTGGCACAGCATTAAAAATTTAATTTCACATTTGTTAGCCCGTCCGCAGCTTTTTCATTATGTGTTAGCCTTAAGCTAGCAGAGTTAAAGGGAAATTTATTTAAATTTTTTTTGTTTTGTTTTAAATTTGACTATGAAATTCAACAGTTTACAACCACTATGACCCGAATGTAATTTTTTTTGCTAAGCCAGGCAAAAAGTCAGCCTAACACATGATATAGTATTTAGTACTAATTTAGTCTTGCTGCATGGAAATCACAATTATTCTCAGAATCAAAAGGAACAGAACAACTTGAAAGTGAACTCTGCAGCCTGAGCCCCGCCTGCATTTTTGGACTTTAATGGTCCTTTGCAGCCGGCAGGCTGCCAAACTCACACATTACACAAGACCATCCTTACAAAGCAGTGACCTGCAGTCAGCCTGTCTGTGTGTGAATATGATTGTGTGAATGTGCACATGTACACTAGTCAACACGTTCATCTTGTGAGTGGGTGACATGTTGCTGTTATTCACATATTAGTAGCTAAAGACGTGATGGTAGCGGGGCGATGACATCTGGATCTCATTTACAGGTTTAGATGGAGAACAGAGACACAGCTGGGTGAACTAACATGAACGTGGACAACAGGTCATTGACCCAGGTGAGTGCTTATGATGAAAATGTTCATGTGTGTACCTGCTCTCTCCCTCGGTCGAGCCTGTCCATCAGCTGGTCTCCATTCTGACGCTCCTCGTCCAAGTCCAACTCCAGCTGAGCGATTCTGTCCTGAAGAACGTCACACCCATTAATAAATGATGTACAATATCTCCCCAATATTTTACAGCACTGGGTGATGCAAAGTGTTCTTGGACGTTAAAATGTGTGAACAATTCATCTGGTGTACCGCACCTCCATGAGTTTGAACTGTCGAATCTTATCATCTTTCGAGTGAGTGTTGGTCTTCACCGCTACCTCCAGTTCATTAACTTTCTTCTCCAACATCTTCTCATTGAGCACAGCCTCATCTCGCTCCTGCTCACAACGACGTAGATCATCCTCTCGGCGCAACAGCTAAAAGCAAGGATGAAAGAAAAAAAAAAAAGAGAAATCTTAAAATTGCATTTTTTTTTCTGAAAATGTATGTACCTAAATGTTGAAACGCATGAACGCAGGCCAATAACTCCGATTATATATTGTACATCACGGCACATCATAATTTTAGGAGAATCAAGTCGTACAATTGTGAGAAGATGTAAAGAAAAGTCTGCTTGTAATTTTATCTAAATTCTGCCAAGTTGACATGGGCGGACTGTTGGGGCATTTCAGAGCAGCTGGAAAAGCAAACTCAGGAGAGCTGAAGGAAGGAGGATGTGAATCCAGCCAGCACAGCTTTAACAACAATGATATCACAACCTTGGATGTCCTCCCCCTATTTCCTGTGCAGCCGTTGGAGGAAAAAAAAAAAAACGCATCAGATTGTTTTACTAATGAGGACAAAGCGCATACTAGTACATGGACCTTACCTTGGATCTCAAGGGTGAGCTCAAAGCTTATGGTCAATTATATTCCCTTTACGGTATGTAGGTGGCAGTAACGTGCATTCAAACGGCCTTGACAACTATCCCAAAACTGAAACTTCCTTGTTTTCCACCCAAGGTTTTCACAGTGATAAATATAGCACTGTCCAGATCCACTCCGGTTTTACCAGTTATGCTGGTCACAAGTGAAGGCAAACAAATTACTTCTAAGTTTGTGGGGGGTGAAGTGAACAGCAAAATTGCAGTTGTAGAACTCAGAATGCCTCACATTAATAGATCCTGTTCCAGATGTTCCAGCATCGTTTGCGCTATTTTATCAAACTCAAAACTGGAACAGAGTGACAATTGTAAATATATGCTCAAATGCCCGCCTTTGGGTATGTAAATATTTGCTTAATACATAAAAGAATAGAAGGCCAGTGCCCTTTTAAAGAATAATTCTTCCCATTGATCAACTTCTACAATGAACAAAGGCATTCCTAACATTCTCACGTGAGTGACGAGGATGAATTTGTCATGTGCAAACAGTGCATTGCGACAAGAGATGTTAAGAGATGCCACCTATGAAGCACAAGATGATGTTGACGGAGTGTTATCGGGCCGAGATGAATCACAACGGATGTTGTTCTGCATGAAAGCCTTGATTTGAGGTGTACCTCCTCTTGCAGCGTTTGGGCAGCCAGCAGGTACTTGTCGAGTTCCTGGCCTCGCTCCTTAAGGAGCTTCTGCAGCTCTGTCAGCTCCCGCCGGTTCTTTTCCTTATAAATGTCAATCTGTTCCTGCAGCTCCCGTGTTGACGACTGGGATGCGTCTACAATGTCGTTCATCTGTGGGCACAAAGAGCAGACAACAGGTCAAGTTAAGTTCACCTGTAAAGGTTCCTTGCTTCCTTCCTCGCTTCCTTCCTCGACTTAATTTAAAAAGTGTATTGCTACTTTTTTCACCCGTTCAAAAGGTTTGTGTGGAAGTGAGAATTAGAATTGTTTGTATTGTTTAGATTACGCAATACTGTCAGCCCGAATGAGTTGATCTGATACAACGACAAAAATGTGTCCATCGGTGAGAAAAGTCAATCAGGTGGAACAAGCGCATAATTCACTGAGACAGCTTCTTGTTGTGAAAGATGCAACAGATTCAAAAATTTCAAGCACGTGTGGCCCTGCAACATTTCAAAGTAACCGCTCTGGTCCTCATGGACAGAGGATTGTGATTTGAGAAAAGGACCATTACCCTCAAGGTTGTAAAAGTATAACATGTTACTCAACAAATCCGTAAAGTCACTTTACAGCTGTAACTAAAATGCTGGGAGAGAAGCACATGCCTCTTTCTGAAGTTTCTCCACCGTTCGGTCCAGCAGCCGCCTTTCGTCCTCAATGTCATTCTTCATATTCTTAAACTGCTCCTTCTGTAGCTTCTCCTCTTGAAGACGCTCCTCCAACTGCTTGTGCTCACCGCTCATCTTGGAGAAGTTCCGCTAACAAAGCACATATCACATCATCCGAAAGTCAGATTTGCCTTAGAGCAACCAAATTGAGAATTGCTCACCTGTACATCTTCAAGTCGTAACGTCAAAGCTCGGTTAGCACGAGACATTTCCTCTTCTTGCTCCTTGATTTCATTTAAAGACTCCTCCAGCTGCTTCTTCTCTTTCTGTAGAAGTCAAGTTCAAAAATTTGATGACACTCTTCAGGCTCTCGGTCGCCACGGGCGAACGTTTGGGCGTCACCTCCATCCGTGCGACTCGGTCTCCCAGCCTGCTCTCCTGCAGCTTAGCCTCGTCGATGATGCGGTTGAGTTTGGCCACTTCGTTTTCCAGCTCTTGCGCCCGCTTGCGCAGCCGTTCCACCTCTTGGCTCAGACGATCCGCTTGGCCCTCCAGCGTGCCCTTGGCTGCCTCCATTTCAGCCTTCTCTTGGACGACCGCCGTGCTGCTCTGGAAGTGACGAGACAAGATGACTGACTGGCTTCAGCACACATGAGGCTCACAAGGTGGAAATGTGACTCTTGATGTGAAATTTGAAACTCCTTGAAATATTTTGTTGATTTGATATGTGGCTTGAATATGTTTGTACACGAAGCTGACATAGAGAGATGAACAAAGATGCATTATGCTCCGCATACACTATAATGCAGAGTTAAAATAAACAACCTGACGGAATGACTTGGGATTTGTGGTTTTGCACACAACTCCTGGACCATGTTTTCTGAGGACAAACTGTTATCATGAGCGTGTGATGGAACGCTGTGCATAAAATAGGAGTGGCAGGTGGAAGTAAGTTTACAAGAGTTGGCTGACAACAGCAGTGCAAGTGCAAATCTTACACCGGTAGACCAGATAAGTGGTTTCAGTCAAGTTGACAGCTTGGTTAGATAGGAGGCTTAGTGAGATTTGATCGGAAGCAACACTTTGTGTCATTTGGTTGGAATGTCAAGGAACAGGTTTGGGAGTTCGCTGTTTATCTCAGCTCTGCTCAGGGCCCTCATGTGCGCACCCAACCACCATCGTAAATATTCCACAACAGAACATATAGGTACATACAGTAAACATGTTTGATAGCTGTATGGAATGTTCTGTTCTGTCATAATGTTTACCATGTAAGGAGAAGTAGTTATGGTCTACCCTGTCTGAACTTATTAAACAAGAAATTGCTCAATGGAGATGTGGGAGTGATTTTTGAAGATAACATGAGACATTTCTGCTTCATATCTGCTTATGTGAGATCATCGCAATGTAACAGACTGTTTTTGTCAACTCTTCTTGAAGCCTTAAAGACTTTATTTAGGGCTGCCTGTTGACATAACCTATGATCCGATTTTAATTAGACGAACGGTGCCAAGTATGTCAGCGCCGATACTCCGTGTGTGTGTGTGTAATTGTGCACGCATGCGAGTACACATAGGAAAGACACTTAAGTTTTCAGTAATAACAGAAATAAATAGATACAAACAAATTCTAAAAAGAAAACTCATACAATGTGTTATCCAGATTTTTTTTCTCTCACAGTGGACATGTTCAAGTTCTTACTCTAAAACAATTAACATCCCTATTTTGGCACATTTTGGTTTTGTGCCGTGAAATTGTTGTACTGTCAAATATACCTTGGCTTAATAGCTTTTGAATACAGCAATAGTATCGTATTGTAGTTATAGTACATTTCTATAAGGACCATGGAGTTTCTGTTGTAACCTAAAACTTAAATCTTCAACCATTAATATCCTGAGTTGAAAGGCCCCACTCATCACGCTGCCGCCACTTGAATAGACACATTTCTTCTGTAGGGCAGAAAAGATGACACACAGCTTCACTGCTGACAGGCCAGTCGAGCCAGTTCTCCAAGTCACCCTACAGGAGCCCGGAGATCCACTGGTGACATTTTTCTCAGATGTAAATGTGCATTGCAAACATTGTTAAACTTATAAGAGAAGTGCAAATGTTCAACCAGTCTAAGCAGAATTGAGATCTCTTTTGGTGCTGGTTAACGTGAGCGAGTTACAAATCTCTCCAAAAGGTTTGCTTTTTTTTTTTACAACTTTAAGAATCAATGGCAATCTATAAAACAGTCACATCTTATGATCACAACCGTAAGAGAGATTGGCTGAAGGTAAGTTCCAAAAATGTTACAGAACTGATACGGGCAGTGTAGCCTTGTGCACACAAAGTACAGCACCAGCAGTTCATTGGCCCAATTCCCACACTGTGTTGAATCAACTAACCACTGACCTGTAAAGTGACAGGTCACTGAAAGGACTGCACTCATACACACTAGACGGCCTCAAGATTAGGTTCACATTTAAAAATCTAATAGGATCCAATACAAGCAGGATTAAAAATTCTGTCTTTACAAAAATAAAGGTCAGTCAGGGTTGACACGGTCAGTAAAGTATTAATTGAACAATGGTGTTTATAATTGTGGTTTTAATTTGCTTTCTTAGTCATGATGATAAAGAGTTAATAATTAAACACGCATTCCTCAAGCTTACCCAGCAATCACTGAGGGATTAGTAGTACTAAATAAACAGTCCCATAATAAGACGTATGATTTGTAACTCTTGAAATACAAATGAAGCGAGTGCCAACACGTGAAACATCAAAATATTACCAATGACTATTGTGTCGTTACGTGATAAGGACTGAAAATCTTTTTTCATCTCCGCAAATCTCCCTCTTCTCATTTCACTCGGGACTTGTATATTCAAAGTGTTTGTACAAAGTTGTACATTAACTGACTTTGTGCAGTCTTGCGTTGCGAGTTGTGAGCCATTAAATCGTGTTGCTATTCCCAGCGATTCAATGCCCAGCAGGATGAGGAGCACTTCTCGTTAAAACTGGACTTAAAAAGCAATAATTCTGTAATAGCAATATGAAAAGAAAAACAACAACAACATCATTCATGGAGCAATAAAAAAAAGCATGCTTGTCTGGTATTAGGAAACCAGACTCTTAAAACATTTTAACGCCATCAATTGAAACGTTTCACTGCTGGTTGTGTGAAAATGCATCACATATTTGATTACACTGCTTTTGTTTTCCATGATGACAAGCTGTTTCCAGTTTTCTCATTTCCTGTTAGTGTGAAGTACGATGACTGCTGAGCAGGAAGCTCCCAAACGCATGATTTCCTCCGTTCGGAGGCAGCTGCAACAACATGCTAACTGTTAGCAAATCGAGCAAGCTACAAAGTTCCTACTCTTTTGCTTCACAGCACTGACATGACAGTGATTGAACTTCTTGGATAGCCATTTGGGCATCTTCACTCAAGGCATCTTTCATTTGCAAATAGTCACCTCTTGCATCCAATAAAGTTTGTCACGACAAATAACATTGTAACCCAGATTAACCGGAGACCAGAAGCAAATGGAAGAGGCTCCATGATCATGAACGATATTAGTTATGATTGCACGTGTTCAATTTTTTACGCTATAGACTACTTTTCCAGGTTGAAGAAGACAGTCGAGCCAAAGATCAACGAAGACATCAGATTGTCATTCATTATTTAAATAATTAAATATTCTAAATAGAACTGGCAATAGATGCAAAGTTCAAACATCAATTCAAAAGCATAGTCTGAGTCACGTTCTATTCATAACAAATAGAAGCAATGACTTCTATTGTTTGAGTTTGGTCTCTTAGGACAGGAGGACAACAACAAGACAAAATATTCTTGCCAGTGGCTCATTTCACATGGGCCTGACTTTTAAATGATTCTGCAAAAAATGATCTGGGCTGCTTCTTTTCTGATGTACAGTACAGCTTTTGAAGGATGTAAATATTCCCCAAAGTATAAAATCTCATTTCCTGATACGCCCGTCAACAGTGACAGTCCGTCCACTGTTTCCTCGCTCCTCCACTCCACCGTCACCTGCTTATTAATCAACTCCTAAAGCAACGCTGGAAGCGACGGCGCTATCATCAAACGCACAGACTCATGCCGGCCCCTTTTGAGGGGAGGCTTTTCTCCAGGCTGAGAAAGTTTGATGATCAGACAGTGAAAGTTCAGTTCACACCCTTCGAGAGTTGACTCAAGAGGCGGGTGAAGATACCAGCGAGGACACAACTGGCTGCAAAATGAGCTAAGCGACAGCACAGCAGATACAAGAAGTCGACATGATCCTGTTCAACAATGAATCTATATTACAAACAAGACAGATCAGGGTTTACTGTTCCAAACTGTCATATGTTTGTACGACATAAGAACTAGAAAATAAAAATGCGATAGGGAGTAGGCCTAATTTTCTTAGACTACATCTGAGATGCATTAAATGCCCAAACAGAAACTGTAGGACCCCACAGAGACAAATTGAGAAGGAGCCCCAGGTCACAAAGCTTGAGTTGAATGAAGCGGGTCTATTGGGTACACATTCTCCACTTTGACCTTTGACATTCCTGGAAGCAAACCAGTCTCTCCACTCTCCGCACCTCACCCGTCCACATTGCCTGCATACCAGCGCATGCTGACGCCAAAGGCTCTCATTCCAAAAGTGCACACGTTTTCAATTACAGAGCGCCGAGAGCTCAGGGGGGACTCCTGAAATCGAGTTCCGATCCATTTGAGGGAGCTCTGATGACGGTTTGGTAAGCTTCATCAAATTCCACACATTTCTGCTGATGGAGAACACAAAGCGCCTTTCAAGTAAAAGACACAAAACAGACCCCTCACCTCCTTTCAGGGGCTTGGCCTTGCAGTCCCCTTTCTACAGCACACTGACCCACTTATTGAGACAGTCCCAACCCCCGCTGGTGTTATTGTGTGAAACAAACTCATCATTCATTTTCACTCGAGCTTCACAATTGCCCCCACTCTCTCTTTTAGGCCTTTTAGAGGGGGCACAGCGCAAACTGGGGAATGGATGCTCATTAGATTAGTGATGGCTTGCCATTGCAATTACCTTGCAGACGTAGAAATTTGGTGCTCCACTTTCCTGTACGAGGGATCTGATTGTCACCCCAAAAGAGGTGGGCCGCACAAAAAAGGAGGTGGTTCGCACTCATTCCCCTCAAACTAAGTTAAAGTATGTGAGGCGAGTGCTTCCTTTAAGTTCAATCATCTTAATGTCAAGCAATTAACACGATATCTAAAAAGTCCAGCATGATCTGTTGATCAAACTGTCAGCATAGAAAACCAGCATTTGGTCTTTCTTCCACAGAGGCCAAGTGACTAGATGCAGAGTAAATATTATCACTTAATATTTGGTCATTTTTGTCTTTTTTTTTTTGGTTGTACTGTCAAGCTAGTTTGCCAGATCAACATCAACAGATTAAAAAAAACAAAAAACTATATACTGTATACCAGAAACAGAACAGTCAGCTTGCTGACTGAATCATGTTGCAACAATCATGTCCATCCTGTCAGCAAGCTCACGCAATTTGCTGTTTGCAAGTAGATTGTCTGCTTGCATTTATTTTATTTAAAAAATAATAATAATTGGGACCTTGACCAATAAGCATTTCTCACATCTACCTAACACAATGAAAATGACATTCAATGGAAAATCTTTGATTTTCTTCCTGTCTGGTAAAATAGGGATGTCTCAAAGGCATCTTAAGGTGAGACTGACTGGAGTGAGGACAATACTGAAAGCACACAAAAGGAAAGCCCCTAATGAGCAAGCAAGTTCAGATCTTAAAAGAAAAGCAAACAATGACTTCATCTTCCGTAATGTTAACAAAAGCGGTGAGGAAAGACCCTTGATGGCAAACTCCCCTGGGACGTGGGGCGTGCAGTACCTCTGGACAACAAAGGAACCGTGCACACTGGTCAGTCTGCCAAACCCCCCCCCCCCCAGCAGCACCCTCAGGAAGTCGATCACAAGGACAACTTCCACCCTTTGAGAAAAACAGGACGCACAGCGTCGTACTGAGACGCACTGGAAACAATGTTGCCACACACCCCTCCTCCAAACTTCACTAAAACTGTGCACGGTATAAAATTTCCTCTATTTATTTTTCGGAGATATGGACTGTTTTATCACTTGTAATGTTGTCAAAGTCGGAGTCATAAGGGAGGCCGACATGTGGGGGTTATCAAGAGGAGTAAATATATCGCCGCATCCCTTTACTCTTTGGAATCATTTCAATGGCATTGCCACATTGCAGGCAACTCCCAACTCCAAAATGTTTCATTATCAAACAATGTTCTTTTAAATAAAAATAACACCCTGACGAAGTTGAGCAGAAAAATGCTGACAATCTATATTATTAACTATCATTGTGTTTTGAGGTTCTTTCGCTCTGGATACAGTTGTGTGTGTGTATGTGTGTGTGCGTGCGTGAGAACTGAGAAAAAGTACAATGCGTGCAACATCGGCTGTTTAACAAACAAACGTATTTCATCATCATGTGCCTCCACTGAACTTTTTTTTTGTAGAGTACACTGAGGCACGCCCATTTACACACTACAGAGAGCAAAAGCACGAATGTTTGTTTTTGTTTTTATGCTGAGTGCTGCTTGGCAAGCTGATAAAATAACACGGCAGGAGTAATAATTACTGTTGTGATGCAGCAGATGCGGATGAAGCCATCTGCTTTATTTACACTACCGAAACAAATGGTGCTTTGCTGGTTAGATAATGAAACTTTTAAAGAGGGAGTCAATTCGATTATTTTCGTTGCAATATTCTGTTCTATACGCTGTGGCGGTGTGATTAATACTGTGCTTGTGGAATATTTGAATGATGTCAGTGAAGCAGAAAATTTCTTTTTATCAATCTCACAGGGCGGCCATTTTTGAGTATCACAGCTTGTTGTACGCTTACCTGCTTGGCCTCTTCCAAGGACCTGTGCAGCCGACTGATCTCCTTTTCATACTTCTCCTTCATCTTGTCCATCTCCTGATCGTGAGCGGCCACTTCCTCCTTCAGGGCCCCCTTTAATGCCGTCAGCTCCCTTTCACGCTTCTTCAGAACATCCTCCTGCTCTTCCTTGGCCACGAGAACTTCTTGCAACTCCATCTTCAGTTGCATTATGTCCTAGAAAAACAAATATTTGGACTATTGGCACTATCTTAACTTGCGAAAACGCAGAACATTATACTTGAAAGACTTTTAAAGTCTCATTTTATGGAAGCATCTACTAAAAATGATGTAAAAATACAATCGCCACAGATTCAATTATGTCTTAGTGTTTTTTTCACAACCAGTGCCACTTTTTGCCCGACTAGTAAGCAAGCACCAAAATTCCCGCTAATCGTTTTAGTTCATGAACATGAAGCTGGATGATTGGATCAATTCTCGTAGACTGAACACCCCCTTACCGCCATGATGGCCTCTCTCTCGTCATCATCAGCAGTCGTCGTCTTGGCCGTGTCCAGCTCGTCGTGCATCTCCGATAACTGGTCCTGCAGGTCTCGGATCTCTGTCTGGTATTGCTCCCTCTCCATCTTCACCTGGAACAGCCTGAAACGCCACGCAACACGTCACAACACACATCAGCCGGCCCACACGCCACATGTAACAGTTGTTCACACATGCCAACAGCAGCACCTGTGCCAGGTCAGGGTTGAGGTCAAATGACATGTCACGAATGTCTAAATTGCTTCCAAGGTGATGTGAAAACGCTCAGAAAAACTATTATACAACTGAGCAAGGGCATCATCAACGTCAAAAACGCGTTGGTAGAGGTGTGCATCCTTTGAGTTCTTACTCTTCAAGGGTGCTCTGGAGTTCAGCCTCAGTTTTGGCCAGTTTTTCCTTCAAGCTTTTGCACTCATCTGTAGTCCGGTCTAGTTCCCGCTGCAGCTCCTTCAATCTTGAAGCCGCTGTACTGTCCGTCTTGTTTTTCTGACAGACATAAACACATCAAGCATTAAGGACAAAATTGTTGGCACCCCTCTGTTCATGAAAGAGGAACCCAAAGTGGTCACCGAGATAACGTGAATCTGACTAAAGTAATAAATGAAAATTAACTAATGGAAAACCTATCTGAACAATAAGTGAAATTGTAGTCAAGGAACACCAAGCTGTTTGGGGTGGCTCTTAAAGGCTTTATCTTTAACGTGCTTGTTTATAATCTTATATATTTATTTTGCTTCTCGTGGGCCATGTTTAAGGTGGTACACACCTTGTCATCCAACAGTATAGTAAGTACTCATTGTGCTTTAAATAGGCAGCACGACTTTATAAAAGTGTAAAGACACCTTGGTTGAAAATGTCACAATGGTCAAATCATTTTTAATCTTTTCTCAAGGCACAATCATATTTTTACATTTAATTCTGCATTCAGCATTATCTGATTGACATTGGGCAATTGTCATTATTCAAGTTATTATTCATTAAAAGAGGGCGACCAACAATTTTCTCCATGCGTGAACACACAATGAGGGTCCATATAAAACTATTCTCGACTGCTCATTGTTTGCTTTCTAGGGAGTAGCCTCGAAGTTCAGAACAGGTTTGATTGTGAGATGTCCAATAAATTTGAAGTTACACAACCCGTTGATCAAAGAGGAAATAGACAAAGTTTTTGTTACCATTCTTTGTTCTTGAAGTTGTTCTTTCAGTTCGTCCATTCTTTTCTCCAGTGCAGTGTTTTGCTCCTGCAGGGCTTTGGTTTGTGCAGACAGGCCCAAGGCCTGACAGAAGAACACAACGTAAACTTTTTTTGCTTTGACTTGCTAGCAAAAATTTGATCCACTGTGGCTTACTGAGCAGTTTCGATTGGCCCAATGAACTGTATATAGCATGTACAAGCATATATGAATTCTATTTAATGGTACAATTAACATAAAACATTCTCTATAAGGAAAATAGTAGTTGCTCCTCTACCCAAAAAATTAAAATAATTGTAAAATAATAAATTTTATGAATCCGCAGGTGCCGAAGTAAGACTATGCAGTCCATTGTATATTGTTGGCAGATCTACACAGTTAAACCTTTGGTAATGGATAGAAAAAAACAGAAGCTCAAACAATATCTCACTTTTTCATCAGGAGGGCCTGCCGTGGCTCGAGACTTCAGCGTTTGAATCTTCTCAAAGACCAGGTTGACCTTTCTCTTGGTCGTTTCATCATTATCGGTGCTACTGCAGACAAAGACATGCACAGACCAGTCAGCAGAGTGTACAACAGAAACTCTGTTTTGCGGATGATGCTGGCGATTCTGGGAATAGAGATCAGTCATTCCCGGCTTAGAGAAGGTCAGGAAGGTCATGCTGCTTTGATCTGACACCTCAGTGCGCAAACAGTCTCGTTCAAGCCTCTAACGCAACTATGTTGCATCATAATTTAATAAATGCTTGCGGGATGCTGTTGAGGAGTCGACGTAAATTGTGCCTATCGTTGCAGCCCTAAAAAAATAGATGATCTCTTTGAACAGCCCAAATCAGTTCTAACGAGATTGTACATGACTACCTCATTTTCAAATATGTGGTGTTAAACATGAAAATCCTAAATGACACAGTGCCGTGTTGGAATCCTATATATATATATTTTTTTTGTTATCACAATTCCAGAAAGCAACAATGAATTCCACCGCTTTACAGGTCATATTTTGTGTGTCTGTAAATTTTAGTGGATGAAAAGTATGTTCTGGCGAAGGCTTTGGGAGGATCCACTGTCCCTTGGAAAAGTGAGCGGAATGAAAAGCATCAGAATCAATAAATCGAAAGCTGCACCACTTTCTCATGACAACAATGGTGTATTATTTCTTTAAATGAGGTCGGCGACACACAAACGTTCTCTCAAGCTCTCTTCTCCTCCCACAGATGACTTCCATTATACATCCACAACTCCTGTTGGCGTATGTTTGTCTTAGCGGCCTTGAGAATGTATCTCGGGTGCAATCTCAGCACTTCCATCTGGGTTTCCTTTGTCGTTCTCTGACTCCTGACCTGTACCTCCGACACACCCAAACAGTTTCCTGTTCTTTTTCGAAACGACCATTCGTTGTGCCAACAACTGCAATAAAATTTTGTCCCAAAAAATCCGTAAAATCTGAACAGTTAGATCATGTGGACATTTATGTTGCCACAATCTGGCTTTCATTTGCTGCCTCTCGCAGCTCTTGCAGAAACAATAACCGCCGTATCGATTAGACTGGGAAATATTTTTCTTCTTCTACTCAGTTTAACCTTCTGCTTTCTTCTTTTGACAGCCGATACGTGTCAGATTACAGACGCAAACACAGAGGCTTACCCTTTGATTTACACTAAAGCTGAGAGAAAACACTGAGGCAAAGTGAGGTTGTGAAAAAAAAAAAAAAAATCCGCACAGCTGGATTGTCTGGCTGGGTGGGTTAAAAGAACACATTCCTGCACTTTTATCAAACAGTCCAGCTCCCATGAAAAAAAAAAAGAAGACTCCACTAACTCCCACTGAACAACTTCTCCCAACATGATGCCTGACCTAAAATGTGACATTGGGCTGAATTTGTGGTTGAATTTAGAACGAAAAGATCCAATAACTTTTGTTTTCATAGCACCGTTCAGTCGTGAAAAGAGGGAGTAAAGCAGAACGAGGTCAGGCTGTAATAACTCACCCGTCCTTTAGGTAATTGAACAAAATTTGCTTTGCTGTCTCTTCGTGTGTTTGTTGTGAAAGCTCCTGCTGACCTTTCAGGAGATCTGGTGTTGCCTGAATGGGACAGGAAATGAGAGAATGATCAGAGCGTGATGACAGCCATGTCGGACTGCTTTACGACAGACCTTCATTTACTGCAACAAACATAAATCAAAATGGCCATTGTGTCAAATTGTGTTCCTGATTGTATATCAATAAAATGGCGGAGCGCCGTTTATTCTGGGTCAGCGACCTGAGACAATCTCCATGCTTAAGTTTGTGAAACTCTCCTCGATTAAAAACCCTGTATAGTGAATTCAGAGATGCGTTTACAAACACATAATACATGTTTCAAACGTGGAATGTTTGAAATTTGAAACAAAGGATATGCTTTTTTTTTTTGGCTCCACTTCACACTACCGGAAACACAAATGCTCCAAATCATATGGAAATGAACTGATGGAAACGGGGCAAAGGTAAAACCTACGATAGTGTTAAGGTGATATTACCTGTACATCAGTGTCTGCGCTGACTTTTTTCCCACCAGTTGCGGACTTGGATAAAGATGTTGACAGCTTGCCTGTTGATGACGCACTGTCCACTGAGTCTCGATTCTTGAGTGCAACAACTGCAGAATGGCTTTGGCTTTTTTGGTATCCCTGGATGTAGCCTACACCTTTAGACATGGTGCTCTGGGGAGATCCAGGGGCACTTGTGACTCGAGATGTTGCTTTGGGGCTGATCATGAACCAGGGGTCCTGATTACCAGCTGCCCTCTCCATCCGGAGCTGCGAAGGCCGCAGGACATGCTCCATCGATGTGCCCCGACGACGACTCGTTTCATCGAGGGGTCTTGATCCTTCCACCCAGCCGAAGGCGCTATCCACACTGTGTGAGCGTTTCCTATCTTCTGGACTGATCCGGTTTCTTCGCCCGGCCCTTCCACGCCGATGGTAGCTGCCGTCTTTGCCGTCAAACTTCTCAATAAGCTCATCGACACCGGGAATGGAGCCCTTGTCAATGTCTCTGCCCGACCCAGGCACGAAAGGGATGTAGCGGCGGTTCTCGTGACGGTTGATGGTGTCCGCGTAAAGCGCATCAAGGTTGTCATCCGCATAGAGCTTAGAGGTGGAGGAAGACGAGGAGTGGCGTGAGCGGGAGGACAACTGAAGAACAGGACCGCTGGAGTCAGACCTTCTCAACGGAAGGACATCGGGCTCACGGTGTTTGCGATCAAGGCTGGAGTTGGTACTGCTCACTGAAGTGGGGGACTTGTACTGGGCTTTCTTCTGCTCACTCGTGGGACTGGACACAGTGGATGCCTGGGTATGACTTTTGAGTGATGACTTGGACGTAGGTGACGTCTGGTTGCTGAGGCGAGGTTTGGACTGCGGCTGAGCTAATTGCGGCTTGGGCTGTGGCTGGGAATGCTGGGTTGGAGCCAAAGACTGAGAAGGTAATTTGGAGTTTTGGTATGATGTCTCAGTCAAGCGCGGAGACGGAGGTTGAGTTTTGTTCGATTGTGCAGGAGCTTTGTTCCGATCTAGGCTAGAAGACCTGTTGTGGTATGGTGTGGAGACAGTGGATGTGGACTGAGTTCCGGTCTCAGCAAGAGAAAGCGGCCTTGAAGGTAGACTGTTAAAGTTCAGAGAATTGGTCTCTGGATCATAGGGCTGCAATATCTCGGGATGCCTCTGAAAGTTCAGAAGGGCTTGCGCTTTCCTTGCTTGTGTATCTGCGGAGCCATTTTGAGAGGCAGCGTACTGCATCATCTGAGATCTATACTCCTCAAAGGGGCTCTTGGTCCCACCCTCCTTGTCTCCTCGAAATTCATACTCATGGTAGTTTTCAATAAAAGAGCCTTCTGTTTCAATGTAGCCATTGCTATCGGGGTCAATAAAGGGCTGAGGACCTCTGTCCTGGTTATTCAGAACCACATAGGGATGTCCATCTATACCCTGGACTCTGATGCTCAGACCGTATGTCCCGCCATTGCTGTGGGGTCGAGAGGAGCGAGATGCTTGGGTGTAACTCTGCTGGGGTCCACTAGTAGGAATGCCCGTCACTCTGTAGGACTCCATCAGGAATGCAGAAGGAAAATAAATCCCTCTCCCTGGATCAGGCGCCCTTCCTCTAGAAGAATTAGAGAGAGTCTATTAGGTGGAAATGAGAGACTGTTTAATTCAATGTTTTTTTTTCTTGCTCCACAGCCAGACACTCATGGAGCATTAGCTGAATTTAATTATTCGTGTTTTCCATTCTGGAAAGAGTGTTACTTCCCTGAAAATCTGTGACTCAACATGAGCCACATGGGACCAGGTACACTTTAACAAAGGGTTTGCATATCTGTGACTAACACGCTTGCTATGAAACAATGACTATAGTTATCAGGTCTGAAAAGAACAGATTGTACCGGACAAAAAAGGATAACACACTGATATTAGTTCATGTGTGTACAGTAAAAAATGTAAAATCTGTTTCCCTTGTCATTTACAATAAGGGACAAGTTTGCAAACATTTACAAATGAGCATAAGGAGTAACAAAAATACTGTAATAAAAAAACAAAAGGATGTTGCTCAGAAAAATGTATGCCTGTAAAGACTGAAACAGACAAAGGCATCAGCACGCACCACATGTTGCTGTGGACAATGGCCTTCAGCAAGTTCCTGTTTGTCTTGCTGATAATGTGATGGACACCTGATGCAACAATATAAAGACGATGGGCCTGGAAGAGGGCTCTGATAAGGATGACAACAAAGGCCAAGGCAGGATACGTCACACTATGGGTTTAACAGGCCAGGACAGACTAATGGCCGACACCCTTTGTTTCAAATCTGTACATTGAGCAAGTGGGTGGTCAATGGAGGATGTTTACTGTAAAGCTAAATCTTATAATGGACGGGTCAAGAATCACACCCACATCAGCAAGCACTTGGTGACGGCAACAAAGGAAAAACTCCCTCTAAGAAAAAAACCTCGCAGAGAAACCGGGCTTTGTCCGCCAAGTTGTCCAACTGTCTTCCTTGGCTGATAGATTTGAGAAGGAGAGACAGAATAGAGGACCAGAGGATGGCTAGAGGGATAAAACAAGACTGAGTGGTTGAGCAGCAATCAAACAAATAAAGTTTCTATGTGCTTTTTATATATAAAAGTATGCGTCGCTGTATTGGCATCCTCCACAAGTACCTAATACCTTAAAATAAGGCCGGTATCAGCCCGTACTCATCCATCCTTAATAATCTCAGTTAACCCATTTATTGTATTTCCCATAATATGATAGCATTAAAAAAAACATGATATTTTTAGACAACTTTGTACAGTTTGGTTGAACATTTTGATGATTAAACATACAAGGTTTAATTTGGTTTTGGGTCATGTGCCCATTTTCGCACGAGCGCTACAGAAATTTTGAGACGGTTTTGTGTTTAAGTGCGTTTTTAAAATCTGAAGTATGTGGAATGGGTAAATCAGTTTTTACCAAATACGAAAGGTAGAAAAGACAGAAAAATGAAAGTTGTAATGCCCTAAGAATAAAAGCTAGTAGCACCAAATGTTTGTGCTAGATGTTGTTCTGCCTTCACCACAGGGCCCAGGTTAGGGTGTCAAATCCTTGCTTTTGATCTGACAGAGCACAATTTTATCTCCCCGTGGGAATTCCTTGTGAAGTGTGAGGAGGCCTGACCATGCTGATAACCTGCTAAACCCACATGAGGAAAACAAAAGCTCTATAATCGGCGCCATTTGGAGTAGAACGTCAAAAGAAAGTAGAGCTAAATCACTTAAGACCATGGACCAGCAGGGATTTACACTCTGGGAAAATATTAAAAACTTACGTAACCTCATTGAGACTTGCTTATTGGCAGAGGTGGCAAACGTAGAGATCTGCTTAATTACACGCAGTGAGAAAGTACTTTTACTTCGTTACTTCCCACCACCATTGTGAGTGTAAAAATAAAAAAATATAAGTATTATGTTAGGCAGAAACTCTTAAGTCAAACAGTACATAAATGAGTATTATTTTGATAGCTACCAACAATTCCCACGACTGACGGACGCACTTGGAGCACATCGCTACTGGGTGCAACAGGTGGCTCAAAAGTACTCGGAGAACTAACTGCTATTGAGCTAGTTTTAAAAAATGCCATTAACGGCATCGAAAGTGAGCGAAACTGCTCGAAATTGCCTTTTGATGCGACTTGTTGATTTTGTTCGCCCTCAACAAACGAGTAGGAACATCATTGGAAAGCATTAGCTTACTTACCACTCGCAGTCGTCCGTCCGAAACTCCTTTTGCCTTTAATAACTATAAAAATATCGTTATTCAATATCTATGTGGAAAGCGAAGTTGCCGTTTTGTCAACTTTTGTTTATCGCAGTGCTGCTTACTGAAGGAGATAGATTGAGGAGGAGGACGCTTGCAGCTTCGAAACCGGCCCGCCCCGCCTGCAGAAAGGAGCGCACCGACCCGCCCACCGGGGTCCCTGAAGCAGGCCGGTGGTCCAAGAGCACCACCACAAACTGGACCGACTGGACCAGCCTGGATACATGAAACCATATTTAATACTTTACATGACAGTTACATTTAGTAAACTTTTCAAAACTGGACTCATAAGTGGATTGGCCCATTTTTCACCCCTCACGTAATACACTCAACAAACGTTTGTTGAGTGTATTACGTGTTATACGTAAACCTGTACATTTCAGTTTTGTGATTTTAAAACTATTGCATCATTAAGATGAATTGTGACAATTGCATCGAAATTAAATCAGTTAAAATCACAATTCAATTCTTGTTGGTGTGACAGCCTGAAAGTTTTTGATGGAGCTTCGGCAAATCTTTAAATTCGACAGCGCCATCTTGTGGAGCAAAATGTAACTTGATGAATGTAATAGAATTTCAATATTGCACACAGAAGATACACAGCGATTAATAAAACTGTATAAATAACAATTTTAAAATATATTTATTTTATTTTTGTGACAGTCATCTACTAGTCATCGTCACCATGACCATCATTAATCACCAGTCTATGAATATAACTAAAATATGATGGCAATAAAAATAAAAAGAATACATACATACAAATATTTACATTATTTATTTATTTAATTATTTATATAGTTATTATTTCTACTTTGAAAAACAAAATCTATTTTTAATGCTATAATTTGAAGCACTAACTCTTGTTTAAAACTCTAATTTGAAACCCTAATCCAAGTTCAAACCCCTTCTTTGAAACCACAACTCTACTTTAAAACCCTTCTTTGAAACCGTGTTTGGAACAGATTGGCGGTTTTTTTAAATTGATGCACATTTCCCGCCTGTAATTCACAATGGGAGTGATGTGCTTTGAATGCTTCCCCCAGTCGTTGGATGCAGGGCCACTGTCTATTTGGCCCCACCCTCTCTCTGCACACCCCTTCTGTGTTTGCATTGGTTTCAATAAAAGTTTCTTGGTCCAGAGAAAAGTTTTTGGGTCAGTGTGTGGGGGGGGGGGAGGTCTGTGTGTGCGTGCGTGTCTGATTCCCATCTGGGTTTTTGGGCGTGTCAGGTTTTTTGGGGGATGCCCAGGACTAAGCATTGGAATTTTTTTATTGGGGGGGGTTGGATGGATGGATGGATGGATGGATGGATGGATGGATGGATAGATGGATGGATGGATGGATGGATGGATGGATGGATGGATGGATGGATGGATGGATGGATGGATGGATGGATGGATGGATGGATGGATGGATGGATGGATGGATGGATGGATGGATGGATGGATGGATGGATGGATGGATGGATGGATGGATGGATGGATGGATCGACTTCGAGCATAAAATAATGAGTGCCCAAAACCTGTTAAGTCCTGAGATGCAAGTAATGAAATGAAACAAAGCAGCAGTAATGTAAACAAGTGCACTCAGCGTAGGGAGCCGCCGACTTTTTAGTCTGCTCGGAGAGCGTCAACCGAGGGCTTTTTGGCCCATCGGTTGCAACAGGAAGTCAGCCTGCACACACGGTGGTCTTGCACATCCGGTCCAACACTTTTACATGCTCTCCCAGAAGAAGTTTTGAAAAGTGACGGCAGTGATTAACGCGTGGAGCCTCGGAGAGCGGATGTGGTCTCGCAGACCTCGGAGAACACGAGGGGCGCTCACATCTGGAAAGTCATCATTCCGTGCAGATGCGCCAGCGACTCGTGATTTACGACGCTGGCGGCGGGTGCACTTCCAGGTTTTGGGGAGCGGCATTTTCATCAGCCTTTCGGGATGCATCCATCTCCGTCCGTCACATGCCATACTGGAGTGGCAGGTTGCACTCGGAAGCTTGACAATTTACGCAATGCCACAAGATGAAAAGCAAAATACAAAAAAAGAATAAACCTTGGGATAAAACAATAAAGACTGATGACTTATTTAAGATTTTTTTTTCTTGTGTGAGAGTTTGGCTAGGAGTGACTTCTTTTCCTGTGATATTTGTGTGTGCGCGTGTGTGTGTGCGAGAGAGATTTCTGAGGTTTTTTTTTTTATGAGGCTTTTGGTTAAAATGTTACTTTTTGTGAAAGAGCCAGAGAGAGATTTTTGAGTTTTTTTATGACA
Source organism: Syngnathus floridae (assembly GCF_059516105.1). Taxonomy (NCBI): domain Eukaryota; kingdom Metazoa; phylum Chordata; class Actinopteri; order Syngnathiformes; family Syngnathidae; genus Syngnathus; species Syngnathus floridae. Next base: position 12,984,174 of record NC_142415.1, read on the forward strand.
TTTTTGGTAGAAATATGACTATTTTTGTGAAACTTCTCAGGTTTTTTGATATTAAGCCTTAATAATTGGCAAAATGAGAGAATATGACCTCTCGTATGTCAAAATCCTCTAAACACACATCATCAATAATATCCTGTTCACTTCCAATTGTTCCTTTTGGGTCTCTCATATCCACATTTAGCCAATTGAAAACTAAATATTAAAAAATATTATTTTGAACAGTTATACTTTAATAAAACAAGTTTCTAGAATTGAACATTTCATTTATTTTGTTGATGTGTAGTTTTTACCAGACTATACGGTTTATTAATTTTTGATGAGCAATAGTAGTACATATAAATGAAATAAACAGCCAAACAACTCAAGTTTATAAAAGATGGCACATTTATTGTAACATAAATGTTATATACATAACGTTTTTCTGTTGAAAAAAGACAGAAAACTGTAATTCTCATTGCCGCATTTTTGAGATGTGCACTGACAACATGTTTGAAGTTTTGACACAAATGTCAACCACGAGAGACTTGCAAATGGACGCTGACATTTCCGGTACGACTGAAACAGGTTATGGTTAAGTAACCGTGTACATTTTACTACCTAATATAGTAAAATAAAGTAAGAAACTTTTTACTCAAAACTTTGCTTTCAAAAATCTAGAAAGAGTAATATTTAGAATTCAAGAAATATTCTTAAAGTATTATTGTATAAAAGACTAACTACAGTGAAAAATAAGCCAAACGTTTTTTTTTTTTAAACCGCTTTCCTTTTGATTTTCCTTTTTCTATATTACACAAGGGAAAAGCATGTGGAAATACAGCAACTTGGCAAAGAAATACGAAGAGGAACATATGATATGAAGGAAATGGAGCAGGAAGTCACATGGATCGTTAGCGCTAACGTTATGAATACACGTGTGAATACTGTCATGAGCAACAAGGCCACATACCGACCGAGAAAACACCCCCCACACACAAAAGACAAACTAAAACTGCTCAATGATTGATTCCGAATGTAAACTTTTACTTTGAGTCTAATGGAAGTCCCTTTTTTTTTGCACTAAAGTCTCAGGAGACAATATACAGACAACTAAATGGAATATAAAGCAGGGACCAAAGACTTAAAAAACATGCACACCAAAACATAAATAAAGCCATAGCCAAAGAGAAATCTACTCTTTTGTTCATTGTTGTGCTACAATTCAACAAAATTACATTTTTTCAAATATATGTTCAGCAAAGTGTGAAATATCAAGTCGGGCTTATTTTATTAGGATTGAGCACAATATAACGGAAAGCTGAAAGAAATGACGACACAAAAGTATACCTTCTTTTTTGTATTGAGAAACAAAGGCATAATGTAATCAGTCCAGGAAAAAAAAAGTGGTCGGCGTTATTTGTTTTAAAGCAATATAACAAATTGAAAACAGAACGTTAAGTGTCAAACTACATGTAACAGTACTCTGGCTAAAGGAAGCTCCTTTAGTTAAGACACTACAAATAGGCAGGGAATGCGAAGATTTGTTGTGTTTATTGTATTCTTAGCATTTTAAACCTATTACAATGTCAAATAAAATGTTCTAGTCAAACTTGAGTTTGTTTTGTGAACAAAGCATGACTGAAACTAAATGAACACAAACGTTTGCTAAGTACATGCGCTTAATGGGAGAATAAAAAAATCAATATAACTATAAATAGATTTTTGTTTCTGGGGGGGGCAGTTAGTGTTTTGTTTTATTTTTTAAACATGCGTTACAAACGGCCAATAAATTGCTGGCTGTGTTCGGAATCGTCCCTACTCCATTTCTAATCACCATCTAGTGGTGGTTTGACATACGTTTGATTTTGTTTTGTTTTTTAGAACGAGGCACTCACTGTTTAGCCGTCTTTTTGTTTTGGCCTGCGAAGAAACATTTGAAATACAAGCATTGGCTGATGACTGTGAGCTCTATTTAATTCATGCTTCTGTACTGTTTAAAGAACCACGTAACTTTGTCTTAACGTTCGCTAACTCAATGCTAAGACGCAGTTAGTTATATCCCTTAAAGCAACAGCTATACTCACAGGCATCTATTCTTTTTCCTCTGTGAAATGCCTAAAAGCATAGTTGCTCATGTCGTATTTGAAAGTTTTCAGAAAACAAACAAACAATGAAAACAAACAAAAAACAAATACATTGGTACATTTTAAAGATTTTGGAAAACAAAGTTATGAATGACTCAGGCAATGATGCAACTAGGCTAACAATAAAGTGAACTAACGAGTGCACTTTTAACATTCAAATGAAAAAAATTTTTGAACCCTACTCGGGTGCGCAAATGTTGGCTACCGGATCAACAGATGTCAACTGGTGGAACCTCCGCAATAAATATTGAACAAATAAATAAATTATAATAAGAATGTGGAATTTACGGTCAATTTTACAATACAAATTTAAGCAATTTATCTCCATTTAATGACACTAAATTGGAAACTCAAGGATTGGATTTGAAATCAAGTCCTGAAACTTTTCTGACAGTTCTTTTGAAGCTGCACTGTGGGATACATTAAACGGGGGAGAATTTATGCTCACTAGATATTCGGAAAGCACTACAAATAAAGAGCATTAAATAGTGCATAGGGAGTGATTTCGAACACAGCCAATCTCACTTTTTCCCTCATTTCATCTTTTTGCTTTTGTTTGTATCAACACGGGCAAACTATGGGTTAAACTGAAAACGGTATACATTTTCCCTTAAGACATACACTTTGAGCTCATGGGCGCAATAAATAGAAGGAGAACAAAAATAAAAGTTGCTGTTACAATGCATTCGTCAATTCAGTTTAGGCACGAGGCAACCTCCACATAGAGTCGGAGGAGATTGCGAAGTCTGATTGTTCAGAAGCGACACGCTTCTTGCAGATCTGCGTGATATGTGCTCGAGATTCTTCTCGCTTTTTGGGGGAGAAATTTGCGGACGGAGTACCGCGCGGGCTCCTTGTCAGTCTCTGGACTGGATAGCGTTAGTCGTGTGATTTTGGCTTCTGGTGGTCTATTCTCCTCTGCAAGGTGGCGAGAAGTCAGAGGAGTGGCCATCTCAGAGGGGACAAAATGTTCTGCAAGTTTGATCTGTCACAGACAAGATAAATTGGATCATCAGAGGAGGCGCTATGACGTCATAGAAAATGTCAAACACATTTGTAGTTGATGCAGAAAGTGAACACACATACTGCTTCAATGCTCTGACCATAGTGCCTCGGACTAGGGGAACTGGCGAAGAAAGAAAATACTGGTGGTAGTGCCATATTTAAAAGAAAAAAAAAAAAATTAAATATGGTGACCAGTGTAATTAGACTGACAGAAATACAGAGGTAGAGACAGAGAGGGGATTGAGAGCGAGATAAAGATTTCGTGATACTGATAACGAGAACATGATAAGAGGCAGACCAAAAACAGACACAAAGCTATAGAGATAGAATTGGAGCGCTAGAGCCACAGAGTGAAAGAGATGAAGAAAAAAAAGAGACAGCGAGAGAGATACTTATAAAGATTCTGTAGATAGATACTCCACAGAGAGCTATAGAGCAATAAAAATAGAGATAGAGTGAGAGAGAGACAAACAGAGAGCTGGAGGGCTATGCCAGTACTGTAGATACTGTACATATACTGATAGAGATAGCTAGAGAAATATATACAGGTATAGAAAGCGACAGAGATAGACACTGTCGATAGATTTAGAACGAGTCATAGCTAGCTTGCTACGTAAGGAAATCAGATCACTGCAGTCAATTTTTCGCACATTCACTTTCTCTATCCACTGTGATGTGCACTTTCATGATTCCTCGCGCGCCACCTCTCGAGATGTTCAATCAGACCCTCAATCAAAAAAAGAAATGAATTGGCAAGCAGTTGAATTGTTGATTCATTTGGTGATTCATCAAATAGAGTGGCCCAACGTTACCTAGTCCTACTGTAGCTTGTCCAATGTGAAGGGCCTCTGTTATGTTTTGCTGCCATTTTATATAACATGACACACACTAAGTTTGGCTTTTGGACTGTTGGTGAAAAAGATGAGAGAAGGACCTTTACATTTTGTCAGCACATCATGAAAAGATGGCTTGGCTACACAGTGAGGTGTACCTGTCTGGGCCTCAGAGGTGGCCGATGGGGTTGGATGTGTCAGTCAAGCTCGGGTGGACCCCCGTGTGACCTTGTTGGCCGTCACCGGAACCGCCCGACACTTTTTCCTCCTCCCTTCTCTTTAGGCAGGCCGCTTTGGGGTTAAGATTCCGCTCTGTAGGGCCGGACGGACAAAATCATATGAAGTTATGATATAAGTTATGATATATAGCTTAATAGTTACACAATTAAAAAAAAGCAGTGTCATTTGGAAGAGGCTTTGAACACACACCTCTAACTTGCTGCTCCAAACTGAGGATGACTGCCACGGCCTGGTGGAGGATGAGCAGTTTGGTTTGAGGCTTCTCGCTCTTCAGGTGTAGCTGGCACATTCGACCCAGCTCCTTGAAGGCCTCGTTGATGTCCCGCACCCGCAATCGCTCCCGGGCGTTGTTGGCCATCCTCCGCTCTCGTTCACGCTCCGCTTTCTGTTCTGGATTCAGGTCTTCGTCCTCGGTCAGACTGCGTGGGTACAAGAAAACACTTTTGCAATATTTACTGGTGTTTAACATATTTTGATTCATTCCTGTTCTGTTGTCTTCACAAAACCAAGAAAAAGCACCACATGAAATCCTGACGCCTGTACCTTGTGCGCGTGCCAGCGCGCGGTGTTTTCAAGCTGTCGCTTTCATCATCCGACTTGTCATCGCCCGAGAGGGAATCGTTCATGTCATCCTTGTCTTGCCTCTCTACCTTCAGCGCCAAAGTGGTAGCTACCTGACTGGCCAAGCCTGGAGGAGGCGAAAAAAAACCAAGTTAAGGTAAGCTGGCTATCAGCCATAACATGGGTCAAGAAGAAGCACGGGGGAGCGTCAGACCTCGGAATGCTTCCACTTGATGGTTGAGTTCTGTGCTGGACGTGGAGCCGGTGCTTGGCAGGCCTCCGTGGCTGTTCAGACTAGCCGTGTCGTCAGCATGGGAAGAACCCTGCCACAAAAACAGGAGGTGCATTGTCAAGACGGGAAGTTGACATCCTTTGCAAATGAAACAACAGCAAGACCAAGCAGCAAGAAAGAAACAGCTAGATCGTGTGGAAAAAGTTCAAAGATGGAAAAAAAAAAAGTCGTAAAATGCTGCCTTGAAACATGCATTCATTTTTGGGAGAGAAAATAAACATGTCAACTTGGTACAAAACAGGACAAGTTGATGAGTCATTTACCATTCCAAACAGTATGAGACACAGTTTACTCATGACTCTCTGTAACCGCAACTAAGATTCTTTTTCATGTCGAAAAGTAGACTATTTTTAGAATTCTTTGGTGTTCACTTTCAAAAGACATCAAGCTAAACTGAATCCCCGGTTGTGGCATAAAAACTAGTACACAGTACCACCATCCCCATTCTTTCAGATGTTCACCACATGCTTTTTTTTTTTTTTTTGGTCCAATTCTCTTTCTACCTCCAAAAGAAGACAGAGAAAGTGTCACAGAGGTTGGAGGGTATCTCCCTGCTTTCCAGCCCAAATGTTTATTGATGTAATCCCCTGTCACTGTTGGCCTTGGTTAACCTCGTAACCCTCCCCTTCTTCGGCGCTACACTAATCGTTGCTGTGCTCTCAACAGGTGCCCTCACAAGTCTTTGTGCACGGGAGGACGAGGAGGAGGAGGGGAATGCCGGGGTTCTGGCAAGAAAAGAAGGCTGCCATTTTCATGGCTGGGCCTGATTATCATACAGCTGAGGAGGCACGGGGTGAAGACACACGTTTCCAACCATTCACATTTCCTTGCTTGTTAAAAAGAAGCGATGAAAAGGGGGACAAAAAGGGGGGAGGTGGGCTGCCATGCAGACTAAAAGCCCGTGGCTGTGTCGAGGCTGGTGAGCCTGTTGGAGGGGAGCTCTCCCCACACAGGAAGCACTGTCTTACTGCAAACACAGTATGGTCTATCTGGCAGTCACAGTCGCTTAACATTACTGCCGCGGCATGGTGCTCGATAACAAACACGACAAAATCAATTGAGGAACGAGACATTTCATGTATGGGTGGCGCAAATAGTATTAAAAGAGACAACAACATGAGGTCTGGTTGAAACGATACATTGTTGCGGAATTTCCAAAGAATACTTTTCAGTGAAGCCGCTTTGTATTTTGTTGGAACATTCCCAATTATTTATATTTTCTACAGTGCTCTTTACTGTGGGGTACTCAAAAATGCTCTGATACTACAAAACAGATACTATTTTATCAGGCTGACATAAGTGATTTGAATGAAGAAATTAAAATCTTTAAAATCTTTCCACCTTTCTTGTTCAAGAAAATATTGTAACCAGTAATTACACTTATGGAAAATATGTCACGCATATAGTATGTGTGTGGTGTGTGTTTTTGTCACATGGTGATGGAGTGTTTCTGAACAGGTGGCAGTAGTTAGATGTAAAAAAAAAAATGATGCTTTTGTTTCCCAGATGTATTTGAAACACATTATCTTGATTATGGAGACAGAAAAATGCACATCTTTAATCGGGTCTTTGTACCATCGCTGTGGTCCGACTGGAAGCCAACGCTGAGGCAGGGAAACTTGCTCCGATGGCTGCCAGTTGTCCATTTTGTGCCTGGCCCAGTAGACTGTGGATGTCGCTGGGCAGACTGGCGGTGGAGCCCACGGCGTGGTTTCTCAGAACAAGGATTGCATCATCTAGCCGGTCAAGACGGTCCTCCATTCGCGACTGAGGGATTGCAGAGTGGAGGGTCAGGGGGGGAGGGAGGAGTGGGTTGGGGGGAACGACAGAGCAGCTTAGTATAAGCACATTAGGACGGAAAAATTGAAAACACTGATTGGATGGCGTGGATTTGAAAAGTGAAGATAAAGGAAATTCAAAGGCATCATCACAAGAGGCTCCAAACATCAACAAAAATACATACAGTTGTTTGTTTGAAAGTGAATAGCAGTCACATGGAGTGGATTAACATCTGCACTGAAGCAGATTGTGGCAAGCTAATAACACAACCTAACAATGGCAACATAAACTGAGTCCAAAATAAAAATAACGATTGAATGTCGAGGTCATGAGAGCAACCAAAAAGTGGACAATGACTTATGGAACACGTTATAGATAAAGAGCTGGATCTAAAGTACCTCACAGACATCTTTTAAGAAAGACATGGCATCCTGAAGATGCTCATGTAACTGCTGCTGAACTCTGTTTTTCTGTCAAAGTCCAAAGAAATAAGAAGAGGATTAAGAAAGAGCCGAGATTCATTGAGAGAACAAGAAAGAAAGAGAGAGAGAGAGAGAGAGAGAGAGAGTTTGAGAAGAAAAAGGATTTGCAGACCGGCAAACATCTGCTGACTAATCAGTCTGTGAGGATGAAAGTGTTTTGTTGTGTGCTATCTTAGTACATCTTATGACATTAATGGTTACTTCTTTCATCTTGAGCATAAAAGTATATTCACAATTTCAATATAAAACAGTGTGTGGGGTTTCTGCAGCTCGTTTTCAAACCCTTTGGCCATGGGTTTTACTGCGATTAAGAATTTTGATTGCAACACCACAGGGACTGCCAATCAAAAAGGCACAACCACTTCTTGCTGGACAAACGTGGTATGTTTTTGTGGTTCAATAAAAACTGCACAGTAGCATGAAAACATAACAGGGCCGCGGTCTTTCTATTGCAGCGCACCAGTCGATGTGTAAAGTATCTCACCTTTCATTGGGAGCTCTTGGAATGAAATTGCTGCAATGCCTCTATTACAGACTTCAAATGAAAACGCTTTATACATATACTTCTATGACACGTGGGGCAAGTGGAAACCTGCTGGCTAACTCATTGTGTAAAATGACCGAGAGTGTCTCAATCCATCAGCTATTAGTCACTTTATCTGTGATGAAATCCTCAAGTGGCATGTTTAGACAGTTGCTCCAAAGTCATGGGGGCTTTCCAAACTCCACAGGCAATTATAACTTTGGCTACTTGGAAAATCTGACTCCTACTTTTATTTTGCATGGATTGAGGCAATGTCTCTATGGGTGAAATTAAATCTGCAGCATGGCAGCAAAGGAATCTGGGAGAAGTGGCTCTGCATACAGCTGCTCGCAGCCCCTTGAACTAACCCCATCCCCCCCAAGTGTCAATCCTGGAGCAGGAGACAGATGGCAAGTCCTAGGGGACAGGTATTGTTCAGTTATCCTTGACCTTTCACTTAATCCTCTGCAAACATTTGCGGGAACCTCATTGTCATGATAACGCCACCAAAGTGAGCATCCATATAGGCCGACAAAAGACAAACGCTTACCAGTGAGTGAAGGGAGTTCTCATAATTTGGAGAAGACGGGGTCTGTCCACTGGGACGCGGCCACTGGTTGGTACCTGAGCAAGAAGACAAAGGTGCACTGTTGACACGTGATGCTGCTTTCGTTCCATATCAACACGGATGATAGCCGCATTATGCCTCACTGACTACAGACACCGGCAACAGCAAACTGTCATAACACGCTGACAAGCCAATTTACTGGCGTCAGGGGATATTTTTATCATTAAGGATGAGATTACATCATTTCCTGACGTCTGAGCGGCATCCTGACACGCGAGCTGGCTGGGAGTTTGTCTAACGCCCCCGTTTCCATATCCTGCATCTCTGGCTTGTTGAGACAATTAAGGAAAAGAACATTAAAAGTGAATCCGCTCTTTGGTCATATGTGATTTTTGTCTTGCTTTGTGTCTAATGTTCCAAATAGATTTTCCTTTTTTTTCCTTGGGCACAATAAGCCAAGCAAAATACTTGTTGTAATTTGCAATCATAACCACAATTGACTTTGACAACTTTTCCAGGTTATTTGCAAGAAATATTGCCTGCTGTAATTTCCAGGTCTGTGATGTCTGATGGAGGATTGCCAAACCAAGTCATTCATTTATATTACGGTAAGCATGACGTTAGAGATCAGGCAGGGCTTTTCTTTTCTTTTTTTTCTCTCATGGAGAAAATAAAGTGTTTCACCTCAACAGATTGATTCACTAAACACTAAAATGGGGGATAACAACTGCCAATGACAAAAGGAACTTTGGGAAAGAGAGGGGACAAAGAGTTCCATACAATGAAGGTTTGGTATTAAACATACCACAAAAGAAAAAGAAAAAAAAAATTGTTTTCCTCCAATTGTTCCAGTGAATGTCACTCTTCATACGTAGCTTTCTGTCATCACTTGGCATAAAAGACTCCAGACTTCAGAAGAAAGGATGAAAAGAACTTGAATTTAGCCCCATCTTGTTGCCAGATGAGTAAGACATGAACTTCACATGCCTCCCCTGCCTGCTGGCTATAAATAATACATACGCACATATATACGGGAAAACCGCCAGGGCTAATTGCTAAAACATCTAATGAGTAATGATGAATGGCGTTTGCACTTAAATTGTGTCTGGAGTTGTACTAAATCATTCTGTTACTCATCTCACAAAATGCATTTCTTCATTTGACTATCCAGGATGGAACATTTCTGAACTTCTTTTTGGGCTCCATACTTTTGGGTAGCCAGATTAAAAAAAAGGGTTCTTGCAGCTCTGTGTGTGTGTGTGCATGTGTGAGGGTTGTGTGTTGGTGGAACAGCTGTCCACGGGGCAGGGCAACAGCTGAGGATGAGGGGAGCATAGGTAGAGACAGCTGTCAGCAGTCCATTACCATACTTGACACAACTGTCCATTAAAATAACACACTGGGCTTTCCTGCTTGGTGTCTCCCTCTCCTTTTTTCCCGCATTAGTGCCTTAATATGTCTGCAAGGATCCATGCCAGTCTTTTAAATGCTTTTAAATGTCAAGAAGTCAGACATGGGCTACAAAAGTCTCCTAGAATTAAAAATAATAATAATGGGGATATTAAAAGTGTAACAAAATCTTCGCTCAAAAATAGAGGCGTATTATTAAAACTACGCAAAGACCCACAAGCCACTTTCTAAAATGCTACACAATGTTCTGCTCAGTCGAACACAAAAAAGAAAAAAAGCTTTTCATCGATGTAATTCAAAACCACTTCAAACAAATCTTTTTTTTTTTAAATCCTTAAGCAGCTCAAAAGCCCTAGCCTCAGTCACTTTCAATTCCATTGTTGTTCCGGGGCTTGTCATTAAATATTTCAATCACTTCCAAAAAAAAAAAGAAATATTATATAAACAGATGCGTGTCAGCAAGCCATAGATTCATGAGCGTCAAAGCTCTGGGCAAAAGATGGGACGAGAATTTCCGTCACACTGTGAAGCTGTGTGGGTTGTGCGACTATAAAAGATAGTGGACACGGAAAGTCAGGTACTGATTTAAGATGCGCTGTCGCTGTTGTCAACTTTGCACAAATTGCATCGCATGAGGTTTCGGCAAGAGATGCGCCAGCAAGAAGTGAAAGTAGCTGCTCACTCAAACTGCTGGATACCTTCTAATCTCTTTGTTGCATTCATTCACAAACATTTGAAAACTGAGAAATGTTTCCATGGATAAACCCTGGATAACAGAAGTGGATTCACTCAGACAGCTAACTTGTGAAGAAAGCTTTATATTTATTCTAGGTTCCTGTCGGCCACAGCGATGGAACTGCTGCCTACCTTCTTTTTAGCCTGTGTACACGAGCTCCTACGAGGAGAATTGAGTTTTTACCTGGTCTTCCAGACGGGTTGCTGGCAGACGTTACCACAGTCCCTGCTGAGCCAGCAGCGCCTGCTGTGGCTGTGAGAGGTGAAGGGGAACCCACAGGCGTGGACGGATTGGAAGGAAAACTGCTGCTCGTGTGGTCAGGTGAGTAAATCTGTGAGAGCAGACAGAATGCGGCGTCAGACGTCCAAGAGGACAATCGCTTTGATTACAATCGCTTGTTGCCCTGTACTTTTTACATCTATCTACCTATATCAAGTGTTGGAAAACCTTGATTTCATGTTAAGGTTTTAGATCAGGACTAGCCAAAATATGGCTCGGGGGCCACATCCACCCCACCCGCAGTCTCTGGACGGCCCTCACAGTAATCATGTAGCCAAAGTAAAATGTAAAATATACTGTGTTCTTATATTTTGAAGACGCTTATAGATGTTGTGGATTCCCACCACTATTACTGAACCATTACTTCCAAAAAAGAGACTGGGAAAAATGATAACAGTTTAGCAACATTCGTATTTCCTGCATGGTGGGAAAAAAGATTTTTCTGTAAGCAATTTTACAGTTTCATATACTGTACATATTAAGTGTGTTAGAAGTCATCAATGTATCAATCATATTATACTTCCCGCTAAACAATATTTGGGAGTCTTGACGAGGAACGGCAAATATCATTTGGTGGTTGGCACACAATATATTTGTAAATATGTAATTTTGACCTACCACATGTACACGTAGCAAGTTAAGTGAAACAAGACATACATATACAAAGTTAAGGATAACATCCAACATGTTATCCTTAACTTTTTGAGCCACGTAAAGTGTTTCTCAAATGGCCTCTTTGCAAAATTAATTGTCCATCCGCATTTTAAAGAATAGAACAAATGCCCTTATGCTCGTCTACGTGACTTAATGTATCTGGTTACCATTTATTGACAATAAAAAACAATTAGCAGTAACAGTCATGTATCTGAGGCTCCCATTTGGGTTTCACTGAGGACAACGAGTTTTACGATAATGCCAATTACAAGGGAAGGAGATTGTCTCTTCAACTCCCACAGGGATTTCATTTGTGTAAGCAACTGCTGGATTAAAGCACAATCACTTCCCCGATTTTTTCCCTTTTAATCAGCGGATATTGTGCCGTAATGGAACATGTCTCTGAGAAAAGGGCGCTAGAAATGGATCCACTCTAATTAGCAGGAAAAAGGAGCAGATAGACACAGATTTCCTCGCTAAGTAATGATCAAATTGAGCTGGCAGGAAACTGTTTGACTTCTTTGGTGATGATAGAATGTCCTCATTAATAATCTCCTTATTCAATCTTGATCTTGGGCTTTACGTTTTCAATCAACTTGGAGTATCAGGCAAGTGTATCACTGAGCATGGAAGAAAAGGGAGGGGGGGTGTTCAGAATAGCTATTTAAGCTTTTCTACACTCGGAGAGCTACGTCTTTCTCTTTCCTCTACACTCAGACACGCAATTCAGTGGAATACTAAGACGGATTAATAATGCGGTCATCACTGTGTCAGATACAAACAAGACTCAACACAAATCCCCAAACATGCCTCAGTTTCACAAAAGCAAGTTGTTTATAACCGTGACTTCTGACCAAGCAATATATGGCCAAGGACGCCGTATTCAAAGTGAAACACGGTTCATTTTACTGGAACAAATGAAGCCCCGCCTCTCCATCAGTCACACTCCCGCAGGCGGCGAGGGGCCAATAAGCAGGGCCAATTTAAAAGGGCGGCGAACAAAAACTCTACAAAGGGCGGCCCGTGGAGTTGAGCCACAGCAGTTCCAAACTCCCCAGTGCCCCCACCCCCACGCTGTCCAACCGTGTCCATTTCTCTCAGCTTTGTCATGCTAATAGAATTGAGTCTCCAAATATAAAAGGCTTAATTTGTTATTACCATCCCTAAACTCAGACTTTCCATTCAGAAAAAGAAAACTGTCCAGCCTTTGCAGTGATACATGCAATGTTCATTGAAATACAAATATGTCATTTCACACATTGGGTAAGCTTATTTAATGAAAAGTAGAATTTAGGATAAAGGCTGAATTTAGTACAGGGAAAGTGCAGAAATTGCAGCAATGCATCTAAGGAGGAATTTTATCTAAATGATTAACAGAATTAGTAGCAATAATAATGTTATTTGTTTCTTCCATATTTTGTTGTTAACACCTGAGAGAGCACAGATTTGACACGACGACAAAACAATTCCACACTGAATTTTGCATCATCAAGTCTTTCGACTGCATATTTGCACAAATTTGGCAAGTATGCTTCCAGTTAAATGCACGACAGTTGTGTGGTTGCAGCTCACCGAGGCTAAAGCCTTGCCAAGTGCATCTCCGGTCTGTGAGCTTCCAGTTGCGTTCCCCCGATTTGCGGCAGCTTCCCACGTGAAGAGAAAGTGCGAGTTAGCCCGGCATTCAAACAAGCCACCGTATTTGCATTAAGAGCAGCAAGTGATAACTTACCCAGCACCCCATCTGTATTGTTGACTGTTGCAGAGACAAATGGTGAAGTGCCTGTGCTGCTTCTGTGGAAGCTGGACATGGGAGGAAGACTGGCATTGACGTCTGGGGAAGCGGAGTGTGCTGGGTAGTTCTGAGAGGGGGAAAAAAAAATAAAAAATCACATAACGCTACTTTGAAAGCGTGAAAGATGAGGTTCATCCTTCTTGTATGTGGAGCAAAGTCAAAGAAAGGGTAGAGGAGTCTACTATACAAACAAGAGGAGATCAAACACCGAGCTTAAGTAACATCCTCAGCATCTTTTCACACATATCCTCGTACTGTGGTGGCTGTGTTGAGAAAACGTGGGGGTGGAGTATAATCTGCACGCTTGCATCTGGAAATTACATAGAGATCATTGCTGCAATGAAAACCCCCGGGCCTCAAATTGATAACGAGGAATCGCGGTACTCTTGTGAGCAGCCTACCGATATATCCTGTGCAACCCTAATTGATCGGCCTGTATTGCTGCTCCCAAATATTTGGGTGTGGGATTGTCACCCGTCGATTGGCTTACCAGACGGTCGTGCGAGTGCAGGCTGCTGTAGTTTCCCGACTGTGGCATGTGAGATGAAGATCCTGGAAGCATTCCTCCATAGCCAGGCTGACTAATCCCGTTGGCTGCGTTCCAAAGGTCAGATGAACCGTGGGTACCATCTAATGACAAAATATATGGATGTGTTTATAGAGTGCATTAGAGTCCCGACACAAAGCTGTAAACCCTCAACATGGGATCATCCACAGAGCAGGGTTTTATTTTTCACTCATGGGGATGAAACTCAATCCGGGTTCTCAACGCAGCTGAGATAATAGAAAAGTGGAACAAACAACCAATTCATCTTTTATGTCTACAAAAGGCCCGGATAATGAATGCTCCAGTATGATTAAAAGGATGAGCTCAAAGAGCAATAAAACTTTACTTACCAAAAAAAGTGCTTGCAAACATATTGCTGGAGGGTTTGGGAGGAGAGTAGGAAGGCGAATCTCTGTTGAAGTCCTCTGAGTTTGGAGATGGTGCGTACACCTACGAACACATCATAAATATTAATAGGAACAAAGCAAAAGGTTGTAGGGATCTAAAGGAAAGTGTTTTGTTAACTTCCAGACAAATCAAGGTCAATTTTTCAACCTCTAAAGACAAAAACAAATTGGCTTGAGGAACAAGGGAGGATAAACTGACGACAAAATGCGTAGCACACACTTTACAGACCAATTTGTAACTGTGCTGCCATTTTACTTCCCGTGCATGACCAAGCAAGGTGCTGACTATCCAACGGCTCACAACCTATGTGATTACTCTCAACCTGTCACTGACCCAATTATGAGTAGTTATGAGCAAAAATGCGAGTTGCGAGTGCTTAGTGGTGGCAGCAAACTTCACAACAGATTATTGTAGATAACCAGTGATGTATCGCTATCATTTTGTCTGGCAATTTATATTAAAAAAAAAAAAATCTGGAGAAGCTTCATTATGCAACCAGATAGCCAAGCATAACAAAGGACTCCATCAGAGGGAAAAGTGGAAGGTCTTAGACAGGTCAAGTCAGTCATCTGACCTTAACCAAATAGAGCCTCCTGAAGAGGGGACTAAGAGGAGAAACGTCCCCAGACACAAACAAGAACCCAAAGAGGCTGCAGTAAAGGATTGGAAAAGCACTTCAAATGAAGAATGCATCAGGCTTGATGCAATTCAAAATATTAAATGTTATTCACTTTAATTGTATAATGTCTGTACTTACATTACTTTCAATCTGTTGAAAAGTGGGTGCTTCAAACAAAAGGTGCTCTGTCTAGAGTTGTCTAACACATCTAGATGTAAATACCCTGAAATAAAAGCTGGATTTTTAAAAGTTTGTCTCATATGAATCTTTTGATCTGAAATCCAAATATCCCCAGTATGTAAAGGAATTGACCTTGCGCATGTATACACCAATATATTTTTTTAATGATTTGCCCTGGAGCTCTGTTGCTCCAAATGCAAATATCTGCATCCACTTTAATGACAAGCAAGCAATCAAGCTCATGTAACACCAAACAGCAGTATTTGCATTTTAGATCAGCACAGTCTCTAATGGTGGTATAATGATAGCCGCGCACACTTGCGCACTCTAAATGACTGTGGCAAATGATCACATTCCCGAGAGGCAAAAATTCAAATAAACGCTACAAAAACTGCCTGTCTTTAGATCTGTACCTGCAAGCGGACGGTGTACCCAAACGAGAGCACAATGGGCACGCTGTTGTACAGCTACGTGCGTGCCAACTTGGTGGGAGGAGGATCAAAAGAGACTGGAGGCGAAAAACCACTGATGTGGTTTGTGACTTCATCCACTCCAGATGGAGGGAAAGAGCCTGAGTGAAAGCGGACAGAGCACATGGAAGGGGAAGAATAGATGGAAGGTTCCGACAAATTCGACTTCCCACAGAGAGCACTGGATGACCCTTATCATGTCACGCTAATCAAAGGCAGACCTTCCAGCTATATTCCACCTGCCCATTCCCAGTAAATGCCTCCCTCTCTACTCACTTGTCACGTGAATTCCTCTCTAAATGGCCTCGCATCACACTACGGACCAGATGTGTGCAGTCATACTGTATACACTAATTCTTTCATGTCCTGATGTATGTAGTGTGTCCACAGCTTAAGAAAGTGATTCACTCCATGAGGCAATTAAATCGAATCACCGAACCGCGAACAGGTATAAAAATGACTGGGGAAAAAAAAATGAAGCGAGCAGATTATATAATTGTTTCTTTTCCACTGCAGGGTGTCTCTATCCGAGCTCATTTGTTGACTGCTGTAATGTGACCATTTCAATTGAAAATAACAGGAAGAAAAATGATCACAGCAGTAAAGTGGAGACTGGGGAAGATACAACTTGTTGAGTTTTATAATTTTACATAGTGATGTAGGATCTGCTTGGCCAAATAACACGCTCCAGCACAGCAATGTTCTTCTTGGCCAGGAACTGCCAGATGCTCAGGGCATTGTGAGGCGCCATGAACTGGTCTGTCACAGCTCTTGTTCACAAGGATGGAATAAAACACCACATGATCTCTTTGTAGATCACCTAGTCCTCAATGAAGGGGAAAAGCCGTAGTTTATGTTTGAAATATATCCTCTGTTACACTAATCCTGTAACTTTTCTGACAAACCTTGCATAAACACTAGGGCAATCCATGTTAGCAAAGGATGAGCTTTTATTACTTTTGCAAGTCTTGATGCCCATAATGGTTGTTTACTTGCTGAAATGGTTTTATGAGTTGTCTGCGAATTGATGGAAAATATGCTAATTCCATACACACGCTTGCGCCTGCACAACACATGTGAAGGTGATATGTATGCAGGACACGGTTGGACCGAGAACTCCGGCTGCTTTGCTGAGCGAGCATGACTCCAGCCCGTTGCTGTCAGGGTGTGTAATTAAAGTGCTTTGGCAGGGGTGGAGCTCTCTTGGGTCCTCTGGCTTACACATGTGACTGGCGCTGATATTAGTTGTATGGAGAGCTCAGGTTAGCCTCACAAGGGAGCCCGGGCTTTTGTTCTTTGCTAGTCATTGGGCAGCATATGGCACTGGATAATGCTAATTGTTCTTTTTTTTCACCCCAGGCTAACCGGTCAAAGCATTAATAAACCATTCCAAAGACCGGCGGCCTATGGAGGAGCGTGCCCGTCTGGATTTCCTTTTACAAGACCATTAATTAAAAGCCATCATTCACACGGATAAGCAGGGTAGCACAGACATTAACCAGTCACTTCAGTGTAAATGGGGATTCATTCTTAACCCTACCTTAATGCTAACATGCAATGGCAAAATCCAAAACGATGTAGAAGTGTTGTCACGCTTCACGCAGCAGATATATTAACACAAATGCTGCAGCAACACATGTAGACAGATAATACAACAATACTAAAAGGCCTATAATTTTAATCCTCTGTGAAGAACGGCTAATATTATTGTCATAGAGAAGCTGAGAAAAATTCTATTCCAGGCCAAGGTGGCTTAGGCGCACATACCAATAAGCAACACAATGTGCATTGAAGGACAAAGTGTTTATTATTTTTTTGTTCTATTTAATGATGTAGTATAATGTTACAGGGCACTATTTCCCTCATTAAATATCATAAAATGTGTTGTTTAGGTGAGAAGTTGGAAAAGGTAATAGACTCTTCATTTCAATGGGAAAAGGGTTATACCATATACCCAGTGATCCTTCACTAATTATGAACTATGACAGGAAGGTCACAGAAATAATAAAAAGATAATTAGTAAATGATAAAACGGCTGGCCGAGCGCAGTCTTCATGTCCTGTTTTTATGATGCATGTCATTACTTGGAATCAAACCATATCTCTGGAAAATTTATGATTAGCTTTTGAATTCCTGAAGGCCTTAGTGTGCATGACACACGTTGCATCTTCTAACTGCTTCTCAGCTTCAACATTTGATACCCGCCAACAACCCCTGACTTTTTCCAAGCATAAAATCGATACTAAAATGCCTCACCGCGGGCAAATTCCATTGGCAAGAGGTTTCTGAGGGCAGATGATATTAGAAATATTTGAAGCAAAATAATTCATACTTGCCTGGTTAAGTCACAGATTCTAACAAAGCTATAACTCATGAGGTACCATTGCTATTTCTTTACATTAAACAACATCCTGCATAAACTATGTCCAAAAAAAAAATCAAATAAAGTAAATTTTGGACAAAAAGAGCAATCAATCCCTTCAATTTCAAACTCTTAACATCTATTTAGATAAACTTTAGTGACAGCAGAAACCGAATCCAATGTCAATCAACCTGCTTGTGCAACATAACATGCATACACACTTGGGGGAGCTAATGATTGCATAACCTTTGGAAACTAAAGATGGATGACAAAACAACCACTAACAGGCAACTTGTCACCACTTCGAAATTTGTAGTGAGAACGGCATCTGAAACGCATTTGCAAACAACACTAAAAATGTCCTGATATCTGCAAGGCGTTTACTTCCGAAGGAAGAAAGCTTAGTGAGCGGCTCCATCTGTACTGGTTCCGTGCCATCGGCTCACAAGTCAATGGCCCGCTGTGAATTCTCCCAGTGATCCAGATGGTGAGCCTGCTAAGCAACTCGACATGACAACAAATTCATTTTAATCGAGTTGATTCGCAGAATGAGCACCACATTTCTCATTTCCTTGCAAAGGAATCAAGGGGGGGGGGGGGGGGTATCAACAAGCGCTTTTGATCAGAGACCCATTTTGTCCACATGTTATCCATTTCCTTCCCATCGCTAACGATAACCGAAGCCTGTTAATACTTAATATGAAAAAACATCAAAGTCATCTGTGTTCATTGGGGGCACAGGAAATGCTGTCAGTGGTTCCAAGGACAGTTGAAATGGTAAGCTCAAGATGACCTTGACGACAGCAACATCAAAATAGTGTCATTCTTAGTTTCAAGATGACAGGTGGAAATCAGCAAGGTGTTATTTGCTTATGACAGGATAACAACGGAAGGATTATTACATCACTTCACCTTCACTCAATGTGCTTTCCTTTCAATTTGAAACAAATACGACAACCAATCCTGAGTGACTGAACAACTTCAGCATTCCTCGGGGTGGGGAAAAAAAAGCCTGCATGCCTTTACGAAAAGGCGTTCTGAAAGTTTGAAACAAACATATCAAAGAAGTTATTACGGAGATGTTCAGAAATCACATTAGGCTCCCTGTGGTGTCAAGAATGTCGACGTGATTAAAAGCAGATGGAAGAACAGCAAACACTGGTGCTTGAAGCTCAATCTGCAAACAGGAAAGTCGAACCTCAACAGGCAGACTCTTTTCCCTAATCATTCCCAGACTCCCACTTGTTATTATTTCAATCCAGCCTCGGAGCTCCAGCAACCAGCCAGTGAAAATAAATTGGTTCAGAAAACACCCCACAGTGTTTGATTCTTTGGGAAAAAAGTTTGGCACAACTTTTTCCCTGCATTTCACATTTGAATAGTGGAGGAAATAAGATGAAAATACTATTTCCACAAAAATGTATGATAAAATTTAGAGTCAGGCAGTTGAACAGGTCACATGCAAACTCACACACACACACTTTTTACATTAAAAAGACAACTCCGACACAGGACAGACGCAAGATGAGTGCGGTAGACACAAAACACACTTCTTCCATCTCACACACAAATTGCCCCCCAAAATTACTCACCGATTTGCCATTGTAGTAGTACATTAAAGAGTTATTTCCCATTCCAGGGACGGGATACGCGCAATACATAATAGCGTGAACAAATTCGGAAGTATATTACAACGGGACGCAAGCTCTCTGGACATACATCCAAAGCGTTCAAAAGGGACTAATAATTCTTTCAGTGCTGGCCTCCACACTGCCCACTCAGAGGAAATTTATGCAAAGCAGGACGCTACCATTGCGTGCTGAGCGGAAGGGGTGGGGGGGGACTGTCAGAAGGGAGTGGCGCATGTGGTACGTCCCTCTCTTAAGCCGCTGAGTGCTGAGGCAAAGAGGAAAGGGACGAGGGGGAAGGGAAGCAATGAGGAGGTGGGTATAAAAAAGATAAAGGGAAGTGGGTGGGATAGAAAACAAATGTGTGAGCCGATTTAGAGTTGGCGGGGGCGGATGGGGGCACGTCTAATTCCAAGCATAAAAAATGCTGATTTTATGCAATAGTACCTCAACAAACTGGAACTAAAATACTTTTATTCTTTGCTGGATTTCATACACACTATATGAGTAATTCAAAAGAGATCCAGATTTTTTTTTCACATTTAAATCCGGAGGTTTTTTTTTTTTCCCTTTCTGATTGGACCCACTCATTTGGCAACACAGACAGACAGCTCTCACGCAAATGAGAAGTCATTAACAATGTGTTCAATGAAGCAAAATGAACATCAGCATCCAAAAGAAAATCTGAACGCGTATTATTTACAGGACAAGATGTAAAATATGAGTGCCCGAATAGAAGCTTCACTTCAGAAGCGCGTGTAAACACTGTGAAGCATGCAACAGCTGCAAAAGGGGGCTGGCTCGTGACGTCCCTGCAGGAAAATTATACACCGTTTCGTAAACTCCCCCGGGGGGGGGGGGGGGTAGAAGCTGGGAGCGCTGGAGAGGAAAGCAAAAACATCAACAGCCATTTTATCCCGCTTTACTGTCATTCCAAGCCCCACAGCTTCCCATTTATCCACCTTTATCGAGTGGGGGGGGGGGGCAAAAGGGGAGCAGAAGAAAGGAGAGGATTGATACGATATTCCATTGAAAGCCCAGCCTTACTGGAGCCTTTCATGACTACCACTCAAAGCTTCCCGGACTAAACGCAGGCCCGCAAACTCATTTACGACAATATTGTTATAGAAAGATTAAAGCGTCCGAGTCCCTCGAAAAAACTAGGTCTTTATTATCCTCTGCCTTTGCTAGTGTTATTATTTATCCCCCTTTCTTCTGCCGAACTCTTTTAAACTCTTCCAAAACACTGGCTCTACATTCTGAAACCGCTTTATATCTGGAGCCGTTTCAAGTCGATGCTTTAAGGGAAGAAATGGCTGTGATAAAAGTGTTTGAAGGGGACTAAAACAAGTCCAGGCCCAGCGCTGCATCGTGAATGAGGAAACATAAAAGCACAAAGGAAATTGGTATTTCGTTTTAGAGGAGTGTGCCGACGGCCTCGCATAGCTGTGACGCTGACATTGAAGGTCAGGGCGTCTCAAGTGAGGGTAATGTTTTAGGACGAAAGAAAAGTAACAGCCGTGACAGAGCAGGAAAAAGAAATCCGATCAAATAACAGTCTAAATTATTGGAGGAGATGAAGGGCACGCTCCACCCACTTGTTTACGCTAGCCTGGCTAAAGACGCACGAGTCACCGTGGCGTGCTTTTCTTGGAGTTTGTTGAGCTGTTGCAAAAACAATGAGAAAATCCACAGGCTGAGATCATCTCACTCTCAGCCAGGGATTTGACGATGATGTCACCAGACGACAAGATTGTTTCCTGTAAGAAGCTCTGCTTCTAATTAGGGAGGGCTTACTTAGGGGATCTCAGGGGTGGATTTGGGGGTATTGGCCCCCATCATCCCCCAATGTATGTATATTTAGGTTTCCGCCCATATCCACTAGTTGCATGAATTCTACAGTTGCAAATATGCAGATCACAAAAAGGTAATGATTGGTTGTGGCTTTAGTATACGTCAAGGGATGTTAGTTTTTATTCTATCAAGGCTCGTATAAAAAGGCAACAGCTTGACGATTGATTGAATTGCAAAAAAATCCGAAAAAAAATCGAGGACCACATATGAAAGTGGACCAGGTTGGATTTGAAACAAGCCATTAAGACTGTCTTTAAGACCTTGGTCAACACCCCAAAAAAATCTTAAATTCTTCAACTTAATGCTATTTTCTTGATTCAAAACCCCTGTTAGTAACTCTCTCTGCAGTCTCCCTGCTGAAATTCCTCTGAAGGCGTTCTTTTCATATCATAAACTCCTTCCTCATTGCTCAACTTGGACACGACTGCGCTGCATTTTCCGAGTCAAGACGTCTTGTGATTGTGTTGTGTCTGCCAGACTTCCTGTCAAACTGCATTTTTGGAGGCTCCAAGTAAGTTGTCCGTTCCCAAGTGACTTTACTTCTCTATCTATTGCTATCGATCTATCTTTTCAGCAATGAATAACTGAATACACACATTTTCATCAGCGTAAACATGCAATTTTCTCCTTTTAACTTCAGCGCCTTAAAGCATTTAAAGATACTGAGGAGGCCTACTCATCTGTTCATACTATAATTGACAGTAAAGACATTGTGAATATTGCTGTTAGCAAGTTTAATCCATGAATACAAATGTCATGAATTTCAATTTACCCTGTATTGAGATCTTAAGTACTGTTATTAAAAAGTAAAATATGAGCAGCCCTAAAATAATGAACTGTGTCACAGATCAACCAACTGTATGCACAGTATGTATCTCGATGCAATGGAATAAGTATGAAAGAAGTATGAGGAAGAGCACAAAATGTGAACAAGATGGTTTGAATCGTGAAACATAAGAGCAGGGAGCCGTTTTTCGAGGATTAGTTTCAGCGGAATTAGAAATTATCCTAATTCAATATTCAGTTACGGCTGCATCGGCAAGGTCACAGCAACAGTGGGGATCCTGGAAGGGACGAGAGTCAAGGAAAGAGTGACCTAGTTTATTCAAAATGAGACCCAGTAGACCCTGACAGCTTCCAGGACAACCTTCTTCTTTTCAAGCCCGATGGACCACTCATACATATAAGCTCATACGACTTTGCACTTGTTTTATGCTCAAGATTGCTATAGAGCTTTTATTTTACGAGACTGGATTCAAATAAATAAACTACCACCGTGGTTACTTGAGTAATGGATGGAATAGTCAATAGAATCATCGATTCTAAAAAGATAAGACAAATTTGATCAATATTTTTTCTCATCTGGCCTTGTACATCACCTTCCACATACGCTTGAAGCTTGGACTGAGTTTTGAACATCAGTCAACATGTGAGCTTCATAAACATGCTCCACCTTTGCGACTGTGGTCAGGCTTGCCAGCAATCTGAAATCAAGGTTTGCATTAATGTCGTAAGGTCACGCAATTTATCATTTGCAACAGGCCCCGCTTAAATGCCTACATTATTTTCAGACTCTCTGTCCTTTTACTGTCCCTCCTTTCCCTCCTCACAGATGAAAGAGGGTTACACCTCTGGCTTGTTTGCCTGTTCCATTATCTCCAGCCTCTAATGTAAGTGGTACATCTCAGCAACCCAGACAAAGACAAACACTAAGCTCATGATCCCAGAGGAAGCTGCGACTGTTCAACATCATCCCAGTCAAACCAGCAGTGTCTATCTAATCTTCCATCTGATGGAGCCATCCCAAGGGAGCCTTGCTAACTGGGGTCAGGGCAAAGACTGGAACACTGTTGGCTGCACGGGCCAATTTTGCGATTTTATCACCAGGAGACACCTTACATAAACGCATTTCATGACCCTGGCATTTCAGAAGGACATGCATAATGCATATCATGTGCGCAATACACAATGAATATTAAATTAAACCGAAGCAGCTCAAAAAATGAGAAGTTCTTTTTGTATTGGAACTAAAATGCTATAGTTTTAAGTGTAAATCAAGTATTCAACAAAAGTGTTTTTTTCAATGGTGCCATAAATGTCATATGGCTTTTTATTAGTTAATATTTTGCTAAAACCCCATTCCTGTTACTTTTGGTGCTGTTACTTTAACAATGAATATCAGGTAAAAAAACAATGACATAAAAATAATATACCACAATAATATAGTCAGATTTTGAATGAGCTTCTAAAATAGTATTTCACTAACACCCACAGCACAAGGTAGGCAGAAGGTTTCAACTCGAGAAAGAAAAAAGTAGAAATAGAATTTTGACAAAAATTCTGCATAGTTTGAATTTTGACTATCATATCCTGGTCTCCCTGTGTGTGGATAAAAGGACGAAATAAGTTCAGCAGCTTCCCCAGAAATGTAAACATCGTGTTGTTACAGTAGCACAATATTTTGATCTCTAGTCTATACACTGTTGAGGAAAGCTGGATGGGGTAAAAAAGTGTTTTGAATGTCAAGCCCCAAACAGCTCATCGAGGAGCATTTCAGGATCATCAGAGCCAAGAGCAGGCCTCCTTTCATACAGCTCACACAGTTCAGATCTCTCCGAAACAAGGGTGTCTGAATGATCCATCAAAAGCAACCGTCAATCTTTTTTGTCATCCCCACTCAGGGTTCTCACTTGCAAACGTCCCCGAGGGGATCTGAATCTCAGCCCACCACTTTTTCTTTTTTCTCCCGCGGCCGCACCGACACTGAAGCTGGGGAGAAGTGTCACATCAAGCCTCGGCGTCTCTGACAGGGAATCGTAGAGGGAGGGGGGGTGTATTTACACAAACAAACTGTCATGCACACACATCCGCATTGTGTCTTAACGGCTTCCCATAAATATCCTCAGAGATGCAAGTTTTCCCCCCACAAGCGACAGAATCTCTCCTCACCGCTCCTGTCACACAGGTGCCCACGCAGCTGCCTGTTAGCATCCCCCTTGCAAAGCAGACTGTCTGCTGAGCTCAGTGACAACATGCGACGACGACGACGACCTTCACTTTCAACACTGGCTTTGCACAGTCCGACAAAGTGTGAAAGCATTTACAGACGACAGTGGAGCATGAAATAATTACATGAACGAGAGTGAGTACTCAGGGAAAAATAAATCCACGCAAAATGGAGGCTAATGTTGCAAGAGCAATGCCTTTAAATCTATTGACTCACAAGATGTAGGTCAAATTCAAAGATGTCAATTTGAAGTTATTTAGTTGTTCTATAGATACTATGTTTCTAATTCCAAAAATGCAGCTGTACTCCTATGTACGTGGCTGCAGCGAGCAGAAAGTATGTGCGGCTCGGAGAGGAGTGTTTCTGTATACAGTACAAGATGAAAAAGACCCATGAACATTTTTACTGTTTGCAATCACCAGCTGTCCTGTCCAGATAGCCTTCACATCCTGATGCATGGTGGTGTCAAACCCTAAATGCGGCAAGGATGTGCTCCGCTAAATATTTTGATTCAGGCCCATCCTGTACACAAACATCATGCTTGGACCTGCAACTTCCATTGCCTGTCTGATCTGAAACGGCATTTATTCATTTTGGTGCCGAGAGTCCCAAGACAAGCGAGCAGGAAAGCGTGGGATTTCAGAAATAAATAAATAGGACAATTCCCAGGGGGAGACCAAAATGATAGGAAGCGCTGTGTTCGTGTGTGTGTGTGTCCCTGTATTTTTTTTTTTAATCAGGCATCTATTCAGGTCTCTGGTGAGGCTTTCGCGCTTGCTTACACCAGCAGAACCTTTCAGCGGCATCTGCAGCCGCATTCATGCTTTACAGGTACGCCGCAGGCTCTTCACACAGCTGCCTCTGGCTTCAGGTGCGCTTTCGCTTCAGTACTCCTCAGCACCGCGGCCGCTCGCTACCTCCTGTGTCGTTGACGGCGGCGCAAACACGGAGCCGAGCTGATAATCATCTAATTGCACTACAAGTACTGCTTTAAGCCTTGTCGCCGCCTTACTTTGGCTGTGCTTCCTGTTAGTCTATGCGTATGCAGGTATTTTTAAAATCACATTTTTTACCATGATGCAAGTAAAAACACTGATGCTCACTTACTTATAGGTTATATATAAAGGTTATTGCTCTGTGCTCATATTAATGTGTTAAATAGAGGGTGAAACCATTATTCGAATAATTGAATCATTTCATTACAAAAAAATTTGAAGAAAAATCATTTTCCGCACATACTGTTACTGCACACTAACATCTTTTTGTTTAGAAACAAATTGGCACGATGAGCATAAAGATTTTTACAAAGGGATGCAACGAATGATTACATTAATTATTCATCTTGCCATTATTTTGTTGATTAATTGATGAATCAGACAAAAGAATAGATAGTTTTCGCTTCCATCCCGAAATCCATGACCTCTTATATAAAACCATAAGAACTGGTCCTTTTTTTTTTTTTTTTTTTTAATTTAAAGAGGTCTGAAGCCTTTTTAATTGAACATTTCCATCTCTTTTCTTTCAAATGGGATCAAAGACTCACTGGGATAATCCCGCCAAGCTCCAGGCTTTATCGCCTGAGCAGCGCTGAGTGACAAGAAGAAGCTGTATTTTATTCCGTGCTCTGTCACTGTTTCTCCCTGTCTCTCCATTGTACTGCTTGATTGTACTCTTATGAGTCACACAAGCGCACCTGCACCCATGTGTTAAGTAGTGACAAATAAAAGCCCAGCGTCCATTTACACAACAAAGAGATGTAACCCGCCAGGCAACCGTTCTTTGCCTGCCCCCCCCCCCCTCCTCCTCCGTCTGACAAGACCTCAGATATATCACTTACTTAAGAGGAAGAAGGCAGCGGCAAGAGCGCCGCTGCCACAGACGCCTTGTCTCCCTCATGCGCTGACAAACTTCTCTTCAAACACAAATCCAGAAACAAAACACGTGTCAGCCTTTTATGTTCTGAAGCCTGTTCAACATTTGATCTTTGAGTAACGGCGGCAGCAGCAGAGGTGACGATTATCAAAGCAATGAAAGGTAAAGCCGGTCTCAGAATCCCTTACCAAAACAAGAAATATGGTTTAATAAAAGGAGGGGAAAATTGGGTTTTAGCAAACCAGTTGCTTCTCATTAAAAAAAAAGACCTGTCTCGAAAATTCAAGCAAGGACTTGACATACATAAAAAAAAAAAGAACTTTGGCAATTCACTAAGGTTTTACAAAAGAACATCTGACTTAGTGATTTCTGCATATTAATGAACCCCAAATACCCCCCGCCTAAGTGAACGCAAGCTGAGCTCCACACTTCTCTGCATCCTAATGGTTTCTGCTCCGCTGGGATCATTACTAGCAGAATTTTCAGATATTCTGTGCTATTAATCTCTGTCTGTCCTCCTGTTCAGCGACGTAATGACTAATTAAACATCAAAAGAGCAGAGCTGGGGATCCGCTCTGACAGCCTCTCGCTCTCCCCGGAGAGCCCGTGAGGAGGCTGGACTGTGACAGGGCACCACGGAAAATCAATCACCTCCAGTGCAACACACATGCAAGCAGGCGCACAGCACAACACAAGCCTGCTTTAAGCGCTGCTGCATTAAACAACAAATACAAGATGCCACAACTTGGCCAGCAAAGAGAAACAGGAGTACTAAGCAACAAATTCCCATTCGCTGGTTGTGGGGCCAATGTCAAGAGCGCTCTTTGTGTGCAGGCCTTGACAGGCTGGCTTTCTGAGTAGCACAGCTCTACGTGTGTGTGTGTTTGTGTTTGTGTTAGTGTGTGTGCTGAAGTGAGCTCACTGTGAAATCTATTTATATGAGAGGTAGATGATCTCCCACTCACAGATGAAGGCAGGCCAGGAGGGACCTTGCGAACCTTTTTTGTTTGGAGAGGATCTGTGCAAAGAGATGAAAGCGAAAAGCGCATTTAATCATTCGCAAACAAACACAAGACAATGCGCTCCAAACAAAACACTTTGCCAACACTATAAAAACAACTCCAAACAGAATAGGATAACAATCTTTTTGGTGACTTTGGTGAAGATGTGATTTTGGTACATGATATTGCAGAGTGTATAGTGTTGAAGGTTGGCAATAAGTATTTGGCAATAGCAAGTAAACATAAATCATAATTATCTATTCATTTAATTTTGAATGACCAACTATTCAAGGGAGGCCAAACTAGAAGAATTTATAAAAATTATGAATCTCAATGAGACACTGTAGCTCATAGAGGTGCATGAATTAATCACAACTAATGGCATAAATTAATCAATACTGATTTTTGATTTTCTTTACGTTGAATCAAAATAAAACATTGGCTTTAACTTTGCAAGCCATGATCAACATTTTTGCCTATTTTTCATCATGTGACCGACCAGAGCATTAACTGAATCGAAAGAAAGTTTTGTTTTAGGTACTATGAATCTGAAAGACAATCATATTCTTTGATAAAGAGATGCAAATTGAAACATGTTTTTTAACTTCATTCATAGACAGATTAATCGCTTATTGAAATAATCGTTAGTCACAACCCCAGAATTTTAGCGTTGCAGCCCTAATATTTTGCAAGGATATGCCTCATATTACACTATTGTATATTGTTTCATGACATGAAAAATACATTTACCATTTTTTAAGTTTCTTTTTTGGTTTTGGGCATCTGCCACATAAAGAGAGTTTTGCCCAAAGAGAAGAATTGACATTCATTTTGATCTGTGACTTCAGTGGTACTGACCAATGGGCGGAGGGTCCTGCAAAGCACGTCTTCTGGGATTGGCAGCACTGAATGAAAAGAAGGGAGCCGCTGACTTTGCCGACGCCGTCCCTGAACTAGGACTTGTCACTCCCACGTCTGAGCGTAGAGATGGCTGTGACTGAAAATACGGGAAAATAACAACAATTGCGTTTTTACAACGAAATACAGGATAAGCAAATACATCGTTTGATATCGGTCAAACAAACGCTGCCACTTGCCACACTACACTTGTTCCATAATGAGAGGGAATGAGTGGTGACAGTGGTCTCCTATTTCATGATTTGCATATGATCAAATCGTACTGCATCTAAATTTCAAATGTTACATTGCGTGCATAAAACTCCCAATGCCAATGTCATCCAATATCTTTCTGACCCCAACAACCTTAGCTAACAGGTTTAAGAGGCCAATTAGGGGATTTTCCCAATTACAGTAATCAGCTACGGACCACCTCACAATGGTGAGTACAACAGCAAGCTATGTTTAGTCGTTGGCTTGCCAACTCGGGCGCGTGCCTCTGGGAATCCCCTTTGCGGGCTGACGATTGACACACTGACATATTTGACCTTTCTAGTGGATAAACTCTAGTAAGTTAAACACATCTTTGCTTTTTTGCATGAGCACTAAAGAAATGGAAATAATTCAATTCAAAGTTGTTTATACAGTGCGTTGCATGTACGGTACATAACGTCAAAGTCACAAAACATGCTTTATAGTTGCCTCCTTGCAAAATGTAGGTCATCAAAACTATTGGACGCGGTGCCAAAAATGAAATCCAAAAGGAACAAACTGGCTGTGCAAAATGACAAGCTGTCACTGATGTCACATCACTGACCCATTTGTGCTCTTGGCTTTGTTCAATGATATTGAACCATTGCCTCAACACAATCTGCTCTCACTCTGGCGGAGAGAAAAATCGCTAAAGAAGACTCTGAGACCGAACCGAGTCCATGCAATGCATTCAATTAAGTCAGGGTTATAGATATTTAAATGAATCTGTTTACAAACAGAAGTGATAGCTGTTAACAAATTAATATGTAATGGAAATGAGGTGCCACCTGAGGTTGACAGGCAGAGGCGAATGAACAAAGCAGTGCAAATCAATCCACCGCAGGACTTCTTTTGAAGCATGAGAAGTCATTAGCTATGTCAGGCAAGTGGCCATG
The DNA here is from genome assembly GCF_059516105.1 of Syngnathus floridae. Classification (NCBI taxonomy): domain Eukaryota; kingdom Metazoa; phylum Chordata; class Actinopteri; order Syngnathiformes; family Syngnathidae; genus Syngnathus; species Syngnathus floridae. The sequence continues at coordinate 13,013,441 of NC_142415.1, forward strand.
TGGCAAGTAGATCAATGATCTAATTCAATTATTTGGATTATAAACCTGGCAAACACCAACTGAATTGTTCCATGTGTAATGTAGGCTAAAAAAATCAATCAGGGCATAATCTATAACATACATACATGTATCTGTATAAATAAGAAAAAATAAAGAAGTGAAGTATAGTTTTGCCAGTATGGAACTCACCTGACAGCCGGATGCTCCAGTTTCCCTTCCAAAGCCATGTAACGCAGCTCTCTCTGATTTGGCTGAAAAACAAGGTTGATGGTTATCTTCTGTGACACAACTATGAGGCAAACACGGTTATGAACTGATCAAATGCATCATAAAAGGGGGCTGGAAATGTTTAGGAATATTACAGAGAAATTCGAGAATAAAAGAGTGACGCATTCGAACTTCAGCAAAGTGAGTAGGTCAAAGCATAACGGAAAATCTGCACCCTCAAGAGCTACGATAAACATGAGCAGCTACAGTATCGATCTATATCCATGTTCGATATTGTATCAATGCCCACAAATTTACCAAACATGGCATATCATTTTAAAGGGAGAAATAAAGCAAGCACACAGAAGCACATTAATCATACACTTGACAAAATCTAAACTCGGCAGTTTTAGTCCCCCGGAAAAACAAAAGCTACGTGAGCTACTTCATGGGGAAGATAAATAACCTTAATAGCGTCATATATAACACAGTATTTGCCAGAAGTCCAAATACTACAAGGCAGCACAGAGTCAGTGTGAAATTCTGTTTACGTCACAGTACAGGTGATTACTTTGGTGAGCTAAAAACTTGCATGGCGGGAATGTTTTGTTCCACAATGATGGATCTGAAGTGAACATTGCATCACAAGCACGGTTGAGAAAAGGCTAATGCATCATCCGAGCAGTTCTACGGGGGAAAAAAAGTTACAACGTGCAGACTGGACTACATCTCTGAACACTATGAGAGCTGAGTCTATCGGGGAAGATGGTTTATCTCGCAAAGCCGCTTCTCTTGTAACAACAATACGCTACGATTCCAAGCCATCACTCTGGAAAAAGGATTAAGTTGTCGGATACTACCACCTTGCGCTATCGCTGGAGGAAGATGAACTATCTCCTTTCGTCCGAACTTTTATTTCATTATATCCTCTCAGCAAATATCTGAGGATTCTTTCGCCGGATTTGCCATCATTCTGCAAAAGTCCACAGAGGTTGAAAGTAACGAGTAAAATATTCATTGGCAGCACATGTTTGGTGTCTGATGTGAATAATTGATGCTGGGCGCTGCAGTTTTAGCCTTTTCAAACACCCACTCGGATCATACAACAGGACGTGTTGCCAAATCCACTCACGAAGCAATAACACCTAAACGTAGTGTAAACGCAGGTCAGGGAATCGGGGAAATGCAGACCTGACATGCTTCCATAAATATTTACAGCAATGATGCTGTCACAGTGTTTACTGATGATGTCGCACAGCTTGCGCCAATCATTAGCCTGTAGGGTTGATGATCTAGTTTTGATAAACAATAGACAAAAAGTCATTGCTGCCTGAAGGAGAGTTTAAATCTCCTAGTTGTATTGGAGGGGGAAGAAAAAAAAAAATCAACATACTTGGAATTATTTGTGGGTCCGTGTCCGCTTGTGTATGAATGTGCCAATTTCAGTACATGTTTGCGTTCATCAGAGAGTGACGCTATTCTCCATTAATTGAAAGTATAATTCGTTTGAGGATCCAAAATGTTCACAAATCCAATAAGTTGAATAACACAATGGAGATGAACTTTCATCAAGTAATCACTTTTGTCTAAACAAGCGAGTGACATCGTTTTGGGGCTTGATACAAGATTTTCTAAATCCAACAAAGCTCTCGACATTGTGATTGAGTAATCTTGTACTATAGTGTTTTTGGTGTAAAAATGTATTTGTGCAGATAACAAGATGAAGCACTGCTAAACATGAGTGGTAGACAAAATCACAATACATAAGAGGATAACAATCAGAGACAAAGCTAAAGCGGTGGACATGGCAGCACATTTTTAACATTGCACCCTTCCTCCCCCAACGCGTGACAAATCAGCTGCAAGGGGAGAAGGATGGAACGGGACCAAGTGGCAGAGTGCCGGCAAATTAATCCACCACGCCACGTATAGAGGTCACAGATTAACAGATCTCTTAGCTCTGACCTTTTTATCTAATCTTGAATCTTTTCGCTCCACTCCACTAATTTATATGGATTTGACTTCCTATATTGAACTAATCTGCCCTCTATAAACAAAATAAAAAAAAAAACAGGGGAAGTTTGTACTTCTTTAGCTATATTTTTATGGAAACATGTCAGACATTTTCACCTGCATACACCTGCAAAACTTTCAACAGTAACATTTTAATACAGAACAAGCAATCATTAGACTAATGAAAATTTAATCTCAAAATAGTCAGCAAAGATACTAGCCAGAATATTACTTATACAACTGGCATGGAACAATTATGAAAGTAATAAATATTTATTATAAAAAATGTTCAGTCTGACTGTGACTTTCTTCATATTTCAATGTTTGACAGTGGGCAGGGACGTAATAGTATAAACCAAGAGAGGCTTCTTTATAGATAGTCACCATGTACCACCCACAATACTGACAATTATGATTTTAAATCATCTCTTCAATCTCTGAAAGTTATCAGAATGTATTGAACTCCTGTTTCAAGAACAGTCAAATGGTCTCCATGCAAATAAATCTGACAATGTGTGGGAGGGAGGGGCAGAGCATTGTACATGCAAATAACAGGCTTTTTTGCATGTTTTGGTACACGAGATGATTCAGAGGTTGTCGCGTGTTAAGCGTCAGTACACGAACCACCGCAACGCCCCACTGCCCACATTGTTTTGAGAAACCGGAGCTGCCTTGGTTGCTGGGAACAACGTGTAGCCTTAAGACTTCAAAGTAGTTGAGATTAAATGACTGGTTTTAGCCAATTGGTGCGCTCCACTTTAATTAAATGACTTTAAGATGTGATTAATCAACAATCAGCTCCATACAGTCAACAGAATACGTCATGATTAATGGATGATGGCTATACCAATCCCTAATAGCATTATTTACCAGTCGGTTCACTGTCGCTCAGCTTGAGAGTCATTATTATGTGAGCAGATAAACAAAACCAATGGGGGAAAAAAACACAAGAAAGTAATGGCCTTAATAATTGCACAGTCGTAGCAACGTTATTTGTCTCCCACAGTGTGTACGCAGGATGGCGTCATCTGAGCGATGGAGTCGGTGCCCAGTCCAAAAGCTAAATATAGCACTTTATGTTGCAGCTCAACTATTGTTTCCACAGACCTCAGAAGATTTTTCCTCAAGCTTTGAGACTATTGCTGTTTTTTTTTTGTGTAGACTACAGGCTGCTGTCATGAGTCTTTTATCAAAAGCGGCTTGGGTTTGTCATGTGTTCGAGCCAAAGGCAAAGCAAATGTTCACCTCACATTATTGTCACATTTCACACCATCTCCAATGAAGATGACAAAAATGTTGATCGTGAAATTGGAACGCCATATATAAATATAACTCAGTGTCAGTCCATGTACTTGTTAGTATCAATATCATGACACACTTTTTGGGGCATTATAGCATATTTAAAAAGAGGATTTGAAACTTGCGGTTTATTTTTCAAATGAAACGATCTGAAAACTGAAAATAAAACTGAATTAGGTGATGGAAAGTCAAAGCTGACCATTTTTCAGTGAACTTATCGATCTGATGGCTGCACCGCAGAACAGTGTGGCATTCTATTGAGCCACACATATTTTGATAACACCGGCGGTAGTGACCTAAGAGTCTCCAGGGATCAATTCAAAACCCTCACCACAAAAACAAGCAATTAGAGAGCATGCTTCAGTACCCGTGAGATACATTCCAAGAGCCTTTTTTTTTTCCATCCAGCGAGTGAGTCGATTTTCCTTGCTCTAAGGTAACAAACATGTAGTGCGGGATGGGAAAATGTTGAAACAGAATTAGCTTAACACACACCAGCTCAAACGTTTCCTTTCCAGTTCTCACCTTTGCTGTTGCTATCCAATGTGTTAAGGTTATAGTTTCCATTTTATGGCACTCTAAATAATCACATACAAAATTAATTATTGCTTCTAATAGCATGATAATTTGTCCCATGACATTTTATTGGCTTCTCTGATATTTTAACAATTAATTTGATGCCGGCTGACTGTCAAGACAAGCTGCAAAGGAAGAGCCCAATGGGATTAATAGAATTGTCTCAACTGATGTGATTGAAATTTACAACTCATGAAAACGCTGTGGAACCACCCGAGTCCAAATGTTGTAATCATATTTATGGCTACAACTAACTGTTGAAAGTTTAAAATAGCACAATATTATCATTTTCAAGACAAAGCCTTAGTTCTGAGCATTGATGTTACAATACATGAAATGATTTCCTGGGCTTTCTTCAGTAAAATTGTGTTAGATGGATGTTGCGTCCCAGTCACCTTACCTTTGAAATAGCCCTTTTGTTTACTTCCCTTAGGAGTTTTTGTCATGTCCCTAAGTACAAAGCTTTTTGAGGCTTCTACCAGCTCTGTTAGATAGTAAATGAAAGCTGACTGGATTAAAGGTTAGGTCAACGTGGACGTGCAAGCGGACGAGGGTGGTTGGGTACAATCAAATCAGCTTCCTGGAATCCAGCCCAGCATTGCAAATATGTGCAGGACAGAAAATGACAATTCAGAGGAAACATATCTCCTTTGCCATAAGATCAACCTTCATTTCTGCATACTCCCTTGTCAGTGGTGACTTCAACACAGCAAGAGCAAATGTTAATGAGTTCTAATTTGCATTTTCCCCCCTTTGTTGAAATGCCACTGATTATTAGGTACCGTGATGATAAATACCTCCACTTATGCAGCTTGATGTGTAATTAGCCATTAGGTAGAATAACTAGATCAATTTAAGAAAAAGGATCAGGATTAAGAGAAATCAAGCCTGGGGGAATGCAAGAATGAAAAAGAAAATAACAAGGGCGGTTTCATTAGCGTCCACTAATCAACACGGATGGCATTTAAACCATCTCGTAATTGTATTGCATTAACCTTTTTGTGACTGCTTGATGCATGATACCAGCAATCACAGTTTTTTATCTATCTTGAGAGGTAGTGGAAACTAATCTAGCCACATTTTTTGTGGTGCTTAAGTGATTCAAAGACCTAATGTGCAAATCATCATTATTCGTCATTTCACTGCTCTAAAAATAACATTAAGCTTGGGGGTAGAAAAGATTATCTCCACGGCTAATAAAGGTATTCCTGCTGCTAGGGCACAGGAAAAACGATTTGAAAAAAAATCAATTTCTGTTACATATGTGGATTTCCTGATAGTATTTAGCCCACGCCCAGATTGTCTGATGCCAAAGCTTGGTCAATTTAATTTTTTTTCTGAAACGTTAAAAAGAAAAACGGCAAGATGAAGGGGGGGGGGGGGGGGATATTTTCATATGGCCTTTGCCTTTTTCCCAAGCCCCGCTCTTCTCCCGCCTGTGCTTCTTATTCGCAAATGAGGGGGAAAAAAATGCATTACTGTGGACCAGATGGGAACATTCCACATGACCAAACCAATCAATCACATCGGTGGGACGCAGGTGTGACACAGCCGTGCAGCAACACACCATTTCACAGTCTATCGGGCACAAACACATGGTCACCAATCAATGGCACCCTGAGGACCCATGAGGAGGGGTGCTTCTCCAAAGCCGCCCAGGTTCACGGCTGATGACTTCATAATCACACATCCATTCTCTTAAGAGGAGTGAGGCGATGCACTCCCTAATAACGTCTCCCGCCATGCGAACACCAACACTGTAATGGATGCCGCTAACATGTTCCCTGCATCCCTTTACCAGCTGTCTAAGAGAAACAGTGCACATTTAACAAGCTGAGAAAATTTCTCCCAGCTGGATATTACAATCCAGTCGGCATGAAACATCAAGTATGTGTCAATGTTTGGTATCGGATGCCAAACAACTGTTGGACGGCAAAACAACAGAGAACTGAGGTGAAGGACAAAGAGTGATACACACATGGCTTTGGAATGCCGTACCAGCACAAGGGATGCATTTCAAGAAAACCGTTAAACAAAAACAGCTTAGGGTGGGAAAAGCAGGACAATAAATTGCGTGCCACTTGCTTTAAATATATGCAAACACAACTTCCAGTTTGAATGCTAACATTCTGTTACAGAATTGGGTGCAGTCAGTCAGTGGTTTCGGTGACCAATTCATAATCCCTGACTAACTGGACACAAGTCGAAAATGTCAAGAGAATTTTGTAGTTTGTAATGCATTGTACTAATTCAATTAGTAGGCAACTGTGGTTAAATTAACGTAATTTTATTCATGATTATTGTGAACTGGTTTGGCAAAATCTAGCCGTCTCGTGGCTAAATATAGTGCTCAGCGCAGCATGTCTGCCATGTTGGCGGAGTGTATTGCTGCAGGTGTTTGGAGCTCGGATTGTGAACTCATGCAGGTGCAGCACTGGCGCTGTTCTGCCTGGACCAATGACACATTGGGAACAAAATATAGCACTTTGGCTCTTTTTTTTTTTGGGCTCATCATCTAGTAATTTCCCATGGGAACAGCGAATTCAAAATAAAAAAAATATATAAAAATATTCTGCAGTGATAAGAATTACCATGAAGCTGTGACCTCTGCAGCTGATTCCTCGAGACTCATTAAGTCATCATATCTTGGTCAAATCTCAGTTATTTCCACTATAAAGACACAGCACCTCCTCCCCGAAGGCCTATTGAGCCTACAGCTGATCCTCTGCAGCTGGCCCGCCTCCCCAGTCAACTATTGGGGGCCGGGGCCCGAGGAAGGAAAGGCCGGGTAGGGCCAAGATGGGCCAAGAGAGGCACAAGGGTGGGGAACGTGAGAGATGTGGGCGGCATAGGGATGGAGAAAAAGGATTTGCGCTCTTTCAGCTCGTCTTCAGCTCTTCATGCTCCACTGACCTCGGTAATAGATAAGCACACCCTGCAGCTCAGCATAATGACCGGCTCCATCCTCTAAACTGTACTGCACCGCATGGCCTCGTCCTCCATCTGCAACACCCTGTTCTTGTCATATCAACTGGAGATATATATGTGCATTTTGCGCTTGTCACTTAAAATCAAACATTCACGCAAAATCAAGGTTTAACACAGGTTCATGGAGGAAGCCATACAGGGATGCGTTGTCTGGTTCTGTGATTAAATAATCTTTGAAAGACCCTTTCAATACAGATTACCAGATTTTTTTTTTCCAAATCAGCCTTTTAATGCTTAATATGTACCAGTTCCAAACCAGAAATAAAATCTAAAAACTCATTTTATTCAATAAAAAAATGGAGACTGCTTTTGCATTTGAACTCAAGTGTCTGATTTTCACACCCCACCGCAAAGTGCAGTCTAACCATGGAAAGTGGCAATTGGAACGTTGTGGGAGTGAACACTGCTAGCTTACTTCTTCGTCAATGTTCTAATCACCCCCTTTGAATTCTTCAACGTGATGACCATGAGCTCACAAATACATGTTATTGTGACACAGTGACAAAAGTTTCTTTGAATGTTTTGTGTAGAAAGCGGAGTCTCCGTCCAATGCACCATGAGTGACGGGCTCGTCTATGCATATACGTACGTAATTGCAATAATTGTATGTGTTCAGTGGTCATCATGTCATCTACAGCGCAGCTCAGTCCCTCTCAGGTAGTCACGCTGCGTTATCATGTGGATGTGTGATTCATGTTCCTATTTGTGTGTGTTGATGACGCCATTCAGATGATGAGTTAGTATGCAAAGCCAAAGCTGCATGTGTAATATGGAGGAAGCACACCAGGGGGAACGTGACTATAAATTTACAACTCAGCAGTTGTGTCACGCCTATAAAACATATGGACTGAAGGATTTAATGCAAAGACGTAGTGAGGATGAAGCTGAACTTTGAATGTTTGAGAGGGTTGCTAACAACACGTGCAAGATTTACATCAACCATGTCTCAAAACAATCTGTTATAGTATTTACCAGCTTTCGAACGTTGACATTTTTACGTTCTGCTTCAACTTGTAATTGAATATCAGTCTTTTGTCCTCGTTGTCTTCGTGTAGAACAATACCAGACAGAGACACAATTAAAGGAAAATTAGGTCAGTCCATTAAGTTAATAATTACAAAACATTAAGCCACGGTGCAATATAGAAAGGGGCAGAGTTCAGTTCCTTCAGTTGGAGCTCATTCCGTGTGGTAATTAGGCAGATAGCTTGATAGCAAGCACTCCCAACATCCCACCAGACATCCCTCATCCAGCTGACACAAGAATTAAAAAAAAAAAAATCGTATTAGGTAATTACACCTCACTACTTCTTGTCGGGGATATGAACTCTCTATCCGTGTGGATAATTAGGACTGCTGAATGTGGGGGAAGTCTTCTCCATACAAGCAATAGAAAAACAATAAGGTAATAAAGATGTCATGGTGGGAGTGAATTGCATCAAAATAATACAATACAATTCTAAAAAAAGTAATAGTTTGAAATAGATAACTAAAACTCCTCAAACGTGTCATCTTTAAAGCCAACCTTATTAGAATTTATAATCCAGCTATATCGTATGTAGCGTCTAAGAGAATGCTGACGTAATTGTAAATTGAATATGACACCAGCTGATGTGAGTCAGATGGTGTCACATAACCAAACACCACTGATGAAAGTCTTGTCATTTGATTGCACTATAAACATGAGCAATGTGGTGTCCACCTGTCAGGCAGCGTGCAGTGCATGACGTCAAGGTTAGGAAGCGGATTGCGGCACAAGTGGCCTTTTCGCACATGACAACTACGTGACATAGTCAAGCGGTGCCTCTCCAGTGGTTACTTTCATCAAGTACAATAAGAGATACAGAATCTCCTCTAATCTCAGTAAGATGCAGTTTTATTATTCAATTTTCCCAGAGGATAAAATATATAAGCCTGTTAGTATTGTATTCTTGTCTGTCCATAGTCTTTGCTGCACTTTGTTCAAATACCCGTTGCTTGCAGTGTCAGAATGATGCTAGTTTTAGTCTATCTATGATGTTTTGCCTTGTGCGTTAGCATTAAGCTAGTGGAATTTCATAAGGCAAAGTTACTTACTATGTGGCTTAGTTAAAGCAGGATGTAATTATTAATTATTTAATTAAATTACTAATTTATTTACTGGTTTCGGTGGAGCAGCAATGCCGCTAACTTTGCACATCTATTAAAATGACCTGCACTAAAAAAAATATATATATATATCTTAATAATATTATCCTCAATTTATAATCCAATTTTTATTCAGGCAAAGTCTGCTATCAATGATATTTATGGACAAATGATTAGTTAGCCATAAAAAATGGAAATATGTGGCTGCAAGATAGCCGCAACGCAGACGGAATTGATCCAATTAAGAGAACAACAACATTAAAATCAAGCAACAATAAATAGTCTGGACCAGATTTCGATTATGAGTAGGTGCAATGGTCTTGTTTAACAACATCCTCCACCCAGCTGACAATGTAAATTGCTTAGGGAGATGATGATGGTCAGGAGAGCTTCTTATGATGGAAAGCTATACTGATCGTGCGACTTGGAGCCTGGGGGAGGGTCATGGCAGGAGGCGGAAAAGGGACTTGCAGTAACGGGAAGGGGATTAACAGAGGGAATAAAGACAGCAGGAGAGTGAAAAAAAAAATATCCCAGTAGCCTGGAAAGTCACTCACTACTGCTGCCTCTAGATGAATGATGTGCCCCAGCATCATCAAGGCATTTTTTTTTTAACACAATGTCTGTCCGCTACCAAAGGGCATGATAGGAGTGAGCAGAAGAGAATCATTTACTCACCCATTATGTTGGAGTTCATAAAAGGTGTCGGGGACAATCCTTCATGGGACACTAATCGACTGTCACTCAAATGATCGCCATAATGAGGGCTGTCTGTGAAACCCTGAGGGAAGAGAGCACAATATTAAGCACAATATTGGAAAACTTGCCTAATTGAGTCCTGTGACATACGCTTAATGAGTAGGCGGAGAGCTCTATTACAAAATCAGTTGTGTATAAGCTTGTTTAATTTAAAGCGCTGTAAGATGCGTCTTCTTGGTCTCATGAGACTTATCGTCAGGCATCAAACCTTAAACTGGGGTGTTGGGTTGAATTAATATAACTTTTTCTATTTGAAAATATAATTCAAAGTACCAAAGTGCTGTTTATGTGGAAAAAAAATATCTGAAAGATGCAATCCGACATCATCGACAGGAACCCGTAGGTTCAAAAAAATTGTTTTTCCCCTCCAGCAGCTTAACAGTACCTTTTCATGACAGTCATCTGCTTCAGAGGCTTAGGTCTAAATATGGTCCACAGCATGGTTTTTGAAAACTCGAGGTCCAAAGTAATAAAAGACACTCGCTGTTACTGTCCTAATCCCAAATCCTTATGTGCTTCAGTCAAACACAACTCCACGAGCAGCATTAGCTACCACCGGGGAGATCGCAAACAGCAGTTGGCTTGCATTTCTAGACTTATTTTGGCCAACTCATACCCTTTGAATCAAATATATTGTGGAGAAAAAAAAATCTTATTATCCATCTTTTTTGAGGCGGGAGAGGATGGTGATGGAGGAATTTCAAAGGCGGCAGAGGGTTGCTCTGTGTGGAGGGAATCCTATGAGATTCCCTATTGTGCTGCTGCCAGGCCGCACACACTGTTAATCACACCATGAACAGCCTCAATGACAACAAAAGCCTTGTGAGAAGAACAAGCAAACATACATGCACGCTCACCCGCTCACAGATTTACAGGCCACAACTAACATGAGTTGCGTTTCCTCCCAACTGCAGCAGAACCAGAAAAAGACGTCAAACTATCGACATAATTAAATCAAAGAAAACAAGAAAGTGCTTGCTGGTAATGGACAATTTAATCAGTCCTGTCCATGTGGTCTTTGAGTGCCAGTGTGAAGCAGGAAAAGGCTAGCAGGGCTGCTCGAGAAGAGAAGGAAAAAGGAGGTGGGAGGGATAATGGTCAGTCTTGTGTTTGCTCGCCCGGAACTGTTAGATCGTCAATCACGGAACCTTCATCAAACACTAGTGGCCCGCATCCATGGAAGACGCTAACACATGCTGTCATCGCTGCCACGGGGCACTCGGAGCACTAGTGGCTAAATCACTGTCAGATGATTGTAGCAGGAGGCCGTCCGTAGCCCACCCGGGCTCTAAATCACAACAGTATTTCAAAAGTCCTCTCTTGACGCTACATCCCAGGTGATTATGTGACCGCAGCTTGGGAGGCGAGGATGCGCTCATGATGGATGCGTACGAGGTCCAGTATCAAGTCGGAGCAAGGCACCGGGGGGCGAAGAGGCGGTGTCGTGCGGCGGAGGCGGCAAAGTCTCGGCTGTCAGAGTGGCAGCCCACAGCCGCAGCTGCCAGGATACAGCGGCTGGCCTGGAGCCAAGGTCAGCGCGACAGGACTGGGGACCGTTCACAGTCGACTGATCACATACACTCGTGGCTCTGCGGCTCAAACAAGTGCAGAGGAGGTCTGAATTTGCTTTGTGGCAAACAAAACACAAGACGGCTTGGCTGTCCAAGGCATTAAGTTGATGGATTCAGTCTTGGGGAGTTGGAAACGCTCATATACTTTTCCCCCCCAAATAATATTGCTTTGATGGATATAATAACTCAATCGTAACAACATACGGTAAACCCTAACCTATTTGCAGTTCACTATTAACAGCTTCGTGTTGTTTTTGGTGGAACTTTTCCTCAGCTATTTGCTGGAAAACTCACCTATCCGTTTTGATTTTTTTCCCAATGCTCTTTCTGTAACGCATCAAAATGCCACAAGATGGCGACAAAGCCCTGGCTAACAGGAAACTGGTAAATGGTGTCACAGAAGCATGTTAACAGGGTAACACCTCAACAAATTAAGACATTGGTATGTTAGGGGAGTTTAGCATGTTTAGCATGGGTCGTCAGTGGAAATGACATTTTTGTGGCACTCAATCCATTGTCATCAAATCAAACCTCTGAAAAACATTTATTTTCAGGGAAATGTTGGAAAGGGAATTTGAAATCATATAAGAGTTTGGAGTCATATAGAGGTACAAGTCACTTGGCCAATAGGTTTACATACAGTATATAATAATCTGATAAGATCCAATAAAAGAGAGTGAAAGGTGTATTAAATATTTCAGCTACCTTACATGACCATTTTGGAATATATTTCATACTTGCTTGAATTGTATGAGGATTTTATTAGATTGTGAAAGCGTATTTAATGATATCATCAGAGAATAGATATACTGAAGCCTCTTGAGACTTAAATAACAATTCATGTGTCATAATTCTTCCCGGGCTATGTAAAACAATTCAGCATCAGTGTCAACTGCCTATGCAGCTGTGTGTGTGCACGTGCGCCCGTGTCTATGTGTGCATCTTGTGATGGAGTAAACAGCTGTCTGCTGGCTGATGCTGCGCCTTGCAATGTCACAAACATTCATTTATATGCACCTGGAGCAAATATATCCCAAGCGACTGTCTTACAATTCAAATCAAGCTGCCAGCGTTACCATTGCCTGTAGATGTTCATTCGGGAAGGGCACGGAGCAATAAACAAGGCACGGCGGCCAGAGTGGCGGGCGCTGACATTTAACTGAATTCTGATGGAAAGTGACAGGAGATTGACATTAAATGAAATTCATACAGGACATGGAGAACGACCAATGTGTGAGGGGCAAACAAACAGGATGAGTGGTTCACACATCTCACTTCAATATAGCTGGATACTTTTATGAAGCCCTAGCCGGTGTCTGCACACTTTAACTGGAGGCTCACGAGCACACAATTAAAGATGGTCCAGGAATGCCCAGGAGATATGTTTAGCATGCTGGATTTATCCAAGGGCTAGCACAAGTCTGCAACAATATTTGAAGACCCTGCAAAGACGATTCCAATATCTGTTTCTAATTACACAATATACATAGATATTTGAAGCGCTACCTGAGTCATCACTTCATTTTCTCAGGCCTCACCAACTGTGGGAGAGACCTTGTGGGTCAGGTGCATAGAGAGCTCAGAGGGGACTGTGTATTTCAGAAAGAGGAAAGTCGTATGCAACGTCACAAAGCTCCAACTCGACATAGTCCGAGTTGACCCAAAGCTTGGTCTCTGCTACCAGTCTTCTTGAACTCTGTTCCCCTCTGGAGTTGGACGTGGTGAGAGCCAAGTGGTGCCGGCCAAGAGTGAGCATACCTATTGCCCCTGGGTTAAGTGCCAATATGTTGGGGTTCACTGCCTTCGGTTGGCCAGACAGTTGTTAGTGCTTACGCACCAAACAGCAGTGGTCCAAACTTTTACTATGCCAGCATTTCACAAGTATGCTCTGTCACAGATGCCCTCTTTCAATACTGCACGATTAGAGAAAATCTGGCAATAAAGTACAACCACAAAAAACTCCTATAGAAGAAAATAAACAGACCTCTATACTTTATAATACCCGATTCCCGTTTTTTTGGGAAAATATCTTAGGACACAAAGAAAGCAAGTATTACACGATATTCAGCAACTGTCGGAACATCAACCCGGTCTATGTCTATTACAGGTCATTCACTGGTCAATGTACCACCTCTGCATGATGACGGTTAGATGATGTGCTGTGGAGCAGAAAGGGCATTCTGAGCTGTTAAGGTATGGGTCTTCTTACCCTGGAGGGTTCGCACGAAGGACTGGAATCGCCACCTGGGGCCCAAGATGCTGGAAGGTTGGTCCGCTCATCCATACCTGTCGGAGAAGAGCAAACACAACTCAATCATTAAGTCAAGATGACGCATGAAGCCTGAATCCTGCACAGTGACAATCTGTGGTAGGGCTGAAAGTTTTTAGATCAAAATCTAAAACAACGCAATTAAAAGATAAATGCAGATTTCTACATAAAACTGCAAAATTTGAATAAAAAGAAGCAACGAGAATATGATATGATACGAAATATGATACTATTTGACCCTTTTAACAGGATATATTTACGTTTCCCATTTAAATGTCCTATCCAGAATGACTTCCAATCTAATGTATCCACTTCAGTTCATATTGGGAATGCAACTATTACTGCAAAATTAGAGATTTCATTTATATCATAACATGAATCTCAGGCCATATTGCTCAGTCTCCATTTGAAATAGTTAAGCCTCTGACAAAAACGAAAGAAAAAAAAAACCCCAATATTAATATGTTATATAATATGAATATTAGTATACCATTTCAAACATTTCTGGCTCAAAAATGTATTTGTACAAACACTACTACACATTCTACATGTTTGTAAATGTTAGTGTACAGAGGGAATATTGCACAGAAGCTTGTTTTGAGGAAAACTGAATCAAAATCGCAATACCTGCCAAAAAAATTGAAATTCAATCTTTACCAAAAATTGTTCAGCCCTAGCCTGTGGCATGCTGTGCAGAGTCTACAATGCATGCAGTGTTCAACTTTCATTGGTTCTCACATCTACTGATGCATCTGCGATACCAGAAAAACGATAACCCAGCCTCGGATTTTGAGGCTCGTATTACTTTTTATTGTATTACAAAAACATGGCGCGATTTCAAGGAACAAGCAGATGGCACAAAAAGAGAAAATGAGCGACGATAAAGGAGAGAGTGTGGATATTTTGAGAGGCTTTGGCAATGACTGATCGCCTCATTCACCCATGCAGTGTGACGACAGAGACATTCTAAGTTTCACATCTAGACACATCAGGTAGTATCTCTTAGTGTGAGGTGGATCTTAAGGTGTCATAGGAAAACAAAATTGCATTTCAAGTGTCGCACACAAACATTCAAACACTCAAACAAACCCCATTCAAAATAAAAGTAAACGTCTATGTTCAAACATATAAATACATAAAATCAATAACCCCTACCACATTTGCAGAGGTAGCCCATCTGGCATATGCTGAAACACATATCTGATTTTTAAAAATTAGATTTGGGTGATGCAGTCAGTAAAATATGTTTGATTTTTTGTGCTGCTTGTTGCGATATTGCACTCGCAGTAACGGCAGTTATTGATTGTCGCCGTTGTTATTTTGAACATTTGAAGAAAATAATCCAATCTAATATGTTCAACCTTCAAATAGAAAAAGGCCTAATAAATGATTGACGCCGTAAAAAGTAACAATACCAAACACAAATTACGTCAAAGTGTAACTTAACTACACATTCGATGCAGTTTGCTAGAGCGAAGAAATGGAGCCCCAGAACAGAAATAAATCCCAAGGGTCGTAGTCGGGCTATATAATTCAATGCTATTGTATCAAGTATTTGCAATTTCATATTTGCTTCCTTCTTCAAACCACCAAATAAGACATGATGGTGTGAAAGCAGAACTTCTCTCACACAGTCTCAGCATCTTTACCAAGCCAACTTCACACTAGCCATTCATCAGCAGCAACTATCCTGAAGAGTCAATGGCCCCGTAAACATGCATCATCAACACAGTTGGAAGGTAGAAGTGATGAATCTCTGTCAAAGGCCCGGGGAATATATTTTTTCTTCCAATCCATCTTTCCATGGCATGTCTTGCCGGTTAGGCTCTGCCTCAATTATCCGGCTATGCCCGGTTGAGATGCAATAGTCCAAACTCTCATTCCAGCCAATTTCCACACCTCTGTCTGCACACTCCCTCGCCTTATGTTCACAATCACTTATGTAGGCGCTTCTTCCCTCTTTGAGGATCACAAACACAGGAGGACAAACTGGAGGCCGGCCGCGGGAGGGATGTACACGCGCTTGGCCAGATATACTTTGGAGGCTCAGCACTTTATTTTGCCATCAGAATTTTCTGCAGGTAGCAAGCACTCTTTGACATTTAAGTTGGGCCAATATGTTGAAACGTTGGCATTGGTGAGATTATGACTCTTAGAAGCAAAATCTTGAAAAGGCTTGATGATTATTTTTTCATTTTATCTGCCAAACGGCTGTTTGTTAAGTGAGTGAATTTAAGTTCACTGCTATATATATATTCAAATTTTAGACGCTGTAAACAAATATAGAACGGCTCAGCCTCTAAATAGCCAACTCCATGGCTAGCAATATGCTTTTGACTGTGTCAAAGTTGCTAACTAACATTCAAGCTATTCTGCTGTATATTAAATAATATTTTTGTTTTTATTTGATATTATGCTTTTGTTAATTGGAAAGTGTCCACTTACTGAAAATCTACTGCACATAATTACTTTATATGAAATGTCAGAAAATCAATTCACAAAAGATCTCATAACTCTATTGCTTAAGTGTTTCTAATGTTGTGACCAATGAGTGCATATGGGATGCTGACTCATCATGTTTCTGTCCGCTAATACCAGGGGGCACTGTGTAAAAGAAGTAAACAAGGACGTTTAGAGAAAGAAACAAAAGACGAAGACGAACAATCAAGTAGACACTCCGAATGCCATGTATCGGTGTCTTAGTATCGGAGCATTTTTTTTACCCGAGAATGGCTACAGACCGAATTAAACTTGTATCTGAAGGCACCGCTGTACAGAACATTCATCCTGGCAACATAATCCTTACATTGCACATTTTCTCTCGGGAAGTCCAATTTTGAACGATCAAAATAAGATTAAGATATTCATCAATGATAAATTCCTGCTATTCCGTCTCCGGAAGGGAGATTTCTTTCTGAGCCTGTCATGTGGCACAGAGAAGGGGGAGAGCGTATCTCTCGCTCAAACACGCACACGCAGAAAAACACGCACACACATACACAACATTCACATAGCTTGTAGCTCATTTCTTGTTGCACGATTCACCATGTTGTGATGCAAGCAGCCGAGAGCTCAGACTGGTCAAAGGTAACCACGTGTTAGGAGGCTCGCTGTAATCAAGGAATACGGACGCTTTGTTTGATGCTTTCTGAAAGTGAATCCTTTGGTCTCTTCTCAATCAAAGAGTCGTTTCTAGTCTGGATCTTAAATTAAAATGGGGTATTTCTGTATGATTTTCATCGTTATTTGCTTTCATAAGGATGGATAAGGTGTTTAAAAAAAAATCCTCCTCCAATTCACTTAATGGATGGACAGCTCTGCTCTCCCGCCTTTGTGTTTTTGTTCAGTTCCTCTCGATGTGTGTCTTTCATTTCGCAGATAACTGAGGACAACAAGGCTTTGTGGGCGCACACAAAACATGCTCTCAGAAAACATAATACTTGTTTTGTTGACTTTCTCTTCTGGCGTCACACAATAGATACGCTATGGTTTAATGTCCTGTCGCATTCACGGCGGGGAAGCGAAATCTGACCTCTGTTGATTCGAAACAAACCACCCACTAACTTGTTTGTCAGTTAAGGTGCTCCAAGACTGCAAGAGCTGTCATTCTGGGGGACTGATGATTTGCTGTGCAGACATAAAACTGATGAACTAAAACACTACAGTGGTAATTAGATTTTTTGACACACTGTTTCCACTGAAATGGAATGAAAAGATATTTAAGACACGTCTAAGACATTTATTGCACAACACCGGTGGGTCCTACCTGATGCACTAAACTGGCTGCTTCCAAGTGTCGTTGGCCTGTTTTTTCCTCCGTTGACGGGTGGAGAGAACATCTGTGAAAATGAATACGGACTAAATGAAACAGAAATCAAAACGTATCCCAACCTTCCAAGTGCTGCGGTTCACGAGCCGGCTTGAAATCAGGGATCACAATCGTCAATGCGCGTTGATGAAAGAGCAAAGCTTCAAGTGCTACCGAACACCTCTGAGAGACCCGAATGGAAAAAAACACTGGAAAGTGTCTCCTACCGCACTAAAATCAAGGAGGTCGCTCAATTCCTTGTCTGTTCCGAGAGCGGCAATCCGCTGCTGAGGATTCATCCTGGCGAGCTTAAGACCTGGAGGGAACACAGACAAACACGTTCCCGTCAGGTCACATCACTGTGGGATCGTTTTGTAAACCCACACACACTGTTCTTTTTCCATGCGCACGTCGTATGTTCCATGTGGATTTTGGCATCCTATTAATAATTTGTCTACACCAAATTGTGAACCACTGATTTGTTCTAAATGTATTAATAGCCTATCTGAAATTAATGAATGGATAATAAATTCTCAATCAACGTTTTGGAGAAAAAATAAAAAGAAACGGTAACTTTAAAAGGCCTGGTGAGTGACGTTTGTGATGGCTCCTTAATAGCTAACACAACCAATGTTCAGGTTCGAAAAGCATTATCCGAGAGGTTTAATCCAAATAAGCACATATTTAGGTTTTTATGCTTGTTTACATGGCCTTTCAAAACCCAAATACTGCCAATAGTCGGGTTTTGAAAGGGTTATTGACTGCATGCTAATGTAGTCTCTGTCAGTTGGAGTCAGCTGCAACTCATATATGACTATGCCTATTACATTTTTAGTAAATAATAATGATAATGGTAAATTTATGAATGTTGTGTTACAAAGTTCGCATATTTCCGGTCATTTAGAGACGCTTTCCTTCCGGCTCATGCTAACGTAGCACTAACATGTTCCTACATTGAGTTGTTCGTGCATGCGGAGTAACATTCGTCGATGTAGAAATGAGCCCTACAAAGCTTTGAGACAGAGATTTTGCCTCAATAAGTTTTTGTTATTCAATTATTTAAGTTGAATAACTTGAATAATTGTTGCAGACCTAAACTATTATACAAGCTGGAGACCGCATTTTACCACGAAACTAAACCAAAAAACAAAAAAAATCGAAACTTTTTTGGTGCATTTCAGATAATTAGGAATGGGCAAGTTTTTCTGGGAAAGGGATCGAAAAAATATCAAAAAGGTTCATTTGCATATTCGTGAAGATGCAAAATCGACTGTGCATTATTTGATTATGTTACTGCTATGAGCTCCCTCCCTTCAAAGATCAACAGGTACATGTTTTTGTGATAATGTGAGCAAATGTGGTCAGAAAAGACGCTCGGGATTGTTTCAAACACCCTCTTTAACATTGTTATCACTGTACAATAAGAAAAAATAGACCAATATATGGCATGTTCAGTTTTACTTGAATCACCTAATGAAATCCGTTTTCATGGGCATGGATCACATTAGATATGGAGTGTGAACAAACTTTGCAGCATCAGAAGAAAATAATTACATTTTTGTGTGTATTTAGGGTCACTTTTGGAGTAGTCATCGAATGTCTGGGTAGAGGAATGACATTTAAGGTATTTTAATAGCTGTGTTGCACAGCACGATATGCATCCTCACCGCGGGGGGTAAAATTGAAGAAGCAAGAATATTGGTGCGTTATAAGTAATATACAGACATTTTATGCACATTCAAATGCATTTTTCGTGTTCATTCAGTGCAAGCCATGCAGCAGCATCGCGTCCCTTGCATATTCTGATCATCAGACACTACACGTTGTTACAAACACACACGGACTGTAAGTTTAACACATACTGTAGTTGTGTATTTAAGGCTTTTAGAAAAGATGGCTATAAGGTGACAAGTGACATTGCTAAGTTGCTATCGCTAGCCGCAATTATAGTAAGACTTCATAGTTCACAAGGATTTGGAGCGAGCTAGCAGACTGCCAGAGCGCTTTTTTAACATTAAGTAGAGAGAAAAACGCCTCCTGCAAGCAAGTGTCATGCCAATTCACGATTGAGCGAATATACATTATGAGAAATAGACGAGCGACAATGTGAAATCTCAGCAGCAGAGCACAAAACGCAATTACAGACCTCCTCTCAACTCTCAACTTCTTTCACAGGTCCGAACCCATTTCGCCCGAGTCCCCTCTGTTATCTTACCTTTTTTCCAAGTAAAATCCCGACTAGGGTGATCTGGTGAAGATTCGCTTCCTCGGTGTATGCCTCGACACGCGTAAAGTGTGTCTTTAAACGGCAATAGCAGTGAGAAATATGCTCTATTTGTACCACTTAAGAGTTTCCCCTTAGGCAGACATTTTTGCTGTGCGAGTGCCTCAGCACCAAGATGACATGGGGTTAGTGTATCCCTCCGCCGTGCACAGCGACACGGTGCTCCCTCACAGCGGGAGATGCTGCTTCTTGAAGCGGCTGAGGACGCGCATCATCTCGGTTTAATCGCCTCCAACGCCTCGCTTGATCATCCGTGGGTCCTTCAGTCATTTGTTGTCGACCTCTGCGTCGTCAAACCCCGTGGTGGGGAGTAACGAAGTACAAATACTTATTGTTATTGTGTGCACGTGTTTTATCCATCTGTATTTTACTTGACTATTGTCTAACGTTTACACTCGACTCCATACACTTAATAACATACTTTCTCCTTTATACTTTGCCAAAATAGGCTCGTTACCTTTTTACCAACATCCATGGATGACTGCCCACTATGGGAAAAAAAAGAGAAGAAATGTCAAATAATCCATGCACAAAATACAGAAACATGCACTTGTGTAGTTATTCTAAAAAAAAAAAAGTCCAGTATTGTTTAGAATCTCAAAAAGATCAGGATTGCCTATGGATGATATTTTACTTTTTTTCTTGTTTTCTTTGGAGGTTTTTGTTGGGATGGACGAGTACATCGGTATCGGTGCTGATACCAGCCTCACAACCTTAAAATATCGGTATCTGCCACCCTTTTGTGGCTGTTTCACAATCAAGAACTAGAAATTTAAAATGATAAAAATAAAAAAAATGTCATTAGTTTCATGCAATTGTAAGGAAAGTTGCTATGTTGAATTTGTAGCTCTTTGTTCTTGATGTGTTAGTATAGTAGCCAACACAGCTCGCGACTGCACTAGCAAAAAATTAGCAATGATTTGCAACCCTGTTACTTAATTTGGCCAAACACTAAAATTAAGTTCGTGTTTAAATAAAATGTAACTTCCTTTAATTGTAAAGGAATTGTTCAAAAATATATTTTTACCTTTTCATGAATAAGCAGTGTAACGTCACCAGGCTGAACAAGTAAAATGAACAGAAAACTGTGTCAAGTAATATTTCTTATGGAAAAATGTACTGGTTAGTGGTTGAGATGGACAAATAATATGATAAGAAAGAAAGAAAGAAAGAAAGAAAGAAAGAAAGAAAGAAAGAAAGAAAGAAAGAAAGAAAGAAAGAAAGAAAGAAAGAAAGAAAGAAGCCATTCCATCACACAGTATTGGGAACAAATTCGGGCAATACAGTTTAGACTTGTGTGAAATGTGAACAAAAATGGTCTTTTGGCAAAACTTTTCAACAGAACGCACTATATTTATTGCTTCAATGCTTCAAGTAGACAAAAACGTATAAAAAGCATTTTTGTTTTCTTTTTGCTCCAAATGAGTCACTGGTTCGTCGCAGGGCACGAACTGTTTGGGACTACTTTTTCTTCCGCGCTGGCGAGGAACTAGACTCCGAGGACTGCAGTGAAGTCAGTTTCATGTTTGCTTTGGCTGAAGGCTCCTCGTTGGTGCTGATTAGTACTATTCAACGGTGGCAAAATATGCCCCATCTGTAGAAGTACACATATTTGTGTAAAAAACATTCTGGGAAAAGAAGAAGATTTTTGGTGCCATGAGACAGGAATTCATTTGTTCTGTGACAAAGCTGGTAACGCAAATGAAACTGGAGTGAATTATTGGGTTTTATAAGGATGTTGTATTTTCCTTCATTTTTTTAACCTTAAGGGCATAGTCATACATAATCTAAAAAAACCTCAAACATATTTTGGCATTTTTTTCTTTTAATTGTGTTGCTAATTAAGGTGTGCTTACATTGGCCACCTGAGGGCAGTATAATACATCCACGTGGCTATAAAAGTCACTCTTCACAGAGGATAAAGAATATGTGCATGTATCTATTGTTATTTGTCCCATGTGTGCTCAAATATCCGTTGCTTAAATTGGTTATAACACTGACATTGATGCTATTTGCAAGCCCTTCCATGGCATTTTACACTGTTAGCATTTAGATTAACCGACTTGTCTAACGCAAAGCTATTGGGATGTTTTAAATACACCCAATGAGCTAAAAACAACCAATGTTTACTTCTGAAGAGCAGTTCCGTTTTTTTACAGTCGAATATTGTGAGGTTTTATTTTCAGTAGGGCTCATGTCTGCTTTGTCGTGAGAGTGTGGTTGTCCTTGAATGACCCAAGCCAATAAAACTAGGAAACAGTGCACAAAGAGTGGGTGTGTGATGGATGAGCTCACAGGGACTGCAGTGAATTTGGCTTCCACAAAGAATTTAACAGCAATTTTAGTCCACAAACCATTTTATTGCACCATTTTATGCTGTCCTCATCCCTCAAAAATGCATCAAATGTTTTCAAGACATCAGCATTTAATTGCATATGGTATGTGGGTTTTTTTTTTACAATTGACTTACAACTTTTTTATTTAAAACAGGACAATTTAAATAACTATTGCAATTAGGGTGGTTTGACCAAAAGTTATACACGCTAAAGTTAAATATTTCCCGGTATAAAATACACCTTAGAACCCAAACTAAAGTTTGAGTTAACCTTGAATGACAAGGGAGACATCAGGAAATGTCATTTGATTTTGGCCTGTTTCACCTAATCAAATATCAATTACAAAAAGAAACTATGGTAATTTTACCAAACAAATGGTCTTGTAAAACATGCATTCATTATACACTACATAAGCCTTATTAAGTTCAAATGTACCTATGATAGTCCGGCTCTTTAAACAGCTTCTGCTCACCAGTGGCTCACCCTAACTTTGCCTCTCCCCCCAACCAACTTATAAAAATATATAATTAAGGAAACAGATTTAATAACGACCTTTGACACTGCTTACCTTTCACGCCAACGTTTATAAGCAAAATCCTTGAAGGCCCCTTACGTCTCCACAAGGTGGCGCAAATTCCCCATAAAAATGGAATCTACAGCTACCCAAGAATACGTATCGGTATTAATAATTCTAGACTGCCACCTGTTGGACAAATGCAAAGCCAAAAGTTCCATCCGATTGTTTACCCTCGATATGTAGTCATTAAACCTCAATGCATGTTAGATTATTTTTGTTATTCAGTCTCATATCTAGTTAGTGATTTGTGTTGGCACAAATGATTGTGCTCGAAATTTTGCCAAGTAACACATCTAAAAATAACCTGTGAAAGTATTGCTTGTAAGTCTGTAGATCTACGGATACTTTTGCAGCTCTGTGTGAATGCAGATCATTTTGACATTGTCTTTTACACAGGGGCCCGCTCATGAGAGCCGTAACAGGTGTTAGGTTACGGATTTTAGTTATTGATCTGACTCCAAATTGCGATCAACACTTAACACATAAATTGCAATGTCCTAATCCACACACTGGCGCACCTAACAATTTTGCGAGTTCGTTCTGTCAAAGAGAAGACCAGTAGATCAATTAGACCAAATTTACCAATTATTTATTCCTGACAAAGCGCACTAATACAGGCCTGGGTCCCGGGTCCCTCACACTAAAACTCGTGCGTTTTTGTGACCACCAAAAGACGACACATTCTTCCGGGTTGCCCAGTTTTAAAGAAACACAATATGAATATTAAAGCATGCAAAATATTGTGAGATGATTGGTCGACGGCCATCTCCTCCCCAGTCCAGGTGTCGCTGAGGTCAGACGGTTGGGTTTTCCCCTCGAAGGCCGGTCTCATAGACGTGCTGTTGTTCTCGTTCCTTCACCGACCTTGAGATGGTCTCCTCCGGTACTCCCTATCCGGGCCTATTCCACAACACTTCGAAGAAAACAAGTTCATGCAGTTTGCCTGCACATTCCTCGGCCCCCACCAATCCACACGAGCACTCCAATACTAGATATGAATATGATTATAAGTTTAACACAACCTTAAAAATATGTTTGCAAACTACCAAAAGCACATTTTCCTTTACAGGACACCACCAAAATTTGCACAGAACCCAGCAAACCCGGCCAGAACAATGGACAGTATGTTTTCACACAGCAACGCACCATGCTGCTATTTAGAAAAGTAGATTTGTGATAACAATAACTAATAATATAAATGCTTACACGAGCATTGCTGATTGACTGACAATATGGTTGACCGCAAGGGATTGTGGGAAACGTTGCTATTTATACGGCACGAGTACCAATAGTGGGGGAAAAGTAACCTGACTGTACTCGTAGTATGCCAAGGTTGCCCTACTGGTGAGGACAAAGATCATGGAAAGTAAAGAAAACTGGATATCAAAGACAGCCATTAAATGCTCGCAGGCTTTCCATTTATCCTTCGAGTTTTTTTTTTTTTTTTTTTAATTCAGGGGGCGCTAGTACATCCTGCTCTTCCCGAGGAACTCGCCATGATTGGTCCAGAGGCGCATCGAGTGTTTCCGCCGCGCTCGGCTCACATACAGGGCACCATTTCCACTGCTGGTAAAAAAAAAAAGTAGGCAGGATCTGCAAGACAACGTCCACATCCAATTACCAAAGCGACGCTGGTGATTCATCATTTGAATTGGCTGGTAGAGAGGTAAGCAGAAAGCTCTCTCGGTGCTCCATGAAAACGTTCACTGCACAATGCAGCTTATTCCAGCATCCATATCAGACAATGACAACAAGCTAATGCTAGCTAAAGGTTCTCCTGCGACGAGCACAACAAGCAATGCGGGCTGAATGATTGAATTAATGCACCAAAGCCGTGGAATTGTTGTAAATTGTTGTACCAGAAATTGTTGGGAGGGGGGGAAAGGCAGGGTAAAAAAAACAACACACCACCTTACTAGCAAGTTAGCATTACTTGCTGCAGTAGAACTTGACGCTAACATTTTAAAATGCTTACTCGTGCACGTGTTTTCTTTAATTCTTGTATTTTAAGATGCATTTGAAAAACATGTTCACTCGGGCTGTATTGTCAACTAAAATAATCCCATGCCGTGTGTTGTCTTTAAATCCCAAATTTGTGTTTACATTATCACGGTATGTCGTTTATTTTGTGTATGGCAATGTACCACATTTATACTGACACATATTTGTCATCAAATAAAATTAGTGAGCAGTTATTTTATTTTATTTTATTGAAACAATTTACTTGCAATGTGGTTACGGCCACCCCGCACCCGTCGTCAATTCCGCCGCCATCTTGGACGGAAGCTTTGTGCGAATACATGAACAGATCGTTGAAACATTTTACATGTATCAATAGTCGAAATATTTCAACAAGTTGTTTTCTTGTTCGCAGCCCTCTAAATTACATAGTTTATTGTTGTTTGCGGCTGTATTTCACTGCTTTAGGTTGTGATTTGGGTGGATTAAGATTGTCTTGCCAAA
Organism: Syngnathus floridae; assembly: GCF_059516105.1. NCBI lineage: Eukaryota > Metazoa > Chordata > Actinopteri > Syngnathiformes > Syngnathidae > Syngnathus > Syngnathus floridae. The sequence goes on from NC_142415.1 coordinate 13,038,717, forward strand.
GGGCGTTTTGCTAATGGACCTTTTTCTAGTGTTTGTAATACAACAGCGCTGACTGGCCATGAAACAATGATTAAAACTTGAGTTGGTGTTTACTTCATCATACCATTTCATAATGTTTGTAAACATCATGCAGGGTCCTACCAAGAGGCAGAAAACGATCCGTTACTTCTGATTTTGAAGTGAAACCGATGGCAAAACTCATGTTTTGGGTCACACCTTCAGATATACCTAAAGCTGGCCTTACACCTAAAGATTTTCACAGTCCCTGAATAAGAAGACAAAGAGCGGCACGGATGGAGGGAATGAGACCCAGCATGATGGGGAAAATATGCATTGTTGGGGGGGGGTGGCTTCAAACTATGACTACGATGCGGCCTGTGACAAAAATGAGTTTGACACCCCTGCAAGTCTACAATGCCACTTAAAATGCATTGTGTATGTGTGAATCGGAATGTATTTACGGTGCTATACAGATAATAGTTTGCTTTAATGTAAATGCGGTTTGTATTATAGGTCCAAAATGTCAGAACTCTTTATGGAGTGTGAGGAAGAAGAGCTGGAGCCCTGGCAGAAAGCAGCTCCTGAGGTGTTGATTCAGGATGCCGACGATGATGACGAGCCCATTTTTGTTGGAGTAGTTTGTATGTACTTTTACTATTATTATGAGAATTACTGTTTGCACATATTTTCATGACAGCGATACCAATTTGATGCACTCCAGCACTTGACTTGTTTGGTCACGTAGAGATTTCCTAATTGATATTGCAATATATTTGTCCCAAGCAATTATTTTGGTTGTTGCACCTAATATCAGATGTCCATATGTGATCCTGTTTTAAACCTGTTTTCCAGCAAAAAAAGAAAAAGTGGTTCAATCTGTCTTTACACCTCCTCTCAAAATCAATGTAAAGAAGCAAGTGGTCAACTCTGCGCCATTTCCAGTTCCTGCCCCTGCTACAGTTCCTGCTACAACTCTTGCTCCTGCTCTCGCTCCTGCGCCAGCCCTCGCCTCCTCTTCTATAATGTTACCTCTGAAAATAGCTGGAAATGCCATCAGTACTCCTGCAGGCAGTTTCACGACACTGACTCCACAGCCCGTTATTGTTAATGATCAGGTATTGTCATTTAAACCATTTTACTTTCTTTTTTTCCTCTTCCATGTGACTTGAGTAAATGATATGCTACATATTGATGTGTTTTAATCCAAGGGCTTCATCGTAACCTCACAGTTAACCAGCAACAACAACCTCATTGCCACTCTTGGGAATCAGTATCCTCCTGGGACCAAATTTGCCATTGTACCAGGTAACGTTGAGTTGCATGTCATCAGAAATACTAAATGTTCTTGTTAAGTAAAAACTGTGCTCCAGGTTTGGAAGAACACCAGAGATAAGATCAACAGCCATTGTCTCCACTCTGAGATGCTGTGGGGGTGTCTGTTAAAATATGTTGAAACCACGCCCTGCTCAACTGTATGGCTAGTCTAGCTTCTTTCTTATGCCTCCACAAAACGTCACTTTTGGCTGCACAAATATGACCGTTTATAGACTCTAACATGGGGCTTTTCCATACAACAATAACAAGGCAGTAATGCTAAAGCGGACACATAAACGTGAAATCCCTGTCCACATGGTGGCTGTCATGTTGGAGTTTTTTTTTTAATGTTAAAATTAGTTATCTTAAAATTAGGGCAACTGGAATGGTGAAAAACGCTATACTGCATCTTAAAAATTGTGCTACTATTTCGTTTTCAATCTTTATTGAACAATTACATTCAAATAGGCACCAAGCAACAGATCTCTGAATTCACTTTGTAGTGTTTTTAATATTAAAGGGGATGGTGTGAATCTTTTGTTGTGGTTTTGAAGGCACTTTTCAAAGTTTGTATGTTCTGTATTCCAGCCACTCAGCCGCAGCAGCTTATCCAGCGGGTCACCCCAGTAACAACTGCGATACCCGGCGTTGTCCACCGGCCTCACGTGCAGCAGATCCGAAACAACGTGGTGACGTTGGCCAATGTGCAGAACCCTACTGTTTATACGGCCAAACCGCACCTGCTACAAGTCAGCCAGGCCACCACGCTGCAGCCCATTACCTTGCCTGTCCAAGCGAACAGCTTAAGCAAAGGTGCGCTCTTAGAAGGCATCGCGCATATTTGAGAACACGTGAATCAGTCTGGTTTTTCTTGTCCTGTTTTTGGGTGCCTCACAGAGACAATGAGGCGGGTGTTGCCAGCTCAGCAAATTGAAACGGCTGCGAAAAAAATCAAATTAGATGTCGGTAAGTAGTAAGTTTTATAACTTTTATTGCCAGCTAAAATTAACCTCTGTTATATTGTGTATTTTGCAATAAAGGTTTGCATAATCCTGACGACTAACAAAAATATATTGTGGAAATGCTTACTCGAGTTGTTCCTATGCTTTGGTGTACCTTTAGGCCAAGCAAATGTGAGCAAACCAGTGGCAAATGGTGACATAAAGAAAAAATGCCCCAATTGTAAAGAAGAATTTCTTCAGCAGGAGGCATTGAATCATCATATGACTGTATGTATGTGTATTTTGTTAGCTAGTGTTTCATTTTGTTGCCTTGTGGATTTTCATGTCTAAATCTCTTGTTTCAGAGTTGCCAGGCTAAAGTGGAAGTTAGCACGCCGCTATCCGATAACGTTATCACGCATAAACGCATCATGCTGGTGTCAGAATTCTACTACGGCAGATTTGAGGGGGATCCTCTCAAGGAATCTGTGCAGAAGAGCAGTGTCACTTTCAAGTGTCAAAGCTGCTTCAAAGTTCTCAAGAGCAACATCAGGTATGTTCATAATCAACATGAAATCTTGAGACTTGCGTTGATTCTAAGCAAAATGTTTCTGCACCTCACTCCGTGCTTTTTCTTTAATGGACTGTAGATAAGGATTAAAAACATGTAGCCGTTTAAAATACAAAATGTCGAGCAGACTAGTAGACTCTTAACCCCCGTGAGTCGAAAGCTGAAAAATGAGCAGCGAATGAATCATTCCGTTGATTAATTGCGTTGGAAATGCTTTTAAAAAAGCTCTCTGTAAGCAGTTTTTAATGGAGCACATGCGTACCCCACTTGCCCTCTCGCTGCAGGAGTCAAAGTTCACTCACACAAGAGATTACAGTAGGGGAGCTGAAGTAGCAGAAAGCAGTCTGAACAATGGGCCTCACTTCATCAGGCACTCGTGGCACATAGTTGCGGATGCCTCTAGCGCCACTGCATCATTAGGCAGAACAACAAGTAATTGTCTAATTAATCAGATTTATTCAACCATTTTCATTCATTTCCGCGAGAGCCATTTTGAGATTCTACCACCCTCTCTAGACTTTATTCTGACCCAACTGCTTCCCAGATTCAAGTGATTAGTGTGTCCATTCATCTGTTCCAGGTTTATGAACCACATGAAGCACCACCTAGAGCTGGAGAAGCAGAACAACGAATCATGGGAGAGCCACACAACTTGCCAGCATTGCTACCGTCAGTACATGACTCCATTCCAGCTGCAGTGCCACATCGAGAGCGCTCACAGCCCCATAGAGTCGTCCAGTATGTTACACTGAGGCCTCCAGCTCTGCTGCATCAGCTCGAGTTTCACTTTTTACTATTATGTCCTTCTTTTTAGCAAATTGCAAGATATGTGAGCTGGCGTTCGAGTCAGAGCAAGTGCTCTTGGAGCACATGAAAGACAACCACAAGCCCGGGGAGATGCCCTACGTCTGCCAGGTCTGCTGACTCAAAACATGTTGCAAATCTCAATGCAGATTAAATCACGGCTTTCTCTTCCGTACAGGTGTGCAATTACAGGTCCTCCTTTTTCTCGGACTTGGAGACACATTTCCGAAGTGTCCACGTGAACACAAAAGACCTGCTGTGTCCTTTTTGTCTCCGGATTCTGAGAAATAGCCAGAGTTACATGCATCACTTCATGAAACATCAGGTAAGATGCTGCCTTCCAATGATGCTTTCAAATAAAGCAATGGAGCATTTCAGAATGTGACCTATGACAATAGTTGAGGGCTGTGTATACCATTCTTCACTGAACCATGGCGCACATTTTACTTTTCAAAAGTAATTTGATTCCATTTATTTGCACCGGAGAATCGCGTCACTTCATTTGCTGTTCAAAATACTACAGTAATTTAACAAAACGTTTCGAAAGAAAGTTTAGCAACAATGATCAACGGTTTACATTGCGTACAATCTGGTTTGGGTTTCAGAAAAAAGGCATCCATCGCTGTGGAAAATGTCGACTGAATTTCCTCACCCACAAAGACCGAATGGAGCACAGGACTCAAGTCCACAAGACTTTTAGAAAGCCTTCAGTTCTGGAGGGCCTGCCCGCTGGCACAAAGGTGGGACCGCCGTCCCCACCCGCTCTGGAAAAGTGTCCCCCTTACATTCATTTTCTCTTGTTTTACTTCCACAGGTGACTATTCGAGCTTCCCTGAGCGGCAAAATGGCCGGCATGGCAAATTCAGCGGATCGATCCTCTTTTATTTTATCGTCCGAAACGTTAAGCAGCAGTCCAAAAATCAAACCGCATGTCGGTTTGGTCAAAACCAAACGAATCACTTACGAAGCTGGAAAAATCAGGACAATTCAGAAGAAAAAAGAGAATGCCGCTATCAATTGCTCATTTCCAAATTTCAGTACGAATGGAAGTTGCCACACCTGCATCGAGTGCAACAACAAAATCGACGACTTCTCTTCCCACTTCCTGTTGTCGTCTGATTGTGGCGCGTGCAATTACCGGACAAGTTGCAAAGTTGCCATTGGAAATCACATGATAAGGTTACCTTTCTAACCATTATTTTAGGCAGTTTGTTCCAGTGTGCGTGGGTTAATAATAAGTCTTGTCTTTTTTGCTCTTTGTCCAGATTTCATAGCACAATCAACAAGAGCAGGTTTTCCAAAGTTGATCAAAGGAAACAGTCATCTGCTGTAAAGTAGGTTTCCTAATTTGAATTGACACTCTTTATTGCTTTCTTATGTACTCAGTGGATGTTTATAGTCAGCTGGATTCCAACCAAATAATAGCGGCAAAATCAGTGCTCTGCTCGACATGTTTCTCTTCCACATTCCGTTAAGTTCTACTGGTGATTTTAAAAATAAATGTAAAAGGCTAGAAAAAAAATTGTTCTGCAACACTGTCCTAAAACGAAATAGCCTGAGGTTGTTTTTTTTTTTTTTAGGTTGGTGGCAATGAATGATTTAATGTTGTTTCACATCTGATGCATTGACACTTTTCTTTTAGATTAACACTGGTGTGTCTCAACTGCGACATCCTGGTGGATGCATCAGGCGGTGATGTGATGAGCAAACATTTAAATGACAGACCAAATCATGTATGCAAAGTCATTGAGGAGAAAGGTGAGTTTTTCAGATTGGGACGTCACGTTTTGTGTTGTTGCACTTCTCTTAAAAGTCTTCTATTTTTAACCCAACAGTCGTCCAAGGCGAAGCTGGAGTGTGAGTAGGAAACACGACAGTTCAAATTCAATATTTGTGCCAAGATGAAAATAGGTCTAAATATTTGTTATTTTGGCTTTTTGACTCAAGCCAGGACTACAGTGATGCCGTCCGACTGAAAAGGAAGGAGTTACTCCCAAAGCTGAAGGAAACTCGACCAGGGGGGAATATTGTCTGCCTGAGACAGGACAAACTGTTAATCCAAATCCAAAACAACGCAGAAACGTCCGATGACTCTTCGAAGGTATCTACTGATATTTACTGTCAAACTAATCACAACAAAAATATTTACATGCATTGTATATTTACGTACAAGTCATCTTCATTAAAAAATACATCGCCAGTACTAATGCTCATGTCAATGAAAAATCCTATTGACATGCTAGAGATACATTAGCATCAATTTGGCAGCGATATTCCTTCAAATAACAAATATTAAAGACATAGACAGTATAACAATGTTCAAAGGCACTTTTTCTTCTGAAGCTGGAAAAAAAAAAAAGAACCTCAAATGCAACATTTTTCTTCTACCTCTCATATTGTATGCTCTTCGGGTTGGCAGACGATGCATAAAAATTTTTCTTAGGTGCTCACAACATATTTTGCCCCCAAATTTCTTTTATGTGCTTGTAATTGTCGCACAATGAATTGGTGATGAGGTTTTATTCAACGTCAGATTATCATTTTTTTTGCCTTCAGGTATTGGTCGCTGAAATCGGCAGCCTTCACAACTATTCTATACCTGGAAATAAGGCTGGTGTCAGTACTGGAACGTCACTAAAAATAATCGTTAGTTGCAGCCTTACTCACCTCGTTTGTAGCCTCCACACTCAAGCCAACATGGTCATTGTTTTATTGATAGTGACACTAGATGATGGATGTTTTTTTTTTTTTTGCTTTTTCACAGCCAATCCCCGTTTTGGAATCCTCACAGACAGAAACAACCTCAGAACCTGTACAAATCAAGATACAACACTTACCTCACACGAGTGTTGAACAACTTCAATCTTTGCCCGTGTTGCCACCAGTTGCTGAAGATTCTGTCAGCGGAAACGTGACACAGTTTGTGTCCTCAGCTGCTGAAGATTCTCCGAGCGAAAACGTCATTGAGGATCATTTCCCTGATTCGATCCCTGATTGATCAACAAACGGCGGAACGAACAATGCCAATCACTATGAACGTTTTTCATAGTTCTAAAACCTTTCAGGTGTTCCCCATAGAAAATTATTTCAGTCTTTGTCATCTATTTAAACATAAATCACTCCAAATGTCCAGCCATCATGTATGATATGAAATGAAAATGGGTGCTGTTAACCTCTTATGGGTACATTTGGAAATATCATTAGTTCCCGTTGGTAAGCTGCGCGATGATCCATCCGGTGCACCTTTTTGTGTACAGAACACTTGTATTTAATATGTAAATATCTTTACTACAATACTTTGGATGTCATGTACCAAGATGGGCCATTTGTTTTATTTTAATTGCATTTGACCTGAAAAACATAAGAAATAAATGTCTTTAAAATAGGCCACAAGAAGGCACTATATTTGAAGCCGAATCATTCATGACCCGACATTAAGGCCTATATTGAGTGACGAATGATTGCAACAGTTTGTAAAAGTAGTAGAAGGTAGTTGTTTTGTTTTTTTGTCAGCAGCTGCAAAAACATCTATGACGAAGCAAACTTGGTGAACAGTAATTGCAAACGTTAACAAACCCTGAAGAAAAATCAACATTTGCTGTCTTCACGCTTGGAATCTTTGCTGCTTCATGAAATGCTGACTTAAGATCTCAACATTGACTATATAATTCTATACTTTGGCCATGAACCCAAAAAGTTAGATGCTGAATTTATACATTGGTTTTGGTTCTTTTCCACATTCCAAGAAAAAGTTTAACTCAAATCTGAAGTTAAAATATAAAAAAAAAAAATGTAGCTGAAGAAGCATGATAAATCTGATGCACAACTGTTCTCATAGAATTTATTAGTTAAAGTACTGTTTTCTTGATAGTATGGTTGTCTAAACTAGTGTGTGACACATAACTAGTAGGCCCACGTAGTACTAGTAGTAGTGTGAGGAATAGCCAGTATATGCATTTTAAACTAGATATAAAATAAATGCTCAAATTGGTTCCATGGGGCAGGTATTAAACGAAGCCACGCCCACAAATACAATCATGAAAAAGCCTTGGTTCCAAACTAAAATAAATTTTAGTTAAATTTTAATTTTAGTAATGAAAATGTATACGTGCAACATTTTGACACCATTGTTGAATGTAATTTGGAGGGCTGGTTTCAACGCGTAATTCTATCTTGCGGACAGTCCGGAGTTACCGGATGTGACGCAATAACTAACCAGCGGTTCCCATGGAAACATCCACAAACATTTGCAGAAACGTCGTCGAAACGCTTCAAACGAGTTGAAAGCTTTACTCCGACACGGTACTAGCTCAGTTGAAAAGAAAGGCTACATAACATGAATCGTTGTTGACGCTGCTTTTTGCATGAACTCGTTTTGTTGTTTTTAAGATTTCTCGAAGCAAAGGCGGCACGTGCCAAGGTACTGGAACTGAACACTGCATAAAGGACGTCAAAGATGGTATGTGTTCTACAGATGCGCGCGCATGTAACCACTTTGTCCTCACTTATCTAGGCATAGTACTAGTTCTAGTTGGACAACAATATGTTACTAGTGAGGCAAAACTACTATTATTTCAAGACATTTGTTAATACTAGTGTGCTTTACTAGTACACAAGTCAAAGGGTTTTTGATTGGTTTGTTAAGTTTTTGCACCACTAGTAACAGTAGGTCCAACTTACAGGCGGCCATCATGCACAAGTGTCCTTCACAATGTTCAATTGTATTTTGGCTTCACTTGTACGATGGAGTTGTGTCACTAGTATGCCAAAACTGTCTCAGGAGTGTGCAAAAAATGTCATAAAATAGTAGAAAGTAAGAAAATGCTGTGCAACTAGTGTTGTCTTCTTAGTAAGACATTCATATTGTACTACTAGAAACTACTGCACACCACATTTGGCGAGCCTTCTGGACCCTAAAAGTAAAACCAAAAGGCCCCCTTTTTTTATTACTAGTATTAGTATATGCATCATAAATACTCCAAGGCTTTCCATAAGCGTGCTTGTTATCTTTTCTGCTTTGTCAAGAGTCGTCACCTGTGCCGCAGTCAGCAGTATCGGATGGTGGCGCAACGGCGCGCCCTCGAAGAGCAGAAGCATGTGGATGCCCTGCGAATAGACCGTGACCGGAAAATGGTGGCAGCTATACAGGAGGAGGACAATGTGGACAAGAAAAGGTTCTTAAGGCAGGTGCAGGAGGAACAGAAAGAAAGAGAGCTGGAGAACATCATGTTGAAGGTGTGTTTTCGCTGTGCTGAATCACTCCATCTATTTGTCTGTCCATCTCTGGAGAGAGAATTCAGAGATTTCATATAGATGAAATAGCATCCATTTTCCAGATTTATTTCACTGATAGTTGAGCAGGGTGTGGTTTTAATAAAATCATCATTTGAATTTGGCCGGGGTCTCAACAAAACTCTTTGTTGTGTGTTAAATTACAAGATGTTGTATTTTGACTTTAGAGGGACTTTTAAACCTACCAACCCCTCTGGGTGATCACCTCTCACTGCCACTCCCTAACCAACTTGCAGGCCCACACCGAGAAAATGTTGAGGGAGAAAAAATATCTCCAAGACGAGAAGCTGGCTAAAGAGCTGTCCCGCATCAACAATGAGAAGCTGAGAGATGGCAAGATCAGGCAGCATATTAGAGAGAACAGGTACTACACTACTCACCAAAACTTAAGACGTGAATGCTGTCATCAGATTTGGCAAATATTTCATTTTTGGTTCAATCTCTCTTTTTTGAGGGGGAGAGAGTACGTCTCCTTTCAATTTAATGGTTTTATTAGAAACTATTGTACTTGGGCACCCTCTAGTGGAATGCGAAGTAATGGCTGCCCAAATGCATTCTCTGACTTTATTCTTGTAAAATTACAAATTGGTGTTCTTATATTTTGACCTTCTTTTTTTGTGGCTCATTTTGAATCATTTCTTCTATCACCCTCTCAGCATTGAGCTCAGAGAATTAGAGTCCAAGTTGAAGTTGGCCTACGTGAGCAAGGAGCAGTTGGCGCAGATGGCAGAGCATGAAGCTATGAAGTTAGAGACAATGGTGACGTCATCGTCCGCACCTTGAACGGTATCCCCCCCAAAACAAATAGTTATCCCCTGCACTGTCCATGTCTCCTCTCTGGCCTTAGCGTGAAGAGGCGGCGATAGACGACAAGATCAAGATCCTGTATGACAAGGCGACCGTTCAAGAGGAGGAGCAGGAGCAGAAGAAACAAGAGGAACAGCTCCGCTACCAGCACGAGCTCAACCTGCAGCTTGTCGAGCAAGAGCAAAAGAGACAAGCGGCCTACGACGACTTCCTCAAGGAGAAGTTCATGGTGGATGAGATTGTGCGCAAGATTTATGAAGAGGATCAGATGTGAGTTTGGATGGTCACGTTTAGAGCTATCAAATCCGGGTCCGGAAAGTAAAAACTGATAATGGTTCTGTGTTGAAGGGAGCTCCAGAAGAAGCTGGAGAGGGTGCACGCCACACAGAAGCACATCAAGGACTTCCAGGTGCAGCGGATCGAGTGGCAGCGTTTGGAGAAAGAAAGGATGGAGGAAGAGAACAGACGCATCAGGGAGTTTGCAAAAAGGCAGCAGAAGTCACAGCAGGCCTGGATGGACAAGATCAAAGCACGAGAAGATGCAATACAGGCCCTCAGAGACAAGGTCAATAGAATCAAGATATTCTTTTCTTTTTTTTTTGGTTAAACATGTCACTAGTGCTCACTCGACAAACTGTCCCTGCTTTTATCCAGCTCGCAGAGAAGATGGCTAATGAGAATGCACAGCGTGATGAGATGGAGAGAATTCGCCAGGAGCTTTGTCTCGAGGAACAAGAAGAAACCTATAGGAAGAAAGAGATTGTAAGAGTATTTCCCATGCTTTTTTCTTTCTCTACAGTTTGGAGCGTTCATTGAAGTGATACTTGGCGTAGTACTGAAGGGAAGTGCGGACTTTCAGCTCAAAACCTCACATGGAAATATATCCCCGTCTTCCAGGAAGACATGGAGAAGAACATCCGGCTGAGGCTGACGTTGCAGAGGACCTGCGAGGAGCAGATGGCCATGAAGGAGATGCGTCGGCAGGCGGAGAAAGAAGAGGAGGAAATTTTCCGGAAAACCATCATGGACAAGTTTGCGGAAGACGACCGCATCGAGCAAATGAACGCCCAAAAGCGGCGCATGAAGATGATGGAGCACAAACGCGAAGCGGATAAGCTGCTGGAAGACAGACGACGGCAGCAGGAGATCGACAAGGTACCCGCTAATTCTTCTGCGAGTGCGCTGAGCATTTTAGTATCCGGACATTAAGATGGAGATCAACTACTTAGTGCTCACTCACTTTTGCATCAATTTCCCCTTCTGACTCTTTCTCGCTCGTAGGATATGAAGGCTCGAGAGGAGGCAATTGAGCAAGAGAGAGTGGCCATCTGCAGGCAGATTATCGAAGAGGAGAGGGTCAAGCTTCTCCAACGACATGCAACAAAACTTCTCGGACACCTACCTAAGGTAACCCACCCGTTGTACTACTTTACATTATGTTTCCATTTAAAAAGTTAATACCTATAACTAGAATTTATAAAATTATATTTTTAGGTTTTTTTTGGTGTTGCCCCCCCCCCCCCCCCCCCCAGCACCCTTAGTGCCATTAGCGCAAGCGAGCTCATTATGAAACACTCATTATGAAACACTTACACTGCAATATTATACACATATCTTATTTGGGCAAGCAAATGTCCCTCTGCCTTTTTTCAGGGTTTACTTCGTGAGGATGACCTGAAGCACTTTGATGAAGAATTTCAGAAAAAATTGCAGACACGTCAAGCTGAGAACTCTGAAGACCATGGTGGAGATGATTGAGTTGTTTTCAAGTCTTTTTTTTTTTTTAAATCCATTTTAACTTTAGCCTCAAACAATCCTATGGACTGAATGTGATCCCGCTTTCACAGCGCATCACATGCATGATATCTAACATGAGAAGTGCTAATGACAAGGTCAACGTATTTACAAACAGTTATACTGTGTACACTGATTAGCATATTGTTGAATGAATAGTATTCAGTGTCAAAAACAAGTGAAATTGTTTAATGGCAGTTTTTTTATATACAACTCTTACACTGGATCTCAGTAGATGGTATACGTGTATATTTCAAAGATATTTTTCTTGCTGCAAAGTAACAGTAAAATCCTAACAAAATTGGTCTCCTATCTCAACTGATGTGCAAGATGCCAATGGCCAATTTTGATCTTAGGCCTTATCAACAAAGCTGATGACCCCAGTGACCCCATTTGCTTTTTTAACCACCCACGCTGAAATGTCCATCTGACGCAGTGTTCTGACTCTGATGTATATGCAAGAATTGTCACAGGGATTGTGGTCAGGGATGTCCGCCTCTTCTCTCCTCTCACGGTCAATCACAAATCAAGTCTGAGCCTCGAAATTATTTAAACTTTTAGCACCCATAATTTCATTTTACTTTCCAATTCAGCCTGTGGACAATGTTTGACACTCCTGTTCAAAATATACACATCCAATTCAGTTCTGTGAATATGGAAAAACACACAAGACCCAAGTGAAGGGGTTGACATCAGTGGTTTTAATGTTAAGTCGTATTTTTTATTCTGTCATTCACTATGTCCCAAAATGACATTGTGTTGAGAAAGAATGTTAAAAATACATTTCCAAAATCCAACCAGACTTTTTGCTAATCATATTTATGTTTTGCCCCAGTCGAGGGCCTTCATGAACTCGTCCTCAGTGAAAGAAAGCAACTTGGCGGCCTCAAGATGCATCTGCACAGAAAGACATGAACGTTAGCACACAAGTGGATTGATTGTTCCCGAGTTAGAGAGTAGAGGAGGGCGGGCACCTTTTGTCTTTTAAGAACGTCGATTAGCTTGAGCTGCTTCTTTAACCCGACAATAAGCTCCCCTTTCTGCTTTTTTAGCAGTTTGTTTTCTGTCAGTAGATTTTCTCGAGTCTGCTGTTCCTCACTGGTCTTGTCCTGGATTGATGCAAAAGGTGACAATGACGAACCTTGCCCCGAAAGTATTTTCATTCAAACGCACACTGAAGAGTTTCCCCTTAAGATTCAGTCTTTGAATAATTATCCCTCTTGCCTTGTTCATCTGTTTGGTTTTGTTGAGTTCTGACTTCAGGCGCTCCACCTCATCTAGAGCTCTGGTCAGACGAATCTCAACAGTGTTGTGGGCGGCCGTTCCTTGCTTGCTGGATTTGTTCAGCTTCTCCATTTCCTGTCGGTAAAAACGCATGTCTGAGGTGGTCGGTCTACAACAACAAACAATCGTTACAGTAAATGAGTTGTACTAGCCTCTTCTTCCATTTTCCTGTTTGCACCCATCAGTGGGAAAATGGTCTCAAGATCTTCTCTTACCTTGTGCAAAGCGGACACTTGCAGCTGCAGGCTGTCACATTTGACGGCGGCCTCGCTCTCCGACGCTTTGAGCTTGTCCATCTTTGTCTGTTGGATGTTGACGGTCCTCTGGAGCTTGATCCGTTCCTCCTCTAGCTGCTTAACTTTGGCGTTCAGCTTGACGTTTTCATCATCCTGACCCGGCCACAGTGACAATGTCGCCCCCTACTGGTGAGAGGTGGCCCAGACATTTTGTTGAACTGCTCTGTACCTTCTTTTTTCTGTCACTCAGAAGATGATCAATTTCTTCTTGCATCATCGCAATGTTGGCCATCAGGGCGTGGACTTGTGCACATGAAGCGCCTGAAAAGAAATAAAAGAGTCAAATAGAGGGCACAGATCCTAGCCACTTAAAATATATTTGACATGGGGGAAAAATGATGAAAATCAAAATAAAATGGGATCTCCTCACTTTTTTGAGATTCCATGTTGTGTATTAGTTATTGTAAGGATGGAGAAAGGAAGACACGTACCCGTCCCTTCGTTGTCTCCGTCACCGAAGACGTTGTCATGAGGAACCAAGCGGTTCATCCTGTCCTCCACATTTTGTATCGTCATTGCCACAAAAGACTCAGCCGAATCTCCCGCCGCTCCTAAAGCGTTCCCGCAAACTCTAAAAGTCGATATAAAACCATTTTCATCATTATTGCTTTTGTCGCCATTCCATACGTTTTGTAACTCACGCAGGGTTCGAATGACGCTCTTGTGCTTCTGACTTTTGTGACTTTTTGGGCTCCACCTAGGAACAGGTCGTAAAATGAATTGTTATACCTTCACTTTGGAGGAAGTGATAACTGCCATTTGGAGATTGCTATGATGGTAGATGGACTGCTGTTTGAGCATTTATTACCTAATCGTGAGATCCAGTTAAAGGTCCAGACAGCAGTATGTTTCTACTACTAGTGTGTTGGATTATTACTTGGACTTTAAGATGCTTTATTAAAACTTCTTTTGGTACCTTACGAGGTTTCGGCACAGGCGTTTCTCCGTCTTTGGTGTTACTGAAAGAGAATGGAAACTATTGTAAGAGACATCAGTGAAATTGGCAATAAATCAAATTTTTATTGCTGACTTTGGATGAGAGGCAGGCAAGACCGTGTACTGGTTGCCACTCTATCATAGACCACGTATAGATAGATAAACGATTATTCACTCACATTTACACCAAACAACTATGTAGTTTTCAATTAACCTAATGTGGATGTTTTTTGGAATGTGGGAAGCTTTAGAGAACCCACGCAAGGAACAGAAAGCAAGACAAACTCGCTAGTCAGCAAGATGGTCACCTTGATGCTTTTTCATCCTCCAAATCCTTGAGTGGGAGCGCACTTGAAGACTTTGACAGAAAATCTTCTCGTTCTTTCTAAGAATAAAATAAAAAATAAAAAAGCAATATGGAGGTGAAAGTACACTAATAAGCATCTTTTTTTTTTTTTTACATTTGTGTACAAACTCACTTTTAGTTGATCTGCTTGCATTACCAGATTTGCCGCTTTGGCCTCCAGCTTTGCATTGAGCAGCCTGAAGAAAATAAGCAGTGAAAATGACAGAATACTATTTCTAAGACGTGACTTTATAGTCATCCTTGATAATCAAAAGAAGGGCTGATATAAGTAAATGTTTTTCTGTAAAATATATTAAAATTAATTTTCAAATTTGAGGTACTGCGACAATGAATCGACAACTAATCATTTACCAAATTAATTGATAATTATTTCTGACAATTGTGAGATTATTTTGGTATCTTGTTTCATTTACAACTCTCCAAATTTAAGCCTCTCACCTCAAAATATTCTTAGATTTATATCAATATAGTCCTTTATGAAAGCAGACTTATGTGTTAGAGTTATGGTTGAATCAAAAAATACAATTTGCAAACATCTGCTGACACAATGACCAATATTTCTGCCATGTTAAGAACCTGACGAGTGACCAAATCTTAACTTATGTTTATTTATTGTCTGGACTGTCAATTTGAATTGTTTTCAAATATCGGGATGGGAATTAAAGCTAGTTTTTTTTCACCTGATTCATCATTAAATATCAATTTATCATTAAAATAATCATTCGTTGCAGCTCTAATTCAAATAATGAAAGAGAATGGCCTTACTTGTATTTCTCCTCCTTCGCTAAAAGGTCACTCGCAGGCATCTTTGGTGGCCTTATTCTTTTCCTGTGGGTGAAAATTTCCACAATGTTTCAATGTGACTCAAATAGTAATCTTGTTTTTTTTTTTAAATGCATTTTGTGAAGCCAAACAAAATGTAAACTGTCTCAAGAGTATTTGGACACATTAAGCGTTTTTTCTAAACCAATTCCTAAATGTCAGTAAAAAACGTAGGTTTAATGACATTTTGTATCGTGTACTACAAAGAAGCCAAGAGCTGGCATTTTAGCTTTTTTTCCCCATTGGATCAAGACAAACCTTCTCTAGCGCCACACGTAAATTGTTTTATATTATCGATATATTGTTTTTTCCCCCCATGTAATGGCTTACCAGGGCGACAAGACGCGGCGTTTCCAAAAAGTACACACAATCCTAGTCGCCTAGCAACTACCACAACGGTCACTAAACTACGGAAGCCGAATTAGAAATTAGTTGAGTGGCTTTTCCGTCTAAAGCGACTTAAAATAACAAATAACACAAACGATAGACAAGACAAACAAACGATTTAATCGTGTATATCGTCATTGGACTGCCCTTATCACGTGGTTGTTATATGCGTCACGCATAAAATCAACTTGCTGACGAATTATTTGTTACTAGCGCTACTGCTACTAGTACTATACACGTACTGCCCCATTCCATATATATATATATATATATATATATATATATATATATATATATATATATATATATATATATATATATATATATATATATATATATATATATATATATATATATATATATATATATATATATATATATCTTAAAGTCTCATCTCTAAGTCCATATATATATTATATATATTATTTATATATATATATATAAAACAATAAAACACAGAACAGTATATATAGTAGGACAAGAAGTACTAGACCTATTTGATTGAGTATGTTATTAATACCTATTAGAAAATACTTGGTGACCCCCGTGAGGAAGAAAACATTGGAGTTAGTACACACACGAATGTGCTTTTAAAAAAAAAAACTGGTTAGAATGTGCTTCAAGTGTGTCCACCCTTGCTGCATAATACTCTAAGTGGCATCATTACGTTGTGCTTACGTCTTGTTTTTATTACTGTGGACGTTACTACGCATGCGCATGGGTGACAGCGACTAC
Source organism: Syngnathus floridae (assembly GCF_059516105.1). Lineage (NCBI taxonomy): Eukaryota > Metazoa > Chordata > Actinopteri > Syngnathiformes > Syngnathidae > Syngnathus > Syngnathus floridae. The sequence goes on from NC_142415.1 coordinate 13,055,067, forward strand.
GCGGCGCACATGCACATGCAGTCTTCCACAACTCCCGTAAGGTTCGGTGAGAGGCACCGGAGGGACAAGCTTGTTGTTCTTCACATGTCTGCGCGCACTACTTGGACATTTACTATTCTATCCGCGCAGAAGCGAGTGAGTGTGTGACGCTGAATTCTCATGAAGACTGCAAAGTGCGGTGGGCTGGAGGGGCGAGATGTCGGACGGCTGCGGGCAGACGACGACAAAAACAACACGGCGCGCTGATGATGATGATGACGATGACCGCTTAGCTCGGCGACCTCCTACTCTTGTTTAAGCCGCCAGCCCGCCAGGGCGAGTCGCCCCGTGCACGCCTCCTCGTCCGGTGTACCGCGGCACCAGCCAGGGACTCCTGCGATGGCCGAGGAGGACCCCCAGCAGCAGCAGCATCAGCAGCATGCAGACCGAGGGGCGGGCAGCTTCCAGCCTGGTCTCCTCTCCGGGCTGCAGAGCGCCGAGGCCGGGGCGCTACAGCTCCGGATCAAGAACTCCATCTGGTGAGGGGCGCCCATGCTTGCATGTTTGGATTTGCCAACCTATATATGTATGAGAAAAATCTCACGACCCACGCCAAACAAAAAGTGCTTACTTTAAAAGTTGTAGCTTCTACCATGTAGTTATGAGATTCTAGTAGAATATCCTGTATTTGTTCTGTCTGTCACTATTTGTTGCTGGCATAAAGAGAGATGATCAAATATTAATTGCATGGTTTTCAAACTGAGGTTAGGCAACTAAAACAGGTCCAGGTCCATTTGTTTTGGGCCACTGATTAACAGCATAAAATTAACAACATGACAAGATTTCTGCTTTTCAGTAGAATAGGTCATATGCTGTGCTGTATTTTTATCACCATCTTGTGGCATCTCTAGGTTCTATTTACTATTTACAGAACTGTATAAACCTTTTTAGGGAAGGTGTTTACTAGTGGATTTTTGCTAAAAACAGCAGGTCTCATCTCAGTTCCTGTCCCGTCCAAAATTAATTTAAAAAGTAATTTAAAGGATTAATTGAACACAAACTAAAACCCCAGTATTTCAAAGGAATAGTCAAGTCAGTTTTTCCCTTTAAAATAGTCTGCGAACATCACGGCTCACTTGTTTCCTGGATTTGGTCACATGACATTCGCAAAACTATAGTGTTATTGTGATTGTAGTTTACATAGTATCCTGAAAGTTAGGGCTGCTTGATTATGAAAAAAATACGAATCATGATTATTTTGGTAATAATTGAAATCACGATTATTCAAATGATTTTTTGGTGCAAAATGTTTCAATGTAAAAAATATTAAGACACATCTCTTTGAAACACTAATTATGTGAGGTCTTTTTGGACCCTACAAAATTTATAGAATGAGTATATTAAAATATAAAAAAGGTGCAAATGAATATATTCAAGTATGTTTTCCTTGTTTGAATTCACAGTGCATTGGATATTAATGCATATTGATAATTGATTTTTTACTGTTATGCCAATTTTGTAATCCTGAAGTGTAATAATTTTAATTGAATTTCCATTAATTGCACAGCCCTACTGAAGATTGTTTTTACAATGCCTTGCCTCTAGATTGCATATCTCTGTAGCTACAAGCCTCCTTTTGCATTTGAATTTATGTTGATACATTGAGATAAAGGACAAATACGAATGTGCTACAGTGTAAAATACAGATGTACTGTGTATTCCTGGTGAAGAAAAAACATTAACAAGTGCTGCACAAAAAGGATGTTCATGTATCTCCTGTCGGAGCCTACCCCAGCTCACTCTGAGTAGGTGATGGCTGTGAGGAAATCGTGGTACTGGGATTTCATGGATCTGTTTAATCTCTACAAGTACAAGTTTGTTTCTAATATGTCGGTCGAAAGAAACACATCTCAGGTCTAATCCAGCGTGCCTGCTAAATGTGTCCTGAAAACAAGATAATGAGATCCCCGGCCACTCAGCCCGGTAACAGCGAATTATAATGAACTGTTCTCTGCGCGGCTTAAGGCATCCGCGCTGACCCAGGCCGAGCCGGTGTCCTTAAATGTGACTCGCCTATACCTTCTGTCTCGCTGTCAACAACAAAATGACCTGTCTGCAGATTAGGAATTAAACCTGGTCTTCCATTGCTCCTGCCTCTGCTCTGGATACCCACACTCCATAAATGTACATTGACTATAAAAAGTCTACACACCCCTAATCAAATGCAAGGTTGTTGTAATTAAGAAAATGAGACAAACCTAAATCATTTCAAAACTTTTTACACCACTATTGTGATACAGTGGTACAACTCGATTGAAATGAAATACCACCATAAAAGTGCCTCTGATTTACCCCAAATAAAGTTCTCAAAAGACAGAGGTGTGTAGATGAAATAAACTGCCATCATTCATTCAAAAGCCGCTCTGATTGGACATTCAAGAGTGCTACAGCTATACTGTAACTTTAATATCTAAACTTTTCTGTGAGACTCGTTCATCTTTTACAAAGTTTGAACACAAAATTTAATACCTGAAAATATTGCACCTCAAGGTTGGGATTGGAACAGGCGACGAGACAATGTCTTTTTACATGTGACAGCATATGTCCATGGTGGTGGGCTACATGACCTGAGAGATGCTGAAGGGAGGGTCAACTCATGCCAGACATTCCTCCACTTTATAAATAAATGCACCAGCGCTGCTCATGTTACATAGCGGCGGCCCACGAGCATACTAATTGATACTATTATCTCTTCTTTTCAGCAAAACGGTTCAATCAAAAGTGGACACCATTCTGGTGAGTATTTTTTTGGTTTGTTAATTGTATTATTTTCAAATACAATTTCAGATGACCGCCAACATCACCATGATCAAAATAACGATGACGCAATGTGTGACTTTGGGTGTAGCGAGTTAGTAACAATTCTTTGGAAAAAAGGTGTTTAGTGCCGCTCCCAGTTGAAGATAATTGTCAATTTAAACATGAAACAAATTGTTGTGTATTTAAAAGAGCCACATAGCTTTGGTTCTGTTGAGGTGAATGCTAGCAAAGAAAGCAAAATGCCATAGACGGGCTGACTCTTCCTTTTTTGACTTCTGAGGCATGGTTTTCCCAAAAAATTGTTTAACTCCAAGTTGTATCACTTCCACTGCATTAGCTCCGAAGATCCCCAGTGAGTAAATGTAGACATAGGGACTCAAGCTCCAGTATGTCCAACCCCCTGATTATCGTGACATTTTGGCTGCCTGCTGCCCCTGGAAACTTGTGGTTCCCTAACAACAACAACAACAATCATAATAACAGGGAGGGGAATTAAAAAAAAGGTGAACTGGATGGGGTTATTCTGAGAAGTCAAAGTAGAGAAATGTCTGAGTGGGGGCACATGTTGGCACTGCGGATGTGTTTGCGCACTCTGCATTTAGTGGGGCATCCTGAGCTACAGATTTGATTTCATTTGACCCCATTCGCCCCTTTCTGGGTTTTGGACAAAAGTCTTTGGACACAGCTCTTAGATACGTTTATTGCATTTCAGTGATTGTTCTTAACAATGCAAAAGACAATAGTCAGGCTAACAAATAGCATCAGCGTTAGAATCCTTTAAGCAACAGATATTTGAAACACAAACGGTACTGCAACTCATGCAGACCGATAATGTGACAATACTTGCGTGCGTAGCAGTCGATTTTGCTTCAAGCTAACAAACAATACAAAGATGCTATTCTCTCAGTTGAGCGTATTTCCTTGGCACCAGTTACTACTTTCCTATTAGCCAGGGCTTTTGAGTCCAAATGTGAGAACAAAAATTCTATTCATGGTCCTTCCATGTTGGCCACAGCAAAAAGAACATTTAGCAGGCATCTCAGCATCCTCGCTTGTCCCTTTATCCTTGAGCATCATTAGTACACAGTGCCAGTCTCTGCTGAGGAGGCAACGTCAAGGACAAGTGAGCCAAAGCTGAGCATGATGAATGACCACCATGCTTCTGTGTTCCAAACATGCAGAAAAGGAAGGGCCCCTTTCAAGCTTAATTTTCATTATTATTATTATTTTTTTTTTAACAAAAATGCACCATTTGGTGAAACTCTCTTTAGTATGTTGGAGAACTTTGCCTTTTTGTCTTTATTTCCATGATACTGATTTGTATGTGTGAGGGGGAAGAGCATGAATTAAACAAAGCCTGTCATCAACAGTCCCAGAGGTCGTGCGTAAGGTTGCATGTTGGCTTTGTTGCGCTAATGTTAATGCTAATCAAGGCATGTCCGTCATAGACAGACATGTGTGTGGTTATTAAATCATCTTACTTCAGATTTAATGGAGTAGACGTGAATTAGATTCAATCAAACTCTGCATTAAAAATCCATCTTGGATATGCATTCTTTTTTATATAATCGGATGCCCAGTGATAATATGGGATGCCTCATCAATATTGTATACCTCATTCCAGGCAGGAGTGTGTTAGTTAGTGTCTTTGTGTTTTTTCTTAAAAAGAAATAACATGTTTCCTTTCCCCTTGTTCTACTTCCATAGCAAGATGTTGAGAAGTTCACAGACATTGAAAAACTTTACTTGTACCTTAAGTTGCCTTCAGGCCCCATCAGCAGCGCCAGCGTTGAGAAAAGGTAAAGCGTAAGATTATTTTTGGTAACGAGTTCAATTGGATGTTAAATTGAATGGAAATGTATTTTGTCAGTGATCAGAGTGCTGTGTCATCCAGCCGCACGCAGCAGATGCATGCGTTCAATTGGATCCACAATCATTTAGAGGAATACCCTGAGACCTCGCTCCCCAAACAGGAAGTTTATGACGAATACAAGTGAGTACTGTCAATAAAAAGCGTTATTGCTGCTTCATGACAACCAAACCAAATTGCTGTTGACTGAAGCCTCATTATAAATAGACGCCGCGGGCCTGAGAATCATAGAGCAGCATGTGCTGGTAATATTAGAATGGAAAGTCTGAGACGGCCATTGAAATGCTTTGGCACTCTTATGTAACTGTCTTTCGACTAAATTCGGCCCCACCCACAGATATTTTGGCGCCTTTGGGGTGGACAGGTGAAAAGGCTCCAAGAGATCACAATGTGCGCCACTCCTGAACATAAAAGCCGATTTTAGTCCTAATTCATTTCTGTTTCATAATGCAGTCACTGTATGGCGGTTCCCCATTTTGCAGATTCAGAGATTATTTTTTGTACTAATGTATAATGCTGATTATGCTAATGTAAAATTGGGATGCGTTTTTTTTTTTGTTTTTGTTACTCGTAACACATTGTGACCATTGCAAATGTAATTTTTTTTGTAATTCCAGTTATTCAGTTAATTGTTTCAGCCTTAATACTGCGGCAGTGTGCATCTTTTGCAGTCCATCGTGTGAGTGAGAAACTTTAGTCACAAATTGCAGTAAGCAACCCCATGGTCGACATCTAAATATGCTTTAATCGAATTCTGTCAATTATAAAGTGATATTTTTTGGGGATTTTTTTTACTGTTTGAATGGACGAGTCCAAATGAATCAAACTTCCAATTTCTGTTGTTGTTTTTTTTCTGCAGAAGCTTCTGTGACAATCTCAATTACCATCCGCTGAGTGCTGCAGACTTTGGCAAAATGATGAAAAATGTCTTCCCCAACATGAAGGCGCGTCGACTTGGCATGAGAGGAAAATCAAAATATCCTTCCCTGGAATGGACTGTAACCGCCTGTCTCTACTCACCGGCCATCTGCTCTTACAGTTCATAAGCTCTCTAAATATAGACGTGAAATGAAATAAATTCCCCCTTCGAAGCAGGGGCATAATACACAAGTGCTGGGGGGAATTTGCTGTGATCTTGACCTTTGATCTTGACCTTCATGACGCGTGAAACTTTTGTTTTTGGCTTGTTGACCGTCCTTCACCCTGGGTGTTTAAAGTAAACCTCATTTTTTGGGGGATGTGGTAATACACAGTTTCCATTACGTATTTACGGTCCAAGAAACGCTTCATAAAATCTGTTGCAATCTGACAAATTTATCTTAACACTGCCTTACATATTGCTATAGTGGACTGAGGAAAAGGCCTTTTGTCCACTTTCCGTGTTTACCAAGTCTGGAGCTACAGAAAACTGGAGAAGGAGTGAGCACATTTGCATCTTTCTTTCTTACATTTCAGAATTAATCTTTGTGTTTGGATGAACTTCTCACTCATCTTAGATTGCCAATTTAAGCATGTATTTCATTGTGTTTTGGCCACAGTGCGATGGACTGGACTCAGCAGGCGGCTACCTTGGCAGTATGAAGGAGGAGGTTCGCTTTGCGGCTTGTGATTTGGTGTGCGAGTGGGCTCAAAAGGTGCTGAAACGGCCTTTCGAGGCAGTGGAAGAGCTGGCTCGCTTCCTGATGGACAGCCACTACATCAGCAACAAGTCCCTGGCAGCTCTCACCATTATGACAGGCGCGGCAACAGGTGGGAAGCCGGTTGGCCTTTCATGCGCACTTACAGTGACATCTAGTGGTGGTAGCTTGGTACTGCTCTAATTTGTTGTCGTTGGGAGTAAGTAGTTGTTGTGCTAGTATCCCAAAGTTGGGCTACTGGTGTGCAGAAATGTCATTCGGTAGAGGTAAAAAACATTAGCAGTAAGACATAGTGATCATGTCTCAATTTATTTACAAAATGACTTCTTCATTGTGAAGTCTGGGAGTGTTTAGTTAAGCACCAAGCTTATGATTGCCATTACTATTTACATTTTAATTTGTATTTATTTGTTTATTTCAGAAGTTAAGCCTCTGCAGGCAGTCTCAGCTTTTGTGCCGACCGCCGACGCACACAGCTTCCAGCCTCAAACGGCAACTCTGTCATCGCCAACTGTCGACGCCAAGCAGCAGCTCCAGAGGAAAATCCAGAGGAAACAACAAGAACAAAAGCTGCACTCACCCATACCAGGAGAGGGTCCAATCAAGACGACGGATGACGGCAGCGGCCAATGTGGTAGCCCAGTCTCTCCTTCTGCTCAGCCGACCATCGGTATCGTGGTTGCTGCTGTCCCAAGACCCGTCACGGTGAGAAATACGGAGGATTCACGCTTTGTTTTCTATTTAACTGACTTAGACATAAAGAAAATAAATAACAGACTCTCAGGCCCCACTTTCTCCAAGAACATCTCAGATTAATTACATAAGTTATGAAGAAAATATAAAGTTTGTGTATGGTACTAATATAGCATTTGACTAGCAAAACTGAAATAATCGGGTGTATCTGATCGACTTTCCTTGTCCGCAGACACAGCAAAGCGGCCAGCTGATGTCTGCCAGTCCAGTGGGGACCGGGGAGAGCAAATTGCTGCCTATAAACTTCCAAGTGGTGACGCAGCCAGTTCAGCCCCCGAAACAAAGCGCCAAGAGCTCCGTAAATATTCTCCCAAGTCCAGTCGGGGAACGCTCAGCTCGTCCACGCTATCCTCAAATCCTTCCCAAGCCGGCGACCAGCAATGCTATCGCTCTGTGCTCGCCCTCCACCATGCTCATTGGCAACAACCCCATCAAGACTGTGATGACCACTTGTCATGTTAGTCCTGTCAGTCTGGTCAAGATGACAGCCATCTCACTCGCACCCCACAGCGGCAATGCCACTACTTCCCTTACGAACACCACTTTAAGGCCGGCATCTGCAGGCATCAGTAGCTGCAGCCTGTCAGAGGACATCCTGAGATCCCGTCAAAATACAAGGAGTACCTCCGCCCTCCCCATTCTGGCCCCGCAGGTTGACGCCCATGATATTGATGTCGAAATGGAGGTCGAAGGGATACACATGAATAGAGAAAAACAAATTGTGAGCAGTGTCACGATGGCGCAGAGGGCTGCTAGCGTTCCAATACCTCAAACTAAAGGCTTCCACACTATGGAAACCACATCCAGCTCAAAATATGATGCAAATGTCCCCGTGACCACCAACGCCGCAGCAGTCGTTAACAACACCCCAACTAATATGAGATCTCTGAATTTAGCTCCCTCCTGTCCGAATATGCGAGTTATCTCAACATACAACAGCAACCCAGCATCTTCATTTGGGGAAGGCATCTGTGCGGCTAAGAGCTTCCGGAAGCGCTCGGGCCTCAGTCCGGCCCCCTCTCCTGTCAAGAGGGCTTTTCTGTCCCCACACCCAGAAGAGGGCACCGCTGGCCTCGGATACGACAGTCGGAGACCCGAGAGCGCGCCAGTCGCCCGGGAGATGGAGATGAAAATGATGAAAATGAACTCTTTTCTGCCCGGTCAAGTCAATACAATTGGCAATGCCTCTTCCAGAGCCAGCGGCTTTGTCACTGTTGCCAAAACACAGAGCTCAATGCAGAGGAAAAACACTTTCAATGTTATGGAAACTTGTACCGGTGTCAGCCACCCTATAGCGCAGCAACCGGAGGAGCACCTGATGTCCGACGCGTATACCTTAGCGGATAATTCAAATTCATCAGCAGGTCTACGACACCTTCAGCCGCAGAGCTACGCTCAAGCCGTTTCCGGACCACTGGATTTTTTGGACCGAGCCTCCACGTCAAGCCAACTCCCTATGCAGACAGAAATCGAATACTTCCCCTTTGACGATGATGTTACTCAAGACAGCATCGTGGAAGAACTGGTCCAGATGGAAGAGCAGATGAAACTGAATAAACAAGAGTTTGGAAACAGCGTCACGCTGCAAGCGCAGCAGGCCATGATGACACACAACACCATGTCCGCCAATCAGACAGTGAATACTTTTTACCGTGCCGCCAACAGCAGTGGCCTCAGCAATCTAGTCCAAACACCGACACCCACGCCCACGTCGGAAATGACGGGCGTTCAAGGTTTGACCAGAGAGAGCCCCCGCTCGCGTATCACCCCCATAACGCCGGTCGACAGTGCCCTGGGAAGCAGTCGACACACTCCGGTCGGCACTCCGCTCTCCAGCTGCAGCAGCACTGTGCCTCCCAGCCCTGTGGAGTGCAGGAATCCCTTTGCGTTCACCCCCATTAACTCCAGCGTTACGAGTTTCCACGACAGCGGCGCCGTCTCCAGCAGCCCCGTCAAGCCCATGCAGAGGCCAACGGCCACCCACCCGGACAAGACCAGGCTGGACTGGATGAATAATAGCTACAGCGGCAACGGGAGCCTAAATAAATCGAACAACGCCGTGGGAATTTTACCCGGCTATCAGGGCCTCATTGATGACCATTTTCAAAAGCCTCACGCCTTCGCCGTCCCCCACGCAAGGCACCACGACAGCCGTTTTGGCCGGTTGACTCCAATATCCCCCGTGCAGCAGCAGGTAGCCAGCATGGCCGGCGCGACCAAGCAGGAGGGCTTCGCCGTGCCCGCTCCTCTGGATAACAAAGGCAGCAACCTTCCCGCGAGTGGATCTTTTCGATGTCGCAGTGTTAGCCCCGCCATACACCAGAGGAACTTGGTGGCGAGCACAGCAGCCAGTGGCCTTCACAATATCCACCAGCAGTGCGTCTCCCCGTTTAACTCACCGGTAACGCCTGAGATGTTAAACATCTTTGCCAACAACCAGGGAAATCTCGGGGTGAGCAGCGTGGCTCAAAGAAGTCGCTCCGTGCCACTCAACATCATGATGCAGACGGAAGTTCCGCCGATGACGGGCCAGCAATGCGGCGGCATAAATATCACTGACGTCCTTCTGGGTAAGCTGGACGGGGACCACGACACCGCACGAGGTATGGGCATGAATAATATGCCTTCGAGCTACACGGCGCGGATGAATCTCACTCAGATCCTCGAGTCTGGGAATGTCAGCCCGATCGCTCTGGACTCCTCCGGCACACCAAGGCCCAATTACCTCACTAGTGAACAAATGTTTTCCGCTGCAACTCAGTCGGCCTCTGAGGTGCAGCATCAGCAGCATCAGGCGACACGGCAACTTTTGAGCTCACGCCAACAGCAGTTGGGTTTCAGCCACACTTTTAAAGGCGTCCAACCGGACAGCAACCTTGCCGCCGGCAATCAGCTGGTGCAACAGGTGCCGGGGTTAGCGGCAGGCGGGGCAGATTTTCCATGTGAACTTAGAATGACTTCGGACCTGTCCGGTAGCATCAATGACCTGAATACGCTGGATGCCAACCTCCTCTTTGACCCCGGTCGTCAGCAAGGGCAATTTCAAAGCGCCGCTCCGGAGGAGATGGCTAATCAGCCGCTGTTTCAGCAAATCACCAGCGACGCGACGCATTCTAGTGGGCTCGAGTGGCTCGAGAGCAAAGATCACACAACTGTCGGGTTGATGGGATGAATGCGGGGCCTTTTGAAAATCTTTTGCTGTTTTCCAACTTTGACATGAAACACTGGACACAAGCCGCGTTGTCCAGTTTAAGTGCCGACCTGATCTGAAAAATTGCTGCAGCCCTCTGATCAAAATGCTGGTCATTTATTTTGAGCAAACGTTTCATATCCTATTGTTTGTGACACGTGAACAAAAACTCGGGATGAAATCATTTTACCTCCTTCACGTGTTTCCATTTATTTTATACAAAAAACTCAATTACAAATGTTTTGTATTTTCTCAACATTACTGAAACATCCATAAATTTGTGGAATCTATTTTACAAAGATGACAAGACTTATTAAAGTCCCCCAAAATGATGTGTGCTACTAAACTTTATACTAAAAACATGCCATGGTGTGTGCAACGTGGATTCTCCATCCAACTCAAATGTTGAGTTTTCAAATGGGGCTCACTAAAAAAATGATGCAATTTCAAGAGATGCAACCTAGGCATGAGGAAATTGGAGCACTTTGTACAAAATATTCAGTAAATAAGTATAATAATAATCATTACTATGTGTGTGTATAGGAAGTTTAGCATGGTGTTTACTTTTTGTGTATTACAGATGGAGTGAATGCAGGTTATCTAGTAACCAGAAACATAAGTGGACGCAATGGTGCCAGTCCAATCTGTATATAAATGTAAAACACGTCCTATAAGGTCAGTTGTCTGTTTATGAAATATCCATGAACTCACCTCTCAGCGCCAAAGAGATGTTAGTTAAGCCATTTTCAAATCAGTGTTCAATTGAAGCCATAATGCACTGGAACTGAACTGGAATCAAAATTTAAACTTGCCTTGTCTTAACTTATTGTACGTAAATTAAGCTAAAAATATGCAATCAGGTGCAAAACGGATGAACTGAATCGAGATGGTTGTTACCAGCGTCGTGCTGCACAGACAATCTGTAAATTGCGAGGTTCTCCTTCAAAAATGCACTGTGCTTTTTAAACTGTGAGACTAAAAGATTCTAAAGGCCTTATGTCCCTACCAAAGAGCCATTTGAAAACATAACCTGCACTAACATCTTGTCTTGAATAGTGGAGATATTGTTGCGTTTTTCAAGGGCTTTAACAAACGTACAAAGAAGACTTTGAGGGGGGGGGGGGACATTTTAGCACTGTATTGACAAGATGAAAAAGTGATGAATGCTAATTTATTTATGATTTTCCCCCTCGTTCACAGTAGCTGTGTGTTGGTCATTTAATTTATTGTACAGTTGGAAGTGAGTGTGTTGTCAAAACCGTGTCATCTTGTACTGTTATGGTGTTGAAAAGGATCCAGTGAAGCGCAAATTATTGATACGGTTGAATTGTTAATTATACTTTGTCAGGATAACTTTGACGGCATCATGCCATTATACATGAGTGAACAGAATACCACTTATTTTTCAAAGTAGAGAAGTACAGGTCTATTAACATGTGTTTTATTGTATTAGTTTTGAACTTTATTTGGAACATTTTTATTTATGTTAAATCACTACTGTTTTTTCCATGTTGATCTTTATTGTGTGTCTATTGTCTAAGAATACTCAATTTGGTTTGCACTGACATTTATGTTCGTAAGACTTTATGACTTCTCTTGTAAGTGGTGCAGAGCTGTACAACTGCCCTCCACTGTAGTTAATGTTGCTGTGTCAGGTGAACAAGAATATATTTTGTGCTTTTTAAAGGAGAAGTGTTTGGTTTTTTGAAGTTTTTTTAAAATATTTGAATAAACCATTTTCTGTAGACCAGAATAGTGCTTTGAGTTAACACCTGCATGTCACAAAAACGCTGTACGAGTACCACAAGAGGTACGCAGGCACCATTGATAAATTAAATACAAATAACATTTATAATATTTAAAACATGGACTACAAGCAAACTTACTAATATATTTTAGGCAAACATGTATTTTCGTTTAGTGCCCATGTAAAATCCTTTCCAGTTCAACAACAAAATATGAAAAACCAATAATTTTATAAACATAGTTCACAAACAAAATATGAAAAACAAGAATTTGATGAACATAGCTTAAGCAATCATCACAGGTGTTTTCCACTATTATGACTCACAGGCAATCTCTTAAACAAACCTCACGTGTAACTCGTACCATAAATAATGGATGTGTTCCATTTCGTTAGCCAGGACAGCCTGCAAGAAACAAGATGTCAAGGTGTGAGGTTTTTACCCTTCGTCACAATTTCCATTCATTTGTAATTAACCTACCAATTTGATTAAATCCATTTAGACCGTGCCAAAATTTGTAATTATTGTGATAGGAACACATTTTTATTCCATGACTGTTGCCTAAACAGAGACTCGAGATGAGTCATCAAAGCAATAAAGACAACACGATCGTAACAAATAACCCCTAAGTGCAGGCCTGTTGAGTGAGAGGCCTGGTCCCGAAGTTCGCCACAGTTTAACGAAGGCAGCCACATTAGAAATGTTTGTTCCACCACTTAATTCATTTTAGATACTGTAGATACTTGTACATACAGGCTGTCCCATTAGCCCCGGTTGCGAAAACATCCTGGCTCCCTCCCTGATTGATAAGCAAATAGAACCACATCGGCCCCAGACGACACCAGCCCAACAGGCATCATCCTGGGTTAAACAAAAGCAAAAAAACATCTTATGTCAAGTCGTTGTTCTCTTTGACATGTTCCTTTTTACAAAAGCTGTTTGTTTTCTCGCCGCTTTTGGTTAGAAACAGATGTTTTGGGCAACTCATATTCAATATTCTTCCAATATATACTGGATGGTAAAAACAATCATTTAAAAGTGTGCGTTTTCCAACTCGAGCAAAGTAGCTTGAAATTGAGGTTGAATGTGTTTTCCTTAAGTAAAAGGCGGAGGCAAAAGAAGAGGGGGGAGGAAGCGAAGGCGGGGAGGTTGAGAGGGATGGATAGGTGGGAGTGACCGCCATGTCGCACTTCCTCGCGTAAACATACGGAGGGAATCATTCCAGCTGTCGCAACTACAAACCTTGGGATTCATAACAAGTGCCGTTTATCTGCTCTCTTCCTCCGGGAAGCGAAAGTTTTGGGATATCATGGCCGCACTTTCGCCAGAGATCCGAGGACAGTGGAACGACGCGGAGGTAAAAGAAAAAAAAGTCTCAACAGATTTTGGCGCTGTTGAACTCGGTTCACGTGACCAGACCTTCTAGCTAGCTTGCTAACGATTGACTTCTAATGTCTCGCCAATTAGCGCCAACACCGAATGAATGCTTGCTTTTCACTTGCAACTGACTTTTGTTGACAAGTCTGCTTAAAAAGTTGACGCGGCTCGTTTTCAAAGAGAGTTTCTATTTTTCAGTATTTTGGGCTCGAGAGTTATTTATCTCCGGAGAAAGTACACTTCCTGTTTTGTGGTCAAATCACATCTTTCTTGTTAATCATTGCGAAAAATCGTCATTCTCGTACACGTCATCGATTTATTTATCTCCGGAGAAAGTAGGCTTCCTGTTTTGGGCTCAAGTCGTTCTTGTCAGTCATTGCGAAAGCCCGTCATCCTCGTACACGTCATCAACACGTGACGTCAGAAGACGCTTTCACAACTTTCTACGTGATGGAAGTCACAGGTTGTTTTTAGCATTTATCTCTGCTCCCTGAGGATAGGAAATTTACATAGTGAATTGAAGTAGAAAGTAGTAGAAAGTCACAAAATACTTGAGTAAAGTACACGTTACTGGAAAAAAAACTACTTAGGTACTGCAGTGTAGTAGTGTGATTTACCCTCCACCACTGCAAATAAGATACTTCAGCACACTAGAATGACTAGGGTGGAAGTAAAGGTCTTGTCAGTCATTTCTAAACTACTTTAGGCCTAACCGTATGAAGTTAGATTTGACAAGCAAGTTGCTTGCTGCACGAGTAATATTAGTTGGCCCAACGAGTTCCCACTTGTCACCCACTATAGTAGCCTACTGGAAAATGTGGATAAGTTCACTTATCTGGGCAGCCTTTTCTCCACAAGAGCTGCAATTGATGATGAAATTAACCGTATTGAGTGTGCCAGTGTAGCTTTTGCCAGGCTGAGAAAGAGAGAATCGAGACATCCAGGTCGAGACGAAACTCCCGGTATACGGAGCAGTGGTTGTGCCCACTATGCTTCATAGCTGGACCACCTACAGCAGACACCTTAAAGCCCTGGACCAGGATCTTTGCAAGATCCTGAAGATAGGTTGGGAGGATAGGCAAACTGTCCTGATGGAGGGCAACATTGCCAGTATTACCGCAACCGTTGTTCGGCACCAGCTACGATGGACAGGTCATGTTGTCAGCGTGCCTTGTAACCGCCTTCCTAAACAAATTCTGTCTGGCCAATTGAAGGAAGGATATCACATTCAAGGGGGACAGAGTAAGCGATACAAGGAAAATATCAAAACCCACCTAAAAGTGTCACATCAATCCAAACACTTGGGAGGAGGCAGCCCTCAAGAGAGATCTATGGAGCAGGATGATCCATGAGGGTGCAGCACAGTTTGAAAAGGACCTTCACTGTGCCGCGGCAACAGAGACTCTGACTTTGATTCCTTCAAACAAAATGTAAAAACATTGCATGCATAATTTTGTTATTGTTATTTATTTTAGGGTGAAGCCAGAGTCCTTAAAATAGAGGTTATTGCTGGGCTTCGCCTAGCCAAAAAAGATATCCTTGGGGCAAGGTAAGTCAGATATTATTATTATTATTATGATTATGACATTAAGACACAGAAAGCTGTTTTGCTATGCGTAACAAAGACATTTTGTTATTTCATATTTCTTGACGCTCTTTGACCTTTGAAATGCTTTTGGTTCTTCTGAGCGCGATGAAGGTTAATGTGTAACAGTTATAATAGTTACGTCACGAGCTGCCTTTTTTTCTGCTAAAAGTACCAGTTTCCGATCTAGTATTTGTATTTGCGTATTTTACCACAATACTTGATACTGATTTGTACCGCTGTTTCCCAGAAATATATGTGCATTCATTGGTAAAACTATAATGTAACACTAGCCTGCTAATGCACTGGTCTAAGACTAATGGACAATATTCGAATGAATGTGGTATTAATATGCGTCATTGACCCAAATCATTATGAAACACCAGTTACAGTCCTTTTTACGTGAAGTAAAAAGTAGCCGAGCCATTAACCATGATGCTAATGTTTCTTTGGTCACGGTTGGGCAACAACCGCCGTAGAGCAAATGCACACAACTGTACTCAATGTTGACTTCATGATTGCATTTAAAAATATGTTGTTTCTTTTGCAGTGATCCGTACACTAGATTGACTCTCTATGATCCTTCCAGTGGGGAAATAGCAATTCACCAAACTAAAACAATAAAAAAGGTGACAGAGAACGCATATTGACAGTTCATATGCTACCATGGTGGTATGTACTGTCTGTCCTCATGTTTTTGTTTTTTGTTCCATCTCCCGTCACCTGAAGTCACTGGATCCAAAATGGAACGAGGAATTCTATTTTAGAGTAAGTGTGTATCCTGTATATCATAAACGCAATACATGATTTTCATTAACCACTTATGCGAATTAGGGTTGCCGATTAGCTGGAACCTATTCCAGTCTACATTTGCCGAGAGGCTGATCACATCCTGGTCTGGTTGCCAGTCAGGGAAGATTAGGTGTTGAATGACTTCAGATTTTTAATAGTGATGATAGTTGACTTCGATTAATCGGTGATGTCATCGATTTTTCTTTCAGTTGCCAACTTGCTGCGCGCACCCCCAAACAGAAGCTCATTCACTCACTCTTGGTACAATCGTGCTTTATTGTTTTTGTAGCTTCACTGTACCGCACCGCAGATTTTTATATTCTAAATATGTAATTGTATATAGTTTATGTAACTAGCATTGCAGGGTTGTAAATTTGACGAGTCGACTATTCTGTTCAGCCCCTTATGCACATGTAGACAAACAAGCGTTCACGCTCACAGTAACATCTGTGGACAATTAAGTGTCTTCAATAAACTTAAACAGGCATGTTTTAAGAATGTGGGATGAAGCTGGAGAACATGCAACTTCAATGCTAATGCTAACCACAATTCTCTCATGAACATACAATGAGCCAGAATTACTTAAGTTAAACTTTTGGCCTTCCTCAATATGTCATTTTATTACACACAGCTAATCATTACGTTGTTATCCTTCCCTTCATATTTCAGGTCCATCCCAGGAAGCACCGCCTCCTGCTGGAGGTGTTTGACGAAAACCGTCTGGTAAGCGTTACGCCCATTTGCAATCGAAAACGAGTTGCGTTTGGAATGTTGCGTCTGGAATGTTACATAAACTTGTCCTCCTATATCTGCTTCGTATGTGCCTGTCGTCGAGCTCATTGTGATGTATCTAATGTCTGGAAGTTTTACGCACCTGCTTGACATATTTCTGCCGACCTTTGAGTTTGTAATCTTGACTTCGGCATTGTGCTGGAATTGGGTCATTGACCAAACTTTGAGAATCATGCCTGAGTGGATAGTTAGTTGCGGTGTTGCGCCTTGCAACACATTGACTATTATGGAGGTTTTTCTGAGACTTAAGAGATTGTTACAAAGGAAAATTTTGTACATTGAAATTCAGCAAATTGTAACAATATCAGTGCTGGATAGTGTCCTATTTTATGGTTGCGGGTAGTATGTTTTGTTTAGGGAGAGGAGGCCAAGACTGATGAGGTAAAGTAGGTTTGACTGGCTGTTAAAGATTAAGCGGCCCTTATTTTGCCATCATGTACAGCAGTGTTTGAGAAACGCAACACTTTATTTTCTCAAACTGTCAATATGGGTAAATCTCTCCTAAAAGCATCCTGTTGCCTAAAGGTGTATGAAAAAAATGTCACATAGACTATTGAATCCAGATGATAGGAATCTTCATTTATAGATTATTAGTTATTGCCTGGGATGAGTTTATCATAAAACACATCCAAAGGCTTCTTGTGTTTTGCAGCCAAAGAAGATAATGCAAAGAGATTTGTGATTAAAATTATGAGCTGAAAATGATTTGATTTAAATATTGCTTTCATGGTGGCTGTTAAACTTCCTCTAAATGTTTTAAATTCCTTATTTGACGCTAGCAACATAATGTTGTCTAGAGGAACCGCCATTGCGGCCATCTGCGTGGAAGGAGTTGAAATTCCTGTAACAGACATCTTGTTTCATTTTAGAACAAAAACAAGAGGTGACTGAACAAATAGTGCCTGTGAGCTACTCCCTTTTGCTATTTTCAACAATCAGTTATACAAATTAGGATTCGTATATATTCAGATGATTGATGGTGATCTGTGCATAATTAATTAATTGATTGATTGATTGATTTATGCGTAAAACTTTGTTAGCAAAAATAGACAAAGACAACTTCTGAAATGGAATGTATCGTGTACAATAAACAGCACGAATACAAAGTTTGCAAATCATGAACAAAGAAGGTTCCTGACCAGAACGCGTAGGGTCTTTTCCAACTCAAATTGAGCTGGCAGTAGTGTCCTGCCCAAAGAAACTCAAGCACTTGTCCATTCTCCTCTATGATTAAAAATTAAGGCAAGTAAAAACTTTCTTGATCTAATAACTGCAATATCTGCCCATGTTCAAGTTTCCAAAAAAACAGTATGTTTCTGGTAATTTGAGTGCAGTATGCACTGTTTTGTGTTCCCATTGTCAAAAGTTGTGAGAGTCATGAAAATGGTGGAGAT
The DNA here is from genome assembly GCF_059516105.1 of Syngnathus floridae. Classification (NCBI taxonomy): domain Eukaryota; kingdom Metazoa; phylum Chordata; class Actinopteri; order Syngnathiformes; family Syngnathidae; genus Syngnathus; species Syngnathus floridae. The sequence goes on from NC_142415.1 coordinate 13,073,001, forward strand.
TTACAATCCTGCCTTTCATCACCCTTTCATTGGGTTACCATCTGACTTGGCATGGAACAGTACTGTAAGTTAGTGTTAGGTGGAGCTAGAATCATTCCTTCCATTGATTGGTCAACTGTGAAATGTCACTAACAGGAATAGAATGTGAAGACGTTTTTTTATTTTTTTTAAATGATAGCCAGAGCTTGACCTTTTGCTTACTAATACCACCATTCGGTTCTATAACATCATATCTTAAAAGCTGCCCATTATTATATGGCATTGGAATGTAAGGTCCATGTGCTGCCCAAGGTGTCCTGGTGCTTTTTTGTAGTCAATATCAAAACGTAATGATGATCCTTTTAGTTTTCCCTGCTTTAAAATAAGGCCACTATAGAGGTGATATTACCTCAGAGGCGGAGCGGTTCATTCTCCTATCACATATGACTGGACATAAATACACACGCGTCACCCATTCTTCAGTCCATCAATTAATAGCCAGTCACAAGGTTTAGAACATGGCAATTTAAATAGCACAACCTGGTTCACAATAGCCCACCATTAATAAACAGCAACAGCAGTGTAAGGAAATCAGACCAGTACAGGCGGGTTACATGAGGTATCGTATAACAGCACTTATGCCACAGTCAAATCAGGTCGCCCTTGCTCTTTTCTGTCGAGGGTGAGATAATGTTACAGATTTACAACGGCCAGTAAAGTCAGACAAGTGAAGAACCATTTATTGACAGAGACCAGACTTTTTGGACATGTGATTTTGTTAACCACTCTGAATTTCGGGAGAGTTATTTAGATTCATTCCCCTTGATTTCCTGAAATTCAATAGCGGCTGGTAAAAATATTTGTGGGGGCACGGAGCGGCAGAAAGATTAGAAGGCTAGCCGCAGCAGGAAGTAGAGTCTTGAGTGAGAGGGCACAGGCAGATGTAACAGTTTACCAGTGCTTCGGTTTAAGATGCAGCACAGAAGGATACCGGGTTGATCTTTGGTCTCGGCTGTTCTACTCGAGTGAGGCGACCGGACAAGACGGAATCTTTGAGACGGCAAACAGGCTGGAACCCGGAGCAACTTAACGAGCCGAAAGGTTTAGGTTCTTCATCAGATTTGTGTATCTGCCCTTTAAAAACAATTTAACCCCTGGAATTGAACTCTTGTTTCAAAGGTTGTGTGTTTGGGTCATGTCTCCAAAGAGAACCACTGACCTCCTCTGACTAAGTGTTGAGATCAGCCTGGAGTGGAATGTAGGATGTCCCCAGAGCTATTTTGGCTATGTACACCCACTAATGATTGTGATCGCAAAGAGCGGAGCAGTTGCTTTGCTTTACTTTTTTGCCCGACCGCCAACTTTTGTCATGCAGCACTCCAAAGTACTGCAGGGGTTAGAGAGTTAAACGAATGGCACACCGGCTCCGTTTGGACTTTGCGTCAAGGAGAAGCCACACCGACCCTCTGTCACAGTGCCTCAGCAGCCATGGTGAGGAGAGTGGAGTTATTTTGTCAGCTGATAGCCTCGCAGAGAGTCTGGCGCACAGTTCTCTACACTTCAAGGTGACTTCGCCGTCACCTGACTATGGAAATTTACAACGATATTCTTCGGTATTGATTCCGAGGGTTAACGCAAAAGGATGTAGTCAAAAAAGCGTCGTGCAGATATCACTACAGCCCTGCGCCACGCTCAGCGGGGACCTGGATTGCACCGTGGGGGAAGGAGATCCCGTGAGTAGTGAAACGGGAGCGATTGCCAGCTCTGATGGGGGTTCGTGTAGCAGCAGTATGGCCAGCGATGCCGGATACTGGAGTAGCAACAGCATCTTTGAGCCAGAGACTCCAGAAAAACACAGGACCACTCAAGAGAAGAGTGTTCTCTGCTGCAAGTCCAAAGTTCCCTTGAGACGTTGTTCCTCCTTAGTTATTTTCCCCAAAAGCCCCTGCAGCACGCCACCCGCATCTCCGGTAAACCTAATCGCTCTTCCTGCTTTCTTTGGAACGAGAACTCCTCTCCAGACACCTGCCGCTGATTCCTCACGGGATGAAGAGGAAATGACTTGTAAAGAGTCGGCCACATCTACAAGTAGCCAACATTGTCTCAAGGGAGACCCTGCACCTGAATGTCGGGACACCAAACATATGGTCCACTTTAATATTCCTCTCCAAGACAAACCTAAATGCAAAGTGGAGGGCGGCAACGATGTGATGGAGCAGTCACCGTCGAACGATAAATCTCATCATCGCTCAAGAAGCGTTCTGCTACACTTTGCCCATCAAAGACCATCATTGTGTGGAGTCAAAGCCGAATGTCCCGATGCTCCCTCCTTCCTTGCGGAGCCTGAGACTCCACGCGACCCCAAGAAAAAACTGTACCGTAGTACCTCAGCTTGTTTGTTCTCCTCGGTGAAACCGTCAGAGGAAAAACTCTTAGCAAAAGGACACGAAAGGTTGGAGAAAAACAATTGTCATCGCGCCATACAACGGAGCTTTTCCCTGGAGGTGCCCTATGCAAACACGGGCATTTCATGTCACGTTTCAAACACCAAACTCGGGAGTACGTGCTCGCCACACGTACATATTCATCTGTCTCCGTGCGCTCCGACTACGTTGCCGAGCTTACCTAACGATGCAGACTCAAGCTGCAAAGGAAGCAGTACCGCAAAGAACTTAAGTCAAAGTGCTGAGGTGAGTGTCGTTGCTCGACGTAATCCAATCCACCCTGAAGTGGAAATTCAAATATTTCTTTCCAACTTCAAAGGCAATTAGCTTCTTTGTACTTTTGTTTTAAGATTAACAAAGGTTTGCGTATGTTGTGGTCTAACCGGTTGAAGAAGATTCAAGCAAGTTGCTTTCGTCATTTATGTATCAGCAAAACACTGCGCAAGCAGAAATTTTCCTGTTCATTGTTTGAGAATATTTCTTTCTTTATTAGCTTCTAATATAACAGGGTTATTCCGTTCATGACACTCCACCGCTTTTACCCCTACAAGTCTTGATACTGACAGTAAACTCAACATCCACTAAGAGGGACAAGCCTAAGTTTTATATCACTTACAATATACCATTATTCTCTTTGCACCATGAGTAATCGCCCTAAGTATTTACCCAAGCTAATATTAGTGGTGAGAAAAGCACTGCCCCTTGCTGATATATAAATAAAGTGCTTCTGAAATACTTTGTGTGACTCCAGATAGTCTGGTGCTCTGTAGCACGGCTCAGTCCCGTGGATTCAAATTTAACAGCATGATACCAGAGTTACGCCAACCATGTCTGGAAATGGGGTGGGCTGGTATTGGTGGGTGTCAAACTTGGCAGGGTGAGAGCGTGAGCCTTTCTCAGTAAAAGCACGGTGTGCTCGCTCCTCTGTGGGGTGCCCCTTCCATACCGTGTTTGTGAAGTATCGGGTGTCCCTCCTGCATTTAGCAGCTTGTCAAGTAAGAGTCTGCAGATTCAGTGTGTATCTATTAGAAAAATCTCTCTGTGAACTCAGATGTGTTTTGCTGTGTTGTGAGGGTTGTGTGTTATGATCATGACTAATTTGTCACCTGAAATTTGATGCTTTTAATTCTGTCCAGAATCACTGAGGTTTTTCCTTGAATAAGATAAAAAAAAAAAAATTCGGCAGATTGGATGATAATCAAGAACACGAATAACCCCGGCCATGTGCGTCGTCCAATTGAATCACCATTTCCTATCAAGAAATAAATGACAATAATAGTCACTTCAACATTTTCGTATGTTTGCTCACAAATAGACATTAAAAACGTAACAGCGAAACCCATTATCCACTTTGTTGCCAACTCTGTTGCAAACCACAATTGCACTAAGTGAAGGTATGTAAACATACCTGTCTGTCAGATGGATTAAAATGTGCCGCTCTACTGGCTGCCACTCAGATATTGGAAACAAATTCCCTGCATAGTTTGAAAGATTAACATCTGTTAAGACTGCACAATGTTAATAGTTTAGGTTGCTCTGTATTGTCTCCATCAATCATTTTCCTTAATCAAGCATTATTATTATTCTTTTCAGCACCCGCTGCCAAACAGACCGAGTGGTCCACTTTGCATCTAAGTACAAAAGTAGAATTTGTAAACGCACAACTTGTACAAGTCCATCAAACTCAAGTACAAGTGTGGCCAAGAAACAAATGAATGAAATGCCAATTTCAATTTACTTATCTTATGTTTTTTTCCTTTAGTAATGATTAAAGCATAAATCAACTTACAATTTAGTCCACATTAAGAGTGGAAAGTTTAGAGCCAGGCCCATAGACTACTACATCATGTGTTTATTTCACAATCAGGTTAGCAGGTTGTAAAAGATGAGTGAAAGTGCCTTTGACTCTTTGGCCTATTGTTATCAGCATATTGATGATGTCATGAGTTAATGAACAACTGAGCAAAAATGACATAAGAAAGCCTAAAATATAGATTAAGAAAATTTTTGCTATTTGGGTCGCAAGTTGTGAGTCAGAGTTCCAGTGCCTGCTCTCACATCATAGTGTGCTTAGATGGCGTGTAAAATGTCCGGCGATGACGAATAACTCGAACATCTGCTACGTTCAACTTGACCTAAATGCCACGATAGATTCACTTGACAAGCTAAGTGGTGCGATGCACCTGCCGCCATTTTTGTTGGGGGTTGGGGGTTGTCTCCATTTCCAAGTTCAACTTTGTCCTCTCCCAGATTCAGATTCCCGTGAGTGTTGTTTTAACAATTCAGCCCAAGAAAAACAAAGCCCAGTAATTTTCCAAGCCCCACCTTGCTATAAAATGTAAACATATAAAACAGCAACAGAGGGGTGACTTGTTTTGTCCTAGTTATTTATTAGCCAACACAGATAGTGTGTTGTTTTGGTGCTTTTGAATCACCTGATCAGGCCGGCTTCATTTTTGACACTTTGTAGTACTGCCGGTTCAATAACATTAGCGGTCTTGCTTGTCAGAAGTTGAGGTTTCACTTTCACAAGCTATGCGCTCCACCTGTCACATAGTTTAAAGTTGGCAAGTGGAGATGAATATCACTTAAGGTTATTTGCTTCCCAGATGCCTCACTGTGTTAAGACTCTGCTACAAACCTCAAAATTGAGTGCGTCCATCAATTTTCTGACATACTTTTGGGGGATTTTTTTTTTTTAACCATTGACAATGTTCATGTTCATTCTTGATTAACAGTGACGATATTTTTTCCGCCAGCTGGGATTGCCATCATCGTTGGCCTGTAACCCTTTATGAAACACAGCTCTGACATTTTATTGACTGGATAATTTTCCCAATTAGAATCAAGATCATTTGTACAATTTGACCTCTGATCTTTTGAATCTGACTTTTACCAGAAAAGTAACCATCGTTCTTAGATAAAACATGGGAAGATGGAGAAGATATAATTTGCCTTGTTTAAAAACAGTTTCCTGTATACACTTTTTACAATTGTGTAAAAGTCAAATCCACTGATGATAAGCAATATGCAACCCATACAAAAATTACTCACGTTATTATGACTATCAACATCAACTTTATTTGGACTATGGACTACGGTCATAATTGACGCCTTTTAGTAGTTTTCCAGCTTACTCATATTCAAGAGGGAGTAAACATGTACACAAACGTGGCATGGCAGTTTGACAGTGATAACACACGGCGTGATTTTTTGCCACCTGACTTTCTATTTCATTGATCATCACATAAGAATGCTGCTGCCTTGACTATCTTGATTGTTATTTTCCAGTACAGGGCTGATGACAATGCAATTCGACAGTGTAATTAGACCCTGCAGGTTCCACACAAAAAAAAATATATATATACCATATACATATGTTGACTGAAGTGTTTTCACTTGAAGGATTCCCCAATCTGTATTTGTTCATATAAACACTGTATATTACCTTCAGACGCTTGAATGTATGCTTGCGTAAAATGCTGTAATGATTTGGTTTGTGCATGATTGATGTGTTTTTGTCTCCATTTCTCTCGTCAGACACGTGATGACTTTCTGGGACAGGTGGATATTCCTCTCAGTCAGATACCAGTAAGTTATTGGCCAAAAGCAGCAAGTCCTTTGTTCATTGTGTTGTGTTGTTCACGGCCACTGCATGTGATCTGGTTTAGTGCCCAAGCACAGACCTCCGCTTACCACCATGTAAATATGGACACCCTTAGCGTTGCCTCTGTTCTGCATCATTGTCACCAGTTATGAAAACACAGACCAAAATGTTTATGGCACATTACTCCATTTGTTTTATGTTAAACAAAATGTTCACAAATGAACCCTTACATGTACGTACATGTGACGTTCACTGAGTAAATAGGAAATAATTCATATACTGTGTGGTGGTATAGTGCTTAACCTTGCTTTGAATATTAAAATGTATTATACTTTTTTTTTATCCTTAGACAAATAATTCATCTTATGGAAGGCCATATACATTCAAGGATTTTCTGCTTCATCCCAGAAGGTTGGTGTCACTTCACATCCATTTAAGCGTTTAATTTTCTATTGTGCATTCCAATAATTGGCGTATGTATTAAAAACAAAATGAACGCCTTTTTTAAAACGTTTTTGTGCAGTCACAAGTCCAGAGTTAAGGGCCATCTGCGACTCAAAATGACATACATGCCAAGAAACTCTGATTCAGCTGAAGAACCAACAGATCAGAACGACAACACAGATGTAAGTCTGCCATATACCTTTATATTTTTTGTATCTAAATATGGGCATGAATTTTGATTAATCAATATACATGTGAAGAAAATAGGTGTCATGGATCCGATATGCTGAACTTTGTGCGCAGAGGCTGAACATCATTTGTTAATAAATGTCGACCGATGACTATCAAGGAGTTTACGATCCCCGCAGTTGGGGCTCTCCTAAAATGACACTGCATCTTTTACACCACAGAGCTCTTGTGGCACAACGTGGTGCTACACTTTAAATTCTGATTGCCTGTATACTGTAAAAAACTATAAATAAGGATTTCTTAAAATCTCTGATATTCGTGAAATTTAGCGTTTTATTCTAAATTTATTCGTGAAATAAAAAATTCCGATTTTACTGAAGAAAAGTGTACAGCGAAGACAATAATAATTTTGAAGACAAAACAGTCATGACAGTGTAGTTTTTCTTTTTTTGCAGCCTTCATGGGAGTTTTTGGAATCTCAGGACATGTCAGGCCCCATGCAGAGTGAGCAGACACCTGTTCTGCCACCTGGCTGGGAGGAGCGTCAAGATAACCTGGGAAGAACCTTCTATGTCCACCACGAGAGCAGGACCACACAGTGGAGGCCACCAGCCTTACAGTTAAGACACAATGTTGTAATATTTCTGGTTCTGGGCCCGTAGCATCAAAGTGCATTTGTGTCTCCCCTAAACAGTGACAATAATGCAGACACAAGGCGACAAAACACTGCAAGACAGAGGGCGCAGAATTATATTACACGTAGACAGATCTCAGACCCTGATGAGACCACTGCACAAGATGAGGTATTTTCTTACTTTATTATGATGTGACATGATTATAACTCACAGTGACAACAATTATGTATGCAAACAAATCTGTGGCTTTATGATGTCAACTTTTTATGTTTGATGTAATAATATGTAAACATGTACACTGCACTTTTTAGGCACTTAACTTGGATGGCATGGTATGAATGAATAAATGAATGAATGGATGAATGAATGAAGTACACATAGAGTATATTAAAAAGTCTAACCAAAATTATTTTTCTACAACAAATTGCAGTTTACGGCGATGCAAAAATTGCATTGTACAGTAAACACTGCAATGTCAATTTGAATTTGATGAACCCAGATTGAGTTATCTGGGTGTTTTGTCTGATTTCAATGTGTGCTTGACAAGGAACTGTCCTATTGCCGTAGGAATGGGAGGTTTTTCAAGAAGATGATGTCAATTTGAGCCAGGCCAACCAGGTCACATTGCCTCCACCTCCGAATCCCCCGGAGGCACAGATGTTGGTTGAGGAGCTGAGAAACCTTTATAGTCAAGGGGGCACAACTCGTGAGCACCAGGTGGTGAGTCATGTCTTTTCCACATTGCTCTAAAACAGGATTAGCCAACCTTTTAAAAACCAAGAACTGCTGTTAACATGAATAATTAATGAAAATGCACTTATGTGAAGAATCATTATATTAATGATTTCTCACAATAGTATTTAGGAAAGCGATAAATATCAATATGCACCACTTTTGTACATTTTCATATGATCATCTCCATAACATGTCTAGAAAATCACAATGTCCCATCATTGGAAAGCTAATATTTAGAACAGGCCTGTGGGCTACTCATGCTCCTTAAGGCCTATCAGCGGGCTCCGTGTTTGTGATCCCTCCTCTAAGATTACAAAACTCAAGTAGAGCCATAATGTGAATGATGTGCCTCAGAGAGGCCAGTATCGACACTAATGGGGAAGTCTTGTCATTAATGCGTCCTCTTCTCTCTGCTTGCAGGATCATGCATGTAATTCGAGCCATTCCGTTCGCACAAGAACTTTTCACTTGTCAACATCAGAGGAGCATCCTGTTAATTCAGTGGTATTTCCTCCCTTTATGAACTCATTTCCTGAGATTTGCCAACCCAACTTTACGTCAAAATTTTAGTTTTTTTTTTTACGCAGTGTCCACCCCACCTGTAAAGTGAATTCAGGGATTTACACTATCCGTTAAAAGACAATTGCTGGAATGTGTCGTACTCAATTGTGGAGATATAGCATCAAAGTGTTTGTCACTATTTCAGTTTTCCTCATTCTTAGACTGATTTCTTTAAGCGTTCTCAAACTCTGGCGTGTCAAACTCAAAATACATTTTTGTTACTTTAATTATGCAATACTTAAATGATTTCTGTAGTAATCACAGTTATTTATTTTCATGTTATTCAATAGCCGGTTCAGACCTCTGCGGCGCTGCCTACAGGATGGGAGGAGAAGAGGGACACTAAAGGAAGACGCTATTATATCAACCACAATACCCGAACCACCTCATGGATACGACCCACCTTGCATGTACGACACATGGTTTTTATTTTTAAGAAGTCATTTGTTTCTAAATATATATTTTTTTAGGTAAGTGTGAGGCTGACAATAATTTAGTACGCTTTGTTTTTTGTCCAATTTACAAGATACGGATATTTTTGGTCACTTTACAGGCAGTTTAATAAGATACAAACAGTCCTGCTGTAAGATCTCTTTAAATGTTCTATTTTTGTCCGACAGAGAACAAATTCAACCCCTGCGGCTTCACGAAATAGTTCTGGTACACCATCCTTCCAGTCTGCGACCCTTCATCCATCTCCCCAGCACACTCCCAGCCCGGAAGCTGCATCTGAATCAGGCTCCATGCCAGCTGGTTGGGAAGTCCGCAGTGCTCCCAATGGAAGACCCTTTTTCATTGACCACAACACAAAGACGACTACCTGGGTGAGAATTAAAGATATACGATGCTGAGTTGTTAGATTTCCCCATTTGAGTGACACAAGTTTGTTTGCTCCTAATCAGAAAGATCCCAGGCTTACGACTCCTGTTCATGTGAGAAGGAGAGCATCACTTGACCCTTCTGATCTTGGCCCATTGCCAGTAAGTCTATACAATAGATTTATTGAATGCCTTGTTTTATGTTAGTGTGAGTTTTTGTTAACATTTTTATTGTTCCCAGCCTGGTTGGGAGGAGAGAGTCCACACGGACGGGAGGATATTCTACATTGATCACAGTGAGCGACTCACCTGATCATAGATATATATGTATGTCTAGATTTCGTGAACTAAACATCTTCTGTCTGTATTTCTTAGACACGAAGATCACACAGTGGGATGATCCTAGATTACAAACCTCAGCAATAACTGGACCAGTAAGTATTAATTGCGTCATTGAAAACGAAGTTATGGATTGATTGGTTCCATCTATGCTTGGTCACAGGCAGTGCCTTATTCCAGAGATTATAAACAAAAGTATGACTACTTCCGCAAGAAGCTGGAGAAACCAGTAAGTGTTGTCAATCTCTGCTGAGCAACCTGTTGATGTGATTTCTGCGAAGGAATCATAACACATCTTCTATTGTAGGTCAACATACCAAATAAATTTAGCATAAAGGTAAGACGAAACGCAGTGCTGGAGGACTCGTACCGGCAAATCCTCGTCGTGAAGCGGGCGGACTTGTTGAAAGCAAAGCTGTGGGTGGAGTTTGAGGGAGAAAAGGGTTTGGACTACGGAGGCTTGGCCCGGGAGTGGTTCTTCCTCATGTCGAAGGAGATGTTCAACCCCTACTACGGACTCTTTGAATATTCTGCAACGTGAGTGTTGGAGAACATCTTTAAATTTAGACCATCTAAAAGAAAGAATAGCATGCCTTTAAGTAACATTCATTCTGCTGTGATTGTTTTTTTTTTTTTTTTTAGGGACAACTATACACTGCAGATTAATCCCAACTCGGGTCTGTGTAATGAGGACCACCTGACTTATTTCAAGTGTATTGGCCGTGTAGCAGGCATGGCAGTCTGGCATGGAAAACTGCTTGATGGTGAGTCTTTGTTCACTTTAGTACTCACAAAAAAAAATTCTCAGGTGAAATTTCAGGATGAAACACAGCTGTCTTTTTGTGAGCAGTGTAGTTCTGTACTGTAGGATGGCTGATAAAATAAGAACGATAGTGACCTTATGTTATGATTGTACGTCAAGCTTTCTTCATTCGGCCTTTCTACAAGATGATGCTGCAGAAACCCATCACTCTGCAGGACATGGAGTCTGTCGTAAGTGGACATATTCAAGAAGTCTCTACATTTACATTCTCTTATGGTGAATGATGAGTTCCTTCAATCTTACAAATGATCTGGTGGTTTTCTTTTTTTTTTTTTTGCGCTGACTAAATCAGGATAGTGAATATTTTAATTCACTCAAATGGATTTTGGAGAATGATCCAACTGACCTGGACTTGATGTTCACCATTGATGAGGAACTCTTTGGACAGGTCGGTTCTATGTGATATTTGGCTTTTTACCAAGATTATATTCATTTCCTCTGTCACTTATATCCTGTTTGTCCTCACCAGACTCACCAGCACGAGCTAAAGCCCAATGGCGCGGAGATTGTCGTCACTAATGAAAACAAGAAGGAATACATCCAGTAAGTAACAAAAAAATATATCTGATCAACAAAATGTTTGTTTGTTATTGTTCAACTTTTCATTGTACGCATTTTCCAATCAACAGTCTTGTGATGCAGTGGCGCTTTGTAAACCGAATACAGAAGCAGATGACCGCCTTCAAGGATGTAATGACACTATTCATTGTCAGAAAAAAACTTGCACTGTTTAAAATTTCAACGTTTGAGTGGAAATGTTTGCATGCTTTTATTTCCAGGGATTCTTTGAGTTGATCCCTCAAGATCTGATCAAGATCTTTGACGAGAACGAGCTTGAGGTGAGTTTTCTGTCCATCTTTGATTCTCTAGTTTATTTCATGACTAATGAATTTGCTGCTTGGTTTCTCGTCCCACAGTTGCTAATGTGTGGTCTGGGGGATGTGGACGTGAACGACTGGAGACAGAACACCAAGTACAAGAGTGGCTACAACGCCGACCACGTAGTTATCCACTGGTTCTGGAAAGTAAGTAACATTCCATGCCTGGAGCCACGAGACATGTGGACTTGAGTTGTTAAGGCAAGGCCGCTTTATTCACAGTGTAGCACATTTGGTACACAAGATAAGACAATCTGCAACACGTAGTTATAAAACTACAATTAAATCCAATATTTCAAGGAAAAATACGACAAATGAAAAATAATTTCAAAACCAAACTTAATGCATTTAAAAGCAAAATACAGAGAGATGAAAATAGTTAACTAAGATAACTCAAAGAATGTACTTGAGCACTGACTATTAACTATACACTATATAAATAAAATCAAATATATATTTATTAAAAACAATGCTACAGACTGAAATGATTTTGCCCCCCTCATTTTGCAGAATTTGCACCTTGATAACTGCTTTTTACTTCACTGTGATTTCTATTTGAATTAAATTTTAAAAAAGCAACAGTGTCCATTTAATTGAAGCAAAAACTGTTTCATTCCACGTTGAATATTTAATTAGTGAATGTCACTATTTTTAGAAAGATTGCTATTTTTCTTATTAAAAAAGCACATCTCTTAAGGGACTGTGTGAATATTTTATTGTGTCTTTGAGAAGAGCTTCATTATTGTTCTTCCGTCCTTTTATAGGCAGTACTGCTGATGGATGCCGAAAAACGAATTCGTCTCTTGCAGTTTGTGACGGGAACCTCCCGAGTCCCAATGAACGGTTTTGCGGAACTCTATGGTGAGCTAGATCAATAACATACAGCATTTTGAGTTGATGAGTTTTCCGTCTTTCTCGGAATTGTTCTTTCACATGTTGGGCACACCTGGAGTGACTCTTGTTTGTCTGCTATTTAATGATCTTTCTAGGCTCTAATGGGCCACAGCGGTTCACCATTGAGCTGTGGGGAACCCGTGACAAACTGCCCCGAGCACACACATGGTGAGTAATCTTAGACTGTGTCAACTGCTCATGAGAATTTGATTCATTCTTTTCATGAGCAGCCTATGCAGAATAACACAAATATTATGTTAAATACTGTACATAGTTGTTGTATAAGGCTCAAACTAGTTGAATAGACTTACCAAAATTTAAACCTTTTTAAATTACAGTGAATGTGAGCAAACTTGCATTTGGTTGCATTCTGTTCTTCTTGCTGCAAGGAGACATCACATTGTGGAAATTTTCCAAGACAATGTGGTGGTGTTTTTTTTTAGGATTTTACCACATTCCAAAGATTCTCAATATGTAATGCTGAAGGTCTGGTTTGCTTTATCGTCTTGAATGCCCCCAGCGCCCTGCACCTCTCTTTCATGAGGTGCATTGTTATTTTCCCATTAAAAAAACAACTTTCTTAATGATTTGACATTATTAAATATGAGCTGTCCAAAAAAAAAAAAATCATCCGTCTCAACCCCACTAGTTAATGTAAACTTCGTAATGTGTTGACCGTTCCTTGAAGCAGGTCGATAATTAGACCCTTTTGGAACGGAACTGGTTTTTTTTTTAAGCCATGAAACACCATTTACTGTACGGAATGGTGTTGAGAACCTTGTTACCCAAGACACGCTTATCACAGTAGTAATGAGCCAACGGAATGCTTTTACTCATATGCTTGTTTGACTCCGTTGCATACTCTGACATTAACAGTATGTTGACGTCCTCTAGTGGACTCATTTAATACTTGCAACGTGAGTTTTTTTTTTTTACCACATTCCTTTAATGTGATAAAAGGAAAAAAAATGTGTTTGTCATTTATTCTTGATATCCAGCCAAGGTCCATGTCCCAGTGTGGTTTGCACTCACACCTATGGGCAATCTGTAGGGGTCAATCTGCCTACCATGTTTTTGGAATGAGGGAGAAAAACGGAGCACCCGAAGGAAACCTATGCAAGCACGGGTAGAACACGCAAACTCCCTCTGGACTCCAATTACGATTAATTTTGGATCCTCTCTCTCTCTTTTTTTTTTTAAATCAAGCTTTAACCGCCTGGATCTTCCACCTTACGAGTCCTTCGAGGAACTGAGGGAGAAACTTAACATCGCCATTGAGAATGCACAAGGCTTTGAAATCGATTAGACATTAAATGACGCTAAGTGAGAACCCATGCGCAAATGTTGTGAAGTTCCAAACCACAGCCAGCGGCCGAAGACGCTTGGAGGACCGACAACTCAACAAATGTTTGGAGTGACAGGTGTTATATCTCTACGAGTGTTCTGAAGTTTACACATCAGAGTCTTTTCGTCTCAAGTGAAATGACAAACACTAACCATGAGACCACAGCCATATTTTTAGGGCTTTTCAGGGCGTCTCTGGATTCACTTTGATATAACCTGACAACATTTCATGCCTTTGTTTTCACGTCACTTTTTTTTTTTTTTTTTTTTACACAAATATATAGTTGTCCTACTTTATTCTCGTAAAGTAAGGTCATGTACAGAGTAAAGGGTTGTGTAAATAATTCAAGCATCTTGGGTCCAGGTGTGGAATCATTGCCCACTTCTACTGGTAATTAAAAAAAAAAGATGTCGTTTTTAACCTCATCCTTTCTTTTGCTCTTACCGCTAATAAATACCCCATGAATAATAATTAAATTAAATAATTAATTAAATGATGGTAATAAAAAAGATATGTGGTTTTTAACCTCAACCTTTCTTTTGCTTTTACCTCTAATGAATTCCCCATAAATGATAATAAAAATAATGAAATAATTAATGAAATGATGGTAATAAAAAAATATGTGGTTTTTAACCTCAACCTTTCTTTTGCTCTTACCTCTAATGAATTCCCCATAAATGATAAATAAAATAATGAAATAATTAAATGATGGTAATTAAAAAAAGATGTAGTTTTTTAACCTCAACCTTTCTTTTTTAAAATTCCATCCTCTTGATCCTTTGCTTTTACCTCTAATGAATTGCCCAGTCATCCACAGTGATGCCTTGAGATACAATTTTAATTCATTCAGTGACCATGCTTGTAACTCAAAATGTTCACATCCCAAATCTTCTTTACACCTCAACATAAATGCCATTAATTAAAAAAAAAAAAACACCACCAGACCCTTCCCCAAAATATTGGAATGTATTTTTTTAATGAAAAAAATACAAATAGCTAATTAGCTAATGCTAATTTGTCTTCACAGAGGATAAAAAATATAGACCAAATAGATTTTTATATTACCTATTCACATGAATTGTTCCACATGTTTAAAATGTCAATATTAATTCCTTGACTGGTTCTGACACGTCACATCCATAGATGTTTTTGATTAGCCCGTCAGTGGCGTTTCACATTATATGTTAGCATTAAGCTAGCAAACCTAAAGGCAAAGTTGTGTGCCTGCTGTCAATACACAATTGTTTTATGTTTAGCTTGACAGTAAACGTCAATTTGAAATGGCCATTTTTTTATTTCATTTGAAATCAGCTGAATGACAGTTGGTATGTCAACAAACCCATTAGTCTTGTAACTTGTATCCCAAGTCATCACTGTATTCTTAAATCAAAATCCACTCTGACATTGAAGTCTTTTTGCCTTTAAAAAGGAAATAACCTATATTTTAAAACGATGCATCTATTAACTAACACAATTCAGATTATTTCTATTAAGTTGTATACATGCTTTTACATTATTCATTCCAGTATATTAGACACACTGAGGTGGAGAGTGTATGCGCCTTAAATACAGAAAATGTGCGGGTTATGTGCAAGTAAGCCAAGTATATGTATAGTATAAGGGGCTTAAAACGTACCAATGCCAGGACCAGTTTAATGCTTGACTAATTCTCTTGTCTGTGTACAGATGCAAAGAGCTTTGATTATGTTACAATACTATGCATCATATACAAACTGTTGCCTCCTACAAAATGATGAAGCTTTTATTATGGCACTCAAGGTGAATAAAAACAGTTGTTGGTGTACAGCTATGTACCTTTAAAATTACGCTTTATGCTAATTGTCGTATCTCATACGATTACGTCTGCTGTACGTGTGTACAAAAAAAAAAGAACGTTACGACACGTGACTGAATCATTTATCAGGAGTCTAAGTGCAGCGGTCAACTCGAAACGATGTTTATATGCTTTGACAAACTGTGTTCTATACTGTTTATTCAAGATGGTCTTTTCATACCGTGGTATAAGTAGTAAGTTTTTTAACAACCTTTTATTGTTCTCGTCACGGACAACAAAGCTATATGACGCTTTTATAAAGTTCCGCACTTTGTTCGTATCAACGAGTCTTACTTCTGAACTGCCACCTGCACACTTCTTAAAACGATCCTCTGCTTCAAGTGCACCCGTTGAAATGTTTACATGTGAACATTGCTGAAATGAAGCACATTCTCTTCTTTCTCTCTCGTATTGAAAATGACATATCGCCTATTTTTGTCATCGATATACATGATGTTCTAATCCTGAAAAGTACTGTTAAATGTGCCTTTTGTTTATGAGATAATACCACGTGGATTAAAATTTTCTTTCAAACGTCACCTGTAAGTGCATTATAGCAAACATTCATGCTACATAATGTATATGAAAACACTTTAAAGCATGGAATGAAATGTAGCTTTGAAAATTGCTGCTAACACAGCAAACAAAGAGATATATTTGACTAATAAAGAAACATGAAAACAACATGGCCTCCATATTTGTTATTGTTTTTTGGATCTTCTCAGCACTAGCAACTCTATGAGGCCCAACTAGTACCACTAATGAAATTCCCTCACACTGCCTCACTCGGCACATGTTTACTGTTAACAAGCACGTGCTCCCCAGGGTGGACTCCTCCACATCTTCATGGTGGGAACCTTTTGCGTGGTCAAGCCATCATTTCTCCAGCACCCCCCTTGATGTGGCACTAAAACAACCCTCCCCCACCTTCACAGGGGTCAGGGGACAGGTCACACACGATTCAGGCCAGCCTTTCGGACACCGCTGAGGTCAGTGGGGATGGGTGGGGGGCTGCCCTGCTGTCAGGCGGCCTCCTGGCCTCACCGACCCCCTCACTACCAGGCTCACAATCCCGCTAGCATTCATAACTTTTACTTCATTTATCAGGTCTTCAGAGAGGTGTCACATTGGCCAACAAGCTGTGCCACATTTGTTGTGCTTCAATTCAATGGCAGTCCACTAAAGACATAAAAACTAGTTTTGAGTTGGTCAAAACTCCTCAGTAAGTCGCAGTAAAATTTTTCGCTTTTCATACAGGATTAAAAAATATATATGCATGTGATGTGAGTATTGTAAACTATTGGTCAATGTGTGTCACCATAGAAAAATGTGTCGAAATATATGTTGCTTAAAGGATTTGGTTTTTTTGATGATGCCATAGTTTTTCCAATTTTGCTCAAGTATGGTAATCTAACCATCTTTTTTAACAAGTATGTGTACTTAAGGAGACTATAAGTACTTTGGCCACCGTTGGTGATTTAATTAGACACTCTAGGGAGAGTTTGGTTGATAGCAAAGACTCAGTTTCCCACATTATGTAAGCAATGGGTCAGTTTGTGTAATGCGGAGATTACATGTTCTTATTGTCACTCAATGCTTGGCTGTATGATTGGGACCAACAATTAGTGTTACACTAAACAGTATTTGCATCTCACATTGTATTGTGAATGGAACCTGCACACACTACAACAGTCAAATAGGCTAGAATGTATCAACAGTGATCTTTTATACAAGCACACCACAATTTTTGCCTTTTGTGTTATGTTTTTGTTTTAAACGCAATTGTGAGTTATGCAGTCTTTTGTGTGGTGACAGAATATTTCACAGCTGGGTTGCTGAACAAAAAGATTTACAAAGGGAAGGGGGGAGAGGGAGTTCGATCCATCTACACAATAAGTGATGGACATGGGATCAATATCGACATTGACCAGGCAGCTGTCCTGTTTCTATCAATGCTTCCTTGTAATTGAAGGTGCCCACTTTAAAAGGACAAGCTCATTTCCATGATGGTTTTTTTTCCCCAGACAACGGAGAACATTTGGTGTGCAATTCGCAGCTGATATTGGGAGGTCTTCTCTTATCATCTCAGCTTTGCTCGCATTGATAAAGGAAAGTGAAAGATTAGTAGAAAAGTGTTGCAGTCAGCTCTTTGCGGTGCTGAAGTCTCTATTTCAAAATGTGTCAACAATCACAGGTCACTCTGGGAATGCACACACATTTATGTTTATCAAAAGAGCAGTAATAGTTGTTGCATTGATTTAGTTGTTTCATTCCCTGAAAAGTGTTAGTTTACATTGATTAATTTATTTCAGTTTTTATTTATTTATTCATGTATTTATTTACACGGGCAAAAATGAAAACATTTTTTTAATGTATTCATGTATTCATTGCATTAAACCACCACCACCACCACAAAATTATAATTACATTGATTCATAAAAACGATATTATTATTTTATTATCAAAATGAACATCTTTACACATATTTAAAATGTGAAATTATACATTGTTGTAGTTGGGGTTGTAAATTCATGAATTCACAGATATTTTTTTTGAGGAATCTATTCCCCATTATTCGAAAAACAAAGAGCATTTGATTTTTACAAGTCAGAATTTTCAATAGACTGTACGTATGTTCATAACGCCATGTAAGTGTTTTGGAGGCATTATTTGTAGTATGTTTATGGTTTCAACTACAAGTGTCGGAAATGTGTTTTTCTTCTTTTAACACAAACTATTCATGATTCATGGGCAGCCTGTCTCTGTCTCTCGTGAAACTTTGTTGCACTAGTAGGAAATTACATGTTAAGCTTTTGATAACAACTATTAGTAGGCCTACTAGTAGCACTAAACTGCTTCATCATGTAGTTGTTCTATGCCAAAGGAGGACAAAGTGCATACTAGAACATAGACCTTAAATGCACATCATTTATTTAGTGTCTTTTTAAGGTGGCATAATGAGACTAAAGTGGTTGATGCAGTTGCAATGTATACATCTACCGCTAGATGCCGCCATACTCTGGAAACTTTCATAATGGGGAGCCGGGATTGATAATAATGCGGTCCCATGGAGGGTGGGTCACACTCCCCCACGCTTCCACTCAGCAATCCCGGGAGGCCGGCCAGTCGGCCACTCAGTCAGTCAGCGTGCCATCGTGCTTCATTTGGAGGAAGTCGCTCTGACAAACTAGCTAGCATGCAAGGACAATTCACGTAAATGGCGCTTGTCAATAGGAAAATATATCAGCGTTTGCTGTTCTTTGCCGCTTTTCTTCCAATCTCAGGTAAGTTTGGAGCTCTTTTTCATTGAACACCTGTTTTTTTTTTGGTTTTTTTTTTTGACTTATCCAAGTCTGTCAGCACACGAGCAGTGACATCACAAGAGTGACTATTGGCGATCTCAGCATCAACTGTGTGTTGAAATTATACTTGACATATTAATCTTTTAAAGAACCCGTGTACTTTTATTTCATTGGAAACTTTAGTAAAAAAAAAACAAGAAATAACAGTGTCGGATTCTGAAAAATGTGCTGTCATTCAAAAAGTCATTTTGCATTTCAACGCACCTATATCGTTGGAATAGTCAACTGTACATAAATAGAGGTCAGACTTGAAATCATCAAAAACGTTACAATAATGTACAAGGTACAATAGTGAATACTTGTTGACATTGGGCTTGATTTACAAAAGTTTTTTTTTTTTTTTAATAAAAGGAGTGTTGTCCAAGATGTTGGGGGGGCTTGGTAATTATGAAAGACATCGATGTTGTGCTGTTTACATTTTTATCATTGTTTGGATAGCTGATGCAATTTTAGATGTTTTTTTTTCATCTTATAACTAGACGTTTTCAGTCTCGGTCAAAGAGTGTATGTAAAATTTGTAAATAAATATGATGTTACATTTGTTTGTATTTGAATTAAAATAGTTTTAAACAAAGCTTGTACAAACAATACCAGTAATATATTCTCTCTGCTCTGCAGGGATATTGACTGTAGCTTAATAGGAGACCTTCTCTCCCTCTTTCTTGCTCTTAATTTTTACTGCGTTTCTAGAGCTTAGCGCCCCCCCAGTTGTGGGTCCACTTGGTACTACACTGAAATTAGGCAACTACCGCTGACATGTTTTTCCTATCTTTTTCAGGTGTTTTTTGCTTCAGTGAGTTATTTTTCATCAAGGAGCCCCATGATGTGACACTCATGCGCAAAGAAGCCGTCATTCTGGACTGTCAGGCGCATGGAGAAATGCCCATTGACGTCCAATGGCTGAAAAACGGCGCCAAAGTGGTGGAAAACGAGCGGGTGTACCTGCTCTCCAACAGTTCCCTTTACATTTCCGAAGTGGAGAGCAGACGAGGAGACAAATCAGATGAGGGCTTCTATCAGTGCCTTGCCCAAAACAAGTATGGAGCCCTCCTCAGCCAAAGGGCCCGGCTGACAATCGCAAGTGAGTAGGACATTGGAATCACGCTCTGTGTTCTAACTAACTAACTAACTAACTAACTAACTAACTAACTAACTAACTAACTAACTAACTAACTAACTAACTAACTAACTAACTAACTAACTAACTAACTAACTAACTAACTAACTAACTAACTAACCTGCTTACCAACTGACGGAAATGAAGCAGGTTTTTTTTCCCTAATTGTTCAAAACATTTGAATAAAAATGACCATTTCCATATCAATTTATATTTGATTAATGATTCAACCCTAATTTAATTGCACAAGAGATTTAACAAGTTATTTTTGCAGCACAGTGGTCTACATTATTCAGGGTAGCCATGGTGGGGAAAAGAAAGATACGGTTTGAAAGGGGGATGTGTCCATTGGTGTGTTAATGAAGGAGCAGCGCTGTCCAGGATACCACCTCCCAAAGCTAAGGAGCAGATGACCCCTATTCACTAGCCCGGGCTTTCATGTTATTGCACCCTGATCGTTGGCTGAATTGTTCTTTTGGAATGTGTTCTCCTGTGCTTCTCCCTGTTGGGGGGAGGAGGGACAATGTCCAGGCAGAGGTGTCGGACGTCTCTCTCCTCCTCTTCCCACCAATCAGACAGAAGTTTTGCAATCACATTTTACACATTTGACATTATTTTATGTCATCTCCGAATTCATGTTCAGTGAAATGAAGGAAAACTTCTTATGATGATTGTGTAGCTACTTTGGCATTAGTAGAACAATAGTGATTTAAGGCTAACAGCATCTGACATACATTGCGCAAGCATTAGTCACTGAATTTACATTTATTAACAATCAAAACGCAGCACCTGTACGACCATAGTGACATCCAAACACAAACAGCACACAAAATAATCATGTATAAAAAAAGTACAAAACCTCTCGTTCTGCTAATGCAACTATCGTTTCCTGGTGCAGCTGTCGTCCCATTGAAAAAAAGTGTATTGAGTTAATAATAAACATAAGAGCAGCTTGTAAGCGTTGCTAGTTTGTTTTAAAACGACACTTAGGCCTGCTTGAGGGTCTATCTGGAAGCTCATAAAATTTGCACATACCTGGGAAATGCTCAGTTGAAGGACATAGCAGTAATTGGGGGGGGCACACGCACACACACACACACACACATACACACACACGAATGTGATTTGCTGTGTCCCTGTACCACCAGCTTAAATGACCAAACTTTATTGCAGGTCAGTTGCGACCGCAGGCTTTGCACAATTGTTCTTCCTGCGTGCTCCCTTGGCCACAGAGTGAAAAGCTTGTTCATCCTCACTCTTTTCCATCATTATTCCCAATACATTCCCAAAAGAAAAGTTCTCGATCTGTTTTGACATCAGAACCACAGGAGCTGTTCAACCCCAGCGAGGCTAATTCGATCAGTTAAAGGAAGGATCAGGCATTGATTTTAAGTGTCCATGTTGTTTGTGCTGCGGTGGTACTAGTTTGACAATGCGACGGTCACTAGGGCACAAAGGTGAGAAGGGATTTGGCCCCGATGAAGTGGAATGTGACACACTAGCCACGTCATGTGATTTTTGTCAATAGATTTCAGGTTAATGGGGGATTTCAGCCCATAGCTTAGTTTGCCGCTTTGGCCTTTTAAGCTCAAGTTTACTTTCTGTGACAATAAATGAACATCTCTTAGGCTACTTGTACAACTCCGTTGCAAACTCTCAAGCAGGATCTTGCCCTAATTTTAATAGACTAGAACCATAGTTAATCTAATTGCTAACAACTGTAGCACACCGGCTGTTAAAGTTAGTGCTGTCTCTTTTCTCTACTCAATTTTCTCCCTTGAGAGATCGTATAACACCTTTAACATGGACAGTGTATTCCATCATGGCCAAAGATGGGGGTTTGAGTTTAACACCTGACATTCCGTTCTTCCTCTCTGATGACGACGGCGTTGATATTGTGATTTAATTATCAGATTGCTGACTGGTGACTGTGTGAAAGCACTTACAACTTGTTGGGTTAGGTGTAAATGGCACACAAATCTTCTGCTGTGCCTCTGATGCGTTTTCTATCCACCTGGCATGTTGTGGTACTGCACTGCAAGCATGCAAACCCCCAAAAAACAAATTTTAACCATGATGTAGTGTCTAAACACTGCATTTTTATATGTCAAAATACCTGCTATAAAAAGGGTCATTAAAACAACAGTTCTGTACTTTTTACACGGTACTTTATTTCAAGGTACTGACTGGATTCCAGTTGAGTCCCAAAAGGTACCATTAGTGTGCTACCCCTGCAATTTGCCTCTTACCACTTATCTTTTGTCCTGATCTGTTAGAAAATGTGAAATTACACGCTTGTTATTGTCAACTTGCTAGTTTATTTCAAGCGTTATGGGCACTAGTCTTCTATTAGGCCTTGTACCTTGTAAAACAACCTAAGCAGTGAAGCCAGCGGCCTCCCGGAATACCAGTGTGGCAAGCTGTCCTCACAAGTGTCATTTTTATTGTGCTGCCTTTGTCGGGCTTGTTTTAATGGATTAAAAGTCGCATGCTGTTATTCATAGTTGCTAAGGACTTGTACTGGTGGAGGAACACTAACAGGGCCAGAGCAAACTTTGCAGCGTGCAAGCTGTGGCGTAAATGAATGAAGTGGCCTTAAGTTAGACAACGAAAGCGAGGAACCTTGTTTTTCCTCCTCTGCTGAACCCGAAAGGTTACCATGGTTTCCCTCAATGACGAGCGCCGAGGTCAAAGGGCTCCCTAAATTGTTCAATGGAGAACCCAGTTCCCTAATCTTCCGTCCAGTGATACTTAAAGTTCCACAGTTGCGTCGATAACCATGTTTTGCATTCTGTGAAGTTGTCCAGGTGCTAGTTTGTCTTATTCTCGGGGATATCTTAAAGGTGCTGTTAAACAATCCGTCCCTGTTTACACATTGACTTTTATTTTGGAGATTAAAGACAATGCAATCACTGTGTGCGGCGAGGAGAAGGCTAGTGTTGAATGACTGAAAAACTTTGGAGACGAGATAAGAGGCAGAAGGTGGGGGATGTGCGCTCTTGGGGGTGGGGGGGTCATGCCCCTCATGGGAATAGTTCTTTGTGCAGTCAGGCCAGTGGTCACTTGACTGTCCTGCAGGCTGTGTAGAGCAGCAGCACATCCGCCAGCCCGCTGCTGATTGATTTGTTGCTGTTTTTTCAGCTTTGCATTCTTCTCCTCCCGCTTATCAGGGAAGCTTTCTTTCTTGGGAACCACCGCGTGTTGTTAAGGCCTCTTTTCTTCAATTAATTAGTGACCCAACTCAATAGAACTGCAGCGACTGATGTCAGCTGTGACAAGGGCAATTTTCAAACCTTTTTTTTTTTAGTGGTGCTTTGTGGGAGGGATTTATTTTTCACGGGAGATTCTTTTCGCAATGAATGAGGTGATCAATTTTAATGTCACCCATTAAACCCTCAGGGGGGAGTTAAGTTGGGATAGGAGAGCATTATTGGAAGTATCCATGTAGTTAAGTTACAGAAGTGATGACCAGTGTGTCAGCTTACAAATAGCGGGGGTCCACTGTAATCACGTTTTATAAAAACGGTTTATTTTTTTAAAGGCTCTTTTTTGTTTGTCAAAACAAACAATGGCAAAATTTAGAGCAATTCTATATTATACTTTGGTCACAGAATGTGCCGCTCTTTTATAATGGCTATGTAGTTTGAGAGAAGTGGTTAGCTGTATAGACCAAAGATGCAGTAACCAGAGCAGAGTGGCTGAACTAATTCCTGGTATTTGTAAGGGAACCTTTGTTTGGGCTTGACCTGTGCACTGACCTCCCGTTTGCTGAGTTGTTGGCATCTGTTGCAAGGAACAGCACACAAAAGTTCCATCAACCTTTAAAGCTTATGCAGGATGTTTATTTTAAATTACGATACAAGCCAAATCTGTTACCATTTAACAGTTAATTTCCATATTATGTAGGAAATGCACTGTGGTTGTTGATGAATTCAGAAGGCTGGACTGGCCATGCATAGCTCTTGCCTGTGCTGGGTGCTATGCGGGATTTGTGGAGGTCAAAAGTCAGAGGTTAGCTAGGGCAGATGGTCAGCTTCTTTTTGCTTTTGTGGAATGGGCTCACTTAGCATCTATTCTGCTTCCAATTGTTAGGGGAAAAAATACAAATGATCGGTCAAAACAAAAAAAGACACTCAAGTATGAAAATAATCTCCATCACTTGGGATGTGTTACCCGTGATAAATGAATGCGCACATTCGATGCCCTTTGGTAAAACATCACCATCCAAAGTCTTGAGGTCAGCGGTCTAATCTCAGCTGTGAATACGTCCATACAATTATTGATTTTTCACCTTGACTCAGTAGATGGTCAATAATCAATGATCACCCTGTTGTTTGTCAATCCGTCATGATTTTTCTGAGAAGGAAAGTAGAGGATCAGTGCTGCTCATCTCTCATGCCCTCCGGTCAGAACATGGGGGTGGGGGTGAAGAAGTGGGGGGGGGATGCCATTGCCCAGTTGTGTTTTGACATCCAGCGGCCACAGTGGATCTTACAACACAGAAGCGACAGCTCAGGACTAATCTGATTAAACATGACACTGGTTGCCTCCCTCCCCCCAAAAAAGGACCAGATCCTGACAAGGGTCACTCATCATGCAAACTAGTTTACGTGTTAGTCCATTAACAGCTAGCCAACCCGACACTCTCATTCATTGACACCCATGTCACCTACCAGGGGCTTCACCATCTAATCTAGTAGACTAATTAATTATTTTATTTAAAACCTTATTTTACCGACTTGGGATTGACAAACATGGTGACTAATCACAAATGAGGTACAAGAGGCTCCTTAATGCCTGACCTGAGGCTTGTGGGGGATGGAAGCCCTTTGTGACCTTGTGGCTTTTAGTGCTTCAACAGACCAGAGATACCCTCTGTCATTGTGGAGCATTTTATTCTAGGCCAAGACAATTTAAATCCTTACACAATAATGCCAATGAAATATTTGTTATACCGGATTTTGTTTTCGAATACGTAAAAAAAGTCATGTTTTCCTCTGTTCTGCTCCAGGTATTTCATCGTTTACAATCCAGCCAACTCCCACTGTGGCAACCGAAGGCTCGGTTGCCAGATTTTCCTGCAAAATCAGCGCACACCCTCCTCCCATCATCACTTGGGAATTCAATCGGCTTACATTACCCCTCGCCACTGAAAGGTATGCACTCTGATGTTCTCACTCCAACCTCGTGCTATTTATTTTTCTCCTGCTTCCTGGACAGCAGGGTTAGTTTTGCAATGCTGCGAGTAGTATCTTACATTTCTTACCTTTGTCTCATCCAGAATCACTGTCCTGCCCAGTGGCGCTCTTCAGATTCATGGCGTACAGCGCTCAGACAGCGGCAATTACCGCTGCGTCGCCACTAACATTGCGAACCGCCGGCGTAGCACGGAGGCCATGCTCACCGTTACCTCTGGTGGGTCCCAAAACACAATCATGTGCATTCACTTTTGCATTTCTCTTTGCTGCCTTACTTCTAATCTAGTACGTGGAAGGTTTTTTTTTGGTCCAATAAAATTTCAGCCTCTGTGTTAGTGTGAAATCTAATTTGCCCATGGCTTTTCAGAATCAGTAATGTTGGTCTACGTAACTACATTAAGAATGATAATGTTTTTTTTTTTTTTTAATCAATCATCATATCTCAAATTGACCGCCTGCGTTGGGTACACAATAATAACATAATTTTTCCATCCTTAATTGGTTAGTCAGAGCAAAACTGTTCCACTCGCAAGATCTAGTATAGTGCTCTGGCCATGTTAAATATATTTAATAATGAGCATCTCAGGTGACTGATATGTATTTTATTTAAATGTTCAATTCTGTCATGCCATCAAAAAATATTCAAAAATATATTTGGTACAGTTGTGCTCTACCAAATGTATCATTGTCATATTGCATATGCCACATGCTTCCGTCCCCGTGTTGCAGCTCCCAGCCCCCGGCTTCCTCAGAGGCCACGCATCATAGCTGGGCCGCAGAACATCTCTGTGTCCGCGCATCAGAGTGCCACTTTGGAGTGCATGGCCACTGGCAACCCCCGTCCTATCATCTCCTGGAGTCGAGCAGACAGCAAATCTATTGATGTATACCACACCAAAGTGCTGGGAAATGGCAATCTCATCATTACGGACATCAAGCCCCAGCACAGAGGAGTCTACGTGTGCAGAGCCACCACTCCCGGGACACGAAACTTTACTGTCGCAGTGGCCAACGTTACCGTACTTGGTAAAAATCCACTTTATGTTTCATGCTATATTGTACCTGAACGTTGTCACTGTGACTGATTATCCAGCATTTTTTAATTTGGTGGACGCCAATCTGTTTCTAAAATGTAATTTCCTATTGATGCACTTCCCACGCAGCACCGCCTTCTTTGGTGGAGTGGCCGGAGAGCCTGACGCGTCCACGTGCTGGCACGGCTCGCTTTGTGTGCCAAGCTGAGGGGTTTCCAACCCCTCAAATCACCTGGCTCAAGAATGGAGAGAGAGTTCACTCCAATGGGCGAATCAAGATGTACAACAGGTAGGTATAGTTCTTTTAATATGAGTATATATATTTCATATTTAGTTCATTTAAGTTTAACAGCATGCGCGAGAAGCTAACATATCTTTTCATTGTGAATAATTTACATCAAAACAGCATGCTGAAGTTGTTTTTGTATTTAATTTTTTTTATCTAGCTCTTTAACCTTCAATACTCATTAAAGGTAATTAAGGAATTGAGAGATCAACTACATGATCAACTGTGTGTATGTGTCTGTGCTACAGCAAACTGGTCATTAACCAAATCATTCCTGAGGACGACGCCATCTATCAGTGCCAGGCTGAGAACGAGCAGGGCTCTGTGCTCGCCATGGCGAGGCTCATTGTGGTCATGTCAGAGGACCGGCCCAGCGCTCCGCGAAATATCCGAGCGGACACCGTGTCGAGCTCGGCCATCTTGCTGGCTTGGGACAGGCCGCTGTATAACGCTGATAAAGTTATTGCTTACTCTGTGCACTACATGAAAGCTGAAGGTGAGTGAAGAAATTAGGATTGCTGGTCACTGCAACAATCACCCATTGTGCATCCAGTGACTCTCTTATTATTATGTCACATTTATATCATTTGATAAGAAGATACTCGTATGATGGGAAAGTAAATTCTGCCTTTGACTGTACACATCTTTGAATCACACGCAGTAGCTGACCATGTGCAATTGTTATGCATGGTCAGACAGAAGGTCAGTCAAAGAAGAGCTCAGAAAGAAAGAGGAAAGACCTCCTTATCTTGACAAACAGGATTAGAGCCCTTTTAGAGCAAAAGTGCAGTGATGTTTCAAGAATCCCGGCCGGTCCCTCTGGCTGATAACATTCAGGAAGCAGGGAAAACAACTCACAAGGATAGCAGTGTGGCAGCAAAATTTACTTTCAGACTTCCTGGGAACTCTTGCTAGTGACAACAAAACTCAGAATGGAACAATGTTGCACCTATAGAAAAGAAACAAAACTTGTTCATTCAAGAGCTGCACTTAGTTATAATTCCACTGACTTCAGTTGGTGAGGTGAAATGTACAGAATGCAACAGAGGAAAAGGAACACCTGCCGGATGTTGTAAGAGAAAAAAAAAAGAAATTTGAAGTAGTTATTGTTAAATACGGCCATCTGGTTATACTTATTGTGATTTAGTAGATGCCGTGACATCTCAACAGGATGTGAGAATAGCTGTCATGTCAGTGTGGCACACAGTCAGCCCTGCACCTGAAGCTGCAAGTGCTTGCACTAAATAGAGTCTCTATAAAGACCAAACTAATTAGCCTGTGTGGTGGAGTATCCAAAAGTGCATATCCTAGGAAGCTAGTTGGAGGGTATGAATTAAAAAGCAGGCAAGCAGACTTTGTTACTCTTTTCAGGAAAGCTTGAAAGAGGCATTCAGTGGAAGGAATTTTTTTAAAGTACTTTGTTTACCAGATCTTGAATGAATTCAGTTTTGCCACGCAACACAAATGAATTGCCTGCATTATTATTTAAATACACTAAATTACAAAAACTAGGATGTGGAAATGTAGTTATTGAAACATAGTTAAGACAACCTGAAATAAAAATGAACTTAAATGAAAATACAAATCTATTATAACTCTGGACCTTTCAAAAATGTAATAACTATTATTTTATTATTTTTAAACCATTGGTTCATTTTCATTTTGAAGAGTGCAGTAATTTATTAAAAATTGTGACACTTGACCCTTCGCTACTCTTAATTGTTCTCATTTGTCCAGGACTAAACAACGAAGAGTACCAGATTGTTATCGGAAACGATACCACTCGCTATATTATTGATGACCTGGAGCCAGCTCGTAACTACACCTTCTATGTTGTGGCTTACATGCCCATGGGAGCCAGTCGCATGTCCGACCACATGTTCCAGCACACGCTCGAGGATGGTGAGTCGTTTCACAATCGCAAACAATATTAAATTACAATATTAAAACAAGTTAGTAGTTTGTTTACAAGATGTTTTATTGCAGTTAATGAGTATCGTTGGTGTTGTTGACGTAAAGGTGGGGGTCGAGTATCTCTCCCGCCTGTGTTTGTCTGATTGTGTACACAAGCTTATTTATGGCTGTGTTAGCCATCATATCACATTCTCTTAGATTCTTGGAGTTCCTCATTTGATCTCCTGGCCCGCAAAGTTGATCGCTCCTGTCTTGTTTGTTCACAGTTCCCCTCCGCGCTCCCGAGCTCAGCCTCACCAGCCACAGCCCCACCGACATTCAGGTGTCATGGCAACCACTTCCCGCTAAGCTGAGCCGGGGCCGAGTCTCTGCCTACCGTTTGTGGTACCGAACTAGTACTGAGAGCTTAGCCTCTCAAATTGAGCTGCTGGCACAGAAGACGCAGTACCTCCTCGAAAACCTGCAGCCTGACACCATCTACCTCTTGCGAATTGCTGCCGCCACAAGCGTTGGGTGGGGTGAGCAGTCGGCCTGGACCTCCCACCGCACCCCAAAGGCATCCAATGCTCAAGGTGAACATGGCCGCACCAAACAGTCCCTAGCCTTACTTCGATAGCATTTATGGAAATTATTTTTTTAAAGGACTTTAATTCCACTTTAAAATACAACAAGCACATTTTAACATGTAGTATAATATATAGAGAGAGAAGGAGAAATTGATAAGACAAGAATATTGTACAAACAGTGTATCGATCGCTTTAACAAATCCATTTTTTCCCCATTTTTACATGTTTTTTGTGTCAATGCATCAAATCTAAATGTCTATCTATCTGTTCAATTTTTTTGCACACTGGTGGCAAAGGCACCAACCTTGAATTCCTCCTCTCCGTCTCACTGTTTCGAGAGTTTTGCCAATAATCTTGTTAAGGCATTGCGTTTGTTACTCGCTGACCTTTGCCCTGCGCTTTCAGTAACATTGGAAGGGTTTCAGTCATGGGTCATAAAGGGAGCCACTCAGCCCTCCGGGTGGGAAAGACAAGAGTAGATGATGGCTATTTAGAAGCTTTGAGGTGGTGGTACAAGAGTCTGGGGCGGTTGTGGGATTCTCTTTGCTGTGTGTCTTCTGTTGAAATTCAGGTGTCTGCTAACATTCCTAAAATAAGAATGTGTGAAATCGCTCCCTCTGTCGTCACGGAGGTCGTGCCTGCTGTGGATTAAGTGTGGAGCAGCTGGTAAACATCAAATGAGTTTCGCTTTTCAAAGACGACGACTCTGACTAGAAACAGCTTCCTGCGGGGAGTGTAGCTTCCTGCCAAGAAAAAGTTTGACAGCATGGAAAGCCGTTTGAGATTTTTACCTGATAACTCGCTTAAGATCCATGTGGCCTACTAGTTGGACAACTTCATATTACGATTGAGGTTAAGCCGTTGACTAGTTGACAACTGTTTGCCACTAGCACTACTAGTAAGTAGTGACGTAAAATTGTACTAGTTAACATTGTACATTACAAGAAAGACATTATATTTCTAATGTGCGATAGTCGTCCTTTGGGTGTGCGGAATTGTGTGACTCGTAAAAATTATAACTATCCACCAAGCTGGATATTAAATAAATGACTGTTTGGAAAATATGATGCTATCCTTTTTCTGATGATTAAACACCCTTCCACCCCCCTACAGTTCCTCTTTCTCCTGAGCTGCATTTGGAGCCTTTAAACTGCACGACAATTTTGGTGCGCTGGCTGCTGGCACCGAGAAATTCAGCCAGCGTGCAAGGCTACAAGCTGTTCTACCACGAGGAGAGCCAACCTGAGAGCGCCCCGCTTCAGCTGCGTGCATCAGACCACTCATATACGATTGGAGGCCTCGGTAAGTTTATCGGAATAATTTCATTTGACATAAGTACACATTGATGCTGTCAGGCCTTGTGTCCAAATATGGTCAATTTTAAATGATGGTAAATTCTTTTTTTTCACAAATCAATACTGTTCCTCTGTTATTTGTTCCCATCATTAACCAATGCAACATGATGTGGCCTCAAAAGTCCGCAATCCTTCCATGCAGAAGCTTGTTTTTGCATATCTTATGGCAGGCGAGCTGGATTTTCCTGATAAATTGGCTTAACTTTTGTTCAGAACAATACGGGACCTCATCTCACTTCCGTGACCTCCTCGCCGGACGGACTGCGTGTGTGTGTGTGTGTGTGGCTTTTCAGCAGCTGCTGGATAGTGTTGGGAGCACATCACAGCTCCTCTGGCCCTTTAGGTCACTCACATTCATTGTGGCTTTTTTTTTTTGTTTGGGAGAAGTCTCACGCAATGCAGTGGACAACTGACCATCTGTGGCCGGAGGGGGTCAACCAGGTGGCTAACAGCTGACTTGTAAATCAGGCCGTGTGATGCTTCTATAGCATCCAAGAGAAACGAGCAGGCGCAATAAATTGCCTGCGGTGCAAAAACTGTGCAGCATTTCATGTAGCTCTTTGCTTTTGAGGTAGTCCTGCTGCATGCGTTACTGCAAACTAAAATAGAACAAATGGTAGCTGAGCTGTCACTTTTACTTTCCTTCATTACAGTGTATGAAAATATAGATGTTTTCACTTGATGTCAGACTGAATGCTTTGAATAAAATACCTCAATTGTGTGGAAATAGATGCCACTCTGTGAACTTAAAATGACATCAAACCAAAGTTTGAACTAAATAAGGATCCCTCGTTTCCAAAGGAGAGCCTTGGTGGTGTTTTGAAGAGCGGGGACAGATTTATTAAGCCTTTTATGGCCACTGTGAGCAGTGTTGCTGACATCAAAGCCTCTCATTGTGTTTGGCTTTCAAAGTCACAAAGCTGGTTTATTAGCCGAGGCTTGAAAGCAACGTGGCCCCTCACCGGCCAAGCTGTAGGCCAAACAATCGGTGTGTTTCCATGCGTTAAGGAAAACCTAACTTTTTAAAAGTTCATTTAGCACACATATATCAGACATATCAAACAGCCAAACCAAAAATTTGATTGGACAAGCAATGATGGATAATCCACTCTCATCATACAAGTCTTGCAAAATGGAGAGATGGATAATAAATCTATGAGGACCTTCAAGTATTGTGTTCAGACATGATAGGAGTACTGTATGTGTATTGTGGTTCTTTTCTCGTGACTGATATGGAAAACACAGCATCTGGCCTCTTGTGAGGCAACAATACAAACTGTGCCAGTGAAAGTCCTGCTGGGCTGCAGGGACTATCCATTAACATCTTGAAAGTTGCAAGATAACCTTTATTAGTTCCACAATAGGGACATTTACTAGCTTGTGTTCATGGTGGTTAGGGTTCAATTGTGATAATATTGCTTAGAGGCATGAATTCTTCATGTTGTGGACTTCATAAACTTTGAACACCCTCTACGGACATTTAAAGGGATCCTTTGCACGGCAGAATCAATCAGCATCTAAAACTGTTCAATGGCTTCCGTTTTCATTTTTGAGGTTCCTTTCACACACCATTTTTGGTGGGTTGTCTTTTGGTGTGCCTGAAATTATATTGTGGGGTGTGTGTGTGTTTTTACCCACTCAATGAGAGTGGATAAAAATAAGACCGGAGCATCATGGGTTTTTTTTAGGCTTCACCACATATTGTGGCTGCAATGTAAGCAAATATGCATGAAGTCCTTAACAAATGCTGCAGATTCATTTTCCTGAAGCCGGGAAGATCTTGATCATTTGAATATTCTTGTACTGTAAATGGGATTTCCAATCCATCTATTTGTCCTGTCCTTCTGTTGTCAATAACATTGATTTTGGAATGCTCAGCTGTGACCAAAGTGGACGTTGCTGAGTCAGCTCTTTGTGTATGGCTGCACAAGGGCGTGCTTTGAACTGTCTGGTAAAGTTGAAAATGACAGTCCCAAATGATTGAAAGCCCACCGGGAGGGACAGGAATGTGTTCCGGAGGTTCCGCTCGGGTGTAAAAGGTGTGACCTTTTCCTCGTATGTGTTTGTGGACTGTGTCCTTTGCCTGGACTGTGAGAAGTGCTCAAATAATTCATACCTTGTGGCACCAGGCACGTCATGTGACTTCGTGTCTCACAACAACACATTTGTTTATTCTGTTAATACAGTGCTTATCAAATAGTCGGGCGGGTCTCCCTGGTGGGCTTGCAGTGCGATGCCGGGGATGGGGGGAGCATGTTAATTAGGCTTATTGAATTAATTAGGCTTAATTGCGCTTGTAATTATTTTATAGACAAATTATATTATTTATAGTCACTGAGGGGTGGGGGTGAAATATTTTCTTCTTCCTGGGGGGCATATAAGAAAATAATTGAGAAGCTCTACAGTAATGCAACCCCAATATGCATGATGCATATTATTCTTGAAATTACTTTAGTGAACTTCTTGCACTGGCATTTGTGTTTGTTTTGTGTGCGCTAGGGTGAGAGTAAGGATGCGGGGGACGGGATGATAGATGCTGGGGTGAGGGCTCATTTGGGGAGTTGACATTTACGACCCCTGTTCAGGCCAGGCTCGCCTGGGGGGCCTTTCGCAGGGCAGAACAAAACCTCAGAGGCCAATGGGATCTGCATTTTGGAGGTAAAAAAAAAAAAGAAGAAAAGAGTGACCACTAATGGCCTAAATATGCCCTTTAATACAAACAGCATGATTTATGGAAGTCAAGCCGTGAGAGATTTACACCAGTGGGAAGGACAGGAAAATCCTTTACTCGAGGGATCTCTCCCCACTAAAGAATCCAGTATTCTAATGAAACAATTTGTTGTAATCTAGGTGTATGAATAATTTAATCCTATTGGATTGAGTAGCCAATGAATTGTTTCAATTAGAAGCAATATTTGGGAACTTTTATTAGGTTCTTTGGTGCCTATTGATTGGGAGAGACATTTTTTATTGTGAAATGTTATTGTTTAGAAAAAGGCAAATGTTTTTAATTGCACTGGTGCCTAGAGAAACGTGTGTCAAGACTTACGTTTTTCGTGTCACGAGCAGTCATTCAAACCTATTTTGCGTTGACTTGGGTGTAAATATTTGAGATACGGCTTGGCAGTGAACGCGAGTCAACTCACAACAAGCAGCAGTTTTTTAATTGAAGCTTTAAAGTCTGCTCGCTTGATGCTAACACATTACTGGGAACATTAACAAATTACATTTAGGTCGATTTAGGCGACAGAACACAAATGGTGCAGCAACAGAGATAACAGTAGTCTCAGAGATCTATGTGTAATTTATCCTCTGCGAAGAGTGACAAATCTTTGTTGAAATGGACTAATGGCATTCCCATTCCTTTCAATGCGTAGTGAGTTGAGTTGTACTTTGGCAATGCACCAGCCAAACTGACCCGGGACACGTTTTTGGAAGATTGGCTGTACTAAACCATAACAACAAACGGTAACAATAATGAACCCCGCACACTTCCTTCATCATTTCAATCAGTTTAATATTTTAATTTGACACTCAGTAGTATTGCTGTGTTTTTCCACTCACTTCCTGTGCTTGACCCCCACAGCCCACCCCTCCCTACCCCACCCCCTTCCCAAAAAGCCCTATACCCCTCCTTTTGCAGGATTTAGCTTGCCCGGATTCTATGTCAAAGGTCAGAGCCCAGATGTCACAGCTTACGCCTCCTAACCCCCCACTCCCCTCAAAAAAAAGCTCCCACCCACTCTGTCAAAGATCCTCTGTGACATAATTAAGCCAGTTCCTTTGTATTGAGATGCACGTAATGCTTCTCTTTTGAGGTGGACACAGAGGAGTCAAAGTTAAATGTTCAGTCAGGTGTTTGAGTTTAACATCCAAATCTCTGCTCAAACAGTTTGTAATTTCATGCAGAGTATGATGGCAAATTTAGGGGAACTAATAAGCATGCCTGTGAGGTTCTTCTCATATTCCACACCCGTGACCTGAGTTTTCCAGAGTTTTATCTAAGGCTGACCCCCTGGCCTTGGTCCGGCTCCAGTGCAACTCCGCTGGCCTGTGTGGGGGGTGGAAGGAGAGCCTACTCCTCCCCCTCTTAAACATTTCATGCACACAACTTTTTTTCTCTGCTTACTCTGCTAATCTTTAACATGATACATGTAACTGATCACAAAAATAGGTACACGTGCACCAATAGTTGTGACAATAGCTTTGTATAAGAAGTATTGGCCTTGAAACACGAGCAACCTTGCCTATTTTCTGTGCTTTGACTTGCGAGTATATACTTCAGACTGGCTCATATACAGTGTCCAAAACCAAGTGCCGCTCTCCTGCATGTTTTACATCAACCTCATCCAACATCCTGATTCAAATGATCATGATAAGGCTTCTTCAGAGCTTGCTAAGCTTGCTTACTGTATGTCTTTATTCTACTGCCCCCTCGTGGTCAAGAATGACACCAGAAAGAGCTGCACAATGGCCAGGAAATAAATGTGGCAAAAAATTATTTAAATTATATTTGTCATTTCTGTATGTTTTTTTCAGGAAGTACAATATCACACAGTTCTATGTTTGTTTTTAGAAGCACTTAACATTTCTTACATTACATATTTCAATATTTTGCACTCCATAACTAGATTTGATCTATACCTTTGAAATTTGACATAAACAATTGAATTGAATTGGATTTGATCACATGACCAGGGTTCTTAAGGTCACTGTGGCTCACAACTGCTGTTGACCACCCCCAGTGACCTTCCCAGGAGATTTTGTTAGTCCGGTCACCGCCCCTCCACCCCCAGTTGTGACTGTGAATAGAAGTGTCCACTGGCCGGTGACCTGGGCCGGAGAAAATCCTTTTTTTTTTTTTGCATTCAAAAGCTGGGTGTCAGGGTGATGGATCCACTCAGTCTTATAGTGAAAGCATCTGTCCATTGCTCTCAGTCCCACCACATCATCCCATCCAAAGCCCACAATGGCCACTCAGTTCAGTCAGGGTGAAAAGGTACTTTTAATTCTCAGTAATCACAAGCAGAACTCTTCTTTTATCAGCATCTACAACTGATTTCCATGATTTGATTTTTGTCATTTTTTTTCTCTTAACATGTAGACCCACGAAAGAAGTACCATGTGAAGTTTCTGGCTTACAATTTCCTCGGAGATGGCTACCAGGCAGATCAGACTATCAGCACCCCTGGATGTGTCTGTAAGTTTACAAATGAAAATCACTTCATGTGTCAACAACACTGAAAAAAAAGATGTAAACATGTTTTCATGAGAAGCTCTCATGCATATTTGAACTTCTTCGAACACACTTTCAAACCACGCTATTAGCAGAGGTTCACTGTATTTTACCTTCTGATCTTCATGTCGTCACGATACCAACGCCAACCAATCTAACGCTCCTCTTATTTCTCAGCTGTTCGGGATCGCCTCGTGCCGCCTCCACCGCCTCCACACAACGTGCACGCGCAGGCCAACAGTTCGTCAAGCATTTTACTTCACTGGGGCCGACCAGCTTTTACCTCCAGCCAAGCAGTCAACTACACTGTCCGCTGCAACCCCGTCGGCTTGCAGAACGCCTCCCTGGTGCTCTACCTGCAAACGTAAGATCTTATTCTCTCGACATGTGCCATGAACCAAACATGTAAGTAGCCTTGTCTTCATGTATGCATCAGGCTTATGTTTTTTTTCTGTCTATCTTTTATTTAGGAATGAGCAAAGCCTTTTAGTGCAAGATCTGCAGGCTAACACTAAGTATGAATTTGCTATCCGGCTTTATATTGACCAGCTATCCAGTCCATGGAGTCCCGTGGTCTACCAGAGCACTTTCCCTCAGGGTCAGTGCCTTTTCATGTACAAATCCCTAATATAATGTCATCATTGAATCTTAAATTTGTCATTCAATGCTTTGTATGCAACTTGCAGTGGTCTAATGGTTAGCACATTGACTTTTTCTATAAACATGCACATTAGGATCACATCAATTATGAGGGGGAGAAATGACAACATATTGGAAGTCGGACAAGTTTAGGCACCTCGATTGACTTGACTTGTCTTGTCTCCCATCCATCCCAGCTCCCACACTGCCTCCCACCAGCATCAAGGTGACTTTGATCGAGGAGAACACGGCCCTGGTGTCATGGAAGCCCCCGGAGGAAGCCAACCTTTCTGTCACACACTACACAATCTTGTATGCCTCCAGAAATGAGTGGCTCACCGGGGAATGGCAGGTGGTGCAAAGAGAAGGTAACTATGTGTGTATGTGGAAAGAGAGAGGGAGACAGATAATTGGACAAAGCTCATGCGCCAGTCCTAGATTGTGATGATACACTGAGTAATGGAAGACTTTTCACTTGTGGTCAATGTCTTTTTTTTTGTACTTATTTGCTCGGTCAGTGCGTTCTGTGACCACACAGTGGCATCACCACTTTGCAACCCTACAAGATGTTTATATTTCAATAATGTGTGATTTTTTTTCTCCTGTCCTTTAACAACTTTACGTGTCAACATTTTGGTGAAAACAAAACAAAAATAAGAGCACTGGGTCTGTTTGGCTGACAGGGAGCATCACCATGGCGCTGCTGGAGAACTTGAAGGCCGGCCAGTTCTACCTGGTAAAAGTGTCGGCGTCCAACAACATGGGCGATGGGCCTTTCTCTCACATGGTGGAGCTGACGGTGCAAACAAATCCCTCCTCCGGCAACGACCCGCGGCTCTCACGAGGTTCCACAAGCTCCAATGGTCAGTCATCGTTTCATTTCATGTTTACTCTTTTTCCAAATAAAGGCTTGTTTAATTTTGCTGGCCTTAAGTATCGGCTATTATTTCCAAGATGTTGATGATTGTTTCATTTTTACAATTTTACCAGTTCTTCTCATTAATGTGATCATAGTCATGCAAATAATATTGCTCCTTGCACACAATGCGCACTTTGGAAAAACTTGCAATTGCTAAGCAAAGTGTTTCTCCATCCAGAAGAGAAAGCTTCATCCACTTACAATGAAATGTAATACTTTCTTTTGGTCAGCAGAGGGCGTAGTCTCTTAAAACTAAAGTTGGCAGTCATTTGTTCCATAGGAGTGCGACAAGATTTGAAATGCCGTACAAAAATTAAGACTATTGTAGTATTTAATTTTGCCCTTTTTTACTGTTAAATGATGTAATCTGGTAGAACACTTTTTAAAAAGTATTGGCTCTAGTATGAAAGAAATTTGATCCAAATTGTGAATCATTCCTGTAAATAACAAGGAATTACAAAATACTTGCCAAAAGTGGCCATGATAGAATACAAAGAGATTCATTTTTTATCTATTTAAAGAGCTGAAGTTGAACATGATCAAATCAAACCAAAATCCCCACCCCTGTAAAGTTTCACTCCATTTGTATTAATGCAGACAAACTGGTTCATCAAACAAGCAAGGTGGAAACAAATAGCCAGCATAGAGCCTCGAGGAACATTCTGACCTCTTCATCTTGATTTTTACAGCCTTTTCCAATGGCTTCTACCACCTGGACCAAACGTCAATGACAGGCATCACTGTGGGGGTCTCCATCGCACTCACGTGCATCATCATCTGTGCTTTCGTCATACTTTGCAGAGGCAAACACAGGTACTACAGAATATTTCTTGTTTGGTATCCACGCTTCAGTCCGTTTTATATTGCTTGTCCATTGTCTCTAGGAAACCATCAGGTGTTAAAGGAAGGAGCCCATCCGCCTCCTCTGGAGAAAGCCCCGACTCGGATGACCTGGCTGAGAACACCGACGTGAGCGTAGCCATGATGAGCCAGAATCATTTCATCGATAGCAAGGT
The DNA here is from genome assembly GCF_059516105.1 of Syngnathus floridae. Lineage (NCBI taxonomy): Eukaryota > Metazoa > Chordata > Actinopteri > Syngnathiformes > Syngnathidae > Syngnathus > Syngnathus floridae. The sequence continues at coordinate 13,111,168 of NC_142415.1, forward strand.
GCTTAACACAGAACATAATGCCGCGTGAATCATCCAGTCGTCCATTTTCCATTCCTATGTTTTTTGTTACTAGAGCTTTATCTTTTCATAGGACGCTTATTCTTATTTTGTCTGCTGTCGCAGGGTGGAACAAATCTCATCATCAATTCCCTTGGTCCAGTTCAGCCTAGCGCTGAGAAGAAAAGCAAATGGTTTTCCTTCATTCGTCATGGCAACAAGAGTGTTAAGGACGTGCAGGTAAGTAAATAGCTCAAATCAAGAATTTTAAAAGTGGAATGGTGATCTGTCAATGTATCGCAGCATCTCAATTGGATTTAAGGAATCGGGAATAATTCTATTTATTTATGTCAAGACAGTGATCATGTTAATAATGGAATATAACAAACAACAATTTGAATCGGAAAATTGGTTTCAATTTAAAAGATGAGTGCATGAGTCAAACTAAAGCGAATCACTTCACTCATAAACTTGAATATATCGAGACACGAATCAAATCGAATTGAACCGAATCAAATGGTTCGACTATTATATCACATACCATTGTTGATTTGTCGAGGTATGTATCAAATCGATTTTTATTGGAGAGATGCACTACCCGAATGTTAATGATTTCTCACAATAATTAGGGCGTATCAATGCGGAACAATTGCTCTGTATATTGCAGAAGATGAGACTCGGGCCCACCTCCTACCAGCCAGGCTCCACCGTACTGACCTACAATAAGGAACTGTCGGTCAACGCAGATGAGCCCATCTCCCTGCATTCTCTGCTGGGGGGAGCCGGAGATTCGGAAGGCTCCTCCAGCAGCGACTCCGGTCGCTTTTCGCAAAACGACACAGTCATGACCGATCTATCGTCCGGTCCGAACAGCCGCCAGCCGTCTCTGACGGCGGAAGACAGCGGTGGTGGTGAGGAAGAGGTAGAAATGCATCATCTCGCACAGGATGATCAGTCGGACTTTGAGGTTGGTGGAGTCTGATGAGGAGCTCCGCTGTCATCGGGAAGCCCAAAGTGCTCGGTCGGCCTTTCAGTGTGTGAGGTTGTGTGAGTGTATTATGTGTGCGTGTATATGCATTCCCTGTGTGTGCGTGCGTGTGTGCGCGCGTGTGTGTGCGTGTGTGTGCGTGTGTGTGTGTGTGTGTGTGTGTGTGTGTGTGTGTGTGTGTGTGTGTGTGTGTGTGTGTGTGTGTGTGTGTGTGTGAGAGACAATTTTTTTAATCTTCATCTTCAAGCCTGCTCCATTTTACAATTTTTTTTTGTCAGCAGGCATTTTCTTTTCATTTTTTTTTATTCTCTTTATTTGTTTTGTATGTCATTTAAAAAAAATCTCACCCACCATGAATGTTAAAGAACCAAACTTTATTTAAGAGAGTTTATCACTGGAGTGAAAGGGAAGTCCTTTTCGCTGATTATCTACCTCGGTTCGCTTGCGAGCCAAACCTCGGCTGTATATTTAATAACCACTGTGTTATGCAGCTTTACATAACCTGTGATACTTCCGGATGATTTTTTTTCCTCATTGTCATCCCATTTCGTCTGGATTTTTCTTTCTTTTCTTATTCACTGGAATATAAGGGCAATGCCGCTTCCATTCCTTTCTCGCGCTGGAAGCAAAACATACCTATGTCTCCTCAGGTGTGGCCGTATGAGCCAAGAGCCAGTATTAACAAGTGTTATCTAATGCATTATTGAGTGATGGCATGGAAGCAATATTGTTTGTTGATGTTAATATGCAGCTGCCCTTGCTGTTCCTGTTTTTATACTACCTCTCATTAATTTGATACTTTGTCGGCTTTCTTAAACTCAGGGAATTTTTTTTTAAAAATCATGTCGTGTTATGTACATGGTGAACTGACAGGGTATCTTCTCAGTACTAAGTAAGCTGTGCGTAATTGCCGAATAGATTTGCTATGAATGTATCTCTATGCCAGTAGCTGAGACCTCCCACGCTTATGTGATTCTTTTTTTGTATTGTCTTCTACGTCTACCTCCTGCTTGTGTCAGTGGACACACAGCAAGTGTACGGCCAGCCATTTGAGCATTTACTCCATATCCCGTACTTGAGATCCACTTTAAATGCTCAAACAGCTTGATACGAGTGCCGACAGTGGCATGCGGGTACTGAGCCGCCTGATAATTGGCCTTAGTGTGGACGCATCTCGACTCTCAGAGGCCGGGCGCGGCCTTGTTTTTCTCAGGTTAGAGGATGCGAATCCACAAAGAGTGGTTGGAGTAACACATCGCGAGTGTTAAATAATCAGGGATGAAAGTGAAGAATCTTAATGAATGACGTAAAGTTCAACTTCCTGAAAATTTCTATTTTTGTGAGAAGCTTTGTACTACTGAGTACAGAATGTAGTTGAATCTAGTACCACATCTTTTTTTCTTGTTTTCCTCTAGTGTAGATAAAGATTAGCACTTGTCTCCCAAGTAGTTTTATATTAGCAGGCCAATACGCAGCGGTGACCGACGCTATTACCCAAAGACATGTTTGCATACCTGACATTTTATTTGTTTTGAATTAGGGCTGAATGATTTGGAAAAAGAAACTAATTGCAACTCAGGGTCTCTATCGCTCTCTCTCGCTCAGCCTTTGTTGCATGATACTACATTATAATGTGTTAATTTGAATTTGATTCATTGTTCAGCCCTAATTTGTGTCTCGTCAGTGGACAGGAGAATGTGGAATAATCAAACGCGTTAAACCAAAGATGAAGATCAGCCGAGGCGCTGCTCCTCAAAACCATGCCTTTAATGCACATTAGTGGCCTTGAACTAGGACAAGTTCTCCAGGGAAGTGCCAGCAGCATTGAGTGACAATTCATAAATATTCCTATGCTGCACATATACACAAAAATGACCCTCATGCTGAGTTCCTCCAAAGCTGTTGCAATCAGATGTTTGTACATCGTAGGTCAGAAGTATATCGATTCATAGTGATCTGTGTTGCTTGCAAACGTGCACCCAATCATCCATTTTGTGTTTCAGGTACAACTGCATCTTGATTTACAATCTTATGAAAAGATGTAGGAAAAAGTGATAACATAAGATTTCAAATTTAGTTAAAAAAAAAAGTATTCACTTGGTCAAATGCCCATCCTTATATGAAGCTGATTAATATTTTGACGTGGTTTTTTTTGTTAATGAAAGATTGCAGGTGCACGGATGTTTTTACATTGCTGCTTCTAATCAGAGGATTTAATCAGGGGTCGTTTTTTGGATGATACAATCAGTTACATTTTGTTTTCAGGAGCAAACATAAACCAAAGATGCTTTTTTTCTAAAAGGTCACTGTTGCATATTGGCAAGAATGAATCAGTTCATATGCATCGTTTCTATGTGTGATTTGTTGTCCTTGTCCAGTCTTTTCATATTTTTGACACCCCCCCCTTCAAAAAAAAAATATATAACAGCACGTTGTGCTAAATAATGCAATGGTGGTACTCTGTTTTGTGATTAGGATTCCCATAAAAGGTGCTACTGTAGTTGTTTTTGGGATCAATGACTGTGAGAATCTGGACAAATGCAACTTATTCACACAAGAGAACACAACCTTGCATGTTGTCCTGCTCTCTTCTGATGTGTTTCTATTCGATCATGCGAATTGCAAGGGATGGAATTAGCTTTCTTGATTTCTCCCTTTGGGCAGTAATGTTGTGATGATTATTAGTTCAAGTGTCAAGAGCCATGGGTCAATTTTTTTTTTTATATACATATATAAAAACTCAGGGGGACCCCGAACTGCTCCTCAGAAGAGAAAGTCGGGATAATTGAATGTATTTCTTGTAATTCTGATGATTTTTTTAATGCTTGTTTGTTTGTCTTTATCGTCACAATTATTTGCATTTGTTTTTGACATTTCTTTTAGGAGATCATTGACTGTGTTTACTTGTGAAAAGTCTGATTCTCAATAAAAGTACAATAATTCAACAAACCTGTCTTTTTTAAATGAATATGTGAGTTTCGCTCATGAAAAAAACTACTTTTATATTTTATATTAGTGAATCTGTCGCTCGAGGAACGACTATAATAAAATTATTTAACCACGTTTGTGTGTGTGGTTTTTTTATAGACAATTTCTATTGTTAACCAGCAAATGACTTGTTAAATGTGTAATATATTTATTTATTTATTTATTTATTTATTTATTTTTTCCAGTCAGTGGAAACAAATGCAATGCGCTTCCTGTTTTGTCACGTTTCCTTGTTTATATTTTCAAAGAGCGACGTCCGGTTGGACCCGCCCTAGCACAACCAGTTTGGCTACCGCGGTGCCTGATGGGAAACGATGTTTTATTAAATTAAGAAGTGACTTTCTTTTTGTCATCCCCTTGTAAATTAGAACTACATTTCCCAGCCACTACAAGCTTTGTTATGACCGCAGCCCAGGCCCGTGTATAGTGCAATAATTATCGGCCTGTCTGCAAACCGCTGCATCGTCGTTGGACAGCAAAACACAGGTTTTCTTTGACATTTTTTATTCCGTAATGATTTTCGTAGTTTTTCCGGGATAGGTAAATTGACATCGTCGACACGAATTGGTGACTGTACACATAGTTTGACGTTACTAACGCATGTAGAACCAGTTCATCCAGGTAAGATCACGTCACGAGCAAAACAAAACAAACGTCAATGTCTTTTTTTCGAAATATTGTACGACTTGGCTAGTCCTGCTAATCAAAATGCGAGTTGGTTTTAGCCATTGAGTGTCGTGTGACGAAAACGTTAATGTCATGCTTTACAAAATGATAATTCCACAAGTTCATGATCACAGCTGATGAAATTGAGCCCTGAGTGAGGGTTTCACCATATGACACGTCGTGGTGGTTGGTGTTTTATGACGCAACAAGGCTCTTACGTTGAATAGAACATTGCCTTGTGCACCTTTTGTTTTGTAAATAAAAATGCCAAATTTTGAGTGATATCTTTTTTTTTCTTTTTCAGTGTTGCTGGCAAGCTGGCATCATGTCAAACACTTCCAGTGATACCGAGTCGTCATGTGGCTGGAGCATCATTAGCATGGAGGTAAAACATTGAACTTTATTTATATGCGGCTGTAAGTTAACAATAAGTCAAACATAACAAACAAAATCTTTTTCTCCATTCCTACATATGCAAAACGTCTTCTTTCACCAGTTGATGTAAGATAGCATGAGCAAAGATGGCATCATCACAGCATTCTCATAGTATTCAACAAACTTTTGAACGAAAATTCTGGATGACCCTAAAATCCACTATAGCCTTTTCTTGTAATCCTGTGATGTCTTAGTCTTTTCTTTGGGCTGTGCTTACAGGGTTCCGATATCGAGACTTTGGTGTTAGATGGCACGGTGCAGCATGGAGCCGAAGAGCGTCCAGCTCTTGTGCAACCGGAGCTGCAGGACTCTCAAGGTTCAACTTCTGCTTGAAGGGATCTCTCTGTTAAGAGCAACATTGTTACAAATGATGAATTTACAAAGTATATTTACTCTCAAGCATGACTAGTGACATTTGTTACATCTAAATATGACCTTTGTTTAAGGCTGCTTTGCACGAACGTTAGTGACTTTCAACTGCAGTTTCAAGCGGATAAATGATCAAACGTCTTTGTGGGAAGCCTCAAGCATTTATTGGATGGATATACTTGATAACCATCTTAACGGCCACTTTGGTAGACCAGAAGTGGCACTGCTAGTGAAAAAGACATGATTAATAAGACATTCATACCAACCAATACTTCTGATATTTTTAGCTGCATGTTGTGATGACAGCTCACTGGATGACACACTGGGAGAACAAACCAAGGACAGGGCAGCATGGACCTCAGAGGTAAGAACATCACACAGGAACCACACAGTCACTGCTTCTTTTACAAATGAAACCTCGCCACCCTCAGGCTGATCCTGATGACCCCACCATGGAAGAGCAAGTCGCTGTGTTGTCCTTCAGCGACCACTCTGACATCGTGACACTGCAGGAGCTGAAGGAAGACGAGCGTGACTGCGCCGAGCACACGGCGACTGCCGACGAGAGCTCCTTTATGGGCACATCGTGCAGCAGCCAGTATGCATTCATCGGTGGAGACCCTGGTAGGACCTCAAAGATTCTATGCTTGGTTTTTATTTCCAGTTGAACTGTTTCTTATATTGGAGAAAAATGTCCCCCCCCTCCTTAAATATTCCCATAACATTTTCCTTGTTATTTGTTCATTTTACATTGCCAAAGCAGGTCTGAGGTTGAGTGACTGGAAATTTGCGCAAAGCCTTGTGAAATTGGGCTACCATCTACGAAGTCGGCTCGCAAGAGGCCGCACTTTCACAGGTGGCCTAATTCAAGTGTGGCACGGTCAATGGTTGAAAACTTGTTGACAAACTAATCAAGAAGAGAGAGTTGCCGGGAAACGTGCACAGACTAATTGTGATCACAAATATGCTTTGCTGCTGATCCTCACCGTTTTGCTACTTGTTTGTATTGTGTCTGTGTTTGGCACACGTTCCCAAACTTTATGGAGCCATCGTAGTTCACGTTTGCAAAATCTGGCAGCAAAGAAAAGTGCCACAAGAAAGTATTTCAAGCCGACTAAACGAATAATCTAATCTCAGTTTACCCAGAACGTTGCTTACTCATGTGAAATTGGTGCCTGTTTAGTTCAAATGAAGCCGCACTATTTGCAGCAATAGCGTCACAAAGCTTCTAGCATGTACACAATCATGAAGCAACTGGTTAATCGTTGACTCCACTTGAATCAAGAGTCAACTTAAAAAAAAATAGTCACGCAACCTTGCAAACACTCATCAATAGAAGGCAATACAATGTGCAAATGCACATTGTGGGTTTATTTATGTGCCAATTATGTATCGTTGAATTAGAACGTGGCTTTTGCTAAATTTTAGTTAGCAGCTTTCACTAAATGTATGGGAAGAATATTGTTTTAGCTACTGAAATGAAAACCTTTGCATGATGCTAAAGGACATACTTACATCAGGACTGTTTTGGCATGAATAACCTGATGCATGCAGATCATGTTAATTACTTCCTTATCTACCATTTGGTTGTTGACCATGATGACCCCATTGACCTCTGCATGTCTCTCTGGAAGTTTTCCCAGCTACGCCGCAGCCTGCAGCCCCAAACTCCAGCAGCAGCGAAGATGAGGCGGCACCAAACGTTGCTATTCGAAGGCGCCGGTTGAGGAAGAATACAGCAAACACTGTGACAGAGTCCTGCGAGGAGGAGGAGGAGGAGGAAGAGACAACGGTGGAGTCGGAGGAGGAAGATGAAACGCAGCAGGGGCAGCAAATTGCACTCAGACCAGAGACGCTGAGAGCGCAAAGCCAAGGCGGCGGAACCCTCAACTCTTGCATTCTGCTCGCCCTCATCATCGCCCTCAGCATTGGCTTCGGACACTTCTATTGTACGGATTCAGACATTGAACTTGGTATTATTTAACACGTGAGCAACACATTGACCTAGTGGTTCTTTAGTGCATGTATGTTTATTGAGCTATTAACATGTGCACTGTCCTGTCAGAGAGCAAGGCTCTAACTGCCCGCTAATTGGGAAGCATTGCCTGTCGGTGAAATTGTAGCCCGAGTCTCGTTCAATTGTCATCTGGCACAAGATCCAGCGCACCCACAGCCTTAATGCGGATGGATGTCTGAGATTTCTCTTCTAATTATAATGTTGTCTTATTTTCAGGCACCATGCAAATACAAAAGAAGCAGAAGACAGTAGACAAATTCCGAGAGAGCGAGCTCGACAGTCTTAGAAATGTTCATTATCATGTAAGTATTGATGTGTTCCTTATGCTAATGCTTATGCTTATGGTCAATTGGAAAAAAAAAAAAAAGACTTTTTTTGTTTGTTTTGTTTTCCCATGAAGGTCAAGAGTGACAGTCTGAGCCAGGAAGATTGGGATGAGCAGAAGTTTATTTCATTGGTCAGGCAAAGGAACATGGAGTTCATCGCCCGGTTGGAATTTGTTCAGGTAACTTTTATTTCTTTTCCCTCTCAACTGACACAATTTCCTCCACTTAAATATACCCTGAATGGTCAATGCAATTAGTGAAGTTGTTTGTTTGAGCGGCTCTCGGTATTTCATAGGGGGATCCTAGCGTAAGTCGCGCTCTACGAGTGGCCGAGTCTCAGCCACTGGCTTTGCAGCCATTCAAAATTTGAATCGCAGATCCACCATGTCTTAGCCGATCAAAATGCACTGAGGGAAAATTCATTTCTGGCTTCTAAGGCAGAGAAGCACTGAAGTCTGGTGAATGTACCGTGACATCATCAGTGACGTTTGCATAGATGTTAGGATCATCAGAAACCTTCAAACGACTACTTCTTTACACATGGAGCAGTAGAAATTTTAAACAGAGCTAAGTTAGTTGAAGCATATCTTCTCTTATTTGATCTGATGACTTCCTTGAGTTAGGAGCCCTATTTATTTCCCATTCTTTTTTTCTTAATTCATTCAGGCCCAACAAGAGGACCAGGCAATGTTAGCAAGACAGAGGGAGGCTGAGAGCCTGGCATTGACCACCACGAACCAGCAGCTGAAAAGCTCCTTGGAGCAAAAAGAAAAGTCTCTGTCTACCTTGCAGGAAGAATTGAGGAGCCTGCAATCCAAGATTCTAGATCTGGAGGTTAAGGGGGCGGCGGCCGACGCGCTGCTATTGGAAAACCGGAGGCTGAATGAGGAACTGGAGGGGGAGAAGGAGCTGAGGAAGAAGCTAGACAAGGAGAGGAAGCTTACACATGAGGCAGACAAGGAGAGGATGCTTACATATGAGACAGAGGCTCAGGATCTCAGATTGCAACTGAGGGAGCTGGAGAAGAGGCTGGGCTTTGAGCAGCAGCGCTCCGACTTGTGGGAGCGGCTGTATCTGGAAACGAAAGAAGACCGGGCCAAAGGCGATACGGAACCAAAAATGCGCACGTCAGGAATTGTGGAAGACACGTTTGATGCGGTCAAGAACTCCACCAAGGAGTTTGTCCACCATCACAAAGAGCAGATCAAGAAAGCCAAGGAAGTCGTGAAGGAAAACCTGCGCAAGTTCTCCGATTCCGTCAAATCTACTTTTCGCAATTTCAAGGATTCGGCTTCCACCTTCTTCGACAAGATGACGAGAGAAGGTTCAAAATACTATGAAGAGAAAAAGTACAAGAAGAAAAAGGCTCATTCCAAACAATACGCCAACACCCGCAAACCAGGAGACCGAGTCCATAAAGAACAAGGCCAGAGCGGCCCAAAAGGATGCCGAGGAGTCTTTGACTGCGCCTATCAGGAGTCCATGAGCATCTTCAACAAAGCCACGGAGCCCATACGAGCAGACGAGTTCCACCAGCTGCTGTGGAGCTACTTGCAGCGGGAAGTCCACCACTTCCATCACTGGAAGGAACTGGAGAGCTTCATCAACGGCTTTTTCCACAACGGCCTCTTCATCCATGACCGCATGCTCTTCACAGACTTTGTGAGCAGCGTGGAGCACTACCTGGTCAGCATGCCCGAGTACCACGGCCTCCACAACGATGTCTTTGAAGACGTGGACGACTTCATTTACAGACACCTCTTCGGAGAGGCGTATGTCAAGACCAACAGACAGAGGTGAGCAGACCGCCGATGGCCCGCGCTGAAATGAATGGGAACTGAACTGCTCCAGCCCACTCAACAACATTTGCAACATACTTTTTGATTAAAAATGAAACAATATTCTATCAAGGTTATCTACAGTTCTAATCTAAAATAAATACTAAATGAATAGATACTTCTTAACTTCTCACCATTCCTGTTTTGCGTGTTTGCTTCTGATCATGCAGATATGATTCATGTTGGGAATTATTCAAATCTTCAGGAGCAGTTTTTTTTTTTTTTTTTTTTTATTTTTATTTTTTTTAAACGTGAATGTTCCAGCTTACTGCATGAGCGACAATTCCTTTGTATAGAGTTTGCCGGGGAAATTGCGCCTTCTTGTGGCTACTAGTCGCCATTGGAAAAAAAATGGTTCCTGGAGATTTAACTAATGCTCAACATTTTAAGATACAATCGTATCTACAGGCTCAGCGAGCACTTAAATCAGACAAGCACAGGAATACTGAGGGGTTGAAAAATTGCTTTTACTGAAATTAATGTTAGGGTTGGTTGGAGCCTATAGTTAAGTTGTGACTCTTGTGTTATTTTTTATTCATCAAATATTTTAGTTTGGGAAAATTAGCAAGTCATTTGTTATAGCAGAAAGTTGGTTTTCATGCAGCTGTATGGTTTTGCCGTGAGTTGACACCTCAACCTTTTTAGACCCCCCCACGCACCACAAAATACACTCTTAGAAGCTGAAATATATATTCGCTAAAATACCCTGAATGCAAAATAATTTCTATAATAATCTGCTTTTACCTATCTTCTAGTTATATAACAACTATCTTCTAGTTGGGCATTTACAATAACTATTATTGTATTCTTTCCATGTAAAATGCACCTTCTGTTTAGTTTTGAATCTCCCAGCGGACCTCTGGAACGACCAGACTCGAACTCCAAAGAGGAGTCGAGGACGAAGAATCGAGGTCGTCGACAGCAGAGACAAAAAGCGCGGCATCACAGCGAGCAAAGAAGCAGGCACATGGCCGACGTCAAAATTGAACTGGGCCCTATGCCGTTTGATCGCAAATACTGAACACTTGTTGATAGGTTGGATAGTTGTGGTCGTAGAGGTAGTACCTCTTTAGTACCACTATGCGTCGCTCTCGCCAGTTTGCACCATGTCTTTATGTTTTAACGCTACTAAATGTCCGGGTGGTTTTCCATCAGAACAATTTCAGATGCACTTTATATGAATTGGCTTCGGACTGGGGTGTTTTTATGTTCTGAAAAGAGCACCTGTGCTGGAGGGCAAACTATTAAAGGCCACAACACAAAATGTGCATTTCAGCTGAACAAATTGCTTTGCCGTTCTACTAACTACTAAAGAAGTCCAGCTTGCCTTCTTGGTGTTGGAAAAAAAAAGATTATAAATAAGCACAGATGCTGTTTTTTTTTTTTGTCCAATATAGAATTACAATGCTGTTATGTACTCCAAATATTGTTAAGGCTGGAGAAAGTGTACATTTGTTGACCTTGACGGAAGGTGGCAAGATCAGATTTTTGGGGTGCTGCACAAACATCTTGAAGAAATCCCTTAAATTGTGAAGGTTGTGGGCTTTGTTTTTTTTTGCTTTTAACTGTAGCTACAGCTCAGTATCTTAACTTTTTATGGTCTCTTCCTGGAAGTGTGAGGTTATGTTATCCTAATTAAAAATAGCAGATTGGCAGCTCAGCTCAAGCTATTGTAGGGGGGAAAAACTGGAATATGGATTTGATTTGGAGCCCCAAGGACATGTTTGTGATGATGCAATTGCTTTCAGATTGATGCTGTTCTAACATTCCTTTTGTATTCTTTGATGTGCATCTAAAAGGCAAAAAAAAAGACAACTTCACACCAGTTTTATGTGTATAAATTATTTCTGTAAAAACGTTTTCATCATACAGCGCGTAAAATCAGACGCAGTCCTTCGGTTGTCAGTGCCTTACATAAATAAAGATTCTTCTTTCATCATCTCCATCACTGTATGAAAGCTGTCTTGTTTACGTGTAATAGTTGTCACGCAGAAAATGCTGTGATCTTCAACATAAAAATGCATCTGTTGCTTAAATGCTGCTTCTTTCCAGGTCAGTCTTTCCCAGTCTACTTCGTATAAAAAAGCCAAATGTCAAAACACTGGTCAACAAATTTCTAAAGCACATCTCTCCGTATGCCCACTGAAAAGATCAAAACTTTCGCACTTCAACCAGTAGGTGTCAGTAATGTGCATTGAAGCTGGCTTACCGTAAAACAAAACAAAGAAGAAAATGACGTAACTTCCCGTTCTTGAACCAGCAGTGAATTGCATTTCCCGTTCATTAACGGAATGGGTCTGTGAGTGAACTAGTCAGTGAGGGAGTGATTTGCATTTTCAGTTAATCGCGAGAAGGGATCAGTGAAGGAAGAATCCTGCTTTCCCGTTCGCGAACGATTTAATGGGTGACTTGCCTTCCCGTGCATCAACGGATCAGTCAGTGAACGTGTTGCGTCTCCTGGCGTGAACTATGGAGGCCAGAATGTCGATTTGCCAAGGAAAGAAAGAACCACTCACTGAAACACCACTTTTTATGCACGTTTTCTCCAAGCTAACGACTAACTTTCTTGCATGAAGGGATGCGCCGTTATGCAAAAACGGGGAGATTATGCTTCTCTTTGCGTAATCTCGATTTTATAACACAGTAGTTTTAAAATAACGTGTATGCATATATATACATTAATATTGTTATCCAATATATCTACTGCAATTTCACATTAGATTGCTGGTTTGAAATTTACTTCTTATTATTATTATTATTTTAATAAACATTAAAACCTGTTAAAACTTGTCTGGTGTTTTATTCCTTGTTTTTATTTTTTTGGGCATGAAAACAAAAATCTGCTTTATATGACAATATGTATGTGTTTTACGTTGTGTAATACGTGTTGGTGTCCCCCCAAATAAAGAGCAAGTAGTCAAATACACATTCTTGACACATACAAAAAATGCATAAAGTTATTAGGTACACCTAAAAATGGTGGTGTACCTAATGGAGTGTCCGTTTGACGTCACAGATCAACCAGCCTATCAGGAGGTGGGGATGAGGGCGTGTGTGGCACTTTTCACTTCAGCTTTGGCCATGATTTTTCCCTAATGAAGTGGCCTGTTATTAGGTACACCTCAAAATGGCGGCATACCTAAAGGAGCGTCCGTGTGAGGTTACAGATCAACCAGCCAATCAGAAAGTGGGGGTGAGGGCGGGTGTGGCACTTTTCACTTAAACCAGGGGTGTCGACCTCCAGTCCTCGAGGGGCCGCGTTCCAATATGTTTTCCAAGTTACCCTCGTTAAACACACCTGCGTGAAAAGATTTAGCTATTTTCACGTTCTGCAGGAGCTAAAACTTTTCACGCAGGTGCACTTAACGAGGGAATCTTGGAAAAAATGTTGGAATGCGGCCCTGAGGATCTGTGACCTTTGCCCATGATATTTCCCTAATAAAGTGGCCTGTTATTAGGTACACTTGAAAATGGCGGTGTACCTAATGGAGTGTCCAGGTGATTCCCTCGTTAAGCGCACCTGCGTGAAAAGTTTTAGCTCCTACAGAACGTGAAAGTGACCAAAAACTTTTCACGCAGGTGCACTTAACGAGGGAATCATTCGGACACTCCATTAGGTACACCGCCATTTTAGACTAACGCTTGACTCCTGTGACCTTTGACCATATTTCCCTAATAAAGTGGCCTGTTATTAGGTACACTTGAAAATGGCAATGTACCTAATGAAGTGTCTGTGTGATTCCCTCGTTAAGCGCACCTGCGTGAAAAGTTTTAGCTCCTGCAGAACGTGAAAATAGCTAAATCTTTTCACGCAGGTGTGTTTAACGAGGGTAACTAGGAAAACGTATTGGAACGCGGCCCCTTGAGGACTGGAAGTCGACACCCCTGGTTTAAGTGAAAAGTGCCACACCCGCCCTCACCCCCACTTTCTGATTGGCTGGTTGATCTGTGACATCACTCGGACACTCTATTAGGTACGCCGCCCTTTATAGGTGTACCTAATAACAGGCCAGTTCATTAGGGAAAAATCATGGCCAAAGCTTAACTGAAAGTGAAAAGTGCCACACCCGCCCTCACCCCCACTTTCTGATTGGCTGTTTGATCTGTGACGTCACATGGACACCCCTTTAGGTACGCCGCCATTTTCAAGTGTACCTATTAATAAGCCGCTTCATTAGGGAAAAATAATGGCCAAAGCTGAACTGAAAGTGAAAAGTGCCACACACGCACTCACCTCCACCTCCTGATTGGCTGGTTGATCTGTGACGTCACACGGACACTCCATTAGGTACACAAGCATTTTCAAGTGTACCTAATAACTTTATGCATTTTTTGTAGGTGTCAAGAAAGTGTATTTGACTACTTGCTCTTTATTTTGGGGGACACCAACACATATGTTGTGTAATATGTAGAACACATACATATTGTCATGTAAAGCAAATTTTTGTTTTCATGCCCAAAATAATAAAAACAAGGAATAAGACACCAGACAAGTTTTAATGTTTATTCAAATAATAATAATATAAAGTCAATTTCAAACCTGCAATCTAAGGTAAAATTGCAGTAGATATACTGGATAACAATATTTAGGTGTATATGCACGTTATTGAAAAACTACTATAAGTTATAAAATCAAATTGCAGTAGATATATTGGATAACAATTTTTAGGCGTATATGCACGTTGTTGAAAAACTACTATAAATTATAAAATCAAGATTACGCAAAGAGAAGCATAATCTCCCCGTTGTTGCATAACGGCGCATACCTTCATGCAATGAAGTTAGCCGTTAGCTTGGAGAAAACGTGCATAAAAGAAGTGGTATTTCAGTGAGTGGTTCTTTCTTTCCTTGGCAAATCAACATTCTGGCCTCCATAGTTCACGCCAGGAGACGCAACACGTTCACTGACTGATCCGTTGATAAACGGGAAGGCAGTTCATCCATTAACTCGTTCGCGAACGGGAAAGTCAAGATTCGTTCCCTCACTGGTCCGTTCTCGCGATGAACTGGAAATGCAAATCACTCCCTCACTGACTCGTTCACTCTCAGACCCGTTCTGTTGGTGAACGGGAAGTTACGTCATTTTTTTCTTCGTTTGTTTTACGGCGAGGTGGCACCAGCTTCAATGCGCATTACCGACATCTACCGGTTGAAGTCATATGACCTGAAAAAAGAACGAATCACTTTTGGAGAGGAACAAATATAAATTACATATAAAATGTAAAAAAGGAAGGACTCAACCCTAAAGTGCAACAAATTATTTTTAAATTTTATTTTGAATTTTGCAATATATTGACCCTGTTGCTGACTTTTCAAAGAATAAACAGATTGTCATAGCAAGGTGAACTGGTCTTTGTTTATAACACTGGGTCCCGTCCGTTCCCTCGCACTGTGGGATGTTTTCTGAGCAACATTAAAATGATACATTCACGAGAATAAATAAAATATTGGGATTTTCCTTCAAAAGGTAAAATAGCTCAAATGAAAAATGACAATATTGCTCTTAATTTCCTGCAACATCTTCGTCAAGCCTCACATTCATTTTCTCTATGTCAGGGCGCCCTCTTCTGGTCAGTCACAGAAACTGTTGAGAGGCAAATACTAAAGGCATTTGCAATGACAATTTTTTGTTCTTCGTATTTTAGTTAGATTGAAAATCGACTTCCAACCCCTAACCTTAATTTACAAGGTCACTTTGAAACCCTAACTGTAGTTTGAATCCCTCATCCTCGTTTGAAAGCAAGCCTTCAAGTGCGTCTTGAAATGTTCTGATGGGAAGCCACCCGGACTTTTAATAGCATTTTTTTTTTTTTTTTTTTAATGGGAAAACTAACAAGAGCAACCCACAGCACTACAAAGTCTTGCTCTGGTTGATGCGATTGCGAAGTGTTTTGGAATACATTTTTTTTCCTTTATTTCAGATGCTTTGCTTTTGAAAGGGCGATGTTTGTGATGTCTTTGTAATGACGTTTTTCTCTCCTCTGCCTTTATGACGCCTAGATGATGATTATATTTTTTCTTTATTTTTGATGTTTTGCTTTTGAAATGATGATGTTTGTGTGATGCCTTTGTGATGCCGTCTTTTTGTTTGTTTTTGCTCTGCCTTTATGACGCCTGATCTCAGAACCCTCAACTCTCTGTGGCGTGTGTACGTGGGGCTTGCGGTTGCACACTTCGGGCACTTGACTTTCCATGCATTCCGAAGACAAAGACAGATTGCATGAGGGACCGCAGTGGCTGTCACCATGTACCTGCATCTCCTAATAGTGGCCTTCTTCGCCAACCTTTTGCCTGCTCCTGTCATGTGTGAGTCTTACACGAATGGTGGCGTTTTTGTGCAACAGTATTAATTAATTGCAAGTCGACAATTAACCTGTGTATGTCACGGAAGTCATCTTTCATTTAACTTTTCGAGAGTGCGTTGACTTGACAATTGCAAATGTGTGTTTTTGCGATTATTCAATTGCTTACAAAACATCTGGATCGCTATATTGGCGAGTTTAGCACAGTTTAACTTTTTTAAGCACTGCGTCTGACCACGGGGCGGAGCCAAATTCGATCTCAGCGCTTTCCATTTGATTTCGTGTCATGTTTTGACACAATTTGCCTTTATGAGTGAACAAATTGGCGTTAGCTCTTGCAACAACTGTGTTCCACGTTCATTTCATGTCTTAGACAAATGACATGAAATACATATTTTTTACCAAACAATAAGGAGTCCATGCAAATGTGTCCTCCAAAAAGTAAGACCTTGTGACCTTTAGGAATCATCTAAGTTTCGAGTCGCTTTCATTGGGGCTTTTGGGGAAGTCGAGTCAGCTTTGTTAGGTTTTACAATGCATATTAACATATCACAAAAGTCACAACAAGATCTGTTTCATTTCTTCATGAAATTGTGCTGGAATAACATGTGGAGGACATCCCCGAGAATGCCCAGGGTGACTCCGGGGAAAATGTACGAGTGCTTATGCCGCCTGCTACTACTGATAATGGTTGCATTAAAGATTCCAGTCCTGACTTCTCTCCAAAATGTGTCGTCAGCTGCAACAGAGCTCCAGTGCGACGTGAAGAACGGGTGGCGGCCGTACTGCAATTATTGCTACCTTATACCTAAATATCAGCTAACGTGGTCCAAAGCGGAGAGGTACTGTGTCTCACAGAAAGCTCATCTAAGCAGTTTTCACTCAGGGGAAGAGATTGCTTTCTTGACAAGTAAGCATTCAAACAGCGGCTTGAGAATTCCTGAAAATTCCAGGAATGATCTCACAATCCTTCACCACTTCCGTCTTTTTGCTCAAACTGATTATTGCTGTTCTTCCCTCCTGAAGATTTTGTGAATCAGTCGGGAAGTTGGAGCGCATTTTTGGGAGTGACCATTGAATGGCGTTTCTGGTGGTTCTTTTGGTACACCTACTTTTACAATAGTGACGGAACCAAAGCGGTAAGTGAATCAATCACCAAAAGTGGTCATTTAAAAAAAATGTAGGGTGATGAAATGGAATGTGACAAGAATGAAGTTGGCGCATTGTTTAGCGCATCTGCAATCGATTTGATTGCATAAATGGCTAAGGATGGCACAGACCTGAATTATGAAATTAGTTTTTCACAATTTTTATTTTTGTTTATCATCGTTGCAATGTTAATAAGAGTTGCAGATTTGCATATTGGCAGAGTTTGGAGGGAGTATTTATTTCATCTTTTTGTTTGATTTCTGGGGATGTTCTAAAAAAATACATTTAGAATCAGTATACTTGTTTGGGTTTGTAAAAAAGATAAAATGCTGAAAAATTGGGGTTGCTCAGTGTTGTCCATTCTGGAGTTAAAGTTATAATTAGGTTGAAGTATTACCAGGACAAAATTTGAAATGTGGAATAAATTGATGTAATTGACAAGAATAAAGTAACTGGGCAAATTTGATCTGTTCCGAGCTGTCATTTATTATTACCGAGTAAAAACTATGGTCAACATGAGGAAGCAGTTTTATCCACTGACCAAAATATGACAAGTTATACTGAAAAAAAAATTCTAAAAAGGACTACCTTCGCACAGGACTACTTTCGCTGGAACGAAGGAGAGCCCAATAACCACAATAACAGGGAGTTCTGCGTTGAAGTGAGAACAGATGGATATCTTAATGACTGCCGCTGTGATAGACCAAAGCAATTCATTTGTAAAAAAGGTCTTTGAACTCTTGTTTACTTTGCCTATCATTGAATATGCAATCTCATATTAAAATTTGTTTGACCTCTGCAGCCAAGGACGTCCGTCCCCGTCCTCTTACTTGTCCTACATGTTCAACATCTGTGTCAACTCCTTGCGTCTCTTCTACTACACGTCCAACTACTGGTGCCACTTCTCGTACTCTCCTTCCTCTCTGTCCTATTCTTTCTAATGCCAAGCTGCTGACATCAAAAGCAGGTAACGAAGACTCGTGCATGCTTGCGGTGTTGCCTCTTCCGGTGAGTTCAGGAGTTTTTGTAAATGCATAGTACTGTTTTTTTTTTGGCACCGAGATTTGAATCTTCATTTTTCAGCAATTTCATGGCTTCGTAGTTGACCTTTTGGGCCGCCTTAGTGCGGGCCGCAGCATCGCCATCAGAGGACGAGCCAAACCGTTGGCTGAAAGGTAGTCCCCTCGACCCCAAAGAATTGTTTTCATTTGTAAACATCCAAATGAATGAATATTGCAGGATAAGCTTCAATCTGACCACGGCTAATGACACCCAACTTCACTTGGGCTTCCACATCAAAGACCAAAAGATTGTGATGACCTCCAATCTGAATGGTACAGAAGACAGAAAGGATATAACGGCGGACCCCTTCCCTTTTGGACCCGAACATGACTTTGAGGTCTCATTACTGTTCTCCTTTGCATGAACAACCATGACTTGGGTTGTGCTCTGACAGAGTGTCAGCCAGAATATTGCTAAGATGTACATGCAGTAAAAGTAGATTGAGTGACTAGCTCTTAGCCAGCACGTTGCTCACCCTACACTCTTGTTGTTCAGATTATCATCCAGTGCAACCTCGACCTCTTCCATTTGACCGTCAACGGCGCCCAGCAGCTGGATTTTACAAACCGCCTTCGCAATGTGCAAAACATCACAGCGCTGAAAATGTGGCGTGACCTGTCACTGACAGACGTCAGGCTGATGTGAAGTCAATGACGTGGCCAGATTGGAAGTGCTTCATCTAACATGACTGTCTGCTTAAGCCACTTTGTTACCATTACCAATAAAGCATTGGAAAATATTTGCTTGTACAAATGATTTATGGGAGTGATAACTGCTGCAGCATGTTAGAATGTGCTGAAAATATCAAAAATATCAATACCTAGACAATATACCAATAATAAAAACTATACAATCAATAGTTATAATTAAGAATATCCTCCCTTACGTTAGGGAATGCAGCGGTGCCAGCAAAATAAGTTAATTGTTCCAAAAATGAATAGTATGAATAGTACTTTTCTTCCCCCAATCCAAAAATAAGGTTGCATTCCATTCACACTATCCAGGTGCTGATTTTGTTTTTTAAATGATCATGTATACTAAACACAATGAGGGACCTCCAAAGGACGCAGCCTCATCAGCAGAATACAACATAACCACAGCAGACACTCAGAAGATAACTAGACGCTGACATAGTCAACAGGTTATTTATTGCAAAATTCTTGCCCTGCCCCTTTCATCCAATCATAAATTACTTTCAAGGCCTCAAAGACACACGGGAAGAAAACATTTAAAAAGTCACTTCACGGACTCCAATAATGAGAAGCAAGTGTCCCGTACCAAGGGCACTGCTTTACACCTGCTTCCCTGCAGTATGAGGTCAACAGACACACAATCGAAGTATCATTTTTTTGCTTCAGCGACTATATGTACAAAGGATAGCCTTGCTAGCAAGGTGATCATCTTAACCACAGCTGCCCAGTCAGCAATTGTCGTAAGGCGTGGAGTGACTGAACTTGTGCAAAAGCTCGGGCTCTGAGATCTTACAAAGTGCATGGACGTGGCTCATGATGTCCAGAGCTCCACATTGGTGAATCTGGCCTGTGTAGAGGCTTTTCAACAAGTCGGTTGTCAATAAACCGCATGTGGCTGTTGGTCGCCATCAATAGTCCTGTTGACACACATATTATGTTGTTGAACCAAATTCAGCCCACAAAGCTTTTACAATTTCAAGACAACAGTGGAAATAAATGAATTGGGGGAAGGGCTCATGCCGCATATGTTTCTTTAAATTCCAATACAGCACTTTTTGGTCGCCTCAAAATGACCAGCACAGTACAAAACTATTCTAAAATAAATAAGAAGCTTGAAACTCAAATATTTTCAGGTTTGTACAAGCTTACTTTGTTGTTACTTGAAGGGTGGATAACGACATGCATGCATGCCAGTGCAAAAGCTAGCAGTAATACAAATTCACACACAAACATCGTACTAACAGACCGACAAGTATTTTAACAACTGTCACAGGTATTTATTTGTAGAAAAAATATGTGTAAAATTTAAAAAGTTCAATCCTGACCTTCTTTTACTCTTAATGTTATTTAGGCATTTAAGTTTATTAATTGTTGTTTACTGCTATTATGCTGGCTACTGAGTCATTTTCTGGTTGTTATAATTTTATTAGATGAAGTTATATTTAAAGTATTTCGAATGAGTTTTGGGAGTTGAATAAATCGTTTTTAAATATTTGGTGTTTGTGAATTGTGACATCCATCAAAATAGTGACCAATTATCGGCCAGCCCTATAATGTTGTAGAGTTGTAAATGGGACTTACCACAGAAAATCGATAGAAGGGTAGATGAATCTGAACTCCTTGAGAGGAAGGAATCTGGAAGGAATTCAAACACGGTGTGAGGTTAAAAGGAGTAATAAAACTAGATATAAGCTGTCAGACTAAATTCTGATAACTCACCTGAACACATCCAGGTAATGGCTACCAGTGGAATTCATCTGCATGAGATGCGGGCCCAACACGACAGCAAAGCCATGAGTGATGACGTACCAGTGTGCCCTATACCTCAGCCATCGATTCATTTTTCTAGGAAGTGAAGTGCATGAAGTTCTGAGGCCAGAACATGACGTTGGCTCGTTGTCGGCTGTTAGTCAGTCATCGCTTTGGACAAAGCAGCAACACACATGATGAGGCTTCCGTTGTAAGCAGCAGTGATAGTGGTACATTTCATTCATAACCTTGTAAATTCAATCAAAACACCCCATTGAAATGAAATGAAAGGCTGTTCCAGCAACCCAAAAGCACCCCAATTTTTTCATTACCTTTGTAATACAGAAATACAACAAAAGCAAACAAGCGAAATAAACTGGTTTATATTCATGTGTAAGTCCGTATAAAACTAACTGCTCCATTTTTGTCCACTTTACTCATCTTCGGTTTTGGGCTTTTTCATCAGCCTTTCTTCACTTTCACCGGCGGGTCGCTTCAAAAGTTGCTTTTTCCGCTCTTTCAGAATGTTTCGGAAATGAGCCAGGCAGGTGTCGTTAAACAGCGACGACGCGCATCCGGTGGCAACTTTCTCCGGATGTTTCCGTTCAATAAAACTTGAAAGTCTCTCCCAAATTCCCAGCATTTCCATGATCTCGCTGGTCGAGATGACTTCATCATCCTCCGGCTGAGCGGCGGTGCCGATTTCCTGCAAAACCTTTGCGTGCTGCTGCGTCTGTAGCGCCTTCAACTCCTCCGACGTCAATTCCTGGGAGTGCTCCTTGACGAGTTCGTTCACGTCTCCCTCATCCACCTCCAGGCCCATGGACTTCCCGAGGGAAACGATCTCCTCCACCACCGCATGGTCAGGTTCAAAGGTCACTCTTTCCGACACAACCTCGGGCCACAGCTTCTTCCACGAACAAATCAAGGTCCTCTTTGTAACAGCTTGCCAAGCCAGATCGATAATTTTGAGGCACGACACGATGTTATAATGGTCCTTCCAGAACTCTCGAATGGTGAGATTTGAGCTCTGCGTCACCTCAAAGCAG
Source organism: Syngnathus floridae (assembly GCF_059516105.1). Taxonomy (NCBI): domain Eukaryota; kingdom Metazoa; phylum Chordata; class Actinopteri; order Syngnathiformes; family Syngnathidae; genus Syngnathus; species Syngnathus floridae. The sequence continues at coordinate 13,132,795 of NC_142415.1, forward strand.
CGGCGAAAGAGGTGCTTGGTGAAAAGCTTCTTAAAATTACAAACCACCTGCTGGTCCATGGGCTGCAGCATAGCGGTGGCGTCAGGCGGAAGGTAGAAAACCTTGATAAACTTAAAATCTTCAAGAATGTCATCTTGGAGGTTGTGTGGGTGAGCGGGACCGTTGTCCAGAACCAGAAGGGCTTGCACGGGGAGGTTTTTTTCCTGAAGATACTTCTTCACGGCGGGACCAAACACCAGGTTGACCCACTCTACAAAGAATTGCCTAGTGACCCACGCCCTTGGGTTTGCCCGCCACATAACCTGCAGTTTTTCTTTGATGATCTTGTGCGACTTGAAGGCTCTGGGATTTTCTGAATGGTATACGAGCAGCGGCTTGATCTTGCAGTCGCCGCTCGCGTTGGCGCACAGTGTGAGGGTTAACCTATCCTTCATGGGTTTGTGGCCAGGCATCTTCAACTCCTCGATCGTTATGAAAGTCCTCCTTGGCATCCTTTTCCAGAAGAGCCCCGTTTCGTCACAATTGAAGACCTGCTGAGGGACGTATCCTTCGGCTGCTATCACGTCGGTGAAGGTTTTGCAGTAATCCTTGTTCACATTTTTGTTGGCCGCATCAACATGCCCGACATCGGATGGAAAGCTGATCCTCCTCCTAAAATTGTCGTACCAGCCACGGCTGGCTTTAAACGAGTCTTCCGGTGCGCCATCCGTTGAGGAGCCTGGGGTCTGCTGCAGCAAGTCGGTGTAAATGGCCCGTGCCTTTTCACAGATGGCACCCTCCGTCAAAGGACATCTTGTGAGCTGTTTCTCCGTCAACCACACCAACAGTAGCCTCTCCATCTTTTCATGGACAGACGTCCGCAGCCTGGAAATTATTTTAACACCCATAGCTGGCGTTATAGCCTTTATCGACTCCTTCTGTTTCAGTATAGAGCATATAGTAGAAGTATTGCGGTCATACAATCTCGCCAAGTCGACGACGCGCACACCTCGCTCATATTTTTCGATGATTTCGTGCTTGAGTTGAATGGACATCATTTTTTTCTTCTTCTTGACAGGAATCACTTTGTTCCCAGGATCCATGTTTGGAAAAGAATTTGCAATGTCACTGTACACAATTCTATCTTTCCCAACAAGGTTTCCACGTGTGCACAACCAATGAGGTCCAGATCAGGGGATGTCACTAATATTTGGCAACTGTGGATTGAAAAGCCCGCTTGACTGGGTGGGTGTTCGTATGATCGCTGCACAGATTTTGCTCAGATTTTGCCGTAAATCAAGTTAACACCATCTTGACATGTTACTGGTAAAATCGGGCGCTGCCATCTGTGTTCACAATCGCTCCAGCGTTACAGCTTCATCCCGGCTGTCCGTTTCTGGGCGTCAACCATGCTTTGAAACACGACCGGAAACCACCTTTCGTTCCAATGCACCACGTTAAAAATGGTCCGTCACCTCCTCGTTCACTCTCGGACAGGAGCCGCACTTTTCCGCAGGGCTGCCACAACCGTCCGGTGTTTTGCAGTCGAAACCAACGTGGCGTCAACTAGGTGCTCAGCCGCCGAAAATACGACAGGAGACGTTTAATAACTAGATAAGTTACTGTTGGCCGTAACCACGCCAAAATCGGCCATAAGCACAACCGGAATTGTCAGCTGCAACAGTCGTTCTTCTTGTTGCCACATTCGGCGATTGGCAAACAAGAATATTACCGCCACCTATTGGTTAGGAGTGTGGATCAGACAAGCCATACAGAATTAACCATTCAAATAAACAAGACAATCTGCGCATGCTCCCGAATGTATTTCTCATAGCCCAATTCAGTTTTTTTCATTCACTTAAAAATACCAAATTAAATTATTAGATAATCATTCAAATAAACAAACATGACAATCAGTAAATGATCTGTGTGTATTTCTCACAGCTCAATTGTATTGTTTTTTGAATCATTAAAAAATACCAAATTAAATGGAAAATGAACAGAACATAAGGTTATCTCCAGACTTTTTAAAGCTGGTCGTCAGTGTCTTTCATAAATATAGATCCTTCTTCCAACTTTTCCTTCAGGAACATGAGTGTGAAATAAATCAGTTGTTTTTGTGAAGTTATTGTCCCGCAGAAACATAGAGATCTCCTACAACATAAAATGCATTCGGTCATTTGTCCGCTTTAGCTTTCGACAAATGCGTAGCACATTTACCTTCTCCAAGACGTCAAAGAGAACCAAGTGAGTAGGCTGCGACTGCGCGTCTGGAAAGGAAGTCCGGAGCCACAGAAGCGGATCATGGTAGAACCTGTCCGCTTCATCCACGTGGCCAACTCGGCTGAGATCAGGCGGGCACTCGAGAAATGCCATCTTTAATGGACAGTGGACGTGGCTGCAAGGTGACAGAAAACGTTCAACATTGTGTACTTGTTACCAGGCCCCCAAGCCAGATGGCACATTTGGTACCTGTAGTAAGGCGTTGAGTGGCAAGGCATGAGGAAGCGGACGTCTGCCTCGGATACGTTGTGGCAAAGTGCACGGACATGGCTCATGACGTCCAGAGCGCCGCGCTGGTGAATCAGACCCGTGTAGAGAGCTATAAGCAGGTTGGAGGCCAACAAAGCACCGGCGGCTGCTCGTCGCCAAGCTCTTAGGTGAGCCATCGCTACACCTGTCAACAAAAGCACATGAATGTATTTGATAAAATGTCTGAAGAAATTGTTTTAGTTGCACATCTTAAATGAAAAGATACATTTCCTGGTGCATTATTTGTAGCAGAAGATTTAAGACAGGAATGGAATCAACACTTTTGTAAAAATTTGAAATAATAAGGACTTACCACAGAAGATAAAACAGAAGGGAAGCACAGGGTAGATGAATCTAAACTCCTTGTGAGGAAGCAGGCTAAAAACATTTCAAGTAGGTCCAAGGTGACTAGGATTCACATTAGTGGAGAACAAATGAGAGAATTCCGACGCTTTACCTATATGCCCCAATGGTCCATGTAATGGCCACCAGGAGGATTTTGCACTTTCGGAAAGCTAGGAAGCATCCATACAAAAAGAATGGTAGATGGGGGCCAATTATGACCGGGAAGCCCTGAGTGAGGTACCAGTGCCAAGGGTGGGTGCCGTAAAAGTCGGCCACACTGTGGAAGACGTTCAACTTCAGGAAGTTGAACTGCACAAAGACCAACTATAAAAGAGGAGAGAAAACAACCGATGATCCAAAATGTTGAGTGAACCCCCACTATTTCCCAGTAGATAAAAAAATCAGCCCTTCTGTGAAGAACAAACATCTGCAATAATTGAGCTCCCCTAAAAAGGTTTACGCTGTACTGTAACTGCCACGAGATGCCACAGGGTAGGGCCAAAGGCCCAATCACCTCTAGATAAGGCTCTACTGTGGCGAGAAGCAAGGTACACCCTGGACTGGTGGCCAGACCAGGACCTCTCCACTGCGAGACATGTCGTGTCACGCTGATCCACAACCGTGCCTTTCTAGTTCATACGAATCAAGCAATTTCATGACAATGTTCGTTTCACCTTTTCATAGAAGATGCAGTCGATTATGGTTGAAATCATAACGGCTGTAACCCTAAAACACAAAACACAGTGTTACTATTAAACAAACAAACATGAACCTGAAACATGCAGCTGTGAAATCCAAATGCAACTAACCCGATGGGAATGTAGTCATGAACCACGAGCCTCAGTTTGTTTTTGTCCTGCCAGAAGTGATAAGCCACTAACGGAAGCCAGACAATCAGTGCCGTCGTTCGAACAATGATCGCCAAGGCAACAAGGCTCAAATACTTTTTACTTGAAGGGGACAAAAAACACAAAACAAGGGGTCAGCCAGGAACCGAAGGCACATCGAGAAAGATGGACGTTTATGTCAAGTAGACCTGCTGCTTGTTTTGGATCCTGGCAGGGGGAAGTAGCACAGAGCCAGGTAAGTGATGTTGGTCTCCACGCTGTTGCTTAGCGTTCTGGTGCAGCAGAACCACGTGAACCACGAGCACAGATGGCAGAAGAACTGCACACGCACGGGAGGGAACACAGTCAACATCCAACAGAAGTGACATTCAACCTGAAAAACGACGCCAACTGTCGTTACCGTCCATTTTGCCGTTTTGTGATCTTCCAGCGTTTTCATGAAGAAAAAGTATTTAACGTCCACAAAAGCAGTGACGAGTGCATGAAGTAGTCGGGGCATCCATATCTGCAGGGAAAATAAAGTAATTCAAAAAACAAATCATATCTGGGCAGACAAATACTGTAGCCGACACTTTCCAGCAGATGAACGGAGTCACAGTGTATCCAGTGCAGGAATTTATAGATGACGGCAAAAAAGAGTGGATAGGTGAAGCCTCTTATGCCTTCCTTCCATTCCCATGTCAGATGGCCATAAGTCACAATGTTAAGATTTTTTAAACAAACTTGATTGTAAATCCAATTGCCTGGGACCGGGTCGGTTATGTACTCGATCTCATGTCTTGATGCCCAGGAGGACAGAAACTATATATATAAAAAAAAAAAAGTGTGTGGATGCGATGAAAATGATTTGAGTTGAAAGGATATTTGAAGACCATGTGATGGGCGACTTCCACACCCTGCCAGTACTCATCCGGGACAAAGCTGGTCTGAACCAGGAAACAGTTCAAGACACGAAAAAGGACACAAAGCACAGCAACCCTTAGCACTTCTGTATGGAGAGGGAGAAAAAAATTACAGTAGTGACAATAAAGCTGACTTTGACTTTGACTTTGAAAAACTACAATTACCAGAGTTGGGAATAACAGCTTTACAAAATGCTGGCATTAGCATGTTGTTATCAATTTACAGCTAATGTAATGAATTACTTCAAACATTTCAACGTTGTTAGCAAAAGTGAAATATGACACATTATGCACTGAACAGATTCCAACAAGGTAGCCCACCTGTCCTATCATGAGTGTCAATCTCCTTTGTGTACAATAAGGACTTTCTTGTCCTTAGTTTGACATCCTCCTTGCTTGTCCTGAACTTCAAACGCTGTCTGAAAGTCTCCATATGTTGTCGTCGTGTCCTTAAGTGTGAATGCTGTAGACATGTGTTTACCGGTCTGGTGAGAGATAAATGTGGAAATTAAAAAAGATGTACAAAAGATGTGACGTTGAAGACTGGAAAATGTCAAGCAAGATAATGGCAACTTTAAAACAATCTCAAAAGTCAGTAGAGAAGCTTGAAATCTGAAACTAAACATTTTCCAACATTTTTAAAAGGATAATTTACCTCTTGTAACATTGTGCAATCACAATACCGTAAAGAATTAATTATAATTTTTAAAGAGCCACATTATACTAAATCAACGTTTTAAAGCATTTTGTTAATTGCTCACCCAAAAACCTACATACAATATAGGTGTACCGTCAAAAAATAGGAGAAAAAAATACTCATACTCCCTTGATTTCCCTTAGTTTAACTTGTTATCGTGCTTATTGTTGGCATAAGACTTTTTTTTCTTAAAATTGTTTTACTTACCCGATTTTAACTTTTGTACGATGCTAAGCCTGGTGTGGAAGCCGACTACCACCAGAGCTAGCATGTCATACTCTGGGAACGACTTCTATCCAATGCATCCATCCCGAAGTGTTTGATCACGTTAGTTTGCACAGTAGAATTGTTTTACAAGAGTTGCACTGAGGCACACCGTCATTTATATTAACAAAGTTACGCACACATTTAATCAGCGCGCGTACTCTCCATGCAGGAAGTGAGTGGGTACGCGCACTTCTTTCAGATTTTCAGCAGTGTAGACGCAACTCGGCGTTTTACTGCCTTCCACAGTTATAATGTTGCAATTACATGTTGAAGCAAATCGTTTCTAAAAAAAGAAAAAAACATAAATAATTCATAATGGTGAAAATAAAATAAATACAAAATATAGTAGAAAAAATGCATTAAAATCTATATAATTTCTTATCTAATTGTATTTATATATTTATTTTTGTATTTATTTCACTATTTGATTTTAATTTTTAAATATTACATCGTAATTTTTTAAAATTTTTGTATTGTATATTTTTTGTCGTTTTAATTTCCATGTATGTATGTTCAATTTATATTTAATAAATTTTATTTGTTTTTATTTTAACTTTCATTTATGTAGTTTTTCTTTTGGCAATTTTCGTCCTGCAATATGAAGGACCAAAACTGACGATATCAAAATAAATAAATAATAAAAGTGAAAATGAATATAAAAATATAGAATTTAAAACCAAAACAGATTTTCCGTAGGTATGAATTTTAAGATTAGGAATATTTGCATGAATGAATGGTAATCGCCTGACAAACAACTAGGTGCACTGTACCTTTCTGTCCAGCAGGGGTCAATGTCTAACTTGTTGGAGTGTATTTTGTATTCCATAAAGGAGAAGAAGCTCACGCGCAGCTTGCTAGCACAGGTCTTCTCGATGCCCTTCTTGTTGAGGATTTTGTAACGTCGTGGGGGGGCGGGTTTCCTCTCTCTCGCCTCTTGTACATTGCAGTCACATGGTTTGGATGTTTTCTTGGTGAGTAAAAATAGCACCGAAATTATTGGTAATCTGTAATCAAATAAGTCAACATGTCACTCAAGACAGCTCTAGTTATACTTGCAGCCATTAAGCGAACGTGCAACGTCTCGCGATATCTTACGTGAAAGTGTTTTGTTTATCCAATATCTTCCTTTTTTTCCCAGGACCACCTTGTGCTCTCTACACTTAAGGGGCTAATTTTGGGGCGAAAGGGATGCTTCGAAGAAAAATCCCTTTCACACAGATGGCTTTTGCCACAGTGCTTGGAATTGCTGGTGGTTTCTATATCTACAGACCTTACTTTGACCCAGTGCCAAAAACCACAACGCCACAGAACCAGGATGTGGCACTAAAATCGAACAGAACTGGTGGAAATAATTCATCAAGCTAAAATATTACAATGGAATAAGCTAAAACTTCTGAAACTAAATAAACATATTTATCACAATGTTGGTAGTGTCATGTGTCTTGAGCCTCAAGTGTCATGAATTGGGTCCAGCTAAAACTTTACACCAAGCACCCATAGAAATATTACGTTTGCCAAGTACCACCCCAATGACAAAAATGAAAATGCAATAGCAAAAACAGAGGGCTCCCTCCTCCTAAAAAGTAAACGATTTAATATTTCTTAAACACTGCACTTAAACAGTGTTAATTGACAATACATTGCACATAAAGTGAATTAAAAACTACCTCAAAAACAGTAAAAATAGCGATAAGAAAATGATAGTAATAGTTATAAAAGATTGAATGTAAATCAATGTTATCATTTATGAATTCTAACGGGGGGACTAAAATTAAAAAAACTTGTTAACATACTGAAGCATGAAAATGCTTTACAAAATGAAAACAAACTATCTTGCATTCATAAAAGAATGACTGGCCTTTTCATTCATTTTAAATGTATTTATTTCTCTATTGCTGTCTGTCCATAAGAGGGAAGGTCAAATCGTTGTTTTTACAGGCACACACAGCCACTGGGGACAGGAGGACATGGCCCCCAAGTTCTAAAATCCCATCTGCGCCTCTGGTCGTTTGAGACTTATTTAAGTCCACAGCCTGTGCAAACTTTTGGATTCATTTATTAAGTTTAAAATCTTTAATTGCACATTTGCTGTTTTTAATTGTGTTTCTAGCAGTACTGCTCAAACCGTTATTTAACTTGTGTCGGCTCACTTTCTCTTCGGCCGTCTCAGTTAGTAATGGTTACAAGAAGGCTACCCTGTACTACTGTGTTCATCGGGCATGTTTAGAAACGTTTCCCCAAAGTAGGACGGTGATGAAATTGACAAGTCGGAGCCGGCGGGGAGGAGGAGCTGCTCTTTCTTTCTCAACTCAGTATTTTGCTTCGCCAAATGAACTAGTCGCAGTTAACCAACCTGCATGACATCCCATAGCTCATTGGTGACGCGAAAGATAAATTCACTTCATTTATCCTCGGAAGAGTTAGTCTATTTCTTTATACCTGGCGACCTTGTTTTTCATTCTTCCAAGCAACACTCGGTGAGTTAAGTCAGTCAGCCATCAGGAAATGTCAGCAAGTCGCATCCGTTTTCGGCTAACCTTTCCTTCTGATACCTTGTAATCTTTCTCCACGATTGTTTGACATTTCTGCAACATAGCACGACAGCCACTGTGCACCGGTTGACGTTTGGCACTCCTTGTAATAACACTGAAGCGATCAATTTGAACTAGTTTACTTTTATCGCACAGTTGCTTAGTTTTCCATCACTAGTCTGGTCTTCTTCACTAGTTAGTTATTAAGAGCTCTAGTCAAGCGACAACAAGAAAGACTATAATGTCAAGTTTAAACTCGTAACGTTGTTGTCCTTCTTGTATACCGTAGTTGACTTACTGTATTAGTGAGGACCAAGACTACACTAGTACATGGACCTTAAAGAGACAGTGTAGAAATATAATAATATACGTAATAATAATATTGATTCATTAAGAAAAACATGATTAATTTTAATGATATGCAAAAAAATGTGTCCTATCACATCAACATACGTTTTACTTTTAATATAATCGTAGGTCTATTAATGGGTAATATTACATGGATCGTGCATCACCTTACAGATGACAAGTGTATTTTACACACTTTATACTATTAAGCTGAATATTATTGATGGTAAATAAATGCTGAATTATTCACTAGCTTTCATATCCAGTTTTAAGGTCCATATAATAGATTTGTCATCACAAGTAGGACATCTTTGGCATACTTGTAGGACAGTTACATGCTACTAGACAAAACTGTGTATTAGTTGGCATCTATGTGCTACTAGTACAATTCATGAAATGCATACTAGTAGAATTTGACGTCACTCACTAGTAAAACAGTTGTCAATTGGTGCACACTTGTCCTGCTTGTACCCTAAAGTTGTCTTACAAGGAGCATACTAGTATAGTACATGGAGCCTGTGGTACATCAAGAATCTCAAATGTGTAAACGTCTTGCCATTGTGCAGCCACATGAGGACCAGCTGAGGGTCATTACGTGTTCTATTTGTTGCACTTAATTCACTTTAGTGTTAGTTTGATGTGTTTGCGTGTGTGTGTGTGTGTGTGTGTGTGTGTGTGTGTGTGTGTGTGTGTGTGTGTGTCACAAGTAGTAGTTAGTGCCGCTACGTATTGTGCACATCCGGATTGCATCCTCTGATCTGGAGTGCTGCCCAGGGTGGGTCCTTTACTTCTCCTTGTCGAAATAATTAAAGCTGCTTTTTTGTCGACTTGCGTTGTGCTTGAAAAACCGCAGGAAAATCCCCTAAATTTTCTCTGAAGATTTAATTTTTTTCCGTGGAACTACTTAGCCAGCACAAACTCAGATTGGTACAGCAAAAATGTGGTTCTGTTGAACTGCTGATCCCTCATTAGGTATTACATGAAAAATGGGTGTGGTGGTTAAGGAATGAAATGTAACCAACATTGGGTTCATAGTTAGTTGAACCTTGATTGAACATTCTGGTTGATTGAACATTCTGGTTGGGTGCAGGGGTCATACGTTAGATCCTATCGTACGTCACATTGGAATATTTTTCATCATAGCCTAATGCTCATTAGCTGCCTTAATAGTTCCATACAAACTCCTTTACTGTCTGCTGAATGTTGTTACGTTTTCAACAACCAATTCCCAACTCAATTGTAATCAATGCGTTTAAATCGAATGGAAATAAGCCAACAGTTTGAGCATCATGATTCAATGGTGCAATTCAAATATTGCAATGAGATTGTTTTTCAAAATCGTTGAAGCTTCATGCAGATTGTAATGAAGCACTTGCTCAAGTTGCTCAAGCTCTTGTAAACAACAAGAAAACAAGGAAACACATAGTTTTTTTATACAAGCCATTGTGTCATGGATTATTTGTGAAATTATCTTGTGCCATTCCAGTCAATGATGCATACCAGGGCATGCTATGACGAACCATGATGTTATCGTGCATTACAGGATTAGATCATTACAATAGTTAAAAGCATCCATTGTGTTTAACAATCTGGTTTAGTGTTGTGTAACACATTACAGGAAATGCGAATGGTATCTCAATGGTGTCTCTACTTTACTACTTGCGCTGCAACATACTCATGAACTTTCAAATAAATAAGATGACAACTTGCACATGTCACCTCGTGTTTGTGGGCAACAGAATAAACAGCAATGGCTGCATCAACACTGGATGTAAAAAGTTTACACACCCCTGTTCAAATGCCAACATTTTGTGGCATAAAAGAGAATGACAAATTGTTTCAAAACTTTAAATGAATGTGACCTATTACCTGCACAACTCAAAAACTGTTAACGAGGGGGGAAGAAAAAATAACTGAATTAATGCTAACCCTCATATAAATGTTCATAATTAACCAATCACATTCAATTTAAATGGGAGAATGCGCACAATAACTTTTTGTAGAGCCTCTGATGAACCTCAAACAAAACACTGATGTTCTAAATGGCTTTTTCCATTATTTATTTATTTATAACAGAAGCCTGAAGGGTTTTTTTTCCTATTATTTTGAAGTGTTTTTAATTCTCTTGGTTAACTTGAATCCTCCAATTCTTGAAAGTCAAAAGTGTAATATATACACACATGCTGACACACATTAGCCCAAAGTCTCAGTAAATCAGAGGCAATGACCAAGCAATTTTTTTTTTCATTTTCTAGGGGCTCGAGTGTGTTTAGAAGTCCTGTCTGACAGGTGGAGTTTCCCAACAGAACGGAAAGTCATGCTTGCCTGTTTGCTTCCTTTTGAGCACTGGGGAAAGAATGATAACAAGAGGTTTTTAGGTTGTTATTAGCGTGGTGGTTCTGTTAGTGCTATGAACCACTGACGACTGTTTTGTCTAGCTACCTACTGACTGTGTTAGTTGCAAAAAATAAAGACAGGAAGCCTTGTTGGACCTTATAGGAAGTGTTCCAGCAATTTAGTGAGTCTCACAGGACAACAAATAAACAATAATATAAATGAATAAAATTAGAAAAACCTTTTTGGACATTATTCTAAAATGTATATTTGGCACAAACCCAACACTGGTCATCACCATTCCACTGAAGCATGAAGCCGTTTTTCCTTCAGCTGGAACAGGGGCCCAAGTCAAGGTGGAAGAAACTATAAACATTCCCAAGTACTCAACAGCAGATTGGGTAGGGGGGAAGAAAATCTGTTTCATCGTTATTTGGGTCAAATTGGTTGTAGTGGTTTCCAGTACATAAGTAGTGATTTACAGTTAAGAAGGATCAGTAGCACTTTGGGATTCGAAGCTTTTAGAAATGATGACAAGCTACAGTGTGGTGAAATGTGACTAATTCACCGATTTGCGTGCTTAAATATACAACTCACGATAAACTAGTGTATTCCACCAGGCATTACCCCAATTTTAAAATTAAGTTGTCCATTGAAGCAATCAAGTTGCATTACGGAATTGATTGACAGTTTTAATACATATGATCTAATAAATGTTTCCCTAAGCAACTCAATGACCTACATAAACCTCACTTGGATACGGTAGAAGTCATTTTAGCGCAGTTTAACAGCAACTCAGATTTAACCGGAGCTCAGGAAATGGCAAACAATTAAATGAATATTTAATCATTGCTTGGTAATTTATCCAAGAAGATTAGAGTACGGTGATTAATTCCTGAACAGAAATATTGTATAATATCGTGTTTTGTGTAATATTGTGTACAGCATTACATATTATAATAAATGTGACAAAATAATCCATTTTGCTTTTTTGCCCCCTCAAAGTAGCCTAATGGTGGTCTTAGACCGTGGTCCTTGGCTTGGACAAACATGCTAGTGTTAGCTTTTAGCTTCACTCAGTGAGTTCATCATGCATCTTGGTTGCATAAAAACACCTTAAGCCGCTTATGGCTCGACATAAAAGGATCAGAGGGGGGTCACGGTGAAAGAATGTTAGGCTTGTTTGAATGCTTTTTTCGCACACTGGTCATATGACACGTGCACACGTTCTTTTGGCTGGAATTAGTTGAACATGTGAAGTCGTTCCCTTCATCAAATTAGTGTTCATTTTCATCCACTGATTGCCTTTGTTATGCTCTCGTGTTTTAAATCAACGACTTTGTGAAGTTATTTTAAGCATGGCTATTTTTAAGATTAAAAATATATGAAAAAAAAAACCCATTTATATCGAATGTATGATGTTAAGTACCATGAGACAACTTCTGTGGTCACTTGACACTACATAAATAGAACTGACTTGACTTTCTTGTATGTACATGATTTACACTTTGTTGTTACCATAGTTTGCCAATAATGTGTTTTTTTAATCGTCCTATGTGGTCATTAGGTTGTGACAAAATATTTTTGTGTGTGTTGTAGAAATTCATCTCTCAATATGTCTGATGGGGAATATGATTACCTCATCAAGTTCCTAGCCCTGGGAGACTCGGGTGTGGGAAAGACCAGTTTTCTCTACCAGTACACTGACGGCAAGTTCAACTCCAAGTTTATCACAACAGTGGGAATTGACTTCAGAGAAAAACGAGTGGTAAGCTGCTGCTCATCTTTAGAATTTGAGAGAGAAAAATAATACTAGTCCTGCAATGTATCTCATTCAAATCATCTACTTTGAACACGTATTTACTTTCATTTCATCGCTTCTCTTTTTGTTATCAACTTCTGCTTTTGGACCAAGCTGGCCATTAAAGACATCCTCATCCACAGTTCACAACATACATACTAACATAGTGGTTGCAAATGCATAGACAGATACTCTAATGTTGCAGTGTAGCAAATTGAGTATATCCCAATACTAAAATCTACTAATTCAACCACAGGGGGAATGCGTACAATTTTTAAATATATCGCCTACAGTAAAATAAATGCCATTTATGTAACAAGAACATTTTATGAGCGGCCCTATAATTTCTTATAGCCACGGGAATCCGATTGGACATGCATTTCAACGTTTGTGTCAATTGGAGTTGATACCAGCACTCCAAAAGTGACTATGTGTTTTCAACAGATATATGATTCCACTGGTCCTGATGGCTCTTCTGGACGAAAACAGAAGATCCACATGCAGCTGTGGGACACTGCGGGGCAGGAGAGGTAGTCGGGCTTGCATTTTGGTTTGAACACGTTCGCAGTCTACTTAATAAATTGTCATTTTGTTTTTTGTTGTTGCTCCTCCCCCTCTTCCTGTCAGATTTCGAAGTTTGACCACGGCTTTCTTTCGGGATGCGATGGGTTTCATTCTCTTGTTTGACCTCACCAATGAGCAAAGTTTTCTCAACGTTCGAAACTGGATGAGTAGGTCCTTTTACTGTTGCACTGCATATACAGTATGAGTGGGGATAATATTAATTACGTATTTCACCATTTTGAATTTCTCAGGGCGTAATGAAGCAACCGCTACAGTGGAGTTGTTGACATCATACAATTTGGAATTCCCCTAAAACTTTAGAATTCAATGCTGACATCATTTTGCGACTCTTTTGCAACGCAAAGATCAGCTTTATTACGGGGGTATTCAAGTTAACAATTCTACTGTATGAAGAATGAAATTGTATGACATCAACGGATTGAAGCAGATCTTTCAAGCATGAACATGAATGTATGAAAAATGGATGTACGGATGGATATATTTTAGTTCTATTGTTGCATATTTCTTTCAATTGACAAAGTTGTTATTTATGCCATGCTAGACAAAGTAGGTAGTAAGTGTTTTTTTCTTTCAGGCCAGTTACAGGTTCACGCCTACTGTGAAAATCCAGACGTGATTCTGTGCGGTAACAAATGTGATCTGGCCGATCAGAGAGCCGTGAATGAGAAAGAAGCCCGAGAGCTGGCAGATAAGTATGGGTAGGTATCACTCGCCCACCAAGCCTCTTCCTGAAATGTTTGTCAAGAAGGCAGTCCCCAACTTGTTTGCCCATGTCAGTGAGAAGATAGCGTTAGACTAAATTGGCCCTCCTGGAAAAGTCAATATTTGTCCCCATGTGTCAAGTAGCTCACTCTGGCTCACCTGCATTAAAAGACAAATAGTGCAATGGATGAGAGCAGCATGCATAGTTTTAAAAGGCTTCTTGAGAAGATTACTAAAGTTATCTAAGAAGGGCTGTGGCATGTATCCCAAACAAATGCTTTTGTATGGATTTTTTCTAATCATCTCCGGGTTATTGTTCATGTTAATCCAGAGTCAACTTTACTTGTTTTACCACCCGAAAGGATCCCTTACTTTGAGACGAGTGCGGCGAATGGACAGAACGTCAGTCAGGTCGTGGACGTGCTGCTTGACCTCGTCATGAAGAGGATGGAACGATGCGTGGACAAGTCATGGATTCCGGACGGAACCTTCCGAACAAACGGTCACAACAACGCAGATTTGGCAGAGACCTCGGAAGGAAGCAAATGTTCGTGTTAAGAGTGCGGAGGTGTCAGTGAAATATATAAAATAGGACAGAGTGGAATCTGTTTCAGTTAAAACATACCAAGTGGCTCCCCTGTAAAACTGCTGATTAGTGATAATCTTTTGGGATACCGTTTAGTAGTACTGTATGTCGCTTACTGACCTTTCAAGTCATAGATGGACATTTGTTACTTGGGGTGGTGGATATTTATGTACAATATTGCTGAAATGTCCAATTGTGAAGCTAAATTCATTTTCAGGAATATAGATGGTAATTCAGCAAAGCAAGTTGCCATACCACATAGGCCATAAATACACAATTTAAATCTCTACATGTACTTCCAGCTTATATACTTCTAGGAAAGTTTGTCCTGCTGAATTTCATGTTGCAGTTAGAATCTTGCTCAAACCTTTCAGTATTCAGATCGTTTTATATTGAGCATCAACACTTGTGCCATGTTGTTTACTCCTCCACACAAACTCTGTATGTTATCAATTCAGTTAGCTCATTTTGTTGTTATAGTAGACACAAGATACATTTTTAGCATCTCTCAGACTTGGCTAGCCATTTATGTGCAATAACAATTACAGTAGATTGTGGACTTTAATTATTTGGCATCATTACTGTCCATAACAATAAAAAGAAATTTGTCCTGTAAGACATACGGAAGCAGAGAAAAATTACAATGTCAAAAGAAAATTCATATTTTTGTGTATTGACTGTTAAATACGTCTTTCAGTCTACGTACAATATACGTACATTTAAAGCAAAATATGTGTAACATTCTGCTTTTTTAAAAAAAAGAAAATTGGTTTTTGCAGACCCTTTGATAAGGTTATTCTTGCTCTTTCATTTTGAGAAGCAATGCAATGCTTAACTGCATACTTTGCATTTCAAATTATACTTATTTGAGATGTATTTGTAGACCATATGTGTGTACTTATACTCAATGTATATATTTTTATGAATCATCTTTACACTTGAAACTGTTTTACAAAGATAAAAATCACTAAAAGAATAGTTAAGGCATGCATGTTTGGTGTAAAACAGATTGCCCTTCAACTGATTTAAGTAATGAAAATACAAACAGAATTTGTGCCTTTCACAGTAGAAAATTTGTTTAAAAAAATTAGAAAATATATAACGTTTTATGTCCTTTTTAATAAATTGAACATGAAAAACAAGTCTTTTAAGTCTTCAAATCGTACTTCCAACGGCCCGCTTGCAGTTCTCTTACATTCCCATAGGGGCAGCCTGGCTGCAAAACCATTCCAGCGAAGGAGAAAATTGTAAACACAACCAGCTGATCATGGAGCGAGGATTGGAAAGGTTGTTTTGAAATCCATCTGGTTTTATACATTTTTTTTTTAATTATAGACACAAGCTTCATCTCTTATAGATGCTAACTACGCGCTAATAGCGTCGACACATTTCAGAGGATAGGAAGTTATATATTTACGAATAGCTCACTTAGCTCGTAATGTTGTTCACAGCGACGGACATGTTTACGATCACTGTTGTTTGCATTATGTTATTTCAAGCTAGTTGTGGTTTTGATGTGCTATATGTTGATTGTCCTTTCACAATAACCGAACGGAATTTATCATGTACACTCACTGTACATAACTGGCATGTCAATAATGTATGTTAGCTAATCTGGGTTTGTAATAATAGCGTTGATATACAGTAGCTCTCAGACGTGACCTTCTCATTGTACAATACTGAATAAATGCCACTTCGCTACAATGCAATCACTAATCAAACCTGTTTAAGTACATTTATTGTCGCTTCAAAATAACCACACACACGCAGCTATTAACATATAAACCGCTGGCAACCAACCATGTGACTCATTGGCGTTACAATGTCTCAAGAATGTATACCTTAAAAATGGTAATGATATTTAAAAATAAATAAAGCTTTCCAAATGCATGCATATGGTCCTGGTCATTTGGCACGCCTTGAGTTTGGTTGTAGAGCTGTGTTATTTTCAGTTGATTCCAAACCATCTGATTGTGATGTTTTATTCCTCAGCTACATTGCATGCTCATGTATGTTCTCTTGCAGAACGACGTTCCGATTCTGCCCTCAGTGCGGTGCAAAGCTGCAGTCTGGTTTTAAATTTTGTCCTTCATGTGGGGAGAAAATTCCTTGTGCCAGCGATGCATCAGCACTTGAGGCCATCAAACCATCTCCAAATTTCTCCCCTCCTAGAGGAGATGAAGCCATTAGCCAAGCGTCCAACATGTGTTACGAGGCCACAGACGGTAGGATTAACTGCGCACCCAAGATGAGAATTTCTCTTTAGCAAAAGTAAAATGGTTTCATTGAGGGGGACAATTTATACCAAGCCATCAACATTTTTCTTCTTCTACAGTGCACGAAAGTGTCATTTCTCCACGCCCTGCGCTACGTAAGACTCGTAACGCCCTCCGCCTGGACAGGGAAGTCAAATTAAATGTAAAAGAAGATCCACCTCCAGTGGCACAAGGTAATAATTACCCAGTTATTACGGTGTTTCTTTTTTTTTTTATGTATTAACTCTTTTAATCACGTCTCAGCTTCTTTATTCATGTACTTGTGTATCATCAAATTACTTAGCCTATTGTGGTTCTAGGCTAACGATATCACATTTATACAGATTAATAAAATTGTGATTTCCACTGGTATTTTTCTTTTTAATAGAAAACAGCGCGTCTTCACCAAAGGAAACTCCAGTCAAACGTGTAAAGAAGTCAGCAGCTGCTGAGGCCTCCCCCCCACCTATCTTGAAATCCCCCAGACCTGGTAAGCTCAAAAGACAAAAAATAACAATCAAACAATTCATTTTCTATGGTAGACAGCCACATGTCATCTATCAACGTTACCCACAGGAAGGGGCAGAGGAACGCTTTTGCAGCCTGTAGAAGAAGGGGAGATGACAAATGTAACCATGAGGACCGCAGCGGAATCCACTGTGGACGGCCCGCCGCGGACAGTCATTTCTCCACTTTCCTCGCCAACCTCTAAATCTTCGTCCAAAGGTGAACAATACACGCGCAATGTCCACAGCAGCCTTTTTGGGTGGCCATAGTTGTGGCACTGTCTGAGCCAGTTAGAGTACACGTATACGTGCCCAATAAGAACTATGTGAATGCTTATCCGTGCTCTCGTTTCATCCGAATGGATGGATGTGCTTGTCTGTGCAAATGCGCAGGCAGAGGACAGAACAAAGCCAAGAAGGTGGCTGCCGTGGAGCGACTGGAGGACGGCGAGGAGCTAACGGACACCACGGGCAGGAAGTGGACGCTGGTCAAGCTGCTCAGTCAGATCCCAACAGAGCTCCTGTATGAAGGTAACGCTGCACTTGTCATGTCTGCCAGTCAATGAAAGCGCATTCTGGCTGTGCCAACTGTACGATGTTCATTTTTTCCTCAGTTGTGCCCAAAGGCTCATGGACCTCCTCGAAGGAATCCGCTTATGTCCTTAAATTGGTGAGTAGAATATTTAGTTTTGAAACAAAACTCAGCCGGCGCCGCACACTTGGCCACTGACCCTCACGCACATAATGAACTCGCTGCAATTTAAGAACTGTGGCAATATTTTGAGACGCCGCAACTTTTCTGCAACCACAACGATATCCAACTCTTTGAATAAAGAGCTGAGCATCTGAATTCCAGGGTGCCGTACGAGGAAGAATCTACAAGGAGCAAAACTTCTTGCAGAGGGCTGCGAAGCCTTCATCTGGTGAGCATTTGATTTTATAAAAAATAAATTGTTAGTGTGTCAATTAAAGTCAAATTGTTGGCCGATACGTGAATGTGCATGTTCCCTGTAGTGGCCAAGTGGATTAAACAACACGACTTGGACTTCCTTGGAATTCCTTCCTGCGTCAGCTTCGGTCACACAGATTCTTACAGGTGCGCTGATCAACTTTGCAACCAGGCTCTCACATTCCGTTTGCAGAGAGTGGCTAACCATTTCTGTCCTCATTTTTAGGTTCTTGGTTTTTCCCGCCATGGGCCAGTCGCTTCACTCTATCATGGACAACAATCGTCTTCCCGAGAAGACAGTCATCCATCTGGCCTGCAGAATAGTGAGCGAGCATCCTTTGCCCAATTTGTCCCCCTCGCCCATGACGCTTGAAGCCGACGTGTTGTGCGTCCCTTTTGCAGTTGGATGTACTGCATTACATCCATTCCAACGAGTACGTGCACGCGGACATCAACGCTGAAAACATCTTCATCCAAGCGGGATACCCCACGCAGGTCGGAAGAACGCTTGCTAAGACTGGCTTCTGTGTGGAGCACCCACTGCGGTGTGTGTGTGCTTCTGTCTTGCCTTTGCATACGTCTATGTGTCTTGTTTTTTTGTGTTTCTGCCTTCAGATATTTTTAGTGGGATACTATCACACCTCGCGCTACTGTCCCGGTGGACGCCATGTGGTATATCGCCAAGGCATCCAAGAGCTACACGAAGGATCGCTGGAATTCATCAGCATTGATTCTCATGCCGGAGCAGGTGAGTTCACATTCTTAGACTTGCCCCCATATGTGGCATAAGTGCACCAATGTAAACCACAACAAACTCTCCACCTGAACTTTTAAGGAGTATTTTGGGGGGAGGTGCTACTTACTCTGTGTTTAAAGCTTAGGAAGCAGTGCTTAATTCAAGATGTGCTCTTTTAGCGCCGTCACGGCGCAGTGACCTGCAGTCTCTGGCCTACTGCATGCTGCAGTGGCACACGGGCACGCTGCCGTGGAGCGGCCTTACTGATCCCGAGCAGGTTTCTTGCCTCAAACAGAGGTGAGCCTTTTGGTATTTGGAACTGTTCTTAATTTTTGGGCTGCATGTTTTGTACTGTGGTTACGGTGTATTCTCTCATACTATATGCGTTGTTATTTCAGATACTTAGACGACGTTCCAGCACTGTTGAGTTACTGTTTCGGAAAGAATAAAGTTTCAGGTAAGTAAATATTTATAATCATCACAGCAAGTAAGTGATTAAAAGCTTGCACCATGTTTTGTTACTTAGGTACATTTCAGAGCTACGTGAGCTCGGTGGCAGATCTGCAGTACACGGAGCAGCCAGACTACTCGGAACTGAAAGCCAGGCTCGCCATAGCTTTGTCGCATATGGGGGGCTCAGTGGAAAAACCCCTCACTTTTTAGCAAAGAATGTAAAGGAAGACACAATGTGAATTGCAAATGTTTCACAATGCCGTTAAGACTGACTGCAGATATAAGGGTTTTAATTCTCACTTCAATGTTTATTTTTATAGTTTTTATTTAATTAATGCAGCTGCTAGTGAAACTAGTGTCATGATTGGATGTATAATTAAATTGCAGCCTTTTACCTCAAAGCAGGGGTCGGGAACCTTTTTGGCGGACAGAGTCATAAATGCCCTTTTTTTAAAAATACTTTCCCGTGAGAGCCATACCATTAAAAAAGGATGGGCTAACTACAATTAAATGCAAGCATTTTAATTAAGACCAATGATTTTTTGAGAGATTGGCTGATATGACGCAACCGTGGATTTCAGACGTGATCATACTTTATATTTTGAAAGCTAATTTAACATTTTGATTTCAGTAGGTCTATTTTTTTACTTTGATAATATAACAAAATGATTTATGACTTCAAACAAATGTCAGATTTGTCCGCGAGCCAGACGCAGTCACCAAAAGAGCCATATATGGCTCGCGAGCCATAGGTTCCCGACCCCTGCCTTAAAGTATATGCAGGAATATGCTCATATATATCATATTCATATTGAAATATGGTGTCTGCATATAACATGACAGGCAAGTGTTTTTTTTTTTTTTTAAATTGGATCTTTCTGAGCTGTTGTTTTTCACAGAATGTGTTATTTAATGTTTAAATTGTGATTTTAATGCTCTTTGTAGTTTGCATTTTCACATTTGATGCACTGGTTTTGATAGTTTGCCTTTTTTTCTTAAATGTTGCGTTGTCTTCAAACGCTTCCCTGGAACCAACCATGGATTGACCATCTTGCAACAACAATTCAACTAAAATAAACATGTTTTTTGCAAACCGTCTTTACATTGGAGTAAATTCAAGATGACAGGATATTTGTTTTTAAAGAAACTTTATAAAGTTTGAACTTTTCTAAACATAAACATTTCCGGACATATACAATTCTTTATATGAAACAGTAAATATCTCTGGTGAACACTCTTAAAATTAATTCCAAAATGAACAATTAAAAATTAAATTGCAACCTTTTACCTTGAAGCAGGGGTCGAGAGTCATAAATGCCCATTTTTTAAAAATACTTTCCCGTGAAAGCCATACCATTAAAAAAAGGATGGGCTAACTACCATTAAATGCATTTATTTTAATTAAGACCAAGGATTTTTTGAGTGTCCTAATGTATTCTTTTTAATATTTTTTTTTTATATTGAAGCTTAGAAAACACTCACCATTAATGAGACTTCTGGGGCTGCATCGTTTTGCTAATGGCTTTGTAGTCCGGTTGATATGCGGTGAGGTTGCGTTTCATGCAGGCGTTGAGGCTCTTGTCAGTCATAATGGCCCGATCGTGAACTGTTCTTGCTGACAGAGGCATGTCTTTTATCCCTTTGAGTATCTTTTCTTTATCTGTGAAGTCGTCAAAAAGTTTATTAGCCACATCAAGCATAAATGTTGAAATACTCGCCATCAGTGAATGGCTTTCCGTTCCTCACAATTACTAATGCGCCAGCAAAACTAGCTGAATTAAAGTCACCTTGTTTGGTCCATACACGGAGTTGTTGTTGTTGACTAGCTTGGTATTTGTTGAAAATGTAGCAAGTTGTGTATCAAAATGGCGCTTGATATTGGAGCGTTTCATTGATGCAATTTTGTCATTGCATATGAGGCACGGAGCAAAGCCTCCTCTCTCCACAAATACGAATTCTTCGGTCCTCTCACTCTGAAAATTTCGGTAATCGTCATCTTTTTTACTCTTCGTCATCTATCTTGCTTACCTGGCACACACTAGCTAGCTAGGTGAAATTTTAAATAAAGCGGCCCCGTATTGTCCAATAAAAATCGCGCTTTTTTTGTCCGACCTGGCGACACCCTTCTGTACATCGAAGGGCAGCTGAGATTGGTTGATATGACGCAACCGTGGATTTCAGACGTGATCATACTTTATATTTTGAAAGCTAATTTAATATTGATAACAAAATATATGTATATATATAATAAAATGATTTATGACTTCAAACAAATGTCAGATTTGTCCGTGAGCCAGACACAGTCACCAAAAGAGCCATATATGGCTCGCGAGCCATAGGTTCCCGACCCCTGCCTTAAAGTATATGCAGGAATATTCTCATATATATCATATTCATATTGAAATATGGTGTCTACATATAACATGACAGGCAAGTTTTTTTTTAAATTGGATCTTTCTGAGCTGTTGTTTTTCACAGAATGTGTTATTTAATGTTTATATTGAGATTTTAATGCTCTTTGTAGTTTGCATATTCACATTTGATGCACTGGTTTTGATAGTTTGTCTTTTTTTCTTAAATGTTGTGTTGTCTACAAACGCTTCCCTGGAACCAACCACGGATTGACCATCTTGCAACAACAATTCAACTAAAATAAACATGTTTTTTGTAAACCGTCTTTACATTGGAGTAAATTCAATACGAAAGGATATTTGTTTTGAAGAAAACTTTATAAAGTTTGAACTTTTCTGAACATAAACATTTCCGGACATATACAATTCTTTATATGAAACAGTAAATATCTCTGGTGAACACTCTTAAAATTAATTCCAAAATAAACACTGAAACATTTGCCTGTTCACCTTGTTTTTAACAACCTTAACATCCGTCACTCGAGGCACTTTCTGAATGAAGAGGCTTTTTTGTACGACATCAAAACAAAACAAAAAAAAAACAAACAAAAAAAACGCTGAGACACGATAGTGCTCCACTGAGGCTGTAACTCACGCCTAAATGAATATGTTACGCCGTTTACAGCGGACATGCTGGCAGTGTGAGGCAGATACACTCATGCAGGTTTTAACAGAATTTTACATCGCATATTGCATCATAAAACTCAATCCTGCTGAATGTATGAACGGATCCCTAAAATGCTTGGTCATAAGGCAGCTCAAGTCCTGGTGTAGCTTAGAAGACACAAGCAACAGGAATACATTAGCGCACCGTGGGAATGACCGATGTAGAGTCTCTCCTAAAAAGAGCTTTACTTGCTGGAAAACACTGCAAAAGATTCCTAGTCCCATCATTCCTGCAAATGCAGAGAACTGGCCCCAGTCATTGATTGTACACCGAGTAAGGAAAAAAAAAAAGCATCCTCTTCGGCTTATTTCATCACTTAAATAATCTGAGCCGGCTTTTAGTGGCTTGTTTTAATTAAAACAAAGTGGTATGTATGAACGCAGGCTGCACATTGGCGTTGAATGACTGAGGACTTTGGAAAAACAAGAAATGTGTTTATAGTTCTTGGTCAGAACAAGGCGAATGTGTGCACAAACTCAGTAATGGAAGAGCTTGCTTGTCGAGTTGTCAGTTTGGCAACGAGCACGTTTAGAAGAAATGGTCGGGCTGTGGCTGCCTGCCGGCCAATTAGAACACAGTGGTGGCCAAGTGGCTGGGAGTCGTGGGACGCTCCGCCTCCTCTTGAACATCATGTACAGCGTCCTGCCCTGGAAGATTCAGGCCAAAGATATCAAAACCACAAGCTGAGGACCAAGCCCTGCAGCGAATAGAAAAAAATCCACATATTAGTGACACCTCCACTCACCGTGTTGGTCGTCTCCCTTTTCCTCACCGTGCCCCTCCTCTTCCTCGGGCAGTTGCACCCGACTCAAATCCTGCTCCTCTTCCGCACTCGACTCCTGATGGAAACATATTAAGCTTACTTTTTTTTAAATCACCCGCGCGCGTCGACAACGGGAACGCGGCCTGGGCCGGTCTGGGTGCGGCGCACCTGCGATTCAGAAACGCGGTCTTCGTCAGAATTCCGAAATCCTTCTGGAGCCTCCATGAGGAATTCCAGGCCATCTCCCGTCTCTTCATCGCTGCTGACACAACTAAAGGAAAATGATGCCAAAATGATTCTGTTAACCTAACCAGTTATTCACTGAATAACATATTTATGATTTGGCACCTTGCACATAATGGAAATCACTGACCTTGCTCCGGAGTCGCAGATTTCTTTGTTCTTCTCCTCCACCTCCTCCTCCGCCTTCTCGTCCACCTCTTGCTCATCTATGTTGGCTTGTTCACTCTTGTTTTCATCTTCGTCATGCTGCTCCTCACCTTCTTGCTTTGCTCCTTTGTCTACCTCTTGAGGTTCTTCCTCCTTATCTTCCTCTCGATGCTCTTCTTGCATTGGCTGCTCAGAGTCTTCCTGAAGCTCATCCATCTCTTGATGTACAACCTCTTCTTGAGGCACAACCTCTTCTTGAGGCACAACCTCTTCTTGAGGCACAACCTCTTCTTGAGGCACAACCACCTCTTGAGGCACAACCTCTTCTTGAGGCACAATCTCTTCTTGAGGCACAACCTCTTCTTGATGCTCAGCCTCGTCCTCTTCCTCCTCCAGGTCAGAGCAGTTGAGGAAGTCAAAACTCTCAAGAGCAGTCTCCACTTCCTGAGTGAAACTGGAAGAAGTAGGAAAAGGGACCTGGGGAGAAATCAGATGCAGACACGTTAAAACTTTGACTACCCTCCTTTGACTCAAAAGCAGCGGTCTGACTTGACGGTCAGCATGTGGACGAGAGCCTTGGGCCCGGCATGGCGCTTTAGAGTGCCTCGTGGTGTGAGAACGCTCCACAATAAACCACTAGGTGCTTCAAGCAAATATATACTTGCGGCTCCGACATGTACACATTTGGAAAAAAATAGTTGGTACCACCAAAAACAATTATTTAACATATGGACAATACATTTGAAATGAACCATTATGTACTGTAGTTTTTTTTTGTTTGTTATATTTTCACACATTTAAGTGCAGTAGAGGTGTTTGAATTGGCATTATGTTGCACTTCCTTAGAATAATATCAAATATACTTATTAGGAATAAAACCTGGTTTGAGATAGTCAGTCCAACTGTATTTTTTTGTTGCTTGGAAAGCCAATTGTTTTTCTAGGTGGGACTATAAATATATTTTATAAAAATATAATTCTGTCTTGTATTGTAAAAGGGGTTAGTAGAGCAACATTGAATAAACACAATCATCAACTTACAGTTGGAGCTAAATCAGAATGTTTTGAATCATGAGCCATCTGACTTGGTCCTTCAACCTCAGCAGTCACCGCTCCGCTGCGGACTATCGAGTCCTCAGCCGGATCTTTGGCCGGACATTGGTCCGTCTTCTCTAATGACTCAACAGCAGTGGAGGAGACGTCGGAGCACAAGTGGCTCAGCTCCGTCGAGGTTTCCAGAACCTCAGCCGATTGGACAGACAGTCTGTCAGTCGTCACAGTACATTCCGGGCCGGTCTCGCCAACTCTGCTCTGAGAGGAGGACATCTGCAGGTGGCCGTTGTGCACTGAGTCTTTCGGGGAGAAAACCTCGCCCGCTTCACTCTCATCCTCCTCCTGATTGGACGACAGCGACGGCGTCGAGGCGCTGGACTTGTGCGGTGCGGGGACGCTGGTATGCGGAACGTTGGAGGCCGACAGCCTCTGAGCGTGGTGGGCCAAGGCCGGACTGGACGAGTCGTCGGAAGACTCGGAGGAGTTGGACCAGACGGTACCGTTATCCAGCTCTCCCTGTCGCTTCAGCAGAGACTGAAGGAAATAAGAAACGATGAGCTAATGAAATAACACGTGATGTATTGCATCAGATTCAGTATTTGAATTCAATATTACACGAATATAACTCCAGTGCGCTAGTGAGCAATCTGCTTTACAAGAAGGTCAAACGACTTAAAAGTGGTTCTCACAGCTCCCGGCAGTCAGGTCTCAAGGCTGCACATGACGGTCATGACCGCAGCTGACAAATGCGGTGTGTAAATAATGTCCAATGGATAAGTACCATTCGGGATGTGGAACAAATGAGGGCTTTCAAACCCGCAAGGCCACTGCCATTCAGGTCAGGTCGGGTCGGACCGATTTATTCAGCCAGCATGCTTGAATCGAGAACAATGGGCGCATTTTAGGGCCAGCAGGAAAAAGAAAACAGGTGGAAGACGACAAGCAATCATTCTGTTTTGCTCTGCGATATGCTAATAAAGGATATTACATATTTATGATGTATATGTAGATTTGAGAAAATCAAATAACTGCACATTGCAACTTTGTGTTGCTGTTGTAAATATTAAAGGTGCTACATAAACAAAGGCTTCAGTATAGATATAGATATATGTAGATATATATAAAATGGATGGATAGATGGATGTATATGTTTTTAATCATATGTTCCGTTCCTACAATGGAAGAAAGAAAATAATTAATTACAGCGAACGCCCACTTTATCATGGGATGTTTCTATTCGAATGTCGATGGAACTTAGCATTACATGCAAGTATTAAACTCAGAAATTTGCACAATGTTTAATTCTCTGTTGTTTTATAGTGAATGTCAACTCTAAGTGTTTAAAGCAAGCGTTCTTAGCTTTTTATTTGGGGTACTGTATAAAGAGTGACTCTTTCCGTGTCTTTAGGGATGTTATACGATGAGCTCCCATTTCTTGACAGTCAGCGAATAAAGAGAAGGTGCTAAGTAATACTTCCCAAAGTTAGTTTGAATAACTTGGTTTGTTTAAAGTGTGTGGGAGGGGTAACACTACTCAAAACACCATAAGGTCTCGCCACATTGTTGATTTTTAAAACCTCGAAATGTCATTGTCACGTTTGGTGCTGTCGCAATCTCAGAATTCTTTCGGGATATTAGGGAATGATTCATATCAAACAGGTCAGTCACTTGCTAGCACGATAACTCTACTAAAGTCCACTACTACTACAACTACATTGCACACACCAAGTGTAAACCTCTGGGTGGGGCTCTTGCACGGGTCAATGTGCATGGTAAGGAAGCCGTCTTGTCCGTCCCGCCCTCATGGGCCGCCTCTGTCGGTCGGCGTGTCTGCGCGGCGCCCCCGTGAGGTGTGCTCTTCAGCGAGGTGAGGAAGAGGAGGAACATATTGGACGGCTACTCAACCACTATTAAACAGCTGCAGGGACCGCAGCTCCGCTCATACACGCTTTCGCTGTCACACCTCCCGCTAGCGCCATCACTGGGCGCGGGGCTACTCGCGTTAGGCACGCCACTTCCACAACCACATGACCTGACACACAGCCCTGTGCGATTATCCTCACACACATCAGTGCTACCGCTACACACAAAGCAGGTGGGGAGCAGCTGAAACAGAACAAGCCAGTGAAATGAAAGTAATAGCAAACCATACTTGAGGCAAAGAGATCAATGGATTATGCTCGCTGGCCACTTTATTAGGTACACCTGGATGCATCCATTTGACTGTGTTGGCAGGATTTTACTTAATGCAGTCACCCAGACCCAGCCACAAATCCTTGACGTAATGCAGTGTCTATGTATATGCATATTGAAAGCATTTCTTGTACAGAAAATACTAAACTGTTCATATCTCTGTGATATAAACTTCCTGATGTGTTTAATGCTCTCTGGGAATTTAAAAAAGGGCCAAAAAGCACATCAGCAACTGTGGCTCTCATTACAGATTTCCACGAAATAGCAGGGAGGATCATGATAGACAACTATACGAGTTCCACCCCCCAAAAAATGGGACTGCAATAAGTGAAGCACAATATAGTGGAGCAACACTACTCATCGCAGTGCGGCTCGACTTTGCAGCTTCAACATTTACTAGAATAGTAGGTCAATTTGGAGCTGCACGAGAAGGTGCACCAGATGAAGTGGCCGGCGAGGAAACATCTTGTATGGAGAACAATGTCATGGGAGAGTTGATGTTGACTCACATAAAACACTTGTTCCCGCATGGAAGGTGTGTCTGGAGGGCTCTGATTGGACAACAGCCGTTTGGAGACAGTACTGCAGGACGATGTCTGGTCATCCTTGTCAAAAGGACTGAAGAAAAAAAAATATAAGACAACTTCATATACAGTTGTGTAGAGTTACTAAGAGCTATTTGCAGGGGGCGTTACCTCCATGTGACTTCCAAGTTCAGCTTAACTGTTCCCAGGTCATTAATATCCACGGCAAGGGTCTGTGGGAGTGGGCAGAACAGGTCGAGCATTTCGCAGGACACACTACCCACCACCACGTGATTGGCCAGACTCTTCAGCTCAGTCACCTGAAAGAAAAAAAAAAAATGTCGTAACGTTGCCGAGTGATCTAGAGAGAATGTGTCATGACGGCAAAGCTCATAAAACTGCAACGGCCAACGCAATTTTTTTGAGGAACCGGTTAAAAGCCTCTCAACATCAAACTGAAAAGTGATCATTTGATGACCTTGCAACAAGGAAAACAGAAATTCCCCGTCAGGGGTAAATACCTTAAATACACTTACCTTGATGGACAAAAGTTCAGTGACGAGAGGCAGGAAAATGTACTCTTCGCTGTCCCATATCTGCTTGCTGCTGACTTCCACGCGCCCTCGTAGCCTCCAGCGCTGACGCCCGTAGCGCATGAGCACCTGGCGGAATAGTTTTAATTCAGAGCGCCTCTCACATTCCATACAAAGACCTCAAACCATTTAATAATTGCTAGAGAGATTGAGTCGAAATGGATCCACATGCTATGACAATGACAACGTTAGCATCTGCCGAGTGGTGCTACAGAAAATAGATGGATGGACAATAACTTTCTTCTTTCTAAATAAAAAACTGAAATGTATTGTAAATGTACCAGAGTTGTTTTCTGGTCTTAAAATCAAGAATTTTAATCTTTATATATTATATATTTTATATACATATGTACATATTTGAGAATTCAGAGTATTTGCTAATTGTCAAATAAAGTAGAGGATGAAATTGAATTAGTAGTCATGGCAACTAAAACGTCCCTTTAGCATGCGACCTCCTTAGGCCACAACAAGAATTTACAGCACCAAAAAAAGCAATAACTGTCCAGGATTTAAAACGTGGCCACAAAGAAAGGTATGATTAAAAAAAAAAAAAAAATATACAAAAAAATTACCTCATATTGGTCACCCGCACATAGCCGCGCAAAGCCGGCAAGGCCTGCAACATGAATGGAAAAAATATTGCGATGAGGAGAAGGAAGTGAAAGTGATGAGTTTACAAAGTGACTCACGCACCCTTCATCTTGACATGAAATTCTCCCATGTGGCTTTCCAGTTCGCTCTCGAGCGAGCACATGTGCTGCACGAACACAAACATGGTTTAAAAAAAGAAAGCCTGTAGCCAATACAGTGACTTAAATTCAGCAACTCACCTCTGTACATTCCCTAAAGCCTCTGTTGGCCTCACTCAGGCTCTCCCTGGCCTCTTTGCTCCCAGTGGCAGAGTTAAAGGCCACCACCATTTTACTGGCACCATCTCGGAGCCGCCGCTGTATGCAGTAAGCATCGTATAGCTCCTCCACCTGCAAGTCAACACATGGCCGCAGTTTCACACACACACAGACGGAAATAACCAAAACCTGTATATCACAGAGTTAAGAATCGAATCATTCAAAAACACCTTGCTGAGGTGGAATTCCAAACGACGCATGAATCTCTCTATGGCTTTCACTTGCTAAAAAAAAGACACCAAGACACAAGTTAAGTATGGTCAAGTCAAAAAGATAAAGAATGTATTGCATCCAGAATCTAATGTGATCTGATGTGCGAGCAATATCAAAGACTGCACCTAAGCATGTTTTATTAAATGTAAAGAGCTACATAAAGATACTTTTCTGCCATCTTGTGGCATCTATAGGCAATTACAAACATTTTTTGTGAACGTGTTAGTTACATTTATAGAGATTTTCGTCATTTAATTTTTCTGTCTGACTGTATTTATCAACATGAGGGTTAATGTTGTGACCAGTGAGAGTGAACGACACAGGAATTGAACCGACCTTATCCTGTTCATACAAAGATCCCTGTGGAGGAAAATAAAAGTTTAGCATCACAAAGGGTCCAATTAGCATTCCACATAGCACCACTTGATACCGGTGGGACTGGTTTGAATAGGCGGCCTCTCACCAGTCGACCGTTTCTCTTGTTTTCTCGGATTTGCTGGCCCAGGGTGTCCAGCTCAAGCTGGTGGACCTGCAGGTATGACCTAAGAACAACAACGAATAAATGCTTTCAGACAGAGATGTTCCACTGTTCCTACTTCTAATTTAAATATGTACTCACTGTAAGCCTCGGCGTAAGGCGGCGTACACCTCATCCAGTCGCTCGGGCTGGGGGGTTTTGGCGGGGGGCAGCTTGGTGGAGCCTGTGAACATCCTGCTTCCTTACAAGGCACGTTTCTCTTGGATCAAACAGCGCTGAGGCAGGGGAGCAGCCCAGAGACAATGTTCATTTCTGCTACGAGACTATCATAAAGAAAGCACAGCAGAGGAAGAAGTAGGGTGGTACCTGGTGACCGAAGGGGTCCTATCACTACTGGGGCATGCTGGCAGGGCTGACTGTAGCACTGAGCCTTCAACAATCCAAAGGACATGTCCTGTAATGGTGCCAAAGGAGAACATTATGAAATGAAGGATTGGCTTCTAAAAAGAAATTGAAATATAGGCACGACACGCTTGCGGTGACCACAGTGGCCAGCAGGCAGCCTGCTTGAGTTCGACTCTAGTCGTCTTCCTTCCTTCCATGCTACCACAGCAACCCCCCCCTCCCACCTCTACCCTCTTCCCACCTCCACTTCCAGCACCCGAAAGCAGGAAGTCTCATAGCGGCCTCCATACAGGAAATTCTACACAGACGCTTGGCCCGAGAATATAAAAACTTCTCCTGCAACGTGGGCGAGTGTGCTGAGAAAAAAAATAATAAATCCTTCAGGAATAATAGAAAAATGTGCGGAATAGCGTGATGGTCAGTGTTAGTAATGTATTGGGGGGTCATGCCTGAGCTAAGTAGTCACAAAAGAGATTACGGTCTTAAAACGAACTCAAATCTGTCAAGCAAGAGCCAAACCCTGGATTGTGATTGAGAGAGGACTGTGGAGAAAATAGTGGTTGCTCTACATTGGTTTATATTTCCCTCACTACCACAAATATTTTCAAACACATCCAGGATATTTCTTTTAAAAATTCCCCTTGTACATACGAAGAAGGTAGCTGTCCGATCAAATTGTTAATGTGCCGTTGTCAGTGATGTGTGGAGGACCAAAACCAAAAATACATTAAAGTAAAAATAACTACAAATATAAAAAAAATGTATATGGTTGAATTTTAAAAAATATATATTTAAATATCTAAATTGATATCTAATTTAATTTATATTTCCATTCAGTATTTTCCCATTTATTTTGCAAATTATTTTAATTTTTTTCACTTTGGACCGTCCCCTCGTTTGAATAATATTTATTTTGCGTTGCAGGACCAAAACTGCCAAAATAAACAAAAGTGAAAAATTAAACCATATAAAAAATATGATTGAAAATTTAAATGTAAAACACCAAAAATACACAGTAAAATGGCAAAATATATGTGGAAATAAACATAAAAAAATACATAATTAACTAACAATTGATATACTTTTTTTCCAATTATAATTTTTACTTTTGTTTTTATATAACACTTTGATTTACTTTTTATTTGGGCATTTTTGGTCTTCCGCAGTGATGATGCGGGCAAGGTGGTCCCTCACTGGCAAACCACTAATCTAGGTGACATACTGGGAGGATTAACAGGAGGTGGTCCGGGTTTTGGTTTAAAAATAAAAAGGGGGAAAAGGCACCATATGCTCACATTTGCCACATTTGAGACAAAAATAAACACAAGACTTTGATGCTCCAAGACAAATAACTGAGTCTGAAAGCACATACCCCCACACACTAAAGTACATACGGTATCAAGGCTCACACATTACGGGTTTTGGTTTCAATTCAATGATCTTTTATCCCTTTCCCTACATTACAGATCATTAGCTGCATTAATCCTCTCCAAGCAAGGGGGCAAACAAAGAGGACACTGTTTGAAAGCACCTCACAAGACTGGAGTTTTCTCTCCCAAAAAAAGTCACACACAAACCGCACAATGCATTAGCTCGTTTGGACCTGCGTATTAATGGCAAACTTCTAAAATGTACTAACGGAACTGTACTATATTAAGAAGTTTAAATGGCCACTCACCACCAAAACCTTAGCTGTCTTTGGAAACATTCACCAGTTCTCTAATTCTAATCACTACATAGAGATTGTTGTACAGTGAACAATGTACATTGTTGGTTAAATGCAAAAGTGTTTTCGAACACTATATTGAAAGCCATGTAATGCATTTGTTATGACTCAGCCAAGAGGTCATCAACATTTCTGAAACTGAGAGCTACTTCTCGTTTTCTGATTCACATACTTCTGAAATAAAATTGCTCTTAATGACCTCAATATAAATTACATTCATCAATGTGAAGACACTGGCACACATTTCCAAATAATCACTTTGGAAATCAAAATGGAAATACATTGATTTATATTTCATAATTTTATAATACAAATACTGCACAATATATTACTGTATTCAACACAACTGAACTGTACTTGGGGGAGGGGGATATTCCTGTACCACACTTAGTGAATCACTGATTTAAATGAAAAATTACTGATTTAGATTTTAAAAATAAAAAACTTGAAGTACACACTTAATAAGGCTGTAGTGATTGAATATTTACTTCAATGATGGAATGCGGTTGTTATGACTCACGCTTTAACAGGAATTCAAATAAAATGGCCTAAAACGAAAAACTACAAGCCCAATTTGAGACGCCAGCATCTTAAAATGGCAGTCAAACAATAACAATGACTTGTTTTCTTCCGCTGTTAGGCTTAGGCTAGCTCCATCGGTGTAGTCCTGTCTGCTGAGTACGTCTGGGGGAGGAAGAAGCGGTGACGACGAGTAGCGGTATTATAATAAAAACACAACCTACTCTCTTCCAGATTAGCGGATTAGCTAACCCGGCGGCAGCGGGCCATTTATCGGATAAACAGAGTCACATCACAGCCGGGGCCGCTTTACTTGGTTCTCCGCGGAAGATGGAGCGTAGATCCCGAGCAGCAAAAAACTTGGAAGCCAGATTTCCTTTTCACTTAACGGAGCTGACAAACGGCCTTTGCGCCTAATTATTCTCTTGAATATAAATAAATATAAACTCCGCTGCAGCGGGAGAGCCTAAAAAGGAGAAAAGGGAAAAAAACAAGCTCGACTAGCTGGCGGGTATCAGTGGGACAACATCCCAGCGAAGCTTCTTGGCGTCGCCCATGGAGAGAAATCTCAAAACGGGCGTCTTGTTTTTTGACCTTGATGATTAAAGCAGGCTTGCTCCTACCTTTCTTTGAAAGTCCGACGGGCCGGGGAGTTTGGCCACAATCCCATGTCCAACACGATGCTCCTTCGTACACTTCTCTTTAGTTATTCTGGGCGCTGTCCTTCTCCTCGATTTCTCAGTTTTTGTGTCCACAAAGTGGAGCACTCGCCAAAAGTCGACTTCCTGTGGCTCACTTTCAAAACAAAAGCTGACCATGACAATCACGATTTGAGGGAGCAAGTGACCCCCCCCCCCCCTTTCCGCTCGTGATTTTTTTTATATATATATATTTATGACAGAAAGGAATAACGGGAGTAGCCTCAAATATTCATCAAAAACCAGAGACCGGTTTCTTATTCTTGGAGTTGTAATATTATATTACAAGTCAGATGTCACTTCAAAGAATAAAGTCCAAATTTTTCAAATTCTACAAGTCACGAGGGAGATTTTTTTTGACAATACGACATTAGTTTTGATAATATGGGTACAGAAATAAAGTTATGATCTTTTTTTTTTATTTTAGGCGGAAAATGTGATTAAAAATATCTCAAAATATTAAGTGCTCGTGTAAAGAACTTCAAATTTAAATACAGCTGAACTTTACCTGGGCTGTGATTGATTCGGATACCACTAATGGACCCCCACCTTTAAAATCCCTTTGATAGATGATACAAATTAATGGAAAATGCATGATTTGAGTGACACATATATTATCATTGTTGATCATATCATATGATGATCATTGTCTCACTGAACGTGTACAATAATTTCCCATTTTCATTTAATAACTATATAATAATATTACATCAAATCTATAATGCTTTTACAACTTCATATACATCGTGTCTGTATAGCTTTATGTCTGTATTATACTGACCCCAAGTGGCCAAAACGCATACACCAGGAGTAGGACGTATCCATTGTATTAAAACAAAAAAGTATTTAAAATATTGTATTTTACGTTATTCACGACTGTATGTTTTATCTAAAGTACAATAAAACAGTTTCTTATACATAAATATAAACATCCATCCCCATCCATCCATCCATCCTCTTCCGCTTATCCGGGGTCAGGACCAACACATTTCCCAAGGCAACTACAACAAAGTTAACCATTGTAAAAACAACTCTTTCTTAGTGCACAGTAGGACGGCTGTGCAAGGCATTTGTGAATAAAAAAAAGTCAATAAATAACTTTTATTTTGAAATACAGACCCTCCTCCCGGAAAATGAGTATCCACTAGTTGCTGTGGCAACAAGGATGTGACTCTGTCACCGGGCTATGCTCCTCGTCATTTGAAGATTCCACGCGGAATCCAAACGGAAATAAAAAGCAGACGCAGGGTTTCCATGGGCAATGAAGAATCAAACCTGACTCACAACTGCGGCAGTTCGTTAAAGCGAGTAGATTATGTTCGGCCAACCTGCAGATCCAGTCCAGGTCCAAGTTGTCCTAAACCAGGGTTTTTGAGGGACATGTGGCTGCTATCTTGCATACTTCCTGTTAAACAGAACGAACACAAAGCACATTAGGCGTGTTTATAGCGTGTTTTTTGTATTTACACATATGTATGCAATTTAGCATAGCCACGGTATCATACATCATAAATCCACCATCATAGATCCATATTTCAACGAGGGTAAATAATGCATCTAAAGCCTCCTTCCTCCTAGTGCATTGTAAGTGTTCATCTACTAAAGTGCACTCAAACCTCACTTGTAAAAAAAATAAAAATATGCGTTTGCATTCAGTGCGCAAACTAAATGAGCCATGTAGAAAAACACCGCAGAGTAGTAATCATCTCTTGACCTCATCTTACACAAGCATACATGTGACAAACACATGCTCGGGACTAGGCATGTTCCTGCATAGCATTTTTTTTCTCTCCCGATGAGCTCTGCATGACTTTTAGATTTGACTTGCTTCAAAATGCAGGATGTGTATGACACACACTGACTGTGATCGCGTTTATTTGAACTATTACATTGCTTTGCTCATGAAACTAAAAGCGGTATCAAACTGGTTGAAGAAGAACAATTCCTACAAAATGTTATCCATGACAAAACTGCACTTGATTTTATGAGTAAAAGCTCATTAACTTCCATTGGAAACATGAACACACTTATCTTGCCCCTTCCTTCAGTGGTTGCTCAAAAAGTAAAATACTTGTGCTCGACAGATAAATGAAATGAGTTTTAGTATGAAGTCCTCCATTTAATAAAATATATATGCAAGCAACATACACAAGTGTTTGTTAGCGCCCAACCAATGCTGAAAATCAAAAGCATTGCCTCTCCATTGTACCGAGCATGCGCAGAACACTTTTCTGAGATACAACTGCACAAACCTAAAACATGAGTCCATGTCTACTTTTTATTGGTTGTACCATCATACATCTGTTCTCAACTGCCAGCCACTTGAAACACCACACTGCCCAGAGGGTATTGCAATTGGTACAAAAAAAGAAATTATGAACCCAAAGTGGAATGGCTACACAAAGGAGCAAAACAACCCAAACATTTTCTTTGCACATAAATGTTTTTGTACATTATGCATCATCTAGGGATGTTACAGTAGCGAGAAGAGATATAAAGTAAGCAGTCTAGAAGCTTTGATAAACTAGAATAGGTGTTAAAATAGGGTTTTACTAAACACAGCAAAGAAACAAAATAAAAATACAATAAAAAATATTCCAAATCAAATATTTTTTTCTGTAATTAACAAGAACATTTTCTGGTCTGCGAAAAGCAATAACATTTTTTATGTCCGGAGGCTAATGGCGATTTAAGAAGTGAAACTGAAAAGCCAATTGAAAAGATGGCTTTTGGGGCACACTCTTCCCAACTGAGAAATGCTCTTCAGCAAGGACATAACACAAGAATTGAAAAAGTGCAGAACCATCCACAGCCAGGGTGATTATGATTTTGACATGATGTGAATGACCCCTATCAACAACAGAGTATGTTACAAGTTTGAAAAAAAATATAGAGGTAAAAATTGGGCTGGGGTGTGTCAAAAGATGACTCCGCATCTTGATACTTTGGATAATTACATGCACATCTGGATTCAGGGGGAAAGAGTAATCTTTTATAGTGTTGCCAGAGTAGATTGATTAAACTGTGATGAACTCATTTTCTACAAATGTTCTAAACACCAAGGACAACAATGAGTAGGCTAGAGATACTGTGACCAATTACAGCCAGCCCCGGAACAGAAATTTCAAAAGGATTTTTTTTTTTTTTTGGTAAATAATCTGTATTAAAAGTCTTTATCACTCATCCATGTCAATGCAAGATTTAAAAGCAAGCCTTAAATTCCAACAGCGATGTTTTGTCTATGTAGGATACGTTAAGTGTTTGGAACCCTAAATGCCAAGAATTAGATGTTGCTGTGAACAGGGAGGGGGGTCTGTGTTTTACAGAATTGACCCTTGCGTCCATCACCGGTCCATCATGCTGAGGATCATCTCGGGGGTGAGGTCTCCGTTAGGCGGGGCTTCAGACAGCTGCATCTCCGGCTCCTCCTGGGACAGCTCCTCCAGCTGAATAGTGGAGTCACCTTCTCCGACTACCACTTCCTGTGTGGCCCCCTCCTCTTCAATCTCGTCTTGCTCGGCGCCCACCTCCTTTTTCACAATAATGTCATCCACCTCTCCAGTGGCCTCATCCTCCACACGGATGATGGCGGTCACTGTTGAGAGAGCCATGGATCAAATTAAATTATACTTTTACTTCGTAATACCTTTTGCTTCCTCCCTTTGAACCAATTCACCTCATCATTTTGACCACACTTCACATATTTAAAATACAACGGAAAAGAAGAAGGCTAAAATTTGCTTGAATTGTGGTGTCATTGGAGGTTTTGCCACCCATAAGCACGTGACATGGGAAGAAAGTCTATCAAATCAAGTGCATTGTGACACCCACCATCTGGCTTGTTCTTTGGGGGGCGTCCACGCTTCCTCTTGACTGGTGGTTCTTCAGGGGCTGCAACAGGAACCACTGGTGGAGCCTGTTCCAACTCCATATCATCCAACAAATCATCATCATCTTCCATCTCATCCAGATCAGGTTCTGCAGATATAATGGAAACAATTACACTCTCACCCATGTGATCATGCGCACTGCTTAGAAACAAGAAATGCCACTGTGCCATACCGGTGTCCTCATCATCATTCCTGTCTTGCATCTTCCTCTTCCTGCCCCGGCGACTCTTTTTGGGTGGGGTTCCGTTTTGGTCTCCAGCAACTTCCCCCATGCAGTTCTCACTGTGACGCAGCATGGTGTTCTGTGCAATACCAATAACGACACGAGTGACACACTGTACAAAGTGATGTAAAACGGTCGCAAATCTGAACGCGATTTGGGCCTACCCTGCGGGTGAACGTCTTGCTACACTTGCTGCAGACGAAGGCGGTGGGCACAAAGTTGGGGTCATGGTAGCGTTTGAAGTGCATGTCCAGCAGCTGCTTCTGTCTGAACGTTTTCTCACACTGACTACAGGCAAAAGGCTTCTCCCCAGTATGTGTACGCTTGTGCATGATCATGTGCCGTTCCTATAGGGTAGGGAAGGGGGGGTGTTAAGGAGGTACTCCGAATTTCAGTCAAATGTTCAGCATTTTCCGAGAGCCTTGCCTGCTTGCAGCAATAGTCACACTGGTCGCACTTGAAACGTTTCTCATTCTTGTGAGTCTTCTGGTGCTGGATGAGAGCATAGCGCTCGTGGAAAACAGCATCACAATAACGACATTTCTTTCCCCTCTCGATAAATGAATGCTGCTTTCGCAAGTGAACACCTGAGATAAAAAGCGAAAAATTTTGATTAGTTTGAGAAACCACACACGAACACATCACACCGACTGCACGATCTACCGAGGTCACTCTTGCGTGCGATGACGGTGTCACAATGTGGACAATGGAACTTTGCCACATTCTCGGTGTGTTTCTGCAGAATGTGCATCTTCATGGTGCCGCTCTGGGTGAAACGAGCATGGCAGATGTAGCACTCGTACGGCTTCTCGCCTGTGGCGGGAATAAGGAGAAAGTGGCGTGTAAGTAGACGGACAGTCTTTGAAGTGGCGATTAACCAGAGTTTCAAATTGCTGGGAGTGTCCCACCCGAGTGTGTCCTCATGTGTCTTTTCAGCTTGTACGTGTCCCTGCTAGCGTAGCTGCATAGACTGCACTGGAAGGGCCGCTCCCCGGTGTGAGAGCGGATGTGCCTCTTCAACTTGCTCACCTGGGAAGGGAGCAACATTATGTCAGGAGTTCATGCACAACATAGCTTTGGTAGAGAAAGTGCTTTTATGTTAGCACCATCAAAGGGAACAAACACCAAGCGAGATGACATCATGGGGTATCTGATGCTGTTGCTCACCTCAACACTGCAGTAATCACACATGGAGCACTTGAAGGGCTTCTCGTGTGTGTGCTTGTAGCGACGATGACGCACCAACTCGCCACTGGTCACAAATGCCATATCACAGTCGGTGCATTTGTGTGGTCGAGTGCCTAAAAAGTTGGAGGAAAAATATAATGAGGACCACTTTTCCAGCTCAACCTACTTGCCGCAAATCAGAAAGACGCCACAGGCAACAACTCATTCATTGACTGTCATATTTTCTCCACCTGTGTGAGTGTTGAGGTGGTTTCTCAGCAGTGTAACTGTCCTGAAGGCCCTCCCGCACAAGTGACATTTGTGCGGCCTTTCATCTGTGTGGCTCTTCATATGTCGGTCCAGGTTGGAGCGTCGTGGACAAGTGTAGCTACACAGCTCACACTGGAAAGTCTTCTTTACACCTGTCCAAGAAAGTACGAGTATTAAGTGTGTGCCCAATTCCCCTGCAAACATAAAAGCAACACGGTGTACCTTTCTTCTTGATCTTAGTGGGCTTAGGGGGCTTCATGTTTCCCACAACCTTCTCTGCATTGACCTCTGACAGCAGCCCCTCTTGTTGCTCTTCCTCAAAGTCATACACGGACACATCCATGTCTCTGTCGCCCTCCGCGTAGCGCAGGCGGCTTTTTTTCCCCTTCTTCACTTTGCGGACAGTTGTGATAGGCTGGTAGTCGGGGTCCTTCTGCCATGCTGGTTGAGACTCAAGAGGTTCCTGATCAGCTACGTCAGCGTCCTCCTGTTCCTCGTCTGCCCTCGTCCCTTGAAGCTCGTCGTGGACTGCCTGAAGCTCCTCTTGCTCGACAGTCTCCACTTCACCATTGGCCCCCACCTTGACCACCTGAATGAAGATCCATATTCATCTTTTGTGGTCAAGCACAGACTTTGAGGTGGGAAGTAGCTAAACACAAACACGTACTGTACATGACTTATTTTTCTCAATACTTTAGATATGCTCGCAAATTAGACCAACTGATAAAAACTCACACTAGTAGTACATGTTTTAATGTTACACCTGCAGTCTCACTGTTTCATATGTGGTTAAAACTTATACAGCAACACTGCCTCTTTGTGGACAGCAGAGGGATGGCCCTTGGTCAGCATCAGCATGTTGTAGACAAACTTTTTGATACAATAAAATATTTTACAAACATCAAATCTTGAGTTCATGTCAACATAATATCTATTAAGACAACTACACTAACAAATGTGGTCATGAGGTACACCTCCCAAATCAAGTCCTGTGCTGCTGGTGCAAAAGTTAGTGTAAAAGCCCTGGAACGTTTTAATAAAAATGCCATAATTTTTCTTTCATGACTCCAGGTTCTGCTTACCTGGAAGCCTTCAGGCAAGGGCAGGGTATGACAGATAACTGGCTCTGCATCCTTATTGGCTGATCCGTCAACATAGGTTGCCTGGAGGCCATCCACTGTTGTTGAAGTGACTGGTACCTGCACTAGTTGAAGTTGTCCAAGTCCCAAAGCAGCACCAGCCTGTTCCTCCATATTTACAACCTACAGACAGCATTCAGCAATTATAACCCAAGAGAAATAACATTTATCAGAGAGGTTTCCAGCGACTCGTCATTCAACCAACCTGAAGGGTGATAATCTGACCCTCATCTCCACCAGTTACAGTTACTGTGCCCCCTCCCTCCAACACCTCTGTCTTCATTTGCAGCAGGGTGGGATCCAGGGCATCCATCACCATCATCTCCATGTTACCAGGAACTTCCACTGCTTGTGGGGCTCCCGATGACCCTTGGATCACAGCATCACCTGCTTCTGGCAGGACCCCCTCTTCGGGAGCCAGGGCAGTTTCCATGGAAACGACATCGCCCTCCATGGTAACGGGCCAGTCAACACCCTGTTTGTGGTGGTCAACAGTAGAATTGTTAGTATGGTGAGACATTCAGTCTGAATATGTTCACTCACAAGAGGGAAATATTCAAAGCAGGGTACACACACACAGTGGAGACTAATTTTAGTCTGATCACATCCCTTTAAAGGACCCAATTACTGTATTTCAGTAGGGTATGCATTAAGATTTATTTTTTCCTGTTGTTGGAACACCTCGAATCTGAACCACCAACCAAAACTATTGGGCAGATATGCTGCTAACCATTCCCACAACGTGTCGTCTAAATGTTTTTAAAAGGGTTGGAAGGGGAACTCATATAATTCACTGAAAACGAGCTGGTGCGTTTTTCATTTACCACGTTAGACTTTTGAGCTATCGGGTTTTTCAGGTCCTCGTAACCGGAAACCAGAGAACAGAAGGTGAGGGGTGAAGATAACGTTTAAACGAGGTACAGCACAGTACAGTCCACGCTAACTTTTGAGAGTTTAAAAAAAAAAAAAACCTTCCTGGACACGCACCTGATGAGGCCATGAGTTACACGCATCTGCAACTTAGTTGGGTAACATAT
Source organism: Syngnathus floridae (assembly GCF_059516105.1). Taxonomy (NCBI): domain Eukaryota; kingdom Metazoa; phylum Chordata; class Actinopteri; order Syngnathiformes; family Syngnathidae; genus Syngnathus; species Syngnathus floridae. The sequence goes on from NC_142415.1 coordinate 13,173,417, forward strand.
GGGACCCGTTTGAAGCGAGTCAGCCAAACGTGCACAATAAACTCAACGCAAAACGGCACCAAAGCTGCGAATTCAACCTTTGAACACCAAAAATAGTGACACTTAGCATCCTCGTGATTTCTATGATAGCGTGCTGCGATTTTGACAAGTCGATCAATTCCAAAGTGCCTCTTTGGATTTTGAAGACAAATGGTCGAAAATCAAATCGACCATTTTGTTGTATGCGCGAGCGATTTCTCAGTAAATGGCCATGCGGCACAAACTAAAACGAGAACTTATATTTGTTTGTTGGCTGGGAGGCGCGAGGACGATTGAAAACAGGAAACAAAGGGCACGATAAGATGGACGTCAGGCCTAAAGTAAGTTTAAAGAGAAGCACACATTCAGACGACCATCGCTTAGTGATTACCACGAAATAGTACGCAAAAAGCACGAAAACAGTCGCCCAGCACGGGGAGTTGGAGTTTAGAGACAGATTTAGTGAATATTGGATAACGATAGAGGGAGACAAACACCCCCCGCCAGTCGGTAACGTTAAGCCCCACCGTGACACCTAGAGGCCGACGCCAGCTCCTACAAAAACGTTTCCGTGTTTTCGGGCAAAGGATAGCTTCGACTTACCGCAGAGTGCTTCTTTTGTGGTTATATTAAGTTCAGTTCCTGTAGAGTGCGGCAGATTGCTTCAATCCTCCGTGGACGTGCGAAAAAGCTGTGCACAGGCCTGATAATTTTCTCCCGCTTTAGAATAGAGGGCCTCACACAAAATGGCGGTCGCGGAGAGCGAAGGCGCATGCGCACACGTAAGACCCGGCGGTAAAGAGGCGTGGCCTAAATGGGACCAAGGCGCCAGATTTGAATTCAAGCGTGGGCGTGGCGACAGAGACCAGTTGCTTAACATGACGACAGCGCGTCATTATTTGGAACTCTTCAGGCGAAATGTATACAATATTTTAACAGAACTGTGCAGATAAAGTTATGCTTAAAAAAAAAAAACCAAGCATTAGATGAATTAGGAAGTTCACAGAATCAGCCGCTAGGGGGCGACTGGTCTGCTCACCAAATACTACTGCAATCGTGAAATCGAGTCGACCTATTTACACCTAAGATTTTTTAACAAGCTGGTATGTTTATGTTGGCAGCTTATTCTATTTGCATGCAGCATTATAGCTAAATGTTATTTCACCATATTTCAGTGAACTCTGGACTACACTAACTGACCTAAGCCTGCAGATCTCAGAGTTTATATTCCATCAGCATTTCTTTGACGTATTCAGTAGTCAAACTATTCACTGGCTTATAGACAACTAGCAGAAAATGTAAATCTATTCTACAGCTGATTGGGAGTCAGCATAAAGCCTTTAGGATTGGAATAATATGTTCTGATCTTTTCATCTGTTCTCATGATGTCTGTGTGTTTAAAAGCAGACTGAAACTTTAAATTGTTGTGACTGATCCAAAATCCACTGGGAGGAAACCCTGAGGAAGATGCCTGGAAATCCCCATGGAAGATCTGGGCGAAGTGACTGTGGAGAGTTGAGTCTGTGCGTCCCTATTTAAGATGATGCAATAAAGGGAATGGATGCTGATTTTAAATCAGATGTACAACATTTCAGAGCATTGCCTGTATATTGAACCATCTATTTTCCACACTGCTTATCCTCACTTCCTCATATACCAAGGATTTTGTGGTGAGCATTTTTCCTCATGAGATACTCACTTAATATAGCAAAAAAAGCGTGCCAGGAGGAAAAATTGTGTTAAACACAGATTGTCCAAAGTTTGGCTTAAAGAAAAATATGATGACGTGCAAGGTGTCTACTTACTTACAGAGACACTCAACTTGACCCAAAAACAGCCAACCCTGTGCTCTCATTTGCTGACCCCCATGTGACTCAGTCCCTACCTTTTAAAGCCGCTGACGTTTAAATTCACTAATAATGCGACAGTTTGAACATGAGGATGGCGACTCCAAGTGGACAAAAATAGCACCGGCACCTAATTTGCATTTTTCTTTTTTACTGATATCATGCATAAAGTTTAAAAATAGGTAAATGCAATATCTTTTTTTAGATTCAAGTCATCATTGAGACATTTTTTTTCTTTGAGACCGCTAACTTGAGATATGATAGCAGTAACATCAATTTAAGTAATGCAATGGCTATTTGAATACAAATGGTGGAACAACACACGCAGACAGATAGTTCACAGGCATATAATCTCTATGCTATATAAAAAATGTCAACTATGACAGCAATTTACTGAGGAGTAGAAGTCTGTTTTTCATTTGGGTCTGCTTGACTGTATTGTACTGCACTGCATCCTGGTGGCCAATGTCTGCACACCAAGAGGAGCAGCACACTGAATTGGATTGCAGATGAAACAATCACAAACTGCTTCATATTCTACATAAACATGTTTGTATTTTGTGTTTTTATAAAGTACTATGTACCCTGAGAAAACTCTTGCAAGTCTGGGGAGGACAATCAAACTCCACACACAAAGAAGGATTGAAGCTGGAATTGAACCTCAAAACTGTGAGTGGGATAGCTAACCGCCTTGTCATGTCAAATAAATTATTAATTTCTTACATAACCATTAGCACATTTTGCCCATTTCAGTTTTCACTACTAAAATCCACCAATGTCCACCATGTAGATTTTTGTTAAACAGCTATTGTCACTTTATGCCTTCACATTATTTTATTATCTTCTTTTCTCATCGTTTCACTCTCCGATGGGAGGGGGCAGAGGAAGGCGAGGCTCTGTTGTCATATCTGTCAGTCTCGCCGGGGCTGGCCCCTCCTACATCAGCAGAGGCATTACATACTGCTGGTGCTTGTGCTCTTAGCAACGGTGCCTCAGCAACAGAGCCCAGGCAACAGAGCTCCACGGCAACAGAGTGCCGTGTCTCCCCAATGGAGCTGCCATTGGGCGGACCAGCGCTCAGGCACTACACCCAGAGCCGACCGAGACCTCACCGCCAAAAACTCAACTATCGTCCCAGCAGACCACAGGTAATGTGAGAAATTGATTGAAAAGGCAAAAAAAGGGGAGGTGATGTGTGTGTGTGTGTTGGGGGGGGTAAGGGAGAAAGGAGATGTAATAGGGTGCAGAGGGGAGAGGCAGGGGGAAGGGAAGGGACCGATGGAGGGGGAGCGCTGCAAAGAAGCCTGCTCCCTTGCTTGAATAAGCCAGTGCCATTGTGCCGGTAACTAGCTGCGTGAAGACACCACAAATGGCATTTGCTGTGATTTCCAAGAGCGTGATTGCCTGAATAGCATTGCAGATGGCAGCTTGGCTTGAATGTCCTTTTTTTTCTTCCCCCCCACTCACAATGAAACAAGCCTGCAGCCTTCTATTTTTTTTCCTCTCAGGATTGTGCATTAAAAATATGCATCATCTGATTTCTCTTTAAGGCTCATCGTGTTGTCACATAGCTCTCTGGATGTAGACATCCAGTCACTCCCTTGGAGCCAGTGGTCAGGGAGACAAAATCCAAGCAATTCCCTTGACACGATATCGTATAGCAGTGACTTCTGCTGAATTTGTGCTCTGCTGCAAGCCTCCCAGCTTTTATTGCGACTCGTGGGCACAGATGCTCATGTGATCAGTATGCATACAGCTACATTATTGATACTGTATTATCTTCATTGGCATAATGAAAGATCTTACATGGAAAGTCTTATGACGCCCCCCCATTGTACGTTACTGAGCAACTGTCTCCCAGGTGGCTGGTTTGTAGCAAAAAAACCGAAGCCAAAATATTCCTATATGGAGACACTAGTGAAGGACTGTGTGGGTTTTGTTGAGGTCAATGTTACATAACACCACGTTACATTTGTAATGCTTTAACTTTGATGTAAAATGCATATTTGTGTCTCCTACAAATGTAATCAGGAGACAATAATTGAGAGTGAAAATGAAGTCCTTGAGTTCATCGGGCGTGTAGATGAAGGTGTGGAGGAGTTCTTTACAAAGAGAGTTCTTCCTGCTGATACAGAGTGAGTATCACCAGTTGCCTTTTACTGTACTGTTTAGCACTCTGGTTTGTCTTGACACTGTGTGCATAGGGTCAGTATCACTACTCTAAAGGTGTCCTCATCAGAATCATTTCATTTAAGAGAAAGTTGCGATGCAGCCGTTTCGCAAAAATAATTGTAAGAAATATAAAAAACAATAAATAATTGCTGTCCTAGTATTTACCGTTTTGCTGCTGTGAAAATACAATATAGCAAGCAGTGGCCAAATATATGTTAGACTATATAGTATGTTCATAATTTGATACAATTAACCTTTCACATTCAGGCAAAAGCAAAATGAGGAACCAGAGTCCATCACAGTGGATGAAGTGGTTCCTGCAACCTCTGTCCCCTGTCCACCCCCGACAAAAACTCTCAGGAGGAAGCTCGGGGATTTCTTTACCCTCCGAAAGCGGCGTGGCCTGAAATCGGAGCCGAGCCACGAGGGTCGACCCAAGAAGGCCTCCATCGCTGATCTCATTCGCCCTCTTAGGGAGGCGGCCAAGTCTGATAAAGAAAAAGATAAGGACAGAGTAAAGGAACATGACAAGGAGAATGAAAAGGAGAAAGGGACAGAGCAGCCCGGTGGTGTTACTGGAGAGTCAACGGTGCAGGAAACACCTGCCTCTGATGTTCCTCCACTGAGGGGTGAAGTGGCACCACCTCGTCGTGCTCTCAGGGAAGGGAAGTCCCAGTCTCTTATTTTACTGTCTGGATCAGCAGCAGGCGCTGCCAATGGCAGAAAGGTGCGTGTCACACAGCCAGAGTGTCAAGCCTTTAGCTCTGCAAGTTCATTGTTAACATATTTATACATGATGATTTTCAGAAACAATTTGAAGGCCAACATAGCTTCGAACAGAAACTTCATCTTATGCTTCAGCGGATCGGGGTTTCCAAAGCACAGCCAGAAGAGACGCAGGTGTGGAGCTGACTGACTTTGTGAATCTTGAAATTATCCAATTAATAACAATCTGTAATGTCTCCTATATTCTCATAGAATCCAGAGAGAGAGATGAAAAAGGCAGAATCTGAAGGTATGTCCAAAAACAAAATTATTAGTACATACTGGACTCGCAAGAATTAACAGTGCAGTATCTGTACAATATTTATTGTCATCTTAAATATCATCTGTATTCCCCTCTTTTTATCTCTTAGGCACCATTATTGACAGTAAAGTTGAGCCAACCCCGACTTTCACAAAACACAGAACTATGTCAGCATCCTCAGGTAAAACACACAAAACACAATTTGGACATATAGTAATGCGCCAATGTCTTGTTCTACTATTATTTTTGCTGTTTTAATGACATTTCCCGTAACCGTCATTTAGATATAATAAAACAGTAAAATCTAAAAGTACTGTTAGCAGAAGTGTGCCAAAACACAAAATAGATTTTTGCACAAACTTTGCGTCTTGATTGAGGCAAAATGGAGTGCACTAATTGATCATTTAATTATTTTTCCTATAGTCTATCAAGCAAGTTCAGCCAAATGCCCATCCTAAATGCTAATGACATTGAAAAGCTTTTTTTTTTCACTCCATCGTACTTGCATGCCTGGTCATGGTTGTGTTTGCTTATTGACTTGCTTCCGTTGTCAAAATGTTGCATGAGGAACAATTTGTAGCAGCTGCTCAGTTGGGGTTCCAAGTGGGCTGTTCTGACACAGCAGGGTCGAGTAAACCACGTAACATCAATGCACCCGCCCTCTCCACCATCTGTTCATCAACTCTGAGAACCTGGAAGTAATCTGATAACTAAAAAAAAAAAACAGATGGATAGATACACATGTTTAGCCTTGGTGGAGGTTTTCACTCTGAGTGACATTGTACATACACATTGTTATGAAACAACTCTAATGGTGGTCTAATACTTTTGCAAATATGAGTCTTCATCATTTTTTTTTTTTTTTTTAATCACCAGATACAAGGCGTCAAATACGTCCAAGTGTGTCAGCACATGAGTCAGCTGGAAAACCGGCTTTGCCCCCAAAGCCTGTGCTCAAGCCTGGTCCGGGCCCCGCAACATCTGGCCGCAACACGCCTGAGAATGACTTGGTTCAAATAGAGGAGGGGGAAGCAAGCACACCCACTAAAGAAAAAAGTCCAAGCGCGGCTCCATCTGGCCCCGCTACTCCTGCTGTAATGTCAAATGCCAGCCTTGACTTGGCTGACGTTACAATTTCCTCTTCTAGTACTGCAACTCCCGAGTCAGATGTGCTTGCTGTTAACGCCACTGCAACAATCGCAAATGGTACAGATCTAGATGGCAAACCTTCTGACCCTGAAGTTCAGCCGATTAGCACAGAACCATGCACCTCTGGCTCCCCGACAGCACCGAGCCAAACCCCCGCCCCTTCCGCTGAATCTCTTACTCCCGGATCTTCTGCCACTTCAGACTCCACAACAGTAACTTCCATTACCACCTTGGAAACTGTTCCTAGTCTTCTCAGCAAAAGCGAAACAAACACATCAGTTAAACCGACAAGTCCATTGTCAAATGGCATGGTTTCAGATAGTCAAGTGGCAATTTCTGTCATTTCCACTGAAGAAGTGTCCACTCCATTTTCTGCAGAGACCAAATCAGACTCTGCTACCAGTCCGCTTACTGTAGCTCGTGATGATTTCGCTGCAGGCGCGTCAACAGGCGCTGAAAGCACATCTGTGGCCCCGAGCTCAACTCCTCCTAAATCTGAGACCTCCATTACTAGCTCCTCCACCCCTCCTCCTGCTAGCATCTCCATTACCACTACATCTACTGCCTGCATAGACATTGTTCCGTCAACCTCATCCAGTGAAACCAACCTCGCCAACTCCATCATCTCCGCCACCACCACTAATAACGCTGCTTTAACGACTGCAGATGCAATTAGCTCTCCGCTCACGACCGACCCACTTTCCTTAAAGAAAACCAGCTCTACCCTCACATCCGTTCCCACCTGCCTCCCCGCTTCTGAAGACTCCAGTGTCACAAGGCACAGTTTGACCAGTCCAGCACTTGCCCTTGATAGTCCAAGCCAAGATTTACCAGCAAATTTCGACAAAAGATCCAGTCCTACTGCAAAAGGCGCAGGTAAGCAAATAAAGGATGAAAGGAAAAACAAAGGGCCCCTTTGAAATTCTTTGACTTTAAAGTCAATTGACTTCAGAGATTTGTTTACAAATGTTGAAGAAAATTGCTGAAGGCATGCAAAGAATGTGAAGTATACTATTATATTTTATATTCATTCACTACTTGGATTTTCCAGATTTTTGTTTAGACACCCCTGTTGTAAACTAACTCGTGCGCTATTTTTCATTGCTTTTCTGTGTCTAATCAGCACAAATTCTCTCCTATTTTTAGATGTGGAGCTAGAGGTAGTCCAAAAGAGCAAACCAGCTGAAGAAAGTGAAAGCAAGAAAATCATGGCCGATGGCAAAGGGAGTGAGCATTGTGAGGAGGAGAAAACAGCTCAAGACAACAGTGAAGCAACAATGAAAGAAGCAAATGTAAAAAATGAAGATGTCCCACAAGCAACAGTGGAGGGAGAGGCTAAACCTGCACGAGAGAATGAGCGTCCAAACCAAGAGGAAACAAAGAAATAAGAAAGAAAGATATAATTATATATACATATATATGTGCTGTTTATGGTACAGTATTGCTAAATTTGGGACCAACTACTGTGACGCAGGCAGGTTAGGCCACAGTAAAGGAAAATGATTAAATGATCCATGGCACTTCCTATACAGGGACCACAGCAGCACACCACACACCCAGTTGGGCCACTGGACCAAAGAACTGAGAACCATGGTGTGTACGTTATCAACAATTCCAGCAGTGTCTTTTGTCCTTTTTTTTTTTTTTTTTTTAACTTGTGTTTGAATTTTGCATTGCACGTATATGATTATGTATCATAAGACAAGTACTGTGTTTTAAAGACACCATGTTTACAATAGATGGATAAGAAAAAATAGATATGACTATTAAATGGAATATTGAATTGAGCAATTTGTTTTCTTCAATTGGTCTTTTATGGTTAGAATACTACATATACATAAATAGGCAAATTCCACCCAGCGAGACAGACCACGAGTGCTTCAAATCCCTGAAAATATGTTGATCATGATGATTGAAGATTCAAATGAAAGCTTCTTTCAAACATCAAGAAAAAACTTGAGTCAGATATTCCTAAACCTATTGAACTTGCTCAAAATTATTTTCTTACTTATTTCACACAACAGCCACAGTTAAACATATAATGCAATAAAACTGACATTTCATTTAGAATGCAAATCTTACTTCACATTTTAACATTGATCTTACATTGACAGCTCATTACGAACTGTTCCCTATGCTCATGTAAGTCACAGGTCATCGACTCAACATAAGAGCCCGGGCGAGACAACGAACAATTCATATGTCTCTATAGGCCTCCCAAAAATCCTGATGCCATGCTCTTGACCACATAGAGAGTGCCTCAGAATTGAACATTCTCAGCTACAGCGGACAGGACTTCCCCTTGAGCTTATGTCATGGATGCCAGAGAGAATAAAGCATCCTGTGTTCAATGAAGACATTCTGTATTGTACATTAAAGCTGGTCTGTGATCTGCGGTTACAAGCCTGGGTGATAAAAACAAGTAGATTAATGATCATATGATGAACAGACACACACTATTAGAAACTTTGCAAAGAAACAGTAAAGCTGATCAAAGTCAGCTTCTAAGGGACACACTGAAATTCCCTTTAATTTTAAAAAAGTAATGTGATTTAATAGGCTAATCTGTGGATATTGTTACAAAAATTAAGCCAATATTAGTTGCACAAAGCACATCAAGATGTCCCTGGCTCCAGATCTGTAGTTTCACAAGGTGCAGCACAATGAATCATCTGATCTGGTACATTGTAATTACAGCACTGACATAACTAATTAAGTCTCACAGCGGCGTGTTGTTCTATAAACTTCATCCATCAATCCATCCATCCATTATCAAATGCCATTAAAAACTTTGACAGCAGGATACAGATTGAACAGATTGAGTAAATATAGTATACCATCACTTGCTTCTGCAGCTGTGGTACAATGTGTAAGTGGTAAGCATGCACCTTCACGTCACAGTTCTGGGGCTGTAGGCTTGAAACCGGAAATCGGCCTTCGGGCTCTTTATGAGCTCACATTCCAAATTCCAAAACGTTGCATGCTAGGGTCATGAAGACTGCGCTGTCTATAGTCGTTAATGCGAGTGTGTATGCCAGTTTGTCTTTATGCTGCCTGGGATTAGCTTGCCAATGTACTATGTCTGCTTCCTGTTCTGATGTGATAAGCCTAATGAGGATGGCAGCATAAAAAATGGATGGATGGTTTCTGTTTTTTATTGTTAAGAGCCATTGTGAATCTACGTTGTCAACAACATTATATCAACATTTGGATTCACATGCCCCAAACTCACACTGAATAGCATTTACAGGATCTATCCTTTCATGTGATTGATGTTACACACGAGACTGGCAACCACTCTATAAAAAGAGAATCAAGGTTCCTTTCATTTTCCTCAAATGGATTTTCCAGATGGTTTTCATTGGGAGTGGGAGTAGAAAAGGACGTGGGCTTAAAGGCTATGAACTGTGGGCTTAATATATTTAATAGTTGCTTTTGAGATTCTTAGGTGATTGCAATTTTTTTTTTAATTCATTGATGGTTATTTATAGAGACTATTATTGTTAACAATGAGGAAACGTGTCTTAGCCTCATGTAAATTGTGATTTGATTAATGTACTTACTTACTCCAACCAGCAAGAGTCGCTGGCGGCAGCCGCGCCGGAATGAACAAATCATCGTATTTGACCCGGAAGTCAATTGACGACGGAAACGACAGTGGAGGGGAATAGTTGAGTACTATCCATTGTAGTCTTCTGTATTTCTTTCATCGCTATTTTGTTCATTGCGTCTATTCCAAAAAAGCGTTTGGATTTAGTCGCGTTTGCAGGGAGGTTTAATCTCACGTGCACACGTAAGATATGTCGGTTGCGCCCCCCAATCGTTCGAGCACAGGTTGGCCGCGCGGGAGTTCCTCTCAGTTTGGAAGCAAATACATGACCGGCCCGGCGAAGCCTCTCACCCTGGAGAGGACTATCAATCTGTGAGTTCATCTATTTGTTCACAAATAACTCCAAGTTGGTGCAAAGTGTCTTTCTAACCTAAAGGTCTAGCATAGCCACGTCGCGTTACTACTGGGCATGTGATGGTTACGTTTCTTCGAGCATTGTTTCAGGGCGATCGTTACACTATTATGTTTGTGGGGACAACATTGTGGATTCTAATGATAGAACATGTATTCTAGTTATCCTCTCACCAACTATACCTTTGGGACCAAAGAGCCTTTGTATGAGAAGGACAGCTCAGTGGCGGCCAGATTCCAGCGGATGCGCGAGGAGTTTGACAAGATGGGAATGAGGAGGACCGTGGAGGGCGTACTTATCGTCCACGAGCATAGGCTGCCGCATGTCCTACTTCTGCAACTGGGCACTACTTTCTTCAAGCTGTGAGGAATTTGTGTTCTTGGGTAACCATCAGATGAGTCCATATTTGATGTTTTATTTCTCTCCTGTAGGCCTGGTGGGGAGTTGAGTCCTGGAGAAGATGAGGTAGAAGGGCTGAAACGCTTAATGACCGAGGTAAAGGGTGCACAGAATGTTTAGGTAGACCGTAGGAATGATTACAAATGTCATTTACTGTATAGATTCACACTTTATACTGAGCAAAAGTGTTAATTAGGGATACACCGATATCAATATATATTTTGTTATTTGTAAAAATTGTCAAATATGACACACTAATACGTCACCAGCCTGGCCCATATTGTTGAACTTCTCTCTTCAGTAATTTTCGGGTTTATATAATGATTTATTTGTGTTTTAGATTCTCGGGCGGCAGGATGGCGTGAAGCAGGATTGGGTGATTGATGACTGTATTGGCAACTGGTGGCGCCCCAACTTTGAGCCTCCACAGGTTTGTCCTTAATGGCGACTGGAATCCTAAGATTTTCATTTGTCACAGTGACTGAGTAGCTAGTATATATAAAATGCTACGTTTGCCACATTTCTTTTCACAGCAAGCATTTTCCAGCAAATTAGTTGCATTTTTTAACCTCTATAATTGCGTACCTTGCAGTATCCCTACATTCCAGCTCATATTACCAAACCTAAGGAGCATAAGAAACTTTTCCTGGTTCAGCTGCAGGAAAAAGGTGGGTCTATCAACAAAGCTGTATTCAGGACAACAGAATTTGAGTGGTGTGTGCGCTTTGTTTCGTTTACAGCACTGTTTGCCGTCCCAAAAAATTATAAATTGGTGGCAGCCCCGTTGTTTGAGCTGTATGACAACGCCCCTGGGTATGGACCCATCATTTCTAGCCTACCGCAGCTCCTCAGCAGGTAATGTTCTCTTTTGTTTTGTGTCTGCCGATAATGCAAATAGAGCAGATAATTATGTTAGACATTGCCAAAAGAGGATATTTCATATCCTCGTTTTGGGGCTTTAGTGGGCAGTCAGTTTGTGTGTCATTAAAATATGCATGAGAGATGGAATTGAGATTTTGAAAGTTGTCTGAATCGTTTTTGTAATTAGTCCCAACCATTTTTTTGCAGGTTCAACTTCATCTACAACTAAGTGAAGTTCATTTGGCTGTCTCTGTGAGTGCAGCCCAGTCGAAGTGAAACTTGAAGACCACGTGGACAATGCAAAGAAACTACAACTTTTCATCTTCGGCTCCACTTTCATATGAGCGAAATGTGACCTGTGCTGAAAATATTGACAGTCCGCCAGGGATATTTAGCTACACTTTTGTCAGGAAAAAAAAAAAAAAACTGTTCTTTTTTTTTTATTTTTTTTAACCTCGATGGACTGGTGTTTGTTTTTTTTTGGTTTTGTTTTGTAGAAGATACATTTATATTGCATTATGTTCAGATTTTAAGCCTTCTCTGGAAAGGTTTGATTAAACCAACAATTACTTTGTGTTTACTGTCATTTTAAAGTATGTTGTTTTTTCCTTTTTAATAAAAAAATGAAATTGAATTGTGTGTGCATATGTTTTTATGAAGTGTATAGGACTGATTTTGTATTTGTTTGCCTCTTGGATAGTGAATGTAATTATTACGTCACATATTTTGATGCTCCTTGGGAGTTTTGAAAATATTTAGCTCTACTTTTGTCAGGAAAAAAAACAATTTTCTTCTTTATGTCGATGAACTAGTGTTTTTTTATTTTGTAGAAGATACATTTATATTGCATTATTTTCAGATTTTAAGCCTTCTCTGGATAGGTTTGATTAAACAAACAATTACTTTGTGTTTACTGACATTTTAAAGTATGTTTATTTCTTTTTAGTAAAAAAAATGAATTGTGTGTGCATGTTTTTATGAAGTGTGCAGGACCAATTTTGTATTTGTTTGCCCCTTGGATAGTGAATGTAATTATAACGTTGCATATTTTGATGCTCCTTGCGATTTTCGAAAATGCAGCAAAATACGGTATGTTTGGGGAAATTAGTGGTATGAGGTTATGCTTTGTCAAACGGTCAGTAAGCTAATGTAGCATTCTCATGTTTTATACTTAATCAATAAAATGTGTCCGTAGGGCTCTGTTCGAATACCATGTGCTCTGCTTAAAATGTCTTTTGTTGAATGCGGCTTGGAGATCTTTTTTTTTTTTTACACCATCTTGCAACAATTTATAAAAATGATTAAATGCAAATTCCATAACCCTACAGAAAAGGCATGCTATCATGACGTCGGTGCGTTTGGATTAAACTAGAATGAATCTCTATTTTAAAAGTATTGTGTAAATGTTTTATGACCACAGCGAATGTATATTTGCTGACATTGGATTACATATCGAGCTTGTCGAATATGGGTGCGTTGGACTTAACGTGCTTTTTTAAAATACAGTAAAAAATAAAATATGAAGCCACTGATGTCATATTTCTGCGACGCGATGTCAGCTTTCGTGACGTCACCTCCGGTGCCATTTTTGCTCATGGTTCTTAATAAGTCTCTCTACCATGGCATCTAAAAGGCAGCAGGGCGAATATATAAAATCAAACAAGAAGAAAAGGAAAACAAATAACTGCGAAGAAACAGCAGAACTTTGTAGTGTCGTTAGAGACGAGAACGTGAAGAGGGCGGTGAAGGATGCGTGGAGCCAGAAGTCTCACTACACTCATGGTCCGTGAAGTCAACACAGAATCTGACACGAACCATTTAGCCAATTGTAGCAATGCTCAATGTTTGTCTCATGTTGACCTGATTTAATCTATTCATGACTGCTTTCATTTACTTTCCATTATATCATATTTAGTCATGTTGTAATCATGCAGTTCAGCAGCCACTTCCAATATCCATTGTCTTTGCCACACTGCAGGTGATCTGGAGTTGGATTGCCAACCCTTCCCTCACTGTGTCATCAAAAACTTTATCCAAAGTGAGAATTTCTTGGACAATCTACAAACAGAACTTCTCACGCTCAACTTTCACTCAAAGTCCAATGATCTCTACAAATTTAAACAGGTGAGCCTCAACTTGATCTGTGCATGACTTTCCCAACAAGTGGGTATGTGATCCCTGCGTTTAAATCTTGTCCCCCCTTACAGTCCGATGACTTGAGAAAGCGAACTGAGCCACACATAGCAGGCCTGAGGTAAGTTTTTATGTTGTATTTGTGATCATACCAGGTAACACCTTTCCTCGCAGTGACAAGTCTACAAGCTGTTTTCTCCTCTTTCCCCCAAATTATTAGACCAACACTGCAGCCCTACTATATTGTCATTGGAGCTGTTGCATGGTTCATCAGTGCCACCAGAGGGGGCAAGAGATTACATTTGATACCAAAATGTGGCAATTCTCTTATTCAGAGTGGATAAATCCAAAGTTAGCAATAGTAATTTGTAAAACAATATTATGTCCAAAATGTATTGAAGCCTAATTAATCCATAAATGGCAGGTTCCCAAATGAGAGTGTATCACAGCATTTAAATCAAGACGATTGTTGACCTTTCTTGGTTGATATGCATACCAGCCGTGAGGAATAAATAACGCTGTATATAACGTTTAACTGGATGTAAATATATGTTTATGAAATGCAACTCCCAAAGCACACCACTCTGCTGAATCCAAACCAGGATTAAAAGCAAAATGACGGCTTCCTCTTGGGATCATTTATTATTTATACTGCAACAAAATGTCATGGCAGGTTTGTACAGTGAATGCATTTGCCTCTCTGTTGAGACCTCCATCAGCTCAAATATAACACATTTAACACCATTAATATGACCTGTACAAGTCATTTGGGAAAAATATGTTTTTATAATGGGAAGTAAAACAAACAAAATTTAATTTAAAATTGTTCTTCATCTAATTCCAGATCAGCACTGTTCAGCCAATTCCGACTATGGCTTGAGGAGGTTTTGGGTGTCAAATTGGAGCCCACTGTTGATGTTTCATGTGCCAAATATCAATACACAGGTGAGCATTTAACCAGAATTAACAATGATATTTTTAAGTTTTGTGTCATTGTGTCTGTTGTAACTGTTTGTAGATATTCTTTTGTGTCATGATGATGAACTGGAGGGGAGACGTGTTGCCTTCATTCTTTACCTTGTCCCTCCATGGCTGAGTAGTGATGGGGGTTCTCTCGATCTTTACACAACGGATGGTGAGTTTCTCTTTCAGTCTGGCATTTACTGATGTGACATCTTCGTTGAAGAAAATCTGTATCCTCAGCTCATTTCCAACCACAAAGTATTGTGAAGTCTCTCGTGCCTTCTTGGAATACGCTCGTACTTTTTGAAGTGTCTCCGATCTCCTTCCACCAAGTAAGAATGATATGCATCACCTGTCAAGCCAAAGAGGCAAAAATTGTCATGTTTTGTGCTCATCGAGGTATCGGAGGTGTTGTCACAGGACAAGTGTCGTCTTTCTCTAAGCGGATGGTTTCACGGACCGTCTCTGGAGCGTCCTCCCCGTCACATAGAGGCTCTCGTCTCGCGGAGCGAACACTTACCCCGAGATGTGAGTATAAACATGCATGTGCAAGCGAGTTGAACTACGTGCTAATATGGTGTTTGTGCGTCCATTTTAGGAGACATTGTTGCTGGAGTGGATCAATCCACTCTACCTGGATATTTCCTACCAGGAGCAAATTCAGGATGAGTTTGAAGAAAGCTCTGAAATTCAGCTGAAAGATTTTCTCAGGGTAAATTGCTCTCTGTTCTTTGCCTTGAACGCTTTTTTCACAGAATCTCTCATTATCCTAAAACCAATCAAGCATAATGGTGTAGCTCGAGGAATTATTTCTAGGAATGAATAACAACAGTCAGAAGTGTACTTTGGAGGTTTCATTTTGATTCCTCCTCCTGACTGTGTCATCAGGAGGAGAAATTTCAGCAAGTGTGTGCGGCCTTGCAGTCGGCTGAGGTCCAGTGGACGCGAAAAGGTCCTGCCAATAAGAGGTGGGTGGGGAAGGTTCTTTGATTACATCTCCTTTAAAAAATACAATTTTCAGATTTTTGATCAATTGTAGTTGAATTCTTATGACTAGATTTGGTTTTTCTTTATTTTGTTTGTCGCTTTGCTAGGTTTTCATTGGCGTATACTCATTTTGCAACATTAAAAACAATCTTGTGGGAGTATTTTGTTGTGTAGAATGCCACAGAAAATAGTCATTTTAAAAGGAACCTCAAGGTTTTTTGTAATAACCAATAAAAATAATCTGCGGTGTTGTGGGAGAAGGGGTGAACCGTCATGTATTTTGGATTCATTCTACTTGATGTATTTCGTCACGTTCAGATGTTACGAAGCAGCCTGTCTGGACACTTTACCTGAGTGTGTGAGCGCTTGTTGGGAGCTGCTTCGTTCAGAAGCCTTTTTCCTGCTTCTCTCCAACTTTACGGGCCTCCGATTGCACTACCTGTGCCCAGCTGATGATGACGATAATGATGACGGTGATGAAACTAAGGACAAAGAGAAGAAGGAAAGCTCCAAAAAGGACGGCAATGCAACAGGGTCCTCAAATGAAACAAGCAAAGAGTCAGGTTCACAAAATTTCTTAAAACTCCTTCCTTTTTTTTTGTGTTTTTCCACTGATTTTTGATTCTTTGTATTCCTCCACTTAGAGCCGAGTACACCTACGTGTTGTGGTGAACTGCGACGATGGTCCCACGGCAGCTACACTTTACTGCACGACGCAGAGGCAGCACGAGCAGAATACGCACTAGACCTCATCTTACCTTTCAACTGTGCGGGTCAGTCAATACAAAAACTGTGACAACACATCAACATTGGGGTGAAATGAGTGGATTGGTCTTCACTGCACTGTTATAGTTTAGATTTTTTTTTTTTTTGGGCCAGTCATGTCAGTCTAATCTGCCCAGAACCTTCAGAAGCAATGTTATTGGTAGATATAGTAATAATAATAATAATAATATTAGGGCGCAGTGAGATGTCCATCTCACAGTTCAGAGATGACTGAGATCTTTTTTTATTTTCAGGTTGGCAGTCAGAGTTTGGAGGCTCCACTTGTTACATTGCGAATGAAGAGGATGAGGAAGTGAGTTTTTTTTTAATTTGTCGTCTATAACTGATCATCGTAATGTCTTTTGATTTTCGTTTAAAGCTGCTGACCATCTATCCCGAAGATAATTCCCTCGCTCTGGTCTACAGAGACAAGGAAACACTCAAATTTGTGAAGCATGTCAACCACAGAAGCAACAGTGATTGTTCTACTGGAGCATTCTTTGACTTCTCTTTTGTGTATTATGAATAAAATTTTACTTACAGCACTTTTATGTTTTTGTTAATATTTATTTTAGGTGTAGTGGTTACCATGTCTGCCTTGCATTGTGTTCTCTGAGTCATCTGAGTTCCTCTCACAATCCCAAAACGTGCACACAATCATTAAATATGCAAATATGGAGGAAAAATGTACGGTAATTAGAAATGAATAACTAAATTTAATTATATACTAGTGCATTGTTGACAAATGTACTGTACTTGATTTGAATATCTTAGATACTAACATTGACAACTTTTTGAATCACTAATAAAAGGCAAAAAGACAGTAATTACACTGTTATTAAATTGAGCACATGGCAATAATTGGTCTAATCATTTCATAATTGTATTAAAGAGGGAGATCCTTCAACATCCTGCCTCTCATCAAATATTTATACAGTACGATATCAGTGGCTGCAAATAACCCAGAATGATTGTGGCGATGGCCTACTTTTAAGCTTGAGGTTTCTTCATCCCGGAAGGATAAATCACATTTTTTTCATCCCCGGTTTTTGCCCCGCCCTTGAATAAGATTTAACCAATCAGAGTACTTTTCTTCGGGTCAGCCAATAGGACGAGGAAATCCGATCGCAGTGTCAGTTGGTAAGCTTTTAGGAGGAAGCGTCACCGAACAGTGTACCAAAAAAGTTTTTAGGTAAGTTTACTTGCGTTTCAGCAAACAATTACGTTGTGTTTTAGGCATGGCGAGTACGTTCTGCAAACGCTATTCGCTATTTCGCAAAGTTCAATTTGATTCCCACGAGCTGTCTCGTCGACTAACTTTTACGAAATTGTAGTTCCTGCTGACTCATCTGCTGACTATCAACAATACAAGTACAAGTAGAAAGTACTATACATTATATGTATATAAACTTTCAAAAGCACACATTTATGTAGTGTTTTCCCCAAATGCTGACATTAGATATAAATGTTATTGAAAACACACATTCGAGGCTATTGGTTTCACTGAATGGCAGTGTATATACAGAACCAGTGAAATAAAATCCATATAAATTATTTAGGATCATTAAAGAACTCTTTATGCATTCAGTTTAATTTTCAGTGTTTCTTAATCGGGAAAATATCCCCAGGATTTATTCCATGTGTCTATTTTTCTGAAAGTTATAAGATGATGATAACTGTAGAAACATGATCTTTGGCACCATCATTAGAAGTTTTGTGATAACAGGTATAATAACGATAGTCCCAACTCCATCACAAGATGACACAAGTGACTTGTGGTCGCAAAACCCCACATGGAACATTCTTAAGCATCAGACAAGCAGTCCGCCCAGAATACTAGAGGTTGCTTTTTTGGCAGCAAAAAATGAATGAT
This sequence comes from Syngnathus floridae, assembly GCF_059516105.1. Classification (NCBI taxonomy): domain Eukaryota; kingdom Metazoa; phylum Chordata; class Actinopteri; order Syngnathiformes; family Syngnathidae; genus Syngnathus; species Syngnathus floridae. Next base: position 13,191,573 of record NC_142415.1, read on the forward strand.
ATATTTTAAGCTCCCGATGATCATTTAATCCTCATACCGCTGCTGAACTAATCTCGCGGTATACTTTCAGAGCACCGGTAGATTAGATTGCATATAATTAAATACTGGCTAAGTTGTTGAGATTCCTGCAGACCCAAGAGTCAAGCGTACTGTGTATTAGTGAAATATGAGGATGTGCATAATCCAGCTCAAATGATGCTCTTTCCATGCTGCGCCTTCTTGCATGCTGTGCATGGAAAGGGCGTAAATGAGCGGGCCTATGTAGTTCATCCAGAGTACAGGAGATCGGGGCTGTGTCGCTTTGGGGGGAGGGAGGCTTCAGATTAAACATGTTTTTATGTAATGAAGTTGCAAGAGGAGGCTGGGCCAAAGATGGGGAGAAAGGTGGAGTGTCAGTGACGGGCCATGCATTTGGTACCTGGACCCTCGGTGGGGATTTAGCTGACTTAATCCAACTCTTAATGCTTTGTAGCACCACTATCGCGTAGTAATTATACAAACTACCAATGCGATACAAAAATGCAATATAATATCACGCAACTGTACCATACAAAAATGAAATATTATAATATGCAACTGTGCCATAAAAATGCAATTAAATATCACGTAATTGTCCCACATTATTTGAAGCAGTTATCATGAATAGAATCAAAATATAAATACAATTCCCGGAACAACTTTTTGCTCTGATCAACCAATGACAGGTTGGTTGTTATCTTATTTGCAACAAGCTTTAAAAAAAAAAAAGCCAGATTGGACTTTGCCAGAAGTGTAGCAACTCCTCCAGGAAGTGGCCTACCTTAGATCTTGTCCTGTTCGGTCGGTGCAGAATCCATACAGCAAGGGCATCAGATTTAGTCATCCGAGGTACCGAGTTGATTATGTGCTGATTCCATATTCATAGGATGGCAGACCAAGTTTTGGATGGAGGCTCCTGGACAGGATGTGCCGTTCTGTTTCTGCGGTCGCTCTGTCCAAATGCAAACCTGCCCTCCCTCTACAAGGAGAAGCAGAAGTTCATCGTTTTTAAACTCATCAAATTGACACTGATAGGTGAGCAGAAGAATTAAGATTTGAAACCTACAGTATATCCAAAATTGAACACAGCCATTAAATAATTTTTTCACGGTCAGATTCCGCAGGTGGTCTGGACGGGTACGAGATACTAAAGATTCATGATGCTGATCCCTTCCTCGCAGTAGAGGTGAAGTTTGTGGATGTAGAAGTGTGTCAGCAGTTCCTGAAGAGCTACACCTCTGGAGCGCTGTGTCAGTCCATCTCTCAGCACGCTTGTCGGCTCCTCGCTCTGGCACAAGATTTCAGGATAGAGACCCAGCTCAAGGCCGGAACGCACATCTTGGATCAATGTTTGAACGACCTCGACCTTTGTCTACAGCAAATTCACCAATCACACGTATGCATATATTTTTCAAATTTTGGGCTTTTATTAGTTGTAGTATTGATTTTATTTCTTGCAAGATTAAAAAAGATTCAAGTCTAAACGGTTAGATGGACGGATAGATTGATAATTAGTTAGAGAGCACATTTTTTGCCTCTGAAAGGTATCACTTGTGTATTTTTGTTTAGTTTATGGCAGTTAAAGCACCTTTTTTTCTTGTTTTCTGACAGCCCGAGCGCTTGCGTGATGAAGAAGTTGATCGGCTTGATATGCAACTGGAGCTTGAGGTCAAGGGGCCTTCTCCACACCAGCAGATCCCGTTCACACAGCAAATCCCCAGCAACTGCTTCAGATTTCAGAATAAAGTTTTTGGTGAGTCGAGTTGCTCCCTAAATCTTCTCACAATGTCTTTAACATAAAAGAAGTTACATTTTATGCGTGCTTTAGTTAACCCTTTGAGACAGGTGAGTTCTATTCTGACGGGTAAGTCCCATGAGTTTCGCATCAAAAATCACAGGATAAATACAAAGGTGAATTTTCAGGGGTTGACTTTTCAAACAGATCTTATAATCTGATCATGTGGTGTTACACATGCAAAAAAGCATTGGTCTGTACCTCACTGACAAGAGAAAAGAATCCACGTCATGTAATATGTCCTAACGTCAGTGACCATCTGCTGCATTTGTTGTGTTTTCACTTTGCTGGCTGCACGTAAACTGTGTGCAGTGTGACAGATGATTCTCTAATCCAACCATTTAGGAATTGATGGTCACAACCTAAAGGGAGATTAGGGCATGCCATCAGATAATTTTGGTGGATTGCATTAATTTGAAATTGCCAGCTTTCTGTTCAATTGTCATTCACTGTGCATCAAACTAAGCTTTTAAGGGAAAGTCAACCCAAATATTTTCTGTACAATAAGATGTTGTATGTGCTCCCGCTAGTATGAAGTTTCTAAACACGGTATTTTGTATTTAGTATTTCGTTCATGTAATAGGAGTTAAGCAGCAAAAGTCATCTGTTTTTATCCACCTTAAGGGGCGGCCATTTTGCTACTTGCTGTTGACTGAAAATGACATCACAGTTGCTCATGGCTCAGGTCACACCGATCTCTAGACAAAAGGATGTTGATTGTTGTAAACTTAACATTCGTGTCAAAGTACACATCGTTATTATTCATATCAGCATAATTTAGCATTTCCAAATGCTGTATTGAATTGTTTGTTTTTTTAAAAACAAACAACACTAGTTAATTACTATTGTACCTGTATCGGGGCGCCATAAAGAATCAAACGATATCAAATATAAAGTAGATACTGTAACTCTCCTGTGAGTTGAAAGAGCCTTAAGGGATTGGGAAGTGTTTCTGTTTTATTTTGTAAACCTCTGATGACGTAATCGCAATTAAGTACAGTTTGCGTTAATGTTTTTTTTTCTTCTTCACCCCCCATCAGAGGATCGAATGCTGACGACAGCAGATGTTCAGAGCTTCGCTAATGGAGTGGGCCGTCAGTGGAAGCACGTGGGGAGGACCCTGGGGAGGGAGTGCTGCGCTCTGAGGGATACGGCCATTGACAACCTGGCCTACGAGTACGCCAGAGAAGGCCTTTACGAGCAGGCCTATCAGCTCCTCAGCCGCTTCCTCCAGGCGGAGGGGAGGGCAGCCAAGCTGAGCCGGCTAGTCAAAGCGCTGGAGGAATGCAAACTCACCAGTCTGGCCGAATCCATTCTGGAAGTACAGCCGTGAAACTAACGGCGGGCGCTTTTTTGGTGGCGTCTAAACACGGAGGCGCTCGCCAAGGGGGGCGTGCTTCGTCTCTGTATGACTTTGTCTTTCCTGCTTTTACATACAGGATGTCTAATGTTCTGAAATCGTTGAAACTGTTCCTGTGTGCATGTGAATATCTGATCATAAGTTTGACCTCAAATTGCAATTTCCTTCCCTTTGTAACTGATTACAGCTATTCGATCAATATAAAAGCAGAAAGCTCTAAGTCGGTACTGTAAAATACAGTAAAGCTATGTCAATCTACATTATTAACAATCTAAAAATTAGTTTCACTCAATTTTCTACTTTCATAATAAATCTTAAAGCCTAAATTGACTCGTCAAATGGCAACTTTTCATACAACACAATTGCAAAGGGAGGGCTTGGGTATTTTTTGTTTTTTTACATCACAGATGGTATGTCCTACCTCACAGGTAGATTCTCTGCACTATTTCGAATGTTTTCACGTTTAGTTTTACTTTAGAAGTTCTACACATGGAAACTGTTGGTGCTCCTTTCTCATGGCTGCCCAATTGAAGGTTATTGATTTGTTTTTCTTGTACAAAATAAGCGCTTGCAAAACAAATGCTTCAAAATATTTTTGTATGTTTGTGTTCGATGCATTAGTACAGAAGTGGCAAATGTCGTCCCACTCTGTATTAAGTACAGAAAAAACAAGTCTGCTAAAAGCCCTGTAAAGTGAATTTATGAATGTGTTTCTAAGTACATAAAATACATCCAAAGATAATTGCAAAGACTGAGAATTACTCTTTGTACATCTTGTTGGATATAGCCTTTAACTGTTTTTAACCATTTCAGTTTTCCTGATCTATTCCCACCCCCCCTCCATAGCAAAGACAATGCCGAGTTGCGCAATTTGAAGTCTGGCATTTTCCCTTCAAATTGTCTATTGGCTCGGACGGTTTAGAGCGCCTCGTTATCATCCGCGAGTGCACGCATGTCACAGAGAGAAGGCACTAAAAAGAAAAAAGTAGATATATTTCTTTTCAAATGCCGCAGGAAAATAAATAATCAAGAAATGGGGAGCTAGATGAATCACTTGTACCTAAAAATTCGGCTTGAAGTACAGTAATTAAAGTACTTGTATTTTGTAACGTCCTATAACTGCGTTAGTGTGATTAAACCTGAAAACATTACTTTCTCCAAATTCCCCCAGGTATAATGTGGTGTTAATCCTTCTCCCCTTCCTCTCTCGCTCTCATTCCCATCATTCTCTTTCACACACACACACACACACACACGTGTGTGTGCACGCTCATATGATTAAACTTGATGTTCCTGCTGAACGTGTGCTTGTGTCACGTTGTTTCAGGGCAGTGAGGTAAATAGTTGAGGCGTGCGTGTGTGTTTCGAGGTTTTATCTCCACCCAAATTCACTGATGGAAGAAGTCGCTGCAGCTTGAACTTGCCAGGTTTCATTCAGATCTACCGCAAAAGCCTGACCCCCCCCCTTCTCTTTTATGCCACTTGGCCGTCTATCCAGATGTGACTTGTGGATTACGGGCTATTAACACACACTCGTTCTCCAATGCAGACATAAATAGATTTCCAAGTTATGCAAAACGCACTGTAACCACAGCTGCTATTGAGATGATTCTTTCTGTAAATTTGAGAGTTTATAGTGAAGTTGACAGCAGCACACATTCTGGCTTTTTAATAGCTGATGAGACAGAAAGGTCAAGTCTGAAATTCATTACAAACTCATTTCACTTTAGGAAGCCATATCTTTAAGCACACCTGCATGACCTTACAAGTAAGACAACATTTCTATTTGTGCAACCAGTAAGACCCTTGTAGTTCTACTAGTGCACAGATTTTTTTTTTTTTTTTTACTATAGTGAGGGCAAGTACTACTCTAGTCAGTGGCGGTTCTAAACCGTTTTTACTTGTGTGTGTGGGAGAGGGGAGGGGGGGCAGATTGATGCCAGGGCACCGTTTTAAACCCATGCCAAAATTTCCACTGCTACTTGTACATATGCACACATGCATTCTCATATGACCAAACAAACGCAATACTGTACACACCACTATTATAGTAGATATCAAATGTCAATGTTTGATGTCATTGATGTTGAATTGACATGAGGTGTCCGTAGGTTCGTGACGACAAGGATATGATTAAGTAAGGAATTTACATGTACCTGTATTCCTCCCAATAGAAACACGTGGTTACCGTTTGCCATTTAAAGCTCTGCCCCATTTGAATTTCATTTTTTTAGAGGACGTGATTTGAAGCTCTGACGTCAGCGAGATTGTCCGCACGAGGTGTGTCTCTTCCTCCTCCTCCTCTTGGAGGAAAAAAACCTACTAGGAAATCATCAGCACCACCAACAGCAGCACCAGCGCCGCCCTGGGGAGAGAGAGAGCGAGGGAGAGAGAGAGAAAGAGAGAGAAAACCAAGCCCCCCTCCTCCACCCCTACACACTCCCCATCTAACAACAACCTCAGCCCCGCAGCTAGGCTCTCTCAGAACGACCCCACCCCGCCCCCAACCCCCTCTGAGAGAGGGGACGGAGCGAGACACACTAAGGAAGAAGAAGAAGAAAAAGGAGGGGGAAAAAAATCGAAGAAGACCGCTTCGGGTTGCCCTCAATCCGGGCCTACTAATGCTGTAGCGGCGAGAGGAAGAGCGACGACAACGCACTGATTGAGGAGTCGGCGTCGCGGGGTGGACCAAGGCGGAACCCGGGGGGGAACACGACGCTTGTTCATTCGCTTGCTCGTCACCATCATGGGATGTACGCTGAGCGCCGAGGAGCGAGCCGCTCTGGACCGGAGCAAGGCCATCGAGAAGAACCTGAAGGAGGACGGGATGGTGGCCGCCAAGGACGTCAAGCTGCTGCTGCTCGGTAAGACTGCCTTCCCCACCCCGCTAATCACCAACTTCCCTGTTTCTCCACACCCTGTCCCCGGTCGGGCCGGTTGGTGCTCTCCGTGGTACTGATTTCACCATTAGCCGCCCCCCTCCCTGTGTGTTCTTTCTAGGCGGTGGAGAGTCCGGCAAAAGCACCATCGTCAAACAAATGAAGTAAGTCGCTGTCTTTTTTTCCTTTTATTTGAGTGTTTAGTGTGTTTAGTGGCTTATTTATGCTTCAAAAAAGGCCTCGAGACCCCCCCACTCCTTCCTCCTCCCTCCCGCCCTCCTCCCCTCCCTTCCTCTCCGTCGAGCCGCCATGTTTCCAGAGGCCGAAGCCCGCGAGAAGTGCCCGGAGGTTGGAGCACCTTTCGGCTCGGGAGTCGAGGCCCCGCTCGGCGGGTGCTGTTCGTTTGGCGGGTGCTGAAATGTACTTAACGAAGCTTTAGGGCTGGGGGGCTTTCGGTTAGTGTAGTCTAGTGACTGTGGTGTGGGTGTTGTTCCTCTCTCCTCTCTGAGTGTGTGTGTTCGTGTGTGAGGTCAGCGCGGCTCCATTAGTGAATACCTCTGCTTTTAATCTTAATGGCTTTAAGTGCCCGATATCGGCGGGAGTACTTTGCCTATAAAAGCGGATTTACGTAGAAATATGGCTCGGAAAACCGCATCTCAACCTCTGAGCTAAACCACTATTTGATGTTTTTAAATCACTGTTGTTGCTTGTTGCTAAACCTCTTAGTGAAGTTTCGAGATGTTTTCAGGGAAAATCATGGAGTCTATTGTATATTTTGTAATGTGAGGCTTCTCCGCAGTGGTGCAGCCTCCCCTACTCCAGACCCCCCCCCCCAAAAAAAAAAAAACTGCTTCCTCTTCTTCCTTCACCTATTAACCCTTTTAGATGTTTGTTTTCCGTAAAGACGCTGAACGCAACACTCGGGGCCAAATTGTGCTATTTAGCTTTTTTACACGCTCCTGCTACCTCTATTATTATTATTATCATTATTATTATCATTATTATTTCAAAAGAGCAGTAGATGGGTTTTTGTCCTGTTATATCGTAGCCAGGGGTGCCAGTAATCATGGAAGGCACGGCATTTGGAGGGCTTGAGAGAAATAGATGGGTAAAGAGAGAGCGAGAGAGAGAGAGAGCGAGAGAGAGCGAGAGAGAGCGAGAGAGAGCGAGAGAGAGCGAGAGAGATTGGATATAGTAGATGTAGTAGATGAGATGCTTAGGAAGATACAGGAGGGATCCATAGATAGAAAATGGATGGTTAGAACGATAGAAGATAGCGATAGAAATAGGTAGGGGTAGGTAGAGAATAGGATGAGAACGCTGGATCGATCGATTAATAGGTAGATAACTTGATAGATAGGTGACAAGGTGGAGATACAGTGAATATAAGCTGGATGGATAGCGAGATGAAAGATGGAATGCTGGATAGATGACAGAGGGATGGGCAGATAGAAAGCTGGATGGATAGTTTTCCTAAATGATAGTATTCATTATCCACCCTAAGAGGGGAATCAAATGGCTGTACATGTATGTATTTTACATGAATATATGACAAATAGATCATGTATGATGATGATGACGATGTCAATCTACTTTGTGTGAGCTGGGTAGACAAGCTTGGGAAAGCTACAAGGCTCAAAATGGCTCGTTGATAACTCAACATAGAGGAGGTACAAAGTTAGCCTCACAGGATATGAATAATTGAATTGAAAAAAGCCAGCGCCGGGTTGGAGTGGAATGCACTAACTTGTGCTAGTGACTCGCAGCTGCAGCGATGTCAGAGAATTCCTATTTTTACACTAGAGTGTGATTGGCCCATTCTGCGGATGATGAAAAGCTTTGAATACGACATTTTATAATCAGAATCTTTTTTTACATTGCGGCCAAACACTATGTTGAAATAAAAGGAATCTGTCTCTCTTCATTTGGAGTTGATAGCATCATAGTAAAAAAGACTAACTCATTGAGCCATTAAAACGGTGAAATGATCATACTGATCAAATTCGAGTTGTGCAAATGATGCACAGCAAAGAAACTGCCGTCAGGTCAAACGATCCTTTTGACCTACAAACTTAATAGAAACAATGCATCTAAACACAATCATAGCAGCAGCCAAACCATGCTGAGGAAATTGTTGCGTAAACTACTAATGGTGATTCACAGCCTGGACTCTTTATTAATTCAATCCTCTCTCGCTCATGGTTTGTGCATCTTATCCACTGCTCATCCATAATTACACAATTTTGCACACAGCCAGCTGCACAAAATATTAAAAAGGCCCCTCTTTCTGGTCCTTCCATGCAGGAACTGTTGAGCTCCATAGTAGTCACAATCAATGAGTGGATTTTTGTTCTATATAAGGTTTAAAATCACTGATGTTTGGATAAACTCTCTTTAAAATTTGAATAAATTCAAATGAAGGATTCCACCACTCAAGGTGAATAGACGACCGACACATATGGCAGAACGGGACTTTTCCTTGTGTTAATATCTGTGTGCGCCTGCAGGATCATCCACGAAGATGGTTTCTCCGGGGATGACGTGAAGCAGTACAAACCTGTGGTCTACAGCAACACCATCCAGAGCTTGGCAGCCATCCTGCGAGCCATGGACTCGCTGGGAATCGAGTTTGGAGACAAGGATCGAAAAGTCAGTTGCCTCCGGCTTGAAATGCTCCGTCACTAAAATGATAAGGGATGACGGTGATGAGATGAAATGTCACAGATTAAAAAAGATATTGGATATACAGGAAATATTTTCTCAGATATAAATTTATATTTTCTCAAACTAAAGATATATTTATATATTAAAAATATTCTAAATCTGCTATTGCATGAGTCATCCCAAGGTGCTTTGTTTGGACTAGAATAAAATGCAGAGGAATTATATTTTTTTAATAATAATGATTACGACAGACACAGAATCAGTGGTGGAAGGCGGTCTCTAAATTCACAAAGGCTGATGTCACATCATCCGCAAGAGGAGATCTTTTTTCTATCCTAAAAGCACTTACCGTGCTTTGATCCATTGCATGGCCTGCAGCAAGTCTGTGATTCTTCTGCCAAATAGACCATGCGCCTTCTCTTTCCTTGAATTTAAAGGGAATGAGAGGAGCCACAAAAAAGCTGGAAGCAGATTTCCTAGATGTGTTCACTCCCACAACTGCGCAAACGCTCATTTCTAACTGCGCCCATCTACAACAATACCCAAAATAATTAAACTCCAAAGTTAGATAGTGATAATACTGTAAGGCTAGGAACAAGGTGAGGACACTCAGGTGCAGAGTGACCAAAAAAACAGGAATTTATTTTGACAGGCGAGAGCCGGCAAAAAAACAACTCAAAGAGGGAACTCAAGGCAGCAAAAACAAACTAAATGGTTCTCTGGGTAAAGCGAGACTAAAAGGGTTCTTCAAAAAACTAGACAAGGTATTCAAAAAGGATCTTTCAGCTTGTGTGATCGCTAGTAACCCCTGACGAGACCAGACGTACTGGCACAAGACCTTGTCTTGACGCTGACTAAATACACACAGAAGGGAAGGGCACAGGTGCACACAATTAGGAGCAGGGAAGGCAATCAGGAAACGAGAGTAGAGTAGCTTATCAAAATAAAACAGGAAGTGACGATTCAACAAAAAAGACAAGACAACAACCCACGAATTATAACGGCATGAGAAATACAATATGTGAAAGGAAGAATATCAATATATCAAAGAGAGAGAAAGGAAGAAGTTATCCTTGCAGTGTCAAGAACCATCTTTTATGCCCCTTATTATTTTTACTTTTCATAAATTGGCTTCAATACAGCTTTTCTAGATAGAAAAAAACACAAATTGCTAGTTCTAGTTGAATAACAGCATGAAAGGGGATGTCCTCCCACCCGCGGTCTTTTCTTTTTGATTCATTAAACATTTTGGAGTTTTTTTTCTTGCGCTCTTGGGCTGTTTTAGATCAGAGGATGTTGTTAATAGTTGTCAGCTGATTATTTGATGATTAGAGACCATACAAATAATTTTGTCTTTACTTGACAAAGAAACTATTTACAAGTCAACAAAATCTCTCTTCACAGCTTTTGGTTGAATAAATATAACTGTGTTTCAGAAGCAAAAATGTTTTGACCTACTTTCTGCTGCGTGTCAAAGTATTATTTGTGAATATATCACATTATTAATCCTCAAGTGAACTGCTTTAAAGATAAGCTTCTTCAAAATAATTGATACATAAAAATATTGAGGATGATCAACACCACTTTTTTTCTTACGATACCAAATAAGTATCAATTTGATACTTGTCGATACCGATACCAAGTAACCGATGCCAATGCTAACATTTTTATCAAACCAATTACAGATCATTTTAAAGCCCTTTTGTTTACTTCTGGCAAAACCAAAAGCATGACAGTCATTCCGTAATAGAGAACTTAAGTTCAAAATAAAACAAACTAACACAGAAGGTAGGATTCATTTGTAATAAACCAAGAAAAGTGTAAAATCAAGCTGACAACTCTGCGGCTGTATCGACACTTACACAAAAATATATACGAGCCCAAAACTTTCCAATTTATTCCGGTTTCATTTCCAGGCGGATGCTAAGCTAGTGTGTGACGTCGTGAGTCGCATGGAGGACACGGAGCCATACTCTGCGGAGCTTCTCTGCGCCATGAAGCGCGTTTGGGCTGACGCCGGGACTCAGGAGTGCTTCAACCGGGCCCGCGAATACCAGCTCAACGATTCGGCCCAATAGTGAGTGGCACAGAATGTTGACTTTTCTCTTTGGCATATTCAAATGTCCAATTAAATAGAAGGTTGAGCTTAATTTCTTTCTCCTTGTTGCCACCAGCTATCTGGACAGTTTAGACCGGATCGGGGCTGCAGACTACCAGCCCACAGAGCAGGATATTTTGAGAACCCGAGTGAAGACCACCGGCATTGTGGAAACTCACTTCACCTTCAAAAACCTCCATTTTAGGTAAGTCCCTCCTCTTGTAGCCGAGGTGCTCCTTAAAGATGTGTCCTGGAGTTTGTAGCTACCATTTGGCATTTTTCCGCAGGCTCTTTGACGTGGGAGGGCAAAGGTCGGAAAGGAAGAAATGGATCCACTGCTTTGAGGATGTGACTGCCATCATTTTTTGTGTGGCCCTGAGTGGTTATGACCAGGTGCTCCATGAGGATGAAACAACTGTAAGCGTGACTCCAATGGAGACCTTTTTTGCTTTGACTTGTGAACTAAAAGGAGAAGTTTCGGCATCAAGATATTCCATAAAACAAAATTTCTCGTTGCAGAACCGCATGCACGAGTCCCTCATGCTGTTCGACTCCATCTGCAACAACAAGTTCTTCATCGACACCTCCATCATCCTTTTCCTCAACAAGAAGGACCTCTTTGCGGAGAAGATCAAGAAGTCGCCGCTGACGATCTGTTTTCCCGAATACACAGGTGAGCGTTTGGAGCTCATTCCCCAAATGGATGTCCTCGAAACTTAACGTGTAATCTTCTGCTCTCCTTCAGGTGCTAACACTTACGACGACGCGACCGCATACATTCAGGTTCAGTTTGAGAGTAAGAACCGCTCTCCCAATAAGGAGATCTACTGTCACCTGACCTGTGCCACGGACACAGGGAACATCCAGGTAGTGTTCGATGCTGTCACCGACATCATTATCGCAAACAACCTGAGAGGGTGCGGCTTATACTGAGCACGGCCGTTCTTGCAGAGAGTGTGAGGCGTTATATCATTTTCATGGTACTTTAAAACAAAAAAAAAATACACACACACAGAAAAATATGTAATTCAACACGTCCGAAATGGACCCAAAGAGCTGCCACCAGATATCATGTCGGATTCATGTTATGATTTTGTTCCCTTCCTCTTCTCACGAGTTCATGAGCCCCAGTTTTGTCTTTGAGTGTTTGAATGGTTTGCTGATGAGCGTAAACAAACAACCAGGGGGGAGAGCAGGAGCAGCAAGTAACCCCAAGCATTGTCTGCTGCTCCATTTTGACAAGTTATACGATGGTGCAGACGATGCTGATAATATAACGGGGGAGGCGCCGGGAAGTTTGCCTTTCCTTCACATGACCGAGTAGCCCGCAGGTCTGTTCTGCTCTTTCTCTCTTGTACTTCAACAGAAAGAGAGTATTATCCGGTGTAGAGCGGCCGGCCTCCTGTGCTACCAGGACCGCCCATTGGTTGATAATATCTTAGAATAGACGTGGAAAGAAAGAGACACAAACAAAAAGCTGTCATATTGGTGCCAACCATTTGAGAAGAGTTTAGGATCCTAGTTGGTTCTTGTTTAGGGTTGTGACCATTGAATTGTTGATCGCTTCAAGCCTCATCCCTCTTCCTCCAGGCACACATTTAATTTGGCCCTCAATGTGAATCTGTTTAGACATAGAAGACTGCACAAGGAGAGAATATCATCAGAGGCAGCCTCTGCCTGTTAGGGGTCTATATAATATTCTCCCCTCCCGTTTATCATCCTCCTCTTTTCACACTGAAGCAGTACAGCTCTCCACCCCCCCATACTCCGCCTCCCCGTCCCAGTATACACATTTCCCCTCATATCCGATTCATTGTCACCGTAAAAGCACCGTATTGTATATAAATATATTACGATTATACCAGATTTTTTTTTTTTACTGTGAATGTTTTTGTGCTGCACCCCATCTTCTGTAGTTCATTGGTTGCTCTCATGTGGAATGTTTGTGCTGAGCCAATCGAATGTTGTGTTTACATTAAAGCTACACTTTTCCTAACTATTCACGTGTGCGTCCGTTCATGCTCTCAGAATACACAAAGCGATCAATTTAGGTTAGGTCACAAAATGAGAAAGTGTTTGACATCCGGTAGATTGGGACACGCGTGGCCGCGCTTGCTGAAACGTATTATCCGATCGAGATGAACGTGAAAATTGCGGTGCAGTCGAGCGGCTCGCGATTTATTAGGTTAAAAGTGTTCTAACCTCACAGACAAGCGGCCATTCCTTTATTGAATGACTAGGCTGGATCAGCTGTCTGACCCGCTTCTGTCACTTTAATGGCTGAGATGTTCATTACTCCGCCGCTTCGCTTTGGCGGGGCGGCCTCCTTTTGCGCAATTACAGGTTAGCAGGTTCCTACTCCCAGTGTGACACCATTAATAGACCTTTTAATTACACATTTAAGACTTCTCATATTTAACTCGAGAGCTCAGTCACATGTAGGTCACAATCAGCACCAGCCTTTCAAATGATACCATCTTGTAATAGAATACAAATACTTTGTTGCTGCAATTCATTTCCTACATCCCAAAAAATGATCACCAAAATGTCTACAGTTGTTCCCCCCAGTACTTAAATACATTTACAACAGATCATTAATTATAGAAAATCTCAGATACTTTTACTCAAGTAATATTCTACATATGACTTCCAGTTGACAGCTCTTAATCTTAACACCAGCCAAGAGTGCAGAAAATGTCCAACAAGAAATTTGCCTAAACAGATTTTTGTTTTTGGTAAACTTGCATTGTCTTTGCAGAGTGTATGACAAATCGAAGCTCATTGGTCGACGGGTCACAGTCGGAGCCTCTTGATATCCTCACTTCGAAAGTCAATGCGCAGCGCTAGAACCTGCCGCACCTCTGCTGGGGTCAAACGCCACGTCAGGGGTCCCGAGTTTGGCCCCCAGTAGTCCAAGATCTCGGTTACCTGCGAGGCATAGAAAATAGTTTACCTACAATAGGTCTATTTTTTTTTAAAGCCACGTACGAGAAAATGACTCAAATAATTATTGCTTTAAAAACGTGCCGAGCTACTGTACTGCAAGTGAAAAGTTTATGTTTTAAGTTTTATCATTTGCTGAAATTCGCTAATGGTAGTGGTGCGGACTACCAGCCAGGTGTGTGTGACAGAAGAGTGTGAGACTGTGTTTATGCATTGTTTCCAGAAGGTCGATTACCCGCTCCAGGTTGAGGACAGTGGCCATCTGCGTGAGCCGAGCAAACTTGTCCCTAATGGTCCAGGTGGTGACGGTGGTGAGATAGGCCACAAGAGAACGAAGCTCTTTATCAAACTGCAGCCCTCCCAGCTGCAACAAAAAACACCAGCACACTTAATCACTCTGGCAAAGATTTTCATTCATGCGCACTCCCCAAATGCTTCTAAAACTACCAGCTTTCTGCAGTGTGTTTCTATTTTTACCACCAAAAAACACATTGTTGGAAAGGAAGTGAGACAATCATGCCAGAGGCTTTCTCCCTGTGAGAGACTTCATGAATTATTGCTGACTGCGTTTCATCCATTGCACGTCAGAGATGTGCTGCAGGAGGTGCTCGCTGCCACCTTGTGGCCAAGCCCGGAACCCTCACCCTGCTGAAGGAGCATTTCAGGACCGTCTTCTCCATCTCGATGGATATCAAGCTGGTCATCAGGCTGGTCAGCGTGTCGTAGATAACAGGAGAGAGGGTCGTCTGATGATGACAGGGAGAGGACGTTTAAAAACTTTTCTTTCGTGAATTTTACTGTCAAAATATGGGAATTTCACATTGTAATTCAAAGACGAAATTCTGCAAAAACTGGGCATTTCAGGAATCTGAAATGTAATGAATTTTGTGAACTGTTTGAATTGTTGGAAAATTAAGGAAGGAGTACAGTGGAAAAAATGAGCGGAATAATATATCTTTTAAAAAATTGGTACAAAATACTTGTACATGCTCTTCATGCTAAACGGCGGTGCCGACACCTTGAACTCAGCCATCAGTTGCTCCAAGTTGATGATGAGCTGCTGCACCCAGGGGTCGTTTGCTTCATAGTCATTGAACTCTTCCTGTAAGTGACATTGGCACTTACGAGTTTGCTTCAAGGACATTTGAAGTTGGCGAGCGAGTGCCTGACCTCCTCGATGTTGTGCGAGATGGACAGGAAGCTGCTGATCCAGGGTTTCACTTGAGGCTTTATGGCCGTCGTGTTCAGCTCAGTCAGACCCTCCTAAGAAAGCAAAGTCAAGCGCTGACACATCAACAGAGCTTTTTGAACAGGCAATGTTCATCAGAAGTATTTTTGTGCCTCCAACCTGCAAAAGGTCCTTGAATTTTGTGGACGTGTTGACAAGGTCGGACAAGCAGCTCTCAATCTTGGCTCGGTCGCCAGAACTCGCCCCCTGACTGAACAGCTTGGAGCAGTCGTTCTGCATGCGGGATTCAAAAATGAGATGACGTGGAGGAAGACAAAGAGAACCGAGGCACATTATACCAGCATTACCTCGAGGTTCCTTTTCAAAGTTGAAATGTTCTCACTGCACACCTCGGCGTTATTGAGGGTCACCTATAATCGACAAAGTCATTGAAGTCTTTGTCCTTATCTTTCACAATATAAATGTGTGTCAATCTCACCAAAAAAGCAGCCTTGGCATTTTCTGCACTCTCAATGTTGAACTCGGTGTTGAACTTGCCCTGCTGCAAGCTGCTCTGCATGAGGCTGACGGCACTGCTGACACCGCGCTGGATATCTTGCAGCGTGGTGGCTGGGAAGCCCTGCCTCAGCTTGTTGTACAACACCTCCCTGGCGGGTCAGCGGAAGACCGACACAAGTGTGAGACCCCCCGCTTTATTAAGCGCGTTTCCAAAGTGCTGACCTGAAGTCGGACTCCAGCACCGAGTTAGCGTGGTTAATCATTGCACAGAGACAGTCGATGCTGGAGCTGGACAGGGCTCGACTGATGCACTTCTTCACGATGTAGAAACAATCGTCCACCATGCTGGATGTCAGCTGACTTTTCTCATATGTGTCCATTGTAACAGCCTGATAAGGAAAAAACATCACAGATAGTACAACACAACTTGTTTATCACTTGCAAAAATATTGAGTATAATCTAATACGTTGTGTTACGTTCATTTAATCACAAGAGCTGTATCAAAAATAAACATTTACTGAATACTGTGTGTGTAAAGTGCAAATGGAACAGTGTAGTGAACCTTGTTGACGGACTCCCTCATGTAGTACTCCTCCATTGGAACGTAGTAGCCGATCAGCTCTTGCATGTTCGTGCTCAGCACGCAATGTTTAAGCAGCTTCTCAACATTCTGGTGATGTTCTGATGGTCAAACACGCACACACACACACACACACAGACACATCCATCACAAAAATTTGACATGACAAATATATAGCTCAGGGATTACTTACCTGGTGTGACGCTCTGGTCGCCGACTTCAAAGTCGGCCATTATCCGTCGCCGCAGAAAGCGCAAGTAAAGTTCCGCCCTCGCATTCATCAACGTGACTTCTGCCAATACGGGGTCCAGCTCTCTGTCGCAGGAAGACACAAATTCACGGAGACACCCGTTCAAATTTTTATTTTTTTTGCATCCGTCATGGAGCTTAACACACTAACTAAAATATTAGGAATAAGTTTCTGTGTTAATATGAAGTTTTGGACTTAGCTCTTAAATTGGTGCTCGTTAGGTGCACCTAATATTGTGACCAGTGTGCATAGGGCAAACAATACCTGGGCTCGATTCTCTCCCCGGGTACGGTCTTCATCATACTGCTCTGGACAATCTGAAACTACAGACAGCATTTAGAAGGTGTCATAATACAAGCTAAATGTCATCCAGATGCAAACTTTGGCAAGGTATCCTCTTTGCTGCATGAACTTGTCCACAATGTTCTGGCACTGCTTGTCACATTCCTGCTGCAGGTGGGTGAGGAGTGTGTAGAGGTGGCCTGGACCGTAATACGTTTCAACGATAGGCTGGTGTGTCTCAACCACTCGTGCGATGCCTGTGAATGAGGAAGTTTTCTTTAACAGTCACAAATTCTCCACCCTGTCAGCAATCTCACACATTTTTCTGTTTGGGAGCTTGACCAATATGCAGTTCTAACAGTAGTTTCCAAATGTGATTAATTTGAAGTTCAATGGAAAGGTTTCAAAGTTGACCGTGTACTCACCTTCGAGCAACAGTGTCAGAGTCTCAGCAAATATGAGTGGAGCTCTTTTCTCGCCCAATTCTCCTCCTGTTGCTAAGAGCAGGTTCTCTTCGGCTTTGGAGGCAAGCTGCGTGTGTGACAACGTGTGTGTGAGTCACCAATCCATCCCCTCGGAGCGAACAAGTCCATTTCTCCAATTCCTCACTGACCTGAGTGCAGAGATACTGTCCAAAGCGAGCCAGGCCCTGATCATGGAGGCCCAGCAGCGGGAAGATCTTGAAAAACCTCTCCACCTGTGCCAGGTCCACAGCTGCCACGGCTTCATCCAACTTGTCAGCTACGATGACCTTCAGTTTTTTCTCAGCTTCTTGCAGTAGTAGCAGACTGGCATCTACAGTGCTACCTGTGGAAACCAAACTGGTTGAGAACCAATAAACAATGGATCTGCTGCTTGTAGCCAACCCAAACCAAATTAATGACTCAATCAATCAATCAATCAATCAATCAATCAATCAATCAATCAATCAATCAATCAATCAATCAATCAGAATTTGACGTTTACTTGTTTACTAGAGTTAACAGAGTTATTCTGCATACTTTCTTCTCCCTGTCTGCTCAGTTCAATGACTGACTGGTCCAGAGAAAGGTATCTGTGGATGTGGGCAGCGGCCTGTTCGTAATCTTCATTTTGCAGAGCTGTTTGAACGCCATCCGTGCAGAACTTCAGATCCAGAATGTCATCAGCTCGCTGAATGACGTTATACAGCCGCGTCTATTAAATCAGACACAAACTTCATTAACTGACAAAAATTAAAACAGAGTAGCTGTCATCAATAAACTGAATAATACCAGTATTTTTGGTTATGGTAGTAGATGTGTGTACCTTTGCCAGGTCGAGCTGTCTGACTTTACGGCTGACATTCTCTGCTAGGCTGCAGGTGAATGTGATCATGCCAGAGAGCTGGCTGGCATCTCCTCCGATCAACTGTAGGTTGGGCCTGAGAAACGCAGAAGCAATGCATGCCAAGTCAGCTCAGACTTTATTAAAGAAAGAAGTCCAAGTGTCAGATTAGTCTTAATGTTGACAATGCGTGAGAATATTTTACCCCATTCTCTGTAGTGCCAACATCTTTGTGTGAATCGTGCCCTCTTGTCCCATCAGCCGATCCAGTTCAACCTCCACTGCTTTCTAAACCAAAGCAAAGACAATCCCAGCTGATTTAAAGAATTAAATAGGTTAGTTCATCATGATTATTAATTCATTGTGAAGCTCCTTCTTGTGTGCACGTCTAGCCCACAAGGAGTCAGTATAAAAGTGAGATTCCTATCCCGGATACTGAAGAAGACAGTCACAATTGCTCAGTAAACTAACTAAACTAATATCTGTTGTTTTCACACACTGATTAAATAATATATATTGTATTTCTATGTATATTACTGCACAAAATAGATGGGAATATCACTTGCTAAAGTTATAACATAGCGACGTTGCTGCAAGTTTCCTTTGTCAGGCTCCAATATTTTTTCTATTGTTGGGCTAAAATGGGGTCGAGAAGCCCCACGACGCTGCAAGGCTGCCTTTCTTTAAAAAATATAATCACGTAAGACCAAAGGTAAAATGTGAGTGTCTTCATTGGTTTCCATGAGCCCCATCCCGGAAGTTTACGTAGCATAGCTGAGAGTGAGTGGACACGTCAAGTGTCATAATGTCACTCGAATGTCATTTTATACAAACCTCTTCCACGCAGAGTTGATGATAAACTCTCTCCAAATCGTCCAGCTCCGTGAGTGTCGAAATTGTGTCCATGCTTACAGAGGATAGATTGCCAGAATCGCATCTTTTCGTTGGGACGGACACGCTATCATCCATCTTACAGCGATGTGTTAAAGGGCCCTTATGTTGCTATTTTAAGCTTTCCGCAGTTACCTATTAGCTATATATTACATTTGGCACAAAGACACTCTCATTGCTTAGGAAATTTGAGTTATTTTGGTGGCTATTTTTCTAACCCGGAAGTAAAAACCCACTTTTTCCCGTGTCGCTACGGTGGATTTAAGGACGGTGGGACATCGCATTACCCAGCATCCGACCAGGAAATGCACTGTGGTATAAAAAGGAAGGCTCAAATAATCAAAACTGTCGTGTGTACACTTAGGGGGGTATCCAAATGACCTAATATGTGCACTTGATTGAAAGTGAAGAGGACTGTGTAAATACAAAGTGTAATTCAACCAGGGAATTTTATTTGGTCGTTCATCTACTAGTTAAAAATCAGCAAATAGTGAAAACGACAGAAGAGTAATGGAACATATACATTCAACAGTTCTGAAAAATTCAAATTAAGATCACATGTCAATATCATAGTACATTTTAGAATGTAACTTGAGAACAGAAAAGACAAAAGCTAAAAAACGGCAGGGTTTTTTGTGAACAATCTATAGAAATGCCCATCAAGTGTGTCGGTCGCAACGGACTGGCAAAAAATAAACACAAAACAAAAAAACTCATTGTTGGGAAACCAAGGCTGGAATTGCAGGTTCTTGACAAAACATGAGCAACTGTTTCTTTTCCTGCTCAAGCTCCTCCCGCCTCTTCTGCTGCTCTGCCCTTTCTGTCTCCAGCTCTTCCCTCTGTCTCATCAAATCTTTGGCTTCCTCCTGCTGTGCTCTCCTGAGAGACTCGATTTGCTTCTTCTCCATGGCAGCCTCTCTGGCGTTGACTCCCCGCAGACTCTCGATGAGTTCCCTCTGATGCTCCAGAGCTTTCGCCTCCTCCCTCTGCGTCCTCCTCAAAGCTTCAATCAACTCCTGCTCCCTTTTGAGAATGCGCCTCTCTGCGGATGTTACCTTTGAATCATAGACCTCGTCTGGAAGACAATAAATATCTTGGTAAAGCACCAGCACGCATAAATTGATATGATCGTTCTCATCAATCATTCTCTACCTGTAATATCTTCATTGTCCATGACTTCCATGGGACATGTCTCCTGAAGATTACTGGAAGTGTCTGAGGGTGAGCTGGGTTTTGTCGGCTTCAGCACCTTGGCCGCTTCCCGACTCGCCTTAGGGTGGCTCTTTGATATGTGTCGATGCAGGTTGCTGGTCTTGCCGTCGATGCATCGAATGGCCTTTTTGCAAATCAAACATTGGGCAACATCCGAACTTCCCAAAGGCTTAAAATGTTTCCAGACGGAGCTACGACGGTGCATTGTACTCCTTGAACTGAGAGGATTTTCAACCACGACTTTTTCTTTTTCCTGTCCTGCTTCCACGGGTTCTCCTCTGTCTGCTTCGAGGACACCGCGCGAATCAGAATTACGGTCAGCTTCATTCACAATTCCACCTGATCGTGGATTCACATGCGGGTGGGTCTTTGCCATGTGCCGGTACAAGTTGCTAGTCCTGCCTTCAGAACACATTATCTTCTTCTTGCAAACCTGACATTGAGCAGCGTTTAAATCGGCCAAAGGCTTAAAATGTTTCCAGATCAGGCTGCGACGATGATACTGACCAGCCGGGCATTGTTGTTCGTTCACTTCTACTGTTGCCTCAGCTGGCGTTTCTTTGACAGGCTCGTCTCTTTTTACTGCTACAAGGATGCCATTTATTGCAGAGTCAACTTCATTTTGATTCATAGAGACAGCGTCAGGATTTTCCTCCTCCAGTTCCACTTCCACTTGAGAAGGAGAATTAAAAAGGTAGTTAGGGAGATAGTTAAAAACATCTTGTTGTCTGGGTTGGGTCATGTGACGTCACATTTGCAATGCCAAGCCCATATCAGTGAACTAATTTACTTATTACCCGCTTCCTCATTGTATAAATATGCACACACTCGCAAATATATTAACACTAAGCCACATTTAATGGGGGAAAACGAAATCACAACAGTCTTCCACACAAACTGCAAAGTTTAAATTTTAATCCTCGTCCACCCTTTTAATGCTTTCCTAATTTAAAATATTTGGTAATCATCACCGTCCCTCGCTAAGTGAATGTGAATCACAGGACTGAATCATGAACTGAACGATGGCATCAACGAATCTTTTGAGCGAATCGTTTTAATGAACCGATTCGAGGGATTCAGTGGGGTCAAACAAACTTTCGATCCATTCATTTTAAGACCGGTACCTTGTGCTTCGTCGATTTCTACAGGCTCCTGTTCACGGCTGAAGACATTGGCGCTTCTCTGGCTTTCTCTTTGGTCGGCCATGACCGCTTCGGGTGGATGTTGAGTCCGCAAATGTCGCCACAACCTCGTGGTGCTGCCCTGTTCGTGTTTAAATAGTATGTCTTTACATAGAACGCACACAACCGATTTGGGACAGATATCTTTGTAGTAACTCCAAATGATACTTCTTTTACGAGTCATGGTTCTCTAAAAATTAAAATTGGTTCCGCGTTCTTGGTTCTAACTGATGGTTTAATGGCGACTCTTTTCTGTCGAACGAGCAAGGCTGCTGTTTTCTTCTGTTTACTCACCTGCTTCCAAATCACCCGAAAAAATCTACACTGCTCCCTAGTGGCCTCGCAAATAATCGGTTGCAAATGACGCCGGATTCGATTGTTAATCGCATTATTGAGACGAGCATTTAAAAAATATTCGTCAAATTATTCAAAAGTTTGTGTAGATGCTTCCGGGGAAATGCTTTGGGTACTTCTATGCCTCAGGAGCAGAAAAAAAAATGAAAACACTGAAATTCATACAACTGTATTTATTAAATGAAATATCTGTCAGATGAACAGTCCCCAGACTTAAATACAACAAATTGTGCTCAAAGAGACATGGTTAGAATTAAAAAACTAAAAAATAATAAATATTACAGCTTCAAAAGAAATTCACAGGCTGACTTACAAACAGGACCAAGACAAGTAATTGTTTTCCACACCCAACCATAAATAATCATCCTCATGCAGACGTTAAATTAATTTTGCAGTGCGCTGGCTAGTAGAGAAAGCGCACCTTGTGTTAAATAATTTTACAGTATCAGTGCAAAAAAGATAATATAAGCGAAATCAGATGTTTGGAATGTCTTTTTTTTTTTTAAAATCTAAGGACCTCTAGCATCATGCTGCTGGGGAACGGAATTTTATAGTGCGGTGATGCACTCTTGAAATTGTCAAAATGTGTCTTTACAGACCCTGAGTAGGTTAAAAAAGTGTTCTTAAAAGTATAAAGAATTGACAGTATGACAATTATGACGTCCTTGTCACACGACTGCAATTACAGTGCATGTTGTATTTGAGGCATCAGTTTTTTTTGCAACCAACAAACTTAAAAAGGGATGACAAATGTAAACAACTGAGTTTCATGCCATTTGCTTGCCATCTAAAATCAACAATATTCAAATGTCTTTACACTGCAAATTTGAGGCGTCTGGCTTCTGCTGGTGCAAGGTTAAGATCAAAGCAAGAAAATATATGCACGCTTCACGCTTGAGGCAGCTTGGGTTCTTTAGAGTAAACATCAACGTGTAACAGAAAAAAAATCCCCGCTTGCCAAATATGCTGTTTTATACAATTAAATGTCTGCTTTTAATTTTGAACCACATTCAGATGGAATTAGGATGTTTTGGACCATGCTGGGAAAAAGTGATTTTCCCACCATCGCTGAAACATCCGCTGCTTTGTGAAGGAGACCGCAAATTGCTTACAGCTTCCGGGAACACAAATCTACCTTGAGATCATAAATGTTCTAAAAAAGCTGAGCCCTCTCAACGGGACATCAGTAGAATTCTGCCAGTGTGACAAATGCAAAGTTGTTAGTCAACTCGGCATCATTAATGCGTTCAAATAAGGTGCCATTGGACTTGGATGCACAATCTTTCTCAAATAAACACAATGTTAACAAAATGGAAAAACCAACAAAATCCGAGTACATACAGGCATTACAACTTTAAACAAGTAAAAGGTTTTCAAAAGAGAAAGCATCTGAAAAGGAACACCATGTTTCTCAAACACATTCTATTCAACAGGTGCCCCGTCCAAAAGAAAGCTCAGAGTAGTCATGTGGTGTAAACTGCAGCTGAAGTAAAAACATTCAGGCCAAGCTCCATCAGATGTGTTTAGTAGTAGCACTTTTGAAATACTTTAGTCACAGCAAGTAGCGATTTGCAGTTTGAACATTTTAGGACAAACCAAAAAGCACTGTAACCTTTACAGGGGAACTTAAGTCAACCTTCTCAAAACTTTCATGTCTAACTGGCCAATACTTCAGAACTTTTTTTTTACTGTGGGATAGGGCGCTGACATTTGTCCAACACTGGCCGGTTTCAGCCACGTCACTCAGTGTGCGGTGGCGGGCCTTAGAGGACAGAGTTGTGCAAAAAGAACTCAAATATATAAAACAGTTGGATAGATGCGCTGAAAACTTTGGAGAAGGTCAAACTAAATTCACCCGTCAATGCATTTTCGGATTGTCCTTAATTCCCCCAACAAGCTAGAGATGCCAATCTTTTGTGAGTAGTGTTTGATGATTAGTTCTTATTTCTGTGCAGAGCTTCACACAGGTTCTGGTTGGGATCGGGCTCCTTACTCATTATCTCCACACACTCCCACTCTCCGCTACAGCTGGAGCGCTTGACGGCCTCAACTACTGTCTGCACGTAGAGGCCGTCCTCGAAGGTGGGTGCCGTGGCAACCGGCCCATGTGCCCACAACCTGCGCTCCTGGTGGGCCTGGAATGACTGTCTCAAGGCCTTGACCATGGCGCCTAAGCCTAGCAGATGTGGCAAAGGTACATCTTTCACATCAGGTCCGGCTCGGCCGCCATCGCCGAGCAACAGCTCTTCACATTTGCTGCCATTGCGCTGACCGTACAGTTCCGTGCCCCTGGCCACCAATCTTCCGGTGGATCCAACCACCATCACCTCATGCAAGAAGGTACCCGGCATATTGAAGTTCAGGGTCACGGTGCAGCACACGCCGCCCGAGCACGGTCCCATCAACATTTGGAAGAAGCAAAAGTCGTCGCTGGTGACCCGTCGGATGCCTCTGATGGTGTCATTTTGCTGGACGAAGGTGCGCAGCAGGCCGTGAACGCGCTGGGCCCGCTTCCCCGTCAAGTAACTTAAAAGGTCGATGATGGCCGAGCCCACCGTGTGCAGGCCCCCGCCTCCCATCAGGTCCTCACAAGTCCAGCCGTACGAGCGGTCTAGAAGGCTGGGCCCGTACACGCGCACGTCGCATACCTGCACTTCACCGACGTATCCCTCCGCCAGCAGCTGCCGCATCGCCGCAAAAGTGGGAAGGAAGCGCAGCGTGTTCCCCATGATGCTGAGCAGCTGCGGGTAATACCTGGCTGCGTTCACCATTTGAAACGAATCCACAGCTGTCGCAGCTTTCTCGCTGACAACATTCTTACCTATGCCTGCACACAGACAAAAGCAAAGTGTCTTATCATTCAGAGAGTAACACAATAAATTACAAAATAATAATCAGGTACAAAATGAATTTGCCAAATGGTATACGCTACAAGAGATGCAGCGCGGACATATTCAAATACAAAGACTTAGTGGCTCGGACCGCCATCGTGGGTGGGACCCATTGCGCCAGGAAGTTGCAACTAGAAGAGGAAGCTGAGGTCAACGCTCAGGAATTCCATCAGATAGTTCTCCGTATTGAGCATGCTGGTGAGCTGGCTAGCTCGAGTATGTCTTTTTTTGTTCAAGCTTGAAGTCTGAACTCGCGCTCTGGGGTAGGACGATTTTTGGGAGATGCTACCCACGAGAAAGAGCACTGCTGCTCTTTGTACCCCTGGACTATTTTCTCACTTTGTGATTTCCGAAAAATTATAAAATCCTTTGAGACGGTATTGAACATCTGGAAATATTGTGAGTGGTTAGCACCGACACCTGCTGCCAGACGGCTATTCATAAAAGTCACGTGTGTGTGTTTCTGACCTCTTACCCAGTGCTTTGACAGCAATCTGCCGTGTCATTGAGGGTGGAATATAGATGCAAACAAGGTCAACATCTTGGTGTAGCAGGACGTCATCAGATCGACTCGTGTGAAAGGGGATACCGAGCTCCTTTGCCAGGGTGCACGCTTCCTCTTCGCTCCTCCCCCACAGTGCATGGACCTCGAAGCCCTCCGCTTTTAGCATCGGGACCAGCACCCGGGCTGTGCTTCCAGTCCCAAACACTCCGACTCCTGGCAGCATGACGGCGCAGCTTGCTGCAGCTTACGTCAAAATCATGTTGTCGCTAACATACATCCCGACTGTAAAGCCACCAGTATCCTCTCAGGTGTCTGGAAGTGAGACTTTCTCTCTGAAAAATCAGAAAAGGCAATGAAAATTTAAATACTTTAGTGGATAAACCTTATTTTATACAGCACTTTCTAAACAACTTGATGGATGAGTGATCATGTTTGACTTCAAGTTACCATGACGGGATGCTCCTTAATCTCAGGAAAAATAAATAATATTAATAAAGCCCCCAAGTCACAATATGAGCAAATATATAGCTGTAACTCATCAGCAGGCTCGGGTGACTGTATCGAGTGACTGATACACGGACAGATAATTTCAGAGTGACATTTCGACCAGCTTTTTTCTTTTGGGGGTGTAAAGCCAGGATTTTGGAATGTGGTGGGAGCACCTGACAACAATGTTGTTCTTTGTGGTAGGCTTAACTGAAACCTCTCTAAAGCTTTCACATAAACGACTCAATCTTGTTTGTGTTCTGAAGAGGAAAAACAGGTTTTATGTTAAACTTACACTCAATGATGTTAAGCTAGCTCTGTTTGTGTTGCTTCCAACCATATACGCAGCATAGTGTAACCACACTCTCTTTTTTTTACAGTAAAAGTGAATGTGACACAACATTGCAATGATTAACCACTGATAAGACAAGCATCATACAAACAAGAGTCGTTGAGCAGAGTGATAAGGTTCGCTAGCACGTTTGCCAGCTAACAAGCTAGCCGCGACAAAGACATATCAAACAGCGTACGAGAAAAGTTATGACTAAATTGTTAAAATATATCATCTCATTGACGTATGATTATTTTAAAAAATAAACAAACACACGTAACGTTTGCTACCTACTGTGTTTATGCAGGCGAGTTCCTCAACAACAGCAGCAAGTGCTCTGCCGGGCGCTGCCCAGTTGCTAATGGTAACTTCAGCATAGATGATGGAAGTGAGTGCTCGATCAGAGATGTTAAAACAAAGAGATGCTCGCATAAGAGGAAACGGCGTGCAAGACTACAAATGCTCAGCTTCCTCATAGAATCGGTTTATTAAATAAATGGTAGAAAGTCAATGTGACGATTTTTTTCTCTCTCTCGGGGTAAAGGGTTGTTTAAAAATATGGAATTTACAGCAATGCAAAAGTCATCTAAATAAAGAACATTAACAACAAGTATTTTATTATTTATTTTGGTAATAGCAGTGCAAAAAGAGCAATTCACTGGTGAATTATTTTCAGGACAGGCTGCTCAAATCAAGTTTATTATTGTTTAATATTTTGTTATTGACAAACGTGTACCAATATTCGCTCCCCTAATACTTCATGCAAAGGTCACTGTTTTCCTTGAAAAATAAATTGTTAATAAAATGTCCTCATATAGCTAGTGCATTTTAACGACAAATATGTTTTCATAAATTTGACTCGAGACTTTACGACGTGTAAAACGCATGTAATACAACAAGTGACCAGCAATGGCAGTACCTTCGAATTCGTCGTGGTCGTATAGCGCAAAGCATTCTGGGATTTCTAGTCCTAAATGGCGGGCTTCTGCGTTGACGTCGCACTCAACAAAAATAACTAATCGTTTTCTTCTGTAGACAAAACAACAACCTCAAATAAAGTAAATCTGTCGGTATTATTTGAGCTTCATCTAGATAAAATCGCATGGATTTAAGCTTTGGTATAACAAAAATCTCGCCAGGTTCGCTGGAAAATAAACAGGAAGTTGTTAGCGTTGTGGGACGTGTAGTTCCGGCTACAGGCCGCTAAAGAAGATATCGCGCACAATAAAGAAAGTGCAATAAAAGCGTCGTAATTAGACGCGCAGATAGACTTTGTGGGCTATTGGCGTTGGTGTTACCATGCCTGGATTTACCTGCTGCGTTCCCGGATGCTACAGCAATTCACATCGTGACCGGGACCTGCGCTTTTACACGTTTCCGAAGGACACCACACTCCGAGAGCTGTGGCTGAGGAACATCTCCCGGGCCGGGGTCAGCGGTTGTTTCAGCACCTTCCAGCCCACGACGGGGCACCGGGTTTGCAGCGTGCACTTCGTAGGCGGCAGAAAAACCTACAGCATCCGAGTGCCGTCGCTTTTCCCGCTGAGGGGTGTGAACGAGCGCAGAAGTCGACGGGGCAGAGGTAAGAAGCTGACCACGACGGCGGCTGCAACCCCCGCCGGAACGACCTCCGGAGCCACCACCGGGGTCGTCATCAACACCGTGCTGGGGAACACGGCCGAGGGCGGCGAGGCCAATGCCGGCGGCGAGGCCAGCGACGACAGCATCACGGTGGTGCAGATTGGCCAAAACGGGGAGTATCTGGGCATGGCGCGACTACCCGTTCCGACGGATGCGCCGTTCACTACCCCTGTCGGTGCTTCCATCGAACTCACCATAGACGTGGATGACTCCTCGGCGGATACGAAGCAGACGGTCGCGCAATGCATCAACCTGACAGGCAACCCGCTGGACCACTCGTACTCGCTGACCACCGGCACCACTTCGGCCGAGCTGCTGCGCAAACTCAACGAACAGCGGGACATCATCGCCCTGATGGAGGTGAAGATGAAGGAAATGAAAGCCACCATCCGCCAGCTTCGGGTGATGGAGGCTAAACTGCAGGAGGAGGTGCGGGAGCGGGACCGGCTACTGGGCGGCCACCCGGTGCCTCTGAACGTCAACAAGAAAATCTAGCCAGAGACGAGAGGGTGCAGGGGAACTGAGGGACATTCAGCCTTTGTGCAAAAATGTATTTTCAATAACTTCAAAGCTGATTTTCACAGCCCTGATTGTGTACAAATAAATACATTTATCTGTAGTTGTGTTATCTGTAGTGTCATATAGAATGCCGTTTGAGCATTATATTCGATATCTATATACTATATATAGTTGAAGGTTCTGCAGACTAGTACAACAACCCCACCACTACATTTCTGCACACTAACAGGCTCATTCAGAACCACTACATGTTACTCTTGAGCCAAAACTGCACTCGTTGACATTCTGTGCTACGAAAACTACTGCTAAAGACTAAATGTAACAAATTTCACAATATCACATACCAAGGATTGCACATTTATTCAATACCCTTTAACAATTTTTTCTGCATTTACTGCCTTGGTCTACTGCTTGACCTACATTTTGGTTCCACTAATTAAGTCCAATAGGCTACTAGTACATGACACATACATAGATGGGCCTAGTGGTGTTACTAGGTAAGCACAGTTGGTTACGAGTACGGTTTAGTTGCTTACTAATATGCCAAGAGGCACTAGTAGTGGAAAAATCATCACAGGTGTTTTACTAGTGCGCTGAAGTGTCCCAATAGTATATGAACCTTAAGTTGGGCAACAAGAATATCGAATAAATGCTTAAAGAGCATTCTATATAGAGTGTATTTTAAACAGCAGTTTAATCCAGTTTACAGTCATAGCCTTGCAAGTTAGACCAAGTTAATTAGAGTTGGAAGGAATGTTTTCAGTCCACAATGTTCATTTTGTTGTGAGTGAATGGAAATTAGAAGTGCCCAATGGCAGATTACTTACTAAACTGACAAATATTGTTGGGGAAACACTTGTAGGAGGTCTTTAGGCAGTCTTAAAAAAAAAAAAAAATCAGCTCAATGCCCAAATGTGAAATTTGGTTCTATCTCGGGACTACTACATTGCATCTTTTTTAAATGCCTTAGTGTTGATCTGTTGGACTGTACATAATCAGATGCTACAAAACAGACATAAATGTATTACAACAATGTGTTTGATTGATAAAGTATTTTACAGCATTTACAATATTATTCTTCAACCCAATGAAATTGGACCATTTGGCAAACCCTGCCTTAAAGCAATGAATAAATATCAGAATCCCCTTTTTCTTTTGTTTTCTGTTTGTGATATAATTAATTTCTGTTTGTGATATAAATATACAGTAGAAAAAAATGCTTGTCCAGATGCCTTTTGCATTAACCGTTTCCATTTCCGATATCAGGACTACAACGCGCGAAAGTTGCAACATGCTAACATTCTGCTTTTGTCTTTTAATGGCCCTGTTAATGGTAAGGTGTTTCTCAACTCGCACAGTTTTATTAGCGGCTGCATCAACAAGTGCTTTACGCACAATGTTACCTACAGACATTTCTGTTCTTTGGACTGATGATTGAGTCATTAAATTACATTTTGAAGTATATCTGTTGTTTGTCTTATTCCACAAGCAAATAAGACAAAACATTAACTGTGTTGGTTTATCAGTAACACTTTCTTCAGCACTCAGCGTAAGGAATTCCTTCTTCCTTCCTTGAATTTCACCCATTGTTAATAATATATCATTTAAAGTCTTTTGTGCACATTTCAGAAGTAGTGCACCAGAGTGGTAGGTAGATCTTAGTATTTATTAATACTGGGGAAATAGTTCTCCATCTCAAAAAGGTTGGTGGCCCTGATATTACTACTGTAGCTGAGACTACAAATTGCACCATACTTTCCTCCCTCTAGATGGCGCTTAGGTGACGAGCTGCATTATTCCGGTTTAGATTGCCTTTTGCTCGATTGATAGATAACTCGTTCAGAATAAATAAATTATAATCAACCTGACGACCACGAGAGTAGTGACATGAACACTTGACAGTAACAATAATGATAATGATGTCAACGGTAAGGATGGATAAAGGGACGGTGAGTATTCCACAGAGTGAGGACTCTAATCTCGTCTGGATTTTTTTTTTCTGCTTCTGTGTGTTATATAATGCTTTAATCCAGCCCTGTCAATCAAATTTACACAACTATCTTCTTTTTCATGGGCTGCCGTTATCTGGAAGCAGAAGTAAAAATCTGGGAAAAAAAAAAGTTTCAAGTAAGATTAGCTCAAATCTCTCATAATGTTAGCGGTTCAAGGCAGCAATATACTACATTAATGTGTTTTAAGCATATCTACAAGGTGGCAATGTGAAACAAACAAACAAACAAACAAACAAACAAACAAACAAACAAACAAACAAACAAACAAACAAACAAACAAACAAACAAACAAACAAACAAACAAACAGCTTGTGCCCAAGTAGCTTCCATGAGGATGTATTGATTCAGGCCAGTGGCTTCAGACACAGACAGATTAGTCTTCAGTTAATGGTTGTATTAAAGCGCAGATTAACAATGGGCTCCTATTCTTCCTCTGTTAGTACAGATGTGAACCAGGATTTACACTAATGCACAGTGTGAGCCATCTGCAGGAACGTGTAGCACATTATTTGGAGGACAAGGGGTACAAAGGTGGATGATGTCAAAGCAGGTTATGATTTTGAAATCTTATTTCAGGTCAATTTGACTAGTTAAGAGCAAAGTTTAAACAGAGATGTCTAGTTTAATCGTCGTAATTTTGATGTTGATTTAAAAATATTTTTTTCTAGCACATCACAATTTTGAGTGATTTTCAATTCCATTTTTTCAAGTTTGCCTTACCATAGCTATCATCATGCTTTGTAATTCATTGCTCTGACATTTCAGAAAAAAAATCTATTTCTTTTCATTTTACAGTGACTTTAAAGTAAAGTGTCTTTTGTGTCCACTTCAAATAATTTATAATGAACTCATTGTGGCTTTGCATGACTCCCTCATGGATTGGAAGTCTCAGGTGGGCTACATTCTCCCATCTGCATTGGAACACCATCTGTTCACATAAAAAAAAAAAAAAAAATACTCATAATCATGTTTCCATTGTTCATCTCCCATGTGTTTGTTGGACACATTGTTACAGTGTCTCACCATAGGTATTTTTATAAAGGTTCTAAATACTAAAGACCGGAAATTAGAATGCTTTAATCCAATGTGCCGCGTTGGGATGTGTTGGTCCAAACTCTATCATGACGCACATGCGCGCACGAGCACACGCTAATCCAGCAGCTTGTGCCTCTGTGCGTTCTGTACTTTTGCAATCTCATGAATTCCCAACGGATGGTGGAAGGACGCTTCACGTTTTGTGGATTTCCATTTATCAGGAGAGTCACATAAGAGCCTCTGTGTTGGTGGAGGGACTCGATCAGCTCCGTGGGACTTTGATGAGCCTAAAGATGAAGTCCCGGCCAGGCATCACGGCTCTCCTGCTGCCCATCACCTTCTCCATCAGTAAGCTTGTCTGAGTGATTGTGTGTTCAATGTCAAGGTTCCAGAGCTTTGTTGCAATTGAGTGAAACATTGATGAAAAACAGATTACACATCACAATTTTGTTTCTTGATAAGTGTGTGTGGAATTTCACATTGTGGTTGAAATGCAATTTGTTTCCTATACGTTTATGTTGAATTATATGTTAAGAATGTTGATTATTTATCGTGTAGTATAAATATCACAGATTTTGGTAAGTCAGGTGCATCAGAAAGTGCATATGTGGATATGTGAGTGACATTAGACAGTAGGGATTACTCTGCGTGCTGTGGAAAGGAACCATTACCAAGGCTGTGTTAAAATATTGCCTTTTCAAAGATAATTCTCACTCTTGATTGGCACCGTCAGAGTATCTAGTGGTGTGGAATTGAACATTTTGCTCTTCACTCAATAAGACTATACAGGTGGTCACTGCAGCAAAATTCTTTCTTCACATGATATTTCAGCAGCAGCCTTTTTTTATCCTAGTACCTAAATATTGTACACGGCAACCAAAGTCAGAAAGTGAGTGGAATCATTTTGAGCATTTCTATTGAAAATGGGATTCCTAGCACACACAATGAATGGTGCTGTCTTGTAATGGTTCCATCTCATGTCACAGCAAGCAAGAGTCTGGGAAATAGAATTAGTGAACAATTGTTCCAAAAAAAGAAACTTCAAGCTTTTTAAATCTGCTCCTAAATCATATGGGCAAAAGAATAGCATCAATGTGGCGGTGTTATAACTCTTCACGCAATGAATATTTGATTGCAAGTGGTGAAACAACACACATAGACAGATAATATAATAATCAGCAGTGTAACGAAAAATTATTTGACTCGGAAAATCAAATGTGATTTAATTAATGTGAGTGCATAAGTCCTCCAAGTAATACCGATGGATCGATCAAAATGTTAGAATTTAGTGTAATTCAGTTCGATGTTGCTGATGATTTGTTGTTTCTTTTAATTTAATATACTTGAACAGTAGATAGATAAGAATACTGGGCAATATTTTGTTTTTTACTTTTTTTTTTTAAAAAAATCAGAAACAAGTAAAGTTTTCCCAATTCTTTTTTTGCACTTATTCCAAATCTGCCATTGTTTTTCCCTTGCACATCAGCTATCATACAGGGCTACCAAATTGACTCAAAACCTACTGGACTAGTCAGCTAGCAATATCGTTTCTACATAAAGCTTCCTTGAAGGGTTGTATTTTGTGTCTCATCAGTGCCGTCTGGCAGTGCTTATGTAAGGCCACAATGACTTAGGCTTTGACAATATGTAATCCTTCCAGATGAATACAACACGACATATTTTTGCCTCTATTTGATCCTATCAAGCATATGGACAATACATTTTACTAAACTACATAAAATCCCCCACCCAACATTGAGAAGTGATATTGTTTTGACCCCAAGTGCACAATATGCATGCGTTGTCCAGTACTACATATTGTAATGTACTTTTGTTCCCCTTTTTCTCCAGGCTTGGTCCAAGTATGTCATGGAGCTGCAATTGCTGTTTCATGTGGTTCCATCTACAAGAGTTTTGCACAGTGTTTGCTGACACTCGGGGATAGTTTGGTGGAAACACAAAAAGGCCAGGACACGCAGGACATTGACGTCATCTGCAGGTGAGACTCAGCCTGTCACAATCAAAATGATTCACAAGGCGATACCGGCCTTAGTTTAAGGTTTTGGGTACTCGTGAAGGCTGTCGATACCAGTCACCGATACCTAAGGTAAAACAAATTTGACCGTGGTAATATGTGGTAATATTTGATGGCTTCTTTCCATACCTAATCTTCCTCATTCCTTCAAGGTCCTGGAATGACTTCCACGCTTGTGCCAACACGGCCATGTCTGGCTGTCCCAGAGAAGCAGCGGCAGTGTGGGAGTCCCTAAGACAAGAATCCAGGAAAGCCCAGTTCTCTGGGAACCTCTACAATATGTGCGCCAGTCTCACCACCCTCGCACCCAGCACTGTGCCTACACCCCTGACCCCTCCCACCTCGGATCAGACCAACCAGGAAACACTGAAGGGGAGAACGAACCAATGGGGCCCTTCTCTCACCACAATGTTCTTTCCAACGTGTAGCACTTTGTTAGTGCTGCTCAGGATGTAGCTTCAGTATTTTACAATGGATTCAAGTGGGTGCATTTGCATAGTTTTTGCCAAGAGACCACTTGATTTAGAAACAGACTGGACACTATTTACTCCATATTATCACCTGAGCGCTGACAAAATTGTATTTGTGTGGCTGCTTAGGAACATACGTACGTATATGGTAGGTGATCAGGAAAATAATAATACCATCTTTATTCTTCTTAAATCACAATAACAGCCAACAGCCAGAAAGATGATCCAAACACATGAGACCAGATCATAGGTCAGGAGTGTTTGTGATTAGAACTCAATCCTAAAATCAGGATTTCAGAGACGTTTCTTTTGTTACAGCTTTCCAATGTGTTTTAGCACGATCAGATTAAATGCATCGTTCTCAAAGAGAATCTGACCTAATTGAAATAGTTTTGGTGAGGCCAGTGGACTGCAAACAGCTGCCAGCTTTTGACAGAACAAAGTCCTTTCTGGCTGATATGGTCATACTGAAGATATGAAATCATTTCAAACACTGTACATGTATATTATGTTGACATTTATTAACACATTCATTTATATTTAATATCATTTCCCCCTTAAACATTTTGAGTATACTATGTGCGATTACATTTAGTCGGTGCCATTGCAGTAACTCTCTGATACACAAACATGTAAAAAAAAAGATCATTAAGATTAATTAAAAACACTGCGTGTAATAAAAAATCTAAAATTTTATTTTATCACGCATCTATAAATGTTATTCTCTGTGAACACAAATGGCACCAATCCAGTGGAATGGCTCATGTATGTCAGACATGGATTTGGTTCAATCACCCCCCCTACCAAGGTATTATTCAACAAGATATTTGTTATTTTTATGTTTCACAGATATCAAATGTACAACATTTTTTTCAATGAGATTTTTTTTTTGGTAGGTAAAATGTGACTTTTTCAGCTAGTGAGTATAACGTAGAGGGAACAAGGCCCAGTGGCCGACCTAAAAAGACCTGGTAGGCGACCGTGTCAGCCGACATGAAGGCACTCAGCATCAACCACGAGATGGCCATGGACCATTCCCGGTGGAAGAAAGCCATATCATGAACCCAGTCCAACCCAGCGGCGCCTGGAAAACGGACTTTAAACTGATGATGATGATGATGAGTGCTGGGAGTAGTATTTGCACACATGTGTGCGTGTACTTGATCTTAATACCCTTACACGCTTTCATAGCAATCGTGGCATGAGTATATCAATCTCGCCTGTCTTTATTTATTTGCTGTGTTGCATCCACCGTGCACCTCCAAACCTTTAAAACAGTGGTCCCCAACCTTTTTAGGGCGGGAGTGTCAATTAAATTTACATTGCGCTGCTCCTTCTGGTGTCCTTGTCTTAGCCACTTGGGGGCAGTATAATATAGACACATTATTGAAGAGTTTCACAACTGGCCCAGAGGTGGGCGTGTTCAGTCCTAGAGAGACACTAACAGAGACGGTACCAAGTCACACATGTGCAAGTCTCATGTAAGTCTCAAGTCTTAAACTTAAAGTGTCGAGTAAGTCCCAAGTCATTTTTTTCTTGGGCAAGTCAAGTCACAGATTATGTCAAGTCAAGTCAAGTCCTTAAATAGGTCAAGTCAAGTCTAAGTCACAGTGACTCGAGTCCCCATCTCTGGACACTAATAATGTCATGCATGTTCTCGAAGGTTCCCTCCTTCACACACCTGTTTCAAATGATCAGGTCATGATCATGCTTCCACCGAGCTTGCAAATGACCTGATCATTTGATTCAGCTGTGCTGAAGCAGGAAGAACTGGAAAACAGGCAGGACAGAGGCTCCCTAGGACCGGACTTGACTACTCCTGCAGCGTATGAGGTAATATGAGTCATTTTCTATAAAAAAAAAACCAAAAAACATAAAAAATATGGACTTGCAAATATAGTTTTATTGCCTACCTGTGTTGCTCCACCATTTGTGCTCAAATAATTGTTGCGTAATTGTTGTTCACTCATATGACATGGCAACAATGCATATGGACAGGAATTACATGTCTGACAGTGACAGCACTCTTTACTTGCTAAATGATGTGGAAATACAATTGAATGTTTACAATGTAGCAATTATGTGTATCTCCAAGAGGTCAGTCAAAATTCAAGTTTCAGGCTAACCTGAATTAGACGAAGAAGCCAGGCAAGACACCTAAGTGTCACATTTGCCACCCCATAGTGAAATGTATAATAGTAAAACCGTCCAATTAGAACACGTGGCTGAAGTAACTGCAGCACCATATAGGTGCATGCCCTCCTCTCTAGGATCAGTTGTAAAGCAAAGCAGAATGACCCAGACAGCACTCGGGCTAGAGTGGAGAAATTAGTTGACCCCAGAGGAAGTGTGTGTAAAGGTGGAGCACCATGGAGGAACTCGCCCGGGAGAGCATCAGTCTGCTGGCTCGGTCTGCGTCCCATTCAGATCCCCCGCGGCTGGGATCCTTCGGCGCCGTGTTCATCATGCTCAAGTCTGCGCTCGGAGCTGGACTACTAAACTTCCCCTGGGCCTTCCAGAAGGCCGGAGGAGTGACTACTGCTGTTAGTGTGGAGCTGGTAGGTGAACAAAAAATGTCAACAATGGAGATTGTGTAATGTCAATCAGCATAGTGGTTAATAATTAGTCTACCTAGACATTATTTGTGCGCTCAAAAATGTAAATGGAGGTTCCTCCGTAATTGCTTCAATTATTTTCACTTTCTTGGGCTGTGAAAAGCCCAAAGCTCAGTCAGAACTCAAACATTGTTTTGTTCTGACCCCAACTCTGAAAATTCTGATTCATTGTTCACTTCTACGCTAACATGAATCCCTCTTTTTTATTTTATTTTTTTATCTGAGACAGCTTCATCCTAAGTCTCAAAACAGCGGATAAAGAAGGACAGATTCCTTTAAAAAAATTCTCTAAATATATATATATATATGTAAATTTGTAAGCAGATCGCAAATATGCGGGCAAACACTGTACACACTAAAGTTTTTGTCTCCCTGGTGTGAAAGAGGCGCATGCTTTTCACACGTGACTTCTAATTAAGCAACCACTCGAGGCCCTCAGCTGTTGCTGCATGAGGTTTCCAAGTAGACCGAAGGGGCAACAGGTTAGGGGTAAAGTGAGGGTTTCCAAATTTAGAATTTTGGAAAAAAAATGCTGATGGGCTTCCTTCTGCTACAAGGTTTCATGGCAATTTATTTTTGACTAGGCCTATCAAATGTATCTAACTCAACAATTTCCACTCGCTTTTCTTAAATAAAAAAACATACACCCTTTCAATTCTGAGGCAACATAGTGCCGCAAGGCTCCCACACAGTTAAGAAGAAAGTGTCCAAGCGCGTTTATAAATTGTCTCAAAAGCTATTTTAAACACTTCAGATTGATGAATAATGCATGGCCTAATTATTAGTTTTGATTTGCTGACATAGTTTTTGCTACTCATGCAGGTATCTCTGGTGTTCCTCATCAGTGGACTGGTCATTCTTGGCTACGCCTCATCCGTCAGCAGACAAAAAACGTACCAGGATGTGGTGCGAGAAGTGTGTGGACGAGCCATCGGTCAGCTGTGTGAAGTCTGTTTCTGCTTCAACCTCTTCATGATATGTGTCGCCTTTCTGGTGGTGGTTCAGGACCAGCTGGAGAAATGTGAGTCTTCACTTCATGAAACACGAAGCAATGTAGATGGAACTTTTAGGGACATTCGTACCACAGATGCTAGAGTTGTTAATTTATGGAGTTACAATGTGATGATCGTTTGAGCAATGGATATTTGAACAAAAATGTAGAAGCCAGACAAGATAAAATAATGCTCACAGGCATATATTCTTTATCCATGCTTGGTAAGCATGGCTGCAATCTGGTTTTTGTTTTTCTTTTTGTCATCTTGTCCATCTGACATTATTCTAATCCCTTGATAACATGCTTTCACTTCCCGTAAATATTAATTTCGCAAATATTAATTCTTCAGTGTAAATCTGATATTTTTACGTGTTACATTTAAAGTGGTTATTCTTTTTTTTTTGTGTTCCCCAGTGTGTATTTCTTTGTATGAGACGGTGACAGGGTCAGGTGAAGGGGAAATTCCATATCACTGGTACACAGACCAGCGCTTCGCCCTCTTCATCATGTGTCTCGTTATCATCCTGCCGCTGTCCATCCCGAAAGAAATTGGCATTCAGAAATACACAAGGTTTGTCGTTGTGTACATCCATATACTACTGTAATCAATGAACATATTTCTTTTCACCACAGTGTGCTGGGGACATTGGCTGCGACCTATCTGTGCGTGGCGGTGATTGTTAAATACTACCTGATGGAAAACCACACGGCCATTCTAACACCACTGCACTCTCAAGGGTCAGTTTTTTTTCTATTTCCTAAATCATACAACTATGGCAAAAATTAAACACTTAGACAGGTATACTAATGACAAGATAGTGTACTGAAATGCATATATTCTTTATCCTCTATGACTAATATTACTCCTAGTTAGAGAAGAACTGAGACGTCTCCTTGTATAGTCATGAATGAAAATGAATAGACCACTTTGTTTTCTACAATTCCATATTGACAATATTTTGATAAAAATTAAGTATTCTAAATATTTCCACTAGAGGTCGCTCTGATGGCACATTTTATTTCTGTGAAAACGAATACCTCCTGTGTAAATATTTGAAAGACACTGAATATTGCAAAATGTCTTAATAGCTTTGGTTACACAGAGTTTGCTTTGGAAGCCTTTTTGTGTTTTGTTCATACTTATGTCAGTTTCCGTAAAGTCAACTTCTCCTCAATGAATTCTAGGTATTAGTCAAAGTCTACTTTGGTCTTGAGCTGCAACTGATGTCTGTCTTTACAGTGTGGGTTCGTGGGCGTCCATGTTCAGTGTTGTGCCGACCATCTGCTTTGGTTTCCAGGTATGAACCACTTAAATTTAGAATTTTTTCTAGAATGCAGGATTTATTAGTGTCTTCAAATTATTTGTATCACATTGCGTTCATCAACTCTATAAAAAATATCAAATGAAGATAAAATGAAACACATTACCCAAACTACAACTTAGCTGTGGCGATATCGAGACGTCTTAACGATATTAGTGACCTTGGACTTCACAAACGGACAAAAAAAAATACTCCATCTTGTAGAAAGTGTAGTATTTGAGTCCTGCTTGTGTGTGCAGTGTCACGAGGCCTGTATAGCAATCTACAGCAGCATGGAGAACCAGAAATTGACACACTGGGTGGTCATCTCTGTCATCTCTATGCTCTTCTGTTTACTCGTCTACACACTCACCGGTGGGTTTAACTCCAAAAACATCAAGTTCATTGCAGTAGAATCTGAAAACTGTTAAACGTGTCCACTTTTTCTACCACCAGGAGTTTATGGCTTCATGACATTTGGTCGAGAAGTCGCTTCTGATATCTTGATGTCATATCCAGGAAATGATGTTGTCATGATCATTTCCAGACTGCTTTTTGGAATATCAATCATTACAATTTACCCAATTATTCTTCTTCTCGGAAGGTATGTTGTACCAAAGTTTTTGTCGCCAATGTAGGTGTTTGGTACCAAAGTCTGCGTGTCTCACAGATCCGTCATCCTGAACCTGATGGTGCGAATCCAAAGACGTCGTCTGGGAATCGTCACAAGCTCATTTGAGAGTCGCTGTCGAACGCTCCTCACAGTTATCTGGATCACAATTACTCTTCTCATCGCCATGTTTGTCCCTGACATGGGCGAGGTCATCAGCGTCATTGGAGGAATCAGTGCCTTCTTCATCTTTATTTTTCCTGGTACATGTTTTTGTAAATACACACTAAAATGAGATTGACATACAATACACACTAAATGTAGATGAGTGTTTGAGAAATGAAGGATTTTATTACCCAAATGATGTCTCATCAAAATTACACTTAAGTAAGGCAAGGCAGTTTTATTTATATAGCGCATTTCATACACAAGGCAACTGTAAAAAGAAAAATGTCATACATTCTGGATTCACTACAACTCAACTGAAATATTGCAAGACTTTTATTACTTTAATATTGCTGATTATGGCATACACCTTAAGAAAACTCAAATATCCTATCTCAAAATATTAGAATATCATGAAAAAGTAAACTAGTAGGGTATTCAACTAATCATTTGAATGGTCTAATTAACTTGAAACACCTGCAAGGGTTACCTGAGCCTTGAAAAACACTCAGCTTGGTTCAGTAAACTAAATCAAGTATGGGGAAGACTGCTGTCCAGAGGACCATCATTGACCCCCTCTATCAGGAGGGTAAGACACAAAAAGAAGTTTCTCAAAGAGCAAGCTGTTCAGAGTGCTTCCAGAATTTGGGGGAGCTTCATTCAAGATTCAAGAGAATCTTGAAGAAGCACTGGACAGTTCCAGAGTGGTCCAAAGTCCTCTTTTCAGACGAAAGCAAGTTTGCACCATCCTATCCACCATGTAACTTGACAATGTCCTCAAATAATTTCCACCAATTTGAGACGGCTTTCTAACCTGTATATTACAAATTATGAACAGAAATTATGATATGAATTAAGAGTGGATTATATCCCAGTCGAAAGCAAATATATCCCACTACAGTTTTCTGTATTTTGTGCATTTTATTGGGAGACAGAGAATGTCCTCTACTTCTGGAATGGTCAATGTGTACCTAATTCTGAAAAACTGAGGCTGCATTGCTGAAATAATTGCAAAATTGTGCCTGTCTTGCAATACAGGTCTTTGCTTGGTGTTCATCATGCAAAATGAACCTGTGAGTCCAAGAGTCAGGTGAGGCACAGCGTTTCTTTTTTTGTTCTGTGTATGTACACTGCATTGTCTTATACTATATTCCTAAAACATCTGTCACATTTTGCAGATTGGTTTTAACAGTTTGGGGAATCATAACCATTGTTGTCGGAGCCTTCATCTTTGGACAGAGTACGACTATTGCAGTCATGGAGCTTCTTGCCAAATTTTGATTGTCTCATCTTTGTGCTCCACTGTGACTCCTAGGTGATTGGTGGGACCCCCTATTGCACAAGCGAACTTGTCTTTTTTAAAATTATTATTATTATTACTATTATTATTATAAACCTGTGTGTGTGATTCAGTTAAGGCTTTATTGTATATTTAGTGATTTGTGATGCAATTTAAATGGGTCCAAGTTAAACAATATAAAATAAGTTTCTCGTTGTATGTAATTGTATATACATACAGTTTGAAAATAATTATAAAAAGATAATGTGAAAATACAATGTCTTCTGTACGGTAATGTCCAAATCACCAAATGTTTTCATCTTGAAGCTGATAGGGGGCAGTATTGCCTCTTTTAAGCATTATATCAGAGAACAGCACAGAACATCTTTCATATGTTGTAGTGCAAATTGCAATTCACATCTCTTTTCATGGGATGTATGATCATTTTGATCTCAAAGTTTTTGCCACTAGAATGTTTGCCTCTCTGGTAACTGATGATTTTTCTTCAAGTGGACAAATGATAAATCATTTCTGCACTAATTTTAATCTGTAACTGTCACCTTTCAAGACAAATGGCTGTGGCCCCTGACTTGAGTTATGGTAGTGCACATGCTTACTCCATGTGCAGGACTGTTTTGAAAAGAACTGGAGTAAAGAAGGATTATCGTAAATGTGCTGCCATGCCTTTGAGTATGGGCATTAACTGAGCACATGGCAAAGAAAGAC
The DNA here is from genome assembly GCF_059516105.1 of Syngnathus floridae. Lineage (NCBI taxonomy): Eukaryota > Metazoa > Chordata > Actinopteri > Syngnathiformes > Syngnathidae > Syngnathus > Syngnathus floridae. Next base: position 13,232,688 of record NC_142415.1, read on the forward strand.
AAGATCTCTCCCTCTGGGTGCATATACTATGGTTAATTCATATAATTAAACTATAAAGCATCAGGAAACAAGTCAATTTCCGTAATGTTTTTGTCCCACCCATCAAGTGCAGTTCTTAGCCTCCAGAGACTGAGATGCTGCTTGAGTTGCGCCCATGGGAGATTATCCAGTATTTCAACCTGCTGGCCAAATGACTTAATCCAGTAAATGTGAGGGAGGGGAAAAAAGCCTTGAAAATTACATGTCCCTTAGCTGCTTTTCTGTAAACCATACGTAAGAGAGACTGAAAGCAGAGTCAGTATAAAGGTCAGTGGTGTCCAGTTTATGGTGATGGATCAAGATAGTACAGATAAAAAAAAAAATACCCTGACACAGTAATGGCGCCATCCGTCTGTTCATCTTTGTCCGTTAACCAGGAACTAGCCTGCTAACAAACAAACAAACAGATGGACAAACTAACATCAGTTTGGGTTTGGCAGAGTTTTGCCATATGGTCATTACAACAAATCTACTAATGGCGGCTTATTTACATTACTGTGTGTTGTATCAAGCCACGATCACACCAGATATGAATAATCCATGTCATGCAGATTCACTATCTCGAGTCTAATCAAACATAACGTTGAGATACTTCAATCAAAGCGGTTGGGCGGACAGACAGACAGACACAAAGGCCATTAGCCTCTCACAGCAACCGCTAAGAACCATTCTTCATTCTCAACATTAGATTATGTTTTCATTTTCCTTTGCGACATTCATTACTGCGCCGTCCCCTGTAGCTACTGGCGTTATCGAGAAATTACTCGTAATGTCCGCCTCTTGCGGTGCTAATTTGTGGCGCCGTGTCTCTTAAATGTTTAATTGTTCCTGATAAGAATGTCAGAAGAAAGGGGCCGGATCTTAATGAATGTGGCTACAGTTCCTTTACTATAGAAAGAAGGTGAAAAGCAAGTTTGAACCCTTCTGAGTTACTGGATACGTGACATGCATGGTGGATGCATGACATTACTGTGTGATTGACCTTCTTTATTATACATTAAGGTTATGGTCAGCAGACTGAGATCATTATGGATGGAGATAGTGTGCGTCCATTACTGTAAGAGTGGCCTTTATTGGATTGAGGTAAATCTTGCATGGTAATAGCTGCATATATGAAGAAAAGACTCGGCAACTCATTTACATCGCCCCTACCTTGAGGACCTGACAGTTTCAGAGTTTGTAGCTCCTCGTGAATATTTTCTGCTTCATGATACAGTGCTGTATAGTGGCAGTGAACTCAACACTCTTCAAATTAAGTGTCACTGCCTTGATAAGGAAATGATGATTCAGCAATTAAGTTTTAAGACAAAATGATTTTTTTTTTTTTGCATTGTAGAGAACACGTGTAATCAGGATAATGGGACAAGGATTGCTAAGTGAGACCTGTGCAAGTGGCCATTGATGTTGAGGGGGCTCCAGTGGTTGCTATGCTGTGATAATCCACACCGAGCATAAAGTACATGCGGCCTCTCCTCATATTAGCAGAATGCATTTAATCTTTTTTCGTAGTCACGCATGACCTTTAAAACCGCAATCTCTTTAGAATACAACATTTGTGGTACAAGCGTATACACAGACGTATAGTCGTTTTTTTTTACATGCAACGTTTATATATATATGCAATTCGTGTATGTTTTTGTCCGATTTAATAGTAATATGTCGGCAATGTGTTAGCTGTAAATGCAAGTCAATGATTGTGATCTGCACACATTTCAAATTCTGACTTCAAACAATACATGCAGCAAAAGGGAAAGAAACTCTGCGATACAAGAGTTTGGCTAATGCTAGGTCCGCCCCTGATTTGTACAATGCCCGTCTTCTGAAAGGGACAACCACATGTACCCAATAATGCACACATTAATATTACAAGACGTTCCAGTGGTTTAGCTGCAAATAGAAAGACAAAAAGTTTACAGCTACCATTTTGGAAATCCTAATTGCACCTGTATATCCCAGAGGTCCATTATTTATGAATGAGGCTCCCTCAGTGGGTGTCCTGCTTTTGCTTTGAGCCCTCAGGTCCTCCATCTCTTACCAAAACCTAATTTAACCACATGCAGCATGTTGTATGTAAATGCACAATATGTATAGGAAATAGCCTCAAAGCAGAGAAAATAAACATCCATATGGTTCATTCTCTGCTACACTATATTGGGAAAGTCAGGATGAATCAGATGATATGTCGGAAAGCTCTGATCATAATACATACAGATCAGATTGTAATCTGTAACGATGCCCGCACAAATCAGCTCAGTGTAAAAAGTACATAATCTAATTAAGAAATGTTCAAAAAAAATCATCTTGGACTATATTTGCCTGTCTGACATATTGTAAATAATGTGATTTGTCAAAGTGACTTCACAACGCAGTGTGTTCACGATTTATGCTAATGAATCGGCAAGTCAGTGAAGCTCTGATGACAAATGTCTGGGGGCATATTTAAAAGACTATAAGTAAAGCTGATGTTTTATGATTCATTTGGTAATTGTGTCTAAAATGCTTGTAGAGCTGGTTCAAATATTATACTGTATTCTGTATTTCAAATAAATGCAAACTGGACATAAGAATGTCAACCTTAACAATATATTTTTTTCTTTAGAAATGTCCCAGGGTTGGACTTTTTAATCTATAAAGTACAATCAAATATTGCAAAAATTGCCAAATGTACGTGTATCCTACAGAAGCCTATTCAACATTATGAACAACCTTCACCATGTTTGTCTTTGCCTCGTCTTCAAAGACATTAATCCTTTAGTGATATTCAATTAGATGAATTAATCATTTAACCAATTATTCTAATGTAGAAGCGGCGACTTGATTACATTTATCAGGAAAAACTCACATTGATTGATTGAAACGGGAATAAACAGCGCTAATAATGAGACAGAAACAATATTATTTTTAATTCAAACAAAAATCTAGAACATGTTCATGAGGATGAATGACAGAATGAATGTTTAAAATGCCACACGCAGATAGACTGCGCGTGTGCTGCGTGATCACGTGACCATGTTGGTTGTGTGATCACATGACTTCTGGGTCCGTGCTGCGTGATCACGTGATTTTCTGTCTTCCGGGTCCGTGTTGCGGATGAGTCCGGTGAGTTTTTATGTTTTGTTTACCATTATTTACATTTTTACTTGATGCATGTGATGAAAAAAGAAAGCATTGCTCTGAAAACATTTACTAATATGAGACGTTTAGAATATTGCTTGTATAGCACCTTAAAACGCTCACTTTCTTTCAGTGATTTCTCTTATAGCTTGACTCAATATTGTTTTTGGTTTTAATTTACTTTACGTTGACGACGAATGGTTAGTGGCAGCATATGAAAAGGTAGTACAAATGCCTTGGAAATAGAAATAAACTTTTTTTAGTCTTAACGAACATTACAGGATTTTTTTTGGAGTCACTAAGTCGACAAGTTGGAAAGGTTATCATCTTGTCAGAAGGGCTTTTCCTGTGTAGGGTCTTTCCAGAATCATAGTCATCAACATTTTTGAAAATTGGATTATATATTTTATATATTATTTATTGTTACAATAAAAAAAAAAAGAGGCAGTAAACGAAGATACAATTATACAATTCGTCTCGCTCAACCTCAATTGTGCAATTTTGGGAAATTTTGTTATGATCTGATAAACCCAAGGTTGAGCATGTTGGCCATAAGCACAACCTTGGTTCATCAGAAACTGTGAAATGATTTATCTTGGTCTCATTTTTGGCATTTAAAATAGGGTGTGCAGACGTTATGTATAACCATTGTATCTCAGTTTCTTTTATAATTTTACCAATCATGTTGTTCCACCACAGCGGGTGAGGAAGATGATCTCGGTCAATGGAATCAGCAAGAAAGTCTGCAGGCGGCAGCAGCAGCAAGTCAGCAACCTTGCAGCTTGTGATGCTGACGCACTGACGGAGATTAAATGCCTATTCAGTAAATTTAAAACGTACATCAAACCGTCCAATGAAGAATGGTGCATCCCTGATGCAAATGTCGCCCTCAGACCGCACGCAAAAGTAGAAAACTGCCGCCTTCAGGCCCTAAAGGTGTCCCTCAATGCTGTGAAGAACCAGCTCAGTGACAAGAACATTGAAGTGTGGCATCAGCATACCAACTCCACCAACCGCGCCGGCAAGGTCATCGCCACGGTGCGCTCTGCCGCCAATGCGGAAATCTGCACTCAGGCATGGTGCAAGTTTTATGAGATCCTGGGAACGTTCAGTCTTCTTCCCGAAGAGGCGCTCCACTCCGGGGAGCTCAACACGGTTCACCTGTGTGAAGCTCCTGGGGCTTTTATAAGCGCCTTGAATCACTACGTCAAAACCAGCGAACACACACGCTACTGCGACTGGAGTTGGGCCGCCAACACACTCAACCCGTACCATGAGGCCAATGCAAGTGTCACGACTGTCGCGGACGATCGCTTGATCGCCAACACTCTGCCGTGGTGGTTTTTTGGCTCCGACAATACCGGAGACATCATGCTCCAAAAGCACCTGCTGGAGCTGCAGACGTTTGTGGCAAATATGCGGCGAGTGGATCTGGTGACGGCGGACGGGAGCTTCGACTGTCAGGAGAACCCAGATGAGCAGGAGGCTCTTGTGGCGTCGTTGCATTACTGCGAGGTGACCGCCGCTCTGCTCCTCCTCAGTCCCGGCGGCTCCTTTGTGCTCAAAATGTTCACTCTGTACGAACACTCCTCCGTCTGTTTACTGTACCTGCTCAAGTGCTGCTTCCGCTGCGTCAGCGTCTTCAAACCCGCCACAAGCAAGTCTGGAAATTCCGAGGTTTATGTCGTGTGCCTCGACTACGACCGCAAGGAGACCGTCAGGCCTCTGCTCTCCAAACTTATCCGGAATTACGGTCCGCATCTGGCGGACGGAGAGGCGCTCTTCCCGGAATCCTCGATCCCGCCGTCGTTCCTCGCACAACATGAAGACCTGTGCACGTACTTTCACGCTCTCCAGGTGGAGACCATCACAGAAAACATGAGATTATTTGTCAAAATGAGCGCTGAGGAGAGGGAGAGGCTCGACAACATAAGGGATTGTACCGCTCAGGACTATATGCGACGTTTCCAGGTAGGCTGGCACATTTTTTTTTTACTTTAGGGTACTCACTATTTTTTTTAATAATCAATGTCAGTTATTTTGTGGATTCATTGATAAATATTAAAAAAAAAAAATCTTTAAAGCCACATTCATAAGCACACACATCAGGAATAATGTATCTCTGGTAACGGTCTCTGCGTTCAGGTGACATACCTGCCTCGGAATCAATGGATCTCCTGTAACACCATCCACCCCGCCTACTGTCGTGCCTCGGTGGGCCGACCTCTGGGACCGAAAAAGCAAGCGGCGGGCTCCTTCAACGAGCGCAGGGAATTGAAGAGCCTCAGCTGGAAGGAGCGCGTTAAGAGAGATTGCCACAGCGACTGGATACAGCGACACCGCTGTGAAAGCGACATGACGGACTGCGTTCTGCGAGGACCCCTGTCTGGCTGCCACGTGCATTCTTGGTACGTAATTGTCGGCGCGGCACTGCGCGCTGTCAGAAACTCTCCGTTCTGCGCAGGAGTCTTGTTAAACTACGTGACTGAAGCACAGGTGGCCTCAGCTGAGAGAGACTTGAACCAAGTGGCTCCCTGTGATTCATGTCACGCCGTTAGCGCCGCGTCCATCTTGTCGGATCTTGCGGGACTTTGCGCTGACAATAACGAGACGGAAACAAAAAGGCAGTGTATGGTGTTCGGTAGCCGCTCGGAGTGGGATGCCTGTGCGGACCAAATGGAAGAGCTACTTCTCACCTTTCCTTCAGAGGGTTCATATCCCGAAGGAGGCCGGGGCACGCTATACGACGCAGCGCCGCCGTACCAGCATCGGCTCGTCAACTGCGTTGTGACGTCCCTGCGGGGTCTGACCTCTGGGGACGCCCTCTTGCTGCCCGTGCCGTCGGCGCTTACCCGGGTGTCGGCTGCGTTGGTGTTCTGCTTGCACGCTTGTTTTCGCTCAATCAAGTTCAGATGCCCGCCCCCATCAGGAGGCGCCGGAGCAGTGCTCGTGTGCGCTGGCTTTTGCCCTCGAGCTGCGGCCAGAATCCTCCCATCACTGACAGAAGTCCAAAACTCTATTGGTGAACTGCTGAAAGGACAGGACGCAAGTAAATGTCAGCTAGCTTGTGATAGACAGGTGCTCCAATTTGTGCCAATGGAGGAACTGCTCAATGGAGATTTGACTGACTTCCTGCGGACCATGAACTCTGAAATCATGCGACACACGCTGCATTTGCTCATGCAAGAATAGAACAGGCGAGACTATGTCAGTTAATGCACCTTAGAAAACATTGTTTTATTTTATATTCATATGAAATTTGTATTTTTTAATTCAGCAAAAACGTTTTTTTTTTTGTGCGGGCTATCATACATGCAAGAATATTTGTCATCAGATTCAGAATCTGAATTACTAACAATACATTCAAAACAAAACATTCAACAGACCCTTTTCAGTTTTAAAAAAAATCACCATTCAGCTAGAAACTCGGCTGCAAAACATCTCTTCCGGATCACTGGGAGCCGAAGGAATTGTTGGAGCCATCAGCCAACCAAGGGAGCCAACATGAATGACTGACATTAGAAGTTCTTCCTCAACCGCTTTGGGATGATGACCCAGAAGTGTTGTTTTCCTGCTGAATGCGGAAATAGCATCTTGATGTTGAATTTCTTTTTCTATTTTTAATCTTTTGTTATATTTGTGCAAACTGCAAGTATAACTCTGACAGTAGTATCTTTGTAAAATAAAAGATCACCATTTTGTGGCCCCATTGTTTACATCTAACTTGTTTATTAAGAAGCACACGAAGAAGAACCAATAGAGAAAGACCAAAAGCGTAACCGACGAGGGTTTGCTCATAGCAGCCGAAACCCCCCGCCCTGGTCCTCCGCAATTTTTGTACTGACCTTATATTTCAAAGAGTATCAAATCTATGTGAGTTTATATTCATTAATTTGAAATTTAAAACGGAGCAGTTACATCAAATAAAATAAATGTTAGTCTAAAAATTGCAGTGTAATTGTTATATTTGTTTTGCGGCTATCCTTGTTTTGTCAGTGATAAACTACGGTCTATAACAGCTACTGTGTTTTCATAGATTTAAATAATGTGATTACATCATAAGCAGCAACACAGAATGCATGTTATGATTTTTTTATGTTTTATTTATGATTTCTAAGAGCCTCTCCATGTTGAAAAAAAATAAATGACAAGACATGCATGCGTCAACCCTCTTTCCATGCTAGTAAAAGTTGCTCTCAGTCGAAATTCACGCGTCGCTGAATTCACCAGGGTTTTTTAGGGAAGATCTGAACAAACAAAATGTCCCCGGTTCTAAGCGTCGAGCCTCCTGTCTGTCACAGATGGTTAGTGAGCCGCTGCGGCCTACCCTAGAGTGATGGCATTATTATTTTTTCCCAGGAAGTAGTGGAGCTTTTGTCTTTTGGCCATTGTACTCCTTGATTGCCGGGTTTACAAATGTATTTCTTAATTTTCTGGACCATGAGGACTAAAACCAAAAAAATTCCAAAAAGGAATATACGCATGGTTACCATACTAATGAGTATGAAAAGTCTATGCACTGCTTTTCAAATGCCAAATTTTGGCAATGTGGGGAAAAAAAACAATTACTTTATTTCTGAACAAAGCCAACCGGGTGTTCATATCGACAGGGACAGTTTGCTCGCTTAAGCATATCAGATGTTCCCGGTCTTCCACTACACACACAAACTTTTAAATTCTCCTCAGATTACTCCGTTTTTTAATTAATTTGTCAGCACAATACCAAAGGGATCTTTTGGTCTTTCCACATTATGGATTACACTTGAAAACCGGATCACACTGCGCAAAAAATAGTGAATCAATCATCACTAATCTGACACCCCCACCAGCCACCAAAACAAACCACTCAGATTAACTCAAATAGTTTATGAGATTTAGCGTCATTCAAGATAAAAGATAAGCATTAAAAAAATGTTTACAAAGTGCTGACAGCAGAATTTTTTTTCTAGTGTATTCTGAACTGGCTTTGTTATTGCAGAGATTTCAGATTTACGATACGTTCTAATCATATAGATTCAATATATATAATATATATGCTGGCACAGTTGTATGAATTTATATTGGTAGCACTGATGTTTTCTGACAGTTTTGAGGTTAAGACGTGGCTTAAATCTGCGAAATGGCCACTGAAGGTCATTGTACCGAATGCACACATTGTCACTGTAGCCATCCAGGCGGGATGTGACCAGAGCGTCGACAAGGGTGACAAGTATTGCGTGAGAGATAAACAAAAGTTCCTAGTAAAACTGTTTTTAATCTTGCAGTTGCACAAGGGATCTTTTTTTTTTTCTATGACAGTCTGTATTAATTGTGACATAATGGAGAGAGCGCGCCACTGAGCAATCCCGAGCCACCCTCCACTATCTGTCACAGCAACGCTAGGCACGCCAACGAGTCCCTCGCTCCTTGTGCAGCTGTTGTCTGACAAAACCTCTTTGTTTCGTGAACGAAAAATGGATCATGCGAACAGAGCGATGGGGGATCAATCTTCATATTAGGAAAATAAATAGATATGAGGCGCAGGCCATCTGGCATAGAAGATGCACACGATGCTTTTACATTAAAAGCAGGGGTATAAATGAATTGTATAGTTTTATTTTAATTTGTGTGAGCGAGCCCACGGAACGCCGACTGAGATCGTGACTAGTCGACTACCGTATTTTCCGGACTATAAGGCGCACCGGACTATAAGGCGCACTATTATTGCATCATGTCAGATTTTTAATCCAAATCAAATCATTCTCCATTTTATCTTTTTTATTTCAATTTCAGACGCAACAAATGACTTTATAATCACAAAATAATGATCCATAGTCTTTTTGATTCATGATTCATAGTCTTCAGCGGGCCACTTATGATTGATTTCATGACACAATGCTTCAGGCCAGTTTAAATTTAGGAATTTGGTCCATATATAAGGCGCACCGGACTATAAGGCGCACTGTCGGCTTTTGAGAAAATTTTAGGTTTAAGGTGCGCCTTATAGTCCGGTAAATAGGGTACTTAGTTCAACCCTTACCACCAACAACCCTCATTGCTGATTTTCCATTGAGTTGGTACAATGGTTGGTGCCGCAAGTGAAGGAAGGACAAAATCTCTCGGTTACTGTTTTATCTTCCCTCTATGAAAAAAAAAAGACATGCTGAGTTTTTTTATAGTGTGCATACAAAAGTAAAACTCCTTCATGGAGCTGCATTATGTTAGCTGAACTGTGCTATTTTCTGCAATGTTGTGAGAAATGTGCAAATAGAACAGAAACAGCTTTGGTATCACAGTCCTGCATATATATTTACGGATAATGTCCCATTCTTCTTTACATTATCATGTTAATCCCCAAGACTCTAGTCTAAAAAAATAAATCGACGAGTTGCGGTTCAATAGAATCCAACCAATTCCAATATCATGTGTTTGAAAGGAACATAATTATTTTTTTTTGAGGGGGGGGGGTTGACACAAGGAGAAAATAGGAATTCAATGTCATCAATCTTTCAAAGTGACTGGTATTTTCTGTTCATGAACAACAACAAGCAATTAACCCCCTAACCTTAATTGGATCGCGTGTCGATTGGTGGAGATATGTTTTGCCGTGATGTTCCTGTCTCCGTATGTAAATCACGTTGGAGGATTCCAGAATGGCTGCAACATTTTCTGAGCATGCCTTCACAAAAAGCTCATTAGTTGAACTCTCCTTGGGCTTTCTCGCTTGACACGGCAAGCCAAGGCGTGCCATGAAATTCAGGCATACATGTGCCTCATGTCTGTCACTGACTAAATATAGGGCTCAACTGAATTTTCGCTTTCTCCTCACGGGCACGTCAATGACTTCAGATCAACCGCCACATTGAATCGAGTCAGTGAAGTGATTGGACAGAGGTGAACGAGAAAACACAAATCAAACTGCCGGGTCGTCAATTATTCATTTTACTTCTTGGAATTAGGTGCACACTTACGTACAAACTGACATGGATAAATTGTGGGCTATTGTCGTGCGGGACTTGGACGGTGGAAGACCTTTCTTAATGCAAATGTACCTTTGGCATCTTCTTTTTATATTGAATGCCATTTTGCCGCATGAATTATCAATGTGTTGCCCTAATTGGCTGTCAGAGAGGTTCAACAATATATTTCATATTTTGGTCCTTCAATCCAAAATCCAACAAGTTTCCAGTCCAGGTCAGCAGTTGTCAGTCATTCGCACCTATCACATATTCTGAATTGGGCTATTGTTCTTTTTGCATTGCCAAACCATGTTAAGTGCCCAATAAACATCTCCAATGAACCCGAATGGAAGTAGTAACGATCAAACACCAATCGTATCGTTTTTTATCAACATTTTAGTCAATTGATGAAAAAGATTATTATTGTCAACCTTTTAGACTTCTTGAAGCATGCTGTATGATAGAAGCCGAGATGGTATCGTGACAACAAATAATCACTTGCTCTCTCAGGTGACATTGCTACGAGAGGTGGCGTTGTTATTGCACATCAGAGATGGGATAGCCAGCATGTTAATTGCTCCCCTTAGACGGGAGGGGTGAAGGACAGTGATTCATGCTTGCAAGCAGGGAATTACATTGCTAGTGGATGCCTTACAAGCTGTACAGTGTTTTTCTGCTAACCATAAGGCCTATGAGGATCACCCTGTGTTTGGTGAGAAGTATTATTACAGCGTTCGGAAAATCAAGCATAGTTATAAACCCCGCCCCCCCTTCCAGGTGCATGGTCCCACTATTTTTCTTGATTTCTAATTTATGACTAACGCTCGCTTATATTGTGTGTAATTCCACTTTCGACCACTGCGCACTTAGTTTGAGACAATGTACATTTTGAAAGAAGAAGAAGCAAACAGGAATTATTTCAATATAGCCTAGTTTGTAAATTATTGACTGGTTTCTGCTGTAATCCACTTTTTAAGACTACAGAAAGCGACAGCTCTGGGTTAATCTTTTGGAAAGTAACATCTGCGGGCATGATTATTGATGTGTATTGTGAGATATAGGTTAAGTGGATTTCACTTCATTGGTCTGGTAGGTTATACTTGGTGATCAAGGATTACTGTACCCATTGTCAAGTGTTGTGGTAATCCGTTCAAGTCGAAAACCGCTGTAACAAAACTGTGAGAATTGATCGAAAATGCTATTTTGCTTTATCTGTTTCCAGCATTCTCTCTGAGTCAAACTACTTGTTGTCAGTCTGCATTGTGTCGCTGATAAAATGGCTGATTACTGCAATGAGGCAATCTGTCACTCTCATTTACACTAATCGTACACTCCCACTCTGATTGCTGCTCCAGCGCATTAATGCCGGAGCAAATGTCTCTAGCACTCAAGCCCACAAAGCCTAATTTGATCTGCGTGAACACTTCCACATAAATAAACCCATTTCATTCGACCCAGCAATATGCGCATTGGGGTATTTATTGCCTATCTAAGTGTATAATTATGCAGCTTTAGATAGTGTGCACAGGAAAAGAGGACTATGGGTGTGCGTTTGTTATTGTAGTGATGCTCCTCAGCTGACTTTCTTGATTATCTTTGTAATGAGACGAACACCAAGAAGTGAAAGGAGGGTTTAAAGGCCTCCTGGTAATTTGCGAGTGCATTCACTTGGACCACTTTGGAGTTAAACGTGTCCGGCGGGTGAGACAAACAAGCCCTTGGGTCACATCATGACTTGATTGGACGTCCTCTTGGCCATTCAGAAGACGGATTGCCTGTTAGATTGAACGTGTCTTTATGGGCCCTGAACATGAATGTTTTAAATAGTAGGCAGAGGCGTGGTGTCAGTGTTTGGCGTCGGAACTTTAGTGTGATGTTTCCCGATCCGTTCACTAAAATGTTGGTTATTCTGCACCAGGTTCTTCGTTTTCTGGGCTATCAGTGTCCAGTATATTTCTACAAGAACAGCACCACGGTCGCATACAGATTGTTTTAGGAACAGATACGAGGGAGACCTTCTATCTATCAAGATGAATGCTTTAAATTTGCCCACTTGGCACAACATTTGCTAAAGCAGTCATGAGATCCATTGCAAGTGTAGAAAATGGAGTTCTTGAAGATATTCCAAATACATTTTTACCGGTTATATTATTTATTAGTATAAACATTCACTGCATGGTTTGTTATATAATAACTGCTAAATAATGTATGCAAATGTTAGCTTTGTGTTTATTGATAGATGGTAGGAAATGTTGACTTGTCATGGAAATATAAGTTATAAACACAGTAGGATTTATTTGACTAAAATTAGTTCCTTTCACAGTTGTTGCTCTGACAACATTTGTTCAAAAAGACATTGTTGATTTGCACAGTAAAATCCAAGAATATATATCCCATTTGGGAAAGAAGATGCTTATTTTCGAAGCTAAATATTCATGTTTGCTATTTCCAGACTGTCCCAAATGGCAAACGGTTTTAATGTTCCCGACTGCAGTTCAGTAGCAGTAGGAGAAGCTTTATAGCCGTCACACTGCTTTAATATGGAGTACAGATGTCTGGAGGTCTTTAAAACTTTAACATTGTGAAACAGTCTCACATGTTGCATTGGCTCTTCCACCACTCGTCCACTTGTCCCTTCCGCTGGCAAGGCGTGAGCGTGATTTACGTCTTCAGGTTTTGCCCAAAAGCGGCACAGACAAGTAAATCACATGGACACCCATCTGAAAGTGTGCAGATTAGGTTTGCAATCAGGAGACAATTAATTTGATGATGTTTTTAGATTTTTATCATACAATGAATTGCTATTTCTTTATTGAAAACGTGTAAAAACGGATTGTAGTTCTTTTTTTGGAGAGGCTGGAGCGGCTTAATGGTATTTCAATTCCTTTTAATGAGAAAAATTGATTTGTGATAGGAATGAATTAAGTTCTGGTCTGCGCAAAGAACAGCAAAAGCAAGCTATTTGTCATCCGTGTTTGTTTATTCTGTAAACCGACACTCTACCAAGCGTTAGCGACAATTTGATTAATTTAATTCGTGTCGCTTGGTTTGACAAATCATATTAGTCTGTGATCTCTTTAATTAGGCAGAGTTGTTAAATGCGTGGTGTCGATCTTTGAGTTGTCAGGAAATATATGTTACTTAGTCTTGTATCTGATCTTTGCTGCCTGAAGTGATAATGACGAATACGTTATTTAGAAGACATTCATTTTAATATAATGTGCTTTTGTTTTGAACACAAAAAGGAGCCATGTCAGATAAACATCACACTGTGTCCCAGAAACAAAATAAAAAGAAACTGGAAAATAGCCTTTGGCGATAATTGCTTAATTATTCTCAGTTCCAAAAATGTGTTTCTATTTGGTTACTGTAAATGTCAACTTCTGTAAGAAATGAGGTTCGTCCTCAGAGGCTCTGCTACACCCTAGCAAAATGTTATTTTTAGATGCACTGACACTACAAGCATTTAATAAATCATTAAAAAAGCATGGTTCATGTATTATAAATACATTTTATTTTGAAAAGGTTATGAATGTTTTAATTGTTGGTACGAAGGATAGAATACTCTATGTTAGAAGGTGACTCAACTCACTTTACAATTAGCAGCACTTTGGCCAGTAGTGAACAATTTCTCAAAGAAACTGCTTAATGTCACTCCATATTTAAGTTTACTATCAAAGTAAAACAAGAGACATTTAAATATTGCAATTAAAAACAATTTAACACCTGCTTATGCCCAGTTAGCTGTGTGCTAACATACAATGGAAAAAGCCATCGACATGCTAAACAGTAGCATTGATAATCGGGAAAAAAAGACAAATATCACTGCATATTATTAAATCAGTGAGAATAGTGACAATGTGAATACAAACAAGTGAAAAATGTCTGGAGTATGTATTTTCTCAACCTGCTTATTTCCGTCAATGTCATTCAAATGATTATGTACCTTCATATACTGCATCGTTGATCCACTTTGCACGATCAGATTCAGACTAATTCGACATAATCCCAAACCCGCTTCATTATGCGTGTGTTTGACAAAATTACCGTGCATGGCAAAGCCTCGACAACACCTGCCCATCTTTTAAATACCGTGTTAATTATGCATGCATCATTTTAATAAAGCATTAACTCGATTGCTCAGTTTGCTGTGGTCAGTGACCTTCACCCTGTGTCGGAACTAGCATGCGATGCATGCACAGTCGGATTCGAGTTGCTTTACTCGTAAAAAGTTAGTAGTACCTTTCCAAAGTAATCTTCCCAACTCTGTTCCAGCGTATAGCAAGAGGTTAACACAGCACACTCTCGGGGAACGTGATTGTTCATAATCACATGATCAGGGACTCCATTAATGGCTGTGTCTCTCATCCATTATTGTCCTTTTTTACACATTCCGCGCCATTCCGGGATTGATCCCGTCGCTACGCCTCCGTCATTAAAAGGAGAGCAATCAGACCTCGGCAAACATTCCATAATTATTATTCGTACACTTTTTATGACTATCGCAGTTCTTTGTCACATAATCACACGTGCGCATAAAAAAAAAAAAATCACTACGCACCGGCCTCACCAATTATCTCTCTTTTTGTTTTCTTCGTTTCTCTGATATCAGCGTACAGCCTGGAGGGAGGAGATAAAGTGTTTTCCTCTGCTTCTTCTGCTGCTTCACCCCCACCACGAGCACCCATTCTTCATACCAGGGACCGAACCACAGAGTGGTTTGTATGAGGAAGGAGATTAAGAAAAGATAGGCGATAGGGCTCACGCAGCAAAGAGAACAAAGGCATGTTAGCGATTTAGGAGATATGCAAGAGCGGCCATTTGGATTTACGCTTTGAGTGGGTTCGATTGAGTGCGGAGAATGGGGCTCTTTGACCTCAGCGGGCCAGGAAGAGTGATGGAGAGTGTGAGAAGAGGTTTGAAGAAGGGTGGAAAGTAGCGGTAATACGGGGACAGAGTTTCGACCCAGCTGCGGGACAGCTCAAATCAAAAGTCAGCAGAGGAGAGAAGCAAGTGAAGTGGAAGACAATGTGTCTATAAATGGAACAAGGCAATGCATCAAACACATGATGAAATATTCTAGTTTGTCCTCCCCAGATGTTTGGGCCTCTTGGGTGACACGGAGGTCAGTTTTGAAGGTGATTAAATGGTTTACTTTCACAACTAGGAGTGCAGAAGGAGATCATTTATGTTGCTGAGACTACGATCTGTGTTGCTGATATAGCAAATAATCTTCCTCACTGAAAGAATGGAAATTTATCCATTCTATCCTCCCCTCTTAAAAAAACAAAAATGTTTTATTTACTTTCGCAAAAGAAAAGCCCTCTAAAATATTGTACGTGATGAAAACAAATAGTAATCACATTGCAATTGAATAGAATGTGAGGAATTATGTGCATCATGATTGTTTGTGGCTTTTGCTGGTGTGTGTGAGTGGAAGGGGGCAGTATGCTGTTACAAATAAATAATTACATTTAAGTAAATGAACATGTTTGTATAATACTGTAAATGCTAAACACATGTTCTTATCCCTTTATTTGATTAGGGAGAGAGGGGAGCCAAAGAAGATTTCTCATCATGAGCAGCAAAATCGTCACAGCAGCAGCATGTTGTGCATCATTTCATGGTAACGCAGATGCAATGCCCAAGAGAGAACCCCCCCCTCCTTAATCTGCCTCCCTTGCAGCTAAAGTGGTCCCCGGTTCCCGTGGGTCGACGTCTTCACGGCCGAGGCGCTCCCTGGTGGCGGGAAGGAGAAGTGCAGCTGCCGTGGGGGGGTTTAAAAGCAGCGAGTGGGGAGGAGCGGCAAGTCAAAGCGAGGATCTACACAGGCAAAAGTTGATCTTTCATCCATCGTGCAAGTGCATCCATTCTAAGGAGAGGAGACGAAATGGCAGCCCAGACTCACCAACCTCACCTGCACCTGGCCGAGCTCACTGCAGCTCAGTTCATCGACATCTGGAAACATTTTGATGCAGACGGTCAGTGACTTTTCCTTTTTCCCCAGCCGTCAAAAATTCATCAAATTAAAACAAAACATTAAACGCATCACTTTGTATTTATATTTGAAGTATTTTAGCACAAATTACTTAAACTTGCAAGCATGGTCTGAACTCCTATCAATTCTTCATTTCTAATCTTCTAGTTTTTTTTTTGTTTTGTAGCCAATTTGAATGAGAAAAAACGTTTTATAACTAACTTCATCTATCAAAAAAGTGCATATAGTATTCATACTTTAAAAAAAAATGTTTTAAAACTGCTGTATCCTAGATGCTGTTTTAGCCTTTAGTGTATAATTTCCCCTTTGGGGATCATTAAAGTATTTATATTGTTATATTTTATATTGTTGTTAGAATATGCATTTGACTCTACAGAAATAGTGAGGGGGGGAAAGCTCGTAGAATATTTATAAAGAAGCAGAGTGAAGAGGGAGCATAACAGAGAAAGGGGAGGGAGGGGGCGAGAGGGAGAGCGTAGGGGTGTTCGCACTGTAAAATATAAACAGATGAAAGATGCAAAGGGTTTAAATTAAAGAAGAGAAATGAGATGATGGCGTAATGGTGGATTCATGCAATGCTGACGGTGACATTTTCAAAAAATGATAATAATATCATAAATCAATTTATACAAATACAGTTTGAAAACAACATTTAAAGTGTTTACTGATCCAATTCTAATGAAGTCTAACTAATTAAAGTTAGTCTAGTTGAACATTAAAACATTACATTTTGTACGCATGTCGTTTGTGAGTTAAAAAAAAAGAATATGACTGCTCTCCAATAAATCTGGAAAACAAACCGTGTCAATAGGGAAATACATCATGCATGAAAGGTGAATAAGAATAAGGCTGAGCATCAGCCAACTGTCATTGCCACCAACCCATTTTTATGTTCCAGCTATAATTGAAGGATTACCTTCTCTGTCATTCAAAAAAATACCCTCCAACCTTTATTGTGAACTGCAGCCCAATTCTGAGATAGTATTAAAGCTCACCGATCCAGCTTTGTCTCTGAATGCTTAATTATACTGTATGGATGTTATATGGACGCTTCATGCCTCTGAAGGCCCTCCTAAACCTTCTCTAATATTCTTACACACTTCATGAATCTGATGAGGCTATTGCAAATTTGGTGACTGAATTGTGTCAACCTGCCAATCGGTTATTAATCGGTTAAATCAAGACACGATGGACATGGAGTGGACTCAGGGTACAAATTTTAATTCTTTATTCCGACAAAAAACAAAACAAAACAATTAAATAAATAAATAAATATATATATATATATATATATATATATATATATATATATATATATATATATATATATATATATATATATATATATATATATATATATATATATATATATATATATATGTATGTATATATATAAATAAAATAACCCTTTAAGAAATTGATATTTGAACACAAACGGTAGAGAAACACATGTAGATCGACAATACACCCTTGAAAGGGCAATGAATACAATTAGATTGAAATATTCTACTTGAGTGGTTGCATGACTTTACATGAGTAAATTTACTCATTGGGGACGCAGATAAAAACTTTAAGAGCTTCTTCACTTGGTGGGAAGAACCACAAATGACACATCTGACATTTGACTGGTGGAGTTGGGCTCCCTGAAGATCAATGCAAACTACATTCATCATAAATCAACAGCCTCGCTTTATACTTGCTTTATGCTTGCTCGTGACAGATTCATTACAGTCAGTTTTTTTCCCTATAAATAATCAAGGCATATACTAGTATTACTTCAAAAGCACCTTCTTCCGTTAGAGGAGAAAGTGGTCACCTTCATGTTGAGCTTGTGGACATCACCATCAGACCTATGACACAGAACTGAATTATGGATGCAAACTGGGACAAAAAAGAACAAGAGTTTTCATGCTGGATGCGACAACTGACTCTCGTCAGCCATTGGAAGACGAGTTATGTAACCAAAGGGTTGCGTCTGCATTCAAGTGTGCTGCGCACTAATGCAGATTTGTATTCCCAACTCAACCAAACAAAAAAAACCTGAATTATAACTAACCCCCCCAAAATTATGATGCCTTGTGGTTTGCTGCATTTTGATTTCACCGTTGAATACAACAAGAGGGTGAAAGTGTTGACATGTGTTATTTGAATCATGTCTGACATACGTGTCACCTTGTGTGTAAAACACACAGTTTGATCAAAACACTTTTACTATCTAATCAGATGCCACAGTGAAGCCATAAAAAAAAAAGATGCTTTTACGAGAAGACATGCTCAAGGTTGATTGATTTAGCAACATGAGAAGGGCAAAATATTAGAACGAGCCCTTCGTATGACACAATGCATTTATTCACTACAAACAACAACCACACAATCAAATCAATACATTATTTAAAATATTGTCCTTTTGTAGACAAACCTAAAATATTGGTTCCCCATCCACACCATGACTGTTTAGAGTGAAACTGAGTTCATATTCCCTGTGTTGATGTGTGGGAAAAATAGAGCACAAATCCAAGTGGAATCCTGGCCAGGGATTAAGGGCTGCATATTGCCTTCGAAAGTGTATCAAAGAACATGAGAACATTCTAATCTGTGGAATGAAAAGGCAATTGTCCTTCACTTCAGCCTGCCTCTTTCAAATATACGTATGTACATACACTGTGAGTTATCACAGCTGATCTTCTCGTCTCACTCCACTGGATCCAACTGGAAAGTGTGCTAATGAGGCCCTCAGGGTTCACAAGGTATAAAAACTTCCATGGTACTGCCCCAACTGTTTTGATAAGCCAGTCAATTCCCGTGCAAAGCCAATGCGGTGCAATTAACAGCTGCTACGTTCATTTATTTAATGTCTCCGAGATGACTGCGGTGTCGTACACGTTGTGTGCACCTGCATATTCTAACCCAGATGTTGGAGTTGCTGCAGTGTTCCAGCAATGATTTGTTGATGCCTAAAAGAACAGATGGTGACACGGGCCACCTATGACATCGTGTGCATCTGAGGCAGGGAGGTTAGGGTGAAGGGGGAGGTGAAGAGGAGAACCATGGCTAAGAAATTGAGATCAGATTAAGAGATGAAGAGAGGGGACCTGGCTACATCTTTACATTAAGCATCTCGTTTTCCTCGTTTGTTACTCGCGGGGAAACCAGAACACGAAATGATGTATGATCCTCGGTCATGTGACTAATGTAGAGAATTGGGACAGAATGCTCCAATAAGCATCAGTCTAACTGGCCACTTCGACTCTCTTAGTCAAGAAAATACTCATTACACACTCCAACTGCTCCCAAGCGCTGGGATTCATTTCTTCCGCTACAGCAAATCCTGCTGCTGAAAATGCCACAGATTGTGAACACATGACACGCTCAAGACTCTCTTCATGTCATCACTTTTCAGAAGTGAGTGTGGCTGGCCTCGCATTTGCTGGGGGGTTACTCGACTTAATCCGATATAACAGCGCACAACTGGGCCAACTGGTTCAGTACATCATGCTGACTTGATATGCAGATAATTAAATGTATCCGTGTGCAGATTGCTACAAACATGTCTAGCTAGTAAATGTTGGCTGTAAGAAGTTCCGACCAACCAACAGGACAGAGAAATGCGTGGTCGTGATTTGAAATCTGTCCCATCTCTCATTCTTTATAGTTGGACCCTGAGATTTGAGTTTGGTCCATTCCTTGATTTTCCACATTGAAATGAATAGAAATGCAAAAATCAGTTCCAACCCCCACCCAAAATATATTTATTTATTTATTTATTTCGTACTTTACCACATTTACCAATGCTGCTAATTCTGAAGGCCCTGGACTGATTAATTTTGATGATGATGATGATAACACATAGAGGCTAAAATCTGATTGGACAAAAAAATGTAACATCCACATCGACAAACTGAAAGTGGTGCAATCAAATTAAATGCAACAAAATGAAGAGAACAAATTATTATAATTGGATGGGACAAACACAGTATTGAATTTTGTCAATGCTTCTAACTTTTCGACCTTAACCGCCTATGACTTTTTAGTGAACTAGCTGATAGAATGTGTTAATCGTTTTCCCTCGTGGTTTATCACCGGACATGAATATTGATGTTTTAGGGGATAAACTAACATCAAACATGCATGCTCCGTAATATACGGCATGTTGTACGCTCTAATAGACACCCATGGCTCAATTAGTCACCGGGTGAAACGTTCACTTGAAATTGATGTTTTGTTTATTTCTTGTTAGGGGGGAAAAAAAACAGCTGGTCCCAGGTGGTGTTGGCATAGAAAGCCGGAGGTCAAGTTTAAAAAACAAAACAGCCCAAAAAAAACCCCACAGTCTTCAGATAAATTGAGCAAATCACAATTAATTACACATCAGCAAAGTAGAATACAAATATCACATTAGATCTCACTTTATGTTATTCATCATGAGCGTGCTTTAAAGCATCAGTTACCTCCTGGTTTACTAGTACTCGTCTATAAATACTGTGCTTTGGGATTGTAGCATGTCTGCTCCAAAGTAGAACAAACTTCCAAATCCTTGAAATATTTCAAACAAATTAGCAGAAGTTGAAGCAATCAAAAAATTTCATCAAACTGAATTTGTCCCTCTTGTGCTGTGCAGGAAACGGCTACATCGAAGGGAAGGAACTGGAAAACTTCATTAGAGAGCTGGAATTGGCCAGACGAGGAGCAGGCGTGGTGAGTGCTTGGGGTGGATTTGCCGCAAAGTGGCTCATCATCAAGGTTTTTGCAATAAATAGTCCAGGACTTGAACTATTTTTTTATTCAATAAAGACATGTCTGTTTATGAACAGCATATTAGTGTCAGATCCCTGGCGAGAGCCCATTTTTAGTTTCGCTTGCTTGGTGGGCCGCAATATAAAAAGTCAAGTAGTTCTCTCAATAATTTAGCAGCATTGTGTACAATACACTTTCTTTGGAGAAAACAAAACATGAACATTTTGACTGATGGAAAACAGCATGGACATACATATTTTCAATGAACTCAATTATATATTCATTTTTTACGTCATCTCTGTCAGGAGGAAACCCCAAATATGGTCAATTTGGTCTCTCCCCGAGTTGTTTGATATTCCTACAACATTATTAACTGATTTTAAGTGTTTGAAATAGCTTGAGAACACATTTCTCTTGAATGAACACATTTTTTATTTATTGCTTTTGCAGGATCCTTCACATGCTGCATTCAAGGAGAAGATGAGGGAGTTCATGGCCAGTTTCGACAAGAATTCTGATGGGAGAATTGAGATGACAGAGGTGAAAAATGACCGATTTCGTTGAGACACACTTGTCTTATAAATGGCTCCCTGGTGGAGTATAGATGAAGAAAATAACATTCAGGGACACTTAAAAAAAAATCACATCATCCATCTCTCACTTTCTCTTTCTCACTCAATTTTCAGTTGGCTCAACTTCTGCCCACAGAAGAAAACTTCCTGTTATGTTTTAGAGAATTTGTGGGATCCAGCACTGAATTCATGGCCGTAAGTTTGTCTTAATCAAATCGGAATTCATCTTCATATTTTAGTGC
The DNA here is from genome assembly GCF_059516105.1 of Syngnathus floridae. Lineage (NCBI taxonomy): Eukaryota > Metazoa > Chordata > Actinopteri > Syngnathiformes > Syngnathidae > Syngnathus > Syngnathus floridae. The sequence continues at coordinate 13,254,325 of NC_142415.1, forward strand.
TTGGACAGATCATGAAAAGTTACTGGGTCATGTGACTCTCAACACATCAACTTACTAAGGCATTTTGGACAATTTTGTATGGGAAGACTTTCATACACACACCTGAAGGAGCAGCACAATATCCAGTGAATCAATCATTGGATTTAATGATGTCAAAAGTGTAATCTTTTTTTTTTTTTAAGTATCGGCACTGGTAAGGTCTCCTTCTTAAGTGTACGGTTGGACCCTCAGGCTGCCTGCAGTGACAGCGTTAAAGCCTATTCTGAGACAAGCATACATTATGGATGGTGCACAGCTTTCAGCAGAGGAAAGCCATTTAGTGTGGGCCTTTTTCGTGGAGGAACTCTATATTTACTCAATATCTTTTTTTTTTTTTCACAAATTTGAGCTTTGGTTTATGATGTTGTCATGTTTTCAGCTTGTAGAACCTCCCTTTTGTTTCTTGTCATCCCACAGGCTTGGCGAAGGTATGACACCGATCGTAGCGGATACATTGAGTCGAATGAACTGAAGGTATGACCAGAATTCTCTGGATAGTACTGTTTAGAATTAGGACATAACTGATTGGGTGACACTAAAAAAAGGTAGTTTACATTATAAGCATTTTAATTTCAGAGTTTCTTTTCACTGAAATGAATAACAAAATCATTTTAATTTCAACATTTATACTAATAGTCTTAAAAAGATATTTTACTTTCATTCTTCTATTTTTTGTCTAATCTCTGTGTTTGCGCTAATTCAGTATGCGTGACATGTATTCGCTGACCTTGCCAACTCTCCTCAGGGCTTCCTGACAGACCTGCTGAAGAAAGCCAACACAAGTTATGATGATAAGAAGCTCAGTGAATACACACAGACAATTGTGAGTATTATTTGTCAAACACAAGCAGTTTTCACAATTTATACAAAATAAAGTGACAATGTTTGGCTTGAGTGAAGGCTTTTTGACAAAAGTATTTTTGGGGTGGTGTTTGAAAGGATTTTGGTGAGTGAAAGCTTTTTGATATGTGTGAGACATTTTTTTCTTGCTGAGTGTAAGAGGATTTTTTGGGAGGTGTTAGAGAGGTTTTCGGTTTAAGGTTCTTTGTGGTGTGTAAGAAACTTTTTTTAATGTGTGTGTTTGTGTGTGCGTGAGAGAAAGAGAGAGAGAGAGAGAGAGAGAGAGAGAGAGAGAGAGAGAGAGAGAGAGAGAGAGAGAGAGAGAGAGAGAGAGAGATGTTTGTGTGTGTTGTCTTGAAGTTGTCTGCGGTGTCCCCAATGAAATTCCCTGTTACTCTTCTTTCTCTGCAGCTAAGAATGTTTGATCTGAACGGCGATGGAAAACTCGGTCTCTCCGAGATGGCAAGGTTTGTCTCCGATTCATGAATATGCATTATTTCTCGACAAATATCAACCACTACATGAGAATTGTGTGTCATCCCAGGCTCTTGCCGGTGCAGGAGAATTTCTTGATGAAGTTTCAGGTAGGATAACGCACGCATTATGAGTTTTGGTATAAAATCGTTTTTGAGTAATTCAAGTCATATGAGACGAGAACTACAGCAGCAATAGTGGAGATATGTCCTTAATGTGCTGAGTGGACATATGGCACATTGACATGAATGCACGGTTACTTTAAATCCTGTAGTAATCATGTTCCGTAACATTACACTTGCCTTGGAGGTTGTGTTTTTTTTCTCTTGATTAGTGAGATGATGCAATTTTTACACATACAGTTTATACTCATTGCAAGGGTCTGTTTTATTTACATTGTGAGAAAAGTAAAACTACTAGGTGCTGTTGGATTCTATGTACATTTTCCATTAAGACATGAACAGATTTCATTTTCAAAATGTGATAAAGTACAATGTGAATCTTCCCTAGAGGAATGTATACGGTATGTTCCCCCATATATAAGCAGTCAAGAGTTTGAAACCAGATGAACAAATCCTTTCTGTCAAAGGATTAGCTAGTCTGGTTGGGATTAAAGCAACACTGGTCTCAATTATTATAATATGCATGGATTAATATCAGACGTTGCTCTGCTGGGGCTTTTTAGTGCTCTCTAGAAATGTTCCATGGCTTCTAACAATTTTCATGCTCTTATGCGCGCAGGGCATCAGGCTCACAGTCAAGGAATTTGACTCCCTCTTCACACTCTACGATAAGGTGAAATAAAAACTCACTTGGGGTGTTTATGTGTCTTGGGTCTGTTACATGTTGTGTGTTTTTGCTTGTCAAGAGAGCTGCCATATGATACTGGTCTATTTACTTGGAATATTATTATTTTCCATGAGTTGGTGGCAAATGTGGAATGGACATTTTTGGTCTTCTTCTTCTGAAGTTATCCATGATTTTAGTTTCCTTTGCAGAAAAAAAAATGTAGTAAGAATGTCACCATAAAATGACCAAGATTTTTCTGACCTATGCAACATGTTCAATATGATCACAAAAATAGAATGTTGGCTACATGATGAATATTTTAAATTTAATAATTACAGTTTCATGGTGATTGAGTCATTTTGATGACGGCTTTCAAGGCACTCTATATCAACCCAAAGAAATCCTGCATCATGACAACCCACCTCATTTCTTGTCTTCTTCTCAGGATGGTAATGGGTACATCGACGAGCAGGAGTTGGATGCTTTGCTGAAGGACCTCTCTGATAAGAAGAAAATGGTAATAATGACACTAAAGTGGAATCTGCATCAACATGACATTTTCTCTCACCAAACTGCATGTTGGCAGGACGTAGATGTCACAGGACTCTTGGGGTACAAGAAAAGCATCATGGCTCTGTCGGACGGAGGGAAACTGTTTCGCAATGAGTTGGAGATCGTCCTCTGCCGGGACTCTGAGCTGTAAGACCCCCCCACCCCACCCACTGCCTCCTTCCTACCTCCTGGTGCATGTATGACCCTGCTTACACTGCTAGAGAGAAAACTAAAAGTGCTCCTAAAAGCACTCAGTCAACTGCTGGCCCTTAATATTGAATATTTTTAACATGACGCGCCATGGTGAAATAGCCTTAGCAATTGAATATATTGTGGAATCAATTTTGTTTTGTTTTTTATTTCCCATTTTAATATGCATTTGCAGTTTTACATTAATCCATCTATGCCCTACTCTCACTTAATACTTCTGTTTGTGTATTCTGCTTATTTTTGTCAAAACCAATTCACTCTTGTTTATTTTATGAAGCTTGTACTGTTCTAATAAATATATTACAGAGAGAATGAATAAATATAACATAAGACTCTTGCTCCAGTTATTCCCTCCACATTGACGAAATCTCCTCCCAAACAGCAGAAGGATTATTTCACCTTGCAACAATGCAATGTGAGAGAAAATACTTTCATCCCGCTGGAGTGGAATGAAGATTACAGTGCGGGCGCGGAAAGGTAACAGCAGCAGCTGGAGTGATACAACTTCTCTGTCCAATCTCCAGCTAACAGAAAGCATGATGTAGGACTGGGAGCTCCTCCATTTTTCATGCCAAGGCTTTTGTGGCGCTTTTAGATAAAAGTGAGCCGAGTTGGCAAAACACACAGCAGGAGGATTGTCTCAGTCCTATTGCATGAAGACAAAAAAATGACAACAAAACCTGAGGAAACAAATTTCTCTTTTCATGTCTGTTTATACCAGACTTTAAATGAGATAGAATGTGAACGTATTGTGCCCTTCTTAAAACCCACTGGAATATAAAATCCATCCAGAATATAAAAATTATTCATTCAAGGGTTTCTTGATTAAAATACTGTACACTAAAAGAATAAAATTCAAAATGCTGGGTTGTTTTCCAAACCTACTGAGAAAATCCTCAATCCAGTGTGAGTGTGCTGGATATAAATAAGTATTTCACCCAATTCGGGTTACTTTTAACCCAGCAGTTTTAAGAGTGCAATTTGGAATTCAGCTCTGATAGGTCACCTTTTTCACACACAATTTTCTTAATTTATATGTACTGTATAGAAAGAAATACCTCCATCCCATATGTATTACCCCATTATGGAATATTCTACTTCCATCAATTAATCATCAGCATTTTCATTTTTAATTAAGCTTACTATCTTTGAAGCCATACCATCACAGCACGCCCCGGTTGGGTGGCACAAGGGTGTGTATAAAGTACGGCCCGCGGGCCAAATCCGGCCCGCGTCTAAATTTAGACCGGCCCGAAGCATTGTGTCATAAAATCAATCATAAGTGGCACTGTCGTGGGGACCTGCACGCCCTAGAGCGAGCCACAGAAATGAAACTCGTCGGAACAGGAACGCGCACATGAGCCAGCGCTCATGATCGGACTTCTCCATCCCTTCCCAGTTCACGCGCACGCAAGTGTCCGTTTGCAAGATAATCTGTGACACAGACATTTCCTCATTCAAATGTCCATACACCAAGGAAAAAGGCGACGCTAAAATCAGAGACGCTGCAAGTGACGCTGCACAGTACCCTTCTAGTAAGCGATAAACAGTGTTTGTCCGACAGTTCTGATTTATGCGCGAACGTGACGTCATTTGAGATCAACCCCATCGATGTTAGATTGTGGCATCTAGCGGACAAATTGTGTAATTACAGAAAAAGGAAGCAAGGAACGACGGCAAGCAATAGATTATACAAATAAATCGCAGTGATTAATATTCATAAATTGTTGTGTTGTCATTTAGTGCACTAAAATATGTTTTTGTTTGTTTTATTTATTTTGTTTTGCACATTGTCACATCTCATCGGAATACAGTGCAAACACATACCATTGCAGAAATTTGAAACAGGATGGAGCAGCCCCACTTATCTTGTCCTTTATATATTACTGATTTGAATAATTAAAAAAAAAAAAAACCTTATCATGCCCTGCCACGATTCCAACCAATGAATCACTAGATCACCTGAGAAATTAATTCTTTTTTTGTCGCCCACAAAATATCAGAGTTAAATCTCAAATTGTATACAAAAATTAAGATTTAGCATGATTTAGTATGTGCATCAAAATTGAGCCATCCAAGCCACGTGATCAAAAACGTCTGGCGTGTTTGCGCAATCGTGACGTCATTACGTACTGCGAGCTTCTCACCGTGGCCGTGACTGCCCTTCATCCGTCCACATCCTGCCAGGCTCGACTTCCCTTAAGCACGCAGAAATGGCCCTGCTCAAGTCTACCAAAGTGTTCGTCTGTTTGGGAAACATTACCCCGTCACTCGGGGTAATGTCCGCACGTAACAGGTAAAAAGTAACGTTGTGTTTGCTAGGTACATCACTGTGTTTTATGTTTGAGCTACTAAAGTAGCATGCTAGCTCGCTTGGCTTCATTTGGATACAATATTGTCAGTCGTATTGACGGAAGCTTGCTTCCCTATAGTTAGCCGCATACACTGGCGAGCTAACAGTCAGGGGTCATTGGGTGACAGCAGGCCTTGGCATAGGAACTGTGGGCTTGCTTGCGCCTGGCGCTTTTGGCGTCATGTCTCGAGAAGTCTAAATTGAACATGTGCCAATTTGGCATTTTAAATGAACAATGTTGTTCATGAAATCCAGTAATCATTGCTATTTTCCGTAAAGCCTATTCACAGGGATTAGTGTTTAGCGTAAATGTGTACATGGTGATATTTTGGTGTGAAATTCAACAAAAATGAATAATTTGATTGTTGTTCAAGTGTGTGTTTAGTGAGTCAAAAAATTTAAATAATCCATATTGATTTTAACGAATGCAAGTTCTCCTTTTAGTTCGAGCTATATTCGCGCACCCTGATTGGCTCTTTTGGGTCTCTTTTCGTCTTTGATTGGTTCAACTGTGAAGGCGTCGTCCACGCAAGTTAAATGCGTTGAGGGGCGAATCACAGTCAGATATAGTGAATGTGTATTTTAGTATATAGATTATTATTCATTACATTATTATCCATTTACTGTAGTACAAATTTTATTATAGTTCTGTTATACAGAATAAATAGTTTTTGTTTGCATTGTACAATCTGTGTATGGTCATTTTATATTATGATAGCCTCTAATTGTTTGTGTAGGTGTTTTTTCCTCCGACTTTATTAATGTCTGTTTCTAATTATGCATTTTAAATTAAAAAAAAATACATACTCTTTTTAAGTGGATCCCATACATGGGATTTTCTTTATATATGTTTGTAGCAAAATAAATGACCTTATGGTGTTCTTTGGTCTATTGATCCCTGATAACTTGTGTGTTTAAAAGCTGAAGTTCAGGTGTTCAAAGGTTCTACTATGCATCAATTGAAATGTGTTATTCATTTGCTCTCCTGGTTTCTCGTGAATGCCATTGAGAAAGCACTGACAATATATTTAATAGCTGCACAGACAAGTGAATTTTATATGCAGTTAATGGAGTCGGAATATTCACTCAGTTTTTTGCAGGGATTTTGCTTATAATAAAGTCCTTCCACATTACCATTTTGATAATTTATTGTGATGAGGAGGTGCATGGAGACGACTGCCCTTTGCAGAGATTTCGTTCCTAATTTTAGCTGCAAAGTTAAAGAGGGTTTACAAAGTAGAAGAAACTTGAGACCAGCCACCTTACCATGTTGTTTTCAAAACAAATATTTAAGCCAATCCATATTTGATACAGTGGATTGAAAAAAAAAGCCTTTATTTCAGTTGGGTGAGATTTCACGGTTGTCAGTTTATTGGATAAAAAAAAAATAAATACAAAATTTATGAAATTCTTGAAATGTGTCTATTACTCACGTGTTCTTCACGTGCTTCTATGTCAGTGTGCTCTCCTTAGTTCACATGATTTGTTAATCTTGGGCGTTACATGTCACAGTTATTACATTAGCATGACCAGTGTGACATAAAGCTCTGAAGTACTTAAGTTTGGACCTTGTATGTTTGCTTTCGCATAATGGATGTTTTGTCATGTGTCCAAGCAGTTCCTGGTGGGGTGGAGTGCAGATGGGCCCCCCTGATCCTATCCTGGGGGTGACCGAAGCCTTCAAGAGGGACACCAACCCCAAGAAGATGAACCTCGGGGTGGGAGCTTACAGGGATGACCAGGGCAAGCCCTTTGTCCTCAGCTGTGTTCGCAAGGTAAGACAAACTCATGGTAATGCCTTCGCGGCTGCACATTTTTGTTTTGTGTTGCTTTATGTATCCACTCTCTGCCATGTTTTTCAGGCAGAGGCCTTGATTGCAGCCAAACAGCTGGATAAGGAATATCTTCCCATTGGCGGTTTGGGAGAGTTTACCAAGGCTTGCGCCCAACTTGCTCTTGGCGCTGATAATGAAGTCTTGAAGAGTGGAAGGGTAAGTTAGAGTGTGTGTGTACGCTAAGTCACCACGGGGGTGGTTGGTTCACCTTGCAAACTAGTCATCTCCCAACAGAATATCACTGTCCAGACCATCTCCGGAACTGGATCGCTGCGTATTGGAGCTAACTTTCTGGTAATATGCTTTTGTCCATCAGCCCAAGCGAACAGTAAGGCAAAGTCAAGTAACCTCATTTGTCCTTTTTGTCCTAGTCTCGGTTCCATGGTGGTTCTCGTGATGTGTACTTGCCCAAACCCTCCTGGGGTAACCACACGCCCATCTTCAGAGACGCTGGGATGCAGCTCAAAGCTTACCGCTACTACGACGCCTCCACATGTGGCTTTGATTTCAACGGCGCTCTGGAGGACATTTCTGTAAGATCATAACAGTCAGTTCTAAAGGAAATGGAATTATATTGCAAACAGGCGGGCGTGTGTTCCTGTTTAACTCGCTTTATTTTGGCTTTAACATGCATCTGTGTTCCTAGTTGCATAGCCACCATTCTTCTTCATCTCTTATTTTGTCTTATGTAACTCTACTTCCATATTCTTATTAAATATTGGCCCTAGTGTTCATTCAGAATGAGACACTACATAACTGAAATGCCTTGTTACAGATTTACTCATTTAAATGTAATGTGGGCCAAGACTGTTCGAAGTAAAAAGTGCCAGGTTCACGAAAATGTGTTTTTAAACAATATCTAATTAAATAAAACACCTTTTCTTTACAATTGCCAGATATAATAGCATTATGAAGTATCTGGGAATATTTATAATTTGGTGTGTGTAATTTTTTTTCCCTTAATTGTGGACCATTCACAAATGAATTTGCACGAGCTTAACAAAAGTGACCGACAAGGAGCATTGGCCTGCTTGACCTATTTAAAGTGTGACTAATCCAAAATGGTTCATTGTTTTCGACAGAAAATCCCAGAGCAGAGTGTGATCTTGTTGCACGCCTGTGCCCATAACCCCACCGGTGTGGACCCCAGGCCCGAACAGTGGAAGGAGATCTCTGACATTGTGAAGGTGCGTTTTCCTTCTCTCAATAAATGTCATTAGTTAGAAACATGCCTGCACGCACATCTCGCAATCAGCATTCGTGATGGTTCCAAAGGCAGCAGAGATAACCACACACTGTTCAACTTTTATTGACTCCTCTTCTATCTGTCTCCCGCCCTTTTCTTTCTCACCTTATAGAAGCGCAACTTGCTGGTGTTCTTCGACATGGCCTATCAGGGCTTCGCGAGTGGCGACATTGATCGCGACGCCTGGGCTGTGCGCTACTTTATTGAGCAGGGCCACAACATTCTGCTGTCCCAGTCCTTTGCTAAGAACATGGGTCTCTATGGTCAGTGTCAATCCACTCCAGCAGGGTTCCACAAGTACTGTTCATATGAGTTTAAAAGCTGACTTCAGTATCATTTTAGTTCAGATTTTATGTCCAGTGCTCACTTACTATATTGTCATTCATCAATTGAGCTCCTGCTAGTTTAGATTTATAACATAGATATTGCAAACATGCATGTCTGGTCAAAGAAGCATTAAGAAAAAAAAAAATTCTCCATACAGTTTTTAACACAACATGGGCTTATCACTATTTTGTAAGAATGCCAGCAAGTCCCAGCAAGTGTGGTTTTGAACAAAGCTGACATGCTGAAACCAGTTGATCTGCTTAGGTTGTTGTATTTGTGTTGCCAGGTGAACGTGTGGGAGGCTTTAGTGTGGTGTGTAAGGATAATGAGGAGGCAAAGAGGGTGGAGTCTCAGCTCAAGATCCTCATCAGGCCCATTTACTCCAACCCGCCAATGAACGGTGCAAGAATTGCCACCACTATTCTTAACACGCCAGATCTGCGTGCAATTTGGTAAAAAGTTGTCTGGTTGTCATACAGAAATCATGTGATAAGTCTTTGTGTTTCTTCATGCTGAGCCACATACTAACTACTGTCATCAATGTGTGCATGGCAGGCTGGAGGAGGTCCACGGGATGGCCAACCGCATCATCAAGATGAGAGAACAGCTAGCGGCCGGCCTGAAAAAGAACGGCTCCACCCACAACTGGCAGCATGTCACTGACCAGATCGGCATGTTCTGCTTCACCGGCCTCAAACCGGAACAGGTACATATGCGCAGGCGTGGATCTAATTGTAAAAGATGTATATATATTTATCGTTAATATAGTCTTGATCGTATTCATCTTACTAATGCATAGACTAAAAAACAGGTGTTCCTCATGACCTCGAATCATCTCTTCCAGGTTGAACGCATAACAAAAGAGTTTTCCGTGTACATGACCAAGGATGGCAGAATCTCCATGGCAGGCGTGTCCTCCGGCAATGTGGAATACCTAGCCGAGGCCATCCACGCCGTTTCAAAGTAGAGCACATCCCGCTGGGAGAGTAGTAACAGCCTAGCGGCGGGCGAGGTTGAGGAAATTTGATACATCACTTGCCACCTTTATTCATTTCTAGTATACAGATGGACATTCATCAGCCTGCTGTTAAAGTGGTTTACGTTTTTTTTTTTCCCTCTCAAAACGATATCATTGAAACAACAGAATCCCCCTGCTAAACTGTTCAAATGATCCAATGTATTCACACTGGGCTGAAAGAGATATCTATTGTAATCTTATTTATTGTATGGAACAAAACCGACTGCTGTTCTTTTGCTTTTGGCTCACTCACCATCAAGGTACGATTTAGATTTTAGACAATAATTTCAAGTCCAAGTGAAGGTCTGTATTGGTTTGCAAAAGCATGTGTAAATGTGTCCCCCCCCTTTTTTTTTTTTTTTGTAGCACTTTATTCAAACTAAAGCATGAGGACTTTTACGATTATGCTGGCATTCTTTTTGTCATTGGTAACAAAATGATCTCTTGTCTGATTAGTTCATCGCCTGACCTAATCAGTCATTCAGTTATTTTCTGTATTGTCACTCTTCTGCATTTAAATCATCTGTCTCTTATATAGTTCTTTTACATCTTTTGAACAAATATCAACTCTTGAGTGTCGTCTGTGGGCAAGCAATACTTTCTGAGTCAGTCTTGTCATGCATATTATCCTCAAAACAGTCATGCGAGTCAAAATAAGAGTTCAGTAGTGAAGTCGGTGATGTATTATTATTTTTTCTTAAACCACAGAGATACTTCATTTATTATTGTTTTTCTTTCACAGATTTTCAGAATAGGGTTTTACATTCGGTAAGGGTATGGTTGTCTTAATTTGGGTGATAAAAGAGGAAGTGTCAGTCATATGCATCATGAAGATGTGAGCATTGAGGGCATTCGAATGTCAAACGTTACCATTTGCCTCTGTATTCTGGACATTAAAACATTGGTCATGTGCGTTACAGAAATACAATAAATCATGATAAAGTTATTCAGTTCCTGTGATTGTTTTTTTGGTGTACTTCAATGATATGTGACCAAGTAACTAATATTACAGCCCAGTTGCTTTATACAGCTGACATGTCCTTAGAAATTTGATCAGCATTCTTGTGCAATTGAACTGTCGGCATAAAGAGTAAGATGAACAGATTTGGTACCGCTGAGAACCAAATTATTTAATTTTTTTCTATCAATTTACTTTAATAATAAATGTGCCAGATTTTAATAAGATGTTATGGAAATCTTAGTGTTAAAAAACTTAACATCCATACAACATTCTTTTGAAATTATTACTCTGTTCTTTTTAAAAAATAAATGTTGAAAAAATAATTACTAGTAGTATAAGAAAGTCATCGTCCTAGTTCTATTTTTTACGAGTAAAGACAAATTGCGGGCCAAATGTGGAATAAGTGGGACAAAACAGAGCTAAAGGATATCGAATGAATAACTACATTTCCCACAATCCCCAGTCACGTGATTAGGCGTCACGTGCTCCTCAGTCTTCTATGAGGGTGCCGCACAGTCCATTTGACTGCCATGGTGCAGTTGCAGTCGAGGCACCTGGACAACAAAAGGTATCGTTTCCTATTTCTTCTCCGAATCTATCCTCGTCGGACATGGTCAAAATCAGCGCAGACTGCTATTGTAATTTTTTTCCCCTGTGAATGAACGCAAGGTAGCTAGGTGTGCTAACACGAGTGGTGATTGAAAAACAAACAAAACCAGCGCACTGACAGTCATGCATTATTTGTTACCCCATCATTTTACATCGTCACGCCAATGACACCCTGATCGAATCACTTAACCTCCTTTTAATGTCACGAACTCAGGAGTTTCTGCTTAGAATAAACCAGAGTAGATTGCTTGACCTCATGTCCATTCTAACGTTTGCTTGTCATCCACATCTGTCTGCAGATATTACCGAATGGATCATATGCACTAGTTTGTGGAGGTACGTTTTCTGTTTTCTGCTCTCACTATTTTTTTGTGGCTATTTCTTGTATTTGTTTACGTTTATGCTTTGACACAGTAATTCAGTTAAACAAATGAAGGGATCTGCAAAAATATAAATTTTCTCAGCTGTTTCTATTCATAAGATATGATAAAGTTAACATTTGAGTAAAATGAAGGTTTTTGTTCTGTGTACTGCTCACAACATAGGTCCCCGAAATTGAAATGCTCTCACTAGAGCATTTATTTCCAGAAAATGATAAATGGCCAACATACCAAATAAAAGATCTAGTGTAAAATGTATGCAAAATTTGTAAAATGTTATTTTAAAGAGAGAACATCTGTATTATTTTTATTCAGTTTCATTTAACTACTGTTGATCAACCAAATGTATTAAAAAAAAATCTAGAAGAAATGTAATATGGTGCCGTTTCATTTGACTAACTCAACTTGTGGGCCAATTATTTGCTTTGATTTGTGAGAGCGCCTGTGAACTCAACTTAACTCGCTTCACACAATAAGCAGAGTGAAAACAAGAAAAAAGATGAGAAAATAAACAAGGACAAAAAGTTTACTGTCAAACTAGAATGAGGAAAAGCGGTTTGAAAGATGAATGAAAGCTGTTGCCTAAAAGTGTGACGCTTTGCTGCCATAAAACATCACTACTGAAATGATTTGAACTTCAGTCATCCATATAACCTTTTATGTATGTTCTTGTAGGAGTCTAAATGTAAACTGTATTGAATTCCAGATTACCAAATGGATCCACATGCTCACTAATAACTATCACATCCAAACATTGTGGGAAAACATAAAGGATTTATCGGACCCTTTCCTGCAACAATCAGCATCCATATTTTTCTGAAGCTGGATTCAGACAATTGGAGACTTGGCGGTGCAACCCCTGAGCTTGTGCCAATTGACTCATGGCCATTAACACCGATAAGGACGATTGGGGAGGAGTTGGCAGCAATGACTCTGGAGAGCGAGCGTGGCTCTTGCAGAGTCCCAGCATGGAATCGGAGCAGCATCTGGAATCGGAGAGGTCGAGCGACAGCGTGTCGTCCTTGGGAGCAGTCTTCATCGTGGTGAATGCGGCTTTGGGAGCGGGTCTGCTCAACTTCCCGGCAGCCTTCAATATGGCAGGAGGGGTCGTGGCAGGAGTCTTGCTTCAAATGGTGAGGCGCTTACAACACTTTAAGCCCATCAGTTAAATGGGTATATTTAATTCACTTTATCAGTGACAACCTTAATTGCTTGTTGAGCTGGGATTTGAGTGGAAATTCACAAAATACTTAAAAGGAATAATTTGATCAGACTAGATGGCCATTTCAATCCTTACAACATATCGGTGTCAATAGATAAATGCAAAAAGTGTAACTTGTACGAGATTTACCACAAGCGGAGTTAAATAATGTTGATACATTATATGATTATATAGTTAGAATTTGGGTGATTATAGCTCCCAACTACCAGAAACTCCAAATTAATTTATACAATCCTTATTTATCTTCAATTTTTATACCATTTTTCCTCACTTCATTGGAGGTGCATAATTTCAACATGCCCTATACCCAATATTCTATTAACTGGCTGAATTATACTAATTTAAAAAATCTTTCTACATAGTTTTACTGTCCACAGCAATTTTTTTTTTTTTTTTTTAAAAAACGAGTCATTTTCTGTCTTCAATTTTTATCATATCAAGCTCTCATGGAGATCTATCAACTCATTAAAAAATAAAAAATGCTCAATCTATTTGTTAAACAACACAGTTGGCCTGCTAACTCACTTGGGTTATGTTGCTAAATGAAAGTCTGGCATGTGGTCATAAAATGCTAACATGAGCTAAAAAATGTTCCCGCTGTCAGCAAGCTCACTTGTTTTACTGCTTGCGTGTACAATATCTGCTTGCAGGTCATTTATAAAAAAAAAAAAAAAACGCGTCTGGGCTTGACAAATATGCATTTCTAACAGCTGAAGTTCAATTAAAAATGTATTGACTCAAAACTGTATAAAAGCTGACTTACTTTTTTTTAATTGAGCTACTAAAATAATGATGAACTGGGCTATGATACTCTAAATTATCGTGCGCCTAAATAAGAACTGTAAAACATAACTTAAGATTGTTGATATTCGGCAATTTAAACTGTCTTAAAACAATCCAAAATATAAACCATCAATGAATGATGATGATGATCCCGATCCCTTTATTTTTCAGTTCATGCTGATCTTCATCATCACTGGTCTGGTGATTTTGGGTTACTGCTGTCAGGTTAGTACCACTTCAGCCATTCTGTTCATTTCTTTTACTCTTGTGCAAGTGCATTATTGTCATTATTATTATTCAGTTCTATCCGTAGTTGCAGAATGCCTAGATCGGCATTATGTGCTCAGACTTGCACTTCCCGAATGACACACTTACTCAGATGATCACGTTTTCGTGTTTCCTTTGTGCTTACTTACGTCTGAGCCAGGAAGCCATGGGGAGAACACGCAAACTCCACAGAGGAAGGCTGCAGATGAGAATCGAACCCCACGATTCCACTGTGCTAGCCCTCAAAATTCTACATGGTCCATAACAAGAGCCATAACTCCAATAAGGGCTGAACAGTTTTGGGGGGAAAAAAAAAATAGCCTTCAAATATTCGACATTGCAGCCTCCATCTCATCAGCGACTTTGATTTCCTCAGGTCAGTAACGAGAGCAACTATCAGGAGGTGGTTCGAGCCACCTGCGGAAAAGTCATGGGAGTCCTGTGCGAGGTGGCCATCGTCGTCTACACGTTTGGCACTTGCATCGCTTTCTTCATCGTCATCGGAGACCAGCTGGACTGCCGTGAGTAAACCCCCCCCAGTTTAGCAAACAACTATCGAACCCGCCGCTGTCTTCAAGAGTCTCCCGGAATGACCGTGCGCTGCCAAAACTGGTCTGAACAGAAAACGTGACGGTTGATCTGATCACATGACTAAACATACCACCATAATGATGATAAATGGATGAGTACACGTGTGAAGTCTACCGGGACACTGTTACAGTCCCCGAGGCCTGCCTTGTTTTGCCGTTGCAATTGGCTGAGTCAATTCAAGGTCCATGCACTAGTACATTCTTTCTTGACAATTCACTGCACTAGTAGAGCAACATCTGTGCACTAGTAGAATGACCACCTATCACGTTTCTTCCACTACTTTGTGACATTTCTGCACACTTGTGGGTCACATTTTAATTGCTATAAGTTATCAGTGCCATAAGTTATCTCCGTATGCGTTACTATTGGTACTTTGTCGAATTCTGTCACTTCATTTGTGGTACTAATGGCATTTGTTAGTAAACTAATGCAGTGATTTTCAAAACTTTTGAAAGTACCACCTAAAAAAACATTAGAATGCAGTTGGCTCAAGTGTTCATCAAAAACGAGTTTTTTTTTTTTTTTTTTTTAAATTATAACATGTATTTCACATTATATGTAAGCCACGAAAACATTATACACACAATTTGAACATTAACTGTACAAAAAAACAATCATATTAAAATGTGATTCACACAATTTAAACAAATATTTTCACAGAATTTAAAGTTGATAAAATCAGTCTTCAAAGATTAGTCTCACTTATAAACATGTAGTTGACCTAATGTTCTCTACTACATGGATGGTCCTTGCATTGGAATTTTTTTTTCCTTTTTTTTTTTCCATTGCTCCTATGGAAACCAGCTGTAGCATTTATTTAACATCAAATACAAATATTTGATGGCATAACAACTGCATGTTGTTAGTAAGCCAAAATCATGTACTTGTTGACAACTGTATGCCACTTGGTCCCTAGTTATGATATGATCAAATTGTGCAAATTAACATGTATCACTTTTCTCGCTAGTTAGCTTTTGAACATCAAATGTTAGTCATCCAGTTATTTTGTAGACAGAGTTGGACGACTGGTGATGCATTACATGGAAAAATAACATTGTATTTCCCTCGCTCCCGGGAAGTCAATATTAGTGTTGCATGCAAATGTAAAGTGTCGAGTATTAGTGTTGATCCCCTCTAGCAAAAATGTGACGCGTTTGACGATGAAAGCAAAGGGCACAATGGGCAGAAGTGTCTCATGTGACCATGTCATGTGGCGCTTGGTACAAAAAATGCTGACAGTGGCTAAATTTGTCTCATGCTTGCTTTTTGAAATTAGACTCTGGCCTTGCGCGGCCTCTTTTGCTCCGTGACTTTTTACCTGCTCCATTCATCTGAAATAAAACTTTTTTTTTTTTCTTCTTCTTCTTACAGTGATTGCAGTGGTGTTCCATGACGGCTCAGGCAGTGGCTTGTGGTACACCAACCGCAAGTTTACCATCGTGGTCACTGCAATTTTGGTCATTTTGCCATTGTCCATCCCAAAAGAGATTGGCTTCCAAAAATATGCCAGGTATTACACAAAGTCTCTCTTCATAATTTGCTGACCTTGTTCTCACCTCAGCGTCATCCCTTTTAACCTTGTGTCTTTTTGCAGCGCTTTGAGTGTGATGGGTACCTGGTATGTTACCATTGTGGTGATTGTCAAATACATCTGGCCAGATAAAGAAATCATGCCGGGGATTGTTCCCAGCAGGTGAGGATGCCACACCCTTTATGACAGGTCAAGTCCTTGCTCCTTTTAATCATCAGTTAAAAAATACTGCAGCAGTTTAGCAAGGGGGATACATTCCAGACCACAAAAGACCATTTATAAAAAAAGGTTTTACTCATTTCACATACTTTGTAAACATTTTTGAATAGAAATTGTGCTAGCATAAATTGTATCCGATCGTCATTTTTCAGGGCACTCATGGTCACCGTACAACAGAAAGAAAAAGAAGCTACTTGAATTTAATGTTTTATCCAGTGGTGGAGTTACAGCAAGTTTATGAGTCACCTATTTGTTCAATTATGGTCCGGTCAACATATGACGGAATAAACCCTGACGTTGGTGATGGGCAAAATAAACAAAAAGGAACACCCAGAAAAAAAGAAAAATAATGTTATGCTATGATAAATATTTCGGGGTGCACAAGCCCAAAACGGCTGGGAACCACTGCTGTAGGGAAAAAAAAAAAATGCATTTTTATAAATTTTGTGTTTGTGTTTTAAATTCCATGTTGTTTTTGTTGCAGTTCCACCTGGACTGCAGTTTTCAACGCCATGCCAACTATCTGCTTTGGCTTCCAGGTACTATTTTAGTTGTCATTTAAATTCATGAAAAAAAAAACGTTGTGTGTTCTTGAATTTGAAAGGAAATGAATCGCTGGTCTTTTTCGTCACAGTGCCATGTCAGTTGCGTGCCGGTGTTTAACAGCATGAGCAAGAAAGCGCTCAAACCCTGGGGGCTTGTCGTCACGCTCAGCATGATTATCTGCCTCTTTGTTTACACAGGGACAGGTACTATTTTCTCAAAGCCACTTCAGGCATATTGACATATAAAACGGTAGTAATAAGCAGTGTGAATATGTGGGTGATGTGCTTTCCTACACATATATATTTTTTGGGGTAATTTCACAAATTTTGTGTTGTAGCTCTGAGATTTTTTTTTTTTAATTAAATGTCCTTCTCTGCATTTGGTCAGGTGTTTGTGGCTTCCTGACATTTGGTTCCAGTGTCAGCCAGGACGTGCTGATGTCATATCCACCCAATGACATTGCCGTGGCGATCGCCAGAGCGTTCATTATCGTCTGCGTGGTAACCTCGTACCCTATTTTGCATTTCTGTGGCAGGTAAAAATAATATTAATATTTGAATTCATTACATATAATTCCAAATCATTCAGCCGAGTTTCTTGTTTTTTTTTTTCCTACACCATTCAAATGGCTGTTTTTAAGCTCGTATCATCCATGGTGTTTGGGTTTCTAACAATCACTCCCATCTCGCTGTGTTTGCAGGGCTGTTATTGAGGGGCTGTGGTTGCGCTGGCGGGGCGAGCAGGTGGAGGTGTGCGTGCGTCGTGAGCAG
Organism: Syngnathus floridae; assembly: GCF_059516105.1. Taxonomy (NCBI): domain Eukaryota; kingdom Metazoa; phylum Chordata; class Actinopteri; order Syngnathiformes; family Syngnathidae; genus Syngnathus; species Syngnathus floridae. The sequence goes on from NC_142415.1 coordinate 13,271,887, forward strand.
AGGCGGCGGATCATGCAGACCATTCTGTGGTTCGGCATCACCCTCGTTCTCGCGCTCTTCACGCCGGACATTGGACGTGTCATCTCGCTCATCGGCGGATTGGCAGCCTGCTTTATCTTTGTATTCCCAGGTACCCCCCCCTCAATCTTTGTCCTGTTTGCAGTGTTGTGCGGCTTAATGCAACACAGTAATGTTTGTGTCTTTGATTTGAAAGGTTTTTGTCTCATCCAAGTCAAACTGTTGGAGACGGACAGTCGATCTGCCAGGTGAGAGCTTCAGTCTTTCATTAATCTCATTAGTACACACATGACTAATATTGATCTTGCCATTATGTTTATGGAAAAAGTTCAACTTAATTTATGAAACAATTATCAACACTTTAGAGAAGACCCTTTTCTGTTCCCAGGGATAGTGGTTTGCAAATGGGGTATACAAAATAAAAAGCAATGACATGTCAGAACATTTCTAAATAAAAAAAAAAAAATACAAAGCTAAATTTGGTTGAAAATTTAACAGATTACTGCTCCATACCTTAGTTTTGTGCCAGTTAAAAGCTCTAATGTAATTGTATCAATCGGTATGAAACATCTCAACTCTTTTTCCAACTCAACAATATTAGATGTTCTTCACAAATGATAAATAATTTCTAACTGAGAACTGATAAATTGTCTTCCTGTGGTGGACTTAAAAGGTTTATAGCGCCACCCCCAAAAAAAAAAAAAGCATTATACAGCATTAGCACTAAGATAGTGGCCTGTAAGTGTTTATTATGAATACACAAGGTGTTACACACAGGGCAACTGTGTTTATATAATGGACAGTGATTCAAATTAGGCGTTATTGGTGCTTTCATTCCCAGCTGGCACGGACTGGTGATCTTTGGTATCATCATGGTTACCCTCGGAGCTTTCATCTTCGGCCTCACCACGACTAATTCCATCATTCAAGATGTCATCAGCTAAAGGGAACATTTCTGTCCCAGGCTGTGGACATTGTTCTACACTAAGTAAGACTTGAGAAGCTTCTCGCGACTCTTTTAATTAGTTCTGACCTCCACTTGACTTCACATTTGTACTACAGTGCCAAGGGTGAAGATGTGTGAAGATTTCCCAGATTACCAAATTCCATGCTGTTAATCGGCATTTGAAGTAGTTTTTGTCCAAAACTGCACATCCTGGGACCAGGTTTACAAGGGATAAAGGGACCTTGTATAGAGAAAACCTCACAATGAAATAGTGAGGTTGGTGGATAGAAATCCAACCAATTTGTACATTTTAAATTGCATGTCAGAGTGAATGTTAATCATTGAAGAAGCGCAGCAGTTCAGAGTCCTCAAAGTCTAGGCGAGAGACTGTTTGCAATTCAAAATTTGATGGATTTGCACTCTTTGAGGTTTTAACCGGGTAATGTTAATTCTTCGACAGTCGTCTCTTAATTCTATCATATTCGGGCAGTTTTAGCACAATACTTCATAACTGCTAACTAGATGGGGGGTGTGTGAAAATGTTTCTTTGAATGTATGCAAAAGCTTAGCATTTATGAAGCCATAATACTAGATACCAGTGCACAATTCAAGTATATTTACTTCAACCGTTGCTTAGTATAGATGCAATTTTGCCGAGGCTCAAACCAAAGCTTGAGATTTTGTTTTCGAGCTCCTTTGACAAAAACACTCAACACTACATACAGCCAGTGCTGTACTTTTCAAAGCAATATTTTCAGTTTTAACTATGGTCGGAAAGGGATGTTTTTTTCTTTTTTTACATTGTGTATCCAAAGAAGGGAAAATGAAATTTGTGTCAGATATTTTGGTTATGAACTTTCTTTTTGGTGCTGCAGTTCATTGAATCACATGAATACATAGCTGCAATAATGATTTGACTTTTTTCCTCCCAAAAATGTACATGTTGTCTAACATGGCAAATAAACCTGAAAATGAAAACAATTTTCCACAATCTTTTCTTAAAAATGCTATTTTAATGAAATCAAGTTCAGCAAAATTGACAGTCATCTGACATGACTGAAAAGTGCAAACTTTGATTGCAGTGTTGCTAATTCATTTCAACACACAATTCAATATAAGTAATTGAGAGTAGGACACATATTTTCTTTGCACCGCGCCTGAACTGAGCAACAATTATTTGTTCTGTATAACAAAGCCCAAACTCTGCAGTGTGCTCTCTAAGACAAGACAATTATCAAAATAAATTCCCAACAGTCTTTTCCCTCAAAATCCAAATTCCCTGAAAAAAAATAAAAATAGTCACAAATGCACATTGAGCAATTTTGATCAAGATTCAGTAGGGGCCATTTGTTAGGAATGACTGGAACATTTGAAGCGCTGGACCTGGAGCCCACTGTGGAACCATATGACCCGCACCCTGGAAACACAATCAATATTTGAAGTTCACCACAAATATACAAAAGCTATCATCTTGATTTACCTTTACTGTCAGGAAAGTAACATTTCCATACTGCTGGTAGAACCCTGCGACCTGTTTGTCAAGGTACCAGGGTTGGTACCTCGTAGTGGCCTGGCAACAACATTGTTATTTGATTTGGGCAAATCACATATCGCTGACGTCACGTTTGTCGTTACCTCTATGCCGAGGTCTTCCACAAACCACTGATCTCCCAGGAAGTTACAGGCCATGTCTGTGTCCCCGTTGTAGATGAGTGCCCGAAGGCCAAAAGAAAGCAACTTTAGATAAAAGTCCTTCACTGATGGGTACAGGCTGGTGTAACCTTGCCCAACGGTCTCACTACACAAGACAAGAAGCGTTAGTATTAATATAAGACAATCGCTGACCACCTCCCACTGCATCAAGCAAAAAAAAAAGGTCCTATGAGGTTATTTCTGTGGCTAGAAATAAACGGTATCATTACGAGGCAGCAACCAGCAGGGGGCGCTATTTACTCAAAAGTAAACATTGAGTAGCAACACGGTTTATTTTTTTCCATGAAACATGAAAGGTAGATCTTACAGTCAAACCCCAAATGCACCATCAGCAAATTAGAATTAAACATAATCAAAATGATTTTTAAGATAAATATAAGGTAGAAACTGGCCTTCCCAAAATTACTTCTGAAGGATTTATTGATTTTGTGTTGTGTAATACACATTTTGAATTGAAGTACATTATGAATACATTATCCTTACAGCCATCCAGTAACAATGGATTGAATATTAGCTTTGCTTTAACTGCTGTTAATATAATTGAACAAATTTTGTGGTCCTGAAACAACAACCCCCCACCTATCTGAAAAGAACTTGTAATGTAGTGCTTTGGCGCTCTAGCATACCTGCACAGGTCCCACGGTGGCAGCATGTCAGGAATATGCAAGGCCTTCCTCACATCGCCCCTGTTGAGCCAGTTGACTTGAGCCGTACTATTAATACACGGGGGGACCTTGCCCAGGGAGATGGCCCATGACGGCCCATCTGAAAGCTTCCCACAAACGTTTTAGTGACGATCCCCGTTTGTTTACAACTGTGTGGTGAAGAAGAGCCCGGGTATGCTCACCCTTACATCGTTGCTGCGTTTGCGGTAGTTCTTGAACAGGTGACTCATTGCCCTCTCGTAGGCTGGGTGAAACCCGCCGCGACCCTCGCAGTTCAAGTAAAGGGCATACTCGTTAAGGCCACTGTTGTAGACTATATTAAAGGCCACACTGACCTGTAGGGAGATAAAACAAAGGCAGAGGACGACTTGATATTGATCGCTCATGTGGCAAGATTGACATGCAGGGCTCACAGACGTACCATTGTTTGGCATTTTGACGAAGTGGAGTTGGAGAAGTCGCATCTTTGTTCCTCGCAGCAATAATTGTTTAGATCTTGCCACAACCTGCGCATAACGCACCGTGTTACAATTGCAACCACTATGAAATGTAGTAGTCCCTTAATCCAAACATAAACTTACTCTTGTCCAAAGAGGCCATGGTAGTAGGCAAAATATATTAAAGCCTGATCATTGAGTGCATAGCTGCTGAGACCATTTCCCACAGCAAAGCCCTAGGACAAAAAAAAAAAAAAAAATGTATATGCAGTAGTTATGACGTTTTGTTTGGTGTCCTCCTCTATAGTGACGTGACATTCTAGATTAACAATCTCACCTTGAATTTGATTGAGTCATTTCCTGCAGCGATGCGCAAGCTGAGGGTTGGCACATAAATTCCACCGTAACTTTCTCCAAAGATAAAAAAGTCATTCCGAGTGAAGCTGGGAAACTTTGCGAAAAAACTCTGCAGTGCTTTGTAATTGTCCTCGGCGACCTAAACAGGAGACGTAAAAGGTTGTCTCTCGGCTTTAAGTCAAACAATCGTTGAGGAAAGTCACCTGATCATCATCCGTGGCGTAGTCGCCGTCATTGGAGTAGGAGTAACCAACCCCTGCCGGAGATTCTAAATAGAGCACGTTTGCGATCCTGTTCCAGCTGAAAATGTTCTCGTACAAAGTGGCTCCGTCGTCTCTTACCTGAGAGGAAATTCAACAAAGTCACTTCAGCCAAGTGTTGCTGCCACTTGTGCAACCTGTAGGCATGCTCACGTGGAAGGGTCCATTCTCTGATAGGAATCCATCAAGCGAGCTGCAGCCCGGGCCTCCATTGAGCCACAATACCAGCGGGTCATTGACTGGGTCCCTCTGAGAGGTCACAAACCTGCACGAGACCCAGATCACCTACATTTACATTCAATTATGTCAAACAAATAAACATGTTGAGCAGGCACATTCGATAATACCCCCACTCCCAGATCAATAGTGAGTCATTGAAAGTGATAACAAGTAACCAATACCACTAATACTGTAGATACATAATATTTCTATAAAACCAGTGACAAATGAGAAATTTATTTCTGGTTAAAGGCAAAACAATCTCTCTGGAGTCCAATCCTAAATCAAATTTTCACCTTTTAATACTTAGTTGCAAATCCTTTGCAGTCAATTACAGCCTGATGTCACAACTAGTCATGTTTTGATTTGTCAAGTACTGTATTTGGTTACTTGGTTATATTCAAAACAATATAATAACACGAATATAATCACGTGACAACCAGGTGACCTGATTCTGTGTGTGTTTCGTGTTGCTGCTCACCAATAATGAAGAAATTTGCCGGGTCTGGCCTGGACGTGTCCCGAAAACTGACGGAAGTTGGGCTTGAACGTCAAGCCGGGGAGATCACTCACCTCGTCGGGCGCATAATGAGCCCACGAGCTAAGCCCGAACCCGGATAATATGGATAAAAATAAGACCAGCGGGCGTCCATTGGCGTTCATCGTAAGACCCCAACGATGATTTACCGAAGGGGGTGAATAGAGCAGAAGACAGACTTGTTTTTATACGCTCGCGCGTGACTTCCTTATAAAACAAGTCACGTGACGGGGCAGGTTCGTCACGTGGACTATGCACCGTGCTGGATTTCGCACCCTTTTACATTAATTTAGTACCTTTCCGCCCAGAACCACTAAGCAAAACTTCGAGTAACTTTTGACTTTTAGATACAATTAAAATTATTATTTATTATTATTATTATTATTTAGATACAAATTTTATCAAGCACAACATCCAGCTACTAAAATTATTTTTTTTATCAGTTTCGGAAATGGACGTAAACTAATTTTAACTTGAAGTTTTTTACCAAAAATAGTAATTTTTATTTTTATTATTTTTCATTATTATTTTTTATTTATTATTTGTTTAGGATTTGGACTTAGGGAACTAATTTTATTTGATCTTATGCAAAAAATGTAAATTATTATACATTGTTGCAGAGGGCACTCAAATATTTTAATAATATTATTGCTCATTTACTTTTGACTAATACAACCAAAGCATACGAATATGATTTTCAATAGTCTGCAACATAGATCCCATTCATCAACCCCCCCCAAATATAATAATTTGCATTCTAACAAAGAGTTGTGTACACAGTACATGATTGTATCTTTCTTCCAGTCAAGCACCTGCTGCCCTCTATTGGTAGGTTTGCGCACCAAGCTTGTTGCCAAGGCAACACATGTTTGAAGGAGTTCCGAATTACGCTTCTTGATTCTGCAAACGTCATTTATAAACCATGGTGAGCCAAAGTTTGTCTCGAGTTTGCCTTGAGAATTACAACAAACTAGATGAATGCACTGCATTTGCTTTAGGGCATTCAAGCAAAATGAAATGTTTTGTTTAACATGCTAACTTTTTCCAGCCGCCTAAAAAGAGCTCGGGTAAAAAGTCAGCCAAGGTCAAGTCTGCTGCACTTATAGATGGACTCACCAAGGACGAGCTGTCCAAAGAGCAGGTCAGAATGAAAGCTATGCCGCAATGATGAATAAATGCATCATCTGTATGTTTTACATTAGCTGGACAAAATGGGTGAAGACAGTGCAGATGGATTCACCTTTGTCAATTTACACTTTTTAGGACATTTATTCATGAATATCATTGGGAAGGCACAGCTGGTGTATGTAATGCCGTGTGTAGTGCGTTATGGGACAAAGGTGTTAATGCTATTGCAATAATATTGATATCTGAATTCCAGATGATAGAACACATAGCTGTCCTACAAGAGGAGCTGGAGAGAGAGCGGGAAGAGAGAAACTACTTTCAGCTGGAGCGAGATAAGATCTACTCTTTTTGGGATGTGACCAAGAAGCACTTAGAGGAGGCTATGGCTCAACTCAGAAATGAAGAGAAGAAAATTGAGGATGATGAGGGTCGCCACCTTGTAGAGATTAAAGTAGGTGATGGCAAATCTTGATGGAGAAGTCAGCCAAGAATCAGCATCACCTTCCATCCATCCATTTTCAATAGCACTTATCCATTGAAGGGTCACGGATGAGCTGGATTCCATCTTGGCTGACTTTAGCCTCATCTTAACTTTCCGTGAAAAACATTTCCTACCCCATTGCAATATCTTGTAAATCTGCATTTCTCTGTGATACCAGGTGTACAAGCAGAAAATGAAGCACCTGCTGTGTGAGCATCACAACACCATGTCTGAGCTGCAATCAGAGCGTGTAAAGACTGCTGAGGCGATGGAGAAAGAACAAGCCCAGCTGGAAAAGGCGCTTCACAAGAAGACGGCAGCCATTAGGAACGATCTACACAAACTCGACATTGAAAACCTCATCATTGAGCTGGAGCAGGTGAGAACCATTTTTTTTAAGCAAATGCAATCATTAATGTGCATCTTATTGAGCTCAATTTTTTTTGCTTTGTTAAAATGACACAATTGGTTTAATGATGCATTTGTCTGCAGGAACACAACAAAGAAGTGGCCAAATCAAAAAAAAGCTGGGAGGATCAACTGGCAGGTAAACCTCTAAGAACTCAAGAGCTGATTGCATTTGCATTTTACCTGTACAAAAAAAATTAGCTTTTCATGGGGGATAGTCATGGAGCTCTGCTTCAAACAGCGAAAATCCACAAATAATTGACACCCCTCTTTGTAGTTGTGTCTAGATGCGACAAGAGACAACAAAGCTCTTAAAATGGAGGCGATAAAGCATGCGGCCACCGCTTACTAAGCTCAATCAACTGGCAAAGACATTTCCAGCTGGGGGCTTCACATTTTTTTGCAGATTTCTGTCATCAGAAACCATGTGCAGTCATTTCACACCATGAAAACTAAGCACGGATGAACAAAATATCAAGATCAGGATAAATTTCAGTTATATAAGTACCTTTTTCCACTTGCCTAGACTGTAAAGCTCCTGTGTGCCGTCACAAATCTAGGACTAATTCTATGTGGCATCATCTGAAACAGTTTGCTACGAAACATTTGTCATGATGTTATTTATAAGAGCATGACATCACTTTGACTGTTGACTACGTCATTTGTGTTCTCTCCATCAGCTATGTTCATGCTCATCATTTTTATGAGCTAGCATACTCGCATAATTAACACATGCACAAGACATCACACATGTATAGACAAAAATGTGCACACACGGCACAGTATTGCATTATTAAAATCATCTTTTGACATTTACGCACCTTAACAAACAAATTGTAATGACAAAGTAGGATATTTCGTAGCTGCATCGTGAAAAATGGAACTTTCATTTCTGATATTTAAGGACCACCAACAAAACAAGACACAAGACTGTCAATCACCATTAATAAATTAAACCTAACCAGTGTAACTAGTACACCAATTGTCCACTAGACGGTGCCAAAATACTAATTAGATTACTTTGACCCTGACCAAAAACAAATTAATAGCCAAGATATTCGGCGAACAACAGGGGATCGGTTTAAAAAAGAAAAAGATGGATAGATTATCTATCTTTATTTGTCTAACAATTTAACTTTGTCATTTTGTGGACACACTTGAGTAGAAACGGAGGCCCGCTACAAGGAAAAGCTGGAAGTGTTGCAACGGGAGCTGGTCATTATGAGGAACAAGGAAGTCCTCGAACAAGAAGATCAGTGGAACAGTCACATCAGCGCTCTGAACAGAAACCACCATGAAATATTTGATGAAGCACTCACTCTTCTCAATCAAACCTTGGAACGAGATTTGTATCACAACGATTCATTGAAAGTAAGCACATTCATCTGATACCATTTCAAATGATATCCTTTATTACGATTGATTAAATTCGCCAGTGATTTTATGAAGAACTCCTTTTTTCAAGAGCTTCTTTTATGAAAGAAGCATAATCCAGTGGCCATTAAGTTATTTTAATGACTCTGCCTTTCAGCAATGGTTCACATATAAACAATTGGGAATACTTCTTTATAAGTCATTAAGCCACCTACCCTTTTAATCTTCTTGCTGTTGTCTCCTAGAAACAAATAGAAGATGCAGAGATGAAACAAAAAGAAAAGGAAAAGCGCCTGGCTCAGCTTCTCCCTGAAAACGAGCGTCTCAACAAGCTTCTACTCGACGTCCAGGAGAAAACCGCCGAAGTTCAAAGAAAAATGAAGAACCCCATCCGGAACGAGGTCCTGTTCTTTAAATTCTGAATATTGTGTTTGGCTATTTCATATTGAGTGGCTTTCAAAGTATGTTGTTGCAATCAGCGGCGTGATGTTGAGCTTTCAATAGGATGCCAAGGAAAGGAGAAAAGAAAAGGAGCTCAGAGATCAGGAACAGAAATTAGAGCAACTCAAGGAGAAATTCAGCGAGGTAAAGGAAAAAAAAAAAATCAAAAGCAAAGTGTTGCGTTTAGGTCCCCTCTGATGAGCCGCTTGCATGAATCTGATTCTAGCTCGAGCGGGAACGAGACGAGCTGCGTGCTACCCTTGCTCAGAAAGTTGAGAGGGCTCAGAGGGAAGAGGATGAGAAGAACGCAAAGCTGGAAGAGAAAGTAAAGGACATGACGGATGGCTTGGCCAAGACACAGGCCAAGCTCTCCGCTGTGCTCATGGCCTCTAACGTAGACCAAACTGTACTCAAAAACATCACAAGCAGCGTGGAGGTACCTACCTCCTTTCCCATTTAAGGCCTATGCAGCTATCAACACTTCTGTCCTCCCCATAGCTAAACTAATCACAAGTTTTATCAGTATGCACCGGTACAATGTAATTAAAAATCGCCACAGTTATAATCACAATTAATCGATTAATTGATTCATAAGTTATTGGCAGCATGTCGTACCAGCAAGCGGACGCTCTTATATATAACCATTATTTGCGTACAGATCGAGTTCTTTGTGGTATGTTTATATAAAAAAGACAAACTTAGATGTAGATTAAACTTTTATTAAATTTTATGAAATACTTTATTTATTAATAAAAAGAAAACTCCCAGGCCGGTGACTCTGCATGGAATTTAAATCTGACTGAATATATTTAATATTTCAGTGTTTTTTTTCTTCTCTCTCACAGGAGATGATTGACTCCAGCAATAAATCCATTGAGGATTTACAGCATAAAATATCTCAGATTTCCAAGGTTAGTTGATCTTTTGCTTGTTTGCTGAAAGTGTTCTTTCCAACAAAAAAAGTGATGCGTGTTTTATGTACTTCTGTTCATCTGGCAGGCCCGTAAGGATTTACTTCTGAGGTATGAGGCAAAGCAAAGAGATCTTGGTGTCCCTGTGGAGGAACCTTGTGTGACATATTCGTCATTTAAAAATAAATATTGGGTGTATAATGAATTTTAGATACAAATATTCAAATGTTTGACAGCTAATCCCACTTTGTCCGATTTCGGTTGACTAGTTGATGAGTTGAAGTATAAATTTAAAACTATCGAACCCTCAAATATTTCCTTTGTCATACATCACACTACTATTTTTGTCAACCTACCTTTTGTGACAAAATAGAATGAACAAAATCTTATTTTCCATCACTCGATCCTATGGGATGTTAAAACGGAAGGAAATTGTGGAGTTTGTAACTCGCTCTGTGTTAGTTAATTCCACTGGGTCCTCCAGCTCACACAAAACTCATCTAAGCACGCCTCCATGGACCTTACTGAGTTTGTGCCCTGAGAAGAGAAAAGCTGTTGAGCGCATACAATTGGTGCTCTGGAATGATTAAGATTCAGGGCAGTGGTCTATAAATGTGCTCAAACTTTATTGAACCAGGGTGCATATTTCACATTATTTTACATTACATTTACATTACAAATCTCACAGCACACCACCAAGCAAAAATGTCACAGACAGTACATTATACAGTTCGCCACGGCTAGCTTCATGTTAACGCAATGAGAAACTCGATTGACTTGCTTACGGATAGCATCTATGTTGCAGTGTTATTTGCAGTGTTACCCTTTAAATAACAATTTAAACAATAAAAGTCATATATTCTTTATTTTCGTGCAACAATGACCAATATTAGTGCCGTACTGAGGAGCTTGAGCCCGTTTCAATGTACAGTCTGTTTTATACTGCCCCCAGGTGGTCAGGGTGGGCACACCAGAAGTGCCACTAGCCATTCTATTGCTACAAAGCGTGACAAAAACTGTTATATCCTATTTAGTAATTTGTATGTTTTTTGTAAGGTACAATATTATAGAGTGTTATTTTGTCATTGGTGTTTCAATTCATTTTAATGGGATAAAGATTATTTGAGATTGCGGATGAACTAAAGTCACATCTTAAGGTACCATGGTACTAAATAACGATCATCTTGTTTTAATTTCCTCACAGATCGACTTGCTGGGTAATGTGAGGCTATTAAGTAGAACACAAAGCAATCATTCTGTTGTGGATAGCTGCTGGTTAATTGTGCAATCCAGATGAACCCCAGTATGATTCATTCATTCTTTAAGACATGTGCCTTTCTATTTCTTCTTAGTAAAGGTCAAATAAGAATGACGGTGACACCTTTTTGACTCCACAGTATCCAGCTTTGTAAAATGATTGGCTTTTAGATGAAGCCTCTGTAGATGACACCATGTTTTAGTAAAATCATGTTTCCCGTCTAGTCTGGCACTTTTCAACAGTCACGTCTTGGTTTAATCTCCAAGGAAGTTGAAGTGGCACGTTAGATGATTGCAGTCACAAGTTCTTTGAAGATGCTACGTCTATTAATAATGTGTCATAAATACAGTGATGGTTAGGTTGACATCGCTGGGACTTAAAACCTTGGAATGAACCCAACCAAGTCTTCCAATCTCAACATCTAGTTGCCAGTGAAGCGCCGGGCGGGCGGGGCGGATCCGATTGCTCATTGTATACCCCTGCGGCGAAACGAGCTCTGACGCATCGTGCGATTGCTGTTCCTTTTAGTATTAATAATACAAGAGGACTTTATTGTCCCAGTGAAACACAGTATCATACTGTGACAACAAGCAGAGTGAGGGGGTCCTCTAAGGTTTCCGGGACCGGCAGACTTTAGGACTCGGGGGAGCTGCCTGCTCTTACCTTTGCACAGAGCTTAATTGGAACAATGTTAACTGAGTCAGAGTGTTGACAACCTGCTTAGTCCTGTTGGCCCGCACCACTCAGGTCAACACTACACCCCCAACAAAGCCAAACTCCCACGGTGAGCCCCCTGCTGATAGACAGCTCAATGAGGAATTAGTCAGCAGGAGACCTGATAGACAGGGATGGAGCTCCTGGACGAGATTAACTTCATCCAGATTTTCACGTGGTGACCTCTTAGAACTCGGCCGACAAAACATTGTTGTCCATCAAGTTACCTAACCATATTAGAGGTACATCCCGCTTCCCACTTTTTAGGAGATAGATCTATCTGTCTGTACCCTCTGCGCTCAAACCATTGCTACCAAGTAGGAGGGTTCAAGGAGAGGGAAAGTATTGTGATACCACAACACTGAAGATGGTGCAACTCACTTGATACTTCAACAACTGAAAAGATCCACGGTGAGTTCTTTAACTTCTTTTTTCGTAATCGCAAAAGTTTTTAAAAAAAAATTCTCTTTATTTTCAATGTGAACGTGTGATCTGAATCAGGGAAACTATTTATGTGTGCATATATATATATATATATGTATACACACACGCACACACACACATATACACACACACACACACACACACACACACACACACACACACACACACACACACACACACACAGAAAGATAGAACAGACGAATGAGAGAAAAATGTAATTTTCCATATCTCAACTGTCACTGTTGAAGCAATTTCTGTGTGGGTGAGTGATGTTTTGAAGAAACTCGAAAATGACTTTAGAAAATAGTGAAAGATGTTCGAACATGATTGCTAAAAACTTGCAAACACAGAACTACGTAGGTGGACTGAGTTGCAGAGATATATTATTAGTAAACAGTTTTTCAGCATTTAAATGTTTGTTTTAAACTTTTGGTTTTTTGACCCGAGCATCCATGTTCATCCATGTGGTATATGATTGACTGAAGTGTAGTGGACACACACAAACAGCGTTCAAGGGCAGAGAAAATGATTTGATCATTCCCAATTTTGAAGCCCCATTTTATATACGTTTTTTTTTTAACCACTCATATCCAGCGTGGTTGTTGACAACACTTTTCTCTGCAGTGTGTCAAATTTACAAGACATATTTACTTTCACTTTACAGGTACTTTAACTATTCACCATTTCAGTCAAGTCTTGCCAATCATAACCAGCAGTAAGTTTCATCTTGATTTTATTGCAATAGGTGATAGAACAGAATCCTTGCAGCGGAAACGTCAATTTGAGTTGCATAAACCAGCGGCCACTTTCCAACTATCGGCCGGAATGTTCTTTATTAGCTATGCACTGCAAGTGTAAGGTGACGTGGCGCCCAGTCATTAAGGTTTAATCTCCTTCTCCTTTACATCTCAGGTTAATCCTTTCAGTGAAAGTAAACAGAATTGCATTGTTTTCTCAAATCAATACTAATTTGTCATGAGGAGTGATATATTTCTCACAGGAATGAATTGAAGACTGCACACAAAAGGCCAGGCATGGCTACTCTTCGATTTACAAGTGTCCTAGTTTGTGCTATTTTACTAGGACAAGGATCCTCCGAGGAAACAGGTTAGTGCAATGTCAATATAGTTAAATTGTATTTATTTTCCTACGTTTATCTCCGAAATTGTTCTTTGTCTTTCTGCACTGAACGGCAATCATTCAGCAAGGGCTAGAGAACAGCAAAGAGATGTCATTCTCAAGGAGCTCCTTTCCAAATTGAGTAAAGGAGGTGCTCGGAATCCGCAAAAGAGCTCCGGGGAGACGGGCAAAGACGTACTTGTGCATCCTTGGGTGAATAGTATTCTGGGGGGCCTTCAAACACTGAGTGGACTACTTCCTGGTACCAACCCAGCTTCACTAAACCAGCCCATTGACCGCCGTCGTCTCTCTGGTTTCCTCTACAATGTCTCTCAGTATCTCCAAGATATGACCGCAGGACTGGAGGAGACGCCTTTGGATTCGCATGACGAACAGCTCTGGGAGAAGGTGCTCCATTTTTTTCTGCAATCCGAAGGGAGCGCTGCGCAGAACCAATGGAACGGCCGTGTGCCGCCTCGTCCAAGCATCCAAGTGAAGGACTGGTTCCTGTCCCTGAGAGGCAGCCCCCACTGGGACGGGCTTCTGGGGCTCCTGCAGAGCCTCACGACCCTCCTGCAGCGTCAGCCTCACAAGCCAATTCTGTCTTTGTTGGCTCAAAACTGGAGGACGGTGAGCGCTGTGTTAGAGGCCGCTTTCCAGGCGCTGATAAGTGGGACATACGGACAGGCCAGCGCCGGCCTGCAGGGCTTCATATGTGCACTGAAAGGTCACACTGAGTGCCCATTTGGTGTCGGCTGGCTTCAGCATGTGCTCCGCGTTCTGGAAACATTCAGCTGGAAGCCCGTGGTCAATTTGCACTCGGCAGATGCTGAACACAGGAGAGGCTCGAGTGGACGTATTAAGCCCTTCAGCTTGCCCCCTGAAGCCATGAAACAGGATGCCTTGCTGCAAAATCATTTTCGAGATGACTCAAGCGCAACGCGGGATGATCCAGATTCCATGCAAAATGTATTCCTGCAAACGCTGACACGCTCAAGTGGAGGCAATTTGGCTCAGGAAAATCTGGCTCTCGTGCAAAGTTTGGATAGGCTCCGGATGGGCCTTCTGCACAGACTGGGCAGTTCTGTTTATGGTAACTTGAGGAAGAAAGTGTCACAGGTTACCATGGCAATGCTCGATGACGTCGACGATGTGGCGGACGTATCCCAGCCCAGTAGAAGGGGACAATGCTCAGTTGGTGAGTGTGTAGGGCTTCTAGATAAGTGTCCACACTGGCGGAGCTAGGCTTTTTTCCTTGGGGGGGCAAGGATATCTCAGGGTGTTCGTAAAGCAAAATCCAAATATATTTTACAACCCCACCAAACTCTGTAAAAGATACTGATAAAGATTCAGTCTACTATGAGGAATGGGTGGAAATATGGGGAAAAATATTCTCTGGACAAAAAGTGAATTATCTGGCTGGGGGGCTCAAGCATATTTCAATAGGGGGCAGTGCACTCGCCCCCCCCCCTCCCCCCCTCCCCTAGCTCCGCCAGTGTGTGTCCATGTTTCCATTATACACGCAACCATTTATTTTCATTAAGAAATTTAGTTGAGCACACCCCAATAGATTTATCAGAAAATAATAATTTAACCACAGAAGAGTGGAATCATTAAAATTCAGAGAATTGTCTTGCATTTATTGAAAAACACTACATGTGTTTAGAGAGGCAAAATAATGGCTTTGGGTCAACCTGGTCACTTTAGTATCTTTTGTCAATATGACTAATCTCTTTGACCTTTCATTGTTATCAGTACGATTATATCAAGGGATTTGTGGGATTTACTGGCGGATCTGTTATGTGATCAGATATGGTGATTTGTTGGGGGTGTTCAATTTCTTTTTCCATCTCACACTCACGATATTTGTTTTCATGTCTCTCTTAAGGTGACCTGAGGCAATTAATCTTATGGTAAGATCATTGAAACAGTACACTAGAAAATTGTCTGTCAACCTGAGTAAGGTAACTGATTTCTCTCATGTGTTTGCGCAACTGTAGGGGTATAAGACATAACGTGACCTGGAACACGCAAGCTTTGGGTGTGAGCACCCAGGGTCTCCCAAGTTCACTGCCATTCCTGTCATGTCCCCCCAGTGATGAAAATAAGTTTGGACAAACATCTCCCCACTTAACTCCCAAATCCTCACCTTCTCATCATATCAATCCAAAAGGCCTTCACGGTCAGCGCAATCAGCCTCAACTAAAAAGTGAGAGTGACCTACAAAAAGAGATGGAGTACTCAACCACTGCAGAAATTCTGGAGGCGGCGTGCAATGAATCCATTCCAGGATTGAGTGGTGTCTCCAACTTCACAGTGTTCCTCTACTGTAAACTTTTGGAATGGGAGAATGGGTCAGTGAGTCCTGCTGATGGTGAAATGGGTCTGGACCTGCAGGCCACATGCTCTGATGCAGCTTGGTACCTGTCTGCGGCCGAGGAGGACTTCCTGTGGGTTCATGTGTGCAGCGAGTTCTTTGCGTATGAATTCAACAACACGATCTGTGCCAATTCCACTTTCTGGCTGCACAGAGCACATCAGGTGAGGACAACTTTATTTGAAGTCAATGCACACACCATTAGAAGGGCACTGAGAAGTTATTATTGTGTCTGTCATGGAGTTCATAAGTGTGCCATGGCACTTAAGTGTATGTATGCTGTGTCGGTGACGTAAGATGAGAGGCAGAACTATTAAATGTTCTTAGTGGATAAATAAAAAAAATGTAGATTATGAAAACAACCTTAGTAGAAACAGTTAAACTTATGGATTTTTTGACATCTGGATTTTTGGGCAAATTGAAAAATGATTTCCAAGGTGAATTGAATGAGCTGAACATTTGAAATTTAGAATGGGAACAATGAGAATCTGTTTTGTTGACTGTATCATTGAATAAATGGGAAGCAAATCAGTCACATCACCCCCCCAACTATTATTTATTTATATTTTCTATACCGCTTATTATTATTATTGTTATTATTATCAATATTATTATTAAACATATGTGTGACGTGGAGTTTTTTTTAAACATATCCTCTACTCAGAAAAAAAAAAAACAGGGCCAAAGCCATGTCTAAAAATGTATCACTTTGGCGCCATCTTGTTGAAGAGAGTGGAAGACCATTATTTAGGTCATAGACATGATTAATGGGAATAAAATGCGTTGCGCCATCTTGTGGCTTCTTTGGGCAATTACAAACCTTTTGGCATCAATTATTCAAATTGTTGATTTTGCGGCAGGCCTCGGTCACCATCCCCCACAATTTGCAGGTGAACATTTTCTCTACTAAAATAGCACTTTGAACACCGCATGTGTGCCATGTTTTTGTCGTGTATCTCTGCGGGGAATTTGTGTACACAGTAGATACACGCAGAGTGCGTGGGTGTAGTGATGCTCATTTTTCAAACGTATTTGGGGCCTCTCTGCTAAATGATAACATCCGACATCGATTCTTCACTCACAGGCTGCCAGGACACACAACTATAATGCTTTTAACCAGACAAGTATAAAGCAGTTGTGCGCGCACCTATCGAGCGGTACGACAGCAAGCCCAGTGCCCGAGGAAGGCTGTCTAGCTCAGTTGGGGAGCAGGTTGGTGAGTGCCCGGGCTTTCCGGCGTTGCTTCCTGCCCAACAGTTCAGCCCTTATCTCATCGTTGTGTGGGAGGGAACCCCCAGGATCCCACCGCTTCTTCCCAGAGGGGAGCTGGGCCGCGACGTACTGCTTTCGACAGCACAACCTCTCCCGGGTCGATGCCACCGAGGAGACTTGTGAGTACAAGGAGTGGGCTGTGCAGACGTTCCTCAATGTGACCATGCTGGAAGCGTGTGGGCAGACGCATGGACTGAAAGAGCACATGTGCTTAAATGCTTCGCTCTACCGTCAGCTGCTGAAATCAATGCCCAGCTTGTATGACGTTTGTGCTGATCTGCAAAAAGAGGTTGAGGACAGCAAGTGCCTTCTCCAGAAGTTTTTTGACATCCTCCCAGCCCAATATGAGTTTGACACGTCACAGCTGTGCGTGAACCCGGCCCCACTGATGTTGGATGTCTTACACAAGCTCAGTGTGTGTCAGGTTGATGGAGAAGAGAACCAATGGTTTTTCGTGACGCTCGGATACGTGTTGAGAGTGTTGGACTTCATGGTCGGCCTCTCTTCGGGTCTGGATGAGGGGGAGGGAGAAGCTCGGCAAGGTTTGGGTCAGGCCATCCTCCTCTCCAGTCTCCTTGACAACGCATCCTGGAGTGCGTTGCAGCCGGAGGCCTCCAGCAGCGTCCTTCGCACTGTGGGAGTCTTCCTCCGTCGGGAGCAGAACGCAAGCCTCAAAGAGGACCTGCTGAGTTGTTTCAGTGTAAGGCCACGCACATCTACAATCTCTGCTCGGAGGGGTAATTAATTTATTTCTGCTTTTGCTCACCAGCCTGTCTTGTGGGATTTGATTGAGCAGGACAACAACTCATCTGCTCTACGGGTTCTATTGCAGGTACCGACAAAGCATTTGTTTTGGCAGTAATTCCCAACCACCAGCGTGCCGTGAAAGAGTGCCACATGTAATCAAACACTTTGATTTAATTGGTCCAAAAATTATTTATTTTCAACAAATAATGGACCTTCATCATCTATCAACACTGTACAGTGAAAATCCAAGAGTATTTAATGTCCTTTCTGAAAAGATTTGTAATTGCGTTTAAAAGCCACAAGATGGTGGTAAAGCGCTACTTTTGTCGAAATGAAACTCCTCAACTCATGTCAACATACCACCTTGACAATAAGATGCCACCAGATGGCGCCGAAGCAATATCGTCTTTGCTTTGGCTGAAATACAAAAAACAGCACACAGGATTCAAATGTGACATTTTTCCATTGTGGTGCTCGATGTGCTTTTTGTTTTTAATGTAAAATTGGGAAACAGTGCTATAAGAGATCCACTTACAAAGATTTAAAGTTTTATTTATTGTTTTTTCAGGAATACCTCCAGATGCCGGAAGACAGCATTCGCACTCTGGTAATGTCCGCCGAGAAAAATGCCGTCAAGAGGTTCCTTTCTCATATGCATCAAAGCTGGGATCACCTTCAAGTCGAAACCAATCGGGTTTGTTCTTATGGCTCTTCTTTTTTTTGTCCTGATATGGGAGTTCTGAAAATTAGATTATTTTTTTTCGGGGTGGTCATTCGTTTAATGGGAGAAGTACATTTCAGTTTGACAAATATGGCAGATGTTGTCATGCGATATGTGCAATCAACTTTGAATGTATAACAGATGATCTGTTTGAAGCAACATCTGTTTTTCTCCTCTTAATCTTTTCCCTTATGTCAGGCGTCCCAAAAAGAGCTGCAGGCCATGGAAACAATGACTGCTGCTTTTATCCATAAATTCCCTCGAGTGACCCCAGAACTCTTTATGGACCTGTCCCAGTTCCTTCCGTTCATGTCTGTCTCCGACATCATGAGCTTCCCAGCCTCCGTCATTGTGAATGACACCGTGTGAGTTACTGACTCGCAAAGCATCAAATTCAGGTGAAAAGTGTCTTGACACTAAAAGGTTTGGCTTCGTTTCAAGGTTGGCTGCCATCCGTGAACACAGCTCAGAGTTGAAGTCGTCGCAGAAAAAGGCCTTTGTAAAAAGACTTCTCCAGTCAAGTGTGGTGGGTGATGTCCCCAGCTGGCCACCGTACTTCCTGAGCTCCATCCTCCCGTTGCTGCCTTACCTTCCAGTCAGTCGTTTTCAACAGCTGACGTCACAACAGGTTGCAGTGAAATTTGACATCATCATTAGAAACAGTGAATCACTGTAAACCGCTTTACCAGAGATGTATTGGAACAGCTTTGTGAAAGTTCAAGTGCAGTTTTGAGTGTTCATTCTGTCTAAAACTCGACAAAGCTACGGTTTGACTAAGTGAACTGCCTTCCCTCAGTTCAACATAGTTCACAAGCACAGATGACATCGAAGCCATATTTTTAGATAAGACGTGGTTTTGACCGCAAAAGAAAAACAAGGCAAATTTGCGAATGCCGAATTAGATTATGCAAAAGTTCACTTTAGTTGATTCACAGGAAATAATATTTACGGCTGTCATCTCATTTAGCTTACCCCTCTGATGGAGTTTCTGGGCAATAGCAGCCTGGATGGTGTGAGAGGACGCCATGTCGTTCGGACCATTTTCACCAAAAAGAACAATGTCACCGTCGGTAACATATCAAGGTGGGGCAGTTCAATCTTTCATAATTCCTATGGAAAGCATTTAATTGATATTCAACTTTTAATGTCCAATCACTCTGTCCTCAATAATAAGACAATTGAGAATATATCTTTTTTTCCTTTTCGTTAAAAACATGTAAGTTTGGGTTGTGAGCCTTGCAAAAGGGCTCCAATATTGTTTTGCAGGCTCGGTGTTCTTTCGTGCTACTTGGATCCACTTGACCTGCATTCATTTCTTTTGGACTCTACACTGTGGTTCACTCTTCAGAGGCAGCTGGTAAAGTGCGTGTCCAAGGGCTTCATTAGCGCTAGCGGCAGGGTGAGGCACATGTTCATTCACATCGTAAAAACCTCGCTCGGACTATTATGACCTTCTGTCAATATAATTGTCTTTAGTGTCTGACTAACTGCTCTGCTCAAACAGCTTTCGTCCTGGTTGGTCCCAGCAATGCGGATGTTGAATGCCAGCAGCATGGCTCCCACAGCGCTGACTGGCCTCAGTGCTCTCCTTCCGCAGTTAGGAGCATCCTTCTTACAATCGCTTCCTTCACAGCAGCTTCTAGAGCTCCTCTCCAAACCAGGAATAGGCCAATATTCTCCTGCTCAGGTCAGCAGGAGGGTTGTTTACCCCCCACATGGATGGGAAAAACCTTCATTCACAGCAGTGCACTGTATTCAAATGACCTGAATGGACAATATAAATGTTACTTTTCCCCCCATGTAAAAATAAATTAATATAAAGACTCTCGCCTTTCACAACATGTATTAACCACTAAAAGTAACTGAGAACATTTGATTTGTTTTCCCCCCCAGGCTTTTCAAATTTTGTCCAAGATTTCAAAAGATACAAATGTAAGTTCAAATCTGGAAGAAAATGTTCACTGAATATGGGTCAGCCTCATCTAAGTGTCTTCCTGGCAGCTCACGGTGGAAAAATTGTGCCGACTGAAGCCATTGCACTCGGGTCTCTCTCCCGCGCTGCTCAGCAGCCTCTACTGGTCTGAGATCAGTGAAAGTGTTCAGTGTCAGTGTTGGAGAAGCATGTTGCCAGACCTGAAGCCTGGCCAGAAAGCAATGCTGTACAATGCAATGCAGGAGGTGATGGAGCATTTAATTCTTCATTGCATGCACTGTCCACATTTCCGTAATCATTTGTTCTCTTCTTTTAAGCAGGAGAGACACTTTGTACGAGGAAGATACAAACATGACCTTCAATCATGTTTTTTTATTTTATTTTATAGGCTTTATTAAGATACTTACCCAACATTACTCAGCATGCAAACTGTCTTCTGCCATTAATCCCTCTGAGGAAACTGACTGAGGCTCTGAAGAGGGAAGGCATCCCGAGAGACATCAGCTTGTTCCGACACATCATCTGGTCACCACAGCAGGTGTGCATTTCACTTCACCCCCCCCCCCCAATTTCCGTGACAACAATAAGTTGTCAGAATCTTACTCAAATGAAGAAAAAGCTCATCATTAATCATCAATGCTTGCCTCCCATTAATCTTCTAACTCATTGGATATGCTTCAGATGAGCCTTTCAGAATATTAATGTACCGTACGGGCCGAACTCCATCAGGCTAATTAGTTTGGCTCTGACATAGCGGTGTGGTGGAATGTCGTTTAAATTAATAATAGGTACATTAAAGGGCTCTTGTCACAGAGAGGGGTCTATTAAGTTGCTGCCAACATGTAAGAGGCAGCCAAGCTGCAAGAGAGTTTTCAAAATCAAAGGTGGTGGCAATTTGAACTCACTGTGCTGGCCCTATTCTATACTTTCCATATGATTTAAATTTGTCAAACAGAATAATAAGCGGTCTTTAAGCACTGAAGTGTTTATCATTATTCAGCAAAAATGATTTGAGTATTTAGGGGAGGAGCTAAGCGTCAAAGGGGGTCTCACTCTGAACTCCATTCAAGCTATGGCTTCCATTAAAGCGACCAGATTTGCAATTGTTGACTACAAATATGCGTAAAAGTATTTTTTAACTATATTAATATTAGAAATCAATTACCCAATAATTTAATGAAACCTATTTATAAAGTCCCCTAAAGTTAAAGACCCAAAGTTAAAGTTAAAGTCCCAATGATCATCGTCACACACACATCTGGGTGTGGTGAAATTTGTCCTCTGCATTTAACCCATCCCCATGTGATTTTGATCCATCCCCTGGGGGAGAGGGGAGCAGTGAGCAGCAGCGGTGCCGCGCTCGGGAATCATTTGGTGATCTAACCCCCCAATTCCGACCCTTAATGCTGAGTGTCAAGCAGGGAGGCAATGGGTCCCATTTTTATAGTCTTTGGTATGACCCGGCCGGGGTTTGAACCCATAACCTTCCAGTCTCAGGGCGGACACTCTACTACTAGGCCACTGAGCTGGTAAATGATCGTGAGCAGCAGGGGGGGGGCCCCATTTCAACCCCTTACACTGAGTGCCAAGCAGGGAAGAAATGGGTACCATTGTTATAGTCACTGGTATGACTCGGCTGGGGTTTGAACCCACAACCTCCCAATCTCAGGGCGGACACTCTCCTCTCAGGCCACTGAGCTGGTTATATAAAGAAACAATAAATACATTCTAATTTTCCAACTTAATGAAATAAAAAAAGAAATCTGTTTACAGATTCTTAATAATGCAGACGCTGTGTGGGCCAGATTAAAGAACAGGCCATACTTTGCCCACTTCTAACTACCACAATAGGAACTAGAGTTCCTTTTAGTAAATCAGTTTTTTTTACATTGCTTTCCAATCTGTACAGGCTCAGCTTGTATTTAAATGGATGCATGATTCTACAAACATCACCAGCAAGATGCTGAGGTAAGTCAAATATGTTACATCAAGAAAGTTATGCAACAACTTGTTGAAAGTTAATATGCAGCTTGGTTTTCAGGCATCCAGAAATCCAACATCCAGAATTGGTTTTACATAAATGATTTGTGTCTTTTGTAGAGACCTGGGTCAGGTTGCAGGTGGAATGCCATGTGACTTTTTGAGGCTTTGGAGCAATGACAGTGATTTTGCTGAGTTGCTTCAGTTTGTCACTATGTTACAAGGAAACTTGAGACCTGCACTGGTGAGAAGTCAACTCCTCTAAAAAGTGCTGACTCGCACTCTTTTCCAGTGTAATTACTTTCAGATTGGCGTGCAAATGTCTCCAGAAAAACATTCAGAACTAACATTTTTCTGTGTGTGATTGGTCAAGCGGAAATGTATCGTAGCGGAAGTGAAAAAACATCCTCAACTTGTCAGCACTTTAAGCCCTTGGTTTTCCGCAACATTACCGCAAGTATCTCCGTTTTTAGAATGCAAATAGATTCTAAATATGAATCATTTACAGTTTGGACAAAAATGTATACTTGTGCTCTGTTCTCTTTCAGAGTGACAATGATAGATGACCTTTCCAATACATCCCTCAGGGCTGTTCTGGACCATGTTCAGGCACATTTCACCGATTTCCTCCAACTACCACATTACAAGCAGACAAACATTGCCGAAAAGGCTGTAAGTAAACACACGGTAATTATTAACAGTGTTTCAAGCATCCTCATCTTTGTAAAGGTTGAGTCTTTGATTCATCTGAACTAATTAGATTGCACAGATCGATGTGATGAAGTCGCTTTTGCTCCCGGTAGTCATTAGAGGGGCTGTATCAAAATTTCAAGCAGAGGCCAAAATACTCACAATCTTTATCTGAGTGGAAGAGTTTTTATTTATGAGATATTATGTAGAGTTGTGGACAGTTGTTTTGTGTGACCAAAACATTATCATAAGGTAGTAGGAAATAAAACTAAGCTGCGTAATTAAAAAGAATCATAGCTTGAAAAATAAGGACATTTTTTTTTAATTAGCATAAAAATACATTTGGGGACACATAAACAATCACTGATTAAAATTCGCTGTTAATTATTGTATAACAGCATGTGGTGCTCTGCAGGGTTCCTCTTCTTATAGTTTAGGGGAGATTGATGGCCCCGCTCTGGACTTTCTGGGCCCTCTTCTGCCTTTCTTGGATAGAGACAGTTTAGTTCTGGTAAACAGAGGTGCTCTGGCTTTGCGTCTGGAGGAGATGAGAAGCTTCTGTCTTCCCAAAGAAGCCCTGAGAGATATCAGTGATCTGCTCACACACAAAGACTTCATGGGGTAAATAAGGAGTTAAAAGGTTTTGGCTATCATGTCTCCTCTTCTCCACTGGGATAACTAAACTTCATTTTCCTCTGTGTGCCAACAACGCTTGATTTAGCAATTACATATCAAAATTTGTTTTGGGGTCTAAAATGTTTCAAATATTACTATGTTATCTCTCACAATACAAGCGTCTTTTTTTATATTTTTTTATTTCAGTGAGGCTTTGGTACCCTTTAAAACTACAATTATTTGTATTATTATTTTCCAGGGAGCCGTCCAAGTGGCAAGCTGGAGACATTGAACATTTGGGAAGGCTGGTGTTCTCCCTGTCAACAAAACAGATTAACTCCATCCCACTGGTGAGCACCTGTCAAAAAATAGAAAGTAATTGTACATTACATTTTGGTTGTCAAAGATGAGTGTTATTAAACATTGTTCCCTTATTTAGAGAGTCTTGAATAAAGACACAGTGGAACAGGTTCTCGTGGGTCAAGAGCGCTGGGAGGACAGCGCAGTGGGCGGAGTCTGTTTGAAGTGGCGCATGGACCAACGTCGTCAAAGAGAGAAGATGCAGAGTCTTATGAGAGGGATTGTAAAAGTCCAAGACACTGGTGACAAAAAAAAATCTGTATTTTACATTGCCCTCTTTATTTTGTACTCTGAGCATCTTGAACTGTGATGATGTACAATTACAAAAATGGCACACAACTCTAAGTTTGGGAAAATGCTGTTTCAGACTGATGACGTCATCAAGCGCAAGTCAAATAATTATGGCTGAGTGATTTTAACTAGTGTGTTCTTGTATCAGTCCCTAGCTGTGCTGACATCAGAGGTACGTTCCCCTCCGCATGGACGTCAACTCAGTTGAGCCGCATGTCACAAGTTGACCTCAACGAGTGTGTGGAAGTCTTCGGTCAGGATACTTCATTAAGCTCCGAACAGCGCCGAGCGCTCTGGGTCAAACTTCGTCAGGTCAGTAGTAGCTTGAATGGGCAAAACAACATGGTGAGTTCTTTTGTTTTGAATTTGGATCTGTGATGGAATGTTTTTGTCTGGGATAATAAAAGGGCCTCAATCAAAACCCACTTCTTGCATAGAAGTGATTCAATGCTTGTCTTTGGCTTTCCGACTTATTATATCTCGTCTGTGGTACTTCGTGAGGTATGTTTGCGCAATCTACTGAGCTCCAATGCATATGCTAGATTAAAACTGACGCTTTTGCGAAGATAAAAAGCACCAGTTTTAATTAGAACTGTAATAATGTGATTTCAGTTTGCAGTGGTGTAGCAGTGCACTTCATCTTAAATCATTTTCAACCTTTTAGGGCAAGGAATCATTTTGAGTAGATAACTTCAACCCAAGTGTGTCATTTCTGTCAGCCAAAATAATGATGTAATGAAGTGAAATTCAGATTAAGAATGATAAATTACCTATTATTCTCATACAGAATTGTAAAAGTAATGGCAATACTTCTTGGTAGGTTAGAAATGACAAAATATTGTTATTTTAATAGTAATTTTAATCATATTTCTAAAATGGTGGCACTTATAAATTCCCAAGCATTCTTGCCATATGACACTTCACTTTGTTGCAGATTATTAAATTATACATATCTGATTTTACATCACAGATTTTTCTTTATATTGCGGAATTTTGTAATCAATTTCCAACAAGGACTCGTAATAAGCTGTCGAAAGCAGAACTGCAAAAAATTGTACCGCGCCGTAGTGGAGGGTTTCCTATCTCCACCACTCTCATATTGGATCTCATTCCATTTTGCAGGCCAGCGAGTGTGGCAATCCACTTAGTCTCCATCACTGACAGCCAAAAACACTTCATGGCATGGCCAAAGGCCGGGCGCGGTGTAATTATCAGCTCCTATCTGTGACTGAACTATTTTGCTCTTCTCTGTTCACTGCAGGCATTCAGTCCAGTGAGTGAGCTCAGAACAGAGCAGGTTCTGTCTCTCGGTTCTCTGGTGACTGAGATGACAGTTCGAGAACTGTATGACACCTCTTTGACTGATCTGGCTGTTTTGGCTCATCTGGGGACACTGTCATCCTGGCGCACAAATAAGGTCAATTGAATTCAAACAGTGACTTGTAAACAATAATAAATTCGATTACTCCTTTTGGCTTTTTAGATGAGAGCCGTCGTTTCGGGCACGATGCGCAAGTCCAATCTGAAAATCGAGCAGTTATCTATGGTGGATCTGGCAACGTTCGGCCATCTGATCTGCGGACTGTATCCATCGGAGATTAAAAGAATCAGCGCTTACAATTTCAGGTGATTGAATGAATCACTTTTCAAATGACAGTAGATGTTGACTGCCGTAAGTTACATTTGGGCCAAACAAGTTTCCCAGTCGCCACGACAACACACCAACTAACAGATGTAACTGGAAAGTGGGCGCGCATACATTGAAGCGGTCCGTAAACATTGTGCATATATCCTCGGAGGAGTAAATCCAAAACCTTTCTTCCTGAAACGGCAGCATGGCAGTGCCGTTCCTGCGGGAAATGTCCTTGCCATGCACGGAACAGCAGATGGAGGCTTTGACAAGTCGTTTGTCCAGACCGGAGGCCTTTGGTCCAGTCGGTGCTTGGGGACCGGAAGTTTTCACTGAAATTGGGACACTGGCAGGTACAGATGGATGTAACATCCCAAAGGATCTTTTCTTGCCAACATTTTACTGTCCCTCATCCTGAGTGTGGAAGGACAATACTTGATGGATTGGAACAATTTAAAAAGAAATCTCCTTGGGATTTGAGAGTAGATCTGAGAAAGTTTTGAAAATCTCTATTTTGAGCTACATGAATGATCTAACTACAATGTTTGTGAAACTGGTGTATGCTCAGCGGGCCTGGAAGACATTGTTTTGTCAGCTCTGACACAAGAACAAGTGGAAGGCATTACCGCTGAAGCAATCAGCCTGCTGTCACCCAAAAAGATGACAGTAAGTACTGCCTTTGAGTTCATGTGAGCAGATTATGTCAAGATTATGATGCATCTCGAGGCTCAAGTCTTTTTTTTGGACCACTAAAATGTTTATTTTTAGCTCCACATGAATGACACAACATTAGCTGCGGGATTTTTTTTTTTAAAGTATTATGTATGTTGTGCTTCCCACAGAATCTTACAGTATTAGGCTTGACTTTGTGATGGACGTGTGTCTGCCAGGTGGTGTTCAGTGCCACTCAGTTGTCCTGGCTGAGTGCGGAGCAGGCGTGGGCCATCACGGAGGACCAATGGACCGAACTGGACAACGAGCAGAGACATGCAGTCGGACTCGCTCGTTATGAAGGAGATGCACTGCTCGAGTTGAGAGGTTAGTACTGATACAACAATGATATAATTCCATAATTTATACAAGTGATTCTCAAATTATGTATAATCAGTGAATGTTGTCACACATTCTGGAATAGCTGAAATTATTTGACATTAATTATACTCATTTTACTTGTTTTTTTTAGGAAATAAAATGTCTGCTTATTTTTTTAATGAACACGGGCCAGTGTAGTTTAATGTTGATCATCATGGTGGTGCTTGGAGTGCTGAACATTTTGGGGGCGATACCTGCTGTAAAAAAGATGAGAATCACTAATTGATATCATTTATTTGCATTGGTAATGTTTGTTTCTAAGCAACACAGGTGATTGTTACGGTGCAAAGCCAACATTCATGAATGTTCTGCCTCCGCAGGGAGAAATTCGGCTGCAGCAGGCCTGAACGCAGACTGCTTTGCTTTAAGCTTTGTGGCTCCGAGTCTCTGGTTATGGCATCTCATTTAAAATGCTTGAACATATCTAATTAGAATTCGACCTCCCTTGATATCCGCACGTTTGTACATAAAATAAACATTGTGAATCGTTTTATTGCTTCTCTGAGTTGATTCCTTTAGTTAATGATGCGCAAGATTCAGCCTAATTGAATTTTTACAGAATGAATTATTCATTGTTTGGTATTCATTTTTAGACCAATTATGATTCGGAAGAAATACATCTTTGGTCCATGTTGCAAATGTGGTTAAATATAAATGAATACATGGTTTGAGGATGAAAACTACAATCCAAATTTTCACTCGAGCTTCACCGATTATGCTTCGCTTTAATGCGCTTTCCAGGGGTATAGCTGTCGCTCCTGCAGTGGTTATAAATAGTAAACACATTCCTGTTCAAATTCCAAGTTTTTTTGTAATGTTAAAAGAAAAATGGACCAAGATGGCTAATTTTTTTCTAATAATTGATGTCACTTATAAACAAATGTTTTTTTAAAAAAAACTTTTTTTGAGACAGGAAGTAAAAATAACTGATGTGGTTGCATAAGTACGCACACCCTCCTATAACTGGAATGTCGTCGTGTTGTGAAACAATCACATTAAAACGCATGTTTAATGGGAGTCAATCCACACCTGCCCCTATTTGAAATGTCCAAATATAGTTAAGTTTAGATATTCTGGTTGGCTTTCCTAATAATGTCTTTACTTTCTAGCAAAAAAAGGTCTTCCACGGAATTAAAAATATATTAAGCCCAAATAAATGTCATATTTTCTAGTAGGCTCTCTTTGACATTTTTGCTAACACTGACATTTGCACCATTGTTCATAATTCTTTCAACCTTGTCTAAGGCCCCTGTTTCAGCTGTAGAAAAACAGCCCCTAAGCATCATGATGGCTCCACCATGATTTTTTTCCCCCATACATAATTCACAAAAATTATGAAACGTCCAAAAAACAAAACAGTCAATGTTTGGAAAAAAAAAAAAAAGCTTCAGGGTTCTGCAAGAAAGCAAAAAAATCGACTGGAACGTTGAAAGTTTTCCGCGGTAAATCAGAGGCACATTAATTTATTGCCAGCTCTTATCCCTTGTCATCTCCTCCGGGAGGCATTCCTCACCAAATGGATGTCGGTTGGCTCCATGTTGGGGCAAAGCTCCTTGTTGTTGTTGGACAAACTCAGATCAAAAAGCTATATGAACATTTTACTTCAATAAATGTTTAAAACAGGTCTTAAAACTTAAATGATGATGTTTAGAAATATAAAGTTAAATACAACTGAATTCTTTCATGTACTACTAAAGGCAAATGTCGCACCACGACTGGTACAAAACTTTTAAAACCAGTGTGGCCTACTTTATATTAAAAGCAGTTAGAAAAGGCAAATGTTGCTTAGCAACCAGCTCATCTGGGCTACCTTCTGCTATGCCACTGTTGTCCCTTGGCCCTACTCCATGGTGGGTACCAGGCACACCAAGAAAGCGCCATAAAGATAAAATATTCTTTTAAAAGTGTTCCTTTCGGAGTTGCGTCGTTAGTAGAACAAAGCTACAATGCAGGATTAAAACAATCACGTGTAACAGGGAAGAGATCACATGCTCAGTCACATGTATGCTCAAGGAGGAAATAACGGTCGTGACTCACAAACACAAACTCAATCCATTAGTAGTTGCGTCAGGCAGTATTCTAGAGAAATACAAATGGAACCTTCAAGTCAACATTTACATGAACAACATTCAACATGAGGGAGAGAATGCAGCAAACTCGTGTGAATGGCAAGTCAGCTCATATTTCATCATTCCGGTGCTTTGTAATGTCAATGGAGATTTGAATCAGGGTTCACTCTTTCATTGATGAACACTTAATGCCAATGTGTTGGAGCTCTTGTAAATTTA
Source organism: Syngnathus floridae (assembly GCF_059516105.1). Taxonomy (NCBI): domain Eukaryota; kingdom Metazoa; phylum Chordata; class Actinopteri; order Syngnathiformes; family Syngnathidae; genus Syngnathus; species Syngnathus floridae. The sequence continues at coordinate 13,301,314 of NC_142415.1, forward strand.
AATAAAAAAAACCCCATATATTATATATTTAATTATCTTATTTATTTTGCTTTATGTGTTAAGTTTGAACAGCACTGCTTGTTAAAGTGCTCACTAAAGTTGAATTGAAACAAATTGCATTTGGTAATCTTTGACTTAATGTACATGTGAGCTTTCCTGGACAGTTTATGGTCAAGTGTACATACCTATAACAAAATGATGTCTATTTATTTATTTATTCTATTTATGATGTATTGAGACTTTTATGTGTACATTTATTTTTTTAATTACCAAAAAGTATCTTTCTACGAGATAGATATTTGTACCCTGAACAGGATAAGTAGTTTGAAAGTATAACAAGCAGAAACTGGGTGGACTTTACTTTTTAGAGGGACATAAAGTACATTTAATGTTGATCTTGATGTAGGCTTAAGTTTATTTTTGGAAGGGGCCCTTGGCATTTGAGAACCACTGATACAGTGAAAGCGGTTTTCCAGAAAGCAATAAAATTTTGACTTATCATAACATCTCTGTGAAGCAGTACGTCCCATAACCAATTCATCATTTTCCTCTCCATATATTAAACCTTATGACTATATTTAAAAGCCCTGTGACCTAAGTATAAACTGGGCGTGTGCGTAGCTTACGAACCACAAAGGGTTGAGTGCTACGCCACTTGCCACCAACAGGTGGTGCTGTCACCGCGTTATACCGGAGGGAGTCTCTGGAACGTCCCCACTTCGTCCACGGTCCGTGACGTATTTCCTGGGGCTTGTGTGGACCTCTCCGGTGGCACACCACCGAGGGATATCATGACTATTTATAACCAGCAAGTCTCGCTTATCAAATGTTCCGTGCTTTTTCCGCGCCGTCGTCGTTTCTAGCACTGCTGGGTGCGAGACAACACGCCGGATCGTGCAGCATGTAAACGGAAGCTGGTAAGTTAAGCCCTTCGTAAGTTTGCCGTTAGCTCCGACACACATTCAGACTTGTTTTGGTGATTGTTCGGCGTTTGGCTTCCCCGGTACCAAGGGGACGGCAATCCCGGGTGGAACATCGTGGACTTGTCGAGCCCGGTGGCTGTCAGTTGCTCCGGACTGCGAACTTACATACACCGTAGTGACGTTGATCGTGACCGGTTTAATTGGGTGATGACCCGCGCTGTGTTTGTATTTGTACAAAACAAGATACGCTTTTGTAAGGGAATGTAAAAAGGAAAAAAAGGGAGTCGGGGGCGCGTTTGTAAAGTCAGCATCGTCAATCTACCGTGGAAGTCAAGTTTGCGTTTCACTTTGTGGGGAATTTCGTCAGGCAGACGGAGATCTCTGACAGATAGACGTGGTGGTGTCACGGACTTGACGCGTGAGGCGAGACCGACAACACGATTCTCTCCGCGGATCTCGAGCAAACCTTTCACTGGAGGCATTTTATTGAGTCTCCAGGCCAGAGAAGTTTGCTCGGGATTCATGTCAAACACGCATTGTCTCGGATTTTTAACTTATAAATGCAATATCAAATTTTAGTGTGTCTTTATTGACAGTGTTTAGCCTAAAAATACGATTTTGTAGAAATAAGATTATTGATTTTGGAGGATTGTAGATTTCAATCTCTCATTTTAAATGTCATGAAATCTTAATTGTATGCTATTTACTGATTATTGTAAACCAGGGTTGGGACTTTGCAGGTAACCTTTAGTACATTTTTCGTTTCCTTTGTCTCAAAAGCTTTTTGTATTGTTCGTCAGAAATGTTATATAGTGGTGAATAATACAATTAATTTGAAGCTGATCTTTATTTAGAACACAACTTTGTAAACCTCAATACAATCCCTTGACTATTTGTATACTCTATCATATGTGAGGCAACAGTACCTTAGATTAAAAGATGTTAATCATTGAGGAGGTATGTATCCAATTAATCAGGATGTATGTCGATTGGTCATGCCTGAGCCCCACTCTGTGGTTTGAACAGTCGACCCACGCTTAATCTATTGTGGAATATCATAGAGGTTGGCAATGAAAATGTCAGTCGGGACAACGTAATGTGAGTCAAACGTTTTTATTAGTGACACATCTTCAATCACAGAAAATGGCTACAAATGTTAAGTAATAAATGTTCCCACAGCGTGTGTTATTTTTTTTATATGACATGGTAGGTGAATTTAAAAGCATTGTTGGAAGACACTTGCTTTGCTGGCGTTGCCTTTGTGAGTCGCTCAATTTTCATTTGTTCAGCAAGTATTGTGTAAGGATTTAAACAGGCTGATGTTCCCTTTAAAAACTGTGAGACGTTTCAAGCAAAGCTTGCCCGTCAGTTTTTACTTTGTCGTATTCAACAGTGAAACCAAAATTCATTTTATTTCGAAATTGGTGCTTCACATTTTTCACTCAAAAGTCCTCCGCTCGTGTTAGTAGTCATGTTTTACCGCATTTGTGGATGGCACTTTGAGGAGTATTTCTCATTTCTTGCCCTTCTGGCACCACCTCACCTTCATCTTGGAAGAAAACATTATCAAATGGAATCCCCCCAGAGCTCGGAATAAAGCGGAAAACAATTTATAGCGGGGAACCTGACTTTACAACGCCGTTAACGTAAATATTCTGTTTTTCTGTCAAACTCTCAAGCACACTCAAATGCACCCCCTGAGGAACATTGACCTCGGGTCACAGATTCTGAAAAAACATTTCACTGTAATTGTTAGACCTCAAATAACTAACCATTTACAGTTTCTGATTTCATCGTTATAACCGGCCCTTAAGGGCCAAGCATAACTAAAGTGTGACCTGCACAAAAAACAAGTTTGACCCTTTTGGTCAAGGAAGGCAACAGCCCTGCAATCAGTCTTAAGTCTGTCAGGGGGGCGTCTGTCAACTTTTGCGTGGTCTGTCGATGTATGACAAGCACAATTCTAGACCTGCATATGAGTTGGCTGTGTGATGATCGTATTTATTGGTTTTACGTGCTCTGTGATTGGCATCCAGGGTGCACTTTGTCTCTCTATCGGCATCAGCTCTGTTGAGCGCATAATAAAAGTATCGATCTACAATAAAAAAGTCTTCTATATTAATTTATATTTTTAGATGCTTTGAGGGTGTTTGAGGCCAAAGATCACCTAAGTTTGCCTTTTTACTAAATCTGCTTTAAACAGCTTGTTCAAAAGGAAACCATGACTATGAAAAAGAATGGATGGTGCATGAGTCATTCCAAGTCTGACAAAATCCAGACAAAGAAGTTGAACTTTGATTTTGCATATGTGGCTGTTTAGTCGGGGCTTGCTTTTTACTTTCAAACACACCTTGTTTTGCATTGTGTTACATAAGTAGAGTCGGTGTGGCGTGTTATTTGAACAGTATGATTATTGTAGGGCTGCAATGAATAATATGTTTTATATTAAATCGGTGATGTTGATATAAATTCAATTAATTGTTCAGCCACAATCTAAATTGTGGTGCGTTATCTTTTAATGTAATAGCATAAGAGCCTGGATCCTTTCAAAGCACGGTTTAACATTTCAAAATGAAGACTATACATATTGTTTATGAAATAAGACATTGAGAAATACGAAATTAAAGCCATACCTAATAGCTCTCGGGTGGTGCTTTATGTTTTGTGGAAAAGACAACAATTTATCTAGCACTATTTCTGCTTGCATACACTTATAGTTTCTAGTTTAATGATTTCAATTATGATTTTCTGTGTTTCCTCTGCTGCAAGTCGACTGTCTGACATGTGGTATCATTTACTGTGCTCCCACACAAGACCACTCGCAGTGAAGACGGTGGGCTTTGACTCATGTCTCTGGCGAATAGCAAAATAATTCCCGCACACACCATTGCTTGGCTTGTGTGTGTGTGTGTTTGTGTATATACACGTGCACTTTTTATCTCTGCTGTGAGGCAACTGAGTGGCTGAGCTTGTAGGTGAGGTCACACACATCTGTATTTAACGTCAGTGCACACTAACCTCAAACAGAGGTTTGGAAACGTGTTTGCTCACGGCAGCAACGGAGAGAGGACAAAGTTGAGTAAGTTATGCTTCAGATTTGTCTTGTTTTTTTATTTTACCTAAACTGTGTATTTCATTTTATTTTAATTGGACTTAATGATTTATTGTCCTGATAAACATTTAACTATTAGCTGCAGTTGTCAACAAACCTCAGATCGATCGCAAACTATATTGCAAACTATACGAAAAAAATTGTTCTGTTGTGGTTAATTTCTGGTTTTCATACGGGACACATAATTTTGATGTAAATATTGTAGTTGGCAGAGGAATTTAAAGTTTGCTTTCAATGTATGGAGCATTTTTGAAAAGAAAACAAACTCGAAATAGCTGATCGACAGTATAAAAAAATATTTTTGCAAATGTTTAGATTATTTAGATTATTTTAGAAATGGATCTTGGATTGTTGGCTGTGTTTGACTTGAATTTCACAAGTACGAAATAATATTTCTTTTTTTTTTTTTACCAGTACAAGCCAGTTTTTAAACATGCTGGGTCCATTGATCATTTCATATCATATCGTCATATTAGTGTTATTTTCACTGCAAGCAGGTTGACTTATTCTCATCGGTCAAACCGCCCGGGCAAGCGTTTCTATACTCTGATCATGAACAAGTACAATGATCTCCGATCATCAATGTGTGTGTGTGTGTGTGTGTGTGTGTGTGTGTGTGTGTGTGGGATGATTTTTACTTCCTCGATCCTGCTAGTTAGCCAATAAAAGATATAATTACATGGATAGATGACAGATTGCGCAGAGGACTCAACAAACCTGAAAAACATTCCCCCTCAGCCGAACAACAAAGTCGTTTCCTGCAATTTTTTTTTGTCATTGGACTGACCTCAAATAATTTTATTGCGAAAGCTGAAACATCACTGCATTGTTGATGTGTCCTGCTAACAGGTGACTGCTACTTAAGTACTTCCATGTATTCCGAAATAATCATTCAAGCTGTACGGACAGATTTCAGACACGTCTCGACAAGCACAAAGTAATATGACGCACATTTCAAGTGCCGTGATGGTATAAAGACAACTCATCATTTAGTCCATGGGTGGAGTGCTCCCTGGAGATGGTACCATTCTGTGAAGACTGCGTTATGTTACAACAGAAGAGACGAAGTAAACACGTTTGACCGCTTATAGCAGGAAGGAGTGAATTTGAGCAGTTCTATTCAAAGCATGGGAATCAACCTCGTGTTCAAAGAGACACTCAACAAGCTTTCAAAAATGAAACCGGTATCCAAAAAATAAGCTGCTTCAGAGTGGTTGGACTTGACCACAAAAAAAAAAATGAAACCTGTTTATTTTAATATTTTAGTTGTCTTTCATGATGCCAGATCTTTTTTCTTCTTCTGCTGGGATTCTGGCTTTTCATATTTTCATCTAACTTCCCAAATCTAGTTGGCTCAAAGCCGTTGTTCTTGTTGCTAAAAAACAGGAATGTTCCAAAATTGAAAAGTTTATCCACTAAAGCCAACTGAAACCACTTTGAAACAACAGCAGAAGTAATGAGAACTCCCAGTGGCCCCATTTGGACCGCTTAGATTTTCGCAGCTGTACTTGCCCGCCGGGCTGCACCTATTGAGCATTTTTAGAATCCAAAATTCTATTAATTATTAAACAACTGAAAAAAAAATGCATTAAAGTTTTTTCCCACGCGATTGTTGTTGTTTATTCAGCTTGTATAAACAAGCCCATATAAACAACAATTAAACGTGAATGTTTAATTGATAATTAACGAGAGGGTGTGACGAACTCGCCAACCGGCGTTGTGATTAATACAAAGGGCGACTGCATTGATTGACACTTCTGAGGTTGCTTCAAGTTCAAACATGTTAATTACGAGACATTCAGACTACGGCTCAAATTGATGATAATTTTTGCAATGCAGTAAACCAGCTGTTCTATTTCATTCATAAATTGGTAAAAAGGTTTCATTGCAATATGTTCTATGTGGCCCTGCTAGTCTAAATATGATATATTGATTAATAGTGCATTTGTAGAATATGACTTAAGCGACAAACTCCACTTGTTTTTAACCGTCTGAGCCAATTTGCAACTTGCCGTCAACTGAAAATAACATTACAGGTGTTCAAGGCTCAAATGTTTTTTGAGGTCTCAAGATGAGCCATGATTGGTTATTGAGCAACTGTGTCATTTTTCGTTGACCGCAAGTGGCAAAATGGCCTCCCCAGTGATTGATTCATTGCTGCATCCGATAGATGTCTTTCTTGCGTGGTACTTGTCAAACCTCGCAGCTATGCACACTTGTATTTATTATTCCTGTGTGTTTCCCATCAGGTAAGCTGTGGCCTTCCTTCTCATAGTCTCTCCATGCACCGCCAAGTACCGTGGGCTGCCCTGCCCTGGTGGAAAGGTGCAATGCTCATAGACTGTGCTGCTTCTGGAGACCCCATGGCCCCCGGCACACCATCTCCCTCTGCGAATAGCCGACGACTCACTCTGGTGCAGCTGATATTGTCGTCCCTGTTGATCTTGCTGGTTTCTGGGCTGCAACCAGTATTGGGTCAGAAGGTCTACACCAACACATGGGCGGTCCATATACCTGGAGGTGGGGAGGAAGCCGAACAAATTGCCAGTAAACATGGCTTCATCAACTATGGACATGTAAGTTGAATATTTTTTCTGCTTGGGTACGAGGTTGTTTAGACTACTGCTCAATTATCAGGCTGTTGTTGCACGTTTTTCAGTTTTGTTTGCATTAGTTCTGGCGGGCTCAGTCTCAGATATAAATGGGCACATTGCTTACAATGCTTAGTAATAGCAATATGTTTGTGTATGCGTCTTCTGGGGCCACTTTAATCAGTTTAACATGCTGTTTTATGATGCGCCTGCCTTTTCAGAAAGCTCTTTCAAAGCAACAGGCTGTAAATCTGGTCATGCGGCCAAAGAATGACACTTTTTTGTGCATCACTAAAGTGTGTCTGATATCTGCAAAATTTGGCTTTGGTTTTCCACAAGAAAGCTGGTCACGTTTAGCCGCATCCGGTGGTTTTCAGCAGTATAATTTGTTCACCGTTTATGCTTTCAGCATCTTGATTACAGTCTAGAATGTGACTACTCTTCCACTGAAACCAAGCCATTTTTTTTTAGCTTTGAACAAACAAACATTTGAAACCTTTGCTTTTGGGGACTTGTGAGCAATGCGTGGTCAGACATAGCCTTGTGTTAACGCTGGTGTGTCGCAATTAGGATGGTAGGATAGAGGATTCGGGTGGTGATCAAAGTCTGCATGCAGCTAGTACCATGCCTTGAAACCATTTAGGGAAACCCAGTTTATAATATCTGTGGAAGCTTCTATTTTTGAAGGCAAACACCAGTATCACTTCTTTAAGATTGATTTGGAAATAAATAATCAAAAGGTTTGTCCGTACTAATCAAGTAAAACACCTTTTTGTCAGTGAGAAAAGTCATGATCGCCCTACCGACTGTGCTGGCCAGTCTCTAAGTATTAGCCGTTAAATGCTGACAATAAGATCTTGATCACCCCCATTTGCCTTTTCTCTTCAAACTGTAATTGTGTGACTGACTGATCGTCAATATTAATGTTGTTCAAATGAAGAGGATTTTCGAAGAAAGTCTTCTGAGATTGGCTGCACTGTCAGATTATTAGTCCATTTTGGAATAATTAAACAAAAGTCAAAGTAATTCAATTAAGAAATCGGCTGACTCGCACATCTTGGTATTGGGATTAACTGCCAGCTTGCTTCTTCGTACGGTTGTTTTACATTTTAAAGACTTTTTCTTGCCCGCATCATCAAACTCACTGTGCCTCTCAAATGGAAATAAAATCTAGTCGAGTCGCCGTTCCATTCCACTGATATTGACGTCATAATGTGGCATTAGCGTATACGTTAACATCAGCAAGAGGTGTCTGGAATGACACATTTAATTAGTGAAGAAAAAAAATCAATTGAGTTGTCTGAGAATGGGATCAAAGTAGACATGGGGATCAAACACCAAGGGGAAAAGCGTCAGCTATGCTGAAAAGTACAAGAGTGCTTTTTCCCGTTATCTGTTGAGATTGACTCCTCGTTAAAGACCTTGAATTTCTTGATGCTGCCTTGAGGCTTTTTTTTTTTAAACCAATTATTCAGTCCTGCATGCAGCTCATGAATCTTTTTGTTATCAGGGGAGTGTAACATGCTATATAGCAGCACGAACCTCTGCTCCTACCTCATATCATAGGAGTTGAAATAATTTAACAGTGTTATTTGACAGCTAGTATTTCCTCTAGCAAAATGCCATCCATCTATGTTCAGCTTCAACAAACAAACTGAAGGAATTAAAATGATCATCGTAGTTATAGTGTGTGGTTAAGTGCCACATAAACTCTAATGTATGATGCTAAGAATAACTTTGACAAAATGATCAAAGGTGTTTGGAACCCTTTTTATATTCTGCTTGAATCCTATTTTTAATTATCTCAAGACCTTAAAAAAGAGAAAAAAAATACTGCCTTAATTCCAGACTGGCAATGCCTTTGTCTCGTTTTGTGTACGTTAAAAAGACAGCGTCTACTCTGCTTTAGTAACCTGTTCTGCATGTATTAGAGTATGAATAATATGCACGGCATTTCTAGTGCAAAGGTGTGGCAGTTTACATACATGGTGGGATTAAGTATCTTCTAGAGTTCTTATTTTTCTTTCTGAAAAGGAACAATATGATACCTGACATAGTAAGGAGTGCCATTTTAACTATAGCAATATTGATGATGTCAGGGCATTTTTATAGACTAGGAAACAAATCCAAAATCAACAGTAGCATGACAATGATTACGTGAACCAGTCAAAATGTCCAATATGCCCGCGGACAGGTTATGTCAATGTTTTGCTTGACATTCACAAATCTAGACTTTTGGTCAATCCACATATGTAGGTGTTGGCTTTACAAATTATTGACCAATCTACTGTAAGATGTGAAAAATGGCTTGACGCAATGTTAATGGTGGAACAATCGAGACGTTTTTGGAGTCTCCTGAAAAGTGATGATTCTGGTGGTACGAGCCTTCAGTCCGACGCCAGCGATATGGTGTAAAAGTTTTATATTGGCCACAACCAGCATGTTTCAAAAGAGACTGACAGCAAGAAATCCATAATTGGACTCGAGAGAACTGAAGCTATGAACTGCAGCGGCGAATAAGGTGTTTGGGGGGGGTATGCTGGAAAGACATCTAACATGATTGGACCAAAGATTATGGGCGAAGACTGTGCCTGCTGAGCGCTGCAAGGAGCCGCTCGGCACGATCCGCAAAGGTGTTGCCTCTGTTTTACTGCATTGCTTCCAAATGCTGCTTAACTGACTGAAAAGGAACAACACCTCCACAAATGCCTTTTGAGATTACGTATGGGACAGATGTATGAAATTAATTTATTCAGCATGGCCTTTTTGGAGATGAAAATCAATAAAGATGGATCCGGAAAGGGATGGACATTTATCAATCGAGTGCAGAAAAAAATAGAAGAAAAAGGTTTTAAAGATGCAAATAATGCTGCTTGGAAGAGTGCCAACTTATCCATCCAGTTTGACTTAACAGAATCTCCGCTGGTTGCAGCCAAATTTGTACACACATTTTGGCTCAGTTGTTTTATTACCTTGAGGTTCTCTATGTTTCTCAAGTCAACCACGTAACTCAATGTCAACAGCTATAGATTTCCACCATTTAATATTTTATTGTAGTATAAAGTGTGTTTTGTAAGTGTATTTATTCGGGCAGTAGCATCATTAATCTTTGATGCACCACGTCGTGCTCAACATTCTCCAGCCCACTTGAGCAAACAAACCGCGTAACTGTATAACAAGCATAGTTTTTGTCAATAGTTTTGATGCGCCTGCAAAAAGGCTTCTAAGTCCAAGTGTTGGGTCCAGGCTTTTCGTGTTTTACACTCCGCTCTGACTACACCATCATTGATCAGCAGCAATGTCTTTGGTCCGAGGGTCACTGTGAACGAGCCTGTTTTTATTCTGTACTTTGGCCTCTCATGAAGCGGCCCTACATTTCACATCATTGCAGCGCATCTGCTCCTCTTTGAAAGTTAATGAACTACAGAGATTGACTGATCCGGTGGCGACATCACTGCAGAGAGCATGGAGCTGATACACCTGAATTAATAGACCCAAGCCATATTGGCTATAAAACAATTGAATGGTTGGCAGTAGTACATTTGATTCATTTTATTAAGCTAAAGTGTAGAAATGAAAATGCAAAGTCTTATGGGCAACTTGAAAGTAGTTTAGTTGCAATAAATTCAACAACCAACAGCATATAACGACACAGATAGTGAATTGTATTATTTGTGAATCTCCAAATCGAGAGTTTTTTAAACTATGAAGACGTGTCATGAGTTGATAACATTAATGAGTTTGGAACTGAAAAATGCTATAATAACCCAGATGAAGAGAAAAGTTCTATTTTCAGTAGTATTGTGCTCTTTAAGTACCCAAATAAATAAAATCAACCGAGACTAGCAAATTTAAATTAGACATCTAAAGGATTACCTTTAACTTGATCCATCTTAGTGGTGTTGTTTCTAAACATAGGATGATTAAGCAAGGTCATGTGACAATAAGATGCTTCATGCTTCTTCATTCCACGAATTCTGATGCAAAAGGGGCCTTAAATCAGAAGGCAGTGTTGAATATACTGAACAATGCCGTTACAGATATTAAAAAAGAAAATAGTTTAGATCACACTGCTCAAATATATCACCACTAAATAAATAATTTTGTGATCAATTTAGAGTTTTAATTTATTAATAGTCATTTGAGCAGTTGCAATGCCTTGATTTTAGTGAGGTTAGTACACATTCATAGAACTGATTTGTCAAATGTGCATCACTAATTAACACTCATGTACCAACCAACCTCTACCATCATCCAAACCACAACTAATTCTCCTTAGGAAACAATAACTTAAGGACAAATGAAAAAAATAAGTTCATCTGCAGGATGCTACCTCCCACTGACAGCGAAGAAGTGAACATCCACATTGCCAGGGGTCTTGAGAGCCGCATTGGCACTCACTCACTACTCAGCTCTCCCACCGCGGTGTGATTGTGAGGTGTGTGTGTGTGTGTCTGTGTGTGTGTGCGTGTGTGTGGTGGTGGTGGGGGGGCAGACCCCCGCACAGGTCAGAGGGCCATAATAAGAGCCAGCTGTGCCGAGGGGACGCGCAAATACATGGACAGGCACCTCTTCAACTTTCAAGAATGTGCATGTACGCACACGCGCAGAGTAGGTTGAGGCATTTGCGGAATTTCCGTCGGAATGTAAAGTTGCTACCTTTTTCACTAAGCTTCAATGTGATGCTCGTCGTGTCAGTCATAGTGCACAATAAGATGTAAGAAATACTATATTAGGCAAGGCTGTCAATTGATCTCTTCTGAAATATGCAAAGTAGGCTTTGTGTTTGATCAGCTACTGAAGAAAACAAAACAAATCAAAACAATAAATGATCTTATGAGAAGATGGAGAAATATATCTATTTAAACAACTTTTTTTTATTTCTGAACAGTCGATCCCCATTACGTTTTATGTCATTAATCGATTGACAAATTATGACATTACGATCCAGCTGATCAGACTGGATGTTTATTTCCTAATGATTTATCATGGGTGTTTCCATTCAAGCTTCAGAAGATCCTAAATGTGAACAGTGCTTATAAGCATAAATCTGGGTGGAGGTAACAAAGTCATCATTTCGAGGAAGGAAGCAAACTCATTGGGTTCAACTGAACTGACTCATGTGGCTGTGAGATAAGACTGTTGTTTGGAGGGTTTTTAATGCTAATGACTTTTTGTTACTGCTGTAGACGATTTTGGCCCTCATTGACGCTACGCTAGACTGACACATTCGAAAGAAATGCAGCAAAGATCAACTTCAGTTTAGAAAATGCTCATCATCTGGCCTTGTACTACTTGATATGGAGTGTGTGAAGTGTTGAACAAGGCTTGTAATGACCCATCCTCTCCCTTGCATGTAAGCGCATACATCAGTCTCCTTCGGGAGGCGGGGCAGTCGTTTGAGGTGCAATTTGAACAGGGCCGCGATCTGATAAGCCTTTTACAATGAAAACAATGAAGTGAATGTTTAAAAGAATGTTCTCTGTGAAGCAGCACTTTAGGAGGAATTATATAGTTGGAGCATTTTATGATGTCTGAAAATGTTTCTTTTCACCCCCCTATGTAACACGATTCCTCAATTGTAACATAGAAGAAGTTGTGCTACACTACTCATTAGTGGGGGCTGCAATATTGAATCCCCGGATACCTTTTATCGAACAAATCCCATCTTCTATATTGTGAGTAATGAGGTTGCTGATAGTGGAGTGCCGCCAATGGAATTGGATGCCTTATTGAGTCCATTTCTAACAGAAGCAAGGTCCATCTTGGACCTATGGCCACTCAATCAAACAGCACAAGAAGAGAAAAAAAAAATCATACTCAGACTTCTACCCACATAATCTTCAATTTACCTAGCATACATGTTTTACCAATGTGGAGCGTATGCTAAAGTCCACACAGAAAATTCCAAGATGAGATTTCTTACCATACCATTTTAAAGGTGTAATATAACATAGCCCTATGGTCAACTCTCAGGTACTTACCATTGATTGTAACACTCTGTAAATAACGATGTCTTTTTGCCTCTGGATAGCTTTTACTAATGTCTTTGATACCTCGTAGCTCTTTCCAAATGGTAAGGTACGTTAGAGAGCTGTCCCATGTGGCACATATTCTATAGTTTTATTATTATAAAGTATGCAATTAAATCTGGAAAGATTGCAGGGCAGGGATTTTCGCCGACCAAATAAAATATTATATAACGATCTAAAAATAGGCTTTAGTTTGGATCGTATTTTTCCTCAAGTAAGATAGTCAAGCGCTTGTCTAAAATATTAATATGTGCAAACTTTTTTCTTTGTGCAAATAAAACTGTCAAAACACTAAAGAAGCAGCTGGAAGGGAGCTATATTTCCCTAAAATGTACTTTCCATCATCAATAAGTCTTGTTTATCATCTTAATGCAAGGAGGCATTATGGCCCATGTGCCATTTTTCTCAAAGTCACACTCTAACGTTGCTACTGTGAACCTCCAGGAGAGCTTTATAACAGTCCATTAAACTCAGGTGCTCGGGCGTTGGCCTCCCTGCTGTGGATTCAGAATCAAAAGAAAGAGCACATTCCTCAGTGGAGCCAAGAGATGATTGAAATGTTAAAGACAGAAACTCAGGGAAATGAAGATTCCTCAAATAGCCCCAGTGGTCCTCCGTCAGGGTCAGAAAAACCTGTTTGCTATTCCTGTCCATTCGCAGCGCTCCATCATTGCTCTAAGGAGAGATAAAATTAGGCACCATCTTATTAGCTGTTTTGTCACCTTTTGTGCAGTGTGCCCGAGAACCATTCTTGAATTTCAAGCCTTTTAAAATCAGTCAATGGGGGGTGGGCAGTGTGTTTGTTTGAAGTTTTGAATCTAATCATGAATATAACTAATAACTGTCCAGCACAGCTAGCCAGCGAGCTTGCTTGCACTTCAGCAGGAGCCCACCCTGGGGTCTGAGAAGCAATTTACCTTCACTGAAACGTTGAATTTATTTGAAATATCCTCTGCTTTTCTTTTCATCAGGGAATTTTAAGGCCACCCTCAGAAAATGCAGTACAGTGAACTCGATTTATTGCAGGGAATTAGTTCCTGAGCCATCTACAAAAATCACACGCATACAATTGTTTGCACCAGTGCTGTGTTCTAAGATGGATTGTTAAAATATACATGAATAATTTACAGCGTTGTGTTATAAGCAGAACTTTATTAATGTGTATATAAATGTGTATTAATCATTTCCTGAGAGCAGATAACCATCAGAAGACTTAACGATGACTCACACAGTTGTACGTGGTTATCAAAATCAAATCCATCTAATACTCTACAATCAAAAATGATGCCGCTGTCCCGGTTTTGAAGTATTTTACTGGGCTATTGAAGATAGAAATCTTCCATTAATCCTTATCATGTCAAACGTCACGATACACTTTGTGCCCATGTGACAGGGCTGTCTCGCTTGGGAGGACCCCAGCTTCCTGACTTGACCCTCTTCAATTTCCTCCATCTCAGTTTAGCTTGCCCTCCTTCTTGGTCGCGTCTTCCCTCCCCACCGCAGAAATCACACGGTCATGAGCGCACGCACTTTCTCTGCCAGGCTAAATAGCAATGAATGCAGTTGAATTCCTCCTCTAATGAGGATGAGCTCATTAAGGCATCTGCATGAAGGTCTACAACACATTTGAATTAGATAATCCCTCAACTGTTAAAATGACTCTAATGGGGCAAACTTTGATCTCAAGCCAAGTGAGCATAAAACATTGTTTCCGTCTCAGTTTGGCAGACAATTACAGCTGGGACCATTAATGATGTGTTTTTGTTTAAAATCAAGCAAAATGCTGTGTAACAACCTAAACTTGTTTTCTGTACAATATTGCTCCTCTTAATTCTTTAATATTGAGAAAGAGAAGGCCAAAGAAGAGCCTAAAAATAGGACTGACCCTAACCTCTGGGCCAATTTATGTGCCTGAATTGCCTGACTAAAATGAAATGCATTTCGCATTTGAATGAAAATACAATTGGACACGGAAAACATTCACAGAGCTCTCAAGGTCTTCCTTTTATGCTTACGTGAAGGGGAAGGAACACACTTAACAGCCATGTTAGTAACACTCGTGAGACATGAATGGTTTGAACAAGTCACTGGCCTCGTTGCCGTTATGTAAGAGCGAATAATGAAGCGCATGAGAGTGATTGAATGTACCCTGTGCAAACAACAAAACCTTAGAATTTCAAATGTTTACAGCCCTACATTTTAGTTAGAAGGGTTCATGAATGAAAATATAAACTCAACGCATTAGTCGTACTCCCATTTTTCCTCAGCTATGCTCAAAGAGCTAAGGATTTTTCTCCAAAAGCTCTTTTCTCTCAATAATTGCTCACAAATCTGATGAAATCTGCCAGTGAGCACTTCAATCCATTTTACAACTACAAGATGCTGATTGGGTAGTATGGACACAATACAATTCAGTACAACTGCACAATTTAGGGTGGCCCCTTATTGCGGGCAGCCTATAATCATGCAGTCTGTCTTTTCTGCCACGTGATAGTGAGGTATCTCGGAAAACTTTCGGTAGATTTTAGGCAAATTTGTGACCAATATTTGAGAGAAATAGACCTTTTGGGGTAAGTCTTACATATTTGAGATGTTGCGGTTATCCTTTCGTTGAGTCGACATGTGCATGTTGTGTTTTTCCTGCCTGCATTTTCCTACTTGTCCCTCATAAATGTGAAGGAGGGTTCTCATCGACCTGTGAGGTCACAGTACTGCAGCAGTTCTGCCATAACTCTGTAAACTCTCCCGCCCTCATCTGCTCCGTAAAGTTAAGGTATGCCGTAGTGGACAATAATCGAATGTGATGATGCACACAAAACTATCCTATACTATATAGCACATTGAAACTCATGTGTATGAGATTTAATGTCAGGGATTTTTGTTGCATTCGTTTCATATTGTGACTTATAGAATGCTGCGGTACATTTCGTTAGTCATGTCTATCGGCATCTAGCTGTGGACTATGGATGAATCAGTTTACCAGTAAACTAATATTTCACAAGGTTAGTAGTAAACTTCAGAATTTTAAATTTACATTGTAATGTACTTTTATTTAGCGTAATGTACTTGTCTTGTACTTTAAGGCAATGTTTGACTTTGTTTCTGTATTTTGGAAGTCATCAGACCCATCTTGCGACTCTTTCAAAAAGCTCCATGTGACTTTCTTTTGCTATTGGAGATATTTTGGAAAGTCCCTCCCAGATTTAGTCTTGGTGGTATATGCTTACTTCTATCATGTCCAAAATGCACCACAAATGTATGTCTCATTCTAAGAAAAACATTTTTTTGTCTTAGAATGAGGGAAAAAGTTCCCTGTTCCGAAAATAAAGTGAAGACAAACAAAGCAGTATATCACAGCCTCAATTTGACATCCATACATAAAGTCCACCTGATTTATAAAGCGCACTGTCGATTTTGGAGCAAATGGAAGGATTTTATTGTCCAAAAAATCTGCTACTTGCCCTTTGCTTGTTTTTGTCCAGCTTCATTGTTTACACAACTATTCTTGGAGGGCAATTTCAAAGTCTCATTTTCTCAATTAATCCCAAGTCACTGAGGCACAAACAAAATATGGTAATGCACTACATTCTGTATGCTTGAATAAACACATAATGTGTCCAATGCAAAGTAGTAAAATGCGTCACGGGTCGTTGCTCTGGTTTAACTGCACTAATGGTCTCCCGTCAATGGAATTAACTAAAATCCACAAGTGCAGCCCGTGACTCCATTTTCATATCACCATAATGCACCGCCTAAATCCCCCCTTCTCCTCTTTATCTTTTTGTAAAACATAATTATGTAAACATTGACGGCAGCTAAGACGCAAGACCTTTGCATGCATGGTTTCTCATAAAGTGCATAATGCAGAGAGTGCACAAAATATATTTACAAAATAAATTCTATGCTACCCGGAGAGACCCCTGATAAGCCTTTTCTGCTCTTATCTGTGACCACCTTACTGCATCAGTAATGGTCACTTTGAAATTCCGAATCTGCCTTTTCCAGCTGTCGTGAATGGCCTTTCTTGCCAAGTGGAAAGTAGTTAAAAGCACAGCAACAATGTGGTCTGAATTAAATGGCCGAAATCATTACCCCTTAAGCGTCTGTACTGATTACCAGATGATGGTTGGCCTATAGTGCTGGAATGGACATTCTTGAGAGTAATGTGGCAAGTGTGCATGTGTGAATAACTTGGTAATGGTTGAGTTGTTCTTAATGAGAGGTGAACTCTGGAACACACGCATGAATAGTCGCATAAATGTATGTTTTTGTGTTATCCTAGAAACGAAACATATCGGTGCTGAGAAAACAGCTATCAAGCTACATTTTAGACACATCCAAAATACTACCAGATAGGAATTGTGTTGTTTACAAAACTTCACAGCAAGATATTTAGCACGGCCAGATATTTGGAACCACTCCAGGTTCAGATCTTTTTGTTTATCTTTGAAGTCATGAGCACAATGGATGAATTGATCACTTCATTGTTTCTTGATAGCACTCGATGGACCCCACCCACCTTCCGTGCATATCTTTGATCAGTCCTACCACCCAAGATCGTATCTCAGCCAACACAAAAAACAGCTCCTCTTTTCTTGGCTCGGCTAATAATGCCTCTTCAAACTGAGCACTTTCCCATTTTCATACCTCTGCCTTCCTTCCTTTGAGATTTCTTTAACGGGTTCACATATCCATTCAGTCTCGCAGATAAACCGTATCGTTGATGTGTGGTTATGGCGAGCACACAGCTGAATATTACTCTTTAAAGTGTACCAACCCTCTTGGATGTTGCATCTATCCCCATCTGTTGGCTTTGTGTAGGGGACTTAGGCTGCATTCGGTCTATTTACTTTGATTTAAACACGATTCAGGGATTAGTTCAGTTTATTTGGATGAAATAAATGCTACAACACGAATAGGCAATATGCATTGTGTTGTCATCATCGTCATATGCGATATTTTCAAGGCTTAAAACGCAATACGTAATCTGTCACCGTGTTCCCTCTCTGTGTTATTGTCGTATTTAGCTGGCTGTATCTAAATAGGCTGTTTTAGTATGTGCAGCAACCACCACCATTTTGCAGTCCAAGTTTTCCGAGTGAAATCCCTCCAGTTTCATCTGGATAACTAATTAAAGAGCTTGTGGAAACTGACTCAATGAACAGGCCAGTTTGATGTTCACAAAACATATTGATAGACTAAATGAAGTGGCCAATATGAAATTGACAAAATGTACTTGTGAAATCAGCAGGGTACATTTTCAGAACTGGTCTTTAGTGTTGACGCATGTTTGAAGAAACAAAAGCCTCAAATTCACTCAGTTCTGCGTTTTTATAGGCGTTTTGTTGACTGAGAGATGGCAACAGCTCTGACTGGCACAGACTAGTCTTATAATCACTCTGGTAAAGTACGTGAAGTACTAACTGCTTGCTCGTCAGGGACATGAACGTGTCAACAAAACATGTCTTTGTTTGTGTATGGCTGCGGAATCACAGAATCAAGGAAAAACCTTTTGCTATACAACGGTCCATTATATGTATTGTAGAGTAATTGTTTTTGATTAAAGTAACTCATGAATAAATAAATGGTCTTGAGCAACATTCCAAAAGTGGTGAAAAATATGGAAAGATGTCTATGAATGTTAATTCCTTCCTCTGAATCAGCAGCGCCTCTGTTGGTTGCAGACAAGTAATCCGTTCCATTTATCCGGTTAAATAATTTAGCAATTATTATCCCCAGTCGGCAAATCGGTATAGAAAATGGATGGATTTTCATAATTTAACGTATTCTTTTTATATGACTGCATATTTTGGTTTGCTCTTAGCCTGAAATTACCTACTTTCTTATTGTATTTCAGGTTTTTGGTGACTATTATCACTTCAAGCATCGTACCGTGGCGAAGCGATCGCTGTCTGATCATAGGAGCACACACGTCCGTCTACTTAAAGATCCCAAGGTAAGAGATTTAAATGTCCAGAGTCTAATTATATTTTTTAAATTGCTTTTGGGAGAAGAAACACATTGACATACAGTACACTGAACTTACATGTCTTTATGAAAGCAGTGTAAATAAGACTGCTTGTATAATTATTGTTATTTATTACGTATCAAACACATCTCTCGTCTTAAAAGATAACCCGAGGGTTAATTCGTAGCCTTTACAAATGCAGGTAAGTGGTAGAGGTGAAACAGCCAAAAGCACATTCCTGGGTCTATGCTGTTGGTTATTTTAAATGTCAGAAATGCCTCAGCATCTATTTGGGATGTTGTCATAGGAGGACTGATGGAAGCTGAACAGACTCTTCCCGGAGGAGGCCCGCTAGTCATAAACATTCCTCTGCAGACCTCTAAAATTCAGTTCACTTCAGTCTTCTTGACTGATCTTAATGGAAATTTCACATTTCTATATTTTCCAGTAGTATGGCAAGTCAGTTTGAGGTTAGCTTGACAATGAGCCTAAAACCTTCTCCACTGGGAAGGACAAAGTGAAAATCTGTGTGAAATTAATATTCATAGCAATGGGGATATGAGGGATTTTGAAGACAGTTACTACTTAACGATAAACACTGGGAAAAAGCCTAAATGTTTTTTTTTTTCTTCTGTAAATTGCATTACCTAAGTAACTTAATGGAACAAAATCAAAATATTCACAAGAACATTTGTGCATATTTTTGTTTGCTGTCTGGGACTGTCATAGTTACATGTGAGTATTTATTAATCAATCACACTTTTTTGCGTAGGGCGGATCAAGTTATAATCTAGGTGATGCATGAAATGATGAGTAAGGTTTTTGATTTTCCACTGAGTCACAATGCCTTTTTTTCCGTTTGGTGGATGGGTAAGTTTTAACTGGATGCTGCAAAGAAAGTGGTAAAGACATTAACGTAGGGCAATGATCAAAACATAAATTTAAAATAGTTTTCTGCTCTTTCCCAGTGTTGGCAATGAATGATTTGCGAAGAGATTTTAATTCAAACAAATATATTAAAAATTGCTTACTTTTATATTTTATTCAAATCCTTATTTTCAGTTATTTCCCAAATGCAAGCAAGTTCATGAATACAATTTTTCAGTCAGTTGTAAAAAACAAATCATGAGACTGGCTAGTATTTTGTTAATGAATACAACTTTTTCACAACAGTCCAAAGAGCCTCTATGGTATAATTTTCAGCCATTTACTTTTAACGCCCATTATAACTTGACTGTCAGGTGCAGTCCGGGGAAAAGAGCAATGGTGTGCCGCTCTTGTTAGAGCTAAAGCCACCTCCCTCTCTATTTGGGATTTCCTTTACCACTGGGCCTCCATTTCCTGTTGTTGAATTCCTCTGTTCCCCAAAGCACCTCAGAGAATGTGAAGCCAAATCCTTTCATATATCCTCCTTGTAAAGTTCACTCGAGGTCGCAACGATGCCTCAACGATCTTTTTCCTTTTAACATATAACAAATTCTACAGCCGTTCTTCCATTGCGAAATGATACTTTTTCCAGTTCACAGCCCACCAGCCCACTTGCTAACTAACCAAGATGGAATTTGAATAAAAGATGTTTCCACCGTGTTTATTTACGAACAACAAAATCTGGACCATGGCCAGATCTCACATGCTGCCTAACAGAGAACCCTTTTAATAGGCCCTAATGAGGACTTAAAGCCTGGCCGTGTTTGCTCCTTTCATGCTAATCGTGTGTGAAGGTTATTGGATGAGAAGGAATCTTAATGTTTTGTTGTGAATTATGATTTTTTTTTTTTTTTTTTTTTTTTTAAGTCTTACTGATGCAGTGGAGTAAGTCAACTGTGTATTCATTATTTTCCTTTTTTGCTGGCAATGCTTTGCGCCCTGTGATTAATGAGGCACATATGGACA
Source organism: Syngnathus floridae (assembly GCF_059516105.1). Taxonomy (NCBI): domain Eukaryota; kingdom Metazoa; phylum Chordata; class Actinopteri; order Syngnathiformes; family Syngnathidae; genus Syngnathus; species Syngnathus floridae. Next base: position 13,321,833 of record NC_142415.1, read on the forward strand.
GAATTGCTCCAATGGTCACTGAGAACACTAATACTTAAAACCAAACTGAAAAACAATGGCAAATCAGGCAGATTAACAAAAACAAAACGCTTGAAATATCCCTTGACAAAAAATGACAACACCCTTAATATTTTATTGCACAACCTTTGAGGCAAAATTTCTTCACTTCCAGCTGTTTTCAAAGCAATGTTCCCCCACATTGCCGGCTGTTTTTAATCATGTTAACCGATCTTTCAAGACCCACGGAAAATTGTGTTCTGTGACAGTTTACTTACCGGACAGAACAAAGAGGCCCTTTTAATCTTTCACTAGAAAATAAAAATTGTCCTTTTCATATTCAGTCTGTGACTTTGAGGATAATGGTTTTTGCTTCTGACACCTCAAATTGCAAAGAACAAAAACAAGGATGGGCTTTTTGATGGTAGAATATTTAAAGGTGTTATGACCATCAGTGGCTTTTTTTTTTTGTACATGGAGTTCATCATTTACTGTGTTTACTGTGGCAACCTATTTTAATGATTGCGACACACTTTCTCCTAACTACAGCAACATAGACTGTTTATTAAACAAATTTACAGTATATACTGTGTTTGAGTGGAGGCACCTAAACGTGGCCCACTTCCAACACGTCACTCATAATCGTGACAAGCTGAGATTCCACTCTAATCTTTAACTTTTATTCGAAAGCTATGCTAATCTTAAACCCAAAGCGATACAGCGCCACCATCAACATGAATCTTTTAGTCCTCAAAGTGATTTACGAATGTGAACTTCACAGACAAGTTGGGTTAGGCCCTCTTCCACACCTACCCGCTAAAAATGGTACTTGGCAGTGGCGGTAAACGGTTGGATTCTAGTTTACGAATGTAAATGTCCAGTGCAGTGAATGAGTTACTAAGACTAGGAATACTCACCAGTGTGTTGGGACTCATTAGTGTGCCGTGAGAACTCCTAAGGTGTGGCATGGGAAACAACAAAATTAAATTAATTGGCCCTAAAATAATAGATTTTTATCTTTGTTCATCTATCTTGGCCAACAATTTTAGAGAGACAGAACATATTTACTCTCCTCTGTAAGATAGCAGAAGTATATGATGGGAATGCGTATCCACTTTTTGTGACATTTTTGCCTGGCGTTGTAGGCGTGCGCTGTGCCCTGAAATTTTTCAAAGTTAAAATGTGCCTTGGCACAATAAAGGTTGGGAATCACTGCACGAATAAAAAGCTGCTATAAAAGTGAAAGGTAAAGGTCAGATAATATAACTGTTTTTAGCACTAGCGTCTACTGAATATTTTTTTAAAACAGAATAATTTTTTGGGTTCAAAATAATACCGAACTTTAGAACATTCTCTAAAACAGACAGTTTCCTTCTAACCTATTTCTTTTTTGCAAGAAAATGATTTGATTTATCGCTTCATGCCGCATACGTGAACTAATCTGTACTGCTGTGTAAAAACAAGCCTATAGATAATTTTCAATGAAGAGAAATTCTTTGTAGTACTCTCATAGATCATTTTCAATGAAGAGAAATTCTTTGCAGTACTGTGGGTAGGATTTCTGAAAAACACATGGGCTTTTGAAGAGAGTCAAATATGCTGGCTGCACATAACTGTCACTCTGCCTGCAAAAGAAGCTTTTAAGTCGATACTGCTTTTTTCCTGAAAACAGAAATCCAATAAAGACCGGCGGAGAGAAATTGCTCACTTAACCATCCTTTAGTCCACCTTTGCCCCATTTTAAATCTCACTATATTATGTTATAATGACATCACAGCGCAGTGTGAATTTGATTCCATTATCTTGCCCTCGTCCAATTTCTGTATCGGGCCAGTTGATGTTTTAATGCAGTGCAACGCTACACTATATACAAAATAATTAGGACATATCGTCATTATGCCGACAAGAAAATTGAAAACAGAATTGGTTTCCACTTAACAGCTGCAATAGCCTCCACTTTTCTAGAATGACTCTACCAGAGTTTAGTCAGTCAAGTTATTAAACACCATACTTATTCAAGCATTTTAGATGTTACTTTATGGACTTGCACGCATGCTAGAACAGAAAAGGCTCTTAATTAAATTATCCTCATGTTCCACTTTAGTTAACCACTCGTTAATCCTATGGAGATACATATTAAATTATCCTTTTTTTACTTAGATGCACACTTTAATCATTGATCGATTTCCTTGCATGAGGTTTGACTGATAAGATGTCGCAGAAAGTAATGAAAAAAAACGTACGATTGTGTCACTGTCTCTTGGAAATTGAAGTAGAAATCTCTCCAAGTGCTGTTCCTGCTGCTACTCGAGATCAGCATCCATGTCCGAATGCACATACACATCAATCAGCTGTTGACAGAGCGGCCGTCTCTGTAGCTTTAACACAAGACACCGGCAATACATCAGCTTGTCTCTCTCTGGAAGTGAATCTTATAGAAAGCTGCTCGATGTGCACGGACATTCAATAAGTTTATCTGCAGGTTGCCACTGCTGAACCGTGCTTTCCCAACCGCATCCTTGAATCTCCCTCACTCAAACTGCGATAGCAACATAAACCTCAGCACAATTAAGACAAATGGTTGCCATTATTTCTGACTTGGTTTTCTTGATACTAATGTCGACCGACTTTTTCCCCAATGCTCATTTCTGTGTTTAGGTGACCTGGGCAGAGCAACAGGTAGCCAAACGTAGGAAAAAAAGGGATATCTACGTAGAACCGGCTGATCCAAAATTTGTGGAGCAGTGGTACCTGGTGAGTTGATATTGTCCTGAGCTCTGCACGTGTGTGTGTTTTGTGTACTTGAATTTGTCACTGCACACTGGTTGAGCTATCAAAATATATAGTCAAGCCATTTTTTTTTTTATATTTCCCTTAATTAATTGCAGAAACATCTGAAAGAGGTGACAAATATTAACATCCCTTGATCTTTACCCTCAGGAGAGCAAGGGAAAATATATATAGATATTTTTTTTAATTATTTTTATGTTTCACTGAATTTCAGGCTGCAAAATGTTTCGCTAACTACTCCTGCGAGGGTGCTTCAATTCGATTAGTAGTTGTCAAGGGGCTTGTTTTTAAACAAAAGGCACACGTTGTTATGCAGAAATGGTATCTTTAAAACTTCAATAATGATACAAAGAATTGATGAATTATGAATCAAACGAAGATGCAATTTGTTTGGGAAAACATTTTTAATTCGTTTTTTCAAAACATGATAGCACAAGGTTGAAAAGCTTCTCTAAAGTCTAGTGTCAATAGAAACTGGAGCAACACCTTCGCTTTTCTCAAATCCCTTTCACCGCTGGAACCGGTTTTGCTTTGATCAAAATGTATACATGCACTTTGCAAACGTGGCTACAAAAGAGCTCGGTGCCGCTTCTGCTGCTGTCTCTTCCATCTCTTTTATTCATGCGTGGGGAGACAGCCATTTTTTGTTTACTTAACTGGAAAGAGAGATGAGAAGAGCAAAATGACAAAATAATTTGAAGACTAAAATCACTAGTTTTATGTCTGTGATATTGATGCAGTTGATGAACTGATGCAATTAGAGGCAAACTTGTTATATAGCGTTGTCATTTTCCCAAACACATTGTCAATGACCATGGCATTGGTTCATCTGTTGATTTTCCATTTGTCTCGCACACATTTTTATCAGCATTGTCACAGCTTATGTTGAAATACCTGATTTTCTTTGAAGAACAAACATCGTTGTCTGGTAGGATGCACTTCTAACGCCATCTGCAAGGAGAGCCCACTGGATCAGACTTTTTGTAAATATTGCAAACTAGCTTTGAAGCAGATGAAAGCCTCAGCTTTGAAAAGGTCAGATTGAATGTCAAGCGCAAATCAAACGGCATACAAAATGATTTGTGAGCCATCGGCCAAGTCTCCAGTGTTTTGCTCGGCATTAATAACAAAGCAAACTTGTAGCACCGATACTTTATGACGGAATAATGTCTTTTGCGGCGTGCCTTATTGCTTTCCTGTTATTTCCTTTACACCAAAACCTACCTAAGATGACAGATGTTTGTTGAATGAACATTTGAAAGCCATTTTGCAGTTTCTTTCTTTACTGTGTCACAATGAATCAAAATACAGGGAATATGTTTTCATTCGCAGTACAACACCAACCACCGTGACTTGAATGCCAAAGCTGCTTGGCAGTTGGGCTACACAGGTAAAGGAGTGGTGGTGTCCATCCTGGATGATGGAATCGAAAAGAATCATCCAGACCTCAGTCAAAACTATGTAAGGTTTTAAATAAAGGGGAATCCACTTCATTTTCATCTTTTATATAAATACGCTCAAATAATTTTCATGTTATATCATAGGACCCAGATGCCAGCTATGATGTGAATGACGGCGACCCAGACCCTCAGCCACGATACACACAGCTTAACGATAACAGGTACATGCAACATTTTTCATGTGTGATTGTAGGAAAATGCCTTTTTCTTTGTGTTCTTCAACCGAGCTAAACAGGCCTGATAGTGTTTCATCCTTTGACACAGCTCGAGCCATTTGCCAAAGGATGTCGAACTGAAGTTGCTAAGATACTTTAACTTTTCATGCCTCATACACTCCGAAAATGTACAGTTACCCCCTGTAATGAGCCCGGGCCTCATTTCCATAATTGCAGTGACCTTTTATTTCTTTATGTGCCACCAGGCCGTTAATACCAAAGAGCTGATATACTAAGAGCAAATCTGCCCTTGCGTGTGAAGTAAACAGATTTATTGAAGTGGCCTCTGCAGGTGGCATTAAAGGTTGTTTACCACCACAGCGATGTATTACAGAGAATAGATTGAATTAACTCATCAGAATTAATGAAAGCAAGCCCTTCGTTTGGCTCTGAAAGAACCCGCTTACAGTCTGTCATCTGTGCGACTCGTGACTCGCCCTTGGTCTTGACTGCTTTTCAGTAAATGTAAGTGCAAATAGTGAAAGAGACACACATTTGCCTCTTAAAGCATTTATGCATGTCTTTCTGTCAGTAGAATTAAATTTTGTTTAATAAATTGCTTTATGGGTCCCGGAAACGATTACCCACCAAACATCGCCGAAATCCAAAATAGTGCAAGTGGGGAAATATATGGGTGAGCCACGCCTTGAAGGAGCTGCATACTTTGACAGTCGTGCCAAGGCAGACTTAAGCACCTCTCGCGGCTCATGGTGGCCCTGAGCCCAGCTAAGACACTTACTATTGATGTTGCTCTCTTGCCGCACCTCTCGCTAACCCTGGCTCATCTCAGCCCTTATCTCTTGCCACCCAGCTCCCTATGCCTTCCCCGTGGCAAGATGGAATGAGAGGCGCACCGTGTTTGTGTTGCATTTGTGTGTCTCGCCCTTTCGGTGGGTCGCTGCAGATGCATGTGCAAACAACCAGTGGGCAGGAAAACTGTGTGAGCTTGCATCAGACTGAAAGTGTCTGTTCCCCTGCAGAAAGCCCAACTGTGTTCACCTCCATAAAGCTGTCTTTCTTCCCCAACATACGGGCCGCAATGAGGATGGCTCGCTAGCAATGTGACCATTCAACCTCTTGTTTATCTAAGAGAGCATGCTGTCGAGATGTTTTTCCAAAGTTTCCTTCGAGTCCCATCAGGATGGTTTACAAATGTGCATTTTCTCAATCTATTTATTTATTCCTCAACTCCTGGTACTTGGCTCATTTCTACTGGGTTGACTGCAGGAGATGCCAGCATAATTTAAAAGAACTATATTTGTTTGGTTTTTATTGCCCTGCAGAGTTTCTCTTGATGAACCTCGGCAATAATGTGCTTTTACAAATTCAGGATTGCAGTACATGTTATACTTATTTTTACTTGACCATATACTGGCTCTATACTTTGTGTTCTCACAGCTCTATAAACATTAAGACCAATTGGTAAAACCGTAGCCTTAATAGCCTCCAGGATTAGCATGTGTTGGATTTAGAATGTGTGTGACAAGACATCTCGGGTTTAAATTGAAAAAGTGCTATTTGTTAACCCAACCAACTTCTGCTAAATGTTAAAATTCATTGAACCAGCAGCAGCTCATCTGTATTGTTCAACCAATGTGTAACTCTGCTTCACAATGCAACTTGAGTAAGTATTTTGTGTGACTTCCCATCTTCACATAAGTCTTTTATGAATGTTGTGGAGCCCAAGGAATGACCACAGTACCAAACAGCTTTTTTTCCCCCTTTCCTTGTAGTTTATCTGCAGACCCAGTTTGGAATACTTTTCTACGACAATAGCCTTTCCAAGGCATAGCCGTGTAACTTAATATCAGTTATGGTTTTGCACGGTGACAATGTTGTTGTCAGCTGTGGAGTTGAATACTGATCTCATATGTGGGCCTTGGGCTCACATCTGACTTTGATGTGATGCAGGTTTGTCTCACTTGTTCGACCTTGCCACTGGGTACTCGCTGGAATCAAAACATGACTTTGGTGAAGCGAGTCTTTGTTAATCATAATTTTGATATTAATGCCACTTTGGCAGGTGCTTCATGGTTTATTACAGAATGTAAAAGACACAATGATTTGCAGTACGCCGCAAGTGCACAACTTGTAACTCCTGTATAGATTTAACAAATGATCACAAACGTGTTGTTTTGCATCATGAAGATTTTGCCCATCTGAAACAGTGTAAACAATTGCAAGCAATGCTTCAGTGACCCTGTTGTTTTTGATTTAATGGCCCAATAGGACCTTAAATGTTTTAGTTTCAAATGTGTAATAATGGAATCTTGGTATTAACCAAGTGGTCTTGTGGTTTTTCTGAAACAAAATAATGTGATCGTGTTCTTGGTTCCTGTGACCGAGCGGTGTAGTAATGCACCATTTGGGATACAGTATGCATAGTATTCTTGTCTGGGGGTTTATTTCCTAAACCAAGAAATGAATCTATCTCTGATAGCATTTGTATTTTATGAAACCATCTACCATGTTCGTGTCTGTAATGAATGTGTCAAAGGCAAAATTTGTAAAGGTTTGCTTGAATGCTTATCATTTATCTCCTTCTCATCAGCTGTATCCCAAGCATGTATGCTGCACGACTGCGGCAGCGGAATGGAAGCTCAAAGATAAAATGTTGCGGGGAAGTGCCAAGATAATGTGTGTGGGTTTAGCCTTTTATCTTTATTTGTCTTTTACTATGCTGCTGTCCTCCTTCCACCTAACTCAAACAAAAGTAATTGCCTGTGACACTCACATGATGTTAGCATGTTTGCTTTGTCATGAAGTATGCCTCATTTGGCCCGATAAAATTGTGCTTCTATCCTGCCTGCTTTGGCTTACAGACTTGGTTTTCCTGTTTGGGGTCGGTTAAACAGCAACAGGGGTCTGCGATTATGTTGAAGGGCATTAGGTGTACCAGTATGTATCCATCTCACCGAGTGCACCTGACTGGAATGTGCTGATCAGTCACTCTTTTGGACCGTGGAACATTGCAGGGCCTGGAGCTAGCTCTTTTACAGCACTAGTACAAGTGTGGGAATAATGAAAGATGGTGTGTTAAAATGGCAAATGGTATTCACAAAAATTCCATCGCACATGCAGAAGATAGGTTTTTATTCTGCCTTTGACTGATTTTGTGCACACCCTCCTCCAATTCTTGCAGGTTGTAAAGAATTGTGCATTTACTCGGTGCCTTAAAGTTTTTTTTTTGACAGATAGGAATTTAGGTATGTTTGAAGAAATCAAAACGGTTGAGCATCACATTTGTTTCGTCTCACTGTGAATGATATGTGATAAAGTTCCTCTCATTGTTTTTTTTGTAGGCATGGAACACGCTGTGCGGGAGAGGTGGCAGCAGTAGCCAACAATGGCATCTGTGGAGTGGGTGTGGCTTACAATGCCAAGATTGGAGGTATGTTCTATGGAATTGGTCATTACTTGCTTTTGATAAACCTGTGCAAGTGCTAACAACCTTGCATTATGAACACAAGCATTTTTTTTCTTGTTATTTATCATCTAGAGATGTCCAAATTAATTGATAAATTGATTATAAAATGAATTGACTCATATTTTAAAAATTTAGTTTCGAGACATTTTTTTAACGAAAGAGACATTTTTTAACCAAAGATTGTCCAAAGCTTCTGATTTCAGATTTTCAAAAGTAATAATGCTCTGATTTCTCTAGTGCTTCATTAAAGCAGATTGATTTTTGTTAGTGTTTTTGAAATTTTATATTTGCAAACATCTGCCTTGACTTTGGAAAACATTAACCATCAATTCTTCTTGCTGGATATTGCTTAGCTGTTGTTTTTATAATCACTAAATAATACCAAATAAAAATAATTGCTAGATGAACACTAATAAGGAAAAAAAACATTATCATAAACTTTCATGCAAATTAAATTTTATTCGATTAATCAATGGTAATTTTTTTTTGTCCTTTATGTATTGATTCTTATTGTCATTGTCGAAATATAAACATTGACATTCTCTCATGAGTTATTCTGCGGTTCCCACAGCTAGTTTGTATGAACTTTAATCTCACAGGGTCATCTAATAGTGAAAATATTGAACAGATGGTTTTATCTTGAAAAAAATAATGGTTTCTTGATGCGAACTGACTTGACACTCTGCTGTCGTGTCTCTGACAGCAAACATGCTTTGGAGATAATTGATGCCATATGACAGAGTGATGTCTAGTAAACAAAAAACACATTTGCACAGTGTTGTTAATACTCTGCTCTGATGTGTATCTACAACACAACCACAACGAGAACAAGGCCTGGCTGCTTAAAACAGGCTTTATAATTGATGCATGTACTGGTGGGGTGATTTGTTGCGTTGAAATTTAATTGACTAGAGCGATTTCTCGTTTCCCCCCCAACCTTTAGTAACCGCTTCTATCAATAATTAAAATGTTCATGTTGATTTCACATGAGTTCAATTTCTGTTCTGACAGTCCGATTCTGTCATTAGTTTGAAATAATTTATGCATATTCAAAACTAATTAGTTTGGTGGTTTGAGTTAGATGATGAGGAAACAGGTAGGTGGCATGGCAAACTGATTTATTTTTATTTATTTATTTTTAAAGAAACCCCTAGCAAGATATAATCTCAGTTTTGATTGCTGAAATTACTTTCCCACTGTTAAAACTTAATACAAATATAAAAGATGAATTGTTTCTAAATAGATTGTCGCCTTCAGTGCCATTTCTTTATAACTGATTTCCATATGGGATGTTTTTCCCCCTCTTCAATGTAAAATAAAAATGGTTAAGATGGTTTACGCATGATAGATTAGCCATTGGATGCTAATGCACGTCTTTACAGGATGCTTTCAAGAGCCCCTAATGTGGCTTCTCCAGATGTAAAATGTATTCTTTAAACAGCAGGCGTCGCTTTTATCTCGGTGCCTGTTCTCTCATTTCATCTCTGATGATCTCCTCGCCATACCACTTCCGCTGAAAAATGTCACCCAGCTTTCTGATCATTCTCTGCGCCTTGAGGCAAGATCTTCATACATTCTCATTAAGATAAAAGGTGTGCTGTGTGTGGTCTCAAAGGTGGCGCAGCCTTATTCAATGTTGAGCTAGTTGAAACAAAAGGCAGACAGATACATGTTCACTTTGGCCAGCCATTATAACTCGTAGAGTCTTAAGTCAAGTGAGAGAAATACAGTCTCAGTGCTCTGCAATCCCAACCTTACCTTTCAAAGTTGTTCTTGGCACTAAAGAATGCATTCCTACCTCTATAAAAATCTTTCAAAATAAACCTTTTTAGAATCTACCGTATTATTGCTAGGTTTGGGGTCCAAGTATGAAATTTGGCCTGGCACGGGCAACAGGGGGAATGCCACGCATTCACTGAACATCAAACTGATGAATGCATACACTGTCCAGCAATCTTGAAAGTGCAGTAATAAACAAATCATGTTCCCAGAAGAAAAAAAAAAGGCGAGTAATTTGACAGTTTATAGCAGGAGGGTACATTTACCTGTTACAGACAACCAGACATAAATCCTTATTCAACAAAGTGTGTGTATGTAGATATGCACACATTGTACTATAATTTACAGTATGTGTCTTGGGTATCTTCTGGTTTTGTGGCTTGTTTGACCTTTTGTAGGGCTGGGAATACTTTCAAGTTCCCCTTTGTATTATTAAAAAAGAAAAACAAAACTTGCGCAGCTGGTGACTACGACAGAAATTCTACAAAACTTGTTTGATGCCTTTGCAGTTTGTCATAGAGATGGCACTTACTTTCCCGGAACAGAGCAGCAATTTTGTGGCGGGGAAATTATGCAATGCGTTTTGGAACGTGTTTTGGAATTTCATTTGTTACTACTAATAGAGTCTCGAGGGAATGTCACTGACACAAAACGTAAGCCGCAAGAGAAGAATGTAAACACGGACATAAGCGCTTAACACACTACATGTCTTTTCCACAACCATTAGTTTGATATATTCATATGTCTGTCCAATTTTCTTTCTGTTGTTCCAATCCAAATGTTTTTCCATTTTATTTATTCATGTTTCGATTCACGATGAGCCCTTTCTTCTTTCTGTTAGAAACCTCTGTAAGCTACAATGTACCTGAACCTGTGCTTTCTAAACCATTTTGAGCACAACAGCAGTTTATTTGCCCTTAATGTCGGTGGTGGGGAGAGCAAAAACCAAACTAAAAAAAAAAATAACAAGAGGCACAAAAATATTCCGTTGCAAGCTGACGCCACAGACACCCAAAAGGCACACAGTGAAACTGCACTCGATTTATGCAAATATGAAACAGCACAGTAGTATCACTGTGTGCCTGTGAGTTACATCTCCCCTAAAATGGGAAGCACGATGGAGTCGTTGGGCCGCACATTGAAACTAAAGACGCAAAATGAAACCACGGCTGCAGTAAAAAGGAGCTTACCATCAACCTTAGATGCTACATAAAGTGGATATAAAGTCTGCACATCCGTATTCCAATGTCAGGGTTTTGTAATATAAAAACGGAACCAAGACGATTAATCTATAAATATTTTTCACCGTTAATGTTCCAACCCGTGCAACTCGTTTGAATTTTTTCTCCGCAATAATAATTAAACAGCTGAGAATGTGCTAAATCAGTGCAAGGGACTGTTTTCAGAATCATCTAATCATATTCAAGATGGAGTAGGGACACCACTGCTACCAATTTAAAAGTCCCTCTGAATGAAGTTCAGATGTTCTTGTAGGCTTTCCCAGACATTGTTTTGCAGAAGCATGAAGGTTATATCCAAACAGGAACTGGTACTTGGACTTGTTCATAATTCCTTCCACGTTGACTAGGCAGTGAGCAATGTTGTGTTTGGGCCAAACATACTTTCTTCAATTACGGGCAAACATTTTCAGCATAGTTTCATTGGATTATAACATATTTTCCCACCTGCATGTGGGACATGTCAAGGGTATTTTTTGCTAAATGTAGCCAAGTTTGGATTTTTTGGGTCTTGCCCAGCTTACTTTTTGGGTCTTGCCATCTTACCAATTGTGACGTGCACTGAGGAGCCTTATTTTCTCCACTTGATGATGATCCTCACTCTGTTCCATGCTATGTTTAATGAATTGACTGTCCCATTTTTTTCTGCTTAGCCTCTCGAAGTCTATTGAGTTGTTTAGTTTATACATCACATTAGCAGCGGACAAAATTTTGAAACTATTGTCTCATTCTTTTATAACATAAAAACTTGGCATTTTAACAAAAGTTAATAATAAAGTTACAAAATAAGCCTATTTTCTATTTCGCCAATAATGCAGGCGTGCGCATGCTGGATGGTGAGGTGACAGACATGGTGGAGGCCCAGTCTCTGGGCCTGAACCCCCAACACATTGACATCTACAGCGCCAGCTGGGGCCCAGAAGATGATGGCAAAACTGTGGATGGGCCTGCCAAACTTGCCAAAGAGGCCTTTCTGCGTGGAGTTACTGAGGTGTGTGTATATGTGGGTGGGTGAGTGAGTGAGTGCGGAGGTTGTCATTTGCATGAGAGAAATTTACTGCTTCTGTGTGTGTGGCTTCCTTTCAACAGTCAGTAATTGAACCATTCAAGCATGAGGGCACAAAAGTGGAAGGAACAAAGCTGTATTTGACCCTGACAATTATGAACGGAAGAGAAATGCGCTCTGAAAGCCACCGGTCAGGAGAATAATGAAAATTATATCTGAGCTGAAGGAAATTAAATTTGATTTGATGAGGAAATGTTGCATGAAAGTTTATTTTAAACTCAATGATCAAAGTTCAACCCCAGAATTTACAGCGAATGCAGATAGACTTTTCATCAAAATCAAATTTTTTTCCCCACTGTTTGATGTATAATATTGTGACCAGTCTTAACTATGACAGGAGTTTGCCCAATTTGTCATTACTGCACGCTCACTCAACTGGTAACTGGCAACAATGTACAAATGTCTCTGTCAATCTTTGCGTCAGCTACCAATCTCAGAGGCTTTGAAGAACAAACAGTTTGGAGAAACACCTCAGCATTTCAGAACCAAGTGTTCTGTAGGCTTTATATATTGATTGGCTATTTCCCCTGCAAAGGTTTTGGAACAGCTAGGTTAATTCTTTTGTTTCTGTCGGTGCCGTTATTGTGAGTTACTAAATATTAAATGTGATTCACTTTAAATGAATTTAATGTCTGTTCCTATCATTTTGCTTACTCAAAGTCAAACAAAGGTGGACTGTCTGGAAAAAAGGGCATCCTGCCGATTCATTCCCAACCCAAATTATCTAGCCAAAGTGCTATAAGAATGTCAATGATTAGAAAAACAGTTTGAAGAAAAAAAAAAAGGAGAGGTATCTTTAAAAACAAATGCTGTTAAACATGGATATGATCAAACGGATATACAGTGTTGTTGTAATTTTAGTCTTCTCATAAGAAGCAACAAATCAAGAAGACTTGATTTGCAGTTGGTCTTACATGCCTTGTAAACAGGCCTGTACTTGATATACCCTCTTGTTTTACTGCATTGGACCGTGTCATGTAAAAAGAGATTGATAAGCCAACGGATTCCACATACGCAAGCCATGCATAAATGCATCTAAGCAGGAGCACACAGACTCGTTATGAACTGTGGGATTCGTGGCATGTGCCATAAAACTGATTTGGGACTGCTGACACAGACTACTTTGATGATTGCTGCGCTGTCGGCTGGCAGCGGGTGGCACATGTACCGGTTGGATCGATGCACAGAAATGGTGCCACTCAATACTATAAAGATGATTTACTACACTTCAAGCACTGAGCGCTTGCATGGTCTACTGCAGCGACTGGTCTGTCATCTGATATTTACCCGCTTTTGATTTTCAAAGGGGCCTCCTTGACCTTTTCATTTGAAATAGGCAATGATTTTGTGGGATTTCTGCAAGTTTCACTATAAATGTCTTTTACAACCTTCAGGGTCGTGGAGGTTTGGGCTCGATCTTCGTGTGGGCCTCCGGCAACGGTGGGAGGGATAAGGACAGTTGTAACTGTGATGGCTACACCAACAGCATCTACACCCTCTCCATCAGCAGCTCGACCCAAAATGGCTTTGTCCCCTGGTACAGCGAGGCTTGCTCTTCAACCCTCGCAACCACCTACAGCTCGGGCAACCTCAACGAGAAGCAAATTGTAAGTTCTGCCTCTTTGCGCCACCTTTCATAGACTCTTTTTTTTTTTTCCACTAATAAGCTCTTGGCTTCCGAAGTCTAGGTAAATCAAATTACAGGTTTTCCCATCCATTGTTAAATTCTTTTTTTTCATCCAGAAAAACATGCTGCCCCCCACCTCTGGTTTCAAATGGCTGAAATTGAAACATTCACTCAGTCATTATAAATGGTGGCATGTGTTTCTGCAGAAGAAACATCAGCAAAGACCCTTTGAAGCAGCAACAGCTGTGGTGTCAAGTTTGCCAATATGAGACTAAATGCAAAAAAGTGTTGAACCCATCCATTTTTTCCCATTAAGCGTACACTCATTGTGCTATTCGACATTTAAACGACTGTTCGGGATGTCTTTTTGAAATGCACAATGGGGAACTTTAAAACACAACCATAAGCCACGAGCTGGTCTGTTGAAACACTTGATGATGATGGCATGACTGGCAAACTGTTCAAGGACCAGCAAAAAGTACATGATTACCCAAGTATAGTTCGTGCGCAATAATTGGTTATTGATTAACTTGGTCTGGGGTCTGCAGCTTCATAACCCCCTGATTTTCTTCCTGACCGTTCCTCTTCTTTCTTTTTTTACATCAATTAATCCACTTTTGGCCCACGATATTCATTAATTCACTTTTGGCCCACTAAAATGATTATGAATAATAAGTTGCTGGAAGTCCTCCTAGAAAGCTGCTGCTTTAACTTTCATGTCACAAATCGAGAATAATTTTGGTCTACTCCAGTCGCATCAACACTTAGACATGTAAATTCTGTCTTTGCATTTTTGTTGTACTTGTGTAATGGGTTGCTAGTGTAAAACTTAAGATTGCCTCGCAATTTGGGGAGTCTTTACTCTTGCAGCGATTGTGTGCATACAAGCGTGAGTCACCACCGACTGTATTTTTATCGCACTTGTTCAGTTCAGTTGAGTTGGACCGCATCACTTGGTGTGCATGATTGGCTTGGAGCTTCCCTCTATGTAGTTTCCTGACCTGCATTTTTTTCAAAGATTGCTTGCTTCTTGCTTCATATCACTGCACATATTTTAAGTCCCCGAACAGGAGCTGCCATGTGCAACTACAGCTCTCTGCTGTTGGTCATAAATCTAAAAAAGACACCTCCTGAGTCAAGGTTGAGGAAAAGGGTTCAGCGCTTGTTCTTTTATTTCACCATCTAACTCCCCTGCTGGACAAGGAATCCATATTTAGCACTTGTTGCTCACCATTTGCCATATGTTTAACATTTCAACTGCGTTCCCTTCCAGCAGATACATTTACATGATAATAAGATAATAAGAGGCAATTGAAATGTCCGAAACGTTTACCCTCTCGGCTCGAGCGGGCTCAATTAGATAATGTAATTATTTTTTCCTTATCAGATCACGACAGACCTTAAGGCTAAATGCACAGACTCCCACACAGGGACATCTGCCTCCGCCCCACTGGCTGCCGGGATCATCGCTCTAGCCCTTGAGGCAAAGTAAGTGCTAATCAGTCGATTTTTAAAATCTCACGTCGCCCTCAGCTTTGTCCTAAGATTCATGCTCTAAAAATGTCCTCATGTCTACTGATCTAAATATACACTGTACACTTAGCAGTTTTTTCTGCTTAAGAAGCCATTTTGATGCAATGAAGCACATTGAAATAGATGCAGATTTTCTTATCATTGCAGATAGTAGTTGTTCACAATGTTGCATCTGCATTTATCTGGCTTGAATCTGACTTGAGAATGTCAAAGTTACTATGCATGTGTGAATGTGTGCTTATATTTGGATTTTGTTCCAGTAAAAATTTGACCTGGAGGGACATGCAACATCTGGTTGTGCGAACCTCTCACCCTGCCCACCTGGCCACCAGTGACTGGAATACCAATGGGGTTGGACGCAAAGGTACACAACTCAAGTTCACTTCCTCTGTAGCTATCGTCACGTCTGAAGTTAAATTGAAATTAGAAAAGCAGGGCTTTGGTTCTGAACAAAATATATTTCTTGAAGTGGCATGTGTTCCGACACTTAGGTTGCGGATGTTTCATTCAGAAGGACAGCTGTCATGTCTCCTCTCTTCTATCTCATTTCCTGCAGTCAGCCACTCATACGGATACGGCCTACTTGATGCCAGTGCAATCGTGGCTCTGGCGAAGACATGGACCAGTGTGGGGCCACAACGAAAATGTGTGATCACCATGCTCTCCGAGCCAAAGTTTGTGCAACACACACTGCTCACTGTATTTCATAGCCAGTGATAATCCTCTCCATATTCAACTATTTTGTGCCCGAAGTTTCTATATCCAACCTGCATACCACAGCGGCAGAAAGGATATTGAATCATTTTTCCTTTATTCTGTCTCTCAGCATCTTTTGCACACTGTTGCTTTGAATCGAAAGGCAGATAAACATACCAGTGGTTGTTTTTGTCTACCACAGCAGTGCCTTTCAACTAAAGTTTCCAAAGCAAATTATGAAAAGGTCCACTGAGAGGACAAAAACAAAACTGATATGTATTTTTTTTTTCTCCCATGGCTGTTTTATATCCGGTATTGTAAGCAGACTGTCCTCAACCAGTCATTATGCACTTGTTGTGTGGGTGTGAGCATCCTCAGCTTTAGGCTGTTTCGAGCAGACTGTTTGAGCATCTGGGAGCAGGAGCAGCAATCAGGACAGTCATTCAAAAGTTAGCAGTTAACCTCATTCAGACAGACAAAAAACCAAGGGAGTGATTAGGGATTCAGTCTTTCTCGGTCGCAGTCAAAATGAAAATGAATGTGTACATCTGGCCATTTTTAGTATGCAGTATTCTTAACATACGTAATCAGTGCTATTAAAATGTGACAATAAAATAGGCTATAAAAGGTGTAACCCCATTTAAGATGGAAAATTGTATTTTGATTCAAAGATGTGCTGCATTGAATCGAAACGAATCGAATCATTTCACTTGGTGATATATCACGATACGTATCGAATCATTTCTTGTTGGAGAGATATCATAATGGAAATGTCATACTTAGTGTACTGACAAGTTCATTCAATGACAACAAAAGGTCATTGCATCATACCTTCCCAAAGGTATCATTTTGAATCAAATGTTAATCCCATTGAATCGAAACAAATTTAATCAAAAACCGTATTGAATCGTCATTTGTGGGTAGATGCACTCCCCTTTAGAATCGTTTTCTACAAAAAATCCATACAATTTCGAGAGGGATATAATCTTCATCTACATAGTGCTATTAGCATCATATAGTTTTAAAGGTTTAAAGATATGACGTTAAAATATTTGTACAGTGTCCCACATGATCAGCATGTAATCACTGTCTCCTTTGCATCTTTTGATATGACTTCCTTAGACATGTAGAAGATATATGCAAGTTACTTAATGAACAAAGGAAAAAAACCTTTACTTGGAACGCTGTGCTCTAGAGCTTGACAGTTTATACTCACACCTTGTCAGCTGTTATTTCTTCATATTTGATTCAAACGTGACACAAAAAAAACTTTAAGGCAGCTATGGGAAGGAAGGGTGTGAAGACGAAGATTGTTTTTTGACAGCACATGGTTGCTACAGGTGGTGAAACTTTAATCCTCTCCAAGGCTTCAGACTCTTTGCCCCTATCACAGTGGTGAGGAGTTAAGTAGTATTCTGATCCCAAGCTTAGAGAGAATCCCGTGTAATGGTTCTGACGGCACGCTGTGTTCTTAGCTACATCACATGATGCGTATGTTCACAGAAACATCGGCGGCCATTTATCAGTTAACAAGAGCATAGACGCCTGCTTTGAGAGCGACAGTCACGTGACCTCACTGGAACACGTCCAAGCTCGGCTCACCCTGTCGTACAACCGAAGGGGCAACCTGGCGATCCACCTCATTAGTCCTGCCGGCACGCGCTCCACGCTGCTCCACCCCAGGTACAAACACGCAGCTGCACGTACACACAAGCTGGTCACTTCAGTCTTGTTTACACGCCCATGATGATTTCCTGCAGGCCTCATGACTACTCATCAGAGGGTTTTAATGACTGGGCTTTCATGACCACCCACTCTTGGGACGAGAACCCCTCTGGGAAGTGGACGCTGGAGATAGAGAATGTAGCGGGCGCCAGTGACTATGGTAAAGCCTCTTTGCGATGGCATATTTCTGTTTTCATCAAAACTTAATGGTAATGCAATCATCTACAGTTATGCTGTATGAATAAGTCAATTACAACTTAAAATTTAATTCCTGAAACTAAAAGTCATGATTTTTTTTAGATGCATTCAATTAGTGGAATAAAAACGATCAAATTTGATGTGAAGTAGCTGCTTCATTCCTTCTCTTAAGAGTGTAAGCTTGAAAAGAAAATAATGGAAAAGAGAAAAAAAATGAAATCTGTCAGCTCTATTCACACTCGGGAGACTTTCAGTCAAGATGAACCTCTCAAGATCCCCCCTCCCTCACACACACTTCTTTTGCACTCACAACTAATCTTATTAGACACGAAGGGGGCATCCGGTTGTCTTAAAAGCGCTGCTCTTTTCAAAGTGTCATTTTGTGGCAAAAATTGGAGAGTCTTCTAAAGAATATGTTTGAACAAAATTTACGCTGGGGAGCTTGAGCCTCTCTGACGGCCCTACTTCTTTCAGGAACACTTTGTTTTCCCCGTGCAAGCTATATATAAATATATATATAAAAAAAAGTATCTCCTGGCTTATTTTTCTTCTCAGGCACCCTAACCCAGTTCATCCTGGTGCTGTATGGCACCGCACCCCCTGGAGATTCTCAGCCTGGAAATGGGAACTGTAAGACGTTGGACCTCAGGCAGATATGCCTTGGTAAGATGCTGTCTCTTCCCTGCTTTTCTTCAGTTAGTTAATCAATACTGTTATCACCTTTCATACTTGTAAAAATAATTGAAAACTAAGCTGGTAGTACAAGACACAAGTCTTTCCCATTGATCACAGTCTCTAAACCCCAATTGTTGGGCCATCCCACACTTACTATCCCTTGTGTAAAAGCAGTTATTGTATAAAAATATTATTTATGTACATGACATGGCTGAGAACAGACTAAGCCACAGCAGGTCAACGCCCCCCCGGGCAGATGTAGAGGTCACAACCTCAACCGCAAACTATTACTGATCGCTTCAAGTAATTCGTCAAATTATTCTAATCAAGTCCATATTGCTGTGTCACAGCATATCCAAATCCCAACACAGACGACGAGGTCCAAGTGAAAACCGACTGACACAGTGACAGTCTGGCCCCTACAGGCAGACATGGGTATTGACATACTGACAGGTAGCCAGGGAGGGATCACCTGATTGTCATTGTTGTATTCGTGTTATCGTCGGGTATTGCCTTTTAAGATATTAGAGTTGACTTCAAGCTCCTGCCATCAAGAGTTGCCACTGCGCATGATTTATTTGGCATAGTTTTGACACTGGCGAAATGCTAGCGAGTTAGCCTGCGGAAGCTAAAAGCTTTTGACAGAGGCAGTTTAAAGATGGTTATGCGTATTGTCGATCTGCAATACGGACCACAAATTTAGCATCATGGAATTAATTTGATTCTTACATTAAATGAACACCATAAGTGACATTGCCAACAGAGTAGTTAGCAGTATATTGAGCATGTAACAGCTCTTGAGGTTCATTGTGAGACTTGTGCATATGTTGTTTAAAGGCTTGTCCAGCTCTTCCACATTGCACATCTGCTGACTGCTTAAGACGTGCATGCAGTCTCCAGATGGTTCATTCATGCCATATTTCATCAGACGGAGAAGGTTACAGTATGCTCTCAATGCAAGAGGATACGAGTAGGGATGGTGGAAAAGTGCTACTTTTGTCTAAATGAAGCTCCTCAATTCACCTCAACAGTTGAGGGTATTGGTTCGGCCTTGTGCACAATGCCGATAATATAAAGCTTTCCAACTTGGCGCTATCGTGGTTGGTGTTGTTTGATTACGGAAATGAAAGCTACAGGGTCACATGAGCGCCTCTAAGAATCGCAGTGGTATCAACTGTTGTTTTTTTGTTTTGTCTGTCAATGTGAATAACCTAAATATATTTCTGTGTCATTTTGACACAATTCTTTTGTCTCTCAGGAGCTTGGTGTTTTATATTATTTTCCCTGTGCTTTTCTGTGTTGTAGAGTGTAACCCCGGCTTCTACCTCCATAAGCAAAGTTGTGTGAAAGAATGTCCACCAGGCTACGCTGTGGGTTCGCTTCCCCTCAACTACACCGTGGGGAACTCCATTTCCCCGCCCTACTTGCCGGCCTGCATGCCGTGCCTGCCGCCCTGCTTGACGTGTAGCAAGCTCAGCGGTGAGGCCTGCCTGTCCTGTCCTCCTCACAGATCGTTGAATCCCATCACCGGCAGCTGCGATCACAACACCCAGTTCATGCGCGAATCGCCTGGAGGCTTCATGGTGGGCCAGGGGGACGCTGGGTTGCAGCCCCAGCGCAACTCCCAATTGCCCATGACTGTAGCCATTCTCAGCTGCATGGCCATCATGGCCGTCTTTGCCGGTATCTTTCTCATGCTGCAGCTGCGCTCGGGCGCCGTCATCAAGCTCCCGTCTCTAGAAGCCGGCAGCGGCCTTGGGGGCACCTTCAGCTTGGGTGGGAACAGGGTGGTGTCGTACCGTGGCATCCCGACAGTGTGGGGGGACGACGGCGCCAACACGGACTCGGAAAACGAAGAATTTGACGTCCAAAACGAGAGGACTGCCTTTATCAAAACACAAAGTGCTCTTTAATACATTCCTTTTCTGACCTGCCTTTTTTTTCTTTTTTTTTTTTTTTAATCCTCACCACCAATTATTGGAAAATTCAGGGCTGGTGTATTTTTTCTTTCATGCTCTTCTCTGGTTTTATCTCTCGTCCTGATTTGGCCCTCCATTTCAGTGGGTTCCCAACATCCTCCGCTTCTCTGTAAGAGACCTGACAGCAAGTCGCTGCCCACTTGGAGCTCAGGATAGCGGGTGTGTTCACTTCTATTTGACCTTGTGTCTTTCTCCACCGCCTCTTCCTTTGGATCACTGGCAATGTGTTTCTGTCCCACCCTCTTCTCCAGCTCTTATTGTTCCACTAAAAGACAATTACCGCCTTTCTATTCTTCCTCCTTCCCTTTTCTATCAGTCTCTGTGCAGTAGCCGGATGAGATTGTTTTGACGTAAGGAACTCGAGCGTGCTAGTGTCCATGTCCGGCACGTGAGTGTTAGGCCAATCTTAAACCAGTTACTCTAGTCTTTTTCATAGCATTGTGTAAGTGAGCAAATCTATTTGGTCCCATTTGATTCTCGTAAGTATCAACATCGCAAATGCCATGCTTTTTTTTTTTTTACCTATCAATGATTTTCATGTGCAATGCGAGCCATGCAGCTGTCAGATTTAAGTTGGAGAAAGTAGACGAGCCTGTTTCCAACCTTGCAGATATCGCGTAAAAGCGTACAAGTAAAAAATGTACTTGAGCAACCCTGCAGCAGCTATTACTTTTGATTCATCTGCAGAGGGATTTGACTCATTACCAACACATCACTACGTTCACTCGGTCCGGGCATATTAACACTACAAAGACAAATTGCCCATGCCTCAAATTAACAATGACACTAATGTAGTTGTTTGTGTCGTTTATTGTGAAAGAGAAATATACGTCTTCCTTCAGCGGGAGCATTTCTCTCCTCCGTTTTACATTCCTGCTCTCTCAAGCTGAGTTGAAACTGCACATCATCAACATCCCTGCATCAGGTCTAAATTTAAGTGGATCTCTTCTGTGAGCCCCTTCAACAATGCTGTTGTATTCTGACTGACGCTGCAGAAAGGGATTTTTTTTTTTTTTTTTAAGTCATACCTTTGGGGAAGGTTGTTTTTAGTATTTGTTTCTCCTATGCTGGATTTCAACGACACATGTCACGATTGAATACGGAGCAAATCTAAATCCATTCATCTCTCTTCAATAGCTCCCAACGAATTGATCCGGCACTCAAGCGCTGCCGAGAGAGGTTGTCATGATGATGATGACATGCAAACAAAAACGCAGCTGCTCACCCTTTATATCTACCTCTCATCACTCAGTATGGTTTCACAAACCAATGCTTATGAAGATGGAAATATTCTGGAAATATAAAGTAGGATTGGCGTTTCATTTGATTTTTAGGATGCTGTGCCAGTTTTATCACCTATATCGTCAGCATTCACAGGCAGGTCTTTAAATTCTGGTTTGGGAAATGGGACGGGTCAAAGGATTGACTTTTTGGTCCCGTTGGCCCGCATTTACTCGCGTGTTAAATGGAATTTGCCAGATAGATGTTGTTTGCGATCTTTGTACTCCCATCCTCCCTCTGGTTCCTCTTGAGGTTAAGACTTTTTGTCCTGATGCCGACAATCAATTTCCCTGCTTAGAGAACAAGAGGCAAGCAAAGAAAATAAATCCATTGAAAACCTAACCACTTGTGTCGAGAAGCCCTCTGTTGGGGTAATGTGCAGACGCAGATGTGATTACCGAGATGTTTATCCCTTCATGTGGCTGCACAGGACTGGTCATGGATCTACATTAGTGCCTACTGACATTTAGGCTTTAAGTAAGATACTAATTCAAAACTGCCATTTGTGGTATCATGTGAAGCGTTTAAAACGTAGCACCACATAATGTGGCAACAAAATCGCTTCTCAGAACGTGCTTTAGGTCTTTTGGAAATCACAATGTGGAATGATTTTGTTATTAGAAGTAATGGTGGAGCGTGTGCAAAAGGCAAAATGTGCAACGTTGAGTTTGTTTTGAGTCATTGCCTGCCTGCTCAAGTGGGTGCTTTCGAGTGCTCAGGTTTAGAACTTTCTCAAGTGAAGCCCTTTCAAACGCTTGCAGCCATGCGAGTGACTTGGAGTATTTGGCCTAATGTGCTATGTTGTCCTCTCTAAACATTGAAAACAAGGACGGCTCTTCTGTGATTGTAATCAAACGGAGTTTGAGGAGACCGGCGTGTCCCATTCAAATTAAAAGGAGCAATATGTTGGCAGAACCAAAGACAATCATTTTGTCTGTGTCGTCTTAAGATATTTTGTCACTTGTCGATCCCCCCCCCCATCAATTTAGTGTGTGTGGTTGTGTGTGTGTTTGCTTGCTCATCATGCATCATCTCTGTTACGACACCGTGTATTGTTGAGCTGCTGTGAAGGAAAGCGCTAGAATGTATCCCATCTTAAACTTAAGGGCTGAAATCAGTCCTGCGCGCATGTGTGTGCGCGCATATGCTTGGTCAGTATACATTAAATGAGTTTCGGGGGCAGCCTCACTTGACCCCCGTCGGCCTCCTAACGAGGTCCCCGGCCCCTTGGCTGCACAGTACCTGTGCACATGTGTGACCCGTGAATACTCTACACGAATGACTTGGCTTAACTGGGACAAAACTCTAAATAAGGCCTATTTTTGTACTATATGAATGGTGCAGTGTAATTTTCTTGTAATTTAAAGATTGTTTGCTCTTGGTTTCTTCTTTTTATTTAATTGATGTCAATTATAGATTCTACTAAAATAAAGATCTATGCAAATTTGAAGGCATTTTACTTCATTTCACAGCTGCATGTTGTCAGTGTCTAGTAAGTGCCGCTCTATCAAGGGGCTTTCATTAAAAAGTCATTTGTTAACAAAAAAAAATATTGGCTCTGCTTATATTTTGTACAAAATGATCGAAACGGCAAATCTCTGTCCCCCTCCAAACAGCTTGCGACATGCTGCATTATTCACCTCATTCGCTCCAGTGAGACTATTTGATTTATTACTGCTGTAATTAAGACAATGACTTTACACCGACTGTGTCATAAATCCAAATAATGAAGTGAGAGTGGCTCTGCACCGGGCAATAAAGCAAACCATTGTTTTTATGCAACAATACCTCTCAATAAAAGACTTGAGCATCTCAAGCTGTTAATAAAACTATAAAAAGTCATGTTTAACGCATTTGTAAACGTGCTCCCGGCCATATCAGCCAACTTTCTTTGGTCTGACTAAGGATGCTCAAATATTTTACGAGTAATTAGTGGTGCTTTGAGATACAAGCATCTCAAAACATCTTTCCCCAATGAAATGAATAGAAATGTCATTAATTCGGTCCAGTCTCTTGGAAAGAATATTTTTTGTCTTGTTTATTGACAATTAAAAAAAAAAAGACAGTTAAATATAATTTAAATAACCAAACCCTTTTTGCCACAGTTTTTGCTTTAGTAAATGGATACACTGCGTCATGTAGTTCTTTGCAGAGGATACATGCCTGTGACTCCTGTTAGAATATCTGTCGACATGTGTTGCGCCACCATTTGTTCAAATTTTAAGGGTTAAAATACCATGGCACGGATGCCATTCAGTAGCCCGCCTATATTTCTATTCTTTACCATTAAGCTAAACGAAATTGTTTGATGAAGCTGAAAGTATTGAGCGCCTCTGAATCAAAAGTAAAATGTGACTTGTAAATGAGGAAGTGTTGCTTCACATGAAAATGCGGCAGGGAAGTAATTTATCTTTGACCAATGCAGCACTTTGTTTCTGTCTCACTTGCGGGGAGAACGCAACGCTCGTGTCGGAATACAATCCTGGTTCAAACTTTCCTCTTAAAAGTCCCGAGATGGACTTCGGGGAGGACCTGCGCTGCCCACGGGCTCACATGGCTGTGCTGAGGCTGCTGGACTCTGAGCTTCTCATGATGGAGGCCATGAAGAAGTGGATGTGCCAGAGGGCCAAGAGTAACAGGGAGTTTGCGGTTCAACTGCACCACATGGCCGTCATAGTGGACAAGCAGGAGCGGCCTCAGCCTGCGCCTGGAATTGATCACGTCAGCCAGATTAACAAGGTCAGACCACACAAATGTCTCTTTTTATTAGGAATGACCACTCTATATCGCACATAAAACCATTCTTATAGCATAGTTAAAAATAAATAAATCCCTGTGATGCTGCAAAATATAACCACGGAAACAATGCTGCAATTTTTAATCTGTTTGAAAAGTCCCTCAAATCTATCAACCTTGTAATCCTTCTCTTGATTCCCTGCCCTGTAGTCCTGGGGGAATCTTGTGTCTCAGACGGACCTTCTGAGCCAGATGATGAGGAGGTGTTCTGAAGAGCTGCTGAACGGACCCATCAGCAAACTGACAGTGCTCATTCGAGACAAACAGCAGATCCGCAAAACCTACGCCGAGCATTGGAGCGTCCTGAGGCAGGAGCTCAGCAAGGTGGATGACTCAAGTCAAACACATGTATCACACTCAGAATCGGAATTTTCTTGATTGCCCAAGTATTTTTAAAACACGCATATCCATCCATCCAGATGACATTAGTAGACTTTGGGAGTTAGTTGCCTGTAGTTTTGCCTGCGCAAAACATTCAAAGTGATCGCAAATGAGTAGACATACCAGTTGTTATCAGATGGTCTGAGCATTTCCTCATATCGCTCACATTTCATTCCTCACAGCCACCGCCGTGTAATATTGCCCACTTCCTGTGTTATATCACAGTCACACTCGCTCTGTTGAAGTGCGCGTTTTTATTTTTCAATTACCTTTTCTTTGAATAAGGTGGCGCAACAATCCAATAAACCACTGCTAGAACAGGGACCAAGTCCTGATATAAACATTGAAAATCTATCAATACCATCCATCCGTCTTTCTTTAAAAAAAGGTTTGTAATTGCATCCACATGCCACAAGTTGGCGGCGAAGCACTTAAAACAAAGATGATCACAACGCATGAACACCATGCATCGAGCATGTACAATCATTTTCCTTTGTTACATATATGACTGTATTAAGTAGTTCAATTATTCAACACGACAAATACTTTCAAATGAGGCTCGTCAACTGTATTCCCTCGCGTAAAACAATATCCCACTAGAAAGCAGTAAAGTAATACTTTGGCTTGAGCAAAGGTTAGGTGTATAAAATCTACTTCAGTACAGTGCCACATCTGGCTTTAAGTATATTTTTACACTTTTTATTCCCCCACTCACACTTTCTGTTCTCTTTTTTACACCAACCTAATGGCAATGCACTGAAGCGCACAGACAGAAAACCGTCTTAAAAATTTGGTAAGAAACGTCTCAATTGAAATCTAATTTTACATAGCTGGTGACTGGAGAGCGATGTAGATAGATGAACACTATTATTTTTCTTGACCACACCACATCACGTATCTGTGAGACCATTTTTTGTCTAGTCACAATTTTGGCACTTCAGTCATTTGTGTCTGGCTCACCCCCTAAAAAAATAGAAACACCATCCTTGACCTTTAGCAAGTAGGGGCAAACAAACACAATAACCTCATAAAAACATGAAACAGACATACCTGAAGAGAAATATGAACTACTCACAATACTACGACTGAAACGATACATACAAGAAGATTACAAGTTATTCTCATACATACAGCTCTCATTGAATTGTGCTTAATGCTGTTTAAAAGATATTGTTTGGTGCTGCAGGTGACCCAAACAGAGCTGGAGAGGCTGAAGAGCAGCTACAGGCAGGCAGCAAGAGACGCGGCTCAGGCAAAGAGGAAGTTCCAGGATGCCATTAAAGGTCAACACTTCTACTTTGCCTATACTTCTCCTAACATTCACAATCTCTCACATGTTGACATACAAACACTGAATGGTAGCATCTTGTTTCCCAGCAAGGAGCACTTTGGTAGAAAAAAAAATTAAAGAGAGGCTTCAAGATAAAAATAGATTCTCTCACGAAAAACATTTTCATATTTTGACTCTTTTCGGGTGGGTGGTTGAGAGAGGGAGATTTTCTGTCACTCTCTCTGTATCACTCAAATAGGTGCGGCGCATCCGCACCGCATGCATGATAAATAAATCAGAGTGGGGATTCAACGTGGACTCGTATGTAATCATCTATTATTTACTCTTAGGACATCCGTTCAATATGGGTCCTGATTTATTTATTGACTTATTTATTTATTCCTTGGACATCCGTTCAATGTGGACTCAGCTTTATTTATTCCTTGGACGTTGAACAGAACGACAGACAGAGAGTGAGTCATCAGTGACCGATTGACAGATCTTCCGTCAATATTGACGCTGCAAAATTGCGAGAATATCTCAGGTTTTATTCAAATCAGGTGTTATTGACTGACCAGGTGGTTCTGGGGACATCTCGAGTGATTTTAAAAAACAGATTTCCGTCCATAGGCAAGCGATCTGGCGTATCACTCAATGAAACGATTGTCATCCGTTTCCAACATGGTGCCGCTCATTAAACGGTAACCAGGGGGATTATTTTGATAAATGCAAGGCAAGACACAAGAATTGGAACACCGCATATTTATCAAACAATATTGCTCCCTTTCCTCATCGAGTCCTCAATGTGGGATCTCACGTTAATACAGAATGAGAAACGACAGAACAAATAGCAACAAATCAATGAATCCCAAGGCACCACCATATTTGTATGCTTTCAGATAAAGAGCGTGACAAAGCAAAGGAGCGCTACGTCAAGGCCACGATGAAACTCCACCAAGTACACAATGAGTATGTGCTGTCAGTGCGTTCCGCTCAAGTCTACCAGCAGCAGCACCGCATTCATATCCAGCCGGCCCTGCTGAACGCACTGCAGGCTTTGCAGGAGGAGATGGTGCTCAGCATGTAAGATAGTTCTTATTTTCTCCTGCCTTGCTTGCGGCAAATTTACAGTCTGGAGAGGACTATACTGACTATACATTCACTTTCATAAACCTCAACAGGCAGTCTGAAGGGACTGATCGCATGGCACAGCCAATCACTATTCAAGATTTGAGAAGGCTGCCATTTTCAGTTTTCCATTTCTTTTCATGCTATTTCTGAGTTGCAGAATTATCTCACTTATACAAATCTTTGTTCTTCTGTGTGAGAGGGGGTGTTGTAAGAGGGTTTTTGTTGAAAAGAAATATTTTTGGATGTGTGGTAAGGGTTTTTGGATGCATTTATGCAGAGGGAGATACTGTGAGGTTGGTTTAGTTTGTGAGAAGTTTGTATGAGATTTTTTGAGAGGCATTTTGTGAGGATGAGAGGATTTTTAATGTGTGTGAGAGTTTAGTGTATGTGTAAAGTATTTTATGTGTGTGAGATGTTTTTGAGTTCATGTGTGAAGTGTAGGGGGTTTGTGGCATGCATCAAAATCCATGTTTTTTGGCAGAAAGGAGATCCTGCAGGAATATTTTGACATTTCCTCCTTGCTTCATGAAGAAGTGGTGCACATCCACCGGGAGATGTCCACCGCTATTACATCTATCGATCCTCTCACGGAGTACGAGAGCTTCATCCAAAAGAACAGGTACTGCCTGGGGATTCTTTTTTCAATTGCGCTCCCAACCACCTGTCATTCAGAGGTCGGTCGAGCGGGCGCATAAACAAGGCCGACAAGAACGATAATCATGTGAACCTGTTGTGTGTTTACCTGTGTGTGTTATTTTACAGGTCAGATGAGGAGGTTCTTGCTTGTGCGGAATTCGACTGCAGTCTTTTAGAGAACACAGAGAACTTGGATCCTCTCCAAGTCCAGTTGAATGACTTGACACTGGAGACCATCCAGCACAAGTAAATACTCACATATGCACAAGATAGAACCTAAGTATTTAAAGTGAAAGTGGCAATGTCTGACAATCCCATCAAAATTTATTTTGCTGTGAATGTAAATATTTTTTTCTCTCCACAGGAAGAACGCAGTGGAGGAGGAGCTGCTGGACCTGAGCTGCTCGCTGAGCTCCCAGCAGGTTTCAGTCGAACAGCTAGAGCTGGAGTTGGAGGAGGAGAGAGGAGTGGTCAAGAAGGGCCAGAGGTGAGTGGACTGCAGTGAATTCTTGCATCTTTTGCTAGCTGTAAAGACAAATACATGCACCTTGCGCCACCTACCAACAGAGTCCAATGAGCTCAGTGATTTCTGGAACATAATGAAGTACAGTAGTGCCTTACACTGGCTCCCAGAACAGACCTGTGTTTATGAGAAAAGAAAAAAAATCCATTGAGCAAGAAACATGAAACAGGCACTGTTTGTCAGCCACATAGAAGGATGTGGTGGGCCGCAACAGAGTTCAGGGTTTTGAGTTTGACACCCGTGCTCTTCATCCTACTTTGAACAAAGCCAGCCTTATCATGAACTTCCTCTATTGTGCCTGACTCTCATATAATAAGTCAGGATCCTTGAGTTCCATTTGAAATTTATTGTGCGGGAATGTTGAGCTGGTGAGGCTGCAGTTAGAGCGTAAGCAGCTTTTATTGATCCCACTTGTCAATAGAACATATTGACATCTGCAGAGTCTTGCGCTATTGTGTGGTTCATTCGTCCTTGTTTCCAATAGACGCTGAATTTCCTTTGAGAAAGTTTATGTTTGGAGGAGGTGGACACGTAAGGTGATTAGTGTAACGAAACTTTGTGGAGGAGGAACGCATAAGTGTGGCGTTTACAAAAATCAATTCACACAAATGGTCCTGGCTTTGTCTTCATGTAAAAAAAAAAAAAAGATACACATGTTGTGCAAGAGACTGTATTCCCACATTCCACATTCCAGTTGACTGGTAGCTTGGCATTGTTGTTGCCGCACGCCCTCACATTACTTCTATTTTCACTGCTGTTTTTCAGTTAGCCCAGTTTAATCAGAAAAAAGAATGTGCATTACTTTATAGAATGATGCAGTCATTACATCATTAGCTTGCTCCAAAATATAATTTTAAAAAGGAAAAAATGGTATTGCTTCAATTCAATGGATGTGCTGCATTAAAAAAAAAAAAAAATCACATACAGGGTGTACCAGCTGAGCAAGAGACGATCTCTGGAGGAGTGTCGGCAGCAGGTAGCTCTGTCTCAAGGCAGGAGGGCCAAACTTGAGGTTCAGAGGTTGATTCTGAAGACCGCGTTGGAGGAGCTGGGTTCCCAAGAACCGCCCCCTGCTCTGGAGCTGGACAACAACACGCTTCCTCCTTCATCCAATACAAGCAGTGTATGTTCTTCAGCAAATTTCTCGCTTAGACAAAAAATGTCAGAATTTATCATTCAAATAGATTTGATTGGGATTGTATTGAGCCCCTTCCAGATGTTGATGTGCCTTATTAGTTTGATCTCTTTGATGGCAATAAATGCACTTGAGGGATGTACTCACGCTCAAGTGAGTATAAATGATGTTTGGTTATTTCATTTCGGATGTCTGTCACTCTTTAGTGCAGGGCAATTAATTTCGCAAAGGGCCACCTGGGACTTTTGAAAAAATGAATAATACATCAATCGGGATTTCACTAACCTGCATGCTTTGCTCTTTGTTTTTCAGGACTACAACCAGTCAACATTCAAGCTTTTCGGAAATGAGATCATAAAGACTTTGTTTCGAGCCAAAAATGACGTAGGTTAAACACATAACGAGAAAGTGATTGTCCTTTGCACATGCTGTGATTTGCCAAAAATCAGGTCGGTGGGGTTATGTTCTCAGACCACAGTTAAACATTCTTTAAAACATTTCAAAACATTGACTTTATTGAGAGGGAGCTGGGGCAATGGTTAAAGCAAAAGTATTGAACAAAGAGTGGTAAAGTTTACTGAAATCATGTGTACAGTAAAATGACCTTGTTATTTCCAAACCAACAAAAATATCTATCACCTCCCAGTAACAATCTTTCCCAAAGATGAAAATGAACCTTAGGTGTAAAAAGAATCTTTGATATTCAATAATCTCTTCCTGGAAAGATTAAACTGATCTTCAGCTACTTCCCATTTTAATTTTTCTTTTGAAATATGTATTAAATAAAATAGAGTGCCACCACCTAGTGTTTGACAGAGTAATTGTACCCAAAATAAACAACACAATTGGACGAAAAAGTCTGCAAAATAGCAGGACTACAAACTCGGAATCTGCAATGAAAGGGGATCTAAGTACTTGTCCATCCAATTAACAAAAAGTGCAAACTAAACACATTTACCAGATCATAAATGTTTATAGATAGTAAATATTTGTCTACATTTAATGTGACCTCTCAGTTTGATTATTCTATTTCATGTTGACTGAGTGATCCTGATGAGGACCACAAAGGCACTTTATGATGATATTGACCTAGCTGTACTGCATTTGAAGCAGAGATGATGACACTGAGGCAGCAAGAGCAAAAGGTTTTTTTTCCATAATCGCCTTGAACTACATTGTAGTGGTAGAGATGGGCCAAGGAATTATATGTAAGTGCATATGGTCAGATCCTTATGAGCATGTTTCACATAGCGAAAAACCTTTTTTTTTGTCACTTGGCAGAGGTAACACCACACAACCCAAAACGCAACCCTTGCCAAGGATCTTCATTGGTGTTCCTCAGAATCCCACCAGCTGTGTCCCTTTGCTTTATTCCTTCTCTGTGCTCCAGCTCCAGGAGGTGGATCGTCCTCTGGAGCAGCAGGACTGGTACCACGGCGCTATTCCCAGGCTGGAGGTTCAGCAACTCCTGCAATGTAATGGAGATTTCTTGGTGAGGAAGAGTCAAGAAAGGCAGGGTTATGTCCTCTCTGTCCACTGGGAGGGCTCCTGGAAGCATTTCCTCATTCAGAACATAAACGTAAGTATAGCTGCCTTAAGCTGACGCCCTCGCAACATGTTGGCAATTGCACTCCCAAGTATCTTTTGTCTGCTTCATCACCTCTGTGGATGCTTTGGGATGTGATGAAGAATGAGTACCGCCTGGACGGGGAGAGCTTCTGCAGCATCCCGCATCTGATCCATCATATGCTCTCCTCCCGACAGCATATCACCCGGAAGTGTGATATACAGCTGAGGAAACCTGTGCTCAAGGTACCGCATCACTTGCTCCGTGTGATCACTCACTTAGCTCGTCCATTAGGACAAAATAGGACCCGCTAAACGGCTGTCTCACTTTTTCTCATTTTACAGGACAAATGGGTCCTGGAACATGATGGTGTTTTATTAGGGAACCTCATCGGACGGGTGGGTAAGATTGACTATATTGCCATGTTTACTTCCAAATAAAGATTTTAATTGGAAGAATTAGGGGAGATTTTTTTTAATACTCATATTTTTGATGCACATAATCGCCTTCATTTTCTACCAATTATTCTGTTCAGCGTTTTGAGTGAGCTGAATTTCAAATGATTTTTGGTGAGACAGGAACAACCTGGACTTGCCGCTAAATTAAACAAAACAATTACACTCACCTTACCTTACCTGCAAGTAGCTTGATGCCGAGATTGAAGCGATATAATAAAAAACACAAAAAGCAGTGGAATGATAGCTTTCATGCCTTGGATGCCAAATGATATGTATTTTTTAATAATGTAACATTGTTAGCCAGTGCAGGATATAAAAGGGGCTACAGATGAAAAATACCCTTTTGGGTAATTCTGGCGCATCTCCTGAAATGTTCATTGATGTACACTGTCCCTGTCAAATAATCAAATCAAATAAAAACAAGAACAATATTATATCCCCTTTGAACACAGCAAGTCAGCTATTAAACTTAAAAACACATTCTGATTCTGATTTGACTTCTTTAATTGTCAAAAACACTGATCATAAATCTATGTTTTTGTTAAGCGTGTGTCTTAATTAAATCTGCGTACATTCTAAGAAGTCAAAGCAGCTGTGGAATTGGTGGCTGAATGCTCCGCTCATCTACGAGCACCGCGCTGATTAATTGCCTCATCAAATGCAACCGGCGTGGCACAAGTTTGTGTGTCACAAAATAAATCATACTCGTTACACTTGTTTAATGCAAGCCATTTAAATGGTGTCATGTTAGTGAACCTGAACCTCTTCCAACTGTTGAGTAACTTGTTTGGCCATAATGTATTTGGCACCTTCCCTTTCTCAGACTTTACAAAATATTACCTCATCTCTGTGCCTGTTTATTCTTCCCGCTTTGCAAACGATTGCATAATGTTACGGCACTTGCTATTTCAAGTTGAACACAGGAACGAATCTTGCAATTAAATCAACTGTGTCTTCAAACTCGGTTAAAAAATAGTCGTAGCACAATCAATTTTGCAAGTCTGGGTAATTATGTGAATGATGATGGTGTTTTGTTTTTAATGGACTAAACAGGGTAACTTTGGTGAGGTGTACAGTGGGACTCTGCGCTGTGACAACACCCCTGTGGCAGTAAAGACTTGCAAGGAGAACCTGGCACCAGAACACAAGAATAAATTCCTGATGGAGGCCAGGTTAGCAAAACAAGATGCTCACACGCACATCAGACTTCTTTAGCCCCGCCCCCACACACATACATTAACCTCACATCATCCTGTTCCCATGTTATGCAGGATCCTAAAGCAGTACGACCATCCCAACATTGTGAAACTGATTGGTGTGTGCACTCAGAAACAGCCCATATACATTATAATGGAGCTTGTCAAAGGTATGCAGCATGAATTATTTGGTGGGCTTGATTTAGTTGGAAATTGTGTAAAAAGTGTCTGGAAAGTACCATACAACTAAACTTTACATTCTGACATTATTACAATACGGCCAAACCCAACCCCCAAAAAATCATGACGATTTTGCAGGGGTCCGAGTGATAAACTGCAATACAGGGAGTAATATTAGTCTGCTTTGCTAGTTTGTTTCACCTTTCCTGATTCGCCACTTTGTAATGTCTCTCAACTGAACTGATATCGTTTTTGTGCACGTTTGACAAGGTGGAGATTTCCTGTCCTTCTTGCGTCAGGATGGCCCGAGTCAACCCATTAAGATGCTCATCAGAATGACAGAAAATGTTGCAGCCGGCATGGAGTACCTGGAGAAAAGGAAATGCATTCACAGGTAATACATGTATTGTACGTATGGATGGGAGTTATTCATCACAACAGTAGAGAGAGTTCTAGAACGTTAAGATGGATGCTACATTTGAAAAATTTTGAAGTCTTGTTTGTGGTCCCATTAAATGAAGTTGCATGGCTTGAAAACTGCCACAAGTCACATATGAAAAATTATTATATAATGATAATATGATCATTTAAAAAAACAAATGTTGAACTATCTCACCAGTGGAGTGTTATGTGTGACACAACGCAAGCGCCCGCTCTACTGAATCCTTCCCTCATTTTGTGTTTGGCCATCACAACTGCTCACATCTGTCTTGTTTCTTTCCAGAGATCTGGCAGCCCGAAACTGTCTAGTGACGGAGCAGCACGTCGTCAAGATCAGTGATTTTGGAATGTCGCGGCAGCGGGACGATGGCATCTACTCAGCGGAGGGCGGCCTCAGACAGATTCCAATCAAATGGACGGCTCCCGAAGCACTGAACTACGGTATTGTACACAATAAGGATGGATTTTCTATGGCAAGCTGTTTGAACATTTATTCAATAACCTCCATAACCAGCCTTAGGTCCATGTTCTACTATTTGTCCTCATTAGTAAGATAATCCACCACACTAGAATGTTGTACAAGAAAAATGATTGTGTCTTCTGAGTATTTCTTTTTCCACTACGCCTCCTTCCACTGCACTGCTGTATGACATTTCTGGACACCTACATCTAGTGGAACTAGTAAGACAGTTTTTGAACTAGGCCTAAACACAGGGGGAAATACACTAAAGTAGCGTGGAAAAAACAAAACAGTTTGCCGTACAAGACTTGAGGTATCGATATGATCTTATCTAAAATCGGAGGTAACCTACTAATGAGGCCAGCGGTAGGGATCTCGAGGCACTTCATCACCTCAAGGCATGTCATCAATGCTGGCTTACACAGCCGCTTTTCCAATCTTCCCCTAGACAAAAATATACAACGGACCTGTGTGTGTATCTGAGCATAAATGAGCCTTGTTTTTCAGTGGATGCTAAAATGAATTCTCCATAGGGAGGACTTGTTTCCTGCACTTATCTTGGTAATACTTCACAGCTGAAAGAAGACCCTATGGGGGCTGGTATTTGCAAATGACCTAGGAACTTGTCTTTCATTGGGGCCAGGTCTCTCCTGCTGGATAAGAGATTTTGATTGTGATTCTCCGAGTATCGGATGACTTCATGCTGGTTAAATGACTAAAGTTTGTTTGTAGTCGACTATAATATGATCATAGTTGAGTCAAAGTTGATTTTGTTATTCATCACAGGTCATTATTGCCTTTTCCGTCTTTCTCAATCAGTCTGTCTTCTTGAATGACAAACTTGAGGGGCTGGCATTAGAGGATTTGGAGAATTTTAGGTTGAAAATCTCTCTGAACAATTACTCGGTTGATTTGATAATCGATTAGTTGTTAATTAGTTGTTGATTACTTTTGACAGCGCTATAATAGCAGCCCTACCCATCCAGAATGCGAGCCAAACCTTTTCTGTAGAATGGTTGGTTGGAAGACAAAATGCCAAAGATGCGTGATTATCGTGATTATTAAATGGATGAGTGCCAATGAGCCTTTACCTGTTAACATTGTGTATTTCGGAGTGTATTTCCTTTGCATCTCCAGTGACCCAGCCGTGACCTACCTTTATGACTTATGGTTGACATGTAATTATACGTATAGTGTGACCGCAAACCGCAAATCGTCATGTGACAATACACGTGGCAATCTTGGAAAATACTTGACAGACAAGTCATTATCGCAACGATCAAATGTGAAAATGGAAGGGCGAGTCTGTTATTGATTCCCTACTTTTTCCACCTTTAAATTATAATTCTGATTAATATTATAATCAACCATAGCAGACTCTGCTATTGTTTGACTGAGAAACTTTCCTTTACCAACACTGCCCCCTACTGCTTATTTGCAGGTCGTTATACGACAGAGAGTGATGTGTGGAGCTTTGGTGTGCTGCTGTGGGAGGTCTTCTCCATGGGGACCATCCCTTACACCAGCATGAGCAACCAACAGGTCAGAGTTGAGGTGGAGAAAGGTAAAGACACAGTAGTCAATCCCTGAAAATGACCTTCAGTGCCTTAAAAAAAAAGGAAAAAAAACGGAAAAGGTTCTGCACAACATTTTTCCAATTTTGTGTCAAATGTATTTCAGGCTACCGTATGCCGGCTCCACATGATTGCCCGCTGGAAGTGTCCAAGCTTATGAATTGCTGTTGGCAGCATGACCCCCAAAATAGACCATCTTTTCAAAAACTGAGGGCAGATCTAATGGACATCTGGAAGAATAAGACATAATACAAATCAAGTATTTGCTTGTTGTGTGTCTCAGTAAAAACAAACAAATGGCAGCAGCCCCAAAACCATATCTTGAAATAATACTCAAACAAAATGAAATAGTTTTTTTTTAAATGACATTAAGATTTTTATACACGTGCAATGTAGAACCATTGATGAGCTGAGTTGTTTTCTTGATATCAGGCAGAAATGAGAAAACAGTTGCTTCACAATTTGTTGCAAACAGTGTTGCCACAGTTAACTTGAAATAATAACTTATTTACTTTACTGATGACTTTATTCTAAAAGTAACTTGGTACTTGTTTTTAAAAATGGCCAAGTTAGATTACAAGTTACTTTGTTATGTTTAGCAGACGTGACAATTCCGCCCAACATAAAAGTGTGTAGTTGTTGTTTTAAGGATGTTTATTTAAAAATAAAATCAAAACAGTCTTGACTATTAAATAATTATTATATTTAAAAAAGAGTCATATATACTCAGACATACATGGTAAAAGCCAACATTTATAATTGTGTCTTAAATAAATGGACTTTACCATGATGCATTGTAGAGGTGCAGCAAGGGCAAACCAGAAGATTTGAATTCTTAATGTTTTCTGTTGGAGTGAATAAATCCTGAAAAGCAGTATATTGAAACATCCCCATGTGTTTGCCATTCCATATTCACACCGCAAAACAATGTTTAAATATGCACTTGCTGTGCCAAATAACGACATATGGGTATGCTTCAGCTAACTTTAAGAGGCTGCATACTTTTGAGGGCCAATGAGTCCTTCCCTCGTAAAGTCAAAGTCAAACTTGAGAAAATGCCATTTGACATATTTTTGGAGACTAACAGCACAGCACCCTTTCACCACCTTGCTGAGAAAATTGTGCCACAGACTCTGCTGTGTGACACCACCTCCACCCATGGCATGTTATGAAGGAACATTGTTTTCTTCTGAAAAAACATGAAAGTTCTGCTCTTTGTCCACCTGGTTTGGTGCCATAGCCAAGGATTATCCCTTTTGTATTTCAGCGATGAAGAGATTTAAATTGTTACAGCAAATTTAATCCCAAATGGAATGAAAACATTTCATTTTTCATCCGAGTTGCTGTGTGAAAAAGACTTTCTCTTATCAACTTCAACCAATATCAACACCAGAGTAACTAAAATCACATTCAGCTTGTCACTCTGTAAAGATATTGACAAAAATAAATAAATAGCATGAAAATAAGCGTCACTCAATTTTGACCATAACATTTCAATTTTATTCAAACAAAACCTCAGTCAACATAAATACTAATTAAAATGACAAACTCAACATCACACTAATCGTATTGTAGGCTATATGTGTACCAGTTTTTTTTTTTTGTTTTTTTTGAGTTTCTGCCAAACTGTTGCTTGTGTTCATTTCAAACATGAAAGCTTGTTGACGTTAAAGCAAATAAATGAATAAATAAATAAATAGGAAGAAGAATAACTGCAATTCAAGCATGACAAACCGGCTAGGCGGCAACAACTTCTTCTTGTAAACACTTATTGTAAAATAATGGATGTGTTGAGGTGGGTGTGACTCTTGTCACTCGTCCATCACCATGGCTGTCAGCCATTGTTTTTACTTTCCAGCTTACACTTAAGTGGTTGCACAATCCTTCTTGTAATTGACACCAGCTGCATCTGCTCGGCCGCTGAACTCAAGTGGTCTCATTTGTTTATTTTTTTCAGCCTAGACTGTAAGCTTGGGCATGTAAGTCACCATTTGTCAGGATAAAAATGACAAAACACAAATAGCATCATAATGTGCTGCAAGACAGATTTTTATGAGTTAACTTCACTTTATTATACATTGCATTTATGTTTATTGATGTATTGGGAAATTTTGACTGAGTATTAAAATTTTAATCAAACCGGAATTTGAAATTTGAGCAAATCCATACCATCTATGAGGGTTCAAAAGCAGTTGTCACTTACATTTATCAATTATGTCAGGAGAGAATACATAGAAGGAAACAAAAGCACCGTCGTGACATCCATAGTGGAAAGATGGTGATAAACGTGTAAGCATTTCCAAATGCACTTGATAAAACGTGGTAGGCCGCTACTATGGATGCACATCGTATACATGTTTGTTCATTTTGACCCTTGACCTGAGAAGCGCTGTTGGCTGCTATTGCTGGCAGCTGCTTTAAACTGCCCTTAAGTGAACATTCTGTTCTTCTCCCTTCCGACCTCTTTGACTAAATTACAGGGCATGAATGAATACCATGACGTGGCCTTTAAGATGAAGCATCATTAATTGCAAAGTATCAGTATGTATAATTTCCACCTTCCTTACAGATAAACAATAAATATTTTACTTACAATTAAATTGAGTTAAGCACAGCACTATGCTGTTTTGATTGGTGTATTTTGTCATGTCCTGCCATTAGTTAGCAGGATTATCCAAAATGCACAATAAACCACCACTAAATCTTTCTTCAGTGTTTGCAGCCCAGGTGGAGTGCAGATTTCCCCCCCCCCCTCGTAATTGTTATTACAGTTGTTGCTATATTTTAACATTGTTTGTACAATATTTCTGCCTAGGGGGTATTTATTTTCTTTTAAATACTACATATGCACACCTTAGGCATGATTTTTATTCAGTTTTAGTCAAGGTTCTTATTTTTATAAACAAACTTCAAAATAATACAAAATTATTCAAAAATATGTAACATAGTGAGAGAGAGAGAGAGAGAACAAGAAAAGGAATGGTTAAGACATAAATATTGTGGTGTTTACAGTAACAAAAAATTCAAAATTAACATTTAATTTATCATCTCACAGTCATACCCAAAGATGTACATTGTAAAATGAATTTCCTGCTCTTGCTTTCCAATGTAAAAAGCAAGACTGAATATGACTGAAGCACTCAATAACAAACTCCATCAAAATGAAGCTGGCATCCTTATTTTCTTCCTCTCTCAAATGCTTGTTAAACAGTTTTGTGCCACCACCTACAGGCCTAAAGTGGAATTACATCTCAAAATTAAGTACAGAATTGAGTGACAGTTAACTAGAAATCATGTCAATAAAAGCTTAACATGTGATTTGTTCTATTTCAAATCCAAACAATCATAAAAAGTCATTGACTAAGTACAGTGTCATATTTTCAATGTGATGCCTATTCTCACCTTGAGGTGTTATTTGTAGTATTTGATGTGGAATTATTGCTAGGTCTAAGTCTAAACAAATCAGAAATAAACATTTTTTGATCAGAATTTTGTTTTTTTAAATAGTCCTATACACGTGTCTAAATATATGTGTATACATAAACATTCATATATATAAGATATGACAAAATCCATGTATTGCAATGGCATTTTCCTAATTGTTTAGCTGAGAGAAAGAGTAACAATAACGGCGAGAGGGTCACCTGTGTTTGGTCCTGACAAACATGAGGCTGTGTACATTCGTGTGTGTACGCGTGTTTTTGTGCGAGTGCTAGACCACGTGACACCGCAAAGCTCTCCTATTCTGATCCTGACTAAGGTTATCTTCATGTCACATCATCCTCGCTGAGCTCAGAGACATCCGCCCGTCGTTCTCGTATCTCTCTGGCATCTGCCAGCAATGTTCCTTTTCAAATTTCAGTTTGCTTAGTCACTCTTGTCGGGACATTTCTAATAACTGAAGTGCCTTCATTCTAATCAACAGTCATTTGATGAACTACGCTTTTAAGATCATTTCTGCATCAGAACCATCGGTCTAGTTTCCGGTGTCAGATTAGCTGTGAAATAATGCCAACTCGCTTGCTTTCATTTTCAGAGGGAATATTTAAGAACAAGCGCAAACGTTCTGTGACAATGCTGGTTTTCAGAATTAACTTATCCCACTCTAATTTCAAAAATACTTTAAAGTCCCAGAGAGGTCTTTGAGGCCACATGTCTCAGGTGCATGAAGAAAGTTTCTCCCATTCTTGGAGACCGTCGAAATTCCACTGCAGTCCATGTGACTCTTTGGTAGCGACGCGACTGAGGCCCCATGATGATGGTTATCATCATAAATCATGACAACACCCGACACTCAAATGCAGAAGCAAAGGAACGGACGTGCTTTGTTTTCGTAATTGCTGAATTTCACTGGTGTGTGTCTTGCACGCTGATTGATAGGCGCTGCTAATATCTCTCGAGGCATCGTTCCCCAGCCCATGCAAAAGCCATGTGATGGAGGAGAAGTGTGGAATGTACAACTTAAGATAACATCTGAAACCTCCATACAGCCCCACTGTCACATGTGCAAAGACACCAAGCCAGGTGAAATATTTGAAGGTGACTTTGTATCATTTGCACATCTATTAACGTGAATAGTTTTCATGCCTGCTGAGGCCCTCCCTTTTTCAAAAAGGTCTTAGTTGTTATTGTTGTCTGTTATGGATTCTAAAGGTCGCTGTTTACTGTGATGGGAACGTCGACCAATCTGAGTCACACTTATTTCGCATCTAATTTCCAAAGTTTAATCTTGTCGCCGTCTCTCTTGGGGGCATGTATTGATGTAGCGTCTTGATTTTAGTACATCAATATTATGAAAAAATAAGCCTTTGAATTTAGTTCATGGGGGTGTCTTGTTGATTTTTTTTCAGTGCAGCCTTTCATGTTTCTCAAAAAAAGTGCAAACCAAGATGATATCTCAAGTAGACAGTGGATAATGCTCAAAGTCCGTCAAATAGTTCTTGGATGACTTTGTTCTCGAGGTACTCGAGGGCCTCAACTTGAACCCATTCAAACTTAGGTGTTTGTATGTATAATCCAGTCTGCTGTGTTCCTGCATTGGAGGCTCATTCCTCTTGTTGTTTTAAGCAACGTTGAGACATTGGACAAACATTTTAAGCCCAAGTCTACTACTCGTGGTATTTTCGTATTGCGCTAACCTCTCACCATGTGACACAATGCAGACATGTAAGGAATTGCGAGTTATTGACACTTGTTGGAAAAGAACAAAAGGATTTGCCTGAACAACCCCAAGACTTGATGGCTTTACGGCCAGCAGAGGCGGGTCTATGTGGTGGACAGGGATGGTAGTGGGCCACCCCTAGACACTTTCTACAGATTCTCTGAAACTAGTATTCTGAATGGAAGATGATGAAATCCCTAAATTACTTGCAGTTGTATATTGGAGAAATGCTGGACAGTTGTTTTATAAGAACCTTGAACCTTGGCCCATCCTGGCTTGTGAACAACTGGTCCTTTTGAAGATAGGAAAGTCTCAAAGGCACCTCGGGGCAGTAACGATTCAGTGGTTTCATCTGCTTCGCCACTTTACCATGTGTGCATTTATAATAGAAATTGTAATAATGTTGAAAGAAGTGTTCAAAGTCACCTGATCTGAAGGTTTAATCTTCTCAGAGAC
Organism: Syngnathus floridae; assembly: GCF_059516105.1. Lineage (NCBI taxonomy): Eukaryota > Metazoa > Chordata > Actinopteri > Syngnathiformes > Syngnathidae > Syngnathus > Syngnathus floridae. The sequence goes on from NC_142415.1 coordinate 13,362,884, forward strand.
ACGTCTTATGTAATGAATTGACAAATGAGCGCATGAAGGTAACAGATATGATCTGGAATCTGGAAAGTCACAAACAAAACCAGGTTCTCCGGCATGTGACAAGTGCTTGATGTGTAATCTCGACATTGTGATGTTACCCAACAGCCCCTTTTTTTGGAATAGTAGTGAAGACACAAACAGCCAGTAAACACGTGAATGGACTTTACAACACATGAGGAAGTCATTACGTAAATTCCTTTCTATAATAGGTGGATTAAATACCAGGCCGATCCAAAGAAAATGCTGAATGACCACATGAAACTTTGAAATTATACACAGACACAAAAACAGATACCAACTGCCTGTTTCATTTACTTCAAACGAACTTGATTGGGAATCACTAATTTCACATTTGTGGTGTGAAAACAGTTTAATCAAGTGGAATTGGCATGACATTTTATTGACTTTATGCAATAGTTTCATTCACGTTGAAATAACACGAGGAAATCATGTTTCTCTGCTTGAAAGTCATTCCACGTGATGTCAAACCTTCGAGGTTGGGGCTTCAAAGTACCTCTGGGGTGTTTGGATCTTCTCCATGTGACTGTGTGGGCTTGCTCTTGGTAAATAAATTCAATTAGATTTATTCAAGCCAAGCAAAGGAAACTGAACCTAACCCTAGTAATTTAGTCAAATTAACCATAAAAGGCCACTTGGGAGTCATCTGAAAATTGTTGACGTAGCGGGCCCAGCGGGTGCTCGGACCTAGGTAAATCCGACGGTCACCGAGCAAGTGGAGCGAGAGAGTAGGTTGGCAGCGCGTGCATTAAATTACATTGACCAACCCAAGTCCATTTAAAAAAGAGCCACAGAAATGCTTGATAAAAACCATTTGATCATGTGGAAACTCTTTCCATAATTTATGTGATGTAACTGTTACTGTGTTATCCTTGCATACAGTAATATGCATATGAAGGTCCATAATTACGGTAAAATAAATTGCCTGTACGTGGTGTTAATTTGAGCCAGTCCTGTTGAGCGTCCTGTTCTTGTTAGGAATGTTGCTCCCAGGTGAGGTGTGCACCTGTCCATGTGTTTTCAAGAAGCAGGACACACCCCCTCCTCAGGTCTCTTTATAAATATACGGGCCACCATGCAACTGCATCTCAGGCACCAGCTGAGCCAGCATCATCAGGTCGGATCACCATGGGGAACTGCTGCGAGGCCATCTGCAATGTCCGAAAGAACACCAACGTGCGGGTCAGCCTTCCCGCTGTCTGCTTCGTGTGGCAGATAGCGATGGTTATCCTCTTTGGAGTGTTCATCCGCTACGATGACGAGTCAGACGCTCACTGGGAGGAATTCAAAGCAGAAAATAACATCACCAGCGATATTGAGAATGACTTCTACTTCAGATATCCCAGTAAGTGTCTTTTTAAAAATATCATTGCAAAAAAAATTGTTTGGACATTGTTTTGCACTGCATAATAATAGAAAAGAAGAGAAAAAAAAATGCTGGGTTGTCAAAGGAATTCCAAGTGTTTCACAATAGGGGACAAAATATTATAGATTCTTAAATTGAATTTTAAAAAATGTGAGGGAAATTTTTCTAAAGGTTTTTTTTTTTTAAGATGCATTGAAAAGTAAAACAATTAAACATGGACGACGTGTTTGCGTTTGTAGGTTTCCAGGACGTCCACGTCATGATCTTTGTCGGATTCGGTTTCCTGATGACCTTCCTGAAGCGTTACAGCTTTGGTGGAGTGGGCTTCAACTTCCTGATTGCCGCCTTTGGCCTGCAGTGGGCTCTCCTCATGCAGGGCTGGTTCCATGCCCTGGACCCAAATACTGGAAAGATTACCATCGGAGTAGAGAGGTGAGAGGAATGCTTTTGCTTTTCTTTGAACTCAAGCTTTTTTAACTCCACCATAATTATGTGAAATTGCTTCTGTCATGTGTCTCATTCTGTTCATAGTCCAGAGAGGAATCTTGTAGTAATTTTGAAAACCACACCTTCAAGTTTGGCAACTCCAATAATATTAGGTGACTTTTTTCTCAATGTTTCTTTCAGTTTGATCAATGCCGACTTTTGCTGCGCCGGCTCTCTGATTGCCTACGGTGCCTTGCTGGGTAAAGTCAGTCCTGTCCAGACGTTGGTTTTCACCTTGTTTGGTGTCACGCTCTTTGCCGTAGAGGAGTACATCATCCTTGACCTGCTGCACGTAAGTCTTCAGGACAATTATTGTAAATAGTGTGACGCTTGAGGGCCTTTCGTAACATTCTTTTCAAAGAAAGATCATTTGAAGAGTCATAGTGCTGACGGGAATATTTTTAACAGTGCAGAGATGCTGGGGGCTCCATGGTGATTCACGCCTTCGGGGGATATTACGGTCTGGCCATCTCCTGGGTGCTGTACCGACCAAAACTTAAACTAAGCAAACAGCTGAATGGATCGGTGTACCACTCGGATGTTTTTGCCATGATCGGTACAAGTCATTTGCTCACGCGGACGCCATTTCAAGTTGCCAGCCAGCGGCTGACGTTCGATTTGTCCCGTCTCACAGGTACATTGTTCCTGTGGATGTTCTGGCCCAGTTTCAACTCGGCCATCACAGATCACGGCGCCGGTCAGCACAGAACTGCCATCAACACATACATCGCCCTGGCGTCATCCGTCCTCACCACCGTCGCTATATCGAGCGCGTCGCAAAAGAAAGGCAAACTAGACATGGTAAGCTTCAGGAGTTGAAAAACAACACGTGAAGAAGTCATGACTAATGTAACCTTCCATCTGATAGGTGCATATCCAGAACGCCACTTTGGCTGGCGGCGTTGCTATGGGAACTGCGGCTGAGTTCATGATCATGCCGTACGGCGCGCTGATTGTGGGCTTCCTCACTGGTATCATCTCGACTTTCGGATATCTTTTCATCACGGTGAGTTTGCCGGCTCTCCTTCAAATTCAACATGACATGTTTATTCCTTCATTGGGGGAGTTTGCAGCTTTAAAACTGGGAGCCAGATCTGAATGTAGCTAATCACCCTCCCACATGTACACACACATATGCAGCATGCACGCTATTCTCAAACATGACTATTAATAACGGCATGCAATTTTGAAAATCTGTCGTCAATGGTAGCTGGACTTTTTTTGTGGTCGTGTGACGATAGCACTAAATTTATTAGTTAGAAGTTGGATATATGGGAATATACATACAATTGAAAATAAAAACAAACTGATAAATGTACATTTCAGACAGATTTTTATTTTGTGGGAATTTGCTTTCATAAAAAACTGGCATTTGATCGTTAAAAAAACAAAAGTTCAAATGTAATAACAAAACTTACTGCATCATCCTCAGCCCTTCCTTGAAAAATACCTGAAGCTGCAGGACACATGTGGGGTGCACAACTTGCACGCTGTTCCGGGCATGCTTGGTGGCTTTACTGGCGCAATTGTTGCTGCTGCAGCCACTGAAAGTGTCTACAGCGCTCAGGGGTAGGACACTCACACATCTGTCACTGACTGAATGTCTGGCATAGACAAAAATAGCCGAGCGTGACGGAAGCTTTACGAGGCTAAACGTGACTTTGCTTTTCTCCAGATTGATCGACACCTTTGACTTTGAAGGCAAATTTGCTGGCAGATCTGTGGGCACGCAAGGTGGCTTCCAGGCTGCTGGCACGTGTGTTGCTATCGCTTTTGGACTCGTAGGAGGAGCGCTCGTCGGTGAGTTGGACTCTATACTGTACATGAAGCAGTCTAATGCAGTGGTTTGAAAACTTTTTTACACCAAGAACCCTCCTGGGAAAAAAAAGTCATCTCCGAGTACAGTACCACCATCATGACCAAAGTTAGATTACAGTAGTATAGTAGGAAAAAAATATAGCTGCACGCAACATGCTGAAGGTCTTTGATGATTAGTTGTGACACTGCATTTTGTTTTTTCTAGGTCTCATCCTCAGGATCCCAATTTGGGGCGACCCTGCTGATGACAACTGCTTCGACGATGAAGTCTACTGGGAGGTGAGTGCGCTTCCTTACCGCCAGATGGCGCTCATGCTGCGTGAGCGACTCTGAGGTGTTGCTCTGGGAAAAATGCTGCTGATGTTGAGCTTGTTTGTGTGTTGGGGGCTTGCAGGTCCCCGAGGAGGAGGAGGAGGAGAGCATCCCTCCGGTGCTGGAGTATAACAACCACATGATCGAAAAGCACCAAGACCTGTAAAGTCACCCCTCTAAATTTCGAGCTGCCTTCGTCAAAGGAAGTTTGATTATGTGTGTCTTACTTTTTTGTTGTTGCAGATCTGAATCCAACTTCTCTGTGGAGCAGAGCTAGACAAACAGTGGATGATCCCAAAGGACTTGACAGCACAATAAACTAATTGGAAAGGTAGACACAATTGGTTCAGACTAAGGAACATCCGTCAGTTTCGAAAGCGTAACTTCTGTAATGAATGACTTCCATGTGTTGCATCTCTCATCTTTCATGACCGTGAGAAGAATTCTGAAATCCTCGTGTGTGAGTGTGTCAATCAGAATGTGTTTGTTCAGAATATTATGATCCATGCATTTGTATATTGTAGCATTTGTTCAAAAATATTGAAGATGTTTGTAAGAAGTGTACAGTTAAATTGTTCCTTGCAGTTCCTAACAGTCAAATTGTCCCATCTACTTGTTGTTATGGTGGCGCAAGTTTTAGTGGTTATGTATGACAGTGTGTGCTCAATTATTGCAAGATTGTTGTATTATTCTTCTGTTTCAAATTCTTGAATCACTTGAAATTTCAAATTAAAGATGTCACATTATTTTTGTATTTTTTTTTCTATTGCTCATACAAAAAATGTGGTAAAAGTTGAGCCATTCCTTAAATTCTACTTAATTGTATAATTACTGCAAGCCCAACAAGTGCTATTTTCCTTGTTAAAAAACATCTTCTGGAGGTCACTGCTTGTGGTCTCTGCTGCTGCTTTGATTGCGATGGTAACAAGGGTCAGTCAGTGGGGTCATTTCCTGACCAGTGGAGTGTGACTTAATGAACTCAATGCACTGGGAGGACATATGCTGCGTGTCACAGTGAATGTCCTGATGGGGTCAAAGCCATTAACTATCCTTGTTGTTTCAGGTCAAAGCGTTTGAAATTTTTATTGACCCACATTTATTTACTTTTTCTTCCAGGTCCAAAATAGGCAAAATAAGACGGAATAATAAATTCCACCATCAATCCACAACATAATTAATTCAATATTGTGTTATGTATTGTGGCAGAATGTTTTAAATGTTTTGTCATGTGCTGAATGATGATCCGAACCAACCGTCCATTAGACACCTTCAATACGACAAGTGTACCTAATTGATTTGAGCCTTTTCATCATCTTAATCATCTTCTTTACTTGCAGCAATAAGTATTGAAATTAGATTGTACCAGGCAGGAAGTGAGAGTTGTTTCTCTTCAGTTTTTTTTTAGCCGAGAGAGGACCTTTTGAGAATCATTTTAGCCTGCAGAGAGTGTTTGTGAAACCACTTGGTCCGCTATTGTCCTCCTGGGACTGGCCTCCTCTGAAAGACCGCAGAAGCCCTGTAATCAGATTAAAGGCTGCTAGGGAAAGGAGGAGGGACGACGAGGAATAGCCGAGATGCCGTGGAAGGAAGTCCTCTGACCGGTACCTGCTATTGAAGTGTAGGAGAGGGCTAAATAACACAGCAGGGGGGAGGAGGCGAGATCGAGCCAGGCTGGAGGGACAAATTGGCCTGTTGTTACAAGGGGATAATGGAACAATGAAGGAGGGGAGTATAAGCTGTACGTATAGACTTGGAGAGAATAGGTGCAATGGCAAGAGGAGGAGAGTGCGCAACTCCAAAGGCTGTGGCTTCAGCCAACCCTGCCCCAGCAATTATATCACCTTTGTGAGCTGATTGGAGCGCTCTGTGATGTCCATCTGGGCCCCACCTGTATTTTATATACCAGTAAAGAACACGCTGAGAGTGGAAGCCCACAAAAAGGGATAGGGGGGAGTCTGTTCAAATGTCATCTTTTCTACCCTGCACAATTCAGTTGAGTTTTTTGGAGATGGGAAGGAAACATGAATAGCAGAAAGGATGTGGTGTCCCAAGTGTGCAAGTGGTTGAAACTAAATGATACATCCCAGTTATGCGAGGGTGTACAATTACGCAACCACCACACAAAATGTTGAACAAGGATATGTAGACTTTTTTTTTAATTCACTCTCAGTGAAATTCTTAAAACTTTCTTAATTGTAAGTCTAATCTTGTTGCTTAGATCACACAATTTCATCTGAGTGCCACTATAGACAAGGTTGATGGATGGATGGATGGATGGATGGATGGATGGATGGATGGATGGATGGATGGATGGATGGATGGATGGATGGATGGATGGATGGATGGATGGATGGATGGATGGATGGATGGATGGATGGATGGGTCGATGGATGGATGGATGGATGGATGGATGGATGGATGGATGGATGGATGGATGGATGGATGGATGGATGGATGGATGGATGGATGGATGGATGGATGGATGGATGGATGGATGGATAGATAGATGGCTAGATAGATGGATAAATGGGTCGATGGATAGATGGGTCGATGGTTGGTCAATTGATGGATGGATTTATGGATGGATGGGTCGATGGATGGGTCAATTGATGGATGGATTTATGGGTCGATGGATCTATCACAAAGGTCAATGGAGAAAGTTTAAGTGGTAAGAGCTCCGAGTGCCACAAAAATTACCAATCACAGCAGGAGAGTGCTTTGTTGGTCCAGAGCAGGCCATTAGTTCCCTGCATGGTTTCAAAAGACGGCAAGCTGCAATACAAACTGAATGGGTGAACTAATTGGAGGCCCTTAACATCAATGAATAAATATGGAATTGAACTTTTAAGGTAAATCCCTCCAATGGCTCAAGCCTAAAGTCTGTATAACGTAGATGTTGGTTGATTCAATTTCCATTGGAGAAAAATTGTGAGAGGTTTTCAGAACTTCATTAGACAAGCCACCTCATTCCCATTCTGTTGACCTTGCAGTGATTGTCTCTTCTTGGAAGGATTCAGGACATTTTGAACCGTCACAGTCACATCGGTATCCTCATACTTGATGTGTCTAGTGTGGTTTTGTTGTCTTTACTGTCGTCATTCTTTACTTCTACCAAGATTATCGAGAAAGTGCTTTTTAATCAACAGCAATTTCTTCAGCTCAAATCAAGTCTTTGAGGAATATCAATCAGGATTCTGACCTCATCGCAGTACAAAAGCAAAAGTCAAAGTCTGTTTTATTGTCAAGCACTTAATAGAATATTAAATGATTATAGGTGTCATTTAAACACACCAGTTGTTTTTGGATTTCAGTGCAGCATCTGATAGAGATGAAAGATGTATTCAAATGTGCTAATCCATACAGTATAGCCTCGTAATGATAATTCACATCAAACTAGAGCAAACATTTTATCAAGGGTACTTGAGACGCAGTAACAGAGAGATGGCAGAAAATTCTCACTCAAGTTCGGCCAATGAACGCCATAAAGATGTGGAGGGAAGAAATGAAAGCAAAGGAGGGTTGATGGGACTGAAGATTCTCTCGGGGGTGTTTGGGTGAAAAGCAACAACATATGTATTGTTGGAGCCCCTGACTCGACACCCTGGAGAGTGCCCCGTTCCCACGGTTTGCTCAACAAACAAATGTACCACCCAAGCCCACCCCCAATACATGCACACACACATGCACACGCACACAACACCAGCGCCATGCACCGCACGCAGGGTGATGTCATTAATTACCATCAAAATGAGCATGACAGCGAGCGAGTGTGCGTGTGTCTGCCAGCCGGGCTTTGTGAGCGTTTGTACGTGAGTGTGGAAGACAGAGCGAGAGAGAGAGCGACAGAGAGAGAGAGAGAGAGAAGGGGGGGGGCAACGTTGGGAATGAAAAAGAAAGACACCATTGTCCTTTATGAAATAAAGGAAGAAATCTTCAGTGAAGCAAAAATGGAGCAAATTCTGTCATCTCTGACAGCGAGCTGGCCTGTCACGTCTCGTCAGAGCCTCACAAAACATGATGTGCGCATGTTACCCGGTTGTGTGAGAGGCCTTCAGAGACATCACTCAGGGTCACCTCTCACACATCACACAAACACGACTGGCAACGCTCTCACACACGACCAAAATGCTATCAGCATACTGAGAGTGACCATTTTTATTTGATAGTCATAGTAGTCAAAGAATAGCCAAGAAACTGATAGACTAAGCTCAGCTTTGTCTCTTGTTGGACTGAGAGTCCACCAAGGACGTGTCTTGGTTGTTAAATTGAGAGAGAATGGGACAATTCAACAGTGTGGGCCTCTCCACACTCGCTTGTGCACTGAACCAAGCCCAGGATGAAGATTATTGTCCCATGTATGAATGCAGGGGATGCCACCGAATCCAAGTTTGCACTGATCATTGTGAGTATTTGATCTCCAATAGGTGGAAAGAAACTGTGTTAATTAGAAGCTTTGATTAGGAAGTGAAGCACAGAGAGAAACAAACATGTGCTTTGTTTCCTTGAACAAATGTATGCTTTCATGGATTCGGTCTGCCCGCAGCGGGGAAGCTTTTTGTTTCCCAAACGTCAGTCGTCGGATAGGATACACGAATGCCTCTTCCTGTTGGCTCATCGGCCTCTCCGGCAGTCTACTGGAACAACGGCGCATATTTCCATTGATAAGGACAAGGAAAGAACTCTGCGTGCTTTAATGATTCACATAAACACGACCAAGTTCAAGTTGCTGATAGTGTCGGGGTACACTCGGCTGACTTGTTTTGAAGGCAATGTGGGATCAATACCCGCTCAGTGACAGTGTGGCTGGTTGTTGGTCTCAACATGTGCCCTGCAACTGGCTGGCAAATAGTTTAAGGTGAAGTCTACCTTTTGCCCGATGTCAGCTAGAATAGGCTCCGGCACCCCCGGCGACCCTGAACGTGGATGGAAATGTTGAAAATGGATGGATAGATGATTAAGTTCTATGCATTCATTATTGTGTAAACACATTAACACTTGGAAAGAGTGATACTTGCCTTTATTTTGCCTTAATTGTGTTCATATTGGATGGAGAGAATTCCAAAAGGGCTTCACTAAGTTAACAAATAGTCTTGTAGTAGAATAGTGACATTTTACACACACACACACACACACACACACACACACACACACACACACACACACACACACACACACACACACACACACACACACACACACACACACATATATATAATTAATTTACCAACCTTTACTAACCGAATGCTTGTTACCAGCTTTTTTTTTCTAGCACAATAAAAACGCTAGACAATAAGGGGAAAAACTTGTTCTAATTAGATGGAATTGTGGCTTGAACTCCTGAAAGTTTTTCTTTGTCCCACAACGCAGCCCTTTAAATTTGCCAATATGTATAGGAATAGCCCTGACAAGGTGGGAATAGTGAATGCCTAAAACAAACTGTGGAGGGGGCCTATAGCCAAGCAGGCAGGGGCTTAAGATATATTAAATTACCATGATTGGGACTTAAAGGCTGTTTGAGAGGCTGGGGAGCGTCAAAGCGCGCCTATTCATGTCTGGGGAGCTGGGTCAATAGGTTGGGGAAGTTCACAGGACCTGATGGCATTCTTATGCAAATGAAGAATACAAGAGCTAAAGCTCAGCGAGTTGGAAAATATAAATGACCGCGCAATCATCTGTAGCCTTGCGTACAAACTTGCTGCCCGCTCGCCGATGTTTGTCGCTTTCTATACGGCACAATATTGCTTACACATACTGGTGATGGGTCCACACAGTGACGATGCTGGTTAGATGAGATGTTTAGCAATGGTTCTTAATGGTTCCAGTGAACACGGGCGCACCCATCTTTTCTGTTGATAATTGGCAATAAAAATCTAACAGCTGCTTTTAGATTTTGAATGGATGAAAAAGTGTGTGATTCTAGATTTTCTTTTGTCACATTATTAAATAGGCGAGTTTTATTCTCATTTATTGTTATGGGTTGGAATTTGTGATTTGCATTCCAGCTCTTTTAAGTGAACTGAATCTTTAAAATCAGTACGTTGCCTCTGCTTAGAAGAGCCTACCGAGAATTCTGCAAGGAGGACTTTGACATCTGTAATTTATGACACGAGGAGGCCTTTCAACTTTAAGCTCACAGCTGCACAGACCAGTGCCAAAGAAAAAGCTCAAGGCAATCCCATTAATTACTTCTGAAGTAGCATTTTATGCTCATCATCATCTTAAATCTCATTTGAACACACCCGACAATGTCTTTGGGGACACAAAATGAGAAAAGGTGATACATGTCCTGCTGTCAGGATCACCAGGCTGCAATGGACGCAGAGAGAGCACATAAAATACATAATATAAAAGAACAACCCTGATCTTAAGCTCCCAAGAGGGCAAGGAAAAACAAAATAAAACCTACGAAAAGAAACAAATAGTCGTATTATTTTATTTCATCGTATTTATATATTTATTATAAATGTATTATTTTATATAAAATGTATTTATTCATACAAAGGCCGGTCCGTGAAAATGTTTCTCACACATAACTGGTGAGGGTTCCATAGTGTAGTGGGTAGGGCTCTGGACTCTCACCCAAGTGACCTGAGTTCAAATCCCAAAGAGACCTGAAATATTTTATTATAGAAAAATATGCAACACTGTTGTTCGTGAGTTGCCCCATGTAACTATATATGCTTCTGAGATGCTCCATAAAACCATATATATTCCATGCAATGTGAGCGAGGGTCCCATCGTGTAGTGGTTAGTGCTCTGGACTCTCACCCCGGGGACCTGAGTTCAAATCCCAGTGAGACCTGAAATATTTTATCATAGAAACATTTGCAACACAGTCGCTCGTGTGCTGCCCCATATAACCATTATAACTATTTGCTTGTGAGCTGCTCCATAAAACCATTCCATGTAATCTGAGCGAGGGTTCCATAGGTTAGAGTGTCCGTGTGATTCCCTCGTTAAGTGCACCTGCGTGAAAAGTTTTAGCTTCTTTCACGTTCAAAAGGAGCTAAAACTTTTCACGCACCTGCACTTAACGAGGGAATCACATGGACACTACATTAGGTACACCGCCATTTTCAAGTGTACCTAATAACAGGCCACTTTATTAGGGAAATATCATGGTCAAAGGTCACAGGAGTCAAGCTTTAGTCTAAAATGGCGGTGTACCTAATGGAGTGTCCGAGTGATTCCCTCGTTAAGTGCACCTGCGTGAAAAGTTTTTGGTCACTTTCACGTTCTGTAGGAGCTAAAACTTTTCACGCAGGTGCGCTTAACGAGGGAATCACCTGGACACTCCATTAGGTACACCGCCATTTTCAAGTGTACCTAATAACAGGCCACTTTATTAGGGAAATATGGGCAAAGGTCACAGGTCCTCCTCCTTAACGAGGGACTCTTGGAAAACATGTTGGAATGCGGCCCCGACTACTAAAGCTTGACACCTGTGACCTTTGACCATGATATTTCCCTAATAAAGTGGCCAGCCAACACTAGTTGGAATTTTTTTGTGACTGAAATTCTTCAGCAAGCATTTCAAAATTTTTCAACATTTTATTTGGTAATACAATATGTTGACCATAATACTGCAAATTAAGTAATGTGGATGCAATCATTTCTCTTCCATGTCCGGAGGATTTCAAAATATTAATTAATTATTCATTCATCTGGCTTAAGGCATTACAAGAAGTGAACATGACATTTGACAGTCCATACTGTTAGGTGCTATTATTATTCATTAAGTCTGGTAGAATTTAATAAAACGGCCATCACACAATTCCTTTTGGTGTATGTGAGTGAGGGTCAACGAAAACCGCTGTCTGGAAGCAGCACGTGTGTGGCAAATTGTGGGAGGTCAAGCTGTGTCCCAGGAGAACGAAAGGTCACGACTCTTCTGTTCAACTCAGTTCGGACATCATGTGAACATTTGTCAATCTGCTGTTTTGCATTGTCACACTTTGAAAACACCACTTGAGAAAAAAAATGGATGAAAACGTCACTCAAATAGACCCAGTCAATTTTTTTTGGTCACAATAAATACTAGTTACACTTCTTTATTAAGAGCAGAACATATGGATTTCCCAAAATTATTAGCATCCTTACATCAATTTATTTTAACGCCGATATAAGGATTGCAAACCATATGTTAATTGAAAACACAAGTTTTTTTTTTTATACATTGACATGAAATGAACATTCAAATTTCAAACTGGGATTTCATTCATTTCTGGGAAAGGTATGAGCAAAGGAAGTCTCTTGTGCTTCATGCTCGTGACAGATGAAAAGTCAAATGAGACACTTAGTCCGCAACAGGGTGGCATCAGCTGCTTCTGTTCCTGAAAAGACAAAAATAGGCAATGTTAGGGTTTTTACACACAACACAACAATACCTCTTCTTGACACAGGTAATTTTCACAGGTCAAGAACCTGGACAAAATCAGCAGCTCTGCATCAAAACAAACACAAAAGTTTCAATTTGAATTTATAGGACATATTTACTATCAAATATTTTACTAAATTCACAATGTAACATCTTCCATTCAAATCCGAAATTTAAAAAAAATAAAATTATTGTTAGAGCTTGTGATAATTTGGTGCCATCTAAATTTGAATCAGAAATAAATATGATGGATTATTCTACTCAAATTATTTTGATGGTTTAAAAGAATCAGTGGAGTGGGAATTTGGGAGAGAAGGGACGCATTTTTTTCTCCTTTTCCCAACTTTTCTACGCTGTCTGTTCTTTACAATTCCTCCACTCCTCAATGCAACATCATGTCTCAGGGTGGCAGCGCCTGCTGTGCTTAGGGTTAGGGTTAGGGTTTGTGTTAGGCTTAGGCTTGCTCTGGCTGTGCTGAGGCTTAGGGTTAGGCTTGCTCTTGCTGTGCTTAGGGTTAGGGTTAGGGTTTGTGTTAGGCTTAGGCTTGCTCTGGCTGTGCTTAGGGTTAGGCTTGCTCTTGCTGTGCTTAGGGTTAGGGTTTGTGTTAGGCTTAAGCTTGCTCTGGCTGTGCTGAGGCTTAGGGTTAGGCTTGCTCTTGCTGTGCTTAGGGTTAGGGTTAGGGTTTGTGTTAGGCTTAGGCTTGCTCTGGCTGTGCTTAGGGTTAGGCTTGCTCTTGCTGTGCTTAGGGTTAGGGTTAGGGTTTGTGTTAGGCTTAGGCTTGCTCTGGCTGTGCTGAGGCTTAGGGTTAGGCTTGCTCTTGCTGTGCTTAGGGTTAGGGTTAGGGTTTGTGTTAGGCTTAGGCTTGCTCTGGCTGTGCTTAGGGTTAGGCTTGCTCTTGCTGTGCTTAGGGTTAGGGTTTGTGTTAGGCTTAAGCTTGCTCTGGCTGTGCTGAGGCTTAGGGTTAGGCTTGCTCTTGCTGTGCTTAGGGTTAGGGTTAGGGTTTGTGTTAGGCTTAGGCTTGCTCTGGCTGTGCTTAGGGTTAGGCTTGCTCTTGCTGTGCTTAGGGTTAGGGTTAGGGTTTGTGTTAGGCTTAGGCTTGCTCTGGCTGTGCTGAGGCTTAGGGTTAGGCTTGCTCTTGCTGTGCTTAGGGTTAGGGTTAGGGTTTGTGTTAGGCTTAGGCTTGCTCTGGCTGTGCTTAGGGTTAGGGTTAGGGTTTGTGTTAGGCTTAAGCTTGCTCTGGCTGTGCTGAGGCTTAGGGTTAGGCTTGCTCTTGCTGTGCTTAGGGTTAGGGTTAGGGTTTGTGTTAGGCTTAGGCTTGCTCTGGCTGTGCTTAGGGTTAGGCTTGCTCTTGCTGTGCTTAGGGTTAGGGTTAGGGTTTGTGTTAGGCTTAGGCTTGCTCTGGCTGTGCTGAGGCTTAGGGTTAGGCTTGCTCTTGCTGTGCTTAGGGTTAGGGTTAGGGTTTGTGTTAGGCTTAGGCTTGCTCTGGCTGAGCTTAGGGTTAGGCTTGCTCTTGCTGTGCTTAGGGTTAGGGTTAGGGTTTGTGTTAGGCTTAGGCTTGCTCTGGCTGTGCTGAGGCTTAGGGTTAGGCTTGCTCTTGCTGTGCTTAGGGTTAGGGTTAGGGTTTGTGTTAGGCTTAGGCTTGCTCTGGCTGTGCTTAGGGTTAGGCTTGCTCTTGCTGTGCTTAGGGTTAGGGTTTGTGTTAGGCTTAAGCTTGCTCTGGCTGTGCTGAGGCTTAGGGTTAGGCTTGCTCTTGCTGTGCTTAGGGTTAGGGTTAGGGTTTGTGTTAGGCTTAGGCTTGCTCTGGCTGTGCTTAGGGTTAGGCTTGCTCTTGCTGTGCTTAGGGTTAGGGTTTGTGTTAGGCTTAGGCTTGCTCTGGTTGTGCTGAGGCTTAGGGTTAGGCTTGCTCTTGCTGTGCTTAGGGTTAGGGTTAGGGTTTGTGTTAGGCTTAGGCTTGCTCTGGCTGTGCTTAGGGTTAGGGTTAGGGTTTGTGTTAGGCTTAAGCTTGCTCTGGCTGTGCTGAGGCTTAGGGTTAGGCTTGCTCTTGCTGTGCTTAGGGTTAGGGTTAGGGTTTGTGTTAGGCTTAGGCTTGCTCTGGCTGTGCTTAGGGTTAGGCTTGCTCTTGCTGTGCTTAGGGTTAGGGTTAGGGTTTGTGTTAGGCTTAGGCTTGCTCTGGCTGTGCTGAGGCTTAGGGTTAGGCTTGCTCTTGCTGTGCTTAGGGTTAGAGTTAGGGTTTGTGTTAGGCTTAGGCTTGCTCTGGCTGTGCTTAGGGTTAGGCTTGCTCTTGCTGTGCTTAGGGTTAGGGTTAGGGTTTGTGTTAGGCTTAGGCTTGCTCTGGCTGTGCTGAGGCTTAGGGTTAGGCTTGCTCTTGCTGTGCTTAGGGTTAGGGTTAGGGTTTGTGTTAGGCTTAGGCTTGCTCTGGCTGTGCTTAGGGTTAGGCTTGCTCTTGCTGTGCTTAGGGTTAGGGTTAGGGTTTGTGTTGGGCTTAGGCTTGCTCTGGCTGTGCTGAGGCTTAGGGTTAGGCTTGCTCTTGCTGTGCTTAGGGTTAGGGTTAGGGTTTGTGTTAGGCTTAGGCTTGCTCTGGCTGTGCTTAGGGTTAGGCTTGCTCTTGCTGTGCTTAGGGTTAGGGTTAGGGTTTGTGTTAGGCTTAGGCTTGCTCTGGCTGTGCTTAGGGTTAGGGTTAGGGTTTGTGTTAGGCTTAGGCTTGCTCTGGCTGTGCTGAGGCTTAGGGTTAGGCTTGCTCTTGCTGTGCTTAGGGTTAGGGTTAGGGTTTGTGTTAGGCTTAGGCTTGCTCTGGCTGTGCTTAGGGTTAGGCTTGCTCTTGCTGTGCTTAGGGTTAGGGTTAGGGTTTGTGTTAGGCTTAAGCTTGCTCTGGCTGTGCTGAGGCTTAGGGTTAGGCTTGCTCTTGCTGTGCTTAGGGTTAGGGTTAGGGTTTGTGTTAGGCTTAGGCTTGCTCTGGCTGTGCTTAGGGTTAGGCTTGCTCTTGCTGTGCTTAGGGTTAGGGTTAGGGTTTGTGTTAGGCTTAGGCTTGCTCTGGCTGTGCTGAGGCTTAGGGTTAGGCTTGCTCTTGCTGTGCTTAGGGTTAGGGTTAGGGTTTGTGTTAGGCTTAGGCTTGCTCTGGCTGTGCTTAGGGTTAGGCTTGCTCTTGCTGTGCTTAGGGTTAGGGTTAGGGTTTGTGTTAGGCTTAGGCTTGCTCTGGCTGTGCTTAGGGTTAGGGTTAGGGTTTGTGTTAGGCTTAGGCTTGCTCTGGCTGTGCTGAGGCTTAGGGTTAGGCTTGCTCTTGCTGTGCTTAGGGTTAGGGTTAGGGTTTGTGTTAGGCTTAGGCTTGCTCTGGCTGTGCTTAGGGTTAGGCTTGCTCTTGCTGTGCTTAGGGTTAGGGTTAGGGTTTGTGTTAGGCTTAGGCTTGCTCTGGCTGTGCTGAGGCTTAGGGTTAGGCTTGCTCTTGCTGTGCTTAGGGTTAGGGTTAGGGTTTGTGTTAGGCTTAGGCTTGCTCTGACTGTGCTGAGGCTTAGGGTTAGGCTTGCACTTGCTGTGCTTAGGGTTAGGGTTAGGGTTTGTGTTAGGCTTAGGCTTGCTCTGGCTGTGCTGAGGCTTAGGGTTAGGCTCGCCCCCCCCCCCCAACCCCGACCCAACCCCTCAGACAGCATGCAGTTTATGTAAATGAGCAGCGTCTCATGTGCTACTTGAATGCAACCTGAAGACAAAACTCTCTTTCCCACGCACCAACGTGTGTAATTTCCATTTTTGATTTTGAATTTAAAATAATTTGAACCCTAGTTAGCCGCCATTACATGATTCATGGAGGGTGTGTGGGGTCACAGGGCAGGCGGGGTTTGTAGTGATGAAGGATGCAAGGAGCGTTGAGAAAGCGCCGTGCGAGGATGATGAATGTGACATTCCCGGTGTTCCCAGGATCCTGGTGCTATTTGAAAGACCAAGGCGTGGGAGGGGGCGAGTGATTTGGCGGGTGTGTAGATGCTTTTGGGGTGTTAGAGGGTCGGCGGGGGGGGGTTGTGCACAGCTGTTGGGGGACCCGACGTCCGCCTCTCTCTCTCTCTCTCTCTCTCTCTCTCTCTCTCTCTCTCTCTCTCTCTCTCTCTCTCTCAATGCGTGTTTGTGACAGGCTGTCCTTTTCACCAACAGACTCAGTCCGTCCAGCCTGCTGCCATAACAACGGCAGAGCCCCTCTGTCATCTTAATACTCAGAAGGGGGTGGGGTTCAAAAGGGGGAGGAGAAACAGTGAATGAAGAGTCCAGACATTTCTATCCTGTGAACTTGAACTTGACTGGCAGTCTGAGTCAGTGGCGGGAAGGAATGGAAATGCATCCCAGCAGGGATGCAGTTGGGATTTTGGAACTGGAGAGGGGGGCGGTGACCATTTAATTTGAGGGTTTCAAAGTAGGGTTAGGGTTTTAAAGTGGGGTTTGAAATTAGGGTTAGGGTTTCAAAGTGGGCTTAAGGTTTTGAAATAGGGTTTAAAGTTAGGGTTAGGGTTTCAAAGTAGGCTTAAGGTTTCAAAGTAAGGTTTTAAAGTAGTATTAGATTTCAAAATGGGGCTTCAAAGTACGGTCAGGGGTTTAAAGTAGGGTTTCAAAGTAGGGTTAGGGTTTCAAACTCGGGTTAGGGTATTGAAGTAGGGTTTCAAACTAGGGTTAGGGTTTCAAAGTAGGGTTAGGGCTTTGAAGTAAGGTTTCAATCAAAGGTTAGGGTTTCAATGTAGGGTTTCACACTAGGATGAGGGTTTCAAACTAGGGTTAGGGTTTTCAAGTAGGGTTTCAAACTAGTGTTAGGGTTTTGAAGTAGGGTTAGGGTTTGAAACTAGGGTTAGGGTTTTGAAGTAGGTTATCAATAACGTGCTTCAGTTAAAAGCAATGAATGGCAACCGCATGTCTTCATTGGGGGTCCTAACAGCTCCGACCCACTGGACCATGGGAAATAAAAGAAGTGTGAAAGGTTCCCCATCAGTGTTACAAAGACAAGAACAAACTGGTGTGTGGGATAATCAGGTTTATCCCTGAATTAAGACCAGATTGGCAGCTGCAGTGTCGTGGTGGCTGCACTGAGACGTCAACAGTTCCGTTTCATCAATCTGAAACTTAGTAGACCAGCCAGCCTTGATACTTTTGCCACATGGCAATATCTAAAAAAAAAAAAAAAAAAAATACTCTAATTGAAGAAAAAAAAATATTTTTCAGCCTTGTCTTTTAATTGTGCTTATCTTGTTAGAAAAATAGCTTTTTCATTTCAAAACTGTACTCTATGGTCATTTTAACCTTGTAATATTTTGTTTTAGTGTGGGAATAAGAAAGATCGAAGTTATTTCTCTCGCTCATTATTACTTTGTTGTGAGACAAAGCGAGATGTTTGTGGTGGTGGGGCTCCAGTCGCATGAGGCAGATAATAACTGCCTGTTCATCACAATAAGGTGAAAAATGTTCATTAGACATCAACGTTCAGATTGTATTTTATCCGTCTCCTTGCATGCGTACATTTTCCTCTCTTTATTTTAAAAGTGCTTGTCGTATCGCTTTCTTATTCTCACTTATTCAGTCAGGAAGGCATTATGATATTTAGCCATATGTACATATAAAAGTCAGATTCAATGTTTAGGTGCAACATCACTGGAGACGAAATAAACGTGTATCAACATATTGGACTAAATGAGTGGTTTTTGAATTTTTGACAGCAAATAGGTGTAGTACTTAGAAAGGTGGGTTTTTTTGCCCTGAAAGTATCACTATAATTAACACAATTAAATTACAGTTCTTAGTAGACATAAATGAGACTAGAATGTATATTTAAAATGATTGTAAATCACTGTTACAATATGTACAATTTGAACATTACGACTCCATTGTACTACTTAAATAATTGATTCTATTAAAATATATGGCACATAAAATTTGAATAAAATTTGTACTACTAGAATTGTATACAGATTTATTGTAATGTATTTAAAAAGTAAAAGCAACTGAACTGAGAAAAACTATTCTGGATGTTTTTTAAATTTCATTTTCTAATACATCATTTGGTAATGTTGATTGGATTTCATTTATTAAAAGTTGTCAATTTTATTTCTAGTTAATTCAGTGTTTTTTTTACCATTAGACCTACGGCTGTACTTTACTGGTTTAAGTACTGTATGCGACTACACAAATGCTAAGAGACACACACTACACACGGTGAGAACGTGTCTTGCAGACAGACAAGAGGCAGTAAGACAAAAGGCAACTTTTCAGGAGACGTCTGCTGCTGTCTGGATCGTGGTTCCCACCTCTTCACTCTCCCTCTCTGTCTCTCCCACACTCTCATAGACGCACGCTCGACTACACACTTACACAAACAGTACGCAGGCGGGCCTTTGTCAAGTGGCCCATGCACAAAGCCGCCACTGTGGAGCAAGGCCTTGTCGAGAATAATAATGTGCACGATGAGGCACGTGTTAACCGACCGGACTCCTGAATGAGGCAAAGGCAGCTTTTAGATAACTCAGATAGTGGTGTACAGCTTGGCTACTCGTGTAGGTTCTTGGGGGCTACCTGCAGATCACCACATGTGGACCTCTGCTCCAGAGGCCTTTTATGATATTTAAAATTTAATTGTATCACCAATAGGTGACATATGAACAAAATTCTGACAGCATTAATTGTCAAAATACACCTAATGAATGGTGACATGTCAGGAGTCGGTTGGGCTTCATCATAATAGAAAGGTATATAACTGTGTGCAATTCAGTGAGTTTCTTTAAATTAATGTTTATATTTTTGGATGGATAGGTAAGTCGTGCACCATAACCCAAATAACCCAATACAAGGAAAGCGCTTCATTAAAATTGTGCCTTAATTCATAGTTTATTGAAGCGTAGAACTACACTGCATCAATGACGTCATCAAAATATTTAACACAGATGCTGCAGTCCGTCACAAACGACAGTCTTTGTAAAAATGAGCATTATTATCTAGTCGCATGTATGATCGTTGTTGAAAATGGTGTTGCTGTGACTTTAAATATTCAGCTTCCTTCGTTCCTATGCAATTATGATAATGAGCTGTGCGGTTATTTTGAATGTGTGTGATAGTCTTTCGTTTTTTTATATCTCACAAAGAATCTTTTTTGATTTTTTCTGATTGATGTAGATTCCTCAGTTTTATATGTAGTGCTGTTTCACAATATAATTTATGTTCAGGTTCATGGACAAATTTAGGTACCAGCCCACTTTTAAATAAGCGGCATGGGTGCGTGATGGTTTGCTATTCATCAACACTTCCTTTTAATTCGCCCTGTTTTGCAATTGTGACAAACGAGGACACACTGACACTTTTTGTGATGTACTCCAAGTTTAGAGTATACTGTACATGAACAATAAATAAACTTCCATGGGCTTCATTTCTCCGCACATTTAGTTTTAATTCAGAACACACCAGTGTCTTGTTGAGTTTCACATTTTCCTGCTTATGCTTTTGATATCATCCCTAGTGGGACACTTTTCCGTTTAACATCCTGTGTACAATTTATGGAATCACACACATTTAAAATATACATCAAAACCTTTGTTCAGATAATCAGAAATACTAAAATACAGATTTTGGTCCCCCGTTAAACCCAACACAATATAACAATTACCAAAATATTTATTACCTTTAGAAAAAAACCTTACATTTTGGTAAGTACTGTTTTGAAGTTAGTTTACAAATTAATACATTGGCAACAATAATAATAATAATAATAATAATAATAATAATAATAATAGGAAATCACCATTATTATTCATTCTTGCTGAAAATGAGTTAATCATTATTGCTGAAAATGAGTTAATCATTATTTCAGAAATGTAGTCATCATTTTAGTGATAATTCTTATTATATACTTCCTTCACTAATGAAACCTGGTTTTAAATGCATTATAATTAGGTGAAGAGACAATTTTAGGTTTCCAAATCTGTTTCAACGCCTCCAAAAGGGTTCAATGAAAGACTGACCTGTGAGAGGCCTCAGCAAGGTGACCTCATCAGAAAGCTCTACTTAGTGAGATCACACACACGGCACACATGAGGCCTTAAAGACTGAATAGTGCCAATTGAGGCAGCCAGTTTTTGCATGTCCACAACCATGCGGGGAGAATGTCAAGATGGCTGACATCTTGCTAGCACCAGTGAGCATGCATGTGCTGCCTCAACGAGGCCATGAGGCCTTCATTTGTGTGCTCTGTTGCTTTGTCTGTATGAGGCTTGGACTAAAAGAAGAAGGAAAATAAGTGAAAAGTAACTCATTAGAAATTGCCTGTATAATTTTTAGTATCACTGAATTCATTTTATTGTTATTTGGTCACTTAACTGTTGCTTGCTCAATTGAAATCTAAAAATTACTTTTCCCATGTAAAGACTAATAGGAATATAGATTTTATTACATGCTTTCATTGCCTAGATTTTTTATTTTCGTAGAAAAAGACATATTGATTAAACCATTATGACTGTTTCTTTTTATGCTTCCCTTTTTGGCTACTCTTATTCTTTAATCTTAAAACTGAACAGAACAAAATCAATGTGTTAAGATTTGTTGTTTTTAACAAAGGCGTTTTAAGGCTGTAAGTACTCACTGTATAATGTGTTTATTTTTCAAATCCTCATTTATTGATTTTTTTCATGTACCACTTTGTAACAACTTTTAACTTAAATAGACTCGCCCGAGGATTATTGATAAAGAAAATCAATTTGTTAATTAATTTGTTGAATATAATTTTTTGGTTTTGTGTTATTTCCCATGCAGTCAATTATTTAAATGCACAAATCACCCAATTTATTAATGACCAAAACAATGAAAGTAGGAAAAGTGGAGTAGGACCTATTCAGGTAGCAGAAACAGTCATTGTGGACAAATATGAATATTACACATACAGTACTTTAGTGACGATTCAGAGAACGGTCTTCCCAATTTTAATTCTTGAGAAGAGCCAAACTTATTTGGAAAGAAACAGGTGGGTAGTGAATGAGGTTATTATTAGGCCTTGAGTCTCCATAAAGCCTTTTTCAAATGGTTTAATCCAAAACTGCATGTAGACATGAAGCAAACATACCTTACAAGCCAGCAGCACATCCTCTGATGTTGCTTCTGCCTTCTTGTCTCCTGAAGGTTTGAAGGTCATTCCTACTTTCGGTTATCTAGCTTTATGATGGATGATTAACACTCATACAGCTAGATAACCAAAGACAGGAACAGGCTCTTTTCTTTGCCATCACAGTCTGCAAGAGTGTGTGTGCTCCTTCCTGCAAGGGGAAAGAACACAAAAAGATTATGAAGATGAATTTCATTGCAGGGATGCATTTATTAGCAAAATTGACAGGCCATTCATGTTGCGACATTGCATTTTACTTTACAAAGTTGTTCGAAATACACGTATTGTCTTGAAATAGTCAGGTTATCTGTTTTGAGAGAATATTACGCAAATTGATTTACAGTTGTTGGCTGTCAAAAATTAAAATGTATATGTTCTTTTATGCAGACTTGTTTTGGGCTCATTTGCAGGCCGCAAAAGGGAAGAATATATTGTAATCATTGTTAGAATAGGCCTCTTTGGCATGATGTGACACAAAGCTTAATATTAATTGGACTTGTGCCTTTAAAATATGTTATTAAAAAGTACACAGTGATTGCATGACTATCAAAATATTTATCACATTAAGGTAATAATAATTTCAAAATACACATTCATCCAATGCAGTACTCCACGATAATGATGTGATGTAGTTGGGAAACGGGGAATGCATCACAAGGACACAACTGAAGATGTTATCAACGCCTTACAAAATGTTTCAAGACACAAATTGTTTGTCTCGGGATACAGGACTAAATTAGAGTATTTTTAATAAATGATGGTTTTCTGCCTGTCATGGTGAGAGATGAATTCACGTGAGGACAATTTTGATCGGAACGACGACAGATCGTAGGCACAAACAAGAGCCGTAACTTACACGTATCCGTACAAGATGTCCATCTGCCGCAAGCGTGGAGTCCCCTCCTCCTCCTCCTTCTTCTCCAACAGCCACCACATGTGCTCATGGACATAGAGCATCCTTCCGGTTCCAGGTGTGACAAACAGGTGATCGGATCGATACGTGGGACCACATGCCCTCGGTGGCATGAGGAGAATCTCCAGGCAGCTCTCGTTCTTTGTATCCGTCTTGGGGACTTCTAGTCCCGCAAAAGGGTGAGCGATGAGGACGCGTTCAGCGGCCAAGAAGGCGCCCTTATTCCGGGGTGCGGAGGCTGCGCAGTCTCTCGCGCCCTGATGATGGAGCCTTCAATGCCGCCTCTCGCCTCCTCTCGTCCTCTTTTCGCCCCCCACGAACTCCTCCCCCTGGTCCCCATGACGTCACCGAGGGAAGTCAAAGACTGGCCAATCAGAAAATGATTCCCATCGTTTTTATGCTCAATTTTATTTGAAAATTCCAGTCAGTTTTGACTAGTAACTTCATCTGATTTGATTATTTATTTTAAATCTTTTCCAAAGTCAGTACGTTTTGACATTTAGATGTCACGAGATGATCAAGAGGATTGATAACAGTTTCAAATTTCAATAAGTGAACATAGGCCTGTTACTAAAGAGAGCCAGCAAAGTTCTGCAATATACCCGTGAAATCTTGGTTTATAAATATTAATATTTCAGGACGACTAGAAAGAAGAAATTTGTTTGCTGCCCCCAAGTGTCAGTGTTCAGAAATACTGCTTTGGAATATTGGACAAACATTCAGGTCGTTTGACAGGTGCGCTGAATTGTTTTACTAGAGTCGAAAATTAAGAGCGTTTGCAATATTGTTTACAAATTGCTCGGGGAAAAAAAATGTTATTCTATCCCATACTATTTCATCATATGGTTTTAGTGTGATTAGTTATGGTATTCAATAATGTAGTTCTCTACTGCCCATTACTCGGAATCAGTGCTGATCCAAATAGAAATCACATGACTTGATTGTTTGGAATTTAACCACTTTAAACCTTGAGATGCTTTTTGCCACCCACCTACAAAACCCCCGTTCTTCAATCACCAGTAAGTATTTGTTAGTGTGTTTGTTTGAACAAACACAAACAATTAAATGCAATTTACATTTTTTGCCCGACATTATCTGCGCACCAAAGACAAAATATGACATTTAAGTACTTACAGGAGTCTTGTTCATTGTTGTATGGTGAATATGAATTCAAAAATGAGCCATCTTGATGTCTAATTTGCAATGAGGATAAAAAGTACTGGGAAATGAAAATGAACAAAACTTTTTGAATGACTAAAACAACACAGTAGTGTATTTTACTCACCTATCCGCGTTTCAACAACGTTGGAGCGTTACTCATGTGCGCTTGGGTACAACCTCCATTAGGTTACACTCCCCTCTGCTGTTCAGATTTAGGTACTGCCATGCTAAAAGGAAACTGTACAGGTCAAGAAGTTCTCGGTTTATGGCGGAGTTCACTGAAAAACACTTTAGGTCATAAATACAAAACAAAACTAGTGGTAAGTGAACAAACGATAAACTGTATTAGATTAAAATATAAATGCCATTTGTATTTTGGCAGATAAAATATTTTAATGTAATTTAATCTGAACCAGTTGAGAAGCATTTAGGTACTCAACCTGGCTGAGTACATCTACTTCCACCGTATGTTTTACATAAGTATCTGCACTTCCACATACGTGAGTTCTTTAAAAAAAAAAAAAAATTATGACTGACCTCAGCTTTGATAGCCATACCCTCAAACATCTTAAAAACAGACACTACAATAGTCAAAGTGCTTTGTATTCAAATCAGTCCATTAAACAATTAAATACAAATATATAAAATTTCAAACAATTCTTTTAGAAACCATAGTGAACAATTTCAAAGCCATTCTACCCCCTCCTAAAATGCTTTTCAGGCAAGATTCTTCCTCAAGTCTATGAAAGCATTGTTTGAATTGAGTGGTCCGACATTAAGGCTGCTGCGGCGGGACTCCCTTCGAGACTTCATAGCGGGCAGGGATGTCCCAACGGTGGACGAGTTCAAGCCGGTTTGAACTACTCGGTTGACAGGACCATCTGAGGTCATTGGAAGCCACAGCTCCTCCATGAGGGCGGGCTCCTCGGTGGGCAGAGAAGAGCGCCTCCATGTGGATGGAAGAGGTGCATTCACCAGCTCCCGCATTTCCTCTCTGGACTTTGGAGGTTTTTCACTCATTGGCGTCCCTCGTCCCCCATGGTTGTCCATGCTACTGACAACGAGTGGTTTACCGTTACATGGCACCACTGGAGCAGAGCACAACAGTAGGACAGAATTTAATTTGATTGTGCCCGATCCTATTTGTAAGGATGAAAATAAGACTCGGAATGTACCTTTGACCTGCTCCTTTGGCTGGCTGGAAGAGCCGCAGAATTCCCTTAGTTTGTTGCTTAGTTCAAGATTTGCCGCCTTGTAGTGGTTAAGCTCCTTGTTGAGGCCGTGAATCCATCCTTCGTACTGCCGCTGCCTTCCTGCCAGGCCCTCGTCCATTTGCTCTGTGTTGGCATGCAGAAAAAAGTGAGCAAATTCTCCCACATAAATAAAGAATTCACTGAAAACCGGAAAATGTCAATTCCTGGAGAAATGGAGAAACCTCGACACTGCTGCAGTAAGAGCTGCACGCTCCTCTCGTGCTCCTTCTGCTGCTGCGTGAGCCTACGGTCGGTGTCGAGCTGCGTGCGATCCAGAGCGTTCTCCAGCCACTGAACCAGCCTTTGCTGTTCGTCCAACTGCATTTCCAGCTCGGCGAGTGCCAGCTGTAGCTTACGCTCCTCCTCGCGCAGCGACACCACCTGAGCAAGACAACCAGCATTACCGTCACTACACACTATAGTAATCATTGAGAGATGAAAAAAAGCCCCACGAACCTTGTCAAAATATTTGCACAACAAAGCTCTTGTCTCGGAGGCCGACAAGTAGCTGAGTTTGGCCATGAGATTCATCTCCCACTGGGACAACATGCTGGCGGATGCCCTGAGCTGCCTCTGCCTTTGGGTGATGGCCTCGTTCTTGTACTCGATGGCGGCATCCAAAGCTTCGATGGCCTCATCCAACTGGAAGAGGGTTCGCTCCTCCTGGTTGAATTAGAGAGAAAACATTAAGCTCGCACTTGGTTTCAGTTGAGTCACCTTAATCAAATGAAAGCATTTTTATATCAAAGGACAGTGGGCCTAAACATGTTCCTGGTATAGGACACGAGGTGCTACATAAATAAGACTGAATTGAGCATGAATATTCATGAGAAGAGCTAAAATGAAACACTTATGTTTTTGAAGACAGATATGATTTTCTAAAAGTGTACTGAGGTTGCAGGGAGACAATAAAACCGGTGTTTTTGAACACCAGCAACACAAAGCGAAAGGAAAAAAAACAACAACAATAATTTTAAGTTTATAAAACACATTTACATAAAAACAAACTAAATATATATTTGGGCATAGTCGCTACTGGGCCTTTGCAAAGAATGCCTTTTTTTGTGTGCTAAAATGCTTAGCGTGCAAAATCTAACCTCAGGTGAGAGTAGGTTTCCTTGCCGCAACTTATCATCCAGCTCCACTCTCTGTTTAAGCAAGGAATCTTTCTCTTGACGCAGGTTAGAGATTTCTTGTCGAATCTGTTGCGAGTCCTGAGCGCTGCTGCTGCGAAGGAGACCGTTCCTCTCGCTCAACTCGTGCTCAAGGGTCTCGATGCGTCCTGTTAGAGTCACTAGATCTTTACTCAGTGCCTGCAGGGAGGACAAATGAAGCACCCCAGTGAAAATGTAGCCTTGTAGTATTTCCTTAAGCTAGTTGGGTTTCTGTTTCAATACCTGACTGGAACGGAGTCTCTTGGTCTCCAGACCACTGCGCTCCTGTAGCAGGGCTTCTTTCTTGGCAAGGATTTCCTCTCGTTTTGTGAGCTCGCCTTCCAGACCTTCGAGTCCTCGTCTTTGCTCCAGTACACGCTCCATTTCCTCATCCAGCCAGCGTTTCTGCTCCTCTATCTTCTGCGTGTTCACACAAGGTGCCAATTGGCATCGTCAGGAAGCTTTCATCACAACAGAATGACGTTTAATTAAGCCCGCTTGTGCAATACAAACCTGTTGCTCCTCCAGTGAGATGACGGAGCCGTTGCTGCCGCTGCGTCTCTGCCTTTGGAAGGCGGCGATCTCTTCAGTCTTGATCTTCAGAATCTTTTGCTGTTGCTCATTCTTTATCTCCAGTTCCTAATGAAGAGTTAGTGTGCGGCTCTGAAGAACTCATTTTGATGACGATCAAAATATTTCTTTTCAAGTAACAAAACAAAAATACCTTGACTCTGTGAGTTCTGCGCTGCATCTCAGTCTCCAGACGGCGTTTCTGCTGACTTTCCTGACGTAGTCGCTTCTGCAGAAGCTCCTGCTGCTGCCGCATGGACTGAACACTTCGCTCCAGCTCGAGCACCCGGCGCTCGCTTTGCGCTGGCAGATTCGCCAGATGGGCCGTATCCCTCTGACGTTGACTGAGAACCTTAAACAAAAACAGCTTCATTGAGAGAAAAAAAAAAAAAAAAGCTTCACTGTCAAACTGGATTTCCAAATGTTAACCCCTACACTTGCTCTCGTTCGGAGGGAACTCATGAGGTGGCTGTTGAGTGAATCTCAATTCATAATGACAATCTATAAATTGGTTTCCCAGCAGAGAGAATCCAGACCGGATGCCAGACAAACCTGAACTTTGCTCTGAGCGGCCGCAATCTTCCGTCGACACTCCTGAGCTCTGGTCTTGTCTGTTGCACTGATCTCTCTCTCCTGCCTCTCCAGCTCCTGGAGTTGCCTTTGGGCCTCGTGGAGCTCCTGCCGGGCCTGCACGGCTTCGCTTTCCAGAGCTGTGATCTTGTGACTGTACTGCCTGTTCAAGGACTGAGCATCCTTGCCTGGTAAATCACATCCGGCGTGCAGAAATGTTGCCACACAAAAGGTTTGAGGCATGCTTTTAAAGAAGATTGTGTTGTGTACCAGTTTTGACCAGCTCCTTGATGAGCTCTTCTTTCATGCGGATCGTGACCGACAGCTCCCTTATCTTCTGCTGGGCCTGAAGAAGACCCGACTCCGAAACACCTTCGAAGCCCCTCAGAGCATCGCGTACAGATGTGTCACCCACACTGGAGTTGGCTGAGAAGTAACAGAAGGAAAAAATACTATGACTATTAAATTCAATTTGCACTGAGCTGGAAAGGACGTCTTTGCAACAATGAGGGCCAAACGATATGTACTCATTTCGTTCCAAAGCGGGTATCTTAAACTTACATGCTTTTCTGGTTATATTGGGGCGTTGGTCGAGCTCAAGTAGCTGAGATGTTAGCCCTCTACCACCGACTGCTCGTCCACCCAAGAGCATGTCTTTCTTGGTCCAGGTTTGGTTCACCTGCCTGTCAGTTAATCGGTTCAATATTTGATCTTGGTCGCTGCAAATTGTGATTTCAAAAACAAACCTTTGTCTCACTCTGGGATGGTTACACTGCGCGCCGTCTTCATTGATCCCATGAATTTCTGCCGCACTTGAGCTTATCTGCTCATCACAGAGAGAAACATCCAGAATATCACCCTGTAATTGCAAAGATGCGAGTTTAGATGTCAGCTTAGGTAGACCTTTACTATTATGTGATTCGAAAGATAATTGTTAAAAAATGGTGTATAAAAAACTGTTATGATTGGTTACCTGTGAGCCTCCATTTTGGCTTTGTTGCACGGAGCTAATCGGGGCGGTGTGAGGCCGTGAGCACAAATTAAGGCCGAAGCCGCGCACGTCGGGACTGGCTAGCAGACACTGCAACTCTGCAATCAGGTCCTGTTGCTCCTGAAGCTTATCACTCTGGAAGAGAAAACATACTGTATTGTGATGTACTGTAAATAAGCAGAAATAAACGCAGCAAAAAGCATCACAGTAATGGCGGGGGCAGAGCTGTGCTTGATCAGACCTGCAGCTTGTATTGCTCCATAGCATCCTCCAGAGCTGCCAGGAAATCAGTATTCTCTCTCTCCAGACGCAAGACCTGCGCTTGAAGCCGGACGACAGTCTCATCCTTCTCTCCATCCTTGGCACAGTCGCGCTCATAGCTCCACTTCTCCAAAGAATCGGAATCCTGGGCACGCGTTGCAGAACGAGATTACCATGTTGCACATGTTCGCATTTATACATATTTTCGGAAGCTGAATTAAAAAATGTCTTGTAGTATATCAGGTTTTGGGGTTATTTTCATGTTTTGTTTTTGACCTATAAAAGCTTGCGCAATACGGATTCTACTATCCATTTGAACTTTTTGGCAATGATGTTTCAGAAAAAAATCCACCGTTTACTGAACCTAAACCTTAATTTATAAACATTACTAAATATATGACTATATTAAATAGTATATAGTTATTGTGCTGAATTGTTTTGAATCTCTGCAAATAGTATTCCAAGGAAATCACAATGTCCCATCACTGGTCAGCTTTAATTGCATTATTTCCAAGGTTTGAGTGAGACCCACCAGGTTGTTGACTGCAGGCCTTTCCCTTCTTAAAGTAAGGCTATCTTCTGTGGAGCTGTTCTCGATACCGCTGTCCGGTCCAGATGCGGTCGTCAGACGACTACGTTCCTCCTCCACGGAACAGAGCCACTCCTTGACTTTCAGACTCTGTTCCGTCGTCAGCACCCCTTCACTTTGCAGCTCGCGTAGCAATCTAGTACGTTTCCGGTACATGCGTGATAGATCAGACAAAGATGGAGAAAATTATGCACTGAGCAGATGACATCATTGATATTTGTACCCGAGTTTCTACACTACATCACCTGTAAGCAGTGTCTGTGCAGGTTCGATAGTGGGCCCCTTGCGCTTGCAGTCTGCTGATCTCGCCTTCGCCAAGTCGCGGCCTCCTGTTGGGATCGGCGTGAGAAATGATGCGGGTCTCTGAGCGGTGGCGGTTTTCCAGGGCTCGACGAAGAGCCTTGATTTGTTGCTCCAGCCCTTCTACGCGATCCGGCTCTCGCTTGCAGTTGACTGTGGCACGATTCTGAATATTGCGGGCTCTCATGGCGTAGTTTAGTGTATTGAGGCTTTCGTCAAAGTCTGACGACGACGGGCTGATGCAGGCTACCATCAGGGTTTTGGAATTTCCGCCTAAAGAGTCTTTGAGAATCCTGTGTAAAACAGTAATGGAAAAAAAAATAATCCAAACTATATATTTAAAATATATATATGCTCCATTAATAGTAGGGTATGACCAGAAAAGCACCTTGTGATTTTCGAATCTCGATACGGAATGTGAGAGCCTTTCCTTTTTGGGTCCCCGAGGGCTCCGATAACATTTCCAAGGGCAAGTAGGCCGCTGTTAATCTGTATGCTCTCCTTCAGTCTTTCTCCAGTGTTGCCCGTTCTCAAGATGCGTTCGGAGCCAGCCAAGTCCACAAAATGGAACTTGGAAGACAACATTTGGGGTCCGCCACCAGCGGCGCTCCCGTACAGACGCAAAGCTCCCCGTCGCTGATCCATGTACAAGGTGAAAATTGTGTGCGATCGGCTGGAGTTGGGATTCATTTGAGTTGCGCCAGTGTGTCTGGCCGTGTTTCCCGATTCCAGTAAACTCAACACCTCATCGAGGCCCTCCACTACGCACTCCTTGACCCCACACAGCACTGCAGAAATCGACATGAGATCAAACGCATACGTCATGCAAGACAGCTTTAGTATAATTCCTATTATAGCAACAAAATAGCTTGCCCTAAATTTCATTACCTATGTTGCCCTTATCTTCCCGAATGTGGATGTCCTTGCTGGCTGTTTCCACCTCCAATAAGTCCTTGAATTCCTCTTTGTAGACCTCCAAATAGGACACTCGGACAGAGAAGTCCGTGAGGTCGTTCTCATCCAGCAGCTTGAATACATCCGCAACAGCGCGGGGAATGACGCCCTGCTCTTCATCTCGAAATGATGCTGGAACAAACAAAGTGCAGTTTAGAGTGAGCAGGATGGTTCAAAGCACATCAAGCTACTGAGCACATTTCATGACTAAATGCAGGTAAACAACTTACATATGTTGGCTTCTCCAATGGTGTAAGTCTTGCCCGAGCCTGTCTGACCGTAAGCAAAGACTGTTGCATTGAAACCTTGGAAGAAAGCATCGATAAGTGGCTGGACAGCTGCAGAATAAACCTCCTCTTGGCAGCACGTTTCTTCAAATAAAAAGTCACAAAGAAAGTGTCTGTCGTGACCCAGGGTGACCCGCTGTAGTTCCGGGTCCACAGTGATGCAGCTCTCGTGACAGCGGAGAAGTTCTTTAGGTAGCAGCGGACGCACTCGGACTGCGACTTGAACTGCCGAATATTCTCCTTTGCCCTGGCCGCCGGGCACTTTGGGAGACATTTTTCTACAACGTCGGAGCTACGACTGTGTCATCGTGGGGCGATCACAGAACATCAGGCTGGAAGATGCAAGAACAATGAGTTGATACGTGGAAAAACAACATCATGAAAAGGAAATAAAGCTGTCATTGCATTACTAATACAGTCAACCATTATTATTATTATTTACACTTCATTTGTTGGTATTTCTGTGAAAAATGTGGAATATGATTTCAGAACTGTGAAATCCTAGCAAATAGTAGATGCCTATATATACTGATTAAAATGGGAGAAACGTTCGCAGAATAATATCCGAATTACTATACTCTACTTTCATTTAGTCTTAAGATGTTTTCTTACCACATTTTCCGAATAATACAATAGAAAAAACTATCGACGATGCAAAAATCGTACATTTGACATTCTTATTAAGTGAGCATCCAATAAAACAACCAAAAACAGTTAAACCGATGTTTGTTTGCAAAATGTAAGTATTTCGTCGCACTCCATGGAAGACCATGCGTGGCTAACTACTGATACAATAAAGTTAGGATATTGGTAATTCAGTACCATTAAAGAAATGAAATGGTCTGTCGACTACGGCACTGAAAGTCGTCATTTTACTTCTTTAAGTCGCGGGATGCCCTGGAGTAGTAGATGCGCTTGTCGTGTTTACCAAAAAGCTAAGCTAACGCTCCAAGCTAGTTAGCAGCAGTGGGAACAAAAACAAGGGAAACGTGAGACTTTCCAACAAGTTTTACAAAAATCTTACTGGACACTGTGGACTGGAGCGATAAAAAGCGTGCAGCTCTTTGGGGTTGAGATATAATGGATCATTTGATGTTACTTACTTGGATGTTGTTCAAGTTAATGATGGTTAAAGGATAAAACTTTTTTTTCCTTAGAAAAATGGAAGTGTGGGGGGGAAGTCATTGGGAGGAGCCGGGAAAAAGTTTGGGATTGTTCTTTTTTTAACATTACGGTTAAGCGTTTTGCGCTAACTCCATCCGTCCCTTTTCCGCATCCTCCTCATCATCATCAAGCGTAATTTACATATATTTATTTATCCATCCATCCAGGATGTATCGATGGATGATGCATTTCAGCATTTTTTTTCCCTAAAGGTTGTTTTCAGCCAAACCTTCGCCAATCTGTTTTATAGTACTATAGTAAATACTTAAAAATTAAAATGACTTAAACGCGTGTATGAAACACAATCAATAATTTAGTAAAAGATGCACCGCGGTTGTTTATAAATTATTAAATAGTTTTGTTCAATTCGAGACGTTGTTAAAACACACAAACACGCACACTCGCTCAGAAAGACATCATGAGTTTATGTTGTCCTGCGACTAAATCTAGATGTTGAAGTAAATAAAACATTTATTTGTCTATTAAAGCGAGATGGAAATTACTTTGGCAGCGAGTGGGTGGAGTTTTCACATGTGAACAGAAGGGAGCGGTGTTGTTTCGCGTTTTAACATCCACTGAACAACGTTCAGTTTTCTACGTTGCTTTGCCTTGTGCAAAATGTGTGTAGAAGTTTAAGAGACATGAAAGACATATTAAAAAAAGAATGAGGAATCACATTAAAATAAAAGCAACAAATCTAGTTTTGAAGTGCCGTCGGCTGAATTCATAATTAATTTCTGAGGGTCAGTCAATTCATTCATTACTTCATTCATTCATCTTCCAAACCGCTTAACTTCACGAAGGTCGCAGGCGTGCAGACTTTCTCAAGTCAAAAACTCCAAAACTTGTTGATCCAATTAATTTCTACACCCTTCATGGAATGCACAAAGCATAAGATACCAAATAATATCCAACAAATGCGTAATGACAAAGAAGTCAAATACAATCTTAAGAGGGACCAAAGAAGCGACATGTTTATGTTTAAAAGGAAAGGGTTAATCCCTGAAACACAGATACGAGGCTACTCATTTGAGAGAAGGGGAATGGAAGATTAAGAGAACTATTTTGCAATGTAAATAAAGACAGCATTTTAATTCAGTCAGCATCTTTCAAGCACTGATGACTATCCAATGTTCTCTGTCTGCCTTCTTCTGCATCTTTACTGTCTGTGTTTAACATGCAGGAAACTGATGGCTGAATATTTGGGCCCGACTGTTGTCATGAGCCAGTCCCAGCCACAGCTCAGAGACCCACCAGTACCTGAACACATCCTGTTTGCTAGAAATATTCACATATGATTCATAGGTACATGTTTGTGCTCGGCAGGACTTGATTAAAACATTGCACAAATTTACAAACCATTTATGAGTATGTGTACAGTAGATGGGTCAGACACACCATGCACTATGTAAAAATTTTGCCCAGGCGTGGTACTGCAGGTTATTTAGGTGAATTTAAGCAGCCAGGTTGTTGGTGTACTGTAAGAACATAGTAGCTCTTTGAGCAGCCTCTATTTGGTGCTCTGTTTGTAGAACAGCTCTGCTCTGTGGGCTTTTTCGACAGAAAGTGTTGCAACAACTCACATGCACCTTTCACTTCCATGAAGACCAAATTGAGAGAAGACCTGCACACCATCTTTCCACATATAACCACATATTTTTTCTCACACAGCGTAATCTATTTAAATGTTTATCTTTATTCGGGAGATGTAAAATGTTCACATTTCAATACATACGCACATCGGAACTAAAAGCATTTATGATATCAATTCACATCTGAGGCAACAAACTTCAGAACGTGAAGAACTAGTGCTTTAATCAGTTTTAACAGTAACGTCTATAACAGCTTTCCCAAACTTTATTGGGCAAGACATGAATTTTACATAAGAAAAATCTCACTGCACACCAGTAAACAAAAAAATCACAATTAGTATATATGTACTAAAAAAAATCATAATCTGGTCTCATTTTACTGACATATTAACTAGTTGTGTGAAATGTTGGTCAGTTTAACTTAACACAAATCTGTTCTTAAGTTATACGACTGGCCAGCGGCAATACACAGGTTTATTGTAGCCTATTCCATTAAAGAGCCTTTCATTGTTCTGCCTGTCGCTATAACTTGCTGGCATACATAGTATAGACAAATAAACGTGTATTTGTAATGATTTAAGTAAATTGAATTTATTTAATGGAATGAAATTATTTCTTTTTACGTGGTCTACACAATGAATGTTTTGCTGAATTCATGAAAAGAATTACACCATATTAGCATTTGTTTAGCAATGCGTGGATGTCTTCGAATACAGCCAAACAGCAGTGCAAGAGCAACGTTCATGTTTATGTTGAATAGCATTTAGTTTGCAACTTTTGACCTTTGACTCCTACCCATCTTTTGTTTTAGAACTCATATGGAGAAACAAACATGGTGACTTTGGTTATGTACCTGCCGAGCTGGACCCTTCTCTCCAGCTCACTCATCTCCACCTCAGCCTCCAGAGTGGCAGGGCCCTGCACTGGGCTGCTCAGCATCAGCTGACCTGTCAGGCGATCTGAA
This sequence comes from Syngnathus floridae, assembly GCF_059516105.1. Lineage (NCBI taxonomy): Eukaryota > Metazoa > Chordata > Actinopteri > Syngnathiformes > Syngnathidae > Syngnathus > Syngnathus floridae. Next base: position 13,397,132 of record NC_142415.1, read on the forward strand.
CGCTGGACTGTGAAGTGGCGCCGAGCCTGCCTTCCACCCAGCAGAGAGAAGCGAAGCGTGTCACCTATTGGACGCAACGCCGAAACCCGGAACATGACACGGGGGGCTGACAGGTTGGATACGACTGCCAGGTAATGGTAGGAGAAGGAATTTGGAGCCTGAGAACACAGCTTGTTATCCACAGGGCAGGGATTTCGCTCACAGCGCCTTGAAAGAAACAATAACAAGAGTAAGTGGAATAACATTGTTTGCATACAATGCAAGAGCGGTACAATTTCTTTTTTTGTCAGGGTCATTTGTTATCATCATTAATATTCATTATTCTGGTTGTAATGGTCTGTACTTAAATAAAAAATATTTGTCAATTGAGTTTTTGCATTGTATCTCAAATTGTATTTATAGTTTTGGCCAGTGAGTGCACATCAGTCTCACATGGGTGATGTTTTGACGTATGTGGCATGAGGATTTTTTGGACAGTCCACGCGAACACACTGGAAGCCTCCGTATGTGTTGATGCAGGTCTGCTCCCTGGTGCAGTTATTTTGTCTACTGGCACACTCATCAATGTCTGCAAGAAAGCAGAAACAACAAGGCAGGCACCAAAGTGTCATTCATCATACTTCTTGCATGCGAAATCCATTTAGATATGGAACCAAACTGAAGCAGGCATTTATTTTGGTAACTTCTACACAACCCGCTCTTGGAGCAGGTCCTCCATTTCACCATGACATCACATGAACTCCATACCTTCATCTCACACAACATGATCAGCCGGAGGAGGATGGGGACTTACCGTATCCAGCAAATAGTCCATTGTTGAATTAACTTCCACAGAGTTGATTGGAAGACTTTTTCAGAGTTTCCATAAGTGCAAACTCTCCAGCGTTAAATCAATACTGTTCAACACCAGGCGAGAGTACATATTCTAACTCACTAAACAGAGTTAGATTAACAGTGCAGAAGTCTCAGACTTATTTCTTTTCCCTCTTACTCAGTTTGACTTCTTCAAAGTTCACGCTGACCAAAACTAGTTCTCAAGTCAGTGGTACCGCCCACTGGGCCAATAGATTGAATAACCAGACCACTCAGGCCCTGACGATGCAAAGTGCACACCTTTGATCCATATGGTGCTTATACAATTTGGACAAGATAAAGATGCACCTTTACAGCTGCGTCCATCGCGGGTCACATTGTATCCAGCGGGACAGGTGCAGCGATAACCCCCAGCGGTGTTAACACATGTGTGTAAACACAGTCTCCCAGCCTGCCCATTATGAAACAGCTCACATTCATCGATATCTGTAATGCACAACACATACACTCAACGTGAAACCGGGTCGCTCGAGGGTTTCGTTTCGACACTGCTTATTAGTCATACCCGTGCAAGTGGTGCTGTCTCTGCCGGAGATGGTGTATCCTGGCTCACAAGTGCAGTGGGTGGTCCCCTGCACAGTGCTGCAGCGCGATGGACGCACAAAGGAGCCAGCCGTGTCGGATGCCAGTGTAGCAGAGGCAGCAGAGGTTGGGGATGTGGCAGCGGAAGTGTTTGTAATGGTGCCAAAGACTGCGGAGGAAGTCAGAAAAAGTCATTGGAAGCTGTAGTTTTTTTGAATTAGTCTAGTTTTTTTTTTGTACAGTCCGGCCGTGATTGTGCAAGTGAGCCAGAGGTAGCATTTTTAATCAGGTTGTGTGTGATCAGTTTATCTATTTAAATATTAAATGACATCGGAGCACAAGAGGTTTGAATATGCAGGAGAACTGTAAACAAACTTGAATTTTTTTTTTTTTCTGGTTTGCACCATACGGCGCCAGCGCATAAGCCTACTAGTCACAGGGAACAGAAAAGCCCACGCAGGAAACTCAGAGTGCTCACTACCCACTATCTGATAGCACCTTAAAATTGATGGAGAAACAAAAACAACAACAACGACATAAACTAGGTTACAGAAAAAAGGTCTCTTTGTATTCCACAGCTGTTCGTCAGCCACTCACCCAGAAACTGTCCAGGACTTCAGGCTTAAATTAAATAAATCCTAGAATTGGCTTGTATTGGCAAACTAAACCATTGAGCAGAGTAATCTTCTTTAGTACCTAGGGCATGCCAGGCTAAAAAAAAGTGTTGTCTTTGGATTTACATAAATCTGTGGTAGACTTTCAACAGATACTTCATTAGGTGCACAGATACACATCACAATAATTGGATAAACAGTACTGTGTATCCGGTGCATATGAAAAGTCTACACACCCCTGATCAAATATCAGGTTCTTGTGATATATCTATCTCTGTATAAAAAGAGAAAAAAAAAAAGACAAAAAGGTTCAACCTTGGTTTCATTGGGCCGTAACACATTTTCCCACATGGGTTTTGGAGATTTTATGGTTAACCATGGTTCCAAAGGGTATGTTTGGTGAAAACAACCACCAAACTGTCATACATCATAGATTTTTATTCTTTATATCACTGAATAATGTAAGAAAAAAGATAGTACATCTGTTCCATGGCCATCTCCCTAACTTTCACATCAGTATATGATACGTACATGTTGGCACGGGGCTTTGGCAAGTTTCTCCAGCCCAGCCTTTAGGACAGACGCATGAAAACTGGTTAACATCATCCAAACACGTTCCACCATTCTGGCACGGGATGGACGCACACTCGTTGACTTCTGAATGAAGACAAGCCAAGATAAAAGTGGTTGGTGTGAAGAAAATAACAGCAGAATATTTCAAGGTTGATTTCACCCAGGTCTGATAATGTTGCTCGCATTCACCTTTGCATATTGGCTGCTGGCCGCTCCAGCTCAGACTTTCCTGACAAATTCTGCTCTCTGTTCCCACAAGTTCATAGCCGGGATCGCACAAAAAATGAACCTCATGGCCCACGCTGTGTGATTTACCCAGTTTCCTCCCATTGTAAGGCACATCCAGTTTGGGGCAGGTACCTTGTGGAAATAATCAAACGGAACATGAATATTTAGATTGTTGTATTCAATTAATACAGTAGTATTTATTTAACATTGTTTCCCTGTTTAGGACTTACTGTTTACGGTTCTCGTAGAGTGCTTCCCTGTGCTACTCTGTAGTAGGTTTATTTTCTTCTTCAGGTTGCGTAGGCTCTGAACGTAAGAGGCTTCATGAGCTGAGAGAAGTTTCTGGATCTGTTTCAGGGATCCTTGAATTTCCATTCTGCTAGCACAGTCCTGGAATCCAAGAAGTTGGTTGTTAGCACTCAGATCACAACATTTTACTAGAAGCAGATCCCAGTACCTCAATCAATCATTGTAACAAAAAAATATACAAGAATGTACAGTATACAATATTCAAGTAAATATCACAGGACATTGCCCAATGATGACTTAAGAGGCAGTGGGTCCGAGCAAAAATGCAGTGCCAATGTTGAGAGTGAATGCTCCATATCAACTCTGTCGCAAATGTGAGTCTGTTGAACGTCATGCTAGTACAGACTTGTGCTGTTTGATATTGAAGTCAACATACTTGGATCAAAGAATGTTTGTCCAATGGAAGTGTTTGCATGATGGAATGTCTACTCTCACAATTATGTACTGTAAGTCAGAAACGGAATGTTCCCAGTTTACTTGTCAGATGTGGTGTGGTCGGAGTGGGTTGATGGAGAGAAAAACTTACGTAACTGTGCCATGTCAAGGGGTAATGAGAAGACTCAGCAAAACCTATACAAATGATGCTATAGAGAAGCATGTGCAAGAACTGTGAAAATTAAGTAGCATTTGTCAAATCTGAGATGCATTGGCTTTTTTTCGTGCCTTTAAATATTGTGTCTGAAAAATATTTGAAATGTTATCGTGACATATCATCTATTCAGCAGTGCCGTTTTGGAGATTTGGAATGATTTAAGGGCTGCCCTGGAGGCACTCACAAAATGGAGTTATGCCCCATAGTATGACAAAGCTACTTTCAACTTCGGGGGATTCTAGTGCACTGCAAAAACAACTTCCAATTCCATCACTCGGTTTTGCACTTCCAGTCGTCCCTCCGAATTTTATGATGAAAAGATCACAGCGACTGATCGTGCAAAAGACATCTTTGAACAATGTGCAAAACCATCACCACGGAAACGACAAGCTGGGCTGCTGACCTGCTCGTGTACAATTCCATAATGGGAAAAAAAAACAGCAGACGCCATACAAATGGCTCAGTCATCCCAGGGAGAAATCGCTGCTTGTATAAAGCGCTACTTGAAAGGGGGAGGAAGGAAAACAGAATGTTGTGTTGCTTTGTGTACTTTGCTTGAAAGATTTCTATCATTGACCCATACCTTTCGTATCAAGTGTTTACAGGCTCGCTAAAGTAGTAAGTCGAAATTCCTTCGAGAATTATCAGTCTCACTGAAGTCGTGATGAATACATGTATTTTAAAAAGACATCACTAATGGGCGAGTTCTTATTGCCGGATTATTTATTTATTTATTTATTACGGACTTGATTGGCAATTTTCAATGCCGTGTTCCTTTTCACGCAGCCTGCGTTTTTTGCAACAAGTGTTACCTGTTATTCATTCGACAAGACATGCAATTTGCTGTCAGCTAATTGGGATTTTAGTCGATCAGATTGTAATGCTCACATTTGAGGGACACTCTTATTTATTCTTATTATATGGAGTATATGTTTTGGGTTGTACTTTTTTAAAACTGCATTATACTGCAAGATGTTAATAATTTAGTTACCTCAGATAGCGACTCTTAGTGCAATGCATTTCGACAGCACTGTGCAATAAAATTCCTCACTGACAGTGTCGATCAAAACTGATAAGACAGTCCAAGATACTACAGAGGTACTTTTACTTTTAAACATTTATTGAAATATGCGGTTCTCGCCGCTTGCCCTCCTCATTCAACGGCACAATTTCCCCCTTGCCCTTCCACCTCATGCATTTTTTCAGCCAACCAAAAATGTCTTTTCCAGCAACAGTTACGTAAGAAGAGTCAATATTTGTTGGAAACATTTCTGATCTGGACAGCAGTGAGGTTTGGAGAGGCTTCAATCATTAGGGGCTTGGCTGGTGTTTATAGTGTATTTGTCAAAGGCCTCTTTCTACCACATTTCACATGTATGGTTGACGTTAGCACAGCGCGTAGGAGGCATGCAGGTATGCGCCGCAAAAGTGTTGTACAGTCTCCATTCCACTCATATTTGTACGTCCTTCATCTGTATGAATGAATAATATTCCGAACAAGCAAACTGTACAATCATTCTCTCAATTGTACTCTGTATTTCCTTTAGGACACAAACTGTTCAGAAAAATAAACAATGCGGTAATTCATGAGTAAACGTTTGAATAAGAGGCTTTGACAGCCGAATGTATTAGACACCGATCTGCGGGATTCAATCTGGTGCTGATGCGCAAAGACTCATATAAAGTTTGCTTTAGTTTGTGATGCCAGGCATATGTTTTCCAAGCACAATATGAATTACAATCGAAGCTTCGACTCCCTAAAATCTCAAATTTGGTTCGCTTACCTGGCCAGAAGTGGGATGCAGAGAACAGAAGCCAAGAAGAGTGATGATAGTAGTGAGTGATACAAACATGTTTCCGCTGTAATTAGTCCAACGTGGAGCCCGTGATCAGACCTGTGATGCCTGAGGCAGCGTGAACTTGGAGTGGGCAGCCCAACACAGTGGACACCTCCAGGTGAGTGAGAGACCACACTTGGCCAGTGGGGAAGTCACAGTGGAATGTTGGCTTCAAGAGCCAGGAGCCAATAAGAACACGGATATGCTCCCTTCCACTTAACAAATAATTTGGCATGTACTTGCTCAGCGTATTTATTTATTTTTTTATGAACAGGAGTGTTGGTTCTAGATGGTACGTTTGTATTCTTTAACCACATCGTGTGTCATGCAAACACGGAACAACTAATACTTTTGAAATACATAAAGCAATGTTTTTATGGTGAGGAGTTGTTAACACCACGCAAACAGTTGACGATGCTGAAATAACAGTCCATTCCATACATACACTGTACATAATACATATCTTTGCTTTAGAACGCAAACCTTGTCATGTATAACATTGTATGCATCTCACATCAGTGAAATTTACAGCCGGGTGAAAACAATTTGCCTCTTGGTGGCTCACAAAGGTTCTTTTTGGTTGGGTTTTACCTGACAAAAGACCTCAGTGGGAGGTTGTGTCTTCTGACTCAGCCAAAAGTCAGAAAGCCCCTGAGTCAAGAAGAACAAAAATAACAGGTCAGCGTGTCAGTACGGTGTGACGTTACAGGTGATGACAGACACTGAAACGGCTCATTGGCACAATTTGCACATCATGACTCATGCATCCCACACTGGGTTCTTTAATAACGCAGTCACAACAGCATTTGGCACTTTTTAGTATCCATATCAGGATCTGCTTCAGCCAATTACATTTGTCTGTCTTATTCAGGCAGAGCCATCCAGAATAGAATTACATGAATTGATTAATTTCAGTGACTACGAATCTAATTCTCATTAATAATTGCAGCTAGTATTAATCTTTTTTAAGCGTGGTCTTATTTTAAGTAATATTTAATAGTAGTAATAATAATAATAATAATAATATAAAGAAACATTACTGTATTTTTAAACAATGATTCCTAACCCTCAACTGAACCTGTGGGGAAGAGAGGTTTTGATATCTAATCAGTTTCAATACCAAAAGAGCAGGTTCCTTAATGTTTTGATTTAACCTTCATTCAACCGAGCATGTCAAATGAGAACAATTACTCATTCACGAAAGAGGTAGCATAAGATGCAGTTAGATAAATGTGAATGTTAATCAGAACCATGCGAAGACTCATTGGGCACTGGGGCCACACATAACGTATTATTTTCTTTGACTTGATTTCCAGTTTAATTGCAAAAGTTAAGTTTTACTTTATAATGTACGTGACATAGGCTATATAAAGACCTACTTTACATGTACAAGTATTGCCACATTGTGTTGCTATAGCAAAGAGAGCGGCAGTAGCATTGAAAAGCGTCTGCATTGCAGGTCTCAGGAGTGAAGGAGCATAATATACACACTATTGTCCTGCAATCAAAAATTCAGTCATCAACAATGTTTTGGTTTTCCTTTTTAATTCTAAACGTTTTCGCCTATATAATTAAAAAGCTATATAGTTTTGATGAGAATAATAATAAATAACAATAATAATGTGTAAAAGTGAATAATAAATGATAGACTCCAAAGATTGGCAAGAGTATCATCAAACTGCATTAAGAACGTACAGAGACTTAAGTAGACCAGCACAATCCAATTAAACCCAGTACAAAAGCTGTATGAGAATTTTTGCTTTTGCAACTGCTTTCCATTGGCAGCAAAAGGCTTGCGCTCGTAGTCGGAATAAAAATGCGGATAGAGAAATTAATTTTCTCTCATCTCTATTTGCTCTCAATGGGACTGTCAGGCCAGTTTCATGAGTGTGAAATGATGTTAGTGCAACCCTTTGCTCAGTTTGCTCTGCTCTGCTGCAGGCAAAGCGATAGGGTGGGTAGTTAGAATGAAGCTGAAATCAATTAAGCGTGCATGGAGTCTTGTGAGGGTCACACAATGAAATAAGGCCATATCATTGCAGTGTTTTAGAAATGGACAAACTATTTGTCTCTCGACTTTTTCTTCATGCATCTAAATGTTCTGGGATGATTCAGCTCTACTTTTTTCCAACTCTACAATTTTGACAGCAAGCTTGCTAACCTTTGTTGCTAATGGTTGTCAGCTTGCTGCCATAATACACGGTTGGCTTGGTGAAAGCCTCGGTTAAAAACCTCATTTTTAAACATAAACCCTAGTTTAAAACCGAACCCTAGCTTAAAACGTGTCATTGAAATCTAAACCCAAGAATAAAACCACACTTTGCAAAACTAAGCCTACTTTAAAAACCCTAGCCAAGTTTAAAACATTACTTTATCAAAACTAAACTTAGTTTCAAACCATACTTTGAAACCCTAGCCCCCGTTTAAAACACAAAACCTAGTTTATGAACACTCCTTTGATATCCGCCTTTGAAACCCTAACCCCAATCTTTGAAACCCTAACCCGAGTTGAAACCCTAATTTGAAACCGTAACTCCAGTTTACAACCCTGCACCCCATTGGCCCAACCCTCTGCACACCCCAGCCTGTCACTGCACAGATCACAAAATCTTTTAAGTTGTCGAAGGTAAACAGAGTAGGAATCGCGCTGTGAAAGAGGAGCTTAAAAAGTTTCTGGGAAATATGCTGACATAAAGTGTCTGAGTCCTTTTCCCCCACCTTGACACTTGTGTTGTGTGGCCACACTGCACATTTGTGAAAAGACATCTTTAGAATTGTGTGGACACTAATGTGAGCTCATTTGAGCGTTAAGTAGCTTTTCACTCACGAATGTCGTTGCCAGTCTCATTAAGGTGCTGCATGATGCAAAGTACCACTGTTAATTTTATCTGTGATTTTTCTAATCCTCCTTGGCTCTCAACAGTGGAGATAAATCTCATCTATTATCTCATGTCATCTATTGCTACGCCTCACTATCTGCGCAACTGTCCAGCCTGCAAGTGATTGCGGCTAAGAGTTAACAATGGATTAGGAAATTTGCAAAGCTATGTTTATCGTCTAGGCTTAATATGAAATTTTTGTGGCCGGGCCAACTGTCACTTAGTCATAGATTACATCCTCAAAGCCACCCATAGAGACTGAGAGCCTTTCTTCGACTGAGAGAACTGTTCTCAACTGATAAGGCAGTAATGAGAAAAAGAGGACGTGGATAACTATTCAGCACGCACAACGGGGCTATTGCAGGTAATTTCTCTTTGAAAAGCCTCAGAGGATGCCTTGCCCGGCTGAAGAAGCATATTAAAGAGCTTTACTGATAAACATTAAAAAGCTCAAGGCTTTGCGTTGTGTTGGTGAATATGTTTTTTACATCCGCACAACAACAAGTAGACATCATGGTGCGCCATTGGAAACATTTTAATGCAGTCTTTTGCTTTTCAATTGACCTAAACTGCCATCATTTTTCGTAATAAACGGTTCTCCTCCTCCTTACTTAATGCCCCTGTTTGTGTTGTCTTTGAGAAGCACGGTGAGGTCATACCATCACTCGAAAAGACGGGCACTCAAGTTCACTATATCAGCTTTGATATGCAAATCACGTCGGGTGTTGAGAGATTTTATCTTATTAATCTCTTCCCCACTTCCCAAAGCTCCAAAGCTTCATTATGAAGTAGAGTGGGCGAGGGAAAAAAGCGTATCTTCAGTGCTTGAGGGCAAAAAACACTTTATTAGTCAAATTGCTTATTTAATGGAAAAGTTGAGCAGTCGTTGATGAGACCTCAGAGATGCTAAACAAAGAATAAACATTTCTCATTCGTTTTAGTTAAATGCTTCAACCCCACAGGTAATATTTACCATGCTTTATAATTACATGATTTAGAGACGATAGTATCTTCTATCAGTGAAGGGAATTCTGCTAATTATACACAAAAGGGGTGTTGGACAAAATTGAACATCTCATTGCGGCCCCTAAAAATAATGAGAATATAATTTTTCAGCATTTTTTTTCAAAGTATTATAATAGTCTACATGTGTTGTGTTCCATCATGCATGACTTTAAAGGATGTTTTGCATTTGGCAATTGCTAGCATTGAGCTGGTGGAAAATAATAGGAACATCATTTTTCAACATTTTTAAACAAAGTGTTATAAAAGGTCTACATGTGTTGTGTTCATTCATGTACAACTTAAAGGATGTTTTGCATTTGGCAAATTGCTAGCATTAAGCTAGAGGAAAATTCCAAGGCAAAGTTGCGTAGCTGTTTTGTTTGGTTTGAACCTAAATTCCAATTTGGAATGGCAATCAACAGCATGAAGCCCCGCCAAATGACTGCTTGTCGTGCGTCGATTTCAGTTCATTGCCAGCATATAGTTCTCGTTTTTTTCGCATTCCTGCATTCAATTCAAAGCAACCAGTTGATTGAATGATGGCTCGTATTACCGGAAAAAAAATAGAAAAGAAGCAATACGCTGCATTTAAAATCCAAACTATTACTTTTCTGCACACAATAACATTGTGTTTGCTTTAAATTTATTTTTGATACACTTTTCAATGGATCGCTCTAGGTGAAAACCATTCAAGGACCCTTGAAAGGTGTAGTCAAGCGTATTCACCTCAGCAACACAAAGAGCGTTTGTGTACTTTTGAAGGCTCTGCCATGCTGTCGAATGGCAGCACGCCCAAGGTGTCTCCCTGCTGGCTGCCTGCCTGACTCCCAAATTTGCTTCGACCTTTGAAAGGATTATGTGGGCAAAGAAAATCACTTGTGTGCTGTTAGTAGAAGTTTTCTTTCATTCTGTTTTAATCAGCAAAAGAACAATATGACCTTTAATTTTGTAGATGTAAACCGCTGCAGCGTTCTCAAAGGCCCAAGTCACGTCTTTAGAAATGAAACAAATATGGAATGTATAATTTATTAGTGAACACTTGACACCCACATTGTAAAGCTCATTAACGGCGCCTACTGTAAAAGACTGGCGTGCAATAGGATTACACAACAAGATTTTCTAATTTAGCTTGTAATACCAACATGTTTTGAATGGGTTTACCTTTCAGGTCATTTCAGTTGATACTGAGTCGGTTTACACTGGATTGTTCATTTATTATTATTATTATCAATTATTTTATCCAGCATTAAATAATAAGAGCGGCACATAGTCCTCCCAGTCCACCCTCAGATGCTAGTGGGATAGAAAAAGTAAACCTTTTACATTTTCCCTTCCTTCGCTCTTGGCAGAAGATTACACCTCCCAGAGCGTCAAGGGTCAAGTGAGACGATGGTGGGTGGATTCTGAAAGGATGAGACGAGCTGACCCACCGTCATTTATAATTTATACAGTGCATAGAAGATGTCAAGTCACCTCTGTTCAAATGCAAAGAGTTTATGGCATCAACAAATGAGAACAAGATAAAATATTTGAAACCTTTGCCAACGTTATCGTGGCCTATGACCTGAATGAATTAAAAAGAATGTTTTTGAGGGAAGCAAAATAAATATCTGACATGATGGGGTTGCACAACTGTGTGCATTCCTCTCTGATTGAGCGCAAGAAATCGGGTTTGCTTTCTAGCAGAAATGAGAAGATTTCATGCAAGCATTGACTTCTCTTCACAATTCCCTCCACCTTTGTGGTGGCAGCATTTTCCTTTTGATTTTTTTTTCTTCTTTAAGTAGAACTGAGGGCTAAGTCAGTTTGTTTGTCACAGTTTGTAAACAGCAGACCCTTCAGGTTTCTGCTAGTAAGCAAACTAAAATGTTCAATTTATTTACAGTTAGTCACAGGCACTTTGCTCTCATTTTCAACATGACTTTGAATAGGATAAATTAGTTCTCAACACACTCCCACGTCACAGTTGTAAGAAATATGCACAGCTCTGCAAACACATTACCACATCGCTGCAACCACATAGTTATTTGTATTTCCCCTTTGGAAAATGATTTATTTCAGCATGTATTTATTAGAAGAATCGTGCAGTCTGTCACAATGATCGAAAACGATTTAGCGTGACCTATCTTAATCAAACTTTGTTTTATATCACAAAAAGTTGCATTTGAACAGAAGTGTGTAGACTTATCCACTGTATTTCATCATGTAACCTTGATTCTGCTCTCTTACAGGTGCACGTGACCAGAACAAAAGGGGGTTTGTAGCCCCGATAAACAATCAGAAGGCTCAAGCCATCCTGGTATTTCACCTCACTCAGAGAACAACAACAAGGCGACCCCTTTTGACTTTGAAATGCAAAGCTTCTCGGTTTCTTCATCCCGGTTTTGTTTCCCGATTCTATTTGGCCTTTAATCACCAGATTTTGTGGATGTGGCACATGTGATAGATGCAGCAGCGATAAAACGGAACAGGTTCCGCGCCACAGGTTTGACATGTAAGCCCCTAAAAGACTCATTTCACTAGGACACGGGAGAGATCCTGTGTTTTTAGCACCGTTGCCTTTGGCCCAAAAATGGCATGCAAGGGTGAGAGGCGCATTGCCTGGTGAGCAGAAGATTAGAAAGAGACTACGACCAGTGAGAATGGCATACTTTCTAATGCCTTTCAAAGCACAATGTTACACCCTAAGGCTGCGCTCTTGGACCGGCAGCCGCTCAGTCTGTAAGGACACGACAAAGCTTCTGTCTAATGAGCAGACGGTTGACAGAGTCCCAGACGTAGTGAAGTTTGGACTCATAGAGAGATATGAGTTCATTTCTTGAAGAATGTTATCCTTGGGCAAGACGTCGACAGACACCATATTGTCAGCCCATTCACTATTTACCATGTAGTTAAAACTTCCATGTCAAGTATGTCCTGTCCCTTGCTCTCCTTTCCAATAATTTGGGAAAATGTGTTGCACTTCCCGCACCAAGACCAGTACTGTAAAACATTAAATAGACACATATGCCAGCTTAAACTTTTGTGACTGTTGATTGAAGCAGTCTTCTTGTCAGATGAATGATAAATTAAACCCCATTCTTGCTGATCTTCAAATCTCAAGCATCAGTCTTGTGGTTTTTTTTGTTTTTTTTTCCACGTTTTCTCAGCACAACTGAACAAAAACTACTCCAAGACAAATAATCTGTCTTGGTATGACAATTTATGAGGTTGCCATGCATACCCATAGCTATGCAATTTCTTCTGTCGCTACAGTTCTGAGTGGTGATTAAGTACTCTGACTATTTTTATTTAATGCAGAATTGAAGAGGCGCTCTAATGGCTCGCTCAGATGCAATGCATGTGTGGACTCAAGTCCAATTTTATGTGTTGTAGATGAACATTTATTGAGATCGGTTATGAAAGCAATTAGTTGACGTTCCCTACGGTTGGAATGTATCAGAAAGCATCATACAATACCCAAAAGAGCTTTTATACTTTACTGAATCCATGAAATGGCTGGTAACCAATCACTTATAGTTTTACACACGTTTGAAGATAATTGATGAAAATGTGCAAAGACTGAAAACTAAAATACATAGTACTCAATTGGCGTCTGGTCTGAGTCGCCACTCTCCGGCTATGTACAGTAAGATCTCGAGTGCTTCTTTTTTTTTGCTTCAGCGGTTTTACGTCACACAGTCAACAAACTTGCCATGTTAAAAGGAGAGACGGCGGACGAGCAAAGGGGGAGGAAAGGGGAGAACCACGCCATCTTTCAGTCTGATGAGCTTTTTGTCAATGTGATTCTTTTCAGCACAGACAACAGTTTCAGGTATTTGTCATTATACTTTGTATTTTTTTACGACTTGCATTTTGTATCAGCGTTGTATAGCAATTGTTGGCTACAGAGTGTGAAACAAGCTCTGTAATCCATTTTATTTACTTACTGATAAATGTAATGCACCAACATGCCAATTTTAGACTAACAACCCAACGACTATTTGAGTATTAGGGATTTGTTTAGCTGCAAAACAGCCCATTTACTTTGTTTTGACATACACAATTGGCTTATTGCTTTCCTCCACGCCTGCTTTCATAGCCCCTGTCACATATAACGACCCGTGCGAGAAGGTTTGGGAAAAAAAAAACCCAAACAAACAAAAACCGTTAACTCTGTCTATCACCGATGTACTTACAGCAGTCAGATCTCTGTGGGGTCCTAGCAACTCATTTAAACATGGCACTCTGTCTAAATCAATGGCGCACTCATTGCTTGCCATCAACAGCCTCGGGAGAATCAATACACATCAGCCTCACAAAAGCGCACACACCTACCACTTATACATGACCGCTACGGCTGAGGTGGTGGCAGATGTTTGGTTTTGTCCACTTAACTGTGTCATTCCAAGTGGATAGTGTGTACACTTGCTATTGGCAAGTCTTAAAGCAGCCTGCTTTTAATGGCCCTCTGGTGCGTTGTTACGTAAAAGATCGGCTTCGGAGAAAAGAGAGAAGCTCGATTTTGTCTTGCGTTAAATTTGTGTTAAGCAAATGTAAAAAAAAAAAAAAAAAACTGCTCTTGAACATGGCATATTTTTCACTCGAATATTAAGCGAGTCATTGATGACATTTTAATATCCAAGTGCCAGTTTTTTTTAGTCTTACCACACGTTTCACTTAAATGTAGCCTGCGAGCCAAGACATGCTGCGTCTCAGTCTGAACAAGACGGAGCATTATGTAAATGTAAGTGGATAAGAGAAGAAGAAGAATTAAAGATACGTGTTGCTACTGTAAAGTATCAGTGTCGTAGTATCAGCATTTTTCATTTATTAGTGCTTACCTAGAGGAAAATATAATAAAGTCACAATATTGTAATAACATCCAACTCTCCTTCATACTTTTTTGTCCTTAATCGGAAGAAAACTTACAGATGCCTAGGAGAAGGCTATTTGCCTAATTCATTTGTTGTTGTCGTCTTTAATTTCTTGGTCACTATACAAATACATTATATACGTCAACAATTGTTTATGTGTCCGCTTTGTGTTATTCTCAATGCAAGCCATGAGGGTTTTCTTCTCCCCATTTAAAGAAATTTGATTTATCACTGATGACCTTTGACCATGACCATCTTACGTGACCTCAGCTACATCAGGCAATGTGGCCGGGATATCCTTGAGAACGTACGACAACATATCAGATGAGCACTGTTTTATGTGGAACACTGACAAGAAGCCACAAAGGATGAGAGCTGAATCTCATCAAGGCCTGTCACTTCACAATGTCACTTTAAATGTAAGGTCATGCCATTGACCATTTAATAGCGGTCTGAGCTCTCCCTCTCCGTGGAAGATCCGACCGGAGGGTATATGGTTTAGCAGCCAGTGGGAAGCGATGGATAAAGGCTGCAGTAATGAGCTCTGACCATCCTGCAGGGCTGCTGGGAAATGGTGCAAGTGAACCAAACAGTGATGAGGTCATGGGCCTTAAACAGCTTGGAGCCGTAGAAGCCAAGTGACATTTAAAGCCATGTTTCCACCAAGCACTGCAGTTCAGTTTAGTCGACATGCTGTGCTTTGGAATGATAATTGTGTTTCCATGGCATTATGTGCTGGCCATATATTATATATAGCTTGCATTAGAAACTTGCCTGAATTATTTAATATATCAATTTTCCAATCTTCAAACCTCCCACCATGGAGTCAATATCACATTTGGCTGTCACTGATTGATGGCCAGCTTGAGGCGCTGGAATGTTTCACCCCACCTTGGTCCTATCTATTGCATGTCGTACAACAAAATCATTACTCTGTAATCATATTTTTTAAATAAATGATGGCTTCTGTATTTGTTATTCTATTTGTTTGTTCTTACACGAGACACACTGCTTGTCACGTAGATAGCTGTTAAAAATACTGATAATCAATGTGTTTACATGGGGTGCAAAATGAACATTTTGACACACAAACTAAAGTGCCAACTGAGCCTTGATGATTTTTTGTCTTATTCAAAGTGACTCAGCTGAGTGGTGGGGCGGTGCATGCTGATGAGGCCAAGATTCCTTCCGGATAGAGAAGGAACATGCGCAGTTGGAAGGCGGTAACCCGATCCTGTTTGAAAGACAACGTTTTCGGGTTAAAAGAAAGATAACCTTACTTGGGATTTTAAAAACTCGATTAAGGGCATAATCAGATTTCTTTGAGCGTTTACATCCATTTTTAAAACCCCAATACTGCCAATATTGGGTTTTTAGAAAGGGTTATTGATTGCATGTAAACGTCGTCAATGGGTGTGTGAAGGTTGGTCCAGGCCTTCTGCGGTTCTCCATGGTGCCCTCTGATAAGATGGTGAAGCAAATGGATTCAGGATGGCGCTAGTGGCAGTGGAATTAGCTCCCATTGTCATGATAATGACAATGATACTCTGGCCCCGTCCAAGTCAGACCGGCCATTGTATAGAAACAGGAATGCAATTTCTCCAGTGGTGCACCCAAAAATCCTCTGTGGGAGTGAAAGGTCCTTAAATGACTCCATTCAGGCAAGGCCGAGGGGCTCGCAGCCAATTAAAGTGGGAGTAGCAGAACAGTGCCATCCTGTAGACCTCAGGCTGCCTCTAAACACACACATTAAGCAATACCCCCGCTAGGAACACACTACTATTGGTTGCAAAGAAACTGTTCATCCTTTTTAAGACATTTCCACAAACAAAACAAAGATAGCCTTCACAGATTGTGTGACGCAAAGCTTCTTTGCCCAAGTAAGTACAAACACAGTCATGTGAGTTATTGATTTGAGAATTCCATTGGATTGGACTTGGGGGATAAATTTTGTCCTCCTCCATCCATCATGGATGAATTCCTTTCAGGTCCCCTAAAGGGTCAGGGAGGAATCATGCTATTTGCGCTGTGAAGCGTTACGAAGTAGGAAAGAGCTCACAGAAGCATGCACATTTGTTTTTAAGCATCACCACTTAGAAGCAGCTCGCACATTGTTGATGTTTACGAGGAAATGCTCTTCCGGAATGCCTTGCTTATTCTGCAGCCATGTTTCTTTCGCCAGCGCTCTTCTGTTTGTCTTCGAGCTACCTGCACCCTTTATTTATTTATTGACTGATTTATTTATTTTCTTCCATATTTCATCGGTTAACATTTGTCGTCGAGCCTCCGCTGTTTGGAACACCTTAAAGCCGGGCTATCCATCTTGTCACTTTAGCTAATTGTTTTCTAAAATTCGTGGTTATATAAAAGGGGAGAACGGCTACGTCACTTTGAAACTGTTTTAGCCTCCGCGCTCCCCCCAAAAAGGGAACACAGAAATAGCGAAAAGCAGATAAACACTATGAGCTCTATTTTTGTGAACTGTGTATGTCAGGCCGATGTCAAGCCTGTTGTCTCTGAATCATCGAAACTTGTAATGTCACTGAATTTATCAGACATCTGGTTTTGTCTTAATGTTGCCTTGATTTCATTTCACAACGGCGCTCTCCTATTTGGGCACCAAAGCTACTGTATACTACTTTTTATTCAAGCAATGGAACCCAAAGTGCTTTATATGCTCAAACACACAATACCCATAACACGCATGTCAAAGTAACAGCATTATGTCATCCAGTTCACCATTTTGTGACATTTTTAGCCTGTCAGAGGGAAATAGATGTGCTAAGTGAAACAAGGGCAATCATTACCATACGCTGGACACCACTATGCTGGAAAAAGTGGATGCAACTGTACAATCACATTCAAAAGCACAACACTTATGATGAAATATCTTATCAGGCATCAGGTTGATTTTACTGCTGATAGGACCCTTACAAATGTGTCATGTTGTGTAGTAGTCACAAAAGGCTGCAATCACACCCCAATTATTGCTCTTTACATGTCGATGAGCAACTCCAGCGGGACTAATGACGCAGGAAGGGAGAGAAGCCTGCATGTTTACCAAGAGAGCCGAATGACACTCTCAGGGAGAATTACAGGGTCATTTCTCATCAGCAGAGTAAATCGGGAAAGGACAACGTTAAGCACTCACTTCATGAAGTGAGATAACTTTTTCATGTTTACCAGGTTGGATGCCAACCATCGTTTTTTTTTCTTTGTCTGACTGAAAGCCAAATAATAAATGAAAAAAGAACTTTTGTGTTGCTAAGATGAGATTTTGATTATGAATTATATTCACTTGTTTGGCTGAGATGTAAACATATTTTCAATCTAAAAGGACAATGACAAATATTGGTTTGTAGGAAAAAAAAAACCTCATTTCAGATACGAGGAGAGTTTAATTTTACTTGGTACTGATATTTATCCTGCTTCTGTCCTCATTGGCCATTAGGCCATTATTTCGCAGTCTTTTATCCACGAGAGTCTCTCGCTCTCTCTAGACATACTGCTCGCTTTGTCTTTTTCATTTTCTCCTTTCAGCGCAGTCATTGCGAGCAGCCCACAGCATTTGGATGCAAGATGAACTTTGATAAGAGTTAATGAGAACACGGCATTGTGTGGGCAAAGAATGGCTCGGGCTGCACACAAGAGCCTCCTCACCAGGAAATGGACCGTAAAAAGACACAGTCACCCACTCCGAGTCTGGAGGAGGACGAGAGGAGAGAGAGAGATGGCCACTGAGGACAGGTGCGAAAAGGCCAGGCAAATTCATGTGAAATGAAACGAGATAAGCAGAAGACATGTGGATGACCAGCGCCACGGCCCTTTGCTGCATCAGTACGCTCCGGCGTGTGTAAAATAAAAATATTCATTTTGACAGCTTCACTTTGGAAGGCGAGAAAACCCTAATGGGAACCGATGCAAAACATTCTTTTTTATTTCTTGTGTACAAATTATTTATTGGCTCTCTGGAGTGCTTTCCCACCCGACCGGTGGAAAATTGAACAATCGAGAAATGTAATCTTTACTCATTTGCCTGGGTCTTAAGAAAGCATCAAATGAACTGCGTGGCAGTTCAGGACATTCGGCAGACACTGACAATCCTGGTTGCGCCTTGTTAGTACATCAACTTTCAACTTCTAAATCTATTTGCTCATCCATTGAATTGTGTGGACGCTTTTGCACTTGCAAACCTTTCTATGTGAGATAAGGCTTCAAAGTCAGCCAGCAAGGAAAAATAAGGAACAACCATGGAGTTAATCGTACACATAAGATGAACTAAATGTACTCCATGCAAACGAAGACTAACAGGGAGAGGAGAGAAGGGTGAGGTGAGGGGACACCAAAAGTAATATAAGGGGAAGATCTTGCACAGCGAGGCTGATAAGCAAATAAATAAAGAGAAATGTGTGTGTCTGTGTGTGCGCGTGCGTTTGTGTTTGTGTGGGATGGCGTGATGGCTTTCTCCAGTAAGTCACATATTAATTGAAAACGACAGTTTCAATTAAAAATGTAATCATTCTCGCCGCTTTCTAATTAAAAGCGAAGCGGTTGATGGTTTTGACTCATTAACTTCAAAGAGTGATGCAGCCTGACAGAGGTGGAAAGTCGAGGAGTGGGTGGTGGCTATTGGGGGGGGGGGGGGGGGGGGCATGTGTGTCATTCGACTGAAAAGAGAGAAAACCAGCGACTGATGGGGAATGAGTCAAGTGACTATCGTCTGTCAGGATTGCTTCCTGTAGAGGACAGGAGCTCTTGAAGAAGATGAGTGCTTTGATGATGATTAAATGGGGACTGGGTGATAGGTTCTAACCTGGAGCACAACCTGTGAGGCTCACCACGACCTTCAAATATTAGGTCAAATACTGGATGAATATGGTAAAGACAGCATAAAATATTTACATTTATGACAATAAATGTCTTCTAAAAATTGAAAAATCAATATATAAAAGGATGCTTCCAAAAGCCATTGTCTTCATCAAATATTTACATTTATGACAATAAATGTCCTCTAAAAATTGAAAAATCAATACACAAAATGATGCTTCCAAAAAAATCAAGCCATTGTCTTCATAAAATATTTACATTTATGTCAATAAAAGTCTTCTAAAAATTGAAAAATCAATATGTAAAATGATGTTTACAAAAAGAAATCAAGCCTTTGTCTTCATAAAATATTTATATTTATGACAATAAATTGAAAAAATCAAGATACAAAATGATGCTTCCAAAAAATAAAAGAAATAAAGACATAGTCTTCATTTCCAAATGTGAGCGTGTCTGCTGAATGTGCCAAAAGTACTGTCGGAATAATGCTCCTTCGTCTCACATCTTTTTGATGCCTACACTCCAACAGAGTCACAAAAATAAGCCTCCAGTGGCTGCAAAATCTCCCACCGGGTCAACGCGGGGCAACAACGAGGTAGTTTAAAGCGGCCACGCCAGCGTGAAGCCGTCATCCACATGCTGGCTGTCATGGTCGACATTTTTTTTTTTTTTGCCTGCTCATCTTGCTGTGCACACACGTCACTGCTAACAACAAGGGGCTCTCAAATGGCTTCACCAGCTTGACACATACACACTGGCTGTCAAGTTTGACTTTTATTTTTTCTTCGCTTATTTTCCCCTTCTCGTGCTTTAACTTTTCTCACCATGATGTGCGCACTCATGATCGACAATAGCGTGTGAGAATGGGGCGGCCACGCAAGCAAAATATTCAAAGTGAAGCTCGCTCGCTAATTGCACGTCACAACTGTGAATGTAAGATTATGTTTTTATATCATGGGAGAGAGGAAACTCATACCGACCCCAATTGCGTCTTTGTATCAGTTTTAGCCATGCCCCTTCCCTCCAAAAAATCTGGAATACTGAAACGATGAAAAACTGTTTAATCCTATACCTCCATATTTTAATACGACCTAGTTCATAGTCTATGTATTATGTACGTATTTAGAAACAAATGTTCGAATTAATTGGAGTCTTAAACAATGATTTAATTTCTGTGTTTTTTTTTGATCGACGCAATCCTTCATGTACATTGTGAGTTTTTAACCTTTAAATGTGTGAGAAAAAAAACAGACCTGACCTTTGGCACGGCGCATGATTGTTGTCTTTTTCCCTCTGCTTAACACAAAGTGCAACTGATGGCGACTGCAGGGCAGATTTCGCTTTCGCACATGACTTCATGGTTATTTAAGCATCTCGTGCTTTCTCCCCACACATCTGACTCGTAACTAGAAAAATGACAGAATACCGACAGCACGTTGGCCTCTCTCTCCTCTGTCTCTAATACAAAAAGCAAGAAGGTCACACAAGTCGTGTTGATCAGCTGCAATCATTTGGGGCAAGTCTAAGTAGCGGAGATGACATTTTATAATGGAGCTGCGCCGCTAGTTGCTTTCGAGCCAATGTGGCATCATGGATCTCAATCAGTATTTGGCATGCAACCGAGGCAAAGTCCATCTGTCCACTTCAGTCAGAACAGTCAGAGAGGAATGGCGTCGTTTAGCTATATGGACAAAACGCCCTTCCATGCACTCAGTCTTTAGGGTCGGATCCAAATGACAAAAGACACCCTGTTTTAAAGACTGTAGAGTTTAATGAACTAAAAATTGTCTTGGAGGGAAAACAACATACATTGAACACAACACAATGTGCTTGAGGAAGAGAAGTAACCTATAGAAATCTATTTTTTCCCCCTTAGTCTCCCACTTTTATGGCTTTTTATTTATGGATAAAAAAAATGCTTATAGACACTCCACTCTAAATTGTCCACACTGTTCCAACGCATTTGTTGAGTGGAGTGTATATTTTATATTATATATTTCTTGTCAAATTAATATCAAGGTGGTTTCAGAAGTGACATACATTTAGGAGCTGCAACATTTACAAGTTACTATTTGGCACTGTAATGCAGATACGTAGCTTATCCATTTAAATAGTGCCTTTGAATACGCCAACCAGCGATGAGTAATCCTGAGAAGTAATAAAGGGGAAAAAAATCATTCTGGGTTCACTCTCACTTTCTAATGTATGTAATTTGAACCAAGTGCAAAAAAAGGAGGTGTTAAAGTCAAAACGTTCTCCTCAATACCTCATAGAGATTTAATTCTTTTTAATTACTTCATCAGAGGATGTCAATAAGATATTTTTCCCCTCAAAGGAACCGACTAGGATTCCTGCTAAATCCTTTTTACTTTGAACACATCACAAGTCTGGAAACAGTATGTGGTATTTGTATTTTGGGAGATGGAACATGCAGTTTTTGAGATCAAAACCATCAGGATATTGTTCCTCACATCCAAGTCCCCAGTTGGAACATCATAAAAGCAAAGACATGTGCTTGTCAACATTTTTACGCCTTGTTTTTTCATTCGACTTCCATTAGCTGGCAGATGCGGTAACCGGTGCCCCAGCGTGCCGTGCAAGAACCAATTCCCAATATTTCGTTTTAATTGTGAGCGTGTGAAAGGTCTACAGCCACAGTTTACGGCACGCAAAGTGCCCAATGCTTGTTTTCAGAACATTTATTGTTGCTAGGTTACCAAAAACTGTGTTCCAACCCACCATAATCATGCTAATCCTCCCTTGTCGAGAATTAAATCAATAGGTTGTCAGTCATACCTACTATCAGTTTCTCGCTCATCACTGTTGTTGACAGCCTTGATATTGAGAATTTTGATTGGTCGGCATCAGAGGAGCTATGTTGTTAAGCTGGGCCGCGTGTTGAAAAATGATTATTTATGAGAGCACTGCAGGGAAAAAGCAAGCGGCACTCTGGGGGGGGGTGTTTTTTGCATAGAGGAGGTTGAATGCTGTCAACGCTGAACTGATTTGTGAAGAAGATAGATGCAGCCGGTGAAAACAAGTTTAACGGAATCTGGGCAGCAGCACAGCAGAGTGAATGGTAATTAAAGTCTGGTGCATGTATGTGTGTGTGTGCATCTTATCATCAGACTGGCCAAAATGCGCATCTGCTACCTAATGCTTGAAAAAAGTGGGTGCAGAAATTTCAACACACAGGTTCCATCACAAAGATGAAGCACTTAACGGTCACACATGAGCCACATTCAAACCAAGTTCAATTATGATTATCATTATTGTTGTTGTTATTATATGTGCCAAAGCTCTACTTTTGTCAACATGAAGCTCCAATTCTTTCACTTCAACATAGTTCCTTGGTAGAATGAGAACTGCTACAGCTGCAACCAACAACTTTTTCACTTTCAAGGATAAAATGATGACTTGACTCAGTCTGGTACTTTTGTCCATATGTGAGAATGCACCAACCAGCTCTCTGTCTCGTTCAGTTTGCAAGTCGAGTATAAGAGCATAATGAGGTTTTCTCACTGAGCGGCTCCAGCAAGAGAGGAGAGGAAGGAGGACGATTCGAAGCGGACGGTGTGTGCGTGCGTCTGTATTGAGGGTGAGGGTGGTGGTAGACACAGACGGAGAAGGGGACGCAAAAGAGAAAAGGCACTCAATGATAATGTATGAGCTGTCTGCGGAGCTCCGTGCCAAAGGAAGAAAGTGCATTGGTCCATTTAAAAAGAAGATTATCATGTCAAGATACAGTAATACCTCGGTGAACACATGCTTTCATTGGATGCATTCTGTCTGTAGTGGGGGTTTGGGGGGCACATTTCAGTGACTACGCAGGAGAGAAGGGTGTTTTGTAGGACATCTTGGCTGGCAGCAGCTTCATCAACCCAATCCGTTAACCCTTTATGCAGTAGGTTTAGGAAGAATGGAAATTAACTTTTGTTCTGATTGGGATTCACAATGTTATTCCAGCTACACAAGCATTTTTAATTATTTTCATTATTTATCTTTGCTGACTGGATGGGAGAAATTGAATTGATCTCTTTTTAATTACGGGGCCACCTTACGAGCACCACACATATTTACTGACGTTATGTTGGAAATCCAAAATGAAAGTGGTGCAAATTATTCAAACATTGTGGCAAGCATGTAGATAGGTGCTGAAAATATGCAAGAATGGTAATGACAGTTTCAGACAGAACAGATATGAAAGTCACGGAGGGATGGAATATGAATACAGATAACAAAATACTACATAAATACAGGAGTGTTCCGCATGAAATGGATCCATCTACAATTATTTAAAAGTTACACTTTTTGAAAATGGGATACAAAAATGAGTGATGACTTTCTGTGCTTGTCAAAGTTGACATGTAAATGCATCTTATATTCATAGTTAGGAATATAATTTGACACATTGAGCTTGAAGTCTTTTTCCTTCCTGGCAGCTGCGACATTTTCTTGAATGGTATGATTCACGTCTTTCAGAAAAGTTTTCATTAAGTCTTGGATTGAGGGTATCGCTTCAAAGATTTTTGGAAAGAATGCATTTTGCTTGGAGCTAGATGGACGACTCCATATTGCTGCATTTTGACTTTGTTATTTAATTTTACCCTCCAAAAATATGAGCTATTTATTGTTTTAGGTAGATGATATGCTATTAGAAATGCCTTTATTTCAAAGCTTTATTATTGATTAACAAGAGGGCAATGTACTGTAGAAATAGCAAACTAGGGCATAAAATGAAGGAAACGCATTTTTATGGGTGTTATTATTGTACATGGCGTCCCCAAAGATGTGACATCATTTGAAAAGCAATCATCTTAGAAATGATGGAAAACATTTTTTATATGCACCCTGCTCTTGTATATATGTGTGCAAATGTTGTCTCACTTATAATATGAACTATCCATTATGTCACTTATATAGGTCAAATTTGTGTTTTGCAAGACCTGTTTACAGAAAACCTTTTTTCATCCAGGCTGAGTGCTAACCCTTACTTGCTGCTTTCCTCCCCTGTGAGAATTCATCAGAAGAACATTGCCCACAGTCTTCATCCATTGCTGTGGTCAATTTGTCAGTTGGCTAAGCACAGCATGAGTTTCTGTGGGCCCGCAGCTTCGTTTCAACATAAGTGCATACATAAATTAACATCATTTTTCATGATTAAGGAAACACTAAGATGTTAAATTAAGGCGGGTTGTGGGATACTTGTGTCTAATTGGAGCAAATAGCAGAGGAGGGATATTATCCGCTACCTGTTTATTTCCGCATATTTTGATATCAGACCGAAGTAAACGAGGCGCTCCTCTGCAATGCTGTGTTTGTTTCTTGTGACTATTACACAAAATGCTTGTTTGTTTAGAACCTTCATTTCCTGACTTGCCGCCCTCTCTTTTGTACACTACCAATTTGTGTGGGGATGAGTCAGTCCATAGGGCAACATCAGGCTTGTTCTGCTCCACTACCTCTTTGCCTGCTTTGTGTTGCCATCTCCCTCCACCTTTTCACTCTGCTGTTTCTATAATGAATTTAATAGCTGACAGTGAAAAGACCAAATGGAATTCAAAGCTATAAACCCGTCTTAAAATAGTCAAATTGTGAGTGCAGTTGTGTGCATGTGACCTTACATTCTCTGAATTGTTCATGGCTGTGTACACGGCTATTGTGACACACGGGAAACAATTCGACCTGAAGGTCGGGTGAAACACTCATGCACAAACTATTTTTGTCACATGCGAGCAGTAAAAACTAAAACCTTGTGGGAGTGAAGTCAAGCTCTGTGCAGCCATTTTTATTTTAGCAAGTTAGCATGCATGAAATCAGTCATCACCTGGCATAAAGAGCAGCTAAAGCTGATGAGATTAGTTTTGCACAAAGTGACATTTTGTCCCAATGATGGCACCAGAGGAAAAGCCAGGGGATCATTAAATGTCAGGATGATTTATCTTGTGGGCACCGTTGCTTTACCATAGCAGTGCAATGTATCATGTGAATAAAAAAAAAAAAAAAAAAGAAAAAGAGTTGACCTCTCACCTCTGTCCACTGACTGCACCACTGGACATGAAAAGTCTTGTTTCACAGATTGCTGCATTGTGAATTTAAATGCAAATCAACTCTTGATCTTGGTGATCATCATGCGGAGGCGCGGTGGTTGTCGGTCTGCAGGCCATCCAGTCTGTTCCTAAAGGAGCATAACAGGTTGTTTGAAATCACATTTAATTTATTCTAACTCCAACTTTTTATCCGGATAGCTTCACATGGTGTTGAAAGGTACACACTGTATTTGTATTATCCTGACAACCTAAATTTCTCGGGGCCTAGGTGGTTTATTTTCTCAACTTTACAATTTAAGAGGTTCCTTTATTTGCACGAATGCATGTGTCAGCGTGGAGGCAGACACGTTGATGTCTGCTGAATGCTCGATGAAGAATTCTCACTTATGTGTTGCAACTGGGGTGGAATGTGGAACCTCCTCCACCTCCTTGCCTCATGTGCAGGTACCCTTTTATTCTAGGTTCATATCAGTTCTGCAGTGTCACTGGAGACAAAACTAATTAATCCCTCCTTGATATAAAGGATGTCCAAGGAGTCACTACAACTTCCTTTTTTCCTCTCTTTTGTTTAAGTCATCATTAGAGACAGATGTGAGGCCTTCAGCATTTGACATCTTGACATTTTTGTAAGTATTCCCTAGCCAAAGGACCTCACCAAGTGATATTGGAGCAGTGCTGCAAAATTACCACCCAGCCTGCATTTGTTTTGTCCCTGACTGCAGTTTAAGAAACTTTACGCTCCAATGCATACTAGGCTACAATTTCCACCATTCACGGTAAATTTTTGATAACAGGATTTGTTCTCGCAGCTACAACACCAAATCCCTACAACAGGCATTTGCGCAAGGCTAGGTAAAATGTATTCAGAGGGCTGCACTGGAACTCAGTATTAACAAAAGCTTAATTCAGCGGATGCTTCGGAGAATGAAATAGCTTTCCTGCTCCTGACTTGAAATTTTTCAAAGGCTTCAAGCAGAAGGATACTCTTGTGGAAATTATCTTGCATCATTACCAAATCCATATCTCAGCTTTTTGAAAACCTGTAGTTCAGTGACAAGTCTATCTTTCAACTTTCTGGTTGGCTAACCTGATATAATGTTGAAACGGGCAAAAGTCAAACCCAGCAGAAATTCTCCAGCATGAATGAGACTCCTGGAAGCTTGTGGTTTTGTCTGCCCAGTTTCTAGCAATCCCATTCATTTTTCTTCCGGTAACACAACCAACGCTTTTGACACACTTAAAAAGAAGCTTTTCAAATGTATTAATGAAGCAATTTGGTTCATTTACATCTCAGTATTTGTGTCTTCTCTTATGACAAAGCAGGAGCAAGGACATTCTGCCCACGGGCCATATATGGCCGTGACAAACTCGACAGAATGGGATGAAAACATGAGGTTTAAAAATGCTGTGGGCTGCAACAGAGAGGATTTAAAGACATTTGTGTTTCTTGCTTTCTTCTCTGTTGACATCACAGGCGAGTTATACACTGTCCCACTGCTTTGATGTCACACTATTTACCGAGCTCATGCAGCTTTCTGCTAAGCTCTGTCAGCTACACCGTTGGTGTAACCGATAACCAAATCAGGTTGTAGCGCACCAAACCCTGCCTGTATAAAATGTGCGTGTAAAAAATGTGGCCATCATATTTCATCATAAGAGAATCAAGCACCCGACGACTAATTAAAGCCCGGTGTCCATTACAGTGGATGCTATGTAAATTATCCAGTGGTAATATTATCTTCTCTATCATTTTTGTTTTTTACAGTTCTTGTATTGTATCTCTTCAGATTGTTCATTAATGTTGCCAAGAGGTCAGAAATAAAAATGTAACCCTCAGGATTACATTTAACAGCACACAAACACACACACACTGATAAGGAAAAGGTAAATCTTACAGATTAAGAATATGCCCTGTTAGAATAACATTTTCAAATAACTTCATGGAAAACAATCTTAAACAGTACTTTTTGGAAGTGTGGCCGAAAATGTCAGAGCATAACCCATTTTCCCATGTGCTATTGGGAGACCTGATGAAATATTTAGGGAATTGTAGCTGGGTGTTGATGTTTTTCTTTGTATGAAAACTCAGGTTCAGAAACAATACTGCACATCAGCAGGACAACACCATAGCCACAGCATGAAGGTGGAATGGTTTGGGTTTAATCTCATTCAGCCGCAAAGGGGGTTCCAGTGTTCAAAGGAGGCTACAATATAGCAGTTCATTTTGGCATGAACTTTACAGATGTCAGATGAGATTTTGACTTTCATCTCAAAATGAAACTCCATCCAAGAGAATGCCCAGACCTAATTAAAATCTGTGGGATGACCTGAAGGAGACGACACGCTGCTTTCACCGTCTGATGCATTTGGGAATTAAAAGTCATGATGTGCTGTACACCTACACTCCCATACTGTTACTATTCAAACTTGCTTTGGAAAATGTAAGTAACTTATGGTGGTCTGATTTTTAAATCACATTTTACGCCACATTTTTACAATTATGTGTTCACTTTCTCTTTACTGTACGTTAACGCAGTGTCACATTTTGTTGTTGTGACATTATGCTTGCCTACCGATGAACTGAGAGCAAATTGGCATTCTGCGGAGAAGTTTGACAGAGAGCGGCTAATGACCTTCTGGTACTGTTGTGGTGATTGACACCAAACTGCATGCAGTGCAAAAAAATGGACCTTATAATTTACGCATGCCATCAGATGCCAGCTGGGATGGACTCCCCGGTAGCCTGCACTGGATCAACGATATAAATAATGGATGAATGGACTGTCTTGGAAGTTATAATATCGGCAGTATGATTCCCTTTTCACCTTTTCACAAAATGGTAGCATATAATTGGGGAATAAAATGACAAGCAAGATGCAGCAACACCGTCTTCACCTGTTCTTGGTCTCTGCTTCTTTTCTGAGGAGCTAATCTGGTTGTTGCTTGTTAACGTTTATTTTGTGACTTTTGATCAGAGCATAAAGCAATCGTGTATTGGAAAAAAAATACTCAGACATACATATGGACAGACACACACACTCACTAGGCTGACTCCACCTCTGTCGGCTGCCTATTCTTTTTACGTGCAGCATAACAGTTTAATGCTGATGCACCATGTTTGCTTTGAATGCCGGCCTCCTCTAATTGACCTGAGTCTGGTAACGGGTTTATATTCCACAAGCATTTCTTGAATATATTCAAGACTCATATCATTTCAATCAAAAAAAAATAATCAAACAGGTTGTATCCATTGAACTTGAGTTTTTGCAGATTCTCTTCTTGAATTTATTTGTAGGATGCCAGAATATATAACCTTCCGAAGCTGCAGTTTGGATGTGAACAACCTCCCACCTCAAATCTTTGCACCTGTCTGATGTGAAGACCACCTGACATCTATCGATTTTGTATTTAAGGCCCGTTCTTGCCTTGCCGTGATTATGTCTCCATGCTGTCTTTCAATCCATCCGAATGATTTCACAATGTCAGCCACTTCTTCAATTTATTGTTTGTATATCCCATGCAAGGCCATGTCTTTTTACGAGAGTCCATCTGGCTCCTGTGTTTCGGTTGCCCGAGGCATTCATTAAGCAGGTTGTCCCTGGGGTATCGGGGTTAAAATCCTGGTCAGGGCAAACTCTGGTGAAAAATTGACTACTGGAACAAGAGCATGTGTGTACAATGATTTTTGTGCGTGTGTGTGACTCCGCTACTACTATATGCTACAGACCTGGGGCTAAGTCTCTTCTTGCTGCAACACTGAGAGGACAGCAAGAGTGAAAGTGGCTCAGGACTTATCCGTTTAATAAGGCAATTGTGACTGGGCTAAGTGCAGTGTGGAACGAGGTAATAATCATTTTGGAGTAGACTCAGATTATAGTAGTTGGTCTAAGCCTGTGCTAGGCAGTTAAAGAAGCTAATTAAACATGAAAGCTTCACCAGAGTGATTCAAGGCCCTCTGGAGTCGACTACACCAACTAAATGGAGCCAGCACGTATAGCAGTTGTTCTGCTGGTTTGTAATGCAGATTGAACTTGGTCTAGGATAATTACTGTGCATGTATTTGCATACATCTGCCGTGAAGAATGAAACGTTCTATTTGTTTTGTTGCTGAGCTTCTCAAAACTCAAATTGCTTCGAAATGAACAAACTATAGGGCAGATATTATTATTATGAATGAAGAATGCGGAGAACGAGCATCTCTAAACTGAAATACTTTTGCGGTCGAAATAACCCCGAATTTAAACTACAATGTTGGAAGAAAATATGCAGGTCACCTACCATCTCAGAATAATTTTCCAGTTATGTAAAACAATGGGGTCTATGACTTTCTTTTTGTAACTAAATTATTTTATTGGAGATGTTCAGCTTTGTGATGAAATGACATCAGAGAGCATTTTGAAAGACCGGGTTGAAGATTGAATGAAGGAATGGATGGATTTCTTCCAAAATAGCCCCAATGGCAAATTTATATTAATTTAGAATACACTAAATCCAAATCATTCGCTTTTACCCAAGTCACAAAACATGGATATGTATGCTCACGTGCCTGAAATCAGTCACTTGCAAAGCTTATTTTAAGAAGTTAACTCGTTTACACGGCTGAACGAACAGTTACTCGTGCATTTAAATAACCGGAATGAAACAGCCGGGAACAGATTATGTGATGCAATTTGACGTCACTCCCGCTTGTTACGGTCTACCGTCAATAAAACACATTATATTAATGGCACTCACAACAGAAATAAAACTGTAGGTTTCTCCTCACTCTAAAAGTGTGCTTTTCTGTTGCGTCTCTAAGCTCTGCCATGACCGCTTAACTCTGCTTGTGATTCCAACCACTTGCACGCTTGCCATATTGACTTACACTCACTTATATTTGTATGTGTATTCACACTGAGCCATTTTCACCGTAGAGGTAGAAAATAACCTGAAAACGTTGCAGAGGAATCAAGATTCCTTGCAGATAGAGCAATAATATGCGCAGAGCAAAAAGCAATATCTGGCGTATGCATTTTGAAACGTTCGGTTTAGACAAGGGGTAACCCAGCAGTGTTGGAAAAAATTTAAAACTATGATTGACTACATGCAGTCTATGAGTTTAAATGCTCGTTTCTCTATACGTGCCCTGTCATTGACTGCCGACCAGTCCAGAGTACGATATACTACTCCAGCACATGTGCAACTTTAATGGAGGACAATCAGTACAGAAAATGAATGCATTGCAATATGGTATGGTAAAATGCTATTCAAAATATTACCATACAGTATTTAAAAGATCTATGATTGTAACAGTTCAACCTTGAAATGGATGGATTCTATTTCCATTATTTTTCATTTGGAAAATATATTTGACCTTCCAAGCAAATTAAACATCAAACCTCCTCCATAAAAAGCGCGTTTGACCTTTCAGGCTCCACTGTATTCTCGTTGCACTTGAGTTTATTGTAAATTCAGCCCAATAACAAAAGAAAAAAAAATGGTGGGTGAGCTATTGTTGAGGAACTTCAAATCACTTATGACAGAAAATCACAGGACTTAGTAAGTGTTCCTGAGGAATTTCAAAAGCCTTACATGCTTCTTCTGAAATCCAACCCCCCTCCGCTTTTGTGGGACTCATTTTTTTTGTTTTCTCTATCACGTCAGCAGAAGTGCACGTGGAAGTGAGAGTGGCAACAATGCACTGGTTCCTCAACGATACTCCTGTTGTTGAGTGAAAACCAGCGAATCCCCCTCAGCCAAGCTTCCAGAGTTCTCCCTCTAACGAAGGAGCCCGGTGCACCTCCGTCCACCCCTCTCAGAGTCAAACATTTGGTACATCCCAGTGGTGCCTCTGTCGCTGGCTTGATACTGATTCAGTAGTATCTCAGCAGTCAGTCAGCCGCACAAGCAAAGGGTTCCTCAGTGAGCATCTTTCATCTCAGCCTCCCGTTTGTTTTGCGTCTCTGTTATGACCCTGTTCAGCCCAAGATGTGAGTATATCTTTTTTTTTTGTATTAGTGTCTTGTGTGTGTGTTCTTAGATATTTGCATGCATCACTGTGTTCCAAAAAGATTTTTTTTAGAGGGGGGGCATTTAGATTTTCTTCATTCATTTTATCCCCTAGTTTCACGCAAAACGACATTCCTTCACATTTTATTCCTGTTGGTTTTCTTTATGTTTATGGTGTTTTAAAGTGTGATTTTGCACTTTATCACTGGAGGTTTGGAGTTTATGATGGTAAACATGAGGTGATTCTGAGCCAAACCTGAGTCTCACATTGGCAAGGTCAGCAGGCTCTCTGTGCTTAAAGGCTCATTGTGGGTTTAATTACGTATATTATGGAGCAGTGCAGCTCTTGGGAGGATTTTCTTTCGCAAAATCATCACAATAAAGTGAGAGGCTCATGTGTGAGCACGTTTTTATAGCGCGGCTACAACTTTTACATTGATTGAAGAGCAGCGCTCCCCTCACAAAGCCACAAAAGGCTGCAGCCAAGTGAAAAAACGCACAGGACAAAATCATGTTGCGCCTTGTCTTGCATGTGGTGCCTAACATCTTTCGGATATGTGCTTGTAATCTTTACAATGAGAATGATGTCTTTACAGAAAATATCTTAATTTTGACCTGAGAACGAAAAGTATAATTAGTCCTGCAACAATGTTGAAGACTTGAATCTGTGGCTGATGCGTCATGTCAAAAAATCCAAATGTAGCATGAGAAAAAGTGCATGCAAGCTTGTTCGCATTACAATTTTTTTTCTTTATTGTGCATCGGCCAAGTGACTTTTTATACACACGGTGGCATACATTCGTGTTTAAAATAGAAGTGTGGATCGCACCGCAGGTTGTAGAGAAAATTATACTTTTAATATGATATTACTGTCATCATCATCATCATCATCATCAATAGCTTTATTATTATTATTTACAATGTTTTAGGGTTTAGCAAAGTTATGACCATTGTGATGAGGAGCTGAAAGGATACCAAGTCAATTTTACGTTTTTCATTGAAATAATAAAACATTATTTTATAGATTTTCCTTTTTTGCATGGGGCGAATGGGTGATAAATGACAGAAATTTCTTTTTCTCAAGGAATACACACTGCATGTGCAAGTGGGACCGCAAAACAATATTTGGGTCAGTCGAGTTGCCTTGTAGAAGACGATAATTGGAATTTATGTAAATGATTAAAGAGTAGCGTTTTAACCACTGCATGAAACATGCAGAAATAGCAATAATTATGATGGAAACATAAGTCAGACTTTTTTTTTATCTGATTATATTAATATTTCATCTCCCCCACATCAGTGACTTCAAAGTGAACACATTAATAAGCATACAGTGGCAATTTTTAGCTTTTTACACATAATTGTGTGTGTGTGTGTGTGTGTGTGTGTGTGTGTGTGTGTGTGTGTGTGTGTGTGTGTGTGTGTGTTTGTGTGTGTGTGTACTTGTATGTGTGTGCATGCATGTGAGTGTGTGCTTATGACTGTACAAAACAGGCAGAAACTATTTAAAAGGCAGGTCAAATGAAAGCTGCATGTACACAAATTCCCCAAAGTGATTTTTGCACAAGACTACTGCCAGTCTTGACATTTCTCTAAATAGAACTGAAGCTGGATCTGCTAGTCAGGTAATAAATTAAGGGTTAGTTGATTGACCCCAACAGTGAAGTTAACTGTCTTGAGTGCCGCCAGGAAGGTCAAATCAGCAATGAAGAATTATACTTCCGCCCACAGTAACGGCAGCCTGATGAAGGTCTTCTGAGAAAGTAAATTGAGCGACTGTTTTATGTATAAGGAACACTGTCCTATTTCTTATTTCATGTTGTGCATCTGTTGGATTATATCATTATAATTATGTGACTTATGTTACTACTGAAATTATATTTTAATCTTCAACAGAAACTGTAGGCTGTGTCAAAAGCTTCAATGGCAAACAGAGATGGAAGGCATCTGAACTGGATCAATTTCTACCCACTCAAATTAACCCGCAATCAGGCATTATATCAGAAATGGATCGATGGATTTGTTATTTCAGGGGAGGAGTGGAAAACACACACACACGCACACATGCCCTGCACGCATTGAGACTTGATACAACAATCGTAAACCGTCTGAATTTTAGTGCCGATGCACCAGCCAAAACAAATCAATGGTCCCTGCATTGTCACTGTGATTGATTTAAATCAAAATCTTTATAGGCCTTGCAGAGGTTTGAAAACAAGCAGTCTAGAGTTTATTGTCTCCAATTAAGAAAGGAGTGTTGTTGGGGTTTTACATAACTCAAGAAAAAGCCGACATCTCAGCATGTGCAAATGAGATTTGATCTAATCTAATATCGGCTACCAATAAGAAACAAATGGGTCAATATCGCTACAAAGTCCCTTTTATTTTAAGTGGCCAAACATTTGTACACACACCGGGAAAAGAGAAGGCTCTCAGAAATGTCTTTCCTTCATTTCATGCGATATTTTCCATAAGCTTTTTGGGATTATGCCTTGTCCCACACGTTGCTCTGCTAACTGTACTGTGTCTAAAAAGTGACGCTATACGACAGTAACAATTTAAAAATTCTAATTTCATCCAATTTTCTTATCACTTTGACTACTGTAGAATATAATAATGAACGTATTGGTTTTATTTTCCGATATAGCTCAATCTCGTATTAGATGTGTTGGTGCACCTAATATCGTTCTACTATAAAACCATCTTTCTGTTTTGCACTGGATTTAACAAGGTACCCAAGTGTTTTAAGCCAAATGGTGAAGCATACCACTTTCACAGAGTGTGGGTCTAATGTTTACTAAAAAAAATAAATAACCAAATGGTCATTTTAGGGCAGTGATATTTTATTTGTATATTTGTGCTGGCCTCAATTCAATAGTCAACTTAGTGCACTAAGGGGCTTAGATGTCAGCTGATGCACCGGAGGAAAAACAGAGAGGTTGCCCAGCAGGTCACCTCTATTAAGCCTCACAGTGTAGAAAATGTATCTCTTCTGTGCTAGGCAAAGGCATAGACATGTGTTTTTGTACACGCATTTGCAAACCACACTTAATTAATTGTAGCTTGCAGCCATTTGAGTGCTACACTGTGTGAGTGAGTGTACGTGCAGTTGGCCCAGTCACAGTCCATTCAGCACCCATCTGTCCATGTCTTCCTCTCCTCTCCTCTCATCATCCCTTTTTCGACACTCTTGGAAAATCGAGACAGAGCTTCGAGCGGTAGAGTGCCTACTATGATGTGTGATGTCAATAATGAATTTGTTGGCATGTTATGAACTGAAAATGGGTTTATTGTTATTTGGCCTACTGTGTCGTTCTTAGAAGCATATTTGTAATTGAAAGGCAGATAATGATCAAAGATGGATAGGACAGATGAGAATGGCAGGAGGCAAAAACAAAGGTGAACAGCTGGCTCGCGATGGCAGGCCTAATCAACGGTAAGTGATAGGAGGTGAATGTGAAGGACAACCCCTGACACACTTAACGGCCGCTTTTCTCATTAGCATGCTAAATGATGGCTGATGGAATTGTTATTTACATCATTAAAACAAAAGAAAATATGCTTGTAACATTGATGTTGTATTAGCATTAGCACTTGTGCTACTGGTCAAGTTTTGTGCAGTGCTTCCACGAATCGAGCTGCACATTTTAAGGATTTCCCTGTAGCGGGTCAACGAAAGGATTATTCGATTCTAGAAATGTTGACCAATTGTTTTATATGAGGTGTGTCTGCTGCAATTTATTTCAACTGCACCATGCAGTTTGAGTCCATGTACCATTTGTTGTTTCCATTCTATTTCGGCAATCAAGAACCAAAACCGAAAAAGTGACTCATTATGTTATTTTATTTTGTTAGGAAAGATAAATGCTCCCTCAATAAATGAATTACTTTCACATTTTGTTTCATTATGTTAGATTTAACAAAATCATGGGTCACTTTTTGATTGCCAATTGTAATTTGAAAAGAACAAAGTGGCACTTTTTGGGTTTCTTCTCATTCAATTCATTCAGCACAGTTAGACAGCAACGTACCTTCCACAAGCATACTATACTGCAGCAAAATGGTGTTGAAAAGTTCATTTTCAGTTTGTATTCTAAGATTGTAAAACCCTTAATGGGGACAAAAAACAACACCATAGCGATCCATACATTGATGGTATGTGCATAAATGGTTCCGTCGAGACTGAAATAAAGAAAGCGAAAACATACATTCCTCGAACGAAACTACAATCTTGTGAAGCACCCTGTCTGATTTTTGCCATCCATTTATAAGTTAACAGGGACTTTGAGCTTCATGGAGCATGACATAAGATATTAGCATTTGACAGATTGGACTTTATTTTCCATTTTGCTGAAGTGAGAATGGTTCCAATGTACGAATCTTCACCAAACGCAAAGGTACCTCAGAACTGGGAGGGAAAAGCCTGAAGCAAAAAATATTTCTTAGTTTGAAGAAGGCAGATCTTTTATCCTATTTGTATTCTGTGCTATAATAGTGCGTAGCCACACTGTACTGTGATGACACTCTTAGTGTATCAGTATGAAGTTAATGGGTTGTTCATGCTTGCAGACACGAGCATGAGTGGAGACCTCAAGTCAAGTCGCTCCAGGGCAGCAAGTAAACGGGCCAGCACCACCACTTATGGGTGAGTGTCAACCACTCACGCACGCACGCACTTGCACACACCTGCATGCAAACCGATCTTTGTCTACGACTCAATGACCGCACCGCCTGCATTGCAATCGATGAGGCATTATTTCTTAATGTTTCACACCAGCTGAGTATGTCGTATGCTATTGATTTTAGCCAAAGGTGCTGTCTGCACCACTCAGTGTTTTAATCTATCTGCTGATATTGCGACACCTTATGATAACGTGTGATTACATGTCATTGTTGCTGCTTGAATACTGTGAGGCAGGCCAACTGTGTCAACTGGCTGATGGAAGGAAAGCAGGTGAAAGAGACAGAACAGTACGGACCTGTAGGGATTTTTGTGTGTGTGTGTGTGTGTGTGTGTACAAGAGCGTCATCTTCAGTACAAACAAGTCTGTTGAACAAAAAAAATGATTCTCCATTTTACAGTTTGAAAAGAGATTTTTTCAGCAACCTGGAATAACGATTGAAATGTTTTGTGGTGCAACTACCATTCTTATTTCAAAATGAGAAGAGCTGGAGATTCTGCAGATTAAGCAGCTTGAGAAAAATATGCTTTTTCTTATTTCTTTAATTGTTTAATTACTGAACAGAACATTAGAAATTACAAAGCCGAAGACACTGCCAATGACTAACTTTATTTACAATTGACTTTTACTGTAGCGGTAATATGACTTGATTCATACTGAATAAAAGTGGAAAAAAACGTAATACATATGTGCCATTGTGAGAGTGAACATAACCAGCAACTTGCTGGAACACATGATGGAGATCGACGCGCGTAAAGTATATTTAAAAGGAGCTTGCAAATGTATATATATATTATACAATATAATCAAACAATTGGAAAATGTCCATCCTGCATCTGTCTGTATTCATCTTAGCACAATCCTCTTAACTTCTTCCCTTGCTGCAGTTCTAAAGGCTCAGTCACTTTCCTGTAATGCTGCTACAATTTTAATAATTTAAGGATACATTCAAACTACAATGTAGGACATTCACCCTGAAGTCGAAACAGATCAATGAAACAAACACTACAAGGGAAATAATATTAACAGATGTAACAACATGTTTGCTGCAAGCCTAATGAGCAGCTTTCATTAGCATTCTGTGTTTTCACTCAACTGGGACTTGGCGTATGTTTGTTACGCTGTGCTCCCAAATAAACACCAATAGTTTGGCATCCCCGCCATCTAAATTCCATGCCTCTCTGCTGGGCCTGCTTCACCATATCAGCTCATCCAGTGTAAACAATACAGGAGTGACATACTATATTACAGTATATCCCAAACATGTCATTTTGAGCAGTTAATCCAGCCAGGCTGCTACCTTCCCTGTCACCCAGTCTCAGGCCAACCTCCCCCAACTCGATTTGCCCGTTCCTCCGTGTAGTTATTCAGCAGTACGCGGCCATGCATTAATGGGGTTAGTCACACAACACCCACACACACAATGTGCTGCCACAACCGGAACACACCTGAGGTATTAGTCGTGATATAGCCTGGGTCCACCTGATAATTCACTGAAATGACACGGTATTAGAGCAAAACAGGTCAACTTTCTGGATGTTTTGCGTTAACTGCAGCACTTCCCAACCTTTTCAATTTCCCACAACCTGAGAAAACTTTTAATAGGTTCTTGCGGGCCCTGCATCTCATTTCAAGGAGACGAACGAGATACGAGTCATTGTTTGGGTAATTTTGGCTTTGAGCAGAAATGAGTTCCTTCATATATTGAGGGACTATCTTAAAAAGTCTCCTTCAAAAGTCGTACAAAAATGTTCAAGACATCAGCAACAACAAAAAGCCCAACGTTTCACTGTTCACTTATAGAACCCACAAAAATAGACTGGCACAACCCGTGTCCTAGATTATCAACAAATACAAACTCACAGTCAAGAACTGAAATTCAACTCCAAACTGCATGCTAGTTATCCATCAAAACTATCACTTGTCCTTCATTGGAATCAAATATGTTATTTTCCCCAAGGCTGTTTTCTTCCTCCCTCATTGCCATTTTTTTCAAACTGGCCATTTGCGACACTCTGATTATATAAAGGTGTTGTCATTATTTATTGTCAGTCCCCTCCAAACACACACACACACAGACGCACAAGGCTGTGTGACACCCCCAGGTCACGAGGAGGACCCAGCTGTAGAAGTAGAGATGAGCGAAGCCAATGTTTCACAGGCCAGATGTTACAGCCTCAATGTGCTCCACTGCACCACGACAAACGCTCACTCTATTGTATAGGAAGGCTCAGCTTTGAGTGGAATCGTGTGCGTCTGTGCTTTTAGTCTTTTTGTCATGTTGCCTTGGTTGTATCTAATATGTGAATGTCTCCCATTAAAAGCATTAACAGTAAAGACAGCTTGAGTGACAAGGACAAAGGACCATTTATAAAAGGATGGTTAGAAAACAAGAACACTCCATATTTTCCCATGTTACAATTAAGTAAAATTCTGAATTTTTTAAAATTTCTATTATTGGTCATTGTTGGCCGAGCTAAAATGTTGAGAATGGGTTTTTCCCTTTGACAACGCAATGTTAATGATTGAACAAATGCCGTTGTTTTGGTGAGAATTTCAGAGATATGAAAATGTTGCCAATGATTTGCGTTGACTGCAAAATATATTATATATTAAGCAGTATGAGTAAGATTTTCTATAGGCAAGAATGGAATTTGAATCTTCAGAAAATATTTTATTAATGGAAATTGATTCTCAAATAGAATCGGTTTTCCATTCCCATCCCAATATGTGAGTGCAAAAAATGTTACTTAAAGGTCAAGAAAACTTTTTTGTTCATTTCCAGTGAAGAAAAAGGTGATTGCTGGCATTTTTACCGTACTTTTAGAGTCTTACGTTTCCACATCATTACCACTTTTGATCGAGAGATTAGAAGGCAAATTATATATCTTGTCGAACCCAAATCCATTACTCGAAGGTCAAATCTCGTTGGAGTCTCTACAAAGTTTAAACAAGGACCTTTACTTGGTGTGGTTTTAGCCTCACCAGTAAAACCTTCACAGGGTTCATCTTATGATCTGCTTCATTTTGCTGTAGAAGTGTGAAAATTGGGGGAAAAAGTGGCCAAGAGTAGCAGACAATGTATGAAACACAAAATAGTACAGCCTAGAAACAATACATATATAGTATATTACAAAGCAGGCCGCGTTTATTATAAATTAGCCATCAGCTGTCATGTTATGTTTATTTTAGCTTAACCACATGCAGCTATATGGCCAGTCCTAAAAGAATCAAGGCGCCTGAAAATAAAAATAAACGACAGTCATGCTTATGAATGGCCAGCATTGTTTGAAGTATGACATGCAGCTTAAGAGTCATATCATCTTCTATTTTGTGCAACAATTGTCGTTTATTGTGACAAATTGCACAATGCATTAAGTCACTGGCTCGGCAGGCTGACGTGTAAAACCAATGGAGACAGGGGAAAAAAAACACAAAGGGCAACAATTGTGACAATCAAAGAAGAAAGCAGGCGATGTTAATCTGCCTGTCTGGATGACATCAATCTGCTGCAACATATTTGGGTGACATTACTTTGATTGGCACATAACAGCTGAGAGTGCTCAAGCTGTACACGCAACTAAAAAAGACTTTATATGAAAAGAGACGCGCTTGTGCTCGTGTTAGATATTCTCTGTTTTATGTTTTAATAGGGAAAATGAGGCATGAAGTTGCTTGTGAAAAAAGATAAATTTACTTGAAAAGTGACATGATTGATTCTTTAAACAAAAAGCAATGTATTTGCATGATTGAGTGGAACAAATTGAAGGCAAATAATGAAAGCTTCTGTCAATATCATCAGTCTTGCATTACTGTCCAGTTGTTTGGCCCATACATATTCCAGTTGGCACGATGATTTCCACATCTCTTCAGACATAGCAATCCATTCAGCTGATGTCTGCATCTTGATCAAATTAAGTTAAATGAAGTGTATCATAACCTATTCTCAAAACACATTAGTCGGAAATGAGGGGAAAATTAAGAAATAATATTTTTCCTTCCAATATAATGTTTGTTCAACATCATAAAGCATCACACAATATTTTGGTCATCATTTGGAAGGCATTTGGGCATATTTTCCAGAGCTCCCTTACTGAAACCCCCAAAGTCTTGTTAAATAACTTTAAATCTGGATGCAAAATGCATGATGCTGCCACCACTAAGCTTCACTATTGCTGTAGTTTGATGATGAGCGGAAAAAAATTCACAGGGGACTTTATAAAATGAAGGAAGATATTTGTCGTTCAACTCAGGAGGGTAGCAGATGCCTTAGGTCTTTCTCATGTATCTTCACCCCTCCCTTTTTTCACACTTACTCAAAATAAATCCTATTGTTAAAACTAAGCCTAAATTGTATAGCAAAACAGATTTTTTTTTTTTTATAAAGCCAGACAAAGCGAAAGCCCAGGAGGAACAATTTACTGTAGACAGGCAAATAATGGTAGTCAGCAAGGCCATCCAAAGACCCGCCTGCTCACTTCTGTGAATTATAGTGTAATGCATTGCTCATTGTCCTTATTGTACTAGGAGTGTCAGAGGGTTGGTGTCATGGTGGGGCTGGGTGGGATTTGGCTTCAGTGTTGTTATGGCTTCAAAAACAAATTGCTGCCCTTGAACAGGATTCGTCCCGGTTCTGATGGCCTTGCAGCACCAAAGCTATTGAACTCCCGTTTTTGTTATGAACAATTCCCCACTTTGCAATCAATCCGTTAGATTGACAATACATTAGTTAAGGTATGGCGCTAAGCTCGTCATTATTTCATGACATTTCACACTACAGTGGTGGAGGAAGAAAGAAAACATGACCAAATTACTCCTGGGTCGTACTTTGCATTACAAACAGTTTTCAGCATGAGCAGAACAGAACAAAACACCCTTAAACGTAATTGTACGTGCTGTATGCTTCATTTGTTTAGAGAAATAGCGCACTGCTGCATTCGCATGCAACCGCTCCCATGAATCACATGTTCAGCTCGTTTGCCTGAAAGAGTTTCGATTAAGATAACAAGCACGGTGCTGAGTGAAAACATCGACCAGGTGAAGCTCAGCTTGATGAGGTAAGACATTAGTATGCTTCACGCAACCAACGATGCATCGCAAGCCTCTCATATGATATCAATTATCTAATGCGGTGGTTCTCAAAAGTTTTCAGCTCGTAGCACCTACGAAAATCATGACTCACCAAGTACCACCACAGTACAATACAGTTGTGTAGTAGGCCCAAGTGTTCATGAAAAATAAAAGGATTTAATCCTAATAATACACAGGGGGTACAAAAGTAGGTATGCAGTAGCATCACATCTGTGGGATTAGTGAGATGAATATATTTTAATTCTGTTTTCTGTCTTATTTTTACCTGCCATATTTTAAGACCTGTACCTGCAATATTTTACTTGATAAGACCTGTAAAGTGAATTCAGAGACTGTTTAGTTAGTTAGTTAGTTAGTTAGTTAGTTAGTTAGTTAGTTAGTTAGTTAGTTAGTTAGTTAGTTAGTTAGTTAGTTAGTTAGGTAGGTAGGTAGGTAGGTAGGTAGGTAGGTAGGTAGGTAGGTAGGTAGGTAGGTAGGTAGGTAGGTAGGTAGGTAGGTAGGTAGGTAGGTAGGTAGGTAGGTCGGTCGGTAGGTCGGTCGGTCGGTAGGTAGGTAGGTAGGTACGTAGGTAGGTAGGTAGGTAGGTAGGTAGGTAGGTAGGTAGGTAGGTAGGTAGGTAGGTAGGTAGTCATCCACACTCTTTTTTGTTTCTTTTTGTCTGTTTTGCTTTGTTTGATCACACCGTTTGCATGTTTGAAATACAGATTTCACTCACTCAATCAGTCAGTCATGCAGGCCTTCTCTGTCAACTCTTTAACTATGTGTGATGGTATACATACGTCCTGTTTTACATTTTAAAGCATCTCCACGCCCCCAAAAGCAGCTTTGAACAACCTAAGTCTCTGAAGCAAACGGATCCCCACGGGCTGCTCACGCGCCATCCTCAAGAGTATGACAAGAAGCATTTCAATGTTTTTCCAGCTTGCACGGAGGCAAAAAATAACAACAAATGAGCTGTCAAATCAAAGCCTACACTACACTTTCTTTAAATTTTAACATTCATCTCCTCCCCATCCCTCTGGCTGCCATCTCTCCCTGCTTAAATGCTATGACGTTCTGTCTGTTGTCCTTTCCCTGGTAGAGACGTTGTTTTGTGGGCTGTAGTGCAGGAAAGGTCAGCGCAGTCACAGGTGGATGTACTGCTGAAGAAAAGGTCATTGTGCCAGAAAAAAAAAGATAGAGGTGCGCATCTGCTGGTTTCACTGAGCCGCAAAGAGAGCAACAGTGAGACAGCTCAGAGGAAGAAAGGAGCGGGTGATATGACGCAGACGTGATATTCGGCAGAGATAAGGTCATGAATCGGTCTGGAGCTTAGTGAAGGAGAGATAGTTGGAATGCTTTTCCAACTACGAACACATTTAATTTCTAGCTGTCTCTAACCATGTTGTTTAAAAACTTTGTCACTCACGCAAAATATTATTTTCCATCGACACCATATAAACAAGCAGCAACTGATCGCTGCCATTGTCAAGCCATACTATTAAATGGATGCCTTTGAAATATCTACACTCTTTATTTCACATCTGTTTCCTCTCTGTATTTTTATATGTACCAGAGCAAACTGCTTCCACCTTGACAATGATGTCATGGGGTTGTGGGCCCTACGCCATATTGTAGCCAGAACAGAGACATACACTGCTTTTCCTCTTTGCCATAAGTCTTAAAAATTGTACTTCTTTGTCCTTACATTTGGTTTTCTTTTACCAGTTTATTTGTTGGAGTATATATAGGGGCGGCATGGCTCAGTGGTAGAGTGGTTGTCTCCAAACCAAAAGGTTGGGGATTCGG
This sequence comes from Syngnathus floridae, assembly GCF_059516105.1. Lineage (NCBI taxonomy): Eukaryota > Metazoa > Chordata > Actinopteri > Syngnathiformes > Syngnathidae > Syngnathus > Syngnathus floridae. The sequence goes on from NC_142415.1 coordinate 13,439,847, forward strand.
TCTCGAGCCATTGTGACCATGTCGGAGTATCCTTGAGGAAGAGAGTATACTGTGTCTACCCAGATGAGTTAGCACCAGTGTCCTGCAGGCTTATCATTCACTCCTCAGGCATGCTCTCTGTTTTCATAGTCCTCTCTATCCCAACTGATTAGCCTACACTGGGGGTAGAAAAAAGGACAAGAGAAACAGGTGGGAATGGGCGAAGGGGGAGGCATAAATAAAAGACTGGTGCACAGGCATGAAAGATAGATGGAGTGCTGTACAGAGGGCAAGTGTGAAACAATTGAAAGAGGAGTAGATACGGGAGGAAAAATGTAGAGAGCAAAAGAAATAACGGTCAGGGAAAGTGAGGGGTGAGGAAAGCAAAATAGCGGGGGAAAGCAAGTGAGCAGTGCGCCGCGTGTCATCAGCCCCCCTGGCGGGAACAATCCATCTCAAATTGATCTTCCAGCTTGGCCCAGCAGGGCATTCCGAATCAATCTCAAATTGATCTCTGTGCCAGAGGTCGGGAAAACTAGCAGTGGAGCTTATCAGAAATATAGTGGTGCTGGGAGGATCTGACAGGGAAACTTATCACACTGCACAACAGGAAATGGGCTCGGAGCCCCCGGGGTGGCAAGGGGGCGAGCTTGCACCCTATACACACCCACGCACGCGGTTGCGCACAGATTGGACGTCTCTGCATGTGCCCAACACAAAAGTACACATGCACCCCCTGTGTTCAGCACTACAGAGAGGCAGTCAACACGCGCCCCTCACATACACTATGTGCGGGCTTCATTCATCACACATCTAGAGGCAGTTTTAAAAAAAATAGGGAAGTTTACCAGACTTAAAGTCAATTTGCTTTAAAATGCCATCTGAGGCCTGCAGCACTTAATGACTTTTAACACATTCAGTGTGTCCTCACCAAGTCTGTGTGAGGGACTTCAGAGAAAATAATCAATATTTTGCATTTGGATGGTGAGTCAGCTCTTTGAGTCACCGTGTGTCTTCAAGTCTAATAAATGTAAACCACATAAGCTACGCTTCAAATGTGCTTTTAACCAACACAGTGTCAATAAGAACACTTAAAAGATAAAGAGAAAAAAAATAAGAACTCATTGTAAAAGGCAGAGGCAAGTCACAGAATTGGGTGTGTGAAAATGAGGGAAATGGTGGAGGGTGTTTATGAGGCAGCAGGAGCCTTTTTGTCAGTCGAGAACGACAAAATCTGTCTGTCAGCACAGAGGGTCAACAGAGGTCAGCAAGGAGAATGAATTTCATGGTTTCTAGTAGGGCTGCGTGATATGGCCTAAAATATATCATGGTATAAATGATATACCGAACTTACAAACTTACCAAACTTACACAAACTATACTGCGTATTGTGATACATGCAGAAGTGTAAATGTTATAAGGAAAATGTTTCCGAATGGGTTATTGTCCCTAACTTACGCAAAATTTAAAAAAAAAATGTCTCAGTGGACTCCTGGAAAAACTCATCATTTTAATTGATTGTTTCAACTGGTTTTATTTCTGGACTTGGTTTACTCATGTTTTTGCAGTTTTATTCCTTAAATTTAATGTACTTCCCGTCATTGCTGGCTTTCCCTCAGTTTTCTTTACACGCAAGTTTTTAACTCATTTCTCATGATATTCTTTTTAGACTGTTCACATTCATATATATTTCATCTTGTCTGCAAACATTTCTCCTTACCATCCAGTATGGCGTCCCGCAGGGTTCTAAGAGAAGCAGTAAAAAATTATTTTTGCTGGTAGAAAAAAAAAAATTATGCTGGCAAATTCTAACAGTTTCTGACACATTCTAGATGGCTGTTGACTGAGCAAGCTAATGTTAGCTGAGGGCAAACTTGTGCCCACCGAGGCTGCGATCCTGGGATGATCGAGAAAATGTCGGTTTTTCCCAAACCTAAAATGACTCTCATGACGATCTTTTGGAATGGCAGCTTATCATGTGTCGATGCTATCCATCAAATGATGTCAGAATATTCACTTTTGTTTTTCTTACTCATGGAATATGCGTTATTTTGCAACAGCACTGGTGTTCACACACCAAGTTGCAACATGTATCGGTAGCTTTTAAAATGTCAGCTCATGAAAACGAAGCAGCAGACTGAGCTAAAATGACAGCAAGGGTTAATTACTCAAGGCAGTCACCAGTAACCTTTTAACTTTGGGCTGCAAGTCAATTTTGACAGGACCTATCACCCGATGGTAGCAACATTACCTTTGACGTTTAGCTTTTTTTCATTCGGTTGATGGGTGGCAGGGGAGGAGGGGTAGCTGTAAGCGCCATGAATGTCACTTGTCACCTTCCTGCTGCGTAATGCGGCTAATTAGAACTAAATATCCCGAAACCTAAAATTTTCCAATTACTGCTCTGCGTGAGACCTTTAGTCTATTTCTTCATGAATGACAAGGAGAGATGCAGCGTCCTTCCCTTACCCTCGTAACACATGCAGTGCATCTAAACATGCCGATGTTAACGCAGCCTGTATTGTATGTCTCGAAACATATTTAGATAAGTTAATCAATCAAATGTTAGAATAGAACCCTTTCTTTGCTTTGAATTTTAATTTTGGATTTCACCAAAACATTGTGTGGAAGAAACTGTGAGGAAAACAAGACCTCGACCCTTTCAAACATGTTTGGAACAAAATACAACACTGAAAGTGTCCATGGTCTTTGCCAGGTCCTTCAACCTCACAAAGGTTTTTGTGGGTGAGTGGACAAATAAAATAAAATCCCACAGACACATGGCAAAATGTTGTAGACAGTATTCACAGTAGAGTGGAAGCTGTTTTGTTTTCCAAGAAGGCACAATTTGATGTCGTCTTTTTTTTCTGTCTGTATATGTAGTGGCCATTTCCACTAATATTTTTCCCCATAGAGTGGGAAAATAGTTGTGCGCCTTGGACCAAATGTTGCAAGTATCTGTCATATATTGACAATCCTGGCTCGACAGACACCGCAGTTATTTTTATAGCTTGGCAAGATGAGTCTTCAGAATTTAAGATGTGAAAAAGGCAGTTTTCAATTTTAATTTAACAACAACAAAACAGTATTTGTCATATTTGTTCCAAAGTCGTTATGACTTGACGGCGCTCTCTAGTAGATAATAATTATAATTTCAAAAAACAATTAGCCGTCTACTGCAATCGAAAATACGCTATGACCAAATATCAGCTTCTGTATAACCTTTCATACAAACTCATCAGGGAAATTCACATTATGAACCTTATCATCAGCCATAGAGATTCAATGATTAAAATTACAGCTTCTCCTTACAGCGGGGTCTGATCTTATCCAGAAGATAAATATCATCTGCCCTGTTATTTTTAAACAGCATGATTCAACAAACCACACCACCACATTCATGCAGCCTGGAGAAGTTCCCCTCTTTCCTTATAATGAGCACTTCTGACAGGACTGTGCCAAGAAGGCCTTGATTCACCTCTGTCATTTGGTGATGCCCTTGCACTTGACTTTGTTGTGCGCGTACGCTAAGTATCTTTAATAATACTCTAACACCTCTGCACACAGGTCGAAAGCCAACTACGACCTTTGAGACTTGTAAATTCCTGAACCGGCCCGCTACCAACATGCTCTGCATTTTAAATAAGAAGATTCAAGCAGCCTTCATCGCTTGCTTGGCAGTCACAACAAAGTCTGACGATCAAATCTGCATAGCAATGACTTTATATTGTGTTTTCATCAACATGGCTCATCATTACCATCTAAATGAACCTAAAGTCTGAGGTCTGAGACCTTTTCGAGGATATATATATATATATAGTGTTGAATATAATGTAATGCTTGTCTCTTTTTGATGCAAGGTTTCTATCCAAACTGCCGCATACTTTCTTCATCTATTTAAGGTGGTTAAAAAAAATCCCACCTGCAATGCAAATGTCCTTTCTCCTCATCATTCTGGATTACTACCTACTGGGTTCATTGCTCGGCCCTGTTTGAATTGCCAACTCCTCAGGATTAACTTGTATCATCATATATTTCAACAAGGGATTTTGGGGGCAGGTCAATTATAGTATACTTGAAATTTTTCCGTAAACTAAATTACAAACACTTTTTAATTTAGCAATTTATTTTATTGTAAATTTTGACCTTGAATGTTAGTACAACCACAGACTTCATGTAGATTAACAAAGCATGACATAACAGATGAAATTTTTCAAGCAAATGCCTATTTTAGCCACGCATGTAGTATTTCTTCAAAAGGTTACATTTTCAAATGGTAATAAGCTTTCCTTGTGATGTTCCAGTTAAAGAGTTTGGCCAATCTTGTGAGCCCTTGTATCCCTGACCATTCAGACATGCACCCACTCCCTAACAAAAGGCCTTTTGAATACCAAAAGTAAAAATAAAACTCCACCCAAGGGAAACTTGCACTGGACACGTGAATAGGGTCCGTGTTATCTCTCCACACGGTGTGTCCATGCACTCCCACATGTAACCTTCATAAACCTGTACAGACATTAATCAATCTCCATGTCTTTTTGTTATTTAATCGGCTTTGACATGCAGTGCTGTGATCTGTATTATTCCTATGCTCACATTCTATTCCTGTTTAATCACAGGTCAGCCAAATGGTTAGACCAGATCCAGTCACAATATTCACTTGCCAGTGTCCTTTTCTGCATGTGCTGGAAGAGCAGTTGATACAAAGGGTTTTTGTTTTGTAATCACTGTAAACACCTGTTACACAGTGAGATTTGAAAGGGGGATTATGTTAATCTTTTGTTTGGACAATCCGTAGCCGTTAAGAGTCTCCTTTCTCATTGCCATTTGTTCTCCTCCATTTTGAAACATCACTTTGTTTCCTGTCACTGAAATAGTAAGTAGCTCAAGAATTTTCCCAACTTGGTGCCCGAAAGCTATAAATTAAGATTTAATGACACAACCATCTGCCCCTTTTTAGGAAACTAGAATACATTGTTAGCTGTGCCAAGGATTTGAGTGCTCAGGATGCTGCTAAAAAGCCAGGCACACTCTTGTTTTCCAGCATAGACATTCTCTGGCTGGTAGACCAGCGGTGCGGGAATCATACCAGGCCGTGCCACGCCTCGGCTTCGCCATCCTGATCCGAGAGGCTAAGCGCATCGGTTGGGAATGTCCACAGTCCGACAGCTGTGGGACAATCTGACTCATCCAGATCACCCTTATGTTGTGACAAAAGCGGTTTTCCATCACAGTTAGGTGTCTGATTTGAATATGTCAGGATTAGATTTTGGTACCACTTTTTGGCACGCGACATCAGAGTACCAACCGACCACTGTAATTTAGGTCAATGGTCCTTCATGTCTAGAGTGAGGCAAACTGGTGAACAAGCGAATTATCACATCAATAGAAATGAGCCGTGCTTGAGGGCCATTCATCCATTTTCTATACCGCTTACTCGGGTCGCAGGTGAGTTGGATCCTACACCAGCTGTTTTGGGGAAAGAGGCGGTGTAAATCCTCAATTGGCTGACAGTCAGTCATGAGGCAGATCTAATGAATCCATATTAACTAAACGCACTAACAAACAATGGAGCGCACTAACTAACAATGGATCAGTTAGGGTTGGCCATACTAGTTGAGAGCCACATTTTATTTGAGAGGAGAGGGAGGACGGGAAGAACAGAAACCTTTAAAGGCCTTTTTATGCAACACTTGTGGCATTCACTGCAGGCTAGGAGTCAGGAGAGCAAACAGAAAATGGTGGCCAAGTACAATCATGTTCATATTTGGCACTGGCTGTTAAGCTGTAAAGCAGATCGTAGCCTGTCTCCACTGGTTTAGAGTCGTTCAAACTTAAAGCACCGGCTTTTTTTTTTTTTTACAGTTTGAATTGATCATATTTCAATTAAATATGCATTTATGTGTCATGATCAATGAAAAAATCCCGTTATTATCACTCCAGTATATGTTGTGACGGAGCAAGATTATTGGACTTGGGCACTGCTGATTATAAATAGTCGCTCGGGCAATAACAAGAATAGGAAAAAAACGTTGCCTTCTTCCTGTATTAAGCAGCCATTTGCAAAGAGTGAACGGGGAATTCAAAATGTTGACCTTTACACACTTCCTGTAGTTGAATTTGTAGGTGGGTCACACTGAGCTATAACCTTCCAGGAAATGAGGTGAAGTAGCACACTCATCCTTTCTCACTCTGTCCACTCCACTCGTATCCAGCTGCCAATTGAGTGTGGCTTTACCATCAATGAGTGCTGCCACTGGCATCACGGAGACAAGTCAGATACGATGTGGAGTGAGGTGGGCAAAGAGAGAAGCAATCATTCTTTTTCGGGACACATATTATCAAGTCTCCTGCTCCCTGATGTATCCCATGTTGTCTCTCCTCACTCTCACTCTCAGTGCCTTTTTGACGCAGCAACACTCCATCAGAGTACAGCTCCTCGGCTTCTTTTTTTTTTTTTACGATAACGTGGCCGGGGCAATCAAACCTAACGTGCTGTCAGACATTCAATGCTACATAAACTAAAGACAGGAAAAATGATTGCAATCGGAAGCACAGTGCTTATCTCAAGATGAATGGATTGCTTTCAGCCTATAATCCAACCTTGATGCATTTATGAGGGTCGCTCGTTGACTCCAGTAGCCTTGCACTGGTAAATCAGCACATGTACTACGTCGTCCTGTACATTCACACGATGCGGTCCGGTGAGCCAAGCAATAATGGACATTGAGGAGTAGATTACATGGTGCTGTGTTCAGTATTGATATTCTACTAGCATGAACATGTCATTGATTGGAAAAGTATGTGATGACTGCATGTTAAAGTAGGCCGTGGGGAAATAAAGATGAAAACAAAACAATCAAAAAAATATATATATATATATATATTAATTTTGCCAACTTTCCATATTATATAATTCCATATATAATATGGAAAGTTCTCAAAATTAATATATTTACATTACAAGATGAGGAATCTGCAGCTCAACCTCCTTGAAGACACTGCCAGGACAATCAAGGGCACCTCCGACATCCATTTTTTCATTGATTTTCATATTATGTATTACTTGTGCCCTCTCTGCATCCATTACAACCTGGTGATCCTGAAAGGGGGATCCTTCCATCTGTGGTCCCTTCTCAAGGTTTCTCATTTTCCCCTGGCAGGGGTTTTTTGAGTTTTTCCTTGCCCTTTTGGGAGCTTAAGATCAGGGGATGCTTTGAGAATAATTGTCAATTTTTGTCTATGTGAAGCCCTTTGAGACTGTTTGTGATTTAGGGCTATACAAATAAACTTGACTTGACTTGATTTCACATTTTATATTTCATGTACATGATGTAATATTTTACCAAATCAAAGAAGGCCATGCATATGTTTTGCCATGAGTATAAGTTCATTCTACCATTTTTATTTACTTACTTACAGGTGAGCATATTGCATTAATGAGCAGAAGTAAGCGTTAATGTTACTGCAATATCTGTAATCATAATTGTTTTTAAAATTGTATGTACCAATAGGTGACCATGTATGTCGATGTTCAGATTGCATTGCCAAAAAAAAAAAAAAAAAAAAGAATTCACAAACTAGTTTTAGTTCAGTTCGGCAGTGACTCTGCTGATTTTAGGCTTTTGGTGTGGGGATGCACACAGACACACATGCAGGCCAGTTTAACACATACACACATTGAGGCAGATGATTTATAGCCAGCCGTGTCTAATGGATTGCTTTGGCACTTGAGAAATTATGAAAAGAAATTAATTAGCCTTTACTGACCCCTGTGTCCATCTGCCCCCCCCCCCCCCCCGTCTCTCTCTCCCCACTCTCTCCCTGTCTCCTCTCTCACTTTCTCTGTCTCTCCCCCTCTCTCTCACACACACACACACAAGCACACACCCACGCACAAACATAAATACACGTTAACCCAGGCGCTAAAGTGTTCATTTTGGAGGTAATTACACTTTAAATAGGCTAATTGCTATGAATTGGTCTTCATTGAATTCCACAAAAATACTTGTTAGTTGTCATGTCATTATTCTACCTCATTGACATGTTGCATTGACCTCGGATGAGTAATGAATCCCCAAATATTTCTCATTTAATATTCAGAGTTACACAACTAATGATGTTATTTAAATACCATAATCACTTGTGTCATCAGTCAAATGGTATTCAACAGGCAATTTGCTGTGATTTAGGGAGACGTTGAAGACTAATTAGTATCACAATGTTAAGTAACGGTGATAGAGCAAAACTAAAAAGACAAAACATACATACGTGCATACTGTACTTTAAAATGCACCGTAAGGATTATTTGACTATTGAACTATTTGACGGTCAAGTACAAAACGATTTATAATCCAACAGCTGCTAAACAGATGACAATGACAAAATAGATTATTGCTGCTGATACACTTTGAAAGTAAACAGGCAAACACCAGTATATAACATTTGAGCTGGAGGACTAGCTAAGCCCTAGTCATGTTATTTTCTGTTTTACCTCAGGCTGAATTCACTGAAAGATGTTAATTTTTCTGCAAACAGAGTATAATGATTTTGCTTTTTGTGGCTTGTGGTTGCATAATTATCGAAAAAGTACATTAGTTTTATAAAATATTGTACAGAGACCAGTCACTGGCAAATTGACATCCTTTCCCCCTCCATTTAGATCCACTTTTTTATTTCTCCATTTAACGTCAGAGCCCTTGACTCTCCAAAGGTACTCTTTTTGCATTTCAATCATGTAAAAAAAAATAAAAAATACATCCTTTACTTCATGTGCTTTGCAGTGAGCTTGAAATGCAATAAAATTAGTTGGAGGAGGAAAAACATGTAAAACATGCAGGATAGTTGCCCTCGGCGACAGGAGTTTGACACCTGTGGTCTAAGGGAAAGGTAATTTTACTTGAGTACAATTTTTGGCTCTGCTGCCAAAAATCTCTGCTTTTGTTGAACTCTTACATTGGCCACACGGCAATGCCGGGAATCTACTACTCTGTTCTAATGAGGGTTATTCTAGTTCTGCAGAACCCGTGACACCCAACTCAAACAGCATGCTCTCAAACACTATGACACGGTCTTTATATTGGCATGTGCACAGCTTCCCCACAAGCACTCATTATGAATTATTTTGTGGCTGTCTGTCTCCTGAGCGTAGGAAGCCATCTGGTGCGAGACATACAAGTGCCACTGTGAGTAGAGAACATAATTAAAGTCCATTCCAAAATAGGTTTAGATGCACACGAGCGAAACAAGGATGTTTCCGACATAAAAGTGCAAGTGTAATTGTGACGGCTTGCCCTTCTTATTCCAACATTAAAAATGACATCTCGGTTGTTCTCCACTGATCCGCCTACCCGAGCTACCCAGGAGCAGATGGCACAGACTGAGAGTGTGTATACTTTCCTAAAATATGTTGAAGCAACCTGAAAAAATAACACCATTTTGCCAATTCACTGATGGATCATTTGGACGTGTGCTCTGAAATGACTATTTGATCAAAATGTACATCCATCCATGATCTACTGCCTAGCCGAGACTGGTCAAAGTCAAGGGAAAGCTGGAGCTTATCCCAGTTTTGCAACGTAGTGTGAGAGGCACACTGGACAAATCCCCTATCAATCACAGGCTGGAAACATATAGACTAACAATCTCACACCAAGAAATACTGATGGTTTGCTTTCCTTGGACTTCTTTTTTTGGGGGGAATATAATGCCATACATGATCCTAACCTTTTACATTGTCCTGGACAACATTACATTTTCTCTTTTTATGACTTAAAATAATAATACAAAACTGTTTTGATTGCGTGTTGTTTGTAAAAAAAATAATGATACACCTGCAGATGCAGAGGCCTTTTTGAAAAAGTTACCAAATATGGTTACTTGACCGCAAAATTGTTACAAACCAAATGTAAGCATATGCAGTACAGGAGTATACTTGTCCAATGTTCATTTGATCCAATTCACAATGGGCTTTCGATCCTACAACTGCATTGAAGAGTGATTGAGGAATTGAGTAATGGAGATGATGAAGGTGGGTCTAGAAGAAAGCTCTTCGGTTGAATGAAAGGACAATGAAAGTCAGCGGGGTAGCGACATGAGGGATTATTAGCAGCTATGTGCAGACATTAGGGAGGAATGTTCAAGTCTAACACGCTGGTGTGTAATCTCACTCAGGCTTTGTGTCACTTCTCGCCTATATATTCCTTCCTCATTACGCATAGGGGTGTGTGGGTGTGTCATTTTTTATATATATATATATGTATGTGTGTGTAATATTTCCAGATAAACTGATTGTGTGCTGTTACTGCAGCATGTTGACAACCTGGGAGCATAACATGTAGTTTTGACAAATACTTTACTAACCCTTCCCTCCCCTCTCTTCTTTGTGTCCATCCTTGCAGCACCGAGTTTGACCTGGATGACAGCTATGAGGACTACTATGACAGGTACTGGCAGGAAGCAGGACAAATACCTGAGTGAAAGTGTGTGTGCATGTGTGTGTGAGTGTGTGTGTGTGTGTGTGTGTGCGCGTGCATGCGTGTTTGTGCTAAAGAGTCTGAAGAGTCTTCATCCCTGATTTGATTTATTTTGCTATGTCCGTTAATGAATGCCCCACGGGTTGTCAGTCAACTTGAGCTGCATGGGTTGTGAGTGCACTCAATCATTTGCCTAATAGCACACATTTTTATAACGTTTTTGGAAAACAAGAAAAAAACACAACAAACTGGAAAAAGAATTTACACGCACGAGCTTGCTATAGTCACATGACCAAACCAAGTCAACAGGTGGACCATGATTCGCTGTTACTTGAGCTCTGAGCAACTTTTTAAAGGTAATTATTTGACTCTGGCCTACATGAAGTTATTGGATTCATTATAGAGAAAATATTAACTTACTGCTGAAAATGGGTAAATACGTAAAGTATTCATTTAAGACCTATCCTGGGGCACGTTCTGGACTGGCTATCAATTGCACTTATGAACAATTTAGAGTCTTCGATTAACCTAACATTCATGTTTTTAGAATTGTATAGTAATGAAAGATAAAACCACAGAAATTAACATTGAGAACATTGACATTGAGAAATTTGCAACTTGTAAGGTATCAATTCAAGCATAATATTGGATTTATAAATCTGAATTCCATTCAATTGAGCAAGTGTACCTAACATGCCAAGTCAGATTTATTGCAAAACATGTCTACCTGTCTTATTGGTTGGTTATTGCCTCTTGGTAGAGTTTGTTCATCTATTCTATATAAGCAAAAAAAAAAACAGTTTGCAGTGTAGCATCTAGTTTGAAAGACTGCAACTTAGAGTGACTTTGTATCATTGGTCCAAAACTGAAATTGCTCAGGGACCTTCATAGTATATCCCCCTGGTTTATGCGCACAAAGACACACACTGGTGCTCTGTTGTTTTGTGTATTAACTGTCACCGTTTCCTCGATGCTGTTTTCCTAGCTCTGCAATTTCCCCGCCTTTGCTCAGGGGGGGCAACACTTGCCACTGATTTTCAATTTGTTTTAACACAGCGCATGATTACCCCATGCCGCTGGCCAGCATAAGTGACAGCTAAATGTGTGTGTATGTTTGTGTACCTACTGCGTTTGCACATTTTTACACGCAAACTCTGCAAGAACTGCATGCGTTTGCATTTGGGCACTAGCGTTTCTTATTAGTGCACATCAGTGCGCAATAGGGATTGACGTCACAGTTATTGTCCTGTCTCACCTTGTGAAAACATGAAGGAAATGTTCGGACACAAAGATAACTGCTCGAGTTGCCAAAGCTGCTTTCCACCGGGGGGGTCTAATCCATGGAGACAAACACGCACACACGCACACTTTGCCGTAATCCTCTGTCATCTTCTGAGCTCCCATTTTCTGGGATGACACTTCAGAGCCAGCGTAACAACACATTGTCTGTGTGCCCCAGCAGGCTGCTCCAAGGGACTTTAACTCCCATGAGCCATTTGGTCCCTATGTCTCCCCACACGGACAAAACTCAAAGCCTCTAATCTCGCACATTTTTGGCAGCCTAATACACTTCATCCCGATGTGACAAGAGTGAAGTGTGTCTGCGTGTACGGGTGCGTGCGTGCGTGCGTGCGTGCGTGCGCCACTGATGAGCACAGTTTGTTTGAGCTCTCGGCTCAGCAGAGAGGCTTCAGAGGACATCAGAGTGGAAAACCAAAGAAAACACTTCTAGGAACTGTGACTGACTGACTGGCTAACAGCTCAATCAGTAAACCTGCATTAAGTGCTCGCTGCTGACAGCTTGCCTCCCTCTTGTTGTTGGCTTTGTTCAAACTATTTGCAAGCAACTGGGGAAATTCAGTTTTTCCCACAAAAGGCTTGGGAGAAACCTCACGTTATAAATTAATCAGACGTTCCTAACTTTGAATTCTTCGTAATTCATTAGGACATTTTGGGCAGTTGTACAATTCGAATTGAGGAAAACACTTCTATTTTTAGAGCACAAATCAAAGTTGATAAATGCATGTTTGGATTAGTTGGGAGTGGAATCCTGACCCCAATCCCTACTAAACAATTTTCATCAGTGACCTTTGACCTCACAAATGCAGCAAACCATAACTGGACGATTTCTGTACCAGAAAGAAAGAGAATTCCGGTCTCGTAGTGGTTAAATCAATTTCGGTTGCATTTTTTTTCAAATATCAACTCCATGCACAGTTGTGTCTGGTAGGAAATTGGCCTGAGAGGGTGTTAGTGGCACCCCTTGCTTGGTGGTGAGCTATTGATTGACCATGGCAAGACCAATTACATTCAGTGACAGATAGAGACATGCAGCCCTCTGCAAGGATGGGCCAATTCCAGAGCAAGAATAATTAGATAAACCTAACAGAAGAGAGAATATAAAGACACACGTGTAAAGACTAAAAATGTTTTGTTTGTTTATTTTATAATCTTATTTCTGACATTCGTACAATTTATATGAAATATTTTTATATTAACCTAAGGTTTTGTTTCTCTTGTAATATTTTCAAATAATTTTAATCACAATTCACAACAAATGTCTTGTCACTCAAATTCAAAACAAGTGCTAAATCAACTATGTATCATTATTTTACTTGATGCTACTGTATTGTTTATTTTTTGTTTTATTTTTCATTCACACATGAAATGTTTTGTTTTGCTTCAAAGTTTGTTTGACAGAAACTTTAAATTTTCTAGCATGATTGATTGAGGTTCAATTTAATTGATGTCTGTTTTCATTCTAGGGTGTACGACTACCAGCGTGTCCCTGCATCTCTGTCTCCCCCGCCTTCAATGGGGCCGAGTCTACCCAAACGATCCCGATCTTCTTCTTACTCCTCCAAGCACAGACGCAGTCGAGACAGAACCCACTCCAAAAGCTCCAGAGCCCACTCCACTAGTTCCACCATAGCCAAGTGTGAGTAACATGGGATGTATTTCAAACCACGTGGTAGCTCATATTCCGGACAGATGTGAGGCCATGAATATTTATGTACGTAATTGTCCAATAATAATAATATAATAATTGTCTACATTTACATTTTAGCCTTCTATGGTCACTTTAAAAAATATTGCTCAATTCCAATAAAAACTCAAGAGTTTATTTTATTGTATTATTATTATTATAATTATTTATTTACATATCTTTTACAATAAAGGTCATCCCTTCACTGTAAGAACCTCTTCAATATTTATAGACGCAAGCAATTGATAACTGCATGAATCTTTAGAGCCTATAGGTTACTTGAAAATATGAACCTGTAAATATAAGATACAACACCAGAAGGGTTTTTTGAACAAGGCTTACAAGCAGGCACAATCAATTATCTGTAATGAAGTGTGTCAGTGCTTCTAGTGTTTTGGTAGATGTGGGTCACATCTCAGTCCTTCCTCTGTCCCCGCAGTGGACATGGAGGAGTTACAGGTGATTAAAAAGGAGCTGACTCTGATAAAGACACAGATCGATGGACTGCTTGACAGTCTTGACAGGATGGACACACACACGAGCGACCATAAAGGTGAGGCTCTCATTCAGAAAGACTGCGGTGGCAAAAGGAGAGGCAAGGGAGGTCAAACAATAAATCATCTATTTTCACGTCCCAACATTTTTAGGCTGACTCAAGTGAAATGCAATATTTCTGATTTCTGCTCAATTTGTTCCACGAGTCACGCGTCTGATCAAAATCATTCAGGAGCCCTTGCTTCTGAGTGATTGCGAGACAGGGCTGGTGATTTACCTGACAAATCCATTATTTTTCCACCAGCCAGGAATTTTGAAATGTTGAACAAGGTCGATATCGACTGCAGTGGGGAGATGGGGACTTATGGCACTTTAATAACATGCTGAACAAACAGGGTGGTTGGAAGCTCTGTGACAGATGACGCCTCAAAATTGAACAATACAAAATTGGGACCAAACTGTAAGAGCTATTGCTGCCCTCCTGTGGACATCTGAAGACATTATAGCCAGGTCAGGGCATCATAACCCAACCATCAGTCAGGAAAAAAAATTGTCTCATTTACCTACATAAAAAATCTGAATGAGCCTTTAGTTAAGATTCAGCTCTGAAGATGCTTGGTTTAAATTTGAACTATTTCATTACAGTGACAAATATGGAAATATCTATTGTGCATGTGTCAACTTACGTAATAGCCCACTTTTACTGTATATCCCGCCCCTCAATTATAGCAACAATATGTCCCCCCCCGGCCTTCAAAGCTTTCAAAGAGAAATTGAGCAATTACATCATTAGCCATAAATGTTTTCTAAGAACGTTTAAAAAGGATTGGGCAATTATGATATTAGGCTAACAATTTGCACTGGCCTCTCTGCTAGACTATTTTCAGACAGTCTTCTTCGACTAAAATCTTTTATAAAATATCAAATATATAAACTACTTGTAAATCATTAATAAACATGCATTAATGACGCAGAAGTTTACAATAATTAGCTCACTTGGCAAGTTCAAACTATTTGGCTACATTTCACTATAAGATTATGCATATTTAAGATTGCTCATTTATATATTGAATTGAATTTTACTTTTATTTTTTGTTAGACTAGACAAAAGTTTGTATTTAGCATGTATAGTCGCTCGCTGATTTGGTCATTCACTATACTATACATATTCATTATACACTTAACTCACTTAACACAATCTGTCACTCTGGCCATTTCTCAATGTAAATACATGAATATAATACAATATGTCACACTGTGATATAAAAAAAACTCAACTTCTCATTCAGACTATTTCATCCTTTCCATCCATCGTTTAATGTTTAAATGTTCTCACTGTTCATTCCCAGACTCTCCTTTGAGGGAGGAAAGTCCAGCTTGCTCACTGTACTCCGGCAGTCCAGAGCACTCTCTTTCTTCCCTCTCCCCACCAAGTTCTTGCCATCGAATCCACAAGGAAACCTCAGTACCGGGAGGGCCCAATGATAACCACCATATGGTAACTGAAAACAACTCAGATGAAACATAGTACTAATTTCTATGTCCTTAAGTTTTTGTTGGGTGAGATCATTCACAGGCCATTTTGTAAGGTACGAAACAATTTAACTCAATCTAGTTAAGATGTTTTTTGGGTTTAGATTTAACTACCGTATATTGAGTTACAGCTGGTTATACTGTGTGGATAATATTTCGATGATGTGAGGCCTGTTAAAGCAGTCATAGACAGCATGGATATAACTCCCATTTGTGAATGGTTAGCTGCCTCTGCAGTATAATACAACCAATTCACGTTTTGCCCAAAGTTCAGCTCTCCGCAAGCTTGAATGGAATTAGTATAGAAAAGGGATGAAGAAATGGATAGAACCTTATTTAAATGATGACTTGGAGGGTATTGAGTAAGAGTTATGAATGCGTAAGTCTTAAGACTACTGTGTAATCTAATCGATTGAAAACGGAGTCATTCTAATCTTGCAATATCATGGCTCTCTTTGTTTTATACGGCAGATAAACAATCACAGCTCAGATCCTGAAGAGGAAATATGAGTCTTGAAGAAAACAACATGCAGAAGACAAGAATGGAGCGACAAATGTGAACAGCAAACGATCAAGCCAATATTTTTATTCCACTGGGAGTGCACATATTATTCAACACTTAATTTGACTTGTTGCTGGAACTGCATTTTTGTGGGAAGAAAAAGTAACAACAACACAGATTAAATTATACTACAAGATGTTTTAAGATGGACGAAGCAGAAAGTAGTTAAATCGACCCAGTAGTTGTGAAAGACAGTTGGGGGGTAGAATCCTGCGCCCGTATGTATTCCTATTGTGCTGTACCAGTGTATTTGCATGACTTCAAAGACTTGAGCAATAATCCAAATAAAGTATTGAATTTTTAATCCAAATGAGGAATCGGAACCCTATGCTGAGAACATAAACACAATCCGGTACTAATTTTTGTTTATCGCAATCATTTAAGGCTTCTTTTGAATGACTGTGGAATGTGGAACAAACTCATACATGGTCATTTATGTGTTGCTAAAAGGACAAGAATGTTTTGCTCCCTCGTGATGCTTTACTTGAGCAAAGATAGAAAACAAATGGTTTATAAGGCTCCTTAGTTTAGACTTTACTTGTCCATTTATCCGAATGAGTAATACCGAAGTATGTGCAGTTAAAACAATGTGCCAACCACACAAACTTTAGAATTTTCAGAATTCAGTATGAAGCTACTGTTTTGCATAGAAACTAATTTTGTTGCTCAACTCACACGTCATACATTTAAAGTATCACGCCTCACGGGGTGAGTAAATTATAGAGATTAGTCGGTCATGGGGCATTTACTCAACAAAGGGCAATTCTCTTATTCTTGATGTATTAGTATACCGTTTTGGAGTCTTTTGAGTATTTTTAAAGATTTAGGAAAGTGCTTCGACTTTTTCCCAGCTTGACTTTGGCACAGTGTTGTGTCAAAATGCTGTGACCCAGGTCAGTGTGTATTACTGTGCATTCTTGTAAACTTAACTGTAAGTGTTCAGCTGTCGAATTCCACTTTTGCTTTATTTTGTATAAAAAAAAATACATGTATACAAACAATGATGTTATTATAAATTATATGGTGTTTCATGTTTTTGTCACCATTCCTGAGACGAGCCAAGTGGAAAATACTCATTGTCACTAGTAAAGGTATTTTCATATTGACAACACGAGTCATGGGAGTGTGTTATTATTTCACTGGCATGTGATGGCATGAAGTAAAGTTGTGCCTTGAGATGCTCTTTTCGTTTTAAAATGATTGAAATTGCCATTAATATGTGCTAGTAACCTTTTTGAGCAAACAGCAGCGGTAGCATTGAAGAAAGATGATTCAAGATTTGAGTGCATTGAGTTATGAGAGCTCTCATGGAACATTAAACTTTAAACTTTTATCTCAAGGCACTATTGTCTATTGTTGAGACCAATCTCTGGAAAATACATAGAATATTTTTTTAAAAAACAGGTTGTCCTAAGTTTACTATCTATCACTAACCAATGATAATGTAGTAGTAGTCATGAATACAGTAAATATTTGTAAGAGAAACATTCCTACATTCAAATAAATGAAAAACTGTGAGTCATGAATACAGTAAATATTTGTAAGAGAAACATTCCTACATTCAAATAAATGAAAAACTGTGAGGAAAAAAAAGAACAAGGTTCCTTACCTTTGCTCTTGTGGTGGACTTAACACTAGACAAGGTCACTGTGTGCCATTCTGAACCACTGCACATCTTCTTTGCATTTTACTGTGGATCAATAACAAAAGTAGATTTGAGTTAGACCAGGATTAAAAGGACTAAAGCACAGTATTAAATTAAAGCAGGAAGAAAAACAGAGTGCAGCCATTAAACTAGCCAGAGAAAACAACTGTTCAATGGGATGAAAGGCCAGCACGTTTGCACATGAGAGCTTGTGTCAACCATTGCTGAGATTTCCAACATTAATGGATTAATAATTCCTACTGTGGAAGCTGTTATTTGAGTTTTGGCTGTCAATTTTTTTTTTCTTAACTATATACTGCATATGATGCAAACGCACTACACACATACAGAATACTCTGAATACTGTAACCTTAAAATGATATTATGTACTGTGCTCATCTACATGTGGTTCAGCCCCAGAACCGCCCACTTTAACAGATTCCAAAGTGCTGCAAGTAAATATGAGGAGGAGCTTAGTTCTTGCAAAACCAGTTTGCTGCTGACGAAAGATAAGTTGGGAATGTTTTCATCAGTGCACATGACTACAAAGAGGCTACAGCAACTCAAGAGTCATATTTTACCTGAAAATAAGGTAAGCATATTGTTCGCTTGACAAAAGGTAATTGTTAGCACTCTTTGCAAAGGGTTACCTCCCTACCTCCTTCAGAATGTAACATATGTGGCATTAATAGTCTGGAATGATTGTCTGTCAGTCCGTCTCTCTTGCCATCTAATCATGTGATTGTATAGAAGATCCAAGCAATGGCAAGTCCTCTGACCACACACGTGCTGAACACCGCCAAGGGTGTCCCTGGGGTCAACATAGCCCTCAGCCTACATCGACTGGACCCATCAACTGAGACCTGGCTGTTGATTAACACCGGGTAAAATATCCATCCATCCATTTTCTTGTCCTCACTAGGGTTGGGGCCTATCCAGCTGACTTTGTCAAGTAAGTGGGAGTAGTCACCAGCCAATCACAGCGGGTAGTATCCTCCTATCTCGCTACACGAGTGCAAAGCGGAATGGAAATGTTTCCTCTTTTAAGCTGCGACAACAAGCATTCCTACATTAATAGAAAGTGCAGTGACACAACCTGTTACCATGTAAACAAAACAAAAGCAGGATTTCAAATGTTGTTTTTAAACTAGCGGTAGGGTTCTAAAGTAGGCTTTCAAAACCAGATAAAGGCTTCAAATTGCGGATATGGTTTCAAATTAGGGTTACAAACAATAGTTTGGGTTTCCAATTAAGGTTTTAAATCTGGTTTAGCATTTTAAAATTGAAGTGGGGTTTCAAATTAGGGGTTTAAATTTACAGGTAAGGTTAGAAACTTATGTTAGGGTTTCAAATTCTGGTTTCAAACCAGGGGTGTGCAGATGCGACCAACATTTGTCAGCCATTATCCCCGGGCATCACCTATAATTTGCACGGACGGCACTGCACTGAAGGAATATTTTGTTGTTGCCGAGAAGTACTGTACATCTAATGAATAAAGAGAAAGATATGAACCACATATTTTTGTAGGATTTCTAGCACGGAAAATGTGTGCACATGCCGAGTAATAAAACAACCTTGAATAAAATAAAATGCATTGAGAAGTCATCATTGTCTAGAAAGGACTAGAAATTAACTTGATTTGTGGTTGTGGAAATGTTTATCTTTTGTCTGTCATGTCATGAATAAAATCCTTCATTATTTTTTATTTTTTTTTCTGAATAGCCACACAAATGCTGATGGCCGTTTCCCGGGACTCATCACAAAAGAGGACTTTCTGTGTGGTGTATACAAATTGCGATTTGAAACTGCTCAGTACTGGGAAAGCATGGGGGAGACCTCCTTTTACCCATATGCTGAGGTGAGACGTCCTTCCAATGAATAACTAATCTAACATTGTTTCGATGTTCTGACACTTACTAGGAAGGCCTAAACAACTTCATTTCTTGACGTTTTTCAATGTTTCTACTGCAGTTAATTCATAGACTATCATACAAAACATGAAAGTTTAAAACATTGCTTAACTTTGTTTTGTTTCAGATTGTCTTCACGATTAGCAACCCAGACCAAAAGTACCACATACCGCTGCTCTTGAGTCCATTCTCGTATAGTACGTACAGAGGAAGCTAGAGGTCAAGTGTGTGGTGACCTTTGGCAATTGGCATCGCTCTTTCCTGTAACCATTTATCCCATTCTCACTGACTGACAATTGTTGTATAGCCATTGTACTCAAAACACAAATGTGCCAATAATTTGATTATTTCCAAGAAAAGGGCAATACAACCAGTATTAGTTTTTTTAATTAAATAATATGGTGGTGATACACTGAATTTAGGTTTCATACTTTATGTGTGTTTTAGATTGTGAATCAGATTATTAAACGTGGTACTGAACATAATTTGTATTGCTTTGTAAGAGGAATGACTGAAGTGGGGTACAAATAAATTATTTTTAAAATGTGATAAACTCTAAAATGATGGAGAGAGAAAAAAATCTGCATGTGTGTGTTTGATGTTTTTCATGCAGTATTTCAACGTTTACCGCACACACGAGAGGATAACTAACTTTTGCACGTCCAAAAGGTGTTGAAAACAAGCTGCAATATTTGTATTGACCATATTCGATCATTTTTAAGTATTTGGGGACATGCATATAAAGTTTAATCAAATTTGTTAATTGCAGAAAAACTTTAGACACTGTGGTAAAAAGTTGTGTCGCCTCACCTGTAATGGGGGAAGATGCAGGGGAGCCTCCCCGATTTGCACACGCAACTCTTTCCTAGGCCATTTCGTTGTAACAATGGAAAAAGTTACCAACATTTCTGCAGCTTTTAAAAAAATCACAACTTCCTCCATTCGTAACATATTGAAATAAAGACTGTCGGCCGGCCAGAAATCAAGGTTATCTTATAAAGTTGTATTTTTATTTACCTTACTCTATCTTATTTTTTGCATCCATTAGATTAGTGTATATTTAACCTTTAGATTTTTTGAGACATCATATCATCATAGAGTATGAGTGTAGCTCTGTGTTCGATAGCTTTAGCCTGAACTTGATCGGTACTCGGCATCGATTACACTCCCCTGAGCAAGCCAGGGCCTTCCATGCCTGCAATGCAATTGTAGCGTTCATATTCTTTACAATTCTTGTACTTTTCTGTCCACATAAACAAAAACCATGGCGGACGACGAGTTAGAGGCAATCAGACAGCAACGAATGGCAGAACTCCAGGCAAAGCACGGGGTAAGGACAAAGGAAGTGTTTTGAAAGCGCGTTAGCCTCCCTAAAAAGGAGATGCTGAGCACACAATGCAGCATGCTAGTCAGACTAAAATTGGCATAGAGACGAGAGTAAATCACCGATCACTTCGCTATGTCTTGCTTAAAAGTGAAACTCACGTCAAATTCACGTAATATGCAAAGTTTATAAAATGGTTGTAGAATCTTTAGCAAATTGCTAACTAGCTTGCCTTCAATATGACATCGCACACCCCTCTCAATCTGAGACTGGGTGTAATTTGAACTGCCATCCTACATAAAAGTTGAATCTTGTATGTTATCAACGAATGTAAAAGTGCCTCAACACAACTTAGAAGAAGGCCAAACGTGGTTTAAAAATGCAAGATTTCATCTTGGAATTAGAATAATTGCACCCAGACTGAAGAGCTCCTCAGATTTTATTTACGAAATTCTCTGCTGCATAAACGTGTACTAATACTCAGCCTTGGTTTACTCCCACTCATGACTTTGAAAATATTTTAAAATGAAATGATGATCACTACATACCCATACATATATCTGTTTTAAATAATACAGCATCATATCTACATTGTAATGTTAATTTGTGGAGCTTTACTCAGAGTTCAATAGTAAATAGTAATATTAACTAAGCAGATTATTGACTGCATTTTTGCTTTATAAGATGAATGTTAATACTAACCATGTGATATATTTCTTCAGAATTCATCAAAGAATCAGCAAGGAGAGGAGGCCAAACAAAGGTGAAATAATCTAGATTTCCATCCAGTGAATGTAATAACCAATAGAAATGACTGACAGGAGCAATAGTGTACACCCAAGAAGAAGGGAAAAAAGAGTTACAGTCTTTTAACTTGGAAATTTCAAAATTATTTTTGTTACTTCGCTGGTTAAACAAATGTTTTATTCACAGAGAGACAGAGATGAGGAATTCCATATTGTCCCAAATTCTCGACCAGTCTGCACGTGCCAGGTGTAAGTCTTTTCCATAAAATTCTAGGGATGTAACAACTGCGATGTTGCGATATTAAAATTGCCATGATATAGTCATCGTCATATTTATGATATTACAAACAGCACCTTTTGTACGCTTTGGCCAAACACAGTATGATAATGAACTACATTATACTTTGCATCACTGAACAAAGAGGAACCATTGTGTTACCATCTCGGACACCACATTAGGGTAGCAAAAGACGGAGACTGCGAGCACAAGCCATACTTGTGGACTTCAGGTCCTTATACCACATTTATGCAGTATGTTTTTTTTGTTTTTTTTTGGGACTCGAACAGTTTCTCATGATAAAGTGTAATCAGTCTTAACGTTGCATTGTAATGATTGTTCACTTTTTCATACTTTGAGTGATTGTATATTCCCTGATACATTCCTACGCATTATTATAATAATGGAAAATATTTCATTGCATCATGACTGATGACACATCAAATTGTTTGTATTTCTTACTAAAGTCCAATTTTGGGGTGTTTGTTATTTATTTATCTATATTGATTTATTTTTCTTTCTCTCCACAGTGAACAGTCTTGCTTTGGTAAAGCCGGAGAAAGCACGTTCAGTTGAGAATTATCTTATTCAAATGGCTCAGTATGGATCATTAGCAGGAAAGGTACGTAAATGAATGAATGCTTGAAATTTATTGGAATTTTTTTCATCGTTGTTGTATGTAAAGTATGTGTTAAATCGCTTTGTGGGTCTTTGTCTTTATTTACAAATTATTGAAAAATCTAAAGTGATAAAAATAGCTTGAGAAATGTTGATATTTTTAATAAATAAAAAGGATATACAGGTTGTTGAGGGTTTTTTTTAATTATTAATATTTCCTGAAAAGTAATGCTTAAGGAGATACAAGATTTCAGCCCAAAAGCAAGTGTTTTTTTTCCCCCCTCAGATCACGTGTTCATTGTTTTGATTTGTTTCCATGCGACAGTTATTACTACAGAGACCGGAATATATTGTTCTTTGTCTGATCTCGATTCCGGGATAATAAAAATAATAAATCAACTTGGTTGAAGACAGTATCACAACTGTGTTGCTCACAAATGTATTTTTCCTCTCTTGCCAGATTTCAGATACGGGCTTGATTGAGATCTTAGAAAAAGTCAGCAAGCAAACTGAGAAAAAAACAACAGTCACAGTATGTTCCATTAATAGGTTACAGTTAGACACTAGATCCTAATTTATTAAAATCCTTTTTTCTCAGTTTAATAGGCGGAGAGTGATGGATTCGGACGAGGAAGAAGATTAAATGGCAACTGGAGCTGTTGAATGAACCAGGCAAAGAAGGCGATGCGTTTCACTGGGATTCTGTGACCAGTGTGTTCCTGCTAGCACTCTAAAATGATGCACTTTTTACAGTGTGTCTTTGGAAGTGACACACCAGAAGGAGAGAACAAGCATTGACAAAAACAGATGTTGCATAGAATACACACGATGTCAAATATATTGTTTAGTTGCGGTTTTATTTCACATTTGCATTTAATTCTTGACAACACATGACTGGATTACTCCCCTGCTCGTTCTTCGTGAGTTTCTTTTTCTTACTGCTTTCAAATGTTCACCCCCCAGAGGCTGAAACAGCAGATGTGTTTCATGATTACTCTTATTACAACTCATTCTTCTGTCTGGGCCAGCAACTTTGGTCTTCTTTTACAAGCAAACATGCCTCTTAAACGTTTACAAAAAATAAAGTTAAAAAAAAGCCTTGACATCTTTCTAGTCCATTTTTATTTTGCAAATGCGTTAGAGGTTGTACATATTTATACATCTCCCTAAAAACATGCCAAGCTTGTTGTTGTTATTTATACCCACAACTTCATATCTTGCACCACAGCATACAAACATCTAAGCCATAAGGTTCTAAAGAATGAGTCTCAACTGAGTTCACCTTTGCCCTTTAAAATTTCAATTTTAAATGACAATTGTTTTCTCGTGATTAAACATGCTCATGTGAGTATATAATTTGTTTAAATCATGCTAATGTTGGCAAAGTGTTAAAGCCAGTTTGTACTTGTAGCAAAGTAATCCAAATCTATGCACTGTGATGCCACCAGCATCACCATAAATTACCATAAAAATTTATAAATCGTAGTAAGTGGGATGGTCTGATGGCCCGTTTTCACACCAGTGTGGTCAGATAATCTCTCATTGGCTGCCCGCACCAAGGGCATAATTCTGATTGGTTATGGCTTTACCCATGTGTTCAACAGCAGCCAATCACAGACAAGACAGTAGTGTCTTTAGACTGTTGTAGTGTTGTCAGTCATGTTAGCTAACGTGGCTGCTAAGGGTAAGATCTTATTTGTAAATTTAGAACGAATTTGACCAATACCGATCTACAGAAGTAGAAATATGCCCAAAGACAACATGGAGAAGACACATACGTGCACGGCCCCTGTCAATATAGCAGTCGTTAAATACTGTAAGTATCACTATGGCTCACCTGAGAAATAATTGTCTGACTTTATCGACCCCTTTGCAAGAGGTCTGTTCTGTTGCGCGCCCTAGAAACTTTAAAAATAACCGTGACTGCATTGGACTATAATTGTTTTTGCATTTTATAACGTTGTATTTTTAGGGGGGAAGAGAGATGAAGACCTAATTCTACCCATTAACTCATCGTTGAGTGTTACACTTCATCAAGATCAGGTAAACATAAATAAAATAATATATCGTTGATTGTTAGGGGGGGAAATTCCTTCAGTAAAAGTTTTGTTTAGGTAAATGATGTCGGCAAAACTTTATTCTATGGTTGTCTTGAGACACATTAATTATAATGTGCAGGTGAACCTAAGTTACTAGTGAGAGTAAATAAACAAAATTTGCCAGTGCCAATCAAAAGTTGATGTGCATTTAATTACTGTGCCCACAAAATACCATTACAACATACATTGTGACTTATTTTTATTCAACCCCTCACTCCCCATACAGACTTTATTTACTTTTAATAGACCTCCTGTCATAAAAAGACAATCATACTTTAACGTGGATTCTCAGTCAACTGACCACTATTATTTGGACAGGTACATTTGTTGAGCAAATATGTATTGTGTTTCCCATGTTCAGTTGAAGACAACCACAACAGTGGCCACCAGCAAGTCTTTTGAAGAAGATCGACTGTGGCTCAACGGCAAGGAGGAAGATATCAGCCATCCAAGACTACAGTCCTGTCTGAGAGAGAGTACGACTTTCTTTTCTGCGTAGCCAAAAGGACAGCCTAGCGAAATGAAGGATTCTTACGTCTCAATGTCCTGTGTCTGTAGTTCGACGTCTTGCAAGGAAAAGACGTAATGATGATGATCCCGGTTTAGACTCAAGAGGCTTATCTCACAAAGTTCACATCTGTTCCGTCAACAATTTCCCCACCGCTGCTGGACTTGCTTCCTCTGCTGCAGGATTTGCTTGTTTAGGTGGGTTGCTGTGTTGCATTCAACATTAATGACATTCAAAGCATCTTACACACTGTTTCCCCGCTGTTGTGCAGTATACACACTGGCCCAGGCGTTCGGTGTAGAAGGGGAATTGTCCTTGGTGGCTCGTCAAGGCTCTGGCAGTGCGTGCAGAAGTATGTACGGCGGATTTGTGCAGTGGCTTATGGGACATCAGAATGATGGCAAGGATAGTTTTGCCCAGCAGGTGGAGCCAGAGACTCATTGGCCTGAGCTGAGAATACTTGTACTTGTGGTATGAATGTTGGATTTTTTGCACTACGTTGAAAAAGGGAGGGACTTAAAATGACAACAGGGCAACAGTACAAGTTATGCCAGTTTATTATAATTGCGTATTTGTTTGACAGGCCAGTGCTGAGCGGAAACATGTGGGCAGCACTTCTGGCATGCAAACTAGTGTGCAAACAAGTCGGCTCTTAAAGGTACTATTTTTAACCTTGGCACAAACCCATGGTTATGTTCTAAAGCTTGGTTTCCACCATGCAATAAAGAGTTCAATTGGATGCAATTTGCAGGAAAAGGAAAAATGTGAAGGTTACCGATGTGTCAGATCTGTCCCGGACTTGCTAAACTGAACTTGCACTTGGTGGAAACATGGCTTAAAAGATGAATGTCGCATTGTTCAATTAAAACAGATTTGATTCTGGCGCAAGATTAAATGACCCCAAAACTTGTGTGTTTGCAGTATCGGGCCGAGTCGGTCGTCCCAGGCCGCATGGTTGAAATGATTAAAGCCGTGCGCAGGAAAGACTTTCCTGCATTCGCTGAACTCACCATGAAGGATAGTAACCAGTTTCATGCCACCTGCCTGGACACATACCCTCCCATATTCTATCTCAACAGCGTATCTCATCAGGTCATCAACTTGGTGCATCGATTCAACAGCCATTACGGGCAGACAAGGGTGAGCGACGGGATGGTTGTTTCATCATTTTAGTGTGCAAACTTAGATACAAGTCAACAAAGCAAATCAAAAGTAATATAAATGGTCGCTAACTTCCTCATAGTTACGATTCTGATTTGTGCAGCTGTATTTCTGACATGATTTAATGAGGATGTGAAAATGTGTGTGAGTTTCAAGTTCTCATAAAAAACATAAATGTGTTTTCCTGTAGGTTGCTTACACTTTTGATGCAGGCCCCAATGCGGTAATATTCACGTTAGAGCAGCACATTCCTGAATTTGTTCAAGCAGTCCGACATTTCTTCCCTCCAGAAACCAATGGCAGCGAGTGAGTTGACAATTGTAATTTAGATCCCCAATGAATGATTTTTGCCTTAAAAGTTCATGCGTGATGTTACGTGTATCCCATTTGGGGCGTGTCCACAAATATAACTTCCTTGTGTCTAGGTTCATAAAAGGTCTTCCAGTTCCTCATGTAAATCTTCCTGAGGAGTTGAAACAGGCTATTGGTTTGGAGCCCATGCCAAGAGGAATTAGTTACATTATCAGCACTAAGGTACATGCATGCCTAAGTCTCATCCATGTCACTCTTATTGCTCATTGACGTTCCAGTTTTTAAAGTTAGGCATCATTTCAAAACAAAATGTACCCATGAGCCCATTTACTAACGCTAATTTCGATTGCTAATTGTATTTGGATGTACATACCATCTTCAGTTTGTCAACATAACAAAGTGACTTTTTTTGTTTTGTTTTGTTTTATCAAGTTTGTGACAAACATTCACACTATTCCTATATATTCTGTCCTGCACTCTATAATTTGTTTCTTTTGTTTCAGCCTGGCCCAGGCCCTTGTGTTGTGAAGGATTCCACGCAGCATCTGCTTGGACCTGATGGATTACCGAAGAACACTGTTAAACATCTTTTACTGGGCAGGGACATTGGAGTAAAACATAAAAACTGTTACTAATACTGTATATCACTACAAATCATTATCAGATTCAAATTTTGATTATATCTCCTGTCATTGTTTTACATTTTAATTTGTTTTATGTGCTCTTCTTATATGCTGCTGAACCATAATTTTGAATATTGATAATGACTTATTTCAGATTCAAAACATTTCATTTCTCATTCATGTTCACAAATAATCCATTAAATCGGTTTATTTGTGCCGTTTTAGCATCTCTGTCAGTTGCCATGCGTAGAAAATTTCATGTAATTGCATAGATCTAATCATGTAATTGGAAACATTGTCTCACAATTACATTAAATACTGTCCAAATCTATCACCCACACTGTTACTCTGTGTCATTTAGATACTGCTTTCTGTGTTAAAGGTTTTGAATAAGACGCTTGCTAACAAGGCAGGTTTCCATTGAAATACATCTCGACAGATTACTTATTTCTAACCAACAATAATTGAGAGCATGTAAGATAACATTATCTTGTGTTCGTAGTCGAAGACCACAATATACTAATAAAAAAAATAATGGTAACTATTTATTTTAGTTGCAATAAAATAAGTCTTTTCAAGGGAAGGGAAAATACAGGCAGGAATGCATTGACCCACATTTTTGTGTGCTTGCACCAGAAATGACGCAAAGGGGGCGTGTCGCAGGTAGGTTTGAACCTTACTTCTCATAATGCTGCCTGCACTCACATTTCACATCAGAGAAAACATTTCCTCCTCGAACGTGCACCGAAGGCAACATGGGGAAGATCGAGTGGGCTATGTGGGCCAATGAGCAGGCTCTCGCCTCTGGACTCAGTAAGTTCAGCCACTTTTTACACTGAATTTAGAATGGTTTTCATTTGATATTTTTTGTACATAAGATAAGAGTTGCCACTTTTTGCTGTAGCTGTTTTCCAAACACATTTGAGTAGTATTTAAATTTCAATCCTGAAATACATATTTTTGAAGTCACCGTTACTCAAGTATTTATTTGGTTGTGTTTTTTTTAGTTCAATGTGTTCAATGAAATGTGCTAAGCATCTTCCTGCTTCCTTGTTGCAGTTCTCCTTACTGGAGGCATTGTGGGGGTGGCAGGGCTGTTCAGAGGGTGGCAGTTTGCTGCCTATGGTATGTATCCTTTGCCCAAATTGTTTAAAAGTATTTAACTCAAATTGTCTTTGTGAAAATGTCCACTTCATAGGCCGGTAATGTCCTCTTCGCTTATACCAATATACATTTGCTGCTTACTGTACCGCTGTAATTAATATTTATGCTGTGGCAGAAATATGACAACATATGTATGACTGTTATCAGTTTAGAGAAACAACAATGACTTTTTTAGCTATATTCTGTCTTTGCCATTAGTTTACTTCTTAAAAATGTCTGTGGCATGTACAAAGTATTTTAGGAGGGTTAATTCCTATGTAATAGCACATGGTAGCAAACCTGTCCGATAAGAAAGCCTTGACAGCGTTATGCAGTGTCGCTGGCGTCTTCATATGTCTGCTGGAGTACCCGAGAAGCAGAAGAGCAAAAGGCACTGGTGTGGAACGGAAGTAAGTGATGCCATTGCATCAATTAAATTAAGATTAACATGGTGGAATGATGAAGTGATTGGTTAATGCTCATTCTCTCTTTATCTTTTGTTCTCAGGGGACAGTATTGTTTCACTGTGTGTGTTAAAGCTTTTGGGCCGCTGACAAGGAATTACTATGTCAGAGCCTTTTTACATGCAGCGTGAGTTGAAAATCGGAGTCCATTTCCGATGCTCGACAACATTCCTTCCGAACAGTCTTTTCTATTGTATTGTCGCATTGACCGAAATGAATACCTCCGTCTATTTTCCAGGCTGTCAGTTCCTGCTGGTTTTATGCTTGCTACTGTCCTTGGGTGCGTTTGCCTCGCTATCGCCAGCCTCATCTACCTCTCAGTAAGTAAAATATTGCGTCAGTATATTTTTACGTTTCATCCAGCCCATGCAGGAAGTATGTGGAAACGATTACAAGGAAGTAATTGTTTCATAAATGGCACAGTTCTTGAGAAATAGTTCAAGAGCAGATTTCAGCACACCTGAAATTAGACAAGGAAGAGGTGTGACAAAGTCATTTGGTCCTTGTGTCAATTGCCAACCATGTGCCTGGTGGCTCTGCTTTTCAAAATTACATTTGCAAGTGGTCCACAACATTAAGAACTATACACTTGATTTTGGAGAATGGGGTGATTGCTTACTTCCTTTTTTCAATCTATTTCTTGCTATTTAAGGCGGCCATCCACGGAGAACACTGGGAACCCATTCTACCAAGAGTGGAAGTCAGGAGGGCAGCTCCAAGCATTAAGAATCCCCCTCAGAACCCGCCACCAAGACCTCCAGCAGAGATGCGCAGGAAACATGTTGATGACTTGGAAGGTGCCGCCTATGACAATCCCATGGCTGTCATTGATGAGAAGTAACCTGACTGGTTTCCTTTTCTCCACTGTGGTTTTGCAGAAATGTTAATAGGTTTAATGTAAGTAAGTAAACACCGTTCGAACAAAGGGTGCAAATGTCATATTATTTGTCAGGGGGTAAAATGTCCCAATGCGCTGATTAGCGCTGTTATTTTTTATTTTATATTTGTGCATTTGATTGAACTTTTCTTATCCCGCTGTCTCAGTTATTTGAGCTTCGCATCCACTGTCTTGCAATTGCACACACTGATGCGGTTTTATTCCTCAACAGTTTGTTCTTTTGGGTGAATTTGACATTTATTTTGTCTGTACATTTGACTCACTGAAAAAATATTTTGTACTATAGTTTTCTCTACTTTATGTGAATAAATGATTATTTTTGTCAGGTCTACATTTTAATGTGTTTTACTTCCCCTTTGAAACAGGTTGTTTGCCGTTTCCCATTTTGCAAACACCCTGAATTTCAAAATATTGAAATTTCCCCTCTTTAATATTTCCTGTGTCCTTTTCCAGACATAGCATATCTGTGACCTCACATTACATTCCTGGCAAACAATGTCAAATTAACACTTTGTTCCTCCAGAGTATGTTGTTGGACAAGTTCAGTACACTCATGTTGCACAATCCAATTAGGGTTTTTTGTGTGTCTGTGTTGAAACGAGGGAGTCTTGAACTTCCTGGTGAAGTTCATGAACGTCAACTGAAATGCCAAGACAATTTGAATGGCTGGAATTTATTTTGTATTCTTCAATGGCGGAAAGTGTCTGCTGACTTCCATTTAAAATGACTTGGTTAATTCTGAACATAGTCACACCCAAGTTACAAGCGGGTGTGCACACTTGTGCAATAACATTATTTCAGTTTAAATTATTTTACTGCAGTGAAGGGGGGAGCACTTTGAGCATTTTATTGAACGGGACAAATGAGTGCAAATGAGAAGTCCATGTACGTGACATCATAGTGTTGCACCCCAATTATGTTGGATCATACAAAAAAGGTAACCTATTATAGTCTGTTTTTATTATTATTATAATTATAATTATTATTATTATTATTATTATTATTGTGTTTTAATATATTTTTTATACTTGGTCACAGAATGAATAAAAAATAGCAAGCGGAATGAATTATAAGAGCAGAGAGAGAGACAGCTACCACACTGCCACCTCCTGTTGATTTAAGAGCATCACGTGTTTTCTCTTTACATCGTTTTCCCCCATTTGTCCTGTTGGAGGCAGTAGAGTAGGAAAAACCGGTTGAGACTGTCAAACAAAAACACAAAGAAGAAAACTTGTGCGACATGGCTGTCCGCGCAGCTTACTTAGATTGTATGTTCACGTAAATTTAGTGGTCAGCAGTATACAATGTCTACCAGGGCTTTGCGGAGGCTGAAAGGCAAACAGCGAGCACAGGAGGCGGTTGTCGTCGAGGAGCTAACTTTGGCAGATAGCCCCGATGAGCTAGCTGAAAGTGAGGAAGAGCAGCTGCTCACGACCAGTGTCAGTCCAGCGTCACGTCGGAATGGCAGTAATCGAAAGTCCAAAACAAACAAGGATCGTAAAGACATCTGTGCTGTTTTGGGAATGGTTTGTGCACATTCTAGTTTATCCATCTACACGTTGTAGAGACTGTACGCTTGTTGTGTGAGCTTAAAGCGTTTAGCAATGCCTATCTGGTGCCTGTTAGTAAAATAAACGAAGCCACACAATATTTTGAATAACAAAACACTTGCAGTAAACATTTAATAGAGCGTTATCATTTAAATGTATACAATGACACAACGGACCGTGGCAGATTTTATTTGTCAAACACAGAAAATTCGAGGTATGACAAACGTTCAAGACAGGTTCTACATGTTAATGACAAATTAGAAATTTACCCCATCCACTGAGGGCTAGACGATCAATTAACACATCTACAACGAGAACATTTTTCCTTAAATTTGTTCCGTGCGTGACGAGGTGAGACTTGAGGCAGGACAGCTCATGAGTGCTCAAAATATCATGAGCATCTGACACTTCCTTGTGGAGAACATCGCCTTGCTCCAGCAAACACCCTATCCACCCAACCTTTGTGGGATTTCTCCTTTTCTTTTTTTTTTTTAAAGGGATTTCATTTAAACTATTTTACAGATAAGTGATACCGAAAAAGCCTCCGCTGATGAAGATCCAGAGAAACTCGATGGAATCAAAACAAGTGACACGGGAAACAATGACAGGAAAGAAAACTGCAGTCGAGGGTCAAATGAGGTATTTAGCACGATGCAGAAGCTTGGATGTAATTATTATTTTTTGGAGAAATTATTCTACTGTACATTTGTTTATGTGTATGTTGTTTTGCATAGTTGTCATTTGTTATTCCCAGCCCTTGTCCAGTGTTAAGAAAAAGAAGAAGAAAAAGAAGACAAAAGTTAAATCTGAAATTGTACAGGTAAACCTAAATTGTTTCAAAATGATCTCCTTTAAACCATACCTTAGATGCATTTTCACAAGACAGAAAGCCCCCTAAAAGGTATCTCACAATGACTTCTATCTTGTGTCAGCAAGAACAATCACCAGATGACAACATTGATTTATTGCTGGAAAACCTGGGCCAGTCCAATGGTTTGACTCTACAAAATGACTGTGGTGGCAGTGACAGAAGACCTGTTCTACATGTGGAGCACAGGTGAGGATGGTGATGGTGGACCATGTTCATGGACCCAGATGCCAGTTTGACAGTATTCATCTGCTTTACAAAAATTATTGTGCTGTGTATTGAGAGTTATTCGTTTATGTTTATTGCGAGAGTTGTACTTTGTATGATAGTTGCAATAGTTTGGGTACCTTATCTGCATGACAGCAACATGATGTGATTTGTTTTCTCTCTTTTTGTCTTCAGGAATCTGAACCCAGAGACGGAGCTAAAGAAATATTTTGGGAGTCGAGCAGTTTTGGGGGATCAGAGGTAAGCATTGATTGGTGGTGTTAACACCTTCTTTGTGGGTCATGCCTTGTCATCATCCTGGCATTTGTTTTCAGACCGCGACAACGCAATCGACAGTTTCATCGAAATACATGGATGACCGGTCCCAAGGAAAGTTGGCCTCGATTCAGTCGCCCAGGTTAGGCTTGTTATATCTTTTTCATGTGTTTAAATAATGTGTTCTCTTGGTATTACAGTCACTGCCCTAATGTTGTGTAAAGTTGCAAAAGTAAAACCGAGTATTGCTTCACTTGCAAGCATCTTTTTTATTCTTGCATATAGCTGTTGGTGATATTTATCCTTTTTTTTTTTTTTTTTTAAGATTGTCATGGAATTAACTATATATGTATCGTAGGCCTTATTTCACTATGCTTTGTCTGTGTTGGACGTGTTGTCACTCGAGTGCTGCTTATACTTCTGTATTAACCTGAAATGACATCTTTTCAGGAATCTCAATGACCTTACTTGAGTCAAAAGATGGTGTTCAGTACTTCACCTTTGAGCATAGTCGTGACTACCAACAAGTACAGTTCAAGTTCTTGGATGCTGTTGAGTCTATGGATCCAAACAACCTTGTGGTAAAGACACATTATTCTATTGTACACGTTGGTGAAGAATGCAGTCACACAACCAAACTATTGCTGTACTCTTGACTTTCCAAATAACATTTTTTATTTTTACATGATGGAAGAGTTCATTTAAAGCTATTATTTTAATTGTTTAAGGTACGGTATATTGTCATTCCAAC
The DNA here is from genome assembly GCF_059516105.1 of Syngnathus floridae. Lineage (NCBI taxonomy): Eukaryota > Metazoa > Chordata > Actinopteri > Syngnathiformes > Syngnathidae > Syngnathus > Syngnathus floridae. Next base: position 13,473,257 of record NC_142415.1, read on the forward strand.
AAGTTTTAAAACTAAAAAAAAAATTCCTCCAAGATCTTTGCTTATTATTGTGAACATAATTAAACCTAATAAATTCTTGATTCATCATTTTGTAACAACTATAATTTGTATTGAGTATTCATAGAACCGTGATTAAAAATAAACTCCCACATTGTGCTATACTATAAGTACATATCATTTACTGATGTATCTTCTTAGGCTCTGCTGCAGCTGAATCCCTACCACATTGATTCCTTGCTACAACTTTCTGACGTCTGTCGTATACAAGAGGATCAGGAGATGGCCAGGGACCTCATTGGTGAGGCTGTTTAATCCAAAAAAAGAAAGAAGCAAAGAAAGATGTCATTTAACTGTACTTGTCCCTACAGTGCCTCTACCTTATCATTCAATAGGTGTTCCACAGCAGCGCTCTCTGCTCGCTAGTTTCGTGTTATAATAAAAAATATCGTGCTGGGATCCAACAGTTTAAGGCTAAAATAACAGCATCAGAAATAAAAAAAAATAAAAAATATGCAGATGCAAAGCATTTTGGGGGTTTGTCATCCGACATAGTTTGAGTGGTAATTAAATTGTGGACACAGTAGCTTCTATTTGTAATGCAATTACTATTATGATTGCTGGAAAAATCTATACTTGAATAATTAAGGGCTGTCACCAAATCTGATGAGAATCTTGTAAAACAAAATTAAAACCAAGCATATACTACACCAACATCATACCAAGTTGTTTGTATAAATGATGTATTTGAATGATTTTTATTTTATTCCAGAGAGGGCCTTGTACAGCTTCGAGTGTGCATTTCACCCCGTATTTAGTCTGACCTCTGGCGCCTGCAGACTGGATTACCTCAGACCTGAAAACAGGTTGGAAAGACTTGAATTTTCTCTTAGTGTGCATCACTTTTACGCTTTCTCGGTCTTGACCAAATTAATTGTTTTTATTCATTTGAAACGTTATCTTCTAAATATGACCTATTGAAAAACAGAGAAGTCGAGTGATAAAATACTCTCCTTTTAGGGCATTTTATCTTGCTCTTTTCAAGCACATGATGTTCCTTGAGAAGAGAGGATGCCCCCGGACAGCTTTAGAGTACTGCAAATTGATCCTGAGGTAGGAGAAAAGAGCACAAGCATCTAAAGAAAAAAAGGAAACATGTTCATGTTCAAGAACAGATCATTTGTTGAGTGTGTGTAATGGGTTTATGAGTGTAATTCTGTGTCGGGAATTGTCACGCAAAATGTTTTCTAAGGCCAGACAATTGGCTGTGTTTCTTTCCATATACTAACTACAATCATACATTTTTCTTATGAATTTGCCCACTTAATAAACACGGAACATGAAAATGTAGAATTGTTTTTAGTCACTTAGGCATACCAGACCTGAAATTATACCGTGGACTCTTTCACTGTTTGCTCAGCATTCGCAAATTCACCTATTCAGATTTTTGGAGGAAACATGCTCCTTTATTAGTGGTTTCGTTGTAATGTGGCACAAAAGGTCAGAAAATTATTCATTTAGTAATTTCTTGCAACTTACTGTCCACAGTATGTATGATATTCTCACGCGGTGTTCAGTGCATTGTGGCATGTACACACATAGTGATTACATAGGAAGTTTGTTAAAAGTCAAAACTGAATTGATGCTAAACATAGAAGCACAAATAGTGGGCGTCCACTGTCGTTTGACACACTAACATGGCTTTAATCTTAACAAGTAGTTTGTCAAGAGAATGAAGTCATATTAAGAGATTGAGATTTTGAGGACTTTGCAACTGGTTGAGTGTGTGCATTCAGATATGTCACATTTCTGAAGATTCGTGCCCCCCTCTCATTCTTAGTTTGGACCCGGACTCTGACCCACTTTGCATGCTGCTACTTATTGATTTCCTGATGCTACGTTCCAGGCAGTATGACTCTCTTATTCAACTTTATGAGGCCTGGGAGGTAAATTGCATTCGTACACATTCCACATTTTCCTCATTTTTTATTTTTCATGGACAACTACACAGTGCTAGATATAATTGCCTGTTTGTGTCTCAGGAGCACAGAAATCTGTCCCAGCTGCCAAACTTTGCATTTTCCACCGCGCTCTGCCATTTCCATCTCAGTCAGCAGGAAGAAATGAAGCCTGAAGAAAGTGATCGAGTAAAACGCAAAGCTGACCAAATGCTACAGGATGCGCTCATCATGTTTCCTGCAGGTCAGATATCCCACACTGCCCAAGCATCTCCATGCTGAGAAACAAGTATTTGTGTCCAGGGATGTGTTAAAATTTTCTTACCCTACTTAGTGGCAACATATCCTAATTAACATGTTCCCTGGAGTAAACCCCCCCCCCCCCCCCCCCCCCATCCCGGCATGAAAGCACCGTTAACTAATAACACGCCCCTGAGCTATGTGCAGAGGTTTTGTCCTCCATGGTTATCTAAAAGTGAGTTTTATGAAGGTATTGCGTATATTTTCTGTTGTGCTAATAATAAATAGGTCAAGCGAACTGTGCCATTTTCCTATGCCCATCCATCGCTGTCAGAAACAGGTGTACTGAATTTTTATGCAAGGAAAACAAACAGTGAAGTCAAGTCGGTGATCATGATGCTTCTGATCCACTGGTGAAAGAAGAATTTAAATCAGCCCTCGGGGGTATGTCAATCATGTCATGAATGTGAATATGTTTTCACAGTCTTAATGCCTTTACTGGATCTATGCACTGTGCAGCCAGATGCCACAGTTACCTCACATGCGTACTTCGGCCCAAGCAGTCAGATTGGGTAATATAAACTTCTTTGCCTGATTATATCGTCTTGGTCAACTCTAATTGTCATTCTTTGACCCTTGGTGACATCAACATTTGCTCTCTGTAGACAACTGCCAGCCTTGGCTGAACTGACTGCTCTGTATGTGGGGAGGATGTACAACCTGTGGAGGGAAGCAGCAGTCATGCTTTGGTTGGAAGAGAGTGTGCAGGAAGCGCTACGTCGAATTGATGCAAATGACCCACTGGTGGAGGACTGCAAGAACAAGTGAGACCAAAACTTGGTTGCTCTACTGACTGAAATTTAAATTCATGACAGGCGTAAATAATCCATGTCATCGGTGTTAATCTTTCTCAAACTCCATGTTGAATGTTCCCAATTCCTGATCATGCTTACATAATAGCGCAGCGGAACCTATGAAATTAGGATATTGGCACAAATTGTCCCGAACATGTCATTCTAAATTTCGAACTACCGTCTTGTGCAGTAACAATCCCTAGCAGACCTCCCGCTCTACTTAAGTCAATACTACACGTGACCCTGCATTAGATAATATGTTTTCCATTGGAAAAAAATTCATGAACTTGAACGAATTTCTACCAGTGTTTTGGTGAATCAGGATTCAACTCAGAGGTCCCAGTTTCCCATATTAGCAAAAGTAACAGTAGTTTCAAATGAATGCATTTGCCTCACCGTACTGGGCCACACCAATTTTCCGTCACCACTGCCATGCAGAAGAAAGCAGAGATACCAGAGTGCTCCACGGAACATCCATCGCCACGTTCTGCTGTCTGAGATCAAAGAAGCCACGTCCAGTCTGCCTCTGGTACAACGCACAAGCTTTCATACAAAACAACTCGTGTTTTTATATATTGAATAGGAAAAAATGAGGCGGGAGACAAATCCAATGCTGAACTGCATGCATGATTTTTTATGATTAAGGAATAAAATGACTGAGTGCTTGCACTTAATGTTGGTTGGCATTGACAAATTTATCATAAAAAACAAAAGAGCATGAATTTTGCACGTATGGCTGTATTTTGTTCATACTTGGGTTCCTTTGACGATACATTCCAATGAAAAAACAACAACACAGATCAGTAAACAAAATCACATGCATATTTCTATTGGTAAATGTGTTTAGTAGACAAGTTTGTGCTTATTTGAGGATGCATTTATAGTATTTCTAAAGAAACTTGCAAGCATTAAGTCTCAACGCTTAACGTTCGCCTTTCTTTAATTCATGGTTTCAATGAGACCTGCCACTGCAGGAGACAACATTGACCATGCTCTTTGCGCCACCTCAGGAGGTGACGACTCAACCCATGATGGGATTTGACCCCCTCCCGCCAGTGGATTCTGTGATCTCGTACACCAGACCAGAGAGGTAATGTCCTACCTCCCCTTTGTTGCTTTTGTTTGTCATGTTTTTTAATGCTAGTTTCTCTGCCTGCATGTAGACGACATGTTGGAGCATCCAATGAGAGCACGCTGTCGCTGTTTTTCCGTTCCCTTCTGCCAAACTTCAACCTCCAGGTAAACCTGTCATGGAATTGGGATTGAAATCTACACTGGCACAAGGAACACACACTATTCTAAATTGTGCCTTGTAGTTTGCAGTGTCTTGTATTTAGAAATGTGGACATTTGTCACTCCAAACAATGCGTTATCGTTGTATAATGGCGGATAGTTTGCATTTATATCATCGCTTTATTGCTTCTCACTTATTTTCTGCTCGCTCCCATGAGAAGAAGAATCATTGTGTGCTGTCCGAACTCGACAACGAATCAAAGGCACTGTTGTATTTGACAGCGTGCTGATCTTTTACATATGGACTACGGAGCACCAGCTCTGTATTTATATATATATATATATATATACATATGTTTATTGTTATCATCAGAACTGCCTGAAGCTTGTCATCTAAAATTGATTCTGATTTGGATGATCTACTTATGGCAAGGAAAGGGACACGGTTGTTTCAAGATAATGTCATAGACTGCTAGGTTTTATTTGTTGCTCTATAAATAGAAAACTATCTAAACACTTGGAAAAAATACAACCCTACCCTCAATTACATTACTCAATTTGTCATACACTCAGACCATCTTTTAAAACTCAATATGTGACGGTATCAGAAATGTCAGATTGCTGGTTTGATTGATATTTTTAACTTTCCTTATCAGGGTGGGCCAAGGCAGGAGGAGGAGGGTGACATGGAGGTGGCTCGGGCTGGACAAGAGCTAAACCAAGAAGTGAATCGCCTCATGGTGGCAATGAGGGACATGCTGGCAAACATCAGGTTTCAAGAGCCACCACGAGAGGACCAGCCTTTTAGAGACGAGGAAGAGTGGGACTGAGTGAGGATGTCTTGGAAACTCTGGAGAACAGCTCATCAAGAAAACGTCTAGGACAAAAATAAAATGCTGCCAAATGAGCTCCTTCAAAAAGAGGTTCCTCTCAATTTTTCTTTTTCAAACTTCTGCCAGATCATTTTTACAGATTTACATTATTTGATTGAAAATTGCAAACCCCAATTAAAATGCTATTATAATGCATTTATTGACAGTAAGATGAGATCTTTTAGGCGTTCCTAATATTATGGCCCCTGAGTGAGATTCAAAGATATTATTTTCTGTCAAATTGTTAATCTGCCATATGGTTTGTATCGGCCAGAATACAGAATGACAGGGCCTTGCTCTTCTGTCAAAGATCTAAGAAACTACATATGATAAACATCTACATGATCCGCTTTATGGGCAATTTGCTCTGGTTACAGTCATCTAAAAACAGCTTTCCTAAACTTTGTTACCTGCTCCACTTTCCATATATTATCTGTTTATTCTTAATGCACTAACGAAGAGATGACGATGTACTTGATTCTCAAATGATTTCATTGTTCTCACTTCATCTGGAGCTACAAATAAAGTATTTGAGGGCTGCTCATGTGATCTAAATACAGTTTAGAAATCATCTCATAAGTCGTCCCCAGAAGAAACAGCCTCTGACTGTTGCAGCCCTGATGGCCCCACCATTTGACCATCATTCTCCAAATGTTGCACAAACAAAGTCACCTGATCTTAATATTGATTAAGTGAGGGTAGTTCCAGAGCACACATCCTCTTTCTTGTCATGCTTGGATAGGATTGCATTAGCAAAAATGTGATCCAATATAATTTAAAAGCCTTTCATTGAAACACTGATGAATAAACAACCCCCTTAAACTACATAAGCATTAATAATGTGAACACATTTTCCAGGTCAAACAATTCAAATGTGACCTTATCAATTATTTCCGATATGTAGGCCAATTTTTTCTGCAAATGTCACATGCTGAGAATATACTTCTCAAGCCAAAACACACATTTGATCTTTAGTGGCCTACTTATAAATGTTTACGATTGATGTCACGCTTTGCAAAAAGACGAGACTTCAGTGGTTGATGTTGCTATTTAAGTGACATTTATGTCCACGTCCTGCGGGCAACCATAACTTCATTATGGCCCTTGATGGAAACAAGATTGACCTATTGCAATCAGTGAGGAAGTGCAGTTCACTTTATTTAACTCTTTACTTTCAATATTTATGCAATCAATTTTAAATATTAGTAGTTAAACATTCATTTCAATTGAATCATTTTAATAGTTTATCTCTCTCTATACAGTACACACACCTTTCTAAATGAGAAATAAGTAGACTAATTAGTACTGCTTCATGCAATTGAAAAAAAAATGTTGCTGATATTTGGGGAAGGCGCACAGAAATGAATAGAAATTCCATTCATTCCTATTGGTGAAAATGATTTGAGATATGCACCACAAGACAAGAAGAGATATTTTGCCAAATAGGAATTTAGAAAAAAAAAAATATCCTGCATGTCTACCGCACACCACAATATTGTGACTGATTCAATATTTTCTATCGAGCGCTCATCCTCCGAGTGATGTCAGCATACAAGGAGGAGTCTTGTGAAGTCTCACATGGTACATTGGGCCCACATCAGTTTTCTCTACAAGTACAGTATTCCATCATCCTGTTGGTCCTGGTGCTTTCTGCAAAGAAGCTCTCTTGTTAGGTGGGACAGGCGCCTTCAGCGTGCCCAAGGCAAAAAACATGATTTGGGAAAAGTACATGTTCTGGATGTTGGTGTTGGTCAGCTTGCATTCATAAAGAAGCCGAAGACATTCACTTTTCGCCTGGATTGATTGCGACTGGTATGTCCAATAAATTTTATTTTCCTCCACATGATATTAATGTTCCGGAGAAGAATGTGTATATTATTATCATCGTGTTGTCAAGGTGTAACCCAACGTAGGCGCTTTTCAAATGTAATTTCATCACCAATCGAGTCTAACTTTAAAATTCCACCAATGTTATTTGGTATTATTTGGTAGGTATTATTTTTACAACTAGTTAAGCATTGAGCCCTCTTTAGGGCTCATCAAGTTTGAAAGAAAAGGTTCCGCTCTTTTCCAGTGATAATAATCTTAGATCAACTTTAATTCAGATTCTTTGTAATCAAGTTTGCTTCCACTTCTGCTATTTTGCTATGCAATAAGAAAACGTAGCTTGTCTGTGATCAAATTTGCACAAGCAGTAACCGAATGTGTTAGGGCGACATGGTGGCCAGAAATAAATTCCAGTGTCAGCACCCTAAAGGTTTTCTATTGGTTTGCCCTTTGACTTGTCCACAACCCAATGTAGGCTTGCAAGTTAGTCACACCCAAGTCTACCCAACCGTATCCCCTCTAAATGTGTTATCTCCTGTTGATCTTTGTCAATAGGAGCTCAAATGATGAATTATATTTGGCCATTGCTGAGAGGGTATCTGGAACCAATTTGATAGCATCTGCTCCATTCGGGCAAAGTAGTGTGTCTGCCGGTGGTCAAGAAATATTCTGAGGGGTGAGGATCAACACTCATCAGAAGATGGAGCTTTTATATTTTCATACAAATTCTTCTCTGTCACTTTTGTGGTCAAAAAGATGTGACAGCACTTTAGTGATAAAGACAATCTTTCCTTCAGTGTCATTTTCAGTTGAGTGATTGCAGAAAGAGAATAAACAGCAGTAAGAGAATTGATTTTGGTCCAGCAATGTTTCAAGTTAGGTTAAGGCCCTAAAGCTTTTTTGAGCATTTTCAAATTGTCGTGACCTTATTATCATCCAAAACAACCACAACAAATGTGATGGCTGTGTTTGAAATTCACACAAAATCACATTCAAGCTGGTGTTAAATGGCTGTCAGCAAATGGCTGCCGCTTTGATCTCGTAAGCCTTTCCTGACATTTGTTTTGCTTTCTCGCAGAAGCCTGAAGGTATTGTTCCATCACAGACCAGTATTTGGGACTGTTCATAATTCCATCTGCCTTGACTAAAGAGAGCTAGAAAAACAGCCCGCAAAGCACAATGCTGCCACCACCATGCTCCACTGCAGGTATGGTGTTTTTTAATCTTTTTTATGAGCCATGTTGTGTGTCTATCAGATGTAGCTTTTAGAATTATAGCCCAAAGGATTCATCTTGGTTATATACATATATAGGACTGTAACATATTTCTCCCTGACCGTTTTTCTTTACCGTACAATTTGTGTTGCTGTGACTGGTGGTCTATTCTCCGCTTTTTGATGAAGGTCTTCATTGTAGTCCACATATATGAAGTACTGTGTTGATTAAGAGAGATTGACAGGGGCCACCAGCATGCCCCCAAATTGACGTGCCCTGATTTTGAGCAATCATATTTGACGCTAATAAAGCCCATTTTCTATTTCAGGAGCTATGGAGTTTTCAAACAGATCCCACAACAACTTCTTCATGCACCATGACTACCTTAGCGACTTCCCGCAAGGTAATGAGACCAACTCGACTGAGGCTGAACCCAATTCGCCGGGCTGCTTCCAGCTGCAGATCCCGCAGGAGCTCTTCCTGTCACTGGGCCTCATCAGCCTGGTGGAGAATATCCTCGTCATCGTGGCGATCGTCAAGAATCGAAATCTACACTCGCCCATGTACTACTTCATCTGCTGTCTGGCTGTATCGGACATGCTGGTGAGCGTCAGTAACGTGGTGGAGACCATTGTTATGCTTCTGCATGACCACAGCCTTCTGGACGTGCAACCGGGAATGCTGCGGCACCTGGACAACGTGATTGACGTGATGATCTGCAGCTCGGTGGTGTCGTCGCTATCCTTCCTGAGCACCATCGCGGCGGACCGCTACATCACCATCTTCTACGCGCTACGCTACCACAGCATCATGACCACGCAGCGCGCTGTGGGCATCATCGTGGCGGTGTGGCTGGCCAGCCTCACCTCCAGCATCTTCTTCATCGTCTACCACACGGACAACGCCGTCATCGTGTGCCTGGTGACCTTCTTCTGCTCCAGCCTGGTATTCAACGCTGTGCTCTACCTGCACATGTTCCTTCTGGCACGCATACACTCGCGCAGCATCAGCGTCAACCTCAACAATAAGCGACGCCCGTCCACCAGCACGAAAGGCGCCATCACGCTCACCATCCTTCTCGGCGTCTTTATCGTTTGCTGGGGACCCTTCTTCCTGCACCTCATTCTCATCCTTACCTGCCCCACCAACCCCTTCTGTAACTGCTTTTTCCGGAACTTTAATCTGTTCCTTATCCTGATCATCTGTAATTCACTCATAGACCCGCTCATCTATGCCTACAGGAGCCAAGAGCTGCGCAAAACTCTTCAGGAGCTGCTCCTGTGCAGCTGGTTCTTCAGTGTTTGACACTTTTCCGCGTGAGAAGGAAGCATTACACAGCTGCCGTTCCACTGACTGGTTCAGTCCAGTTCGGAATGGGAAAGCTTGATCTGGCTGGTGTTGCTGATGAGTGCCCATCTTTGCCACACAATTTTCATTGAAGAAATAAAGCTGTGACTTTTACATCAACCTCAATTGCACCAATGCTACACAAAAACTGAACTCATTCTGTATTTTATCTTTAAGTCACAAAATCATGTTCACAAAAGTCAAATTAGTATTATTGACGTATTATTGGGGCAATAAACTTGAACTTGCCAATGAGTTCAACAAACAAGGACCCTTCACTGTTTGCAATGAACTCAAGCAGTATCCACTACTCTGCCTTACGACACGGTATATTTTTAAAAGCCCCCCCCCCATCTATTGTATTGTCAACATGGAAGTGATAATTATTTGTTAACCACTCAATTACAGTGCCTTGTAATATGACGACTATCATTAAGAACCAGTTCAATGCCTCCCTTTTACAAAACTAGCATTGACTTGTTCAGGGATATTTTTTGTCTCCCCAAATACATTTATGTGGACCCAATTGGCATAAAATGCTCCTTAAAGTCAACCTTAACTGTTGTGCTTGGTCTTGATAACAAAGTTCTCCTTTTTCTCTGTGTGTTTGTTGTAGCAACAGATACTCAATCACGACGGTTCAAAAGTGATGCCCGTGAAGAACCGAGCCTGTTACGCCCGGATATCTATTAAGTGCATGTCTGTGTGGCTTTGAAAGCCATTTCCACGCACATGTTCAGCCGCTGTGACTGGCAACACATGACTCTGACCTTTCATCATTGTTGGGTGGAATGTCCCCAGTTTGACTGCTCATAAAAGGATTTAAATTGGCACAAATATAAAGATTTAACTGAAATTAATTTCAATTATGATACATATATTGTATTGTCTCTCTCCTATGCAGCTATGTTCACTTTGCAGGTCGTGTATCTGATTTCATGACATGTGCAAAGGCTGAGAACCAATATAGATGAACTACAATGTAAGTGTTTCATAAATAGGGTACATTTATGCTGACAAGATTTTGTTCCATGAAGTTGGAATTATTAAGTCGAATGACTTTTATTTAGCTGAGGAGCACTGGTCAACAAGCATTTTGCTTAAATTGAATGTAAATGCTGTGGTTATTACAAGGCCAAGCCAAAATTCAGACATAGACTTCATATTGATGTTAGGTACTCCTGTGTAGATTGTAAATATTTACATGTTGTCTTCTTTGTCTCAAATAAAGAGACTATATCATAAAGATTCCCTTGTGTGTAATTTCTTAAAGTGAAATGTTCAAACAAACGCAAAAGCAGGCAATTCATTTCAGTAAAATTATTCCCCTAAAAATTCAGCTTGAGGCTATTATTCATACATACGAAGCAATTAAGAAGCTGATTGTTAATTGTTAATGAAAAGGTATTTCTAGTTTCATTGAAGAACCAGACAAGATAATCATTTTGTTTAAAAACAAACTTGTCCACATTTTCACAAAGCTAGAAAACACTAAAATGCAAAATTTTGCGTTTTGTGAGTAATCAATAACAGGTAAGTATTATAGAACTATTGAACTAAACTTTCACCTTCATTTAAATTAAACCTAGTGGTAATTCCAACTTCTCTTTCAAAGGGGAAGGAAAGTTGTGACTGCACAATCAGTTCTTTTCTTCTCCGTTGTCCACAAAATCCTGCCGACCTGATTGCAAACATCGGCAAAACCTGGTCACTTAAACTAATCTCATTGACGTAGCAATGTGAATTTCCCAAGTAACCCCTTACCTTTGTATTTCTATGATTTCCAAATTATTTTGAAAATGATTTATTGATAAAAAAAACACCAAGTTACATCAAATATATAGATTCTTTATGTTGATTTTATTAACATGGAGTGGTACAAAATTAATTGTAAAGTACAAAAACAAAATACCGTCAAATATTTGCAGTTGCAACAGATGCACTTGCATGTTCCTTAACAGCTGGTTCCCTGGCTTGTCTTCTCTCCTCAAACTAATGAACAACACACACAACACATGTGCAATGTTTTTTGTGTAACATAAAAACTACAAGACAAAAAAACCAACAACAAATCGTTAATCAGAGCAGCGAGTTAATAGAGAAATAAAATAATAGACACAAACTGCAGTTAAATGTGTCTGGCAGTTGTCGTTTTTGGAGAGAAAACTTATTTTTACAAAGCAGTTGTTACCTTTAGGAGGGACGACTATAGGGTAAATATAGCATTGACCAACTTTTGTGTTTTTTCTTTATTGTTATATAGTACGTATTGTCAAATCGAGTGCCACCTTTCGTATCATATGAAAATTGTGTATCAGGTCACTTCCTCTTCTCAAAGTCTTAAGAGCAGCACATAAAACAGGCTTTTGTTCAATTAGTGTTGCCACTGCGTGTGAAGAAAGGTTTGATTTAGTTATTCTAACCACGACTGTGCTTTTACCAAAGAAAGTCGCCTCTAAACTACAGTCACTCTTTGAAGAAGCACTTCCACCCAAGTCATGTGGTATGTGCCTGAAGCCGCTTGTTTATTTCCATTCAATCATTTTTGTAGCAACTATAACAGCTTTACATAGTCCTCAGCTGCCGTGCGTATTGCTGTCACAGGGAGAACGAGGAAGCCTTTGGGCATCTTTGGGAAAGTTGTGCTAAAAAGGGAATCACTTTCAGACATTTCTTGGGACATTAGGGGCTGCTCGTAGGCAAACATCTTCTGAGGTACTTGGGTCAAATTGTTTATTATGAACAGATTCTTTTGTTCAGACAATAAAAATTTAAGTTCTTACCTGCCGACACTTTCGACTGATACTCCGTCATCTGAAAAAGTATCAGTCGAAACTGTCAGCAGGTAACAACTTCAATTTTTATTGTCTGAACAAAAGAATCTGTTTATATTATTACGAAGACATGATGAATCTCATTAAAATAATACAAATTGTTTATTGTATGGAATCTGCGGTGTATTGTTTATGTGCCCCCATGTACAGTGTTCGCCCAGGCCCTGAACATAATAACTGGTTGAAAAAACTAAAAAATAAAACCTCAAAACTTGTACTTCTGCTTTTTAGGTCATACTGTAAATGTTCAGTTGCCTCCAGTCGCCTGTACTGATAAGAAACAAATATGCAGATGACAGGAATTAGTTCTGCTTTTACTATGAAAGTGTTATGAATATTTTGTTATTTTTTTTGAGGAACACAATCTGTCTTATCTGATAGAGGCACCATTGATGTATAATGCAAGAAAAGTGAAATGAAATGGTTTTAATTAAACCCATAACCAAGTGGTGTTGCTCTGCTGGTTGTAAATAGCTGCTTTAAAAGGAAGGGAATTTCCAGTGGACGTAATAAGATTTATTTTTCTGAGAGTATCAATGAAACATATTGATGACAAAAACTCCTGCTTTAATAATCACACCTATAGGTTTTAATTTTGCTCATTCAAAATGCAAACAAAATCATGAATGGATAAAATACTCTGACAATAAAAAACACAAAATTAACAAAATACACGGATGGATGAATATCTGAAATCGTCTTAACGCAACTCAGACTAAAGGAGTAACATGCTGAACGGATGAGCAGCAATGTCTTGTTCATTAGTAGCACAAAGCGGCTCTGTTCACAGCAAAGAAAATTGTTCACAACTATCCAAACAATAAACTCTATCAAGCTTGGTAAATTAAGGCTACTCATTGCAGAAAACAAAACAAGAGTTATTCGTGTTCATCCTCCAGGGTCAAACCCCAGAGGGTGTATACAAATAACATATTAAACAAAAGCGTAGTGTAATGCAAGCGGATAAGACAAAGTGTAGTAAAGTCATTAAAAATACTCATGCCATCCAAGAATTAGGGTTAAATGTAGCTCTTTGGGGCCTAACTGACTAATTTCCCAACGATAGAATACTATACAATCTCTTTTCATATAGCGGCTGAGCAGCTATTACATCCATCAATGAAATTTCTAAAGTGCCTGTCCCACAAACAGCCTTCCTCTTTCATTTTTTTCTGCCATGTTCAAATCTGAATTGCAGTTATTATGAGAATTCCCTCACAAATCTCGCACAGTCTTGTGTCGAGCAAACCCCGACGCACAAAACGCTTCTTCTGTTTCAGTGAAGGGCATCTCTTTATCTGTAAAGATAAGAAAAGGAAACATCAAATTTGATCTTTTAAAAACATGCTGTCAAAATGACAATAAATTTGAACGAAATTTTGTTGATGATCACATTTTTGGGGAAAACCCTATATTATTATTTTACCTATTAAAAAAACAACCATAAAAATTTGCACATTTTGAGTTCCAAGCGTGTTCACAAAACAAATTGCGTGTATATAACATCCTTTTAGTATGATGACGTGCAGTTCTACACCATTGCAAACTTCAACCATGGTAACATCGGAACATATGGTAATGCCACAGGAACATGACAAAAGAGTACGACTGAGTGACTAATGTCAAAGTTAAGAACACATTTTTTCCTAAATACTTCATAACAGCTGGGAAAATCTCACAGTGTGTTAATGCATTGGCTCCCAAATTAAAGCGCGTTTCAGTCGATTAGGCTGTGGAGCAATGTGGTCGGTGCTTGACTGAGGTACTTAAATTTAGTTTCTGTCTGTGGGGAAAACTAAATGTGATTTGTAGTCATGGCTCTATGGTGTCAGCAGTTGGACACATGCTTGGGAGCAAAAAAAAAGAGTTTTGTAACTCTCAGATGCACTCATTTTAAACAAAGCATCATTTCATTGGCGAGAGCACAATGCCCATTCATACACCGGTACAAATTCATACCTTCCGTGGTACTCTGGCTTATCACTAAGATCACATAAGGACCTTTATTTTGACTTGATTAAAAGTTGAATCACTTATTTAACATCTACGTCGCAGGGGTGTCACACTTATTTTTGTGGCGGGCTGCATCATCGTCATGGTTTGCATCAAAGGGCCATTAAAATTGTCAACCAAATAAATGTATCAACGTCTCACATTGTATAGTATAGGCTACACAACAAACTGATGAATAACTAGTTTTCAAAAGAGAGACCAATAAAAACTATTAAAATATTTAAAAATGAAATATTGAAATCAAATCAAATATTTAAGAATAAAATTTATTTTAAAAAATAAATAGTATTAAAAATTGCTAACAATATCTATTTTTTGAAAAGTGAAAATTAGAAATTTGGGAATTGACATATGAATTTGATGCACAAGTCTGGGTAAGATTAAAGATCAAGAAGATTCAGCAAGACAGTAGCAAAACAAACATGATTGTTTATTGTGAGGAAAATGACAAGAATATCAGACACACTTAATCATCAAGAGGCAAGTATCAAAAAGATCGAATAGTAAATTAAATGTGGATGAATTGTCTTATCAATTACAAATAAAGTGTGCTCTGGTGAACTTGTTGAATAATAATACCCGAGAAGGATTTTAAAAGCTTAATCTAATTGAGTGAAAGAATTTTCTGTAATTTTTAGTTGCAGCACTCGAATGTGGAGAACCCCATGACTGGGTGTGCCTTGGGCCTCCAAATGACCAAACATGCCAATGGGAACAACAACCATTTAACAAAAGCGGCATATACAGTCACTATTCAAATAATAGTTCTCTGAGCTTCTCTGTCACACATCTTTTGTAAGCCGCGCCCAAATATCGTCACTATAGATGCCCTGAGCTGTGCTGACTATCATTGTATCCCATGAAGATTGCGATTTTGTCATCCTCAGATTGAATCAAACAAGAAAGTCAACCCATTCACACACAACTCAACCACTTATTTGTTAGTTTTAAGCAAATCAGCAAAATGTGAGAATAACAGCTAGTTACATAGCTATGGACAGAAATCAATCTACCATTTATACATTTCCATAATTTAGGGAAAAGTTACATAGGAATCCATCCAGAAACTTTATGAGGGACATTTAAGTATATTCGTATCTGCATTCCAAAAGTAATAACTGCCAGGAAATATTTGTTTATTGGTTAGATAATGATCTGCCTGCAATGGAACTTTGAAAATTGTTTTTCTGCTTTTCACGTTTACTCCATGTTATAAACAAATGACATTTGTGGTAATGGCCATGAGATGAAATTATTTCCAGTTTTAAAAAATATAATATCCCAAGTTATAATCCATTGTGGTGGGTCATAAGTGATAGATTTTCACAAGATTTTATTGACTGTCTGGTGAGTATTCCTGAGACGGTATTATGAAGGGCACGGGAACAAGAAATTCACTTTCAAAACAAAACTGAATATGTCCCATTTAATTGCAGGCATGGAAAAGAAAGAGACGTATTGTGTTGTCAATTCAATTTTAATCCGAAAATAATATCTTAAAGACCCAATGTATTCATTTTACTCATAAAATAAAATAATAAAATAAAATAATGTGGCAATTTTGCAAGAGTGTTTTGTTCTGAAAATATTAACCGGAAATTAATCTCTTTTAAATGGTCACCGATTCGATCGATGTGTTGTTGATGACGGGAGAAACAAGGCACGGGCACAAGTACTCACCACACGCGTGGAACATTAAACACAATTAAGAGGTGCCGACTCAATGACAAGTAAGATGAAAACAAACTTAACTTAATATTAGATTATTGCGTCCCGTTCAATTTGCTCACAGTCTGACGTCAAAACATGACTGTTAGCTATGTAGCTTTAGCTTGTTGACATGCAATGTTGGTGGGCCATTTCTGACTTGAATGATCTCCTTCATTGACTTACTAAATGATTCGACACTGCTGCGGATTTTCAGGACATGCACAATAACGTCACGTGTATTGCATTTGATGAAGATCGTAATCATTATTTCCTGTTTTTTGTTTTGTTTTGCAGCTGCAGCTTTCTCAGTGCTGATGGTTGCTTGACAATTGCATGTATTGTTTTTATGATATGAGCACTGAGGTCAGAGCTGTATCAAAATATCTGGCTTGGCAAGATAACGCACGGTTTTGATTGCCGCCTTCAAGGTTTTAATTCAACAATGTTTGTTATTGTAATACTAAGCGTTACTGTACGTCATACTCGGAGAAGTTCAAAATATTTTCACACATGTAGCAAAAGGAGGTAAGAGGAACATTACTTGCAAGTTGCAATGATGCAGCACTCTCATTCCATCAATTCCAAACGTACTCAATTGGATTTGGATCTAACGACAGTCTGGAACACATATAAAAACACATAAAATGTGTGAACATGATCATTATGCATCTCTCGACTTTTGCATGATTGTGAAGTAATACATTGTGGGTTTGCCATACATTATGTATACCACCATTGTTGATCGTAGAAACGACTGTGATATCCTTTTTACGCTCGTTACATGTATGCACAAAAATGCACATATAGTACACAATATAATTAATTTTATTCAATTCAATTTGTGTTTTTGAGATTAATTGGAGCAAGCTAAATTATAAAGGCTGCTCCGGTTTATCTCAGAAGTCCTAGTTTCGTAAAACAGTCAGATTTTCCTATTTTTGATTTGGACTCGTGGATTTTTTTTTAAACAAATTACCTCCTATCAAATCTTTCCAGGTATCACTATCACCACCAATATAGTTGGCTCCCCCCAAAAAGAGACAGACGTTTTATTTCTTTTTAAAAAAGTACATTATTGCAAGCCAACTTTAACCTTATGCATAGTTTGAACATCACCTCTGCCTTCAAATATGGGAAAAAAAACTCACTTAACAATAATGAATCAATTAAAGTTTATTGCTAAATAATGATTGTACTTAAATGTTTGAAAAAATCTGATGAATAGCAATTCATTATCAAAAAGTTAAATACTACTGAACTGTTATTAAAAATGTAATTAAAATGTTTACGTGACTGCAAAATTAAATATGTTTTAAACATTTCATTCAGTGAAATCTCATGTACCTAAATCACCTTCACCACTGCTGGTTGCACCCAAGTAGTGCGGTCTATTGTGTGTCAGTTTCTTCTAGAGGCAATTAATTAACAATTACATTACCAGTTAATGATCTGTTACACTGAATTGACAAAATTCCATTGGTAAACCTTATCAAGATGATTTCACATTGAAATTTATCTGGTGGGGACCTCTGAGTCTGTATTGTGATCAAAATTTACAAATCATTTACAAAATGTTTACTTTATGCTTCTTCAATTAACTAAAGCGTAACAGAAGAAACCGCCGACATGTAATATGATGCTATAATGTCCATTGCGTTCTGTCCTGTCGCACTTAGATGTAGCCGATGAAATGGAGTATGATGAGAGGCTAGCACAGTTCCGCCAAACCCGCCTTAATCCCTTCGATCGCGGAGAGGAAGAGGATGGTACCGAAAGGGGCAGGACGCCCCCACAGCAGGGTAGGTAATATTTACCCCCACACACTATTGACATGTGGATTATGATTTCAAAGTCACAGTTTATTTTTTTAGATTTATCATTCTATCAAGGATTTTACAAAGGCATTTGCTTACCCAGAGGACTTTAAATCCCCGTGCAAGCGTTTGTTTAGTAACAGGCACAAGTTCAAACAAAATCAGTTGGACAATCTTTTCCCAAAAGCTCTACTATGCTGAGCCTACTATGTTGAATCCTGATAAATTATAGTTGCTTTTCAAATCTGTAATGTTTTATCATCCTCCCGCCGTTGTAGTTCCTTTAGTTCCAGTCCTGTCCATTACTATGGTACGAGGGCTCCAATTTATGTTTTTCGAGATAGCATCAGTATGGCTCACAAGAAAGTGAAGCCTGCATGTTATTATGCTATTAAGAAAAACTAAACAGTGTTACTGTTTCGACGGCAGCCATCCGCTAATCTTTTGCTAGTGTAGACTGATCATGTGTTTCAATAATAATTGCCCTTGAAAATATGTTGCGCATACACACTGAAATTCTAATAAATGTTGTATTAGTGTAAAAAAAAAAAAATACAAAGCAATTAAATGAAAAGCAATGTACCTGCTATACGTATTTTATTCCTACCTGTAATTTAGCACTCGACCCACCAGTTGAGAAGAACCGTTCTAAAAACACGAGGATATATTATCCCGTTACTTTTAGGTACATCGTCATTTCAGTATTAAATATTTCCAGGAGCTTACAGCCAAAGGTGAACACCGGCGAAAAATGTACAATGTAAGCTGTTTTGTAACAACTTGTGACTATGCTGCTCTAAAAGTCATAAAGGGATGAAAGCTCAAAGTTCATACAAGAAGTGCTTTTAATGACACAGCGCACTTGGGCATTCTTCTGTTTGTCTTAGAATAATAACGAGGCGAGTCAGTACATGAGAATGTACTTTAGTGACAAGTCATGTGTTTGAAAATACCATTTTTTTGCTCTCCTTTTGCAGAAGCCAGACAGGAGCTGTTTTCTGGGACCAGAATCCAAAGTTCAGACAGAACCATGGATCTTGGTCTAGCTGAAGACCATTTCTCAAGACCCGTGGTAAGCGAGCAGTACTTTTTATTAGTATTGTATGTTATTCAAATGAACTTGGTTAAGTACATCACAGTCAAGATTCAGCTCTTTTTCTCAAATTCTGACCCATAATAGCCAAAATGCTCTGCCCGTCTCCTGACCCCAATGACTTTGTAGCTGTTGCAGTTTGTGGTTATTAGTATTACTCGCCATGTTTCCTCCGCTTTATCATCCTCACGTAGTTGAACTAGCATTAACGGTAGCCACTGATTTCCTCACTGCAGTCAGATGACTGTCGGAAGTCGTCACATGACACGCGGTTGGGGGAGGCCTGCTGTAGAAATGTATCTTCAATCAAACTTGTGTTCTTTTAAATTCACTGCAATCTATCTTGTTGGGTGTTAGAAGAGATGTGTCGCGATTCTGTCTTATCAGAGGTAGCACAAGTTTTGATACTTATCATATAGTTATAGGCTTATTGAAGACTCAACTTCCTGTTTGTTAGTAAAATTACTAATCTGTTAGTAATTTTACTCAGCTTTTTAAAATTTATTTTGCATTTACTTCTCTAACTCGTGTTTCTAAATGCTTTTTAAATATACTTTTATGTGACGACCACTGTGTATGAAATGCACTGTATAAATAAAGCTGCCTTATTTACTATATTCAATTTTCACTCTATTCGTTGGCCGCAGGGTTCATTTGTGGCCTCCGACATAGAGCAACTGAAACTAGCCATCGAGGAGTGCAAGAAGTTGATCTTGGAGCTGCCGGAGCACTCGGAGAGACAAAAGGACACGGTGGTGAAACTCATCCATCTTCGCCTCAAACTGCAGGAGCTGAAGGTTGGTTCTTTTCAATATCAAACATCCCGAATAAGTCAAGTTGAACAAACTGATGGCTGGCTGTGTGACATATTAATCGCGTTCAGATGTTTCAGCCTAAAAAACAGCACAATGAACCATGAAACATGGAAATGGTACAGTAAAGTATCCACGTGAATGTGTGCTATTATTAACAAATACTGTTAAAACACTCACGCGTAAACACATTGACTATTAAAAGCACATGCATGGATCAACAAAACACACACTACAATTTTCTATAAATGTTATGCTTGCAATTTTTGTGTTTGTCTCCAAATAAGGGTATCAAATATCGTTCTCCGACAGGATCCTGATGAGGATGAGCCTAATCTGAGAATGGTTCTTGAGCACAGATTCTCCAAGGAAAAGAGCAAGAGTGTCAAACATACTTGTGACAAATGTAGTACCATTATCTGGGGTCTCATCCAGACATGGTACACCTGCACAGGTGATGCACAAAATCCACTGCACATAAATGTGTTGAATTATACCAGCCACTTTATCAGGTACACCTGCAATCTAATGAGACTCTTTCCAAATGACGAAAAAAGCTAATCAGAATTTTGTTTTTCACTTTTGGAAACCGTAATATATGCAAATTGAGCTCATAGAGTTCCTTAATTCCCCAGTGAATAATTCATAAATCCATCCATTATCTGAACCGCTTGTCCTCACAATTGTTGCGTTGGAGCCTATCCCAGATGTCTTCGGGCTGCAGGCATGGTACACTCTGAACCTTCGCAGTAGATTAATATCTCTGAAGATGTATAGCTTCATTCTGATCCAAAGTAGGCTTTGTTCCACTTTGGCAGCGGTTTGTATCCCCTTATAGTTAAGATGTTGATTCCTGCATTTCCAAGAGGTATTTCCAATGTTCTCCCTCACATACGTTTTCAATTTCTGTCAAATAAATTGCACCCAAAAATGCAACTTACACTTAGGAGCAACATTTGTATCTTGTCAACTTGTGAAGGTGGACCTAATGTTTTGGTTGGTGATTGTTATATTGCACATAAGCCAGCTTTAAATCATTTATTACTCATTATTGTTTTCTTCTATTTAGATGTCGACACACACGGCGCAAACACACACACACACACACGGTTGTGTTCCATTTGTAAGCGTCAGCTAAGTGCATCAATTATCTTTTCATATGAATCATTGTCTTCTTCAGGTTGCTATTACCGCTGCCACAGTAAGTGTATGAACCTGATCACCAAGCCCTGTGTGAGGTCAAAGGTCAGCCATCAGTCAGAGTACGAGCTCAGCATCTGCCCTGAGATCGGACTAGACCGCCAAGACTATCGTTGTGCCGAATGCCGTTCACCCATCTCACTGAGTGAGTACGAATGAGCTGAGAGCCCAGAACACAGAAAACAATTCACACCCATGATACAGCAGTCAACCAATATTTTTTATGTTTCTGGAATTTTTCGTGCATGCCAAATCTGTTCAGTGGTACTCATTTTTACGTCAAAGAAAAATACTTAAATATTTAAATTCCACCAAGAAAAAAAATTACCCAACTACTTGAGGAAGTCTTAGTGAAGATGTAATGTTCAGATGCTGAAAGACAGCTTATGCACTTTGCTATTTATAGTTGATACTTTGTTATGCTCATGAAACTGTGTGCCTACAATATGCACTGTGGGGAATTTTGATGTATTGTTAATCTGATAGGGGGCGTACCAAGTGAAGCCAGACAGTGTGACTACACGGGCCAGTATTTCTGCAGTGCGTGTCACTGGAATGACACGGCCATCATCCCAGCTCGAGTCATCCACAACTGGGAGTTTGAACCACGCAAGGTACCCTCAAATACTTTCTTTTTTGCGCTTTGTTCTATAAAAATAAAAAATAATTTATTGTAGGGTGAAGTAAGCAGTTAAGAGATAAAGCACCAAAACAGATCATCAAGAGTTCAGTAAAAATCGAGAACTTTCCCTGAGTTGTGACTTTGGATTTATAATTTGGCAGTCTATGAAAGTGATGCTGTGTGGTGTGCTGTGCTGTATCTTTCATGCTAATCATTCATTCCTCTGTTCTTCATGCAGGTTTGTCGGTCCTCACTGCGCTACCTGGCCCTGATGATGCCACGGCCCGTGCTGAAGCTGAAAGAAATCAACCCACTGCTTTTTAACTTTGTTGAGGAACTGGTTGAGATCAGAGTAAGTTGCCAGGCAAAGAAGGCTTTGAGTCCTAGACCATTGTGGATACGTTTCTGTGTTTTCTAAAATACAACCTCATTTAATGTGTTTTCACACTCAGCTGTCAATGCCCCACCACAATGCAGTCAATTATACTTTTGCTGGCCCACACATATTTGAGGAGGCCTGTTGAAATATTTTATCTCTCTGGTCTCTAAAAAGAGGACTGTGTTTGTGTTAACAGAAACTTCGCCAGGATATTCTACTGATGAAGCCTTATTTTATTACCTGCAAGGAGGCCATGGAGGCACGACTTTTACTCCAGGTGGGCATGTACAGTGTCATAAACGTTTTTACTTTGACCTACATAATTTTTCTAGTGTCACCCCTCATAGTACATTTTGTACTGTACAGCAGCACCACCTAGTGGGGAAAAGAGTTTAGTCCGTCCCTCCCTATATCCTCCCTCTCTAAGATGGACTTGCTTTGTGTTTCGGGTTCTAGCTTCAAGACCGCCAGCACTTTGTGGAGAACGATGACATGTACTCCCTGCAGGATTTGATTGACATTTCCAGCGGGCGACTGAGCTGCTCCCTCACCGAAGTCCACACCACATTCGCAAAACACATCAAGCTGGACTGCGACGTGAGAGCTCATAAAAAGCACAAACAACGCTTTTCACGATACTATCGCCCTCTTTGAATCACATTTTATTCAACAGTAATATTAATTGCATCTGTAGAGTGAGTTATCCTCAGTTTTGATTGACATCGTTAGAGACCTTTTGATGCATTTGTTGTCCTAAAATTCAGTTTGTGCAGGTGTTCCTAAAGAAGTAGCCTGTTGAGTGAACTGTATGCGCAATCCTGAAGAATTTTCTTTTTTTGTGCGCATGCAGCGTTGCCAAGCCAAAGGCTTTGTGTGTGAGCTGTGTAAGGAGGGAGACATCCTCTTTCCTTTTGACAGTCACACCTCCGTGTGCCATGACTGCTCGGCCGTCTTCCACAGGTTCGTCATCAACAGTCAGACAATTTTGAATAAAAAAAAAAAAAATAACCGATGATTTTCTCTCTTTAGGGATTGTTACTATGACAACTCAACAACGTGTCCACGGTGTGCCCGGATGACCGAGCGTAAACAGGATGAAGACACAAAAGATGCATGAAGGAACTTGAGATTACACTGCGAGAATAAAAGGTCAACAAAAAGGAAACCTGGTACAGTAGCAACCAATAGATTGTCGCCTATTGCCGTTATTGTCTTGATCATCTTGCACGTTACACGCAGGAGTTAAAAGCCTCAATATTATGTAACGACTGCGACAGATACTGAAATGTAAAGATGAAGATGCTACATATCCACTGCTGGTCCAACTACTCGTATTTAACATGAAGAAAAATGTCCGCGTTTTCGACATTCAAGTTACAGGGTTGTAATGTCTGTCATTCCTTAATGTATAACTGGAAATATAATTCAATGTGCTTGTTTTTGTAAGGATACATGCAAAGCTGTGTTAGCATTCATTCCAAATGATAAATTAATTCCATGGAAGTGTATCAAACCCAGTAGATGTGAATACTTGTGCACATTATGTGCCTATGAGATTGTCAGGTTCCAAGGAGCTGTTAACCAAACGTCAGAATACATTTGGCAATATGTTCATAGTTTTTATCATAATATAGCTACAGCACATTTTAGGATGTCAGAAGACACCTTTAATGTCTAAATGTTGACCTAAAATATTTGTTTTAAAATAATGACTCGTTGCTGTGTTATTTTTCAGCATGATGCACTGT
The DNA here is from genome assembly GCF_059516105.1 of Syngnathus floridae. Lineage (NCBI taxonomy): Eukaryota > Metazoa > Chordata > Actinopteri > Syngnathiformes > Syngnathidae > Syngnathus > Syngnathus floridae. The sequence goes on from NC_142415.1 coordinate 13,497,024, forward strand.
TTGTTTTTCCTCAAATCAGTTGACATCAGTGGTGTCAGTGATTTCTATTCTGTTGTAAAAACCATGTTGAGTGATGCATGAATAAAATATTGTAATATTTTAAGGCATCTATTAAGTCATTGCCTTTTCCGTCATCCAAGAGAAGGTCTTACCGATGCTTGTGTAAAAAAAAAAAAACCAAAAAAAACAATCACTTAAACGTAGTTAGTTCATTGACACCAAGGTGCCGCCAAATTGTGATGATTTTATTTAACGGTCCACTGGCCTCAACATTATCTCTCAGATATCACAATGTGGGTAATGATGGCAAAAAGCTCTTTAGTTGCGCAATGTTGAAAGAAAAGGAAACAAGTGAAATAAGCACTGGATGCAGGCATGTGTGAACACAAGGGGGCGCTAAAGTAATTTCACAAAGGCCACCGCTCAAAACTCAATCGATTGAGATGATTTGATCCCCAAACATTGAGTCGGACTATGGTGCGATCACTAATAAAAAGAATGATTCAATGGGAGAAAAAATACCAGAAACACATCCCAAGTCATTGCTCTACAATTTTACACCACTGCAGATTACAACCACAACACAGTGACAGCATTAACAATAACACTTCGCAATATAAAGATGCAAAGATAAACTCAATGAAATGTCTACTGGGTTTATGTTCAACATCATAGAACAAAAGAAAACATATAGGGCCATATTACATTTCTAGTTTTAAAATAGAAAAACGGATTCTCTGATGTTTTGTGTTGACTCCGAGTGGAATGTTTGTGATGAGGGTGGGGAGAGGGGCGCAAATACCCTGTCTCAAATCTGTAACCAAATCTCGCGCGACTTCGTAAACGCGCTCCGTTTTCTCATTTGTCGCCCAGCGCAGCAGATGCTTTGTGTACGTGCTGTTCTGGCAGTGCACATTGAAGCCCAGACAAAGGTGCCGACAGCATGGGGCTTCTCGCTGTCACTGTCACCCGATTTCAGAATCGGGTACGGTCAGTGCGGCCGTGGGCTCGTGACTTCACGTCCATTTCTGCAACTTTTCGCGATGGTGAAGGTCTTGCTCTGGTATGTTCATTGTTTATTTACACTATTGGAGTGGAAACTTCCTTTGTTTACTTCCACTCAGCAATGCTCGCTCATCAATTTGACATTTGTTAGTTGCAAACTACGTTCTCATTCAAAAGTTAGTTATGTGTGTGCACCAAAAAGTTTAACCCCTCCGCCAAGTTTTATATTGCAATGAAGGGGGCGTGGCTACCTAGAACTCAATGTTCTATTTTATGGGATATTATGATACTGTCATAATAATAATAATTATTATTAATGTACACTATCCAATTTTACCTGCAATACAATGTATAGAAATGAAGAAAGTTAAACTTTTTATAAACACATAAGAAAACATAACTGTACAATTTATTCTTAGAGTACAATTTAACATGTCTTTCTTTATTGCAGAAGTCATCACTGATCCAAAGGAAATGTGCTGGACTTCACCAAAACAAATTCCTGTTTGTCCGTTTACTCAACTCAGGCAAACCACCCAGAGGTGTTTTCACAATACATGGGATAGGCAAAGCATTAGTTAGGTGAGGCTTTTTTGCTGATTTTGTATTCTTGCAATTTGTTTAGGGTTTGAAAAGTTCTTCCCAAAGAGCGAAGGGGCCACTGGCACCAACACGTCATCTGACGGTGAGGAAGGTTTGAAGCAAAATAGGAACACTTTATTGCTTCTGTTCTTTCTTTTTGTGTGACCTGTTTTCTGTTTCTTTGACCTCTAGATGCTAAAACCAAGGACCAACAATCTTGTAGGAAGCAGCAAAGAGAAATAAAAAAAGAAGGTGATGAAGGACAAAGAGGTGAAAAAAAGGACGAAGAATCAGATTGGTGGGATCGTTTTCAGGTGCAGATAAAGATTCAAAACTTCAAATATGTAAATCACTTTAAAATACAGCACTGGTCAAATGCCCACATGTCCAAAATATTTTCACGTCTTTATCGACCAGGAACATTTTCCAATGGACAAAAAAGCCGTACGGAACTTCGCAATTGGTGCCGCTGGCATGGCCTCTGCATTTTTCTACTTTTACTTCCGCGAGACCGGCGTTCAGATCTCCTGGAAGGACTTTGTGCATCACTACTTGAAGAAAGGCTTAGTAAGAGATGCAGATTTTTTTTTCTACTATTGTCGACACTTCCATTTGCAAAAAGTCACTCTAGACTGCACCTCTTATGCTTTCTCCACAGGTTGATCACCTGGAAGTTGTCAATAAACAATATGTCAAAGTCATTCCCGCCCGTGGTGTTAACACATCAGATGTGGTTGGTAGTAACAATGAATGTGTAATTTCTGAAATGTTTTACAAACAAAGACTGACAAAAAAAAATATACATGTCAGTGCTCATAAGCTTTCCACTTTTATAATAGTTGACATTTGTTTTGTTTCAGAGTTATCTGTGGTTCAATATTGGCAGTGTGGACTCATTTGAGCATAACCTGGAAGTAGCTCAAGAGGAACTGAGTGTAGATTCCACTTGTAAAGTACCTGTCTTATATACCAGTGAGAGTGACGGGTAAGAATTCCAATCCCATGATCTCCAGATCTCCCTTTGAGCCTGCTTACATCAGCCTCTTATTTGCCCATTCATAGGACGCTATTGTATAGTGTTCTCCCAACCTTAGTCCTGGTCAGCTTCTTGCTGCTGGCAAGACCTCGCGGGGGTAGAGGACGAGCAAACATCTTCAGCATGGGTCAATCCAAAGCCAAACTAATCAAAGACGACATTGGCGTTCGCTTCAAGGATGTCGCAGGCTGCGAGGAAGCCAAACTGGAGATTTTGGAGTTTGTCAACTTCCTGAAGAACCCTCGGCAGTACCAGGAACTCGGAGCCAAGATTCCTAAAGTACGCAGTCGGAATGTATAATTTGGCGTCGTGAGATGTGATCAAATCTCGTCTCTTGTCACAGGGTGCAATATTGTCAGGTCCGCCCGGAACAGGGAAGACCTTGCTTGCGAAGGCCACCGCAGGAGAAGCTCATGTTCCTTTCATCACTGTCAGTGGCTCAGAGTTCCAGGAAATGTTTGTTGGAGTGGGCGCTGCCAGGGTTTGTCCTATTTTGATGTTTACATGCTTTAGTTTTAAGCAAACACTTGTTCACAATTATGTAGGACATTGGTGTCTCCCCCAAGGACCGTTGATAATTCAGAAGAAAAAATGCTTTACTCCACTACAGATAGCCCTTGTTTTTGTTCTGAATGCAGAGATGTGCTCAGTGCAGGGGCTGGTCATCCCTAGATCCTAAAAACTGTTTGCCATATTGTTTTTCACAAGCCGGGTACAAACATCCTATTCTCTGCTATGTACGTCATGCATAATGCAATTAAATTGTTGTTGTGATGAATCCAGAAACCCTCAAATAAACACACTGTGGATTTGTTTCATTCCATGTCAGATCCGGGACATGTTTGCCATGGCGCGAAAAAATGCCCCCTGCATCCTTTTTATTGATGAGATTGATGCGGTCGGAAGAAAGCGGGGCAGGGGAAACTTTGGGGACCACAGTGAACAAGAAAACACACTCAATCAGTTGCTTGTGGAAATGGACGGTAAGCAGATTGTTATCTTTGCCATCTCGTGAACTATTGCGACCTTTGTGTTTAATTTGTTTTTGTTCCATTTCAGGATTCAAGAGCAGCACCAATGTGATCGTTTTGGCCGGGACCAATCGAGCTGATATCCTGGATCCGGCTCTGATGAGGCCGGGACGCTTTGATCGACACATTCACATTGGTACGTTATATTCTGCTGCCTAATTATATTATAAGCTTCACATTATAGCATTGTTAATTTGTTTTTTCCAGCAGTTTAATATCAAATAGCTTCAAAGCTATTAGATTTGCCTGCTCCCTTCTTCAGGTCTGTTCACTAATGTAAGGCGACTGTCTTGCAGTCTACTGTTGTCTTTTATCTTTGCGCTGAGCATGTTCTTGATCTTTTGAAGCCCATCTTAAAATCTAATTTATGGTATACATTTCACACTGAGGTGGGCAGGCCGCTACTCTGACAAAGACAAGCAGGTTGAATGGGAGAAAGGTGGGATTAGACCCATGGAAAGTAAATGTAGCTGAAAATATTGCCAGTAAGTGTAGGGCCTTGTGATCTTGCTATATATCAAGTCTTGGCGAAGGGTTTTTCATAGATCTCCCAGGGTTTACATTTGTGCTTCTTGGAGATGAACTGCTGCTATTTTTCACTGTTGTAATTTCTCTCCAGGCCCGCCTGATATTAAAGGCAGAGCTTCCATCTTTAAGGTGCACCTGAGACCTTTAAAGTTGGCCCCAAGTATACAAGTTGAGGCTTTAGCCAGAAAGTTAGCTGCACTAACTCCAGGTTTTACAGGTGAGATGTTATTAGTCTCGGGTGTAGACACCCACACACTGTAATTAGAAATAGGAATCTATGTTGTTTAATGGTATCAATGTGATGATTCTTTGTGCATCTTAGGAGCTGACATCGCCAATGTTTGTAACGAGGCTGCATTGATAGCAGCACGCCATTTAAACCAACATATAAGCACAATGCACTTTGAACAGGCCGTTGAAAGGGTCATTGGAGGTGAGTTGACTATAAACAATGGTGCCTTGAGATGCAAGTTGAATTTGTTCCATGAATGTGCGTGACTCAAAACAATTGTCTCTCATATCGTCTATGAAATCAATGGAAAACCCAGTAATCGAGTCCAACTTCTAACTCGAGAAACAAAAGTTTTTTTTCATAAGAAAATACTATAAATCTATAATGGCGACAAAGATGCTCTTCAATAGTTTGTTAATGACTATATTTCCCTATAGTCACTGAAAAGTTAAGTAATGACAAATTTCCCAACACATTGATTTATTTAATTCCACATTTAATTACTAAATGAGACATCTGTTTAATTATTTAATGATGCATTTAATTATTTAACGGCACATTTTTTAATTGCTTAATTCCATGTTTAATAATGAATTAAACATGTAATTAATCCATGACATTTGAATTAAACATGTCATGGTGTATTTATTTATTTTATTTTATTTTATTTTGGCACTTTCGGTCCTCCATAACCCGCAACTCACGTGTTCTTGGTTTTTAGGTGCTTTGTAAAATACCGTAGCATACCACAAGATGGCGCCTGAGCCCTGTCTAATAGGTAATTAAGCTGCACATTTTATAAAAAAAAGATTGCAAAGCTGTACATTGCCTCCATAGGGTAAACATTGAACCACCCACCCAGAGTAGTCATTTTACCCAATAAATAAAATGGCTTAGTATTCAACCGAACAAACAAACCCATCCTCACTTCAGCTCAATAATCAACTGTGGTGAAATGTCTACTATATACTGAGCGGCATTCTAATCAAGGAAATGTGTTTGGCTGTCAGGTCTGGAGAAACAGTCTCAGGTACTGCAGCTTCCAGAGCGAACCACTGTGGCCTATCATGAGGCTGGGCATGCTGTCACTGGCTGGTTTTTAGAACATGCTGACCCGCTATTGAAGGTGTCTTTCTTATTATAGTTCTGTTTTGTAACTCTTGAGAATATGTCATACGATGGTTTTCCTGTCCTTTCTATCACTGTCAGATAATCGCTTGAGTCTTGTCTTCTCTCAGGTATCTATTGTTCCTAGAGGTAAGGGATTGGGCTATGCTCAGTATCTCCCCAAGGAGCAGCACCTCTTCACACAAGAGCAGCTCTTTGATAGAATGTGCATGATGCTTGGCGGTCGAGTGGCCGAACAAGTTTTCTTTCGTCGGATCACCACGGGGGCGCACGATGACCTTCGGAAGGTCACGCAGTCAGCCTACGCGCAGGTGATGCAGCTACGCTCAATCAAAATGTAAAACCTCAGATTAGTTTCCAGAGTTAAAGCACACAATGATATCTCTCCACACAAACTCAGGACTGCCTCCGTTAATCGGGCACGTTCTCCTAATTCTTCAGGTGGTACAGTTTGGAATGAGCAAGGCGGTGGGTCAGGTGTCTTTTGAGCTCCCACAGCAGGGTCATGTGCTGACCGAGAAGCCCTTCGGCGAGCTCACAGCCCAACTCATCGACAAGGAGGTCCGTCTGCTCATCGACTCCGCCTTCCAGCGAACGCTGCAGCTTGTCAAGGAGAAAAAAGAAATGGTGGACAAGGTGAGAATTATAGAACAATCGAGGACAAGGTGCGTAGAGTAGACGAAAAGTAGTCTTCCAAATAACTATTTGTGTAGGAATAATTTGGTAAATGAATTAATCAATTACTGGTGATTCAATTAAGATGATTTTTTTCAAAGCAGGGTTTCAGCATGAGCATGAGCAGGAAGTCTTGCAGGTTTGGTCACTTGACCTTCCGCATATCACAGATTGAGTGAATAATTTGGCTCACAGGTGGCAAAACGTCTCCTGGAAAGAGAGATTCTGGAGAAGTCCGACATGGTGGAGCTGCTGGGGCCCCGTCCTTTTCAAGAGAAATCCACGTATGAGGAGTTTGTAGAGGAACTCGGGGACCTGGAGGAGGACACCTCCCTACCCGAGGGCCTGAAGAACTGGAATAGAAACACGTGACAAAATCACTCGCCAAAGGAACAAAACCATTCTGCTGTTGATATAATGCTGGGTCAAGGAAGATGACCATCTGATTTCAGGTGACCTTTCTTGGTAATTATGTCATATGCAATTGATTTATTGAAGTCACTGAAATCCAAAGTGGAATTTCAAGACTAATTGTAGCCTAATATTTTCTATTGTTGTTGTTGTTCACCAAGTGCACTAAATAAGCTATAACCATCAACTCAATTAGATCATGTTTGCATATAATTTTAAGTGTCATTTTATAAGCTATAATAATAATATTCATAAATTCACAGATCTGAGATTGCGCACTGTTGAAGCGCTAATGAGTTTTACTACAAGAAAAATTAGAGAGCATATTGCAAGCGCATTTTGAAGTGATGGAATTTGAAGTGTTATTGGAATAGGCAAACAAACATGTTACTGAGTAACAGAACATAAATTCACCACAACTCTCGGCTAAGTTGGTGATTGAGGCACAATGTAGCACTGGTTGACAGTATTACCAATCAATCAATGTGATTTTGAAAAATATTTTCAGATTAAATGATTGTTTCTCAATCTGAAGTTTTTTTTCAGATGCTAGTGTACTTCTTCAGACCGTGTACGTACTCGTGCAAAATTTGCATTTAGACTTATTGTATATTTCTCACGGTTTTTTTTTCATGACTTATGCTACTGACCTCTACACCAGGTGATATCAATGGGTTTTATTTTTTTTAAATCAATCAAATTTAACTCTTTAGCTGTATTTAGAATATTTCTAGAGTTTTTTTTAAATCAATCCAATTTAGCTCTTTAGCTGCCAAATTTAGAATATTTTATTTTTGCATTATCTGGGCTTTTATGATCTGTTTGTCATAAGTTAGTCATAGTGGATTCTTGCCTCTCCTGCAAATTTAAATAGAAAAACCAAATGAATAATAGATCAGAGTTCTAAAATTACTACAAAAAAAAGCATACACCAAAGCCCAGTTTTCAAGATGTTTAATTTACCCTCCCGCAGTCATTCACATCATTCTGGATGATCATTGGTCCAGGGATAGACAAGTTATTGATTAAAAACTGTCGCTTTTGTTTGTTGCGTCAAGTGTTGGCACTTCATTACGTGTTTGGCATTCATGCAAATTCACATTAACTCAACATTTGAATCCTTCCGACCACTTTGACTTGACTTTGGCGGACCAATGTAAATTAAAAGATAGTCATCACTTTGAAAAATGAAGAAAATTATTACTTCATGAAAAAGAAAAAGATCCTAATGAAGTATGTTTTAGGCAATTGTCATCATTACAACACATCACACACTTCCTTGGCTCATGTCCTGGCATTAAGTCGCTTCTGTTACTACCCTGTCTTCAATCCTTGCGAGTGAAACAAGACGAGAGAGAAGAGGTGTATGTGTGTGCACTGAATTTTTTTTAGAACACTACTAAGTGTCCTGAGTTCAACATGAACTCATCTGTTCATCAGCACCACAACAAAACACTGTCAGTGGTACTCAGGCTGTCCACTCAGATCTTCATTTCCCGCCAGGTCCCACACCGGGTCAAGGTTGTTTTGGCCTCTCCAGTTTCATTAAGGGCTCCACGGTGGTGTCCGAGTCGCTGTGGTGTTTCCTCTCTCGTGGGAACTCCACCTTGCTGCAGCGTGTCCATGAGGGAGAGCGCATGTAGCCGCCTTTTCCCAGAACTGCCTGCTGGGAACCTGACACACAAACAAATGACGGGTTGGTACTTATTTACTGTCTCCGTAATGAGTCAGAGCAATTCACTAAGTGTGTATATGAGAGTGTTTTTGTCATGTGAGGGAACCTTTCAGTAGTGTGTGAGAGCATTTTAGTGGTGAATATGAAAGCATATGCGTGTTCAAATTAGTAGTGCATCTGAGAGCCTTCCAGAAGTTTGTGCATGTGAGAGAGATTCATTAGTCTATATGGGAGCGGTAATCCAGAACTATGCCATTCCTCTTTCTCGCCACCAGGTGTCAATGTGATACCTTGGGAGAAACTAACAATTAAAACGAGAGTGCGTCACAGCCTCCCTGCCCAATTGGAGTATTTCTGATGGCTCTCCTAAGTGGACAGCATTCTCACTGCTGGTTCATAAATTTCCCCTGAGCCATAGCAATATCCTCACCCATTCGACACATGCAGAGTAAGGAGGGCGTTGATGGATGAGTATTGACCTAGGATTAATGGCTTCTCCACAGGATGTTAATTAGAGGCACAGTGGCCTGCAGAAGCACAGTGACCTGCAAGGCACAGTCTGTTGTTCATATGTGTGTGTGTGTGTGTGTGTGTGTGTGTGTGTGTGTGTGTGTGTGACACTCGGGAACACAAAGACAAATGATACATCGAAAGTTGGAATGTCACAGGCTTTTGATAAGGCGGCAAAATTTGCACAGTGCTGATCTATTTTTACTGGTCGCTTGTTTTGAGGTTGCCATGAACTCGTGGAATCAGACAAATTATGCCAGTTTGCATCAACAAAACAAGTATTGTGCTTTAATTATATCTTCATACCTTTATATCTGAAATTCTAACTGGTTTGTAGCAAAAGGATTTGAGGCACTAAATGTGGATATAAAAAGTCTACACACCCTTGTTTAAATACAGTTTTTTTTGTGACATGAAATTGAGGCCAAGTTAAACCTTTTCAAAACCTTTTCCAACAACTCTGAACTAACCTACAAAACTCAATTGATTTTGTTAAGAAATATGCAAACACACACACGCGCGCACAAACAGCCATACAAACCTTGCTGAGGTTTTGGAAGTTACATTCACCAATTCTACTCCAGTCCTCTCGGTGGCAGTACTGCCATACAATATCAATCTTCCATAGCTCAGCAATATTTTTTCAATGATAATGAAAAATTTGACTTCCTAATTTTACTTAAAAATGCTTGAGTGGTGGTAATGAAAGGCTCCTGGGTGAGTTCACTGTCCGCATGCAAGATGAGACATCCAGGTCATGAATAAAACATAGAGGACATTTCTGCCTCCTTTAGAAAAATGTGGATGGTGTTTTCACACACCCGTTGCTGTGAAGCACAAGTAGAGTGGAATCTCATGCACCTTTTCCCATCAGGCATACATGCATGAAGCCAAAAGGAATGTTTCCCTCCTCTCTTCTTTAAAATTCCCACTTGTTTCACTGATGGATAAAATACACCCATTGCATAGAATTAATAAATATTAAAGGGAAGATTGTACTTGACTGGTTTCAAGGAGTCCTTGAGCTGGGATGTGTCCTCATGTTTATTCAGTCTTTAAAATATTCTAAGCATTTCATGTGGTGAGGAATATCTGAGTATATGAAAATTACAAATACTTTCTTCTGTGTACCTCTCAATGTCAAGGATTCCCATTCATGTTATTTTGTCCTTCGTTGTTGCTAGCCCCTAACTTTGTAATGAAAAGTATTTGTCACTTAGAATGGTGAGACAACAAATAAATTGTCACACTGCAGTGTTGGATCAGCCATGTTGGTTGTTCCTTTGTGTGCATCCCACCTGGTGGACATTCATTGTGGTTCTCTTCATCAGAGTCAACAAAGACTTCAGCCAGTTCCTGGTCCGACATGTCGGTCAGCTCGGTCAGATCTAGGAGGTCAAAATGGACTTCCAAAGAGGACACGCTGCTCAGGGGTTCTAGAGGACGACAAAGAAAAGGTAAACAGCACATTTTTTAAAACTGGTGTCATTCCAATCTTAACTCTCATAATGGACCTTGAGAGCCCCCCCCCTCACCTTTTTCTATATTCAAATATGTGTCTTAGGTTTAGATTACCCCCAAAGCTAAAAATACTCGTGTTATATGATAGCTAAATATATACTGAACCCTAAATTCTATTTTACCCATATATTTTAGACAATTCTATACTTCCAACTTGTGGAAGAATCAAAAGCTTTGAATTCAAGACCATCAACCATTTTTTAGATGAACTAGAACAAAGACCACAAGCCATCAAAGCTCAACTTGTTTTTATCTATGTGTCCTACAACAGATCTCCTTCCTAGTTGTGTGCTTACTAGCTCAACTAGACGTCTGGAGGACATGCTGAAGTGGATGGAAGCGAGTTTGTGTTTCCATGTGAGTCAGTCTGCCTGTCAAGTCTGGATTAAAGCATCCACAGACTGCGTGGGCATTAAAAAAAAAAAAAGCTTCCATCATTCCCGTCTCCATATTGCCTTCAGTAAGTCTACTCCAGCTGCAAGAAAACTGTGCAATACTAAAAGAAGGTGAACTATCCTTCTTGTTCGGCTTTTCGGTCTGCGTGAAGACGAACAGTGTGGTGTTCTCATGGGGAGTTCAGTTACGCCATTCTAGTCTCCTCACCGATACAATATTGCAATGCTGAGCTTTGATCAGTCCAGAGCTTTTCAGCCCAGACTTGAGAATGTAAAGTAGTGACGGCAACAACGAGGAAGATAACGTGTGGCGATGAAACAAAAATGAAAGGGAGAGGAATGCCGGAGAAACCAAAGGAGTAAATGATGAAAATGACAGAGGAATAATGGAACTGCAATCATTTTCTCTGCCACCTCCTTTTGTGCAGCGCTTGGTTGTCTTTTTTTTTTAGCCTTCCCATCTTTCTCTCCCACCCCTCTTCTCCTTAAATAATTTATGACATGGCTTTTTCCTCCAGACGGCAAAACAACCTCTTTGTGTGTCCGTGTGTGTTTGTACGTGTGTATGTGCGAACTGACATATATTAGCCCACAAATAGATGATGTAAAGCTGGAGTGGCCTACAGTCAAATGGATGTGTGCCCACTGTACACGTTTCCACTCCAGTATCGCCAGTGTGCCTTTAATTCCACATTATATTAAATTTATCAATGCGCTATTAATTCTGGAAAACAATTATTTTCCAGTTTATGAGTCCATGACCGCGGCACAAGTAAAATTGTGGTTCTTATTGAATTGACATGCCTTCGGGCATGCACGGTGAGTTGTGCTGCCAGGTGGCAAGGCCAGTGGGTCACAGGCATTAGCCTCAGGATGAGCTGTCACAGTGAAAAATGCTTTCGTTGGTGAAGCAGATAAAAGCTGCCTTGTCACATGTTGCCCCAGTATTCAGTGCGGTGTTGCATTGATGCACAATGAGGCCCCTTCAGCATTTTGGCCTGTACTGCAGCCATCTTCAAGAATGTGGGACCAGAATACTTAAACAGGGCTGTAATCATGAAAAGGCTTTTAAGGACTTGGGGAGGATCGTTTGATGAATGGCTACTTTATGGCTTAGAAATAGGTTTTAAATCTGTATTATAGCAGGGATGCACCTTAGTGATGGTTCTTGTGAATATTCAAAATATGTCTCTGCTTACGTCTCTTCTCCGAGATGTGCAGCAGGCTGGCGGTGTGTCCTCTCCAGCCGCCCTCCTCTTCTTCCTCCTCTTCCTCCTCCTCCTCGCCTGCAGTGTGCTGCTGGAAGTGCTCCTGAGAGAGGTTGCCTGAGCTGGAGGGCTTTAGCAGCTTCTTTGTACCTTTACTGGGCTCTAATGGGGGACAAGCAGGGGGAGTAGGTCACATTTTTATGTGGCTTGGGAATGCACTGTAACGGATTTGTCAGGCGATTTGTATGCTGTTATTCAATCAATTACCTTAATACAGCAATAATAGGGTTCAATCTTTGCACTGTGGATCATAACTCATGACTCAGCACAATTCCATCAATTAAATCGTCACTACGAAAAGTTAGCAACTGAAGTGTTTTGTAACTTTGTTTCGTTTTGGAGAAAAGAGATGAGTAGTTTGCTTTCACTATTCTTCTGTATCCAAACTCAAAGCTCTCATGGCTGCTTTTAGGGTCAGTACAGCTTTTTCAGCCCAGTGTTGTCGGAGTAGGATACTCGTAACGTGATTTTTTTTTTTTTGGTAGTGCCTGACTCTTTAGTGTCATGGTCGGTGTCAGATTACTGCAATAACCTACTTGTGTACACTTTGTACATCAAGGCTAATCGAAATTGTCTAAGGTAAATATTTGTACCTTTTCAGGGCCAAAAGATAGTATGTTCCCAAGCTCTACCTGTCAAGTATTTAGGGCAGTGGCTCTCAAACTTTTTCGATAACGTGGCACTTCAACAAATACTTAACGCTCCAATTAACACCACAGTAGGTTATAGAGTATATTAAGATCAAATGCATGTCAGAAATGTGCAAGAAAGACATTACGTATATGCATAATTGTGTAGGAAGCTGACATCACACCACCTGCTGTATCTGCTTCTCAAGATAGAGAAAAGCAGCTTGAGAGGCTTTGCTGTCAGGACATTTTTTTTGTGTGATTCAGACTGACAGATGGTGAGGGATGAGAAAATGAGGAAGGCAACGAGAATGATATGCTGTATTCTTGCCAAAACCTGAGCAAAGTGTCTCCGCACAGTGAATCAATATATGTCTCACACAGTTAATATGCTCTAGTTAATTTATGTAATAAACGGATTCAAAACCATCACTTTCAGCTCGACACTCACTGGACAATTCATTAGGTACACTTGAGCATTATAATAAAAACTCCACTCTTTCATACTGAAAGGTGAGTCACATACTTTACTGCAAATCGGACCGGCTCAATAATAACATGATGCAACAATTGCAATATTGTCTTTATTGTCACATTCATATGATGTAGCTCTTGTACTGGGTCTCATTGGATAAGAGGTGTCCCTAATGAATTGGTCTGTAAGTTAACAGTTGCTGTGTGCCCCACCGCTGTCACGGTGGAGCTACTTGGGATTCGCTCTTGGATAGATCGATATTTTTAATATTGAATTTAATCTACATAAATGAATAAGTAACATTTTATTATCGCGTACCAACAGGAACGTAATATTAACTAGGATATCTTGGCTATCTGATTTCAGTTTTATGCTGACAAAACAAATCAGACTTGTTTCATGCAAATATAGTCAAAAGTCAAAAAGCATTTTGAAACTTTTACGTCATAAAAACTGGATTTAAAGCTAGCACCGTTGTTTCCATTGTTTGCTTTTACTTACGCTCTCCAATAAATTATTATTTTAATTACTTTGTTCACTTTTGTGGTGTACGGGTTATAGGCCATATTAATTGCAGAACATGTTTTGAAATGATTTATCTTGCGGTCTAATTGTTTTGCGTTACCAAACCTTAGTATTTCGACAGGAGTGTGTGGACTTTTTAGATCCTCTGTGCGATTCAGAACGATGACCTCCAAACTGTCTTAGCATGAAAGTTAAGGTGACTATATTTTCCACACAATCAACAATGCAATGCAGAACGAGGGGAGTATTGTGAGGCTTCCCCACAACGGGCTTCCCCGGATGGCCTTCACACAATGCATCCACTATTGTGCAGCAATTTGTCTCTCATCAGTACACTTTCTGCATGGCTGACCTATGGCGAGTAAGCGTGAAAGAGGCCCTCTAATTCTGCAATGAGCAAGCAACTTCAGTGGAACCTCCATGGCACGATGAAGACAATGATCACATGTGTTGGCTCGCTGCTGCCCTACATGTGAACTAACTCTTGAAAAGGGGAGGCAAGCATGTGCCATTTACCGGTTGTATGTTCAAAATAGACACAAAAGCACGAACTTCAATGTAAAGAAGAAGCAGAATTGCGTTCTTACCTGGGCTGTGAGCCCCTCCCTGTGCCTCCATGCGGCTCAACCAAGTGAGTCCTGTTGTTCACCACGCCAGCATCCGACAGCAGAGGAGACAAGCAGGGAGGGAAGGGAGAGGCAAGTCTGTGTGTGTGTGAGAGAGGGAGAGGGGAGCAAGGGAGAGGGAGCAGAGGGTGGGTGGTTTTAACCCAAGCAAAAACACAGCTCCCTATAGACCCGTCTCTTTATTTTGGTATTATGTTTCCAGATTTCCCAAACAGGTGTAGCTGGACTCTCAGCCCCATCAGAGCCCCAGACAATGGGTCCACCGCAGAGAGAAGAAGTGGGGGTCCGGGAACTGCCCCATCGCTGCAAATTCCTAAATGCACAGATTTATACGCACAGCATTGTGAGGCTTTGCTTGACGTGTATAGAATCCACTGAGCTCCAGAGAAGAGAGCGAGAAAGGGGCAGGGAGGGTGTAGCTCTGCTCCCTGCCCAGACAGGGAGAGGGAGGCTCGGGGTGTCAGGGAGGGGTGTATGGATGACTATGAAAGTGCTTGTAAGAGGGATACATATAGTTTCATGTGAGACCAAAAAAAAATGCAAACGCGGCTATGTCAAAGATGAATATTGAAGTTGCTACACGTGGCAGAAGCGTGGAATATAAGTAACAAACCAGGCGTGTGACAATCATCAGTTGTTTGCTTTCAATTATTTAAAATGAAACATGTTTTATTATTCTAGGATGAATATGTGAATAAATAACACACTGCCCTTTATAATTTGATGTAGCGCCTCAATGCCACACCTTCGCCGAACAAATAAAGCTCCGGGGGAAATTATTGGTGTAGGTTTCCCTCTAGTGTCCAAAACGTCAACTTGCAGGTTGTCGCCTAAAAATGACCATTCGTGCTGGGTTATGATTTTGATGATCATTTGTTTGACTTAATGCGGTAAATTGGTCACGTGTTTTTGCGGCAACGCCAATTTAAATTTATCCTGTGTATTACCAGCAGTATTGCAGTATTTTGTCATTTGGTAGAGTAACGAAAATAAAAATGTATTTTTACTATCCACAATCTTGGTAAAGTGCAACTACTTTCACTATGCTGTCTGACCTCACATGTGCCCTATAATGCCTCTATTTAACACCATGATTGTAAACTTAATTATCATTAGTTAGGCCACGATGACGATTTTCGCCCTTTGTTGTTTGACCCTCCCGTGTCGCCGTAGTGAGCATAAACATTTTCCAGCAGCTGTTGCTGTCTTTTTACTTTACTTGCAGATCTCACGTGTAAGCGCTTACTTAAACCAAAAAGTCAAAAGGATCCATTTTCTGCAGCACATAACATCATGGAACCTGTCATAAAAATCAACCCAGGTAGGTTCAATGTAAAATGAAACTCGACGCATCGCTGTCGTAATCTGTTAGCAAATGCTGCTATGTAGTCCGCTACTTGGGTTTTCTCGCCAGGAGCAACAAAATGGGACATTCGTCAAAAGATTTGGGACTACATCGAAGACAAGAACCTGGCTAACTTCCCCAGGCCCGTTCACCACAGAATCCCGAATTTTAAGGCAAGCTGAAAATTAGAACCAAATCCACGTTATGGGTTTAAGAACCAACATGTTGCTCGTAAACGTATTGCCATTTCCTGCTGGATTGGCTACTGAGTTGGATTATATACATCAATGATTTTTTGCTAATGACACCATTTGCATCTGATCAACTCAGCAGCGTTTGCTACAGTATTTGTCCTGTCTTTGTATTTACTGGCCAGGGTGCGGTTCAAGCATGCGACAGGCTCACAGTCCTGCAGGAATTCAAGTCCAGCCAGACAATCAAAATAAATCCTGACAGACCTCAACAGCATGCTCGCTTTGTCACACTGGAAGTAAGTTGCCCTTTTTCAGAAATCTACACTATTCTTTGCTGTTTTCCTCCCAGGGGGCTTTCACTGCCTGCCCTAAGGTGTCTGAGCTGGAAGTGTTTACCCAGGCAACTGAGGTCAAGGTGGATCCCGATAAACCTCTCGAGGGGGCTCGACTAGAAGTGCTACAGGTGCACACACACACCAAGGGCCAGAAATTACTCTCATAGGGTTTTTAGGGAAGGAACATTAATTATGCATTCACTTCTTCAATGTTAACCTCAGATATGCTCACATTTTGAATGATACCTTTGAATCTTTCAATATTCTCATTCATTCAAGGTCATTTTATTGTCAGGGCAATTTTGCGGCCTCTCGTCTGAGCAGGTTTCATGCAACAATAATTAGGACAGCACTAGCCGGATTTAGAGTAGAAAAACAAAAAAGAGAGAGGGAGCTCTACTGACTATATTTATATATATAACAACTGGGCGAAATATTCCCTAAGAGCGTTTGTTCTTATTCTGTCGTATTCTTCCCTTGTTGTGACTGCTCCTTCCTTTGGAATATGTTTTGCTAAGAAGACAAAAAAGCAGATTTGCTTATTCAAAACATCCGACAAATATTATTGCATATTAGAAGTAAAATAGATTTTCTTACGAAAACAATTCAGCAATAGTCTGTTGCATTGTAATGCTTTCTGAACCTTGTGGCATGTAATGTTTTATTTTTTTTTAAAATGTATTTATTTTTTTGTCTTACAGGCACACAAAACTTTATTGGTGCCAACTCCTCGTCTTCGCTCTGGCCTTTTTAACAAGATAGTTCCTCCGCAGGGGGCCAACAAAGAACAGCTGCGTATATGCTCCACCTCTCAGGTTTGAGATTCATCGGTTTTATTTTCACTCATTCACTTCATGATAACTGAAGCGTTTCCCACCTACAGGGCGTTAAAGAGTTTAGCGTGCCAATTGATCTGGATGCCAAAGTCAAGGTTGACCTTGTGGTCGTTGGTTCTGTGGCTGTGTCAGAGAAAGGTGAGCAACTATTTTATTTATTACGGTGTTTTCTAATTGCAGTGTAAAATGAGCAAGGATGGTTCCCTCAGGAAGTATCAAGCTGATATGCTTTGTTATGTACTTCCGGAAGCGAGGCTGACCCAAATGCGCAGACTGTTGGGGTGATTTAGCTGTGTATCCGGTTATGCAAAATTGCTTTTAAAGTCTTCATCTGCCTTTTCCAGGTTTCCGCATTGGAAAAGGAGAAGGCTTTGCTGACTTGGAGTATGCAATGATGGCCTCAATGGGAGCTGTGGATGAGTCCACTGTGGTGGTCACTGTCGTCCACGACTGTCAAGTTAGTTTCCTTTTTTCTTGAAAAAGAAAAAAAACGGTAAATGTTCAGTCATAGGAGCTTAGTTTTTGTCCTGTTATAGAGTTACATGATCACAAGCACAAGAAACTGAAGGTGTACCTAATGATTTGTCACAATGTCATGCAAGTTCCATAAATGCCTTCACTCCTGTTTGTTTAATTGGAACAAAATCTGTGAATTACTGCTAAAGTCAGATTTGGTCCTTCAGGTGGTGGACGTCCCAGAAGAACTCATGGAAAGACATGATTTGTCAGTGGACTACATACTCACACCAAGCAGAGTCATTAAAACAAACTGCCTGTCTCCGAAGCCAGAAGGAATCATTTGGACTAAGGTATAGTGAAAATTGTCCTTAATCTCATCTTTTTGCCAATTTGAATTTCTGCAGACTTCTCTAATATTGAAGTTGAACAGCAGTACCAATTTATACAAGTTCTAGGCTTTTACAATGATAGTTATGAACGAAAGGGAGACATCTCCAGCACAGATTAAAATGGAAATTCTTGAAGCAGCTACCAGAGATTGAGCAATTAAATTTCAAAGCAATTATTATTCAATGCTATGGATGAATGTTCTCTATGTAGCTCGATAGCACTTTGTCTTGAGACTCATTTATTTATGGAGCAACACTTCTCTCTGGCAGGTTTATTGTTTCCCTGCATCTTGTTAAAAAGCTTATTGTAAAACAATAAGCCGATAAAAACAGGAAAAAATATAGTGCACAAAAATGCAAGCAAACTAGCAAAAAGAATCACCAAACAAAAAGGTTGGTGATTGTCAGGAGGGCAGGGCAAGCGATCCATCAGTTCAGCTTTGTCCTTAAAAGACTGCAAGTGCGCTTTTTTGCCTGTAGATGGCAATGTTGTCCACAGTATTAAATGAGTGAAGCCACTGGTTTCTCATTATGTACAGTTTTAAAAACACAATTTTTAATGTCACCTCCCTAAAACAAAATTGTGTTATGTTTCTCACTTGTCTCACACTGGACACTTTGCCTCACCTGGCAAGCCTGCTTGGGAGTTGCATCAATCACATTGTCAGTCAGTTGTGGTAGTCAGTCGCCCAGTACAACTGACAGAAAATGGTTGCCCCCTCTTTTATTTAACATGCCCTTCCAGAATTTGTTTCACATTAGACACGATTGCAACATTTTGTCTGAAATAAATTGTGCGCAAACCTCTGCACTCCTCAAGAAACTTGTAAGTAAACAGGACCCGCTGACCTCACTGGCAGGAAGGCCACGTGTGATCATCAAAGCGTCATGTGCAGGGATCCGCAGAGGCAGGGGTTGGGTGGGTGTGTGTGTGTGTGTGTGTGTGGGGGGGGGGGTCGGGGGTGTTTACAGGTCAAACAGGCCACTGTAAAAACAATAGCCTCGTAGATTCTCGTCTGGACTGGTCAGCATCAAAGGCTGCCAAAAATGCAACAAATCAAGAAAGCTGTCTTATTCTTTACTGCATGGGAAGTGAAATGTCCCACTGCTATAAATGGACACACAACTGTTCCGGATTGTCTGTATTATGAGCAAAAATACTTGGTAGATATCGGTAATTTCCTCTGCCGGTGGCTACGTTGCTACCTTATGGGCAGTAAAAGCTAGCTAGTAGAAGTTTAATGTTGCATGTTTAATAATACCCAACACCCTCTTTCAGTCTGACTGAGATTGCCCAGTTTTATGTCCTCAGCTGGATACAGACAAGCTGGAGAAGATCCCCATCCTAAAGAAGCTCCTGGCTCTGGAGGAGCAAGCAGGGAAGGACGTTACCTTGGGCGTGGCTCCCCCTCCGGCCGAGCCTCTCTCACAGCCAGGTCCCCCAAAAAAGCAAAGCAGGCGCAGGCTGAGGCAGAAAGCAGCCCGTCATGATGCCCAAGAAGAGTCCAAGGAGGAGAAAAGTCTGGAGCCACAACTGAACGCTGGACAGCGTCCGGCTCGCGTAAGGAAAGAAAGTAGAGGAAATGAGGTGGAGGGTGCTGAAAGGCGGAGAAGGAAGGGACGAAGTGGACGCAATCTGAAGGAGAAGACTTCAGAGGATACTGGGGGTGAAGATCTGACTCATAGTAAGATCCCTCCCAGTGTGACCACAGTGTACCTGGGTGGGATCCCCACAGGGCTGCGTGTCAGCGAGCTGAAGACATCCCTGCGTGAGAGGGAAGCGGCACCTCTGAGGCTCACCTGGCAGGGAGCGCAGCACCGCGCCTTCTTGGACTACAGCAACCCGGAAGCTGCAGAGAAAGCCCTGGAGGCTCTACAGGGGCTCAGCTTGAATGGTCACAGTGTGCAGGCCGAGCTGGCCAAGAGCCAACGGCGCAGCAAGAGGCCCGGCCCGTCCAATCGGAAAGCCGAACCGGCAGCGGCTCCCGCATCTGACGTAGAAGTGGTGGATTCCAAGAATGAAGCCCACGAGCAGACTGAGCAGTAAAAGCAGAAATGTAACTGCACTAACCTTGAAATGCCTTATAACACTTTTGGTTTGGGTTTATCGATAAAAATTGATTGCAGTAGAGCCCTATTTTATATTAAGCAAAATGTCAATACATTATGCAACAATAGCACATCTAAATGTGAAGATTCTCCTTTTTTTAAGTTAAATAATTGAAAAGCCCAGCAAGCTAGTGATTAGATTCTCTGCCTCACAATCTCTCCATATGTAGCTTAGCTATGATCTCCCCGTGTTGCAGAAACAAGCACCTTACCCAGTCCAGTTCCAAAATCCCTATTGGCGAGCTTCACGATTAAAGGCCAAGAGATGCAAATAGCACCACCATGTGGCCAAATTGTATATAAACAACTCCCCGCTTTCTCTCCACTTGTCCGACTTTGTCCAGTCTGACATTTTAATTCAAAGGCCAGCCAATGCAAGAGCTGAATCAGCAAATCTTTCTATACAAAGATAAAAATGCAGTTTGGATCGAGAACATGATAGAGGTATTAATTTTACAATATATTCATTGTAGTTTGTTTGAATTAATATTAGCCACCACTGCCATGCATGCTATATACCACCCTGTAAACTACAACTTTATTTATTTGGCAGTGAATAAAACATTGTTAAATCAAGGTCATTATTTTTGAACATCAAGGACATTATTTTTCTCTAGACATAGCTCATTTGTTTATTGCTTTTATCAGATTGAGCAGCATGCATAAGAGCCACTGTGTGTCATTGTTAAGATTGTCACATTTATTGAATGGATAAATACTGTATTGTATATCTGCAATGTAATCAACAAAATTGTTTGGTTGACCACATCTTATCTGACATAAGTGATTTAATTGGTTATGACTTTTACACACAGTTCATAATTCATCCAATAAATTGTACCTACTGATATAGTTGGTTAACCGTGACTGATTTTCTGTCAAGTCAATCAGTGCTATAATGTTCATATTTGTGCAATAGAATGTAACACAACTATTGAGATCACTTTAGAATGTTTTTTCCCCTTCTAATGTCATATTTTAATAAAATAATCCTTCCGTAAAGTTGAATAACAGCCTGTATCCGAACTCTCTTTACGCGGAAGCTTTATCCATTATGATGCAACATCATCATAAATGAATATTTCATTTAAAACTTAAATATGTGAATGATTCATTTGTTGTCTTCCTTTCTGATGTGTTGAATTGCAAACAGCTGAGAGGTCAGTAGCACAACAAATAAAACCCGCATGCCACATCTGCCCTTCATCACGTCCGTCACGTATGTTCTTGGACAGACTTTACCTGCTTGGCTGCCTTTAAGCGTGTGGAGAACTTCACACGCAAACATCCAGCAAGTCATGTCAGTCTGCACCCAGCAGCCTCCTTCGGGCTTTTTATGGAGCTGGCATGCAAGCCTGCAGGTCGGGGACAGCAGCTGTGGTTAGTCATCTCACTCCTTTTGCTGTGCCGCGCCTTGGCCAATGTCATCAGTTTGAATGAGAGGATTCCATTGCTGCTGGCTGGCTGGCTGGCTGGTTGGCTGGCTAGGCCATATGTGCTGCGGGATGTATATAGCCGCTGTTTAGGTGCACTGCATTGACAACCCGAGGTGCAACGTGCGTGTACGCTGGCCAGCATTTATTGGCTGGGTACACACGAAAGTGAGCATGAACCGAGATGTTACTGTGTTGCCGTTTTATAGAATTACACATTGAATCTTTTTTTTTTTTTTTTAACTACAGCGGCACCTGCAATTTTCTTCGTTATCTTAAGCAGAAAGAAATGTACGCACATGCTTTTGCGGTGAGCTTGCACTTTAAAATCCATGCTTTTTGATTACATCAATTCGACTTCAAATTGGTTTTAAAAAAGCATAATAAAATAAACTCGAGTTAAACGTGCCGTTTTAATAGACACTGTTAAGTGTATTAATTTAGCATTATGTTCCAAAATTGTGGTTGTACTTGCAGTAGAATAGAACTGCACTATTTTTCTACACAAGCGGGACAATTTTTTTAAAAAAGCTTTCAGTATGATGCAGTACGATTATGCACTGTAAACCACTATCACAAAATATTTTTAATTAAAACATCATCGGGATTGTTAGTAAAAAAAAGTTTTAATATTTATCAGTCAACTTTTGGATGCAGCGTTTGTATTTGATCGTGTGTGTAATGCTGTCTTACATTTGTTTGTGGTTGGATTATGTCAAAATATAGCCGATTTTATTTTACAATCCTAAATACGGAAGTGGTATTATAATTACTGCACCCTTAAAAATAATTTGGGTTAAAAATTGGACCGACCAAGGAGGTTGAGTCAATTTGACCCATATTTTTGTAAAATATTTTGGGGTTGTTTTTTTTTAAGGGGGGGGGGGGGGGGCGGGGGCACCCACAGTTGGGTCAAATTGACCCAGTTTCCCTGGTCGGTTCAATTTTTAACCCAACCGTTTGGAGAGTGTGGAATTTAAGTTCTTAACATGCATTCATGTCGTCACAAAATGCGTTTCTCCAAAATTCATGGCAATACATTTTAAAGTTTCATCAGCATCTTCTTTAGGTTTTATTAATGACTTAGTTTTGAGGGTTTTAACATTATTTCTGACGTTTATGTTAAATGACCAAAATTTTAATAAACCGAACATTATATATATTTATTGATAATTGACGAATAGATTGAGTTTCAAGTTGTTAAACTGGTTTTGTATGCTAAACAAAATCCAAATGTATCTGTTTCGAGAATTTAGGCATCAACAGCCCCAAAAATATTTTATTTCTTACAGATTGTAATAAAGATGACCTTTGCTAAATTCTCCAACAATCTATAGAACAGTGCTGGCATTAATTCATGGTGGTCTATACATAATGACAGAAACGGTGCTTACAATATATCCTCACTTTTCATTTTAAAACAAATAATAAGCATTCTGACAAATATTGCCAATAAAGCAAAACCTCCTTGGCCAATTCGCCTGAAATGAAAAATATGCAGGCTTTCAGTTCCGAATAAATTAAAAAAAAAAAGTTGCGCTTATAGGCTATTCAAAAAGTGCCTTAATCATTTTATACAGTATACATGGACACATCAATATATTGTCCACAATTGTTCATGTCACTGGAATTCCAAAAGAGTGTTTTATGCAACAACAACAAAAAGAGAAGAAAGAGAACACAGAAAATAAAAGTGTGCATTTTTTTTTTTTTAACATGGATGAAGAAGAAAAGCTGGACAAAAAATGTGTAGTTGTAGTCCGCGATGCAGGACCGAGTACCAAACGTCATCAGACTTTCACCCCGCTGCTCCATGACGGCACGTAAAAGTTTGTATTATTATATATTATTATCATCATCATCACTCATATGGTCGCGCTTGTGTGAGACGGAAGAGGGGAGGAAAAAGTAGTCCGGCTTGTCTTTCGAGAGGCCTTCACGTCCCCTCAGTGGTTTTCTTTTCCTTTTCGTTTCAGCTGCACGGAGCTGAACCGAACTGAACCCGCATCACATGACGCACGGCTTGATGTCCTGGTAGGAGACCTGCTGGTGGTGGTAGTAGGAGCCGCTGCTCGGCGAGTGCATGGCTGACGACGTCATGGCGTTGAAGGAGAAGACGAACTCCTTCCGGTCACACATGCTCGGAGACTGCGAATGGTACCGAGGGATGCCTGAAAACACACACATGCACGTTTACGACATGCAATTTTTTTCATCCCCCTAATTGGCCCCATGGTTGTTTAGTCACAAATAATTAAAATAGAATTGCCAATATGAAATTACGTTATTTTCTAGTAATTATAAGCCTCCAATGTCTCCATGTTTATTTATTAGGTTACATAGTCGAGACAAATGGAAGCTCAATTGGCATATGCCAACTTTTCTATATAAAACGTACATGGATTTTACTCAAGTGTAATAATACGTAAAAAAATCGTAGTAATTATTATAAGTTTCAAAGTGTTCCTTTTAGTATGACGGCCTAAAAAAGACGAATGCAAGTTTAATTGGCATTGGTCCGAGACAAGGCAGTCTCCTTGTTTGTTTTTCTATTCACTAATCTGGAGCTTTCCCAAGACAATTTAAAGTGCTTTCCTGATGTGCTTTTGCTTGAAGTAAAATATTCATTTCAAATCCAGTGTTTAGGGATTTTACAAGACCAAGTTTTTGCTACTGCAATTAAAGGCAGTATTTCTACTGGGCCCGCGCTTGGCAAAAGGTCAGTGAAGCACTTTAGCTTGGCCCAACACTAATAATTATGTGGCTGGTCTTTGTTTTCATTTTTCCACGCGATCTGTTTCAATGTAAGCCGAAGTGTTATTGCTGTTGTTATTGTGGTATTTTTGTGGATGGAAGCTTGCCTACCTTGCAAGTCCGTGGCCGTGTGGCCGTTCTGGTGCAGGTAAGGCTGCTCCAACGAGTGCGTGGGCAGGCTGGGCTGCAGCGCGTTGGCTCCGGGGTTGCACGGAGACAGTGGCTGCTGCTTGATGTAAGAAGCTCCGTTATTGGGACTCGGAGCCCACGCCGACGCCGGGCTAGAATAGACCGGGTGCGGCTCCATCACGCCGCCGCTGGTGAGCAGAGGCGAGGCGGAGGTGTCGTGGTGAGGGTAGCCCCCCTCGGCGGCGTTCGCCGCGCAGCTCCCCATATACGAGTGGCCGCCGTTGGCCGACAAGTGCGTCATGGAGTGGCCGGACAGAGCCATGCCGTCCATGTTCCCCGCCAGGTGTCCGTTCATCATCCCGATCCCGTTGTCCAGGGACAAGCTGTTGGGCGGACACGACAGGCCCCCGCCGCTCCCCTGGAAGTTGTACGACTCTGGGATGTGGTTGAAGCCCAAACCGTTCATCATGCTGTACATGGGCTTGAGCGCTTGGCACTTGCGCCGGAACCCTCGGGGTCTCCTCCTGAACGAGCCCTCCTCGAACATAAACTCACTTGCCGGGTCGATAGTCCAGTAGTGACCCTTCCCTGGCCGGCCCAGACCCTTGGGCAGCTTGATGAAGCACTCGTTTAGGGACAAATTGTGGCGCACCGAGTTCTTCCAGCCCTGGTAGGAGCCCCTGAAGAAGGGGAAGCGACTCTGCAGGAACTGGTAGATCTCACTGAGGGTCAGCCGCTTGGTGGGGGAGCTCTGGATCGCCATGACGATGAGGGCGATGTAAGAGTAAGGAGGCTTCTCCGGCCGGCGGATCCCCGCGTTGGTCTTTTTGGCTTTGGCGGTGGAGGAGGCGGCGGTGTCCATCACCGCGGTCTTGTCCGGAGCAGACATGGGGCCGCTCTGGGCAGGAGTGTGCGCTTGGGGCTGCTGGACCTCTGCCGTCATTAGTTAGACCCTCGGGCGCGCTGGGTAGAAGAAGACGTTGTCTTCCACCTCCACACCACACGAGACGACGTCAACTCACCGGCATAAAGAGACCCAAAAAAGGAGAACGCTGCTTCTCAGTGCGCAGAGGTTCCTGAAAGAGTGCCTCGTCCAAAACTTTTCCAGAGTGGGATAGAAGGAGTAGAACAGGAGCCGCTTTCCACTTCACTTGCTGTGTGTTGTCCTGCTGACTTTTTTACTTATCTGTTGCCATCAGCGAGCTGGAAGCTGCATGTCTTGGCCATCCGGGAAAAAAAACAGGCCCGCCCATTTCCACTCCTCCTCCAGTGGTGGGCCGCCTGTAAGCGTGCACATCTGGGTGCACTTTTTACTTTGCATTAAAAAAAAACTATTCTTTCGTTTAAATGTGTCATTCTATCTTCCATACGGCCTTACTGTATGCAAACACTACAATAATGCATGTGCGCGTTAACAATGGATTTTTATTTTTCTTTTTTAACTACTTGTATTCTAATCCAATATGTGCAAGTTCTCACACGTTTATGTGCCACCCGTTGGAACGCATCTAAATATTTTTGCAATGTTTTAAAAGCCTTTTCCAAAGGGCGTGCCCCCTCATATTCAAAACCAGCCTCCAAATTTCTGTACAAAATAAGCGGGCGGGTGGGCAGGATGTTTACACAGCAAAATGTAAACATGTTCACTTCTTGAATGTAAAAAAAAAAAAAAAAAAAGAAAGAAAGAAAGAAAATCAACAAAAAGCCCAGTTCAATCAGCTAATAGTCACTGTTATGTGATGTGCCCTGCACAGAGACGTCTGTGGGCTTTTTTATATGCAGCCGAATATTGTTTGTGTAAGTCATAATATTTACGCAGGAGACGCCCGGGGAATGAAGTTGAAGCTCTGCCGCGCTGTGAGCGCAGAACCTCGGGTTCAGACCACGGAACGACTCCAGACATGCTGGGACCGTCATTTCACAAGTAAAAGTAAGTTACTATAATTCAGTTTTATTCTGGTATACCTAATTGTCAAAGGGGATCAATAGGGTTTGCAAAGTACTTCTCATAGCCTCGTCGATGTTAAAAGGTGCACTGTTGTAAGGTTTAATTCTAGACTGACATTTATGCAGCAATGCTTGCAGACTATACTGCAAGCAGATGACTTTATAAGCTAAATCTGTTGACAGTAGCTTGCTTATTGTTCCCTAGAGATCTCCATAACTGCAGTCTGCAACCTTTCCCCTCACAGTGAGCTCAAATATCCTACTGTTCCTATTTTGACAATAAGATAAAATAAACAAAACAAAAAAATATATAGATTTTATTGTATATTTCATTACAATTTTCTTAACCTAAGTGGCGTTTTTGTTCTTTGATTCATGCATGGTCAAAATGTCATTTCATTGTCAGTCAGGCTGGTGCAAAGGTGCTAATTGTTAGTTTTGCCGTTGAGCGCACACACGCGTCGATAAATTAATGCTCATATTGTTTGAACCGACGACTGCGCCGACGTTGGTGCAGATTTTGTAAAGGGGGGGGGGGGCGCATTTATCAGCGAATAGGACCACCCAGCGCGCTCGATCCGCGCAGGGGCAAGCACGCTCCGGTCCTCTCCCTGCCCACTGCGTTTAATTACCTTCATTTCATTTAGCCCCCTCACCCCCACCCCACCGAAACACAAACTCATACTCTTGCCATGGTGATGCGCTGAGATCAATATTAGTTAATATTAATTGATATCCGGTCCTTTCGAAATATAAAGTGAGTAAAAGGGTCTAATACGCCCAATTTACATTTTTTTGGGCATTTACAAGAATGATAATTTTACTACGCTCAATACACTTTCAAAAAAGGCATACATATTATGTTGACTTGACTTTGACTTTTATAGTGCACAATTTTCATGATACTTAATGTTGAGAACTGCGACAATGACATTGATAAATATTTATTTTAATTACATACAAATGTTTTATTCGTGAATAAATAGCAGAGGAAAAGAACTCGCTGTTAATGGTGTCGCAAGCAGATTGTGTTCGTCACCAAGCATTCAGTGTCCCCCCCCCCCCCCCCTTCTTCCATGACGTCCCATCGTGAAATATTGGACAGCTCTGCATACCCAGGAAAGCAGGACCACTTAGGTGGAGGTAGACCGCAGAGTGCACGGCCCTGACAGGCCTTCCTGACTGTCGTGTATACCTTATTTACTGCAATGAACCCAATATAGCCCCATTCCTGTCTGTGCAGTCGGAAAACACTTCATGTGTTTTCTTCTGAGCTCATCATTTGAGCAAGAAACACACTCAGTTGCTGTTTCTTTAGTAGCTAAGTAAATGGTTTAATTTTCTGTAGCCATTTAAG
The DNA here is from genome assembly GCF_059516105.1 of Syngnathus floridae. NCBI lineage: Eukaryota > Metazoa > Chordata > Actinopteri > Syngnathiformes > Syngnathidae > Syngnathus > Syngnathus floridae. Next base: position 13,524,563 of record NC_142415.1, read on the forward strand.
AGCTTTAGGGACGCTTATAGCAAATGTCACGCCACTTATAGAATGCATCAAATTTAATTTGGCTAAATAAAAGTTTAAAATGTGTGACGACTGCACATGTTCGCAGTGCCAAGGAATAAAAACATACAATATTTCATTTCTTAGTGCTGATTAAGGCAATGGATGATTAATACAGCTAGAGTAAATATAACTAAACATGCGTAATTAACCAAAAAGTTATATATCTTTCCACACTCCTATACCCCAATTCAATCCAGGCTATTCATAAAGCACATAAAAAAAAAAAGATTTCCCAGAAGTTCTGTGCATCAATAAATAGGTCAAATATAACATGATTAACATAAAACAAAAGCAGGACATAAAAACAAAGGCGATCACGAAATAAAACTACAAGCGCCCAACTACATCTGGCAACGCCAGAGTCGCTCAAAACGTTTTGGTACAGCTCAAATATGTGAATTGATTTAAAGAAGTACTACTAAAAAAATAATCAGCACATGCTTTAAAACATTTATGCTTTGCTGTTTATTTTAAGTTATTACTCAAAAGTTTTGCGGGTTTACAATTTTATTGTAGCGTCCACGACGTTGCGCATAAAATTAAAATTATTTTCCAATATATAATATGCAAATGGTCTTGCGACATATGTGATGATGATAATGATGATTAATTGATATTTTTCAAATTAGAGAACAAGAAATGCCAATTAATAGCTTACTCGCCGGTTATCAAAATGTCCCAGTATTATGTCTGACGCAAAATACACACATCTCAACTTTTTTCAAATAGCCTACATTTTATACTAAAATTAGAATATATCGTTTCCTTCTCAAATGTTTAAGCTATTTTAAGGAGAAGTGCGTTTAGTCAATGTACACGTCAAGTGTCCCCTGCAGTTCGCTGTCGCTTTAATTGAAACCAGTGTGATGTGGAGCCCTCATCACTTTCCTTGCGCTGTAGGTGGCCGTGTATATTTTCCTTTAAGTGCTGTTTATGTGAACGAGAAAGGACGGCATAGCTCGCAGACCGCTGATTGCGCGCTTTTTTGGGTCGCTCCGTGAACGTCAAGTGTAGTTGATGGCCTCCACCATGCAGTTGCTATATGCTTGCGTGCTCTTCCTTCTTCTCATGGCCACAGCTAACGAAAGGAGTCGTTCCTATGCACAGGACAATAAGCACTGTAAGAGGCCGTGAAACCAAATACAGTCACAGGCCATAACATTAGGTACACCTGAAACCCAATACACATTCTGCCTTATTGACTCTGTACAAGAGTATCCACTTAACTCGAATACTGTCATGTAGTTGTTGTGGTTACGCTTCATAATATTAGTGTATTGTGCTATTTAAATAAGAAAATCACTTTATAGAAAATACTGCAAGGCATGTTTTTGCATGTCATTGAATGGTGCATAATACTTAAAAAGACCCTAAAATGGAACAAGTGCCTAGGTGCACATTGAAATCTCTCGCATATTCCACTTGCATGTCAAGGATATGTACAATTAATTTGATTGAATTGATAAAGATGAGCTGAAGTGTTCTAGTTATTATTATTATTATTATTATTATTATTATTATCATTATTATTATTATTATTATTATTATTATTATTATTATTATTGTTATTATTATTATTATTATTATTATTATTATTTGATCTAATGCTGCCTATACATATATACATGATGGACACGTCGCATGAGTGAGGATTTAACTGGTCCAAAAGTTAGACAAATACTAGTAGTGTTCAAATGAGTTACCACATGTATGAACAACTGTCTCAATTGGTCATCATTACATCATAAAGTAGGTCCTTGATCTATTTTGTGTGTGTGTAAATTGAAGGAACACTCAAAAGTAATAAATAATATGCTGTAACAAAGAGATATCAAGGTTACTTAATGCTGAATGTGGAAGGAAGGAGGCACTTATGAATGAAAACTGTCCATCGGAGAAATGTGTTTGTAACTAAATTATTTTTTAAATTTACCTCTGTTGCTTCCCTTTCTATATAGGATACACTTAAACAAAGCTTGTATTTTTTTCTTTGTGAGGACTTAATCAGTCAAGAAACTGAAGTTTCTGACAATCATAGCTGTACTTTCCCCTCAAAACTTTATGTAAAATCCACTTCAAACTTTTTTTTTTAACTTGTAAGTTATTTTGCGTATTGATTTTTTTTCATTCCCAATGACTCATTCAAAAATGTTATAGGCTAACTCCAACAATTCAAGCACACATTTTCTCTTATATATTTTGTGTATGAAGCACAATTTGTTCCATTTTGTACATTAGCAGTATATTTTGATGAAATCTTTTTTTGCCTCAAGTCTGAAATTTTCTTCCTCCCTTAAGTCCCCAACTTATGTATTATACAATGTTACAATGACAAACAGGATAATAAAAATATTAATAACACACACTAGTGTACTTATGTAGTTTATGGGTCAAAAATCCTTTGCCAAGAATGTGTGCCAGCTTGATGGTCAACTTCCGAAGTTTTATTACAGTTTATGACCCAATAAAACCTCACTTGAAGACATTGAATTTGATAAATGATCATCTATTTATCCAACGTCCTCTTTCCTTGCTTTTCTTACAGGCGCTCGGATGCCATTCCACAATGGGTCTGTCCCACACAGCACATGGGAGCCAGTCAACGGCGCCCCACCCTGCGGCTGTGCACAGCTCCCATGCAGGGCCGGTCCGTCACGATATCCTGATGCTGTCTGAGCCGTCAATAATAGGAGATGAGACATAAACCACATTGGCGAGGGCATGAGCAGAGGCTTGGTGGGCCGCCGTTGCAGGTTAGTTTGCCGTGTTGCCACCCTGACAGCAGTGAGATGCGGCGGGCCGGGGAGCAGCATGGGCTCCGATGTGCGTGTTTACATGAAATCTTCAGCGTTTACGGGTCACCCACTCTCTTGTTTTTTTCTGCTCTGAAGGGGGATTTTCCTGTGGTAAGCTCATTCGGAAAAAGCAATTAAGAATTCCCAAACACTCCACCACAATCGGAGATATCATTCTGGCAACCTGAGTTGAATATTTTTAATCCTGCACCCAACTGAAGCCACCTACATACAAACCACAAATGGAAGCAATATGGGGGGGTGGGGGAGCTTGTTTCCTGTCATGCAGCTTCTGCCATGAAGAGCTTTGGTAGCGCCCAACTTGATACTCCAGTCGCTTTGAAATGAGGGCACGTCCTCGTTGTCTCTGGGAAGCCACGGCCAGGCAGCGGTCGGAATCAGTCAGGAATGTTCTGGGACGGTAACTGGATTCGGAGCGTAATGCCCGGCTCTCCACAGTGGAGCGCCAGGGTGGGAAATAGGCCGAGAGCATTTCCTGAGCGGAGGGGGGTCCCAGCGAAGCATCACAGGCGTGGGCATTATGTGACAGCCACCCTGCCAGGTCTCAGCCTTCCATCCCACATGAAGAGCGGCGGGGACGGAAAGAAGGCAGGGAGAGGCTGCAATTAAAACATGTGGCAGTTTTGTGTCCAACGCAAACCTGTGATTGGTGGAAAGATGAAGAACATGATGTCAAATGTAGTGACACACAAAACAGCCTCAGTATTTTTCATTTTCACAGCACCGCAAGTCAGTAGGGGAATAACAGAAGCTTTCTTAAGGTTCTAAAAACACAATACAGTGGAACCTATAAGGCTGAACAGGATACAGGATGCTGGTTGACCGAATCTTAGAATCATACGAAATAAATAAGAATCAAATTCAAGGGCCAAACTGTCCTCATTATAAAAGTGTTATCAACTTTGTAGTCATTGTTTTAATATTTAAATTTTAACTTTTTTAAAGAGGACATTTTTTTCCATTTTAAATTAATTGATTTTCAGTTATTTTTGTTTAAACTGCCAGGCTGACCTGACGTTAATACATTACTAAAATGATCTGTGAAAAAAACAACAGCCCTTCTTGTATTAATCAGATTTGTAAGAAACCACCATGACAGAGGAACAAACACCCAAACAGAGTGAGAAGGCGTGATTTAGCTATGTCCTGTATGTGGTGGTGTTATAGTCACACTATTGACAAGGATAATTAAATAAAATAATATAAATAAAACATAACACAAATATATATATAAAATATAAATATTAAATAAATAAAACATAACACAAATGTTGCACATATAGACATATGATTCAAAAATACCCACTGCATATATTCTTTATCCTTGGCAAAAAATAACAGATGTTACTATTCTTCAAATCTTGTACACATAAATGTTGCTATATTTGTATATGTGCGGGTGAGGCTGAGTGTGAGGGGTGGTGGTGGTGGTGGGGGCAGTAGCTTGTGCAAATGTTGCGCTCATCCTGGGAATAATCTTCAGCCCTATGCTGTAGTTGTCAAAGGCTTTTTATTTCCACCTGCTAGCGGCCTATTTCCTGCTCTACAACAATGGCACCGGGGAAGTTGTGGAGTGCCAAGTGATTGATGTTGTACTGTATTTGGCCCTTCTTCACATTGGGGCCTGACGGGAAGTGTCTGCCCCCCCCCACCACACCAGACTGCGGCAACAGGAGGGTAAAAGGACTTAAGCGCTGATCAGCGCTTACCAAAGGCATCCCAGTTTTTGTAACATGATGTCGTTCTTCCTCAAAGACAAGCTGGCAGCGGCATATAAACACGCTTTCCATGTCTTATAAATCAGTCGGAGTATGAATGAAGTTAATACTCGCCACGCGATTGAACTTAGTCACATCCCCTCCTGCTCGCATCCAAGCATCACTCTTTTAACACGTCCTGCGCCTGGAAGGTGAACAGAAATACATCACATCGGCATTCTTTCCACGCAGTACTGCAAAGAAGTCAATTTATCACTTGGATTGCCGGTGTTTTTTCTCGTTCTCTATTTCTAACCGTGTTTCTCTTTCTGCTTCCTCTAGGCTGGAGTGGGCAGTCATGTGGCTTTGGCCACAGGAAGCTGTGAATTCTTTGGAGAATGGAAGATGTCTTACAGGGATACATACTAGGTCCGCCCACGCCCATTCGTTACCCCCAAATGACCCCTGACCCATCCGTATGTTTATATCTGAGCATGGAAGTGAGAAATAGTGATGAGTCACTCTGGCTGTGTGTTTACACTCCAGAGTCACGCAAGGAAGGAAATCAGCCACGGTCTGCTACAAGTGGCGAGGTCCGAGAGAGAATAGCAGCAAGCCCGTCAGAGGCGCACCTCCAGAACCAGCTGGATTGTTGAGGACTTAATTTACCTGAGCGCTGACGTAAACTCAAAGTAAACAGAAAACTGCAAATTTTGCAGCACAAATGAATCATATTCAATCCCCACTTTTTTTTTCAGCACAAGGAAACTGCCTGGGTGAAATCACAAACCCAACGCTGGGTTGAATAGAGACAGAGCCAATGCTGGGTTATTTATTCAAGTTGGCAAGTCGACCCAGCGCAACGTGGTCAAGATTTTGATCCAATTAAAGGTAAAAATCTTACATTAAACTTACTCTAGATAACAACCAGGTGCTGCTCTTCAGCCAGCCCAAATCCAATGTTCAACCCAATCTGCTGGGTGGAAATAATCAACCCAACCTTGGGTAAAAGTCACCCAATCTGCTCAAAATCCACAACTAAACACAAATGGTGGAGCAACACATGTAGACTGATACTAGATAATGCTCACAGGAATACAGTTTATGTTTTATTCTCTGCACTGTATGACCGATATTACTGCATCCTACTGAGGAGCTGTGGCTGTCTTCTTGTACTGTATATGCCTGTATATTATACCGCCCCCTTATGTTCAAGGCATGCACACCAGAAAGAGTAGCAAAACATCCTTTGAACTGAAGTAGAAAATAAGGCAAAAGCTGTTTAATTCTTACATATTATTTAAAAACATTATTATGTATGTTCTCTAGTAAAATATTATAGATTGCTATTTTTATTACAAAAAAAAAACACATTACAAAATCTTTTGTGGTGTTTGCCATTTCCAATTCAGTGGGGAAAGGTAATTTGAGCTAGTCATCAAGCTTTTGTTTCATAACTCTGGAAAGTAGATATTCTAATTTCATGACAGTGCTTTTCAGTTTTAGCTGAAAATATAATCTGCTTCAAACCTTATCAGCCGTGCAGTCATCAGTCCAGCACATTGGAAATGTGTCGGTCCACATATCTCAATAGAATTTCCTTCTTCTGTCACATTTACATGCCAACTTGGTGTTTGGCAAAATTTGCAGGAAACCCACGCCAACCCAATTACTAAATGATAGTCCTGCTGCTGCCGCTGTCCAATACAAACATCTATTTTCTACGTCAAGTCTCATGTCATTTGAAAATCGTTTTTGTTGTTTTTATTCAAAATGTAACTGGGATTGCCAAATCTCCACTCCATCTTACAAAAATATTTCTCATTCACAAATTCATTCAAATAGTCCCCCTTGGCCAATCTGCTGAGTGACCATTTGATTATAAAGCTGTTATCAAGATACACCATTACTGCACTTATGCTCTATAAATAAACGTAACACCTCATTGCTTTCCACCTATATGGTCGAACACACACGCACACTCGCACACATGCTCCGCCACAGTTAGAGCCAACACTTGTGAGTTTGGCAAGATTTCCCCTGAATTGTAGCTCTTGTCAGAGGCTTTGATTGATAGTTGTGTTTATCACCGTATTATTAAGTAATCAAGTTCGCCGCGGCAGGGCCTCAAGCTCCTCAATTCCACTTCAGTGCAAATTAAAGGTTTGGTTCATGTTTATTCTTGTGATTGAAAAAAAGATATATTTAAGCATTTTACAGAAGTGTCCTGATTACATTAGATGCTTAGGGACATTTGGTGGGACGTGTACTCTTGATGAGTGGTTCTCAAACTTTTTATGCCAAGTACCACCTAAAAATTGCGTAACTGTTGAAGTACCTTTGTGATAATCTACATGACAAGGTTTTATTTAATTTTTATATGTAGGTATATTTTTTTTTATTGGCGTCAAGGGGTTAAGAGGGGTAAAAATAGGTAATTCCAGGAATGCATTTAATGAGAAAAAGTTCAAATTATAAATGAATGAAGCTAAAATATTAGAAGAAAAAAAGTTGTGATACAGAGGGAAAAACAGGAATAAAGGAAAAAAAACAGGAAAAAAAATACATATCCAATCAGAATTCTACTGGAAATATATATTTTCAGAAATATGCCAAGAGAAACAAAACTCAAAATGAAACAACATTATAGTCATAATATATATGACAACCGCTTATAACTTGTGAGAATCACGTCAACATTTTTTTTCCTCAAAGTCTAAATACAAAACTACTAAAAAACACAACAACTGAACTGTACCTAGTGGTACTCGTACGACACTTTGAGAGTCACTGCTCTAGATTCATGCAGGATGTTCACAGCGACAGTGAAGACAAAGTCCTGCTGCAAAACTGTGCATTCAGACTGTAAACATCCCGCCTTTCAATACACTCAAGACCCTTTTACATTGTTGTAAAAATAGCGCAAAATGACCAGAGCTATATATCTATATATATGCAACTTTCAGAGTATATAAAATGAAAAGCACTCTGCACAGGTTTGTTCTTGATTCGTTAACAGCGCTTGCAGCCAGCTGACTTTGTGTACCGGCCGAGTAAACACAGTCACGGCAAAGTGGACATGCTGTTGAGTGTGTCCTGACTGGAGACAGACGGACACAATGGCAATATGTCGATGAACGGCTGCTTCATCATTGGCTGTGTTTTTGGACTTTTAGACTCATATCAGTCACTTCACTCAGAATTTAGTGTAATAATTTACATCCAGGATATTAAAGGGAATGTTAAGTAAAAAAAAATAGTAATGATTTTATATCGAGCAACTTCATGTTTTTTTTTTTTTTTTGTCTGTAGGTGTGGACTCTATATCGTGGGCGTTTGGGAAAAACAGACAGCTGGTCCGACAGACAACCACATGGTTTCGTTTGACGTCTGCTAATTCCAGGGAATCAATCCTAAATGACACCTATGGGATACACAGGGTGGATTTGCCTCTGATGTCGATTGTGGTGGTTTGCAGATGAAAGACAGTCAAATAAATAAAGCCGCGGCAAGCCGGCAGAACTCTTCTGTCCACGCGGCCCAACCATAATGGGATACATACTGACACCCTGAGCTGGAGTCCTGCTCACTTTGAGAAATATGTCTCTTTTGGAAGAAAGGAGCAAGTTACGTACTGTAATGAGCGGACTAATTATCAGGAAGCGATTCTGTTCCTCGTCACGCTCGGCCGAAGCTGTTTTAATCCCCCAAACACTTCGCTGAATTAAACTCAGCTGTATCAAATAGCCATTTAAACTCCTCCAATCAATCTTTTCATCAGCTTTTCTGTCTGCATATTGCCTAAAGTAAGAATAGTAATGGTAAGACAATCCTGGCTTGGCTCATCCTGGCTGAGATCACGCATGACCCTCCTAAAGTGAGCTGCTGTTCCCCACAGCGCCGCTACAAGATTGCGACGCACAACAATGCAGTAGAGATGGTGAAAAGCATATTGTGGCTTCAAACCCAACAATTAGATTGTGTCTCGTCACCGTGAAGAAAATTAATGACTATTTGTAAGTGCACACGATGCATGTAACATCGGGGCATTATCAACGTTGGTGCCATGGAGGTGATTTATTTCGATTGTGGTTGACTCCCGTCTGATGCTCTTCAACAAATCACAGCCTGAGGTCTGGCTAGACCAACAGCACACTTTGTCTGCGTCTCCCCCACATGACCCCCACGTAGATGTTGAGTGGAGCCAGTGAAGGACATCACTTAGGCGTTGTGTATACATACAAATAACTCCACCTGGACGATGCATATTTGTTTACTTTCTGTATCTGTGCGTGACTATACAATGTAAATTTTGTACCTACAGTGGTGTGTTTTTGTGATAATTTAGTCGACCGTGGCCACCAGCAGTGCCGCCTGACCCAGGGGCTCCGGGTGATAAGACCTCCATAACTCTACTTTATCCCCCCTGCTCATTATCTAGCTCCATCCCAGATCTGCTTTGAGCCTTCAGGCCGTTTTGCAAGGCCGTCTTCCCCTCTTAGATCCGCAGCGCTCTTTGGCCTGGAGATTAGTTTGGAGACACACGGGCTCAATTGCACTAACCCCAGACACTTGACATCTTCTCTCTGTGGGAGAAAGGGTTAAACATTTAATTGGAGCTCACACTGACCAAGACGCGATGAATTCAAAGATGTAATAGGACGACAGGTGACTTAATTTAAAAGTAAGATAAATAATTGGCACTTTTTGGGTACAATATTCTTACGTCCTTATCTCACCGTCAACTGAGTTTATGTTAGCATGAAGCAAGATTTCAGTTCAGGGGTCAAACTATCACCTTGACAGACCATATCATTCTTTTAGTCCAAACGTCGTGTGAGGTCAAGTGGAGGTGCTGCAAGACTTTAGTTTTAGACAAGTATCGGTTATTTAGAAAAGTGTAATTTATTTATGTATTTATGTTTATTTTCTTTGTATCATTTAATGTGATTCATGGTCAACTTTATTATGTAGCGCACTTTGTCGCAGCTGTGGTTGTTGTATAAATGCTCTCTGAATAAAGTTGTGTTGAGTTAAATTCTTAATGTTGTTAATTGATCAACTGACTTTTGTATGGAGCAACAAGGGCAGTCACCCCCAAAAAAGGAACTGCATGAAAAATTCTCAACTACTACTGATTGAATAGAATAGGAGACACAACATATGCAAAAACCTGACCAGATAAACAATTTTTAATTAACTTAAATCCCACATGCAAAATAATTTGGAACACAAACTAATTAACAAAAGCAAGTTAATTTCACTATTAAAAAAAAAGTTGAAAACTTGCACTACAGTAACTTAGTACCTTTAAAATTTTGCATCTTCCAACTCCTTCACTGAGTTGCCTCATAAATGGTTAATTGCGTTTCCTGGAGAAGGGCGATACTCCCAACCAACAGTGGGCACTAATCCAAGAATTTGACAAGATAGCAATTTCCAAACATGCAGCAACAGGAAGTGAAAGCTCTCAATGGACCATCAAATCTTTGCAATGGGCCTTTGCAGATTCTGAAGTACTTGCATGCCTGGATGTACCCTTTAACCCACCTTGAACATAAGTTACTTCTGACCAACCTTTAAAAAACAATGTTAACAGTACTCCTTTAGGGAGGCCATATTTAAAGCAACAGACTACATTGATGAAGTTTATTGAAGACATTCGAGTCTACAAGCAAGAGAAACCTCTTGAGATCATGCGACAAACTGTAAGTAAGATACCAAATGCTAAAAAAAAACATTGTGATGTTCACTGACAACTTTGTCATGCTTATTTTGGTCGCACAAAATTTATGGCAGAACAAAACTTCAGGTTTTAGGAGGATGACTGGGAGAAATCCTTATCAGTATGTTTAGTCTCTTAAGTGATTCTCAGTGTTGGTGACAATCTCATTAGAATAAATATGAAAAGCATGCAGGGATCAAAAGAACTCTTTTTGTATTTGGTCTTTGGAAAAATGAAGTTTCACGCTACAGCAATCACATTTAAAAAGAAAGAATTCCAATTTATTGTAAACATTGCTGTCTTTAAAAGGAAGCCCATTTATTCTTGACCAGTTGACATTTTCAATAATGTTTGAGGAAAGGTGCTATAAAAGTCAAGAGGTTGGACTTTCTTAAGAGGACTTTTATGTTTTCCCGGCACTCCCGGCTAAAGGTTTAAGAACAACCCCTGACATGGTGAGGATCCAGTTCTGAATGTCTCACTTTCAGCTCATTATGGTTGAGTTTAGAAATTATATGAAATTGTAATTCTGGAAGGAGCAGTCCAGGGGGAGTCGATGATTTTACTGCCAATGTTTTTTTTTCCTTTAATTTGCCAACACTCATTTCCATTGTCATTCAATATTATGAGGTATTGCGTTAACACATGGAAACCTATATGGGGTTTATTTCAACAGCTGGACACCAAAGAGTGTATTTGACCCTGGTGGCAACATCGAGTGAAAATATCTGAGGTACGCCACAACAATGTGATGTTTTTAAATATACTAAATATACACACACACGTATTTTATGGAGCTAGTAGAATGTGGAATGAAAAGAACCACAGCTGTAAATAACCCACTTTCCAAACCATGATTTTTGTACATTTCTGTGTTGATATTGTTTTGAGCCTGAAAATCAATAGTCCTGGCACAAGAGACGGACGGACCCCACACAGCGCTGAGCTCTTCCTGTCCTCTCCCCCTTACCCGACCCGTCCCAAAGCCAGTGCTCCAATTCGACGTTAAAACATCCTGTAGCTTTTTTTTCCCCTGTTTTGCTTCTCTTTTGCTGAACACCAATGAAGGATTCTCGGAAATAGCTATAAAATGATTCATCATCTCGCTGACCTTTACCACATGTACGGGTTTTAGTTCCAATGAATGAAAGAGGAGTATCGTGTAGACGCGCAATTTTCTTGTTTTAATTTCTCAATTGGTTCTTAAGTTTGGGGTCAAAGATCGGCTTAACACAACAGCTGTGACAAGATAAGCACCTTTTTCTCTCCCTGCAAGTTATCCTATTACCGTCAATATGTAAACCTCTCAAAGGACCTGTACACACATGTGTAAACACTCACGAACATACTGAAAAACACCGGTGTGGCTGCAGTCTCAGGGAAAACACAAACACAGTTGACACCTTCTGTCCCTGTAGTGTTGGGAGCTGCTTCCCCCAGGGAATTTTTGAGCTAGATGACTTGTTTGTATGGCAATCCTTACCTCATCCATCATTGACTCTTACTCATTTGAAACATCTTATATAAAAGGTGCTGCCGTCTTTGTGGCCGCACATTTGTTTGGGTTCCCAATGTTGTATTTTTAGACAGAAAAAAAAAAGCTCTGGGCATAGCTCTTTTGATTTTCATGTTACTTTTCAGCATTTTTTGTTTTGCCCACCCTTTATCTCCTCTTAGCCGCTTGATCTACCAAATGTTTTGTTTTGTGGTCCCCCCCACCATCTTCTGGTTTCTGGGTGGTGCTACCAAACTTGACAGGTAAGATGGCCCGGTGCAAGAAGTAAATGAGGACTTTTCGTACTGTAGTGGTTAACACATCTGATTTTCATGCGACTTATATTTATGGTTATCCATCGTCAGCTGAGATAGGCCTTTCTACAACCGGGAATCGGATAAGCAAAATAGCGAAACATTGATACACGGGGATTGACTGAAAGTGCTACTATGGACTCCGTTGTCTAGATGTGACTCATAAGTGTATTAAATCACTTATGAAACTCTGGATATTGACTAGGAGAGGCACATGTAGGTGATGGGACTCAGAAAAGGTAGATAATAAAGCAGATTTCCCAGAAAAATGCACAAATTAGCATGCTTCTTTTTGAGCTTTGGCATTACTGTGGTACTTAATTTGATTGAAAAACGTTGAATAACTTTTAAACAATAGCATCGAATAGTAGACGAGTTTCAGTTTGGCTATGCTTTGGATATGAGTGACTAATGTTAGTATTTGTCACAAGAGCTTTTTGTTTTCCTCTTTAAGTGCTGTTTTGTGGTTTTGATTTTATATTGGCCGAGGGTTTGCTGATTGTGGTGGAGGTTGTAGAATTACAAGCAATGCAATTTAGGACTGTTCCACTTTGACTCAGTTTTGACATAACAGAATTTATGACTTGGCAGTGGACTGTGCGAGCATGTGTTTGTGGCTCTGTTTCTTTTATGTATAGTATTTTACTGACCGCTAAGCTACAACACAGGATGCCCAGCGTATGTAATTTCATTTTTTTCCGGTCCGACGAAATTCTGTTGTCTCTTGTATGTATGAGGAAAATGTGTACTGTAAAATGTCTTGAGTCTCATGCGAGATGCTCTGTTTGAAAGTTCATATCAAATTCATTAGTTGGTTCTTTTTTTTGCTCAATAGTCAGTCAGAGAGATTGCGTCAAAAGCCCAATTGCTGTGTTTTAAAAAGAACTGGAGCAATTTTCTCTGACTGTCTGTCTTGGTGAAGGACTGTTATACTTTCACACTTAGGTTAGCCAAAAACCCCAAAGCCCGACTCAGGAAAATGTCAACGCTACATCTGAAAAAAGTTGCTTCATTAATGTGTTCTTCGCCTGCTCTGATTTTTTGCCATGAGTTTGATTGCTGATTTTATAGAAGATCCCATTTGCAATTAATTTCCTCTCAACATCTTGTGTGTGTACGTTTTTTGTCTTCATCTCAACTCATCTCATCCCTGCAAATAATTCTCATGATCCTGTGGGATTTGCTACTGGATGTGTCTGCTCCCTGTGTGCGGGCGGTATCCTCCTCCTTGTGCAACTGTTTGCTGCTCACAGTCATTGCTACTAATCCATACATGAGTAAAAGGTCAGATTGCTCATGAGCGCCTGCGTGCATGTGTCTCGCCGCACCATTCGATGTTAATTAGGTCGAGAGATGTTGCAGGCGAGCGTGTGATTAAACGCAGTAGCTTGAATGTGAGGCTTCACAGAGACGCGAGGAAGCAGTCACGAAAGCCATCTCGGCAGCGGTCGTGTGTGTGTGTGTGGGTGAGCCGTCACTCCTGCCTTGGCTGGAATGCTCCCTGCACGCTGTGGCCTTTCCCTGAGCCCGGGCTTTATTAATCACCCTCCACAAGGCCTGATTTCTTGGCCTCTGGCTCTACAAGTGCGGCCTTGACACACGAGCACGCCATCCAAGAGCTCAGAGTCTGCACGCTTTTCTTTCCTACTGCATGTGGTTTCGAATGCGTGTCAGTGCAAGGGAAGGAAAGCAGGATTGACGTGTGTGCTTGGGGGAGGAGAGCAGGGGGAGGCTCTGCGGCAGCCCCGACTGGCAGATCCGATAAGACGGGACGGTCCAAATGAATGGGGGTCGGGGCTGGCGAAGAGAGCCGCTGCAGGGCACACGGGGTCACTGTCACATGGACAGGGTGTGTAGACATTCATTGTTCTGAAAAGTGCTGTGTCACAATGACAGCGTTTTCTCATGATTGTGCACTCACGTTAACATGCAGTCGAGCCGTCCCTCAGCTTTGTCAATGTTCTCTTCACTTGATTTGCAGATTGGTACCATCAGAAAACATGTGCAGTCATCAGACACAGAGAACAATTGAACGAAATATCAGATGCATACGACCTTCAAACCATTACCTCATTCCTCTAATTTTAATTCAAGACCTTGTATTTTTTTCTTCTTTCTATAGTCAATTGTAACGGGAATAACAGAACGATGAACACAAATATGACTGCATAGATGAAAGTGAAGACGAAATAGAAGTTTCTATTGTGTATATTTTCTAGAGATTCAGGACTTTAGTTAGACTGTCGCCCTGTCTCATAGAGACGTTTTAGTTCTATTAGGTTTGTCATTACTAGATTCAAAAGCACAAGATCTGTTGAGCTAATGCACGTTGTGTCTGGTGGTTGGTAAAGCTCCTCCACAGAGATGTTCCATGTGCCCAATCTTAATTTCTATGGTGGCAGTGCGGTTCAAGTTCCTCAATTTTAAGCCCATGCAACTTTACCATTAAACCAGTCTATTTTTCTCTTACGCAGTTTTAGAGATTGTGACGTCGCACCAGTTTGTCTTGGCTGCTTCTCTGCAGCTACGGGCGACAGATGTTAACAGCATGTGTTTCCCAATTAATCCAAATCAACCGCAAATGACTGCACACAGCGCAGTGACGAACATGGAGGCCCCACTCGTTCCCCTTTCCATCTCTTCTCACTTTAATTGTCTCCATCGCGTCTTCACTTGTTCACACCGCCGTGATTACTCACTCTACATTCCTTCAGCATTGAACATTCTAAAAGAGTACTTTGGGGGTTCTTTTCTTCTTACTGCATCTGTGCTATACGGTATGATACATGCTATGTCATTTAATACAATAACAGAGTTCAGACTTCATGCTGGCAGGTGCGATACTTTTTGGGTCACAATCCCGTCTTCCAACTCACCCCGCAGCCCACCCACTCACACTCAGATACGCATTCTCACACATGTTCAGGCCCCAAACATCCTGTTGGTGCAAATACTAACTCATCATGTGTACAAACAAATGTCTCAAGAAGGCAGTACATGCTTCGTCCAATGACACCCACCTGCGAAGGTTAAATAGTTCATAACCTAGCAGCCCACCCAACGCAGCTTTCTGACCTACTACTGAGCTTACGCTTTAATTTCGCACACTACAAACAGGAACATTTAATCTTTGTATCCAGAAAGTTCTATTGACTACGAGGATCAAAATTAGTGACGTGAACATTTCCACGGGTATGTCAGCTTTGCGAGCAGTTGGAACCATAAAGAAAAATCAAATCAAAATGAAGACTGCTTTTGTGTTTGAACCCTTTATGTACTCAGAGAAATCACGCAGGCGCTCGTATGACAATGAATGCCGAGTGCTGATTTTTGAGTAAACAAAGCCAATAGGGCCATGAGCAGGGCAGAAATGAAGTTGGAGAGTGATGCCAGATCCGCGACTAACTAATAGTTGCTTGCCTTTTGGGGAAATTTCAGAACAAATCTGACTATAACAAGTATAACCTGAATTTGTTATAAATAAAATAAACAAACTTTTGAATAGACAGTCTGGAATCCCAGTTAAACATTGATGCAAAGTTGGCTAATCATCTTAGGCTAATCAGTCCTGCCAATGGAGGGGAATGATTAGTGACAGCTTATGGCTTTTCAAATATTTTAAATTGTACTGTTTGCGTTGTCATTGAAATCAGATACATGTCACACATGGACAATAAAGACTTTGAGAATGAGGTGGGATATTATTACTGTCGACAGTAGTTACAAGCCATATAGCATCATGCATTGTGTAATTTTTTTTAACTATTGTTGTACTTTAGTGACATGGCAAAAAAAAGCAGTTCAGTTTGACCTCCTGATTTTTATGAAAATGTATATGGCAGTCATTCCCAAATATATGTTAAATTCTCAATCGTACGAGCACAGGACCATTTGACTTCAGAGATTTTGCTATTTCACTCTATCAGAACATCTTGTGATAGTGATTGAAAAAGTGTGACCTGCAAAGAGTGTTGCGGATCGCCTCTCGGTGGTCAGGCTGAACTTGGCCACCCTGTCGTTGGACATTTTTCCGTGTCAGGCCACAGGAGTCAGTACAGAAGAGCCAGCTGCTGGGGCTCATAGCCCGGCCTCTAATTAAAACAGTGGAAAATGAGATAACTCGGCAGATCCATCATGGCCGCCGTGGGCTGTCAGAGCGCTCGGGGGCTGCCACCCACCGTATGTTTACATCAGGGCCACTCGGCCTCTCTGCTCTCAGGGTGTTTTTAGAGTCCCGGCCTGATTTCTCTAATGGGCCGAGAGGTTTTTTTAGCCTCCTTCCACCCTTGCTTGGCTACAAACCTCTCGCTGCTCCCACCACCCCCTCGCCTTCAAGTGTTCTTGATGGAGTTGACAGAGGCATGAGGTGGCGGCACCCCCATCCCCTACTCCTATATTTCCCACCCACTCCGCCTTGTTAGGCCTTCATTTATTAGCCACTAATGGAAGCTGGGAGTGCTGTGATGTCATGCAGTGGTGCATGGAGAGGACAACTTTTTTTTTTTTTTTTATCTTCCCTCACCCTTGTGTTGCTCTTTAGCTTTTGCCAGCAGAATTTTAGAACCCACCAATTTGCTGGTTATTCAGGTTTTGCATAGAGCACAAGAGCCCGACTATCAAACGGCCCTGTAGCAAGGTCGTCTACAAATTACTATGACGGCGGCCATAGAGATCTCCAGCATACCAGGGTCAGCAATCACATATGGATAGAGAATTGGAACGTGTCCCTGCTGCCTAGCCAGTGTTATTTGAACTATTTTGACAGCTGCCTTTTTAAAAAAGCGGATCAAACTAGCAGCGTGATTAGTTTCAGGGAAAGCCGTGTTCATTCTTACTGGATAATAGTGGCGTGTTCAGCAAATGTCTTTCGAACTCCCATGCCAGCCCCACTAATGATCTTAAGGCCTCTTCCATGACTTTTGCCAGCACACAGGGGAGGAATCCAGCCTCTAGCTCTGTTTCCTCACCATATTCAGAGAACAGCTTTTACACTGGAAGGAATGTGGAGGTATTGAGGTGAAGGACTCAGCTAAAGACATGTTGGAACCTTTGCAACCTGTGGCTTTCTGATCTTTTCCACTTGATATGCAGCAAATTCAACAACTATTTTGTTGGCCTGTCCACCAACTCTCTTTAAAGCAGAGCTTCTCAATTATTGTTTTATTATTATTATAAGAAAACATTTCACGCCTCTGCATAAAAGTGTATCATTAGCATGAAAGAAAACAAAAAAGAAATATGTAGCAGCTTACATTAAATAATTACTTTATCAACATGTTTTTTTTAGTCTTGTCACAGAAAAACTTGAAGTGCATCAATTTGCACGAAATAAATAAATAAATAAATAAATAAATAAATGAAGAAACTGCCACTGCCACCTACTGCAATGGATGTGCAATTACATTTATTGACTTGGAAAAAAAAAAGCATTCCAATCCAGTCATGAAGATTGCCAAAGAAAAATGATTAAAACCTAAAAATTATTGGCAGAGTCCCACCTCTTAAAAACTCCCTTGAAATACCTGGCATACATTTATCCACGACACAAATCTTGCTTGATTGAGGCAGTCACTGCAACAGTGCCTTGCTCAAGTGCACCTTGGCAGACCTCATGAAATGGTTTTGGATTTCTCTGACAACCTGTCCCAGTTTGATCTGCAGTGGTTTCCAAACTGTGACCTTCACAGCCAAGTAATTGTGGAATAAGCTACTGCTGCCCTCAAATTTCCAACATGTTCTTTTCATTTACCAATTATAGATGGTGTTTTCTTGCTGGCATCTTTTATTGATAATGATGAAGATGTAGATCTTCTGTGTACGTGTGTGTGTTGTGTGTGTGCGCGTGCGTATGTGAGCGAGGTGTCCTGCAGGCCACCCAGCAGCAAAGCTCATTAGTTATCGTAACACATTACTTCATGTTATCACCACACAAAGACCATTGATCAAACTGCAGCACACGCTGATGACAAAGACCACAAATGTGATACTTTGCTCTGTAACGGGACCCGTGTTTTCCTTCTCATTGCTGCGGCATGCACACCCATAGCTGCATTTAGAAATCAAGCGGGGGGATCATTACGAGCGCCCCCGCCCCCCATCCCACTCTCGCTCTCTGTCTCTCGCTCTCTCCTGCAGAGGTAGCTAATACGTTTTCAGATGTCAGCAGATGTCAAATGACTTCACAATTAGCCCAACGGGCCTCACTCCACCACTACGGTGGGCTATTGCCAAATACGAGAGTTGTAGATCAGACTTTTGATTTCTGTAAGATGACAAGTCATTCATCACACCGAGAGCCCCCCAGACTGCCTCTCACTCTTCATCGTAAGCTCTCTCCTTGCTGGCTCCTCCATACTTGCTTGCTCTTTTTTTGCCCCTGACTCCATGCCCTCATCACTCAGTCGAAATGAAGAAAAAAAAGTCAGAATGAGAGAGAACAGGAGAGTAAACAGTGCAGGGAGATCAAGAGCCTTTTACACCCCCTCTAAATATTTGCATAAATGTGGTTGGAACACGTGGAACACACATGAAGAACATAAGAGATGTTGTCCAAATTTCTGCACACATGCACAAGAGAGCCACACGCAAACATGCATCTACACACTAATCAACAGTATTCAGGATTACTTCGGTGTGGTGCATATAGTAGCAAGACCAAATGATAAGAAATTAACCACTATATTCAGTAAACAATAATAGGGAATAAAAAAAAAAGCAAAGTTGATTTTTATGGCATAATTGATAATAATTCCTGAATTTAAGTTGTTGTCATTTAATGTCCCGTTTACACTTGTTTCGCAGTTAAAAATGTTAACCAGTACAGATAATATGATGTAAAAATGATTTGAATGATTTTTTTCATCCCATCCCATCAAAAAAAAAAAAAGAAAAAAATGCAATGAACTCGCTGTCATAATCACAGCTCATGTCAGCTGACTAAGTCTAACACAGCTGGTTTCAGTCTGAATCCCCCAAGCCCCCCCAACCCTAATTACTGATAAACATGCTGCGATACAGGTCTGGGTCTGATGGATAGACAGGTGAGGAGATGCTGTCACTGAGGGTGTGATAGCTCTTGAAAGCAGCCGGGCGTTGACAGGGAGATAACGTCTGGATGATGGATCACATGACAAGCTCACCAAGTAAGACTTGGGATGTGATTTCTGTGGGTAAGAAGGTTAAGAGGTGAACAAATCAATTTGTATCACTGCTGCACCTAAGGTGGAGATGATATGCCAGGGATTGGTCTCATGGAATGATTTTTTTTTAATTCTGATAATTCAGTTGGTACATTGGTCAATATCAATTAGTGGTTCTTTGCCAACTAACGACAGTGTGCAACAGACCAACATGGTTAAAAAAAATAATAAATCACCTTGTTGTCCACAACAGCCATTGTGGATAACATTGTGGGGAAGCTGTCCCTTTAAAAAGTCTCGCTCATGTCTCCAGTGACATTGCTACCCGTATTCCTCTGCAGGCTTTCGCCAGTGGATGCTGAAACTATGCATAGTTGCAGAGTCAGTAGTATTTGTGTAGATGGATGTTGTCAAGCTTAACATTCTGTCAGAGTGAAATTCCAGTTGATATAAAACCTTTCAGAAATGTCAAAAATATGTGTTCATCGGTACACAGTTAGCTTATTAAATTATTTTTGTGGCTGAGGGAAGGTGCTACCTTGGGCTCATTAAATGCTAACATTCGCCAAAAAGGTCCACCCTCTAATTGTCCACCCTGTCAGCAAGCTCACATATTTATATATTTGGCATTTTGTTTTATCTGCTTATTGCAATACTATTATGTTCAATAGAACATTTTAACTTTGGGCGGCTGAAATGCAGAAGTTTCAAAGACATCGTACTGACTCATTTATAGCTAATGACAGTGATTGCGTATTTATGCTCAGGAGCTGTCTTTTTGTAATCCCGCTAATTTGCTATTGCTGCACCGCAGAACAAAGCTCCCACACCAGCGCTGCCTTAAAAGGAGGGAAACCAGAGACGGACGACATGTTCTCCGTGCAGTCCTCCCTGCTCCATTCACCCCAATGGCACCTTGCGATTGCAAATAGAATGTATAAAATCAAACAGCAGCTCCTCGTCTTTCATAAGTTCATGAGAGCCTCACTGAAAGAGGTTAAGACAATCATACCTTTATCAAGTAGAGATGTGGTTAACATCAACAAATATTCTTCCACCACAGAAAAGAATGTTGGCGCATTCTCACTCATTTATTAGCAGTGTGTTAATTTGTTCACTCAAATTAATTAGAGGATTCATAATTAAACTTAATTACTCACATCAGCTGGATAAAAAATGTGACACAATCAATTCAAATAACAAAATTCATAATGGCTCAAGAAACTCGGGCTCCATCCACATTTGTCAAGGCAATGAAGGCCGTGCTTGGCATTGGCCCAGAATGAGACGGGGCATAAGCGTAAGCAGTGGGTTATTAGCGCGAAAGAAGAAAGTACACCCCAGTTTCATGACACTGACAAGGAAATGGGAAGAAAGAAAAGTGTGCGAGTAATTAACAGTAACCGATTGGAGGTTTCTCTGTTTTGGGAGGGTTAAAGGGCCATCGGCAGCTTGAACCTCCTCCCAGTTCAACCTCCAGCAGGCTGTGTGTTTGAGGCTTTCAATCCCCTCTGCAATGCCGGGTAATTGAGTGGAGGCCAGATAAGGAAACTGGAGAGACGATGAAGGGGGGATTAGGGGTGGCTGTTGTTGTCCTCAGAGCATCAGGGTCATTTGACTGCTCTCTCTGGATTGGCAAAGGAATGTCTGCAGCAACAAAACACATTTTATTGGCTCCATTCGCTTAACTGAGACGCTTTGCTGGTGGAAACTTGCTTTCACAGTTGTAAAGTTAAATATTTTAGAATGCCATTGGTGCATGTTTCTGTTTGTCTACACGAACCAGGCACATAACTTTCTGCACAGAAATTGCAACAATGTTTTTAACTTGAATGCAGGCCATTGCTGTAAGGATTCTACATCAGCTAACCGTAACAGGTCCCGAGAAGGACCATTTATCCATTCAACGTTGGTAAATCTGATTTGCTGCTCACCAATAAATAATTGTCGCCTGTCACCAGTTCCGGCTTTCCTACTGTTGTCTCTACTTGGGTGCTAAATAGCATTGAGTTGTCGCTTCTGTATCCAGCTGCTCTTTCTATCAGCTGTCATCACTTTCATGGGACCGTCTCTGCCAAATAATTATCTGTGTCCAGGCTCTGCTATTCCAGGGCCACAGCTTCGTGATTTTGTGTACTATTCTTGGGCGCTCCGTCAGTAGCGTTCAAGGCTGTGACGTCACCTTGTAGGCAGCTGTTGACATCCTTCCTCCATCCTCACGCCCACTCGCACTGCTCGGCAAAATGCTGAGTAATAGCTTAATGCTGTTGTGGATGAAGTTGCGCGTTCAACCTCCTACACGCTTGTAAAATTGGAGAATAAATTCTGCAAAACCTCTTAGGTCAAACATCATCTGTTTGGGGAAGCTGGCCCCATTTTTTAATTTTTTTTTTACAGATTTTGAAACAAATCTTCCCATTGGAAATAATTTGTTTCAGTGTCAGTACGGTCAGCATTTTAAAACCTTGTGCAGAAAAATTTACAATTGTAATAATTCTCAAAAGACATGCAAGAGCAAGGATAATTGAAAGAAACATGAGTCTTATTGCTTTACATAACTGCGGGTGTACAGTGAAAGAACAGGCTCTTGTTTTCATGAACATTGACCACAATTTATTGATTTGTTTTTTCCTCCCGTCTTTTTGTAACTTGCTATTCGAGCAGGATAATGTCAAAATTCTGCAATGGATATCCAAATGAGGAGCAATTTGATAGATGCTCCCCAACCCCTTCAATTGTTTGTCAACTTAAACGTACTTTGGAGTGCGCATTACTACCACCTACAACAAAATTTTGTGCATATTTTTTTTAATATATTTTTAATAGCTAATGTATCGTTTTTCCACTACGACAGTTTTCTGGCATTGTAATTCATAATGTCCTTTACGATAATTTTGTACATATCTTGAAATCCCTGGTGTAAGAGGATGTCAATCACGAGAGCACGACAATCGCTGAATGCTCGCAATACCTAACTGACTGTTTACATGATCCTGAGTTGCGACTTGAAACTTATGTCACGAGTTTGTGTTGAGGATTATGTTGTGATACAGTCACACAGCTAGATTGAAGGAAAGGGGTAATGAACCCTGAGGTCCAGTGCTGGACAACTAATGGCCCACTTTTATCATCGTACAACTTCCTGTAGCCTCCTCTCCTGGGAAGGCCTGCTGATAAAAAATCTGGCAGTGGTTCACATGCCTCTGGGAACAAGTGAGAGGGAGCAGTAAGTTTGGTGAGAGAAAAGCTGAAGGTGAAAGACTTTTTAATAGTTACTGCAACATTTAAAGAACTCACTGTAATAAGCATTTTACATACCTCTTAACATGCTCAATAAAACGATGGGATATCCTGCCCAGGATAAGACATTTTGACATAGCCATGTTCATGTTGAACAGTAGCAGAGGAGTGGAGGGAGGATGGTTATTTTGGTGTTTTGGGGCCCCCAGATGACAGTATAAGTCCAGTCAGAGGATCGGCATGCTGGACACCGGGCACAACAAACCATGGGAGCAAGAACCAGGAAGAAGTGCAATTACACTCACAGAGCTTAAGAGGATCCCAGGGTACCACGTTGGCTTCCTATGCTGGGAAACACAAGCACTGACGCAAAAAGAAAAGAGTAAAGTTGGACATTATGTGGAAGTGCTGGAAAGTAAATGTGAGAAATGTGTCAAAGGAGACTAACAGAAAATTCACTGGAGATTTAAGGCTAAAATTAAAAAAATATGATGAACCATTGGGGCTTTGTATAAAATGTTGTTCAGAATTGTTGAGATAAAAGTGAAGTTGGAAAAGCACAGAGTAGACAAAACTCTACCAAAGTATTGATTGCTTGCTTGATTGATTGATTGATTATTTGTTCACTAGGGAGCAGTGTATATTATTGAAGAATTCAATAGTTAAAAATGTTCTAATATTTTATTACAGTCACAATGTTGATTTCCATAGTGAGGCCCCTGTGAATTTTTGGACTTGTTTGTCATTTTTAGATAGCAGGCTACTTCCAGGTTCATGGAGGGTGATATTGTATGACACATACTCACTTCAGCAGTAATATTAGTCGTTATGTGCAGGAGCTAAAAAATTTAGCCCTGTGCCAATTCTGTCTACATGTGGAGCACCACCATTTGTGTTCAAATACGTACATCTGTTGCTTCAAGGATTAAATACGACCCCAATGTTATTTGATAGCCTGTCTATGATGTTTCCTATTATGTATTAGCATTAAACTAGTTGATTCATTAAACTGACGATGACTGATGACTTAGCAGGACATATGGACATTTATTTTTTCATAAGCCTTATGTTGACTTTGTCGTAAAAGAGTGTTTGAATGTCTCCAGAGCATGACAGCATAATATGTAAAGATGGTCAGATTGGGACATATTCTCACGTGTTCTAGGGGCCTCTGCTTTTCTTCAAGATGATATATTCTGATACAGTCCATCATATTAGTCTGTGGCATTGTAATTCAGTGTTATCACGTTCACATGACTGCTTTACACCATTAATAAACCGCAACTCACTGGCCTGTTTTGGCCCCATCATATTAATGTGGAGGACATTTTAAGGATGGCTATATTTGTGCCAATTACAGTAAATGGATAATTTAGTCTCCATTTATTTTGTTTTATGATGAGAATTATTGCTACTTTTAATCATTTTTGCAGCCCAATTTCTTTCGGTAAAATATAATGAACAGGCACAAAATAAGCAGTTATACAATTGCAAATGACAGAGTGCAATATGTTTGACATAACCTTTCAAGTTCTTTTTTTTCCCTGGTAATGGTACTGTTTCTCAGAAAAGTCCATATTATTCATACTGCCCTTTGTTTAAAAGGTACCTCCTGCAGATTGAGTTTGTATCTATATTTTTGTATTTTTCTTTGAGCGTCTTAGCAATCATTTTATTATATAATGTACTGACATTCATTTTTTTTTTGTATTTTTCCATTCTCATAGTACTATTTAACTGGTGAAGTGCATTTTTGAAAAGGTGTCTTACTTCATTTTTCTAGCATTAGTCATTAGTTGAAGACAAAAACACAATAAAGTCAGCAAACAACAAGAATCTAGTTACCTCGATTGAACCATGACCTGGATGACTTAGACAATTTTTAGCAACAACATTGGTACTTTTTATTGATATTTTGACGGCAAGTTAAAAATGACTTTCGCAATTATGCTATTAGGCTATCGATGTGTTTATTTAAACAACAATATAAAATCCTTGTGATGTCTTTTGACCTCTGAGAGTCAAACGACTGCGGCTCAGTTGCAGTGACTTCTCGTAACAAGTTTGAGTCGGCCGAATGTTTTATTTTTTTTAGAAGGGGAAAACATTTCAAAGCGTGGCGTAAGCAGAGGAACCTCAGCTTCGCTGTCTGTCGGTCTGCGTGGGCGGGGCTGACGCACAATGTTGAATGAATTCCATTAGAGCCTAAATTACCTTTAATAATACAACAACAGGCAATTAGTGGGGCGCCATTAGCATGGTAGCGAGGTGTTTGCTCGCGCGTGTGGCACAGGCCAAACATATGGTTCGGCTCACAGCGAACCCGCCGTTATAAAGCTAACATTGTCATGACTGATGTATGGTGGCGTGGTAGTGAGCTCTGAAAGATCCATTTGTCTTCTCAATTAAAGCTGAGAGGGGGAAGACAGGAACGGGATATGGGGGCTGGGAGGTTGCCGTGGTGGGATTCTACCCCCTGTGCGGTCCGCACTTAGGAACATGTGGCGGGGGCCGAAGCCGGCCCATGTATATGTGTGTTTTGTTTGTAAGAGACTGAACAAGTGTGTGTCAGACTGTTGGATGCAGGCCAGATGAAGCCTGGGAGTTGTTTTGGCAGCTTTTTTAATTTTTTTTTTTTTTTTTACCTAAAACGTTCCCCAACCCCCCGCCCACATCACCGCCTCCTCCCCTATCTTTTCTCCACCATATTCCACATTTTGCCATGCAGTCAGGAATCTCTTCCCTGGGGCAGAGACCACTTTAATGTGGGAAGCCCGGCTAAGGCAATCAGAGCCCCAGACTCTTCTGCGCCTCGAATGCACACACACACACACACACACACACATGTGCGCACACACACACACACACACGAACACACACACACACACAAGCAGCTTATCTGACTTGATGACATGGCGTGTATGTTCTCTACTTCCCGCATCCACCTCACGCTGTCTCACCATCAAGTAAGGCAGATAAGGCCTAATTAAAGAAAAGAGGAGAGAAGGGGGCGATTATTTCAAGGTTAAAAAATAATCAGCAAATCAGTATTCATCCATTAGGGCATCGTTCTTAACAAGTGCTCCAATAATTATTCTATCTACAAAGACATTCTTTGATGCTTGTCAGCTATCCGGTTCATACATGCTGGGTTTTTTCCATCTAACTTTATCAGAGGAATTAACTCAAGCACCACATCACTTAGAATGGGTTATTTATAGTCCTTTTTTTCTGTGTCTAACTGATGACGCAGTTGCTTGTGACTGTGGAATTTTACAGTGTGATTCATGCACTTACGCCCTCATGGTGTCCCAGTGGTTTCTCGGTCAGCAACACAGAAAAGTGCTGCAAATTTTTATATATATATATTGCATCTTTGGCAACTTGTACATGTAAAACCAGTCGACGGCGTCGCCCTGGTCGTTGTAGCAACTTATATATATATAATATATAATAAAAAAATGAAAAATAAACTTATTTTTAATTTTATTTATTTTTTGCTGACGTTGGTCCTTCGTGAGTCACAATTTGGCAAATTTTATATTTTTTCAAAAATCTGTACTATTGGTCACTCCACATGTGTGGGTGTTACTTTTTTCAAATTACTGACTAATCTAAAGCGTGGTAAATGGCTTGCAACTTTACATGTGCTTATTTTTTTCTCAAATTAGAATAAGTAAAGCACTTTAACTAGTTTCACATACTATCCCAACTTATTTTCGAGGCTGTTAAAGAATGTTTTGGTTTTGTTCAACACTGGGGCAAATCCATGAAGCTTCAAAACTATTGAACCATAAAACTGTACAGTGAGTGGTAAGTTTTGATTGAATCGCTTTGTCTTTTGTGTGTCTTTTGTTATGGATCTCACAGAAGACATTATTCATTAATCAAAGCAAAGTGATGCCAGCGGTGGCTCTATTCCCATTTTACACGCTTGCTTGCGCACTCTCACATATGCACACACTCACAGAAATCCCAAGAAAAGCAGTTTTGTTCTCCAACTTTTCATGCTGTCCAACAGCTCCTAATTGGACCTTCTCATTATACATCCTCAGTGGCACAGTGCTGGTGGTATGCAGTGAAATGGAATCGCACTTCTAAGGGGCGCAGAGGAAGCTCACTGTATGCTCAGTGTGTGATGCTTTTTAATTCAAGGTCTCATCCAATTCCCCGCCGCAGCATGTGTTGGAACATCTGGAGCCTTCTGTTTGCCTTGTATGACTGTTGGCCACTTGGAGTATTCAGAACCAGTCAGTAGTCTCTGGTTTTGTGTAAAACCATATTGCAAACATATCAGATGCTTTTTTATGGAGCTGAGCACATACTGTACCATTTAAAATGGATAAAATAATAACCGAAAGAAAATAACCGCGTAAAAAAAACTGACATTCTGAAAGCACTCAAAGAGCGCAGATCTCTGCCAAGGCTTAAATATTTTCCACCACCTGCAAAACCAGAAGGTGAAGAGCTCCAATCCTTAGCCAAAAGTAGATGAGTTTCATTGTAATGCCCAATTTCTCTTTTTGCCCCTGGATTTTGTTTTTGATTCAAGAAAATAACATCCTACATGCATACAAAATGATACAGCTAGTGTTAAAACTCAACTCTGTTTTAACAAATCAAATAAGTATTTCTGCCCAATCAAATAGAATATATGCATGTTTACACTTGCATGGATGGATTCCAAAAAACAACAGCCACTGTTTGTTTTGTTTTGTTATTTGCAGAGGCGGGCAGTTTAGCAAATGTTTCTGTTAATAATCCAAATAATATACCTTGTAATGATCTAAACAATAACCTCTGCATGGTGACCCAATTGGGTTGTTTCGCACGTGTAATCAAATTTAAGATCATTCATCTGTTGTGGCCTTAGACTGTTATATTAGGAAGGGGTGCTGTATTAAAAAGGGAATTTCCATCCAGTGACTTTTGTTGATGGACACTGGCCTCTCTGCAAGGTAACATTAGAGCATACATAGTTGGGGTTTTTCCGCACCAACTCAAACTAATGCCGTCCTTGTTGCATGAACTGATGACACTTGCTCGGATGAGCGGCCAAACATCAACTAAGACAAAACAGAATTGTTTAGTTGCGATAGATTCACTGCCCTGAGAATATTTTAAAATTATATTGTCAGTCAATGTTTGAATTTTGCAAACAGTATTTCCATTTTATATTGAAGTACCTTTGACATTCATGTTTAATGAAAAAAAAATCTGAAGTTAGTCATTATTCAGTAAACAAGTTTTTTTCCACTAAATAATTTTTCTTTGGTAATTATTTGAAAGACTACAATTTGCTGTTTAACTTGAGTCATAGTATTTCAAAGTAACTCCTATTAGAGTACATTTTTGGCTGCTTTACTCTAGCAATAATCAGATAACGTTTTATTCAATATAAATGATTGTGATATTTCTATTTTATTGTTTCATTTTCAACACTTGCCCATTCAAAAGACCATGACATGATAATGCCAAGAGATGAAATTGGACACACCCAAATAAGTGGACAGCTCGTGTCAACTAGCTCCTTGATAACTCTTGCACACCAATTTGTCAAAGAGTAAGGAAACACGCCCTGCGCTTTTACGTGGCTTTGGAACTAACCTCCGTTAACAAGCCTCTGGCCACACTGGCCTTATATTTATTGTGAAAATGTCTAATAACTTCAACCGGTGGTTTATGGAGGAAATGGTTTGAACGTGCTCCTGGTGTGTGAAACGGAATCCTCTTCAGCATTATGGAAATGTGAGGTTCAGAGCAAGCGCAAAGCAAACTGAGGCTGCTCTAATAGTGTGGTGCGCTCTAATGAAATCACCGACCGGACCGGACCTCATGAATGAGGTCCATGCATCGGCTTTTCGTGCGCCGAGTCCTCACCCAAGTGCTCTCTTCAATTGAGAGTTCCAACGTTGGCGGGGAGAAGAAGAGGCCTCATGGTCTCGGCGGGCTAAAAGGATTGGAGGCCTATCTTGGAATCAGATGCACTTTGGGATTTTAGAGGCGCCATATTTCCGATGCAGGAAACACGATGGACTCAATCATAGGCTACCGTTGTAAGAGTTGCAACTTTATCCGGATGAGACATAAGAACGATTTTCTTGTGTGGTTTGAAAGCAACTGTGGCGAAATGCAACTATTAGTTTCATATTACCACCACATGTTAGTCCAACAAATTACTGTTTAAGTGAATCTATATTTTTTTTAAGGTGAATTCACTTAATGTACCTTTTAAGCTTTATATATGAAAGAAAAGGAGAAAAAAAAAACGCAGTTCATAATTTACAAAGAACCCAATCCAATTGGTTGAATGTCATCTCTGTGCTGCCGTCTGACCGATTTTCCTGGTAGTCGGAATTACTGTGATTGCACCGTGGTCCCTGCATTGGGCTGGTGATCAGATCCCTCGGGAATCATTTCACCCAAGACCCGAATAAGGACAAGCGCTGTAGAAAATGCAGGCCTCAATACCTCCATTTTTGTGATAGCGTCCTAAAAAAATTTAATATTTGTTTTGACATTTAAAAAATATACTCTACATACCGTGGAATATTGCTTGGATCATCACAGCTCTCTTATTTTCAAATTGTGTGATGTACAGTCAACAGCAGAGGGCTGTATACTGTAAGGCCAAAATGGCAGCCCCTTGACATGGATGAAAACAAACAGGTTCATTAAATACGTTTTTATTCCACGACTGCAATATTAATTAGAGGATCGTTCTTAGACTAGTGCAGTTTATACGATTCATTTATTACCTGAAGCGTCCTCATTGAGAACCCTTTTCAGGCAAGTGAACAGCCAATGTAAAAGTCACCCAAGTTGCCCCAGCAGACAGAAAAACCCGGAGGAAGTTTTGGGTTAATTAGATTTGTTCTACAATGCAGCACAGCCCGTTCCACTTCAAATATTTATGGATCACACGTCAGGAAAACAGACATTTGAGACCTCTCTGAGCACTGACTAACAGGACTTGACTCCACGCACACGCGCTTGCGCTAGAGGCACACAATACAAATAAAATAAGAAGACATAGAGTCACTCATAATCACCAATCTTGTCAACAAATTATTATTTTAATTTCATTTTATTTGCTGGATTGGTTGCTCTGCCAGGACACATACTGAGCTCCATCCGTATTTACTTGAATATCATATTTCGATGCAATAATTAATTGCAACTATTTTGAACCATTTATTTTGTTCACATCAAAATTTTAAACTTCTTATAAAGGTGATTATAAGAAGCTTTAGATAGTAAGCAAGCAGCAACATTCTGAGTCAACTGGTGACATTTACGGTGTGACAGTAATGTAGCTGAGATGGTGTTGAAATAGAGCTAGCCTTGGTGCTGGCATTAAAGTACAGTATGTAAAGTATTAAAATGATGTGACGATGTTTATTCATTAAAAAAATAATTTTGACCTTAATGCCATGTGCACATTGGCTTTAAAATAAATCACACTTCCCAAGTGTAAGTGAAAACAAAGAAAATAATTTGCTTAAATATAAGCATGCATTGCAATACTATAAGAAAAGGAAACGCTAATTTAACCTACATTTGTACGTGTATAACTCTAGCTTCATGCAGTTGATTTGTGAATGGCAGCACGAGTTGCTGAACTCTCTGCTGCGTGATGGATCACAGAACAATCCGGAGTCCCTATGAACCCATCCTGCACCTTCCGGCGACACACTCTGGTTACTGTTTCCAAAGACTTGTGCCTTAACCCTCCACGCACATTTGCAAACGCACACACATACACACGCACGCGTACACGCGCACGCACATCCTTAAATAGCCCTGTCATAGCGTTCTTGCATGCCTCATGGGCCAGAAGAGCCACAGTGAGACAAAGTGCTAGAAAAGACGTCAGACAAAGAAAAAAGAGGAGAGAGAGCGAGTAAAAGATCAAGCAAGAGAGGGGAAAAACGAGGGCGGGAAGAGGGAAAAAGTGACGAGACAGCAACGTTGAAGGCAGCCAGGCGCATGTTTGCAGCCTGAGAACAGGCCTGTCCCACTATCTCTACTCGGTCCTTTACAGCTCTACAAGGCCTGGGAGACGTTTTATAGTAGCAATCACTCAGATCCCCTTGGCTTTTATTCCATCTCTGGATTCCACAGTATTCCATTTCACTTTCTATTAATAGATGAAGGAGAAATGCAGCAATTAACCAACTGCTTTTTAAGGTACTGCACCATTGTTTTGTCCCGACACAAGCGCAATATTGTAAAATTTGGTTGCATGTTGGGGTGACACTGACCTGGTGTGTTTTTTAAAAGCTTGTTCTGTCCGATATTGAGTGACATAACAGCTCTTTTGTGCCGTGCTGAGATCTGATGTGGACCTCAGTGTTTTGCTGCCATTTGATCTGCAGACTGAATGTTGTTTCTGTCCCAGAGGGGGGGCTGCCTTTCACTGAGTCCGCTGTGTCTGCTCAAGACCACACAGCCAAAAAGCTCGGGACCCCGAGACCCCAAATCATTAGATATAAGGGCTCTGTGAGACTCTTGCCCCCATGTCTCCACCACCACCCATGCCCAACCCGCCTTCTCTCTTCACAGGACCATTTTAGCGCAATCATGTGCTGCAAGTTGACAGACAGATGCATCAATTATGAGCATTTAGTGCAGCAGATATGTGAAAATATGTGAAAGGCCAACAGACACACTAAAGTGTCTCTGAACGGTGACTCGGTCATTGAATGAGTGTGAGATGCAATGCTTGCTCCTCATTAAAGCAATATTTTATGCTATTTAATCCACAGATGAATGTTTAAGTCTGTGGTGAAAATAACAAGCTACAGATCAGTTATAATAAATTAATTTGGATATTCATATAATTAGAAATATGATATACAAAGTGTGCACAATAGCACAGCCCCTTAAAGTATGTTAACGCCCTCTAGAGGGGTTTATCAGCAAGACCTTCACACTCAGTGTTTTCTCTAGTCTAGTGAATAAACAAACCAACAATACATGGTATGTTGGTTATCAGTACTTGAGTATAATATCGGTCATGTTAATAATTATATGTGGCTTCACTACAATTTAGAGATTTGTCATTCTCAACTTTTCTCTCAAAACACAAAGATCTCTAAGAGCTGTTCTAAAACCTTTTAAACCAAGTACCACCACCATGGCGAACATTAGAATCCAGCGCTGTAGCAGGCCGGAGTGTCCATCAAACACGAGGCAGCGGTTTTATTCCCTAAAAAGTATATTTAATTTTATTGTAAGATGCGGTCCGCTTATTCACAGTTTAAACATTATTTCTGCACTGAAATATAGATGAATATAAAACTGGTAAAGAGAATTTAATGCATTTAGTTATTAAATGCAAATGTATTGTACTTAAAATTTAAATACAACTGAACAGTCACTGTACTTTGATTTGGATTTCCCCTTTATTTTG
The DNA here is from genome assembly GCF_059516105.1 of Syngnathus floridae. Lineage (NCBI taxonomy): Eukaryota > Metazoa > Chordata > Actinopteri > Syngnathiformes > Syngnathidae > Syngnathus > Syngnathus floridae. The sequence goes on from NC_142415.1 coordinate 13,556,464, forward strand.
TTGGAATTGAATTCACCTTGTGACGCTAAACAGAATAAACAGTATAGAAAATTTGCTGATTCTTCCGCTTAGCTACCATTAGTATACCATGCATCTACCATTCATCAAGCAGCAACAGCTGAATGTAAATATTAGCATTATTGTTTGAGTGATTTCTTTATGAAATTACCTCGCTTCATGATGACAATGTTATATCTGTATTCGAAAAATTCAGTCCTTCTCACTCATTTCAAAGGAAATAACGCTTATACAACTCAATTATACGTAAAAAGTCCCATTTGTGTTTTTAATACTGTAACCAGGCCAGATGTGTCACCGTTCCAGCGTGGGTGCTATTTTGAGCACAGACTGTAAAGGTTTCATGCGTCATGTGTCGGCCATAAACCGTGCAAATCGCCTAGGTTGTGAACAAGACAGAGAAATTCACTGAGAAAAAGAAAAAGGATCCGCAGTGAAACCTGGATGGTGTTACTCATCGCTATGCTTTCAATTTGTGGGCTGAAAGCATTAACACAAATTATAATATAAATTATATAGATTAAAAAATTCATTGTCTAGAATTTTGAAAATTAGATGGAAATTAAAGGCCGGAAAAACAATAAAATTCATACAACAATAATTGACATTATCAACAAGAAACTCACTTGTAGAGCTCAGGATGTTGGGCTAAATTCAAATGAAGCATTATTCACTGTGGGGAAAAATCCATAAATACCCTATTTGTTAAAATATTAATACAAGTGGGTGACGGGGGACCAATCTCCACTGTATTGAGAAAATGCATTCTATAATAATAATAATAATAATTAATAATAATAATAATATTAATAGTAACATCAATAAATATTAATGTTTGTTAAATCATATTTTATTGTCATTGTCATATAAGTAAAATAAGAGCCACTATTATGTTGGCCAGTCATATGCAGTAATGCTGTATAATTATGCATGTTTACAGTCATTATCATTCCCGTTTATATGCATTATTATTATTATTATTATTATTATTATTATTACGTTTTATGATGAGGTCTTTTTATTGCTGGCCCTTGTTGGCCAATGAGTCTCAAGTTTGACTACCGCTTTCACATTTTCCCCACCAGTTGGTCTTCCTCTTCCGAAGAGGAACCAGAGGACAAGCTTGGGGATGTCGGGGTTAAAGGGAAATGGCCTACGTGCGAGTCTCATAAAGGACTGCTTTCGAGTCTCCTGTTCCATCAAACAATGGAGGAGTCGGAGCCAAGGTCCTTCAACTTTTAGTCAGCCTGAGTGTAGCCTCTGATGTCAATATTGAAGGTCATGCCTCTGAAATGTTTTGACCAAGGCTTCTGTGTAGATGATATAATAGCGTTGCATGTTCATCTTTTATAAGTCTCTAAATCACTTTGAAAAAAGGCACGCTTGAATTCCATTTTTCAAAACCTGAAATGGTCACAGTTTAACAGGAGAAACAACATTCGACATTATTTAATCAATTCAACAAAACAAAAGTTCAATCACAGAACTTAAATATACAATTGTTGAGCAAAAATGTCAGAAACAATTTTTAACATTTTTAAATTGTATTCTCTCTTTCCATCACAAAAAAATAGATATGAAAAACTGAACTCGGCTCACTCGTGACAAAGCACCGCCAGAGAATATGTGTGTGGCGTTTGTGTGTACGTGTGCTGCATGAGTGTGTCCATGCGTGAGAACCTCCTACTCAGCCTACTCAGGGCATGACCCCCATCCTGTCACCCGTCGGGGACCCAGACAGTCTTGTGGCAGGTCAGGAAGAAGGAGTCTGTGTTAAACTTCCCTGGTACCTGACAGCCATATTTCACTTCTCTGCATGACCTTCACCAGCTCCTTGGCAGGAGATAAGAATGGTCCAGCTATAAGTCTGAAAATCCCTGCTTCCCCCTCCACCCCCCAAAACACTTCCCACAACCCTGACACAAAGTTCTCCTGCCTTTGAGAGGGGTGCCCTTCCCCTTAAATGTTCATCCCTGACCTCCAATCTCAGCCACTTGTACCCCACCTGACCCCCAACCTCCTGCCCAGACACTGAACCCTGGGTGTGTCCTTGCCAAGTGTGACCCCGACCCTAGGTGTGTGTGAACAACAGCAAAAATGGCAACATCAGCAACGGCTTCACAGTTCAATTATTTTGATGACTATAATTTTTATTGCAGTTGAACAACACTTCATAGCAGCAAATCTTACACTTATTGCTCATCTTAATCTCGCCCGAAAAACACGTTTGGGGTAGGCTGCCCACCTTGTGACGAGGACATATGATGAATAGCAGAGCCATGTGCGAGATGGAAGAATGCAGCTCGTACCATTATGAGATAAAGGCCAGAGTGGGAGGGATCCGGCCCCGGCTACCTGTCATTCGTTATCACAAATGCGGTATTAAATGCGGAGATAAGCGATGAAAGAGGAGGGAGGCAGGGTGCTGATACACACAAGGGTGTGTGCTGGAAGCGGGCAGATGGCTCGGCCCGATTCGGCCGACAGCTGCGACGGATCCTCATCGGAGGTGAGCGCCGACTCCAAAGTCGGACCTCGCTGCTTCACATCATGTATTTGCAGGGAAAAAGCTGACCTTGCGTTTCATTGCATTGCTGTGTGTGTACGAGATGCGAGGCAGGCAACATGACTGGTGGCAGCAGGGAGTAATTGTGATTGAGAGCATTACTCCTCACTCCACCCATGTGTATGTCAAAAACACACACTTCTACACACACACACATACGCGTGCTGCCTCTCCCATGGGTCATTCTGACACTGTCCAGATAAAGAATGAGACGGATGGTTCGAGGGAGAGAGAGAAAGGGAGAGTGTGTGTTTGTGCGCTACATTTATTTTTGTTTAGCTTTCATGTGTTAATGTGTTTGCCATCAGTGTGTGTATGAGAGACAGTGTTGAATAAATTACAGTGGAACCTCTAAGGTGGAACGCAATCTGTTCTGGGAAACTTGTCGATCTCTACTAAAACTTCTAAAGTTCACAATAGTTTCCTCAAAGGAAATCATGGAAATTAAAATAATCCATTGCTGGGTAAAAGTGTTCCACCGTGCCACCAACTGTACATTTTAGGAACATCTTTACATTCTTTAAGGGTGCCAGACTTGAAATTTAGGTTTAAAAAATAATTAAATACTGTACTTTTAAGAAGTAAAAACAATCCAATCCTCAAAAGAGTAAATAGTGAAATAATAAATCGTATGGAAAAAAAAAAAGGACAAAAAAAAGTGAAGCTTGAGTGTTATTGGTTTAAACGGGAGTCTGCTTACTTCACATGAATTTTTGTGTCAATTTGATGTCCTTTTGAAGGGCCATTTAAAATGTAGAAATGCTTGATAAATAAAATTAACTAAAAATTATGTTTTATAAAGCAAAATGTCTTGCACATTTTTCCAATTGCCTATTCAGTAAAACCAATTCCAAAAATCTTCATTTTAACCACTTGGAAAAATAGCATTTATTGCTTATCTTACGTTTGTATTTCTCTAATGCACATTTATACTCAAAATGTATTTTCTTGAAAAAGTTTTAAGCTTTAATTCCCCACTTTCGGTGTGTTTCTTGGTTTTCGCTAAAAAATCGGGAATATTCCACAAGTCACAAGTTTTGCACAAACTTGTATCATTCAGATCTTCTGCAGTCCATGAGAAGGACAAAAGCCCACCACTTTATTTTTCTGTATAACTCATGATATTTCAACTACAAGCCGGTGCTTAAAATCTCAGCTGTTTCCTAAAATATCTTTTGATGTTATTTGGGGATTTTTTTTTTTTTTTTGCAGAATATGGTAATGTGCTTAGTATTTACAAATGTTGTGCAAAAGCTCACTCTTGTGAGTGGACATCCAATACAATAAACCGATGGCATACATTTTTTTTTTTTCTTGAGATGGCCCAAAGCACATTTTGAGTAGTGTTCTATCAAATTTTCATTTGGAGGGGAAAAAAAAAAAAAACCTCTGAACTTTCAGTCAATTGGTGGAACACTTTTTGGAGCCGGAATTTTCTTTTTTGATGTCTTTCAAAAAGACGACTAGAAAAAGAAAAGAAAGAAAGAAAACACGGTCTTTCACCCCTTGCTGAACGGACAGTCCAATGGGACTTGAAAGCTGTATCTTTCCCCGGATTTTTTAATTGTACGACCTTGGGGTATTCGAGTTCGGGGGTTCCTCTGCACTAATGTATTTTTGTTCTGAGGCTTCTATCTCTAGGAAAAAGCCACTCCATCCAAAAGCAATGATTAAACAACAATTTTGCTTGTTTGATGTGGTTGTGCTCCCCGCTGGGGCTTTTTGTTTTGCAAACCACAATCATAAAACACATTTTTGAAATATCCCTATATGCCACAACTTATAATTTGAGTTTGTAAGGTCCCGGCAGACACTCTCTAAACTGCAATTTATGACTTTATGGCAGAGGAAGAGCAGCATACTTTGGAATCTTTTCAGGGTTAAGGAATTTGATTACTGCATCGCAACTGTCAGTTTCTCTCTGAGAACGACCGTGGCTGGTGTGTCATGCGCGAGGTGTCTTAGCATCTCCTTCCCAGTGTGTCGTTGGACTGTTCTACAGCACGATGCTCCACCCTGACCTGCAGCGTGCTTTCGCCCACAGGGGAGCCCCGTTGATGGGGCGTGCGTTAGTGTGCATAGGCCCCTGAGCCCTGGCCCTTGTGTGGTCTGCCTCTGCGAGTATGTGTGTGGTCCTCCCGGCCCCCTGCTCATCTGTCCGAGGCCTGCTAACGGCCTGCCCAATGACCACGGCTGTTTACTTTACTTCTGTCTGCACCAACTGAACTCTGATCGCCCGCTTCCTCCAGCTGGGCCGAATCAGAGCCAAGCTTGGAGTCTCAGCAGCCCGTGGAGAGCCCCCAGAGTCTGGGACATGACGGGACATTATTTTGGGTGCGGGTGGATTAGGACACCTTCAGACCCACCGCCATGTTGCGTCTTAGCCTCCTTTTCATCTCCTGTTGACCACACCCTGGCATGTGGTTGCCATTTTGAGGTGATGCTGTCAAAAGCTTGTTCGCGTTCAGGTCCAATAAGTCTTTGCTTGTGCTACAAGGGCAATCTTTATTGACACTATGCAATGGTGCCTTGAGATTCCGTGACCACACTCGCAGATAAAACACTCCCATCCTAAATCATTGCTCCTCATTAAAATGAATGGAAACGCTTCATTCCATGACGCCACTTCTCAACTGCTGTTACTAAGGGCACGATCCAGTTTAATAAACGTCAAGATCGATTAAGAAAATGGTTTACAAATAACTGTAAAAACGCATCAAATGTTTACTAAACATGTTCAAAATAATGTGCTGCTCCACCATTTGTTTTCAAATATCTGTCACTTTATGCGTTATGACATCTATCATGTACTCTTTTACGGTGGCGTGTGGAGGACCCAAGTACGGCAAAGCAGGGTGGCAAAGACTGCAGGAATTGCAAAACACATTTATGTATGTAAAAAATGTCTAAAAGACAAGCTCCAGGCACTTTTGAATACTAAAATTCGGTACACAAAGGGAAACAAGATATACTTGTTTATAATACTGAAATTAAATAAGGCACCGACAAAGACAGAACGAAATACAAGCGAACCGTAAGACACGGGTATGCGTCTGGACATGAGACGAGCGGCTCAAGGGAGCCAATAGGTTGATAGAACAGGTGGAACAAAAACCCAATGAGACGGACAAGATATTAAAAAAGTGACAAGAGAAAACATTAAACAAAAATGAATTCAACACAACACAGATCATGGCAAGTACACCCTTTTGTGAAGATATAGTATCTCGACCTATCATTGCATTGTCGGTCTGGTGCTAATCCGAGAGTCCACACTAATTCGGCTTCATAGATTTCTTCCTATCGGGAGCCTGGCTTTGTATTTATTAATTTACTTCTTTACAGTGAAGGTCAAGAAGTTAAGCGTTCAAGCGCGCCACTACACACAGGGCATATTATCCTACATAAATCCACTGAGTAATGAGGCGGAGATGGCGGCATACCTGCTCCCCCTCCTCTTCTCTGCTGCCCTGCCTGGGGTAATTCCTCTTATTAAGGTCGTCTACGTGTGTTTGTGTGTGCGTGTGTGTGTTTGACTTCGGGTCCCAGTTTGGGCTGGGGGAGACAAGGCAAGAGGGGAATTCGAGGGAGGCTGGTAGTGTTTAAGAGTGCTGTTTGGCCAGGGAAACCAGGAGAGGCCCTCTGGGGTCACCCTGTTGCGCTTTACAAATTGAGGGCTGTGCCGGCAGGCGCCAGGGCAGGGTAGAATGAGGGAGCAGACTGACCTTTGACTGCAGCTCAGCCCTCGCGCAGGAGCCCCTGTAACCTAGGAGAGGGGACTGCTGACCTCCCGGGGTCACAGATCTCCTCTTCCTCCTCCAAAGCTGCAGGGGATTCCGAGTTCTCCCAGCACCCATCCTGCAGAAATTAGATTTAACGCAGACCATTCCAAAAATAAACAGCTGGTTTATGCTTGAAATTGTCCTGAAGACCATGAAGTTGGATAAGATGACGGCTCTGCTTAAGTCTGGCACGAGCGTGAGGAGAGGATGACCATGATTTACCTTTGAAATGAAATTTAACACAACTAATATACAAACAAAAGCTTGATGTACCAACTCCCTTTTGTAATGTTGAAAACCTTATTTTCACGTTATTTAGGTCTCACATCACATTGAAAATTTTAGCAGCCAATTTCCTTGAGCATTGGCTGTCACCAAAGCTCCTCCTCCTCTGCCGTGCAGCCCATTCACTGCTTCTTATTAGTAATTGCAACAGGAAGTGTGATCACCATGGTTCAAGGACTCTCTAATTCTGTCAGAGAGCAAAAGAAGGTTCCAGGGGTGGCCGAGAAGGTCGAAACGTGACGAGAAGCAATGTGAGAAAAGCTGGAAAGGCTTCAGTTGAGTGGCCCGTGAGTCAAAATGTGTGGCTGGTTTGTTGGACTCTGAAGGCTGCTTGTCACGCTCCATTAAGTACCGAAACACTCATATTCTCGTCAGACAAAAATCAACGTCCACTGCGGTGGGAACAATCAAAATCCTGTGTGGCTTATGAAAGATGCTGACACTTTTATTGCGGGAGTATTGACCCAACATGACTGGAAACATTCTGCTTGGTAAAAACAGGGCTTACGAGTAACAAACATGCAGACATTAGTTCAAGTACCATTATGCAGTTTTATATTACTAAAGTTAATACTACAAACTCGGCTTTGCCCCAGTTACATAAGTAAAAGAATATACCTAAAAGGTGTTGGGTTAAAAATAATGATTTTAATCCCACATTGTCTTTTTATAACCCATATTGGATCAATTATTTATTTACTGGGTTACAATGACAATCAAATATTTAGTTTGAAATTCAAAAACAGTAAAACTTTATTTCATTTGGATTTAAGGAATGTGTTGAGTTTGTATTCTTATTCTTATTACTGAGCTGACAAATTTGATTGATTGTCAGTATTATTTTGAATGTATGGTCGGAATACTGCTTGTTCCGGATACATACCAGCGCCGTGTCGGGCCACCGAGATGCTGGCTCATACACATTTTATAAATGAACGCAATGAAATTAACACATTGTTTGAAAAAAAAAACCCAACCTGTTAATGCCCAACCTTGCTGCTTTCCGCTGTTTGTATTAGGGAATGCTTTGTGCACGTTATTACGCCCTGCCCCAGTTCCCTGCGACCTATGGCCTCAAGCTCACGTCGCTTCCGGTGTCAACACAGCATAAGTCATTAATCAGCGGCAGCAAATAAGCTGTGCTAGTCCCGTTATCACGAAACAAAGACGTGCAGAAGGATGAAGACTAATTTCTCAGCTATGATGACAGATCTGTAGAAACAGAAATAATTGATTGGGTGATATTTATCACATAAGGTAAATGTGGCTGGACCCACATTACAGCAGAAAGTAGCCAACTTTGAAAAACAAAATAACAGCTAAATTAACCAGAGGCTCCTACCAGGCTGATACCAGACATCTGATATTTTTGCTGATATGAAGCAAATGGTTGTTCGTCTCTGTGTACCCTGCGATTGGCTGGCGACCAGTTCAGGGTGTCCCCCGCCTACTACCCGAAGTCAACTATGATAAGCTCCAACATACTCACAACCCTCATGAGGAAACGCAGTTCATACAATGGATGGATGAATAAAATATAGTTATAGAACATATGGATCAATAAAAAAAAGATGAAATAGGATAACATTACTGAAACTTGTATTTTACCCAGTGTAAAGCATACAAAACAATTCCACACGACAAATTCGAAAAAGAGAAGCCGAAGTACCAGGTGCGCTGTGTCACGGAGTCGAGTCCGATGTTTGGATAAGATGCGTGTGGCCGAGCACTCCCGACACTCAGGAGACAAGGAGGCCAAGGTGTGGTGCGAATTTCTTCCACAGGTTTCAGAGCATGTCCGCACGCACGGTTAAACCTCACCACTGGAAACGTACGCTGTCCCATCACGTCACTCCTGGGCGGCGGTTTGCGCTCGCGGCTAACGACGAGACAAACAGTGGAGCCCTCGGCTGCTGGTCCTCACGCTGGTACATGGACCCGGCAGCTGATTGCTCCCATTTATTCCTCTTCACGTGTGTATGCGTACGTTAAGGATGTGTGTGGCTTTTGTTTATTCATGTATATGCATGCCAAGTAAGCATGAGTGTGCAAAGATAAATCTCTTACCAGTAAAGTTTCCACAACCAACCCAGTAGGCCTTCAGTGAGATATTGTAGCTAGAAGAACGCTGTGGGAATTTGGTCAATTCACAAAACTTGCAACTCTTCTTTGTTTATCAATCAAATTCTAACAAGAGTTAGTACTTAGAAATCTTGTAGAATTAAGACACTATGAGAATGACAGAATATGCTTCCACTGGCAGCCAATCGAGTTGGGTAGTGTTCATGCCCACAGTGGCGCAAAACCCTTTTTTTTTTTTTTTTTAAACTGTGACAAGCTGCATGCGTTTGTGAAGATCCCAAAACTTGGTCTACCCTGCACAGATTTATGCCGCACCTCACACCAGACTTGAACTGAAAAATAGTGCCCAAAGTTTTTGTTCAATGTTTGTGCCTCATAGAAGCAGAGTTGTCAAAGTGGTTTATTTACATCAATCTATATTACAAGTACAATCGTAGATGGAAATTAAGATGGTATTTGCTGTGGGACAGCGACAAATGTAGTTTGGTCAACTTAAATGAACTTAATATTAGAGCAGAGTCAGAAAACCTCTCTGGACTTAAACATTTCCTTCCTCTTAACAATTTGTTGCTATCGCCAACTTCCTGCCTGGTCTCTGCCTTCATGTGAACTGGCTCTTACTTAGAAACATGATAGCATATCTCAATTATGATCCTGCAATTTAGATTATTGTGCTGCACCGGACAGTGCCGTCTCCTGGGGGGGAGGGAGCCATAAAATCTTCTGATCTGAATGCAGTTGGCAGCTAGCAGACATTTCAGTTGACCCTTATTTTTACCAGTCACCACATAAGTGTGTGCTAAGGAGAATTAAATTGGGATCATCCTTAATTTTGCTCTCGATTTTCCTTGCAACTCATACTTTTGGTCTACACACTTAATTGTGTACTTTTTTTAGCTGGTGCAAGAATGAATCTGTAGAAAAAAACATAGCTGCTTGACAGCCCCCACCCTGTGTACTGTATCTTCTGTGCTTCTCTCCCTTCACTGTAGACTATTTGTATTTAGTACTCGAGATATGGGGAGCGAGGCCGGAATGTTGCGAGGTCTGGTTTCTGAGTGAAAGGCGTTGTAATACATTTGACACTAATCATAGAGTTCACATATTGGTTTGATTTTGGTAGATCGCGCTCTAATGGCCAAACACTCTCAGGGTTAATCAGTGTGCAAGACAGCTAGCTGCATTTGGGCCTCAAAACCACACAGGTTGCAGAATGTTTCCGGCTTGCTTGTTCCAACTGCGTGGATGGGATGCAATACAGAAAGGAATTGTTCACTAATAAGTTCACGTCACATGTAGCAAATCTAGTTGGGATAAGTTTCAAAATGGGATGCTGCTTTCAGCTGTTAAAGAAAAAGTCAATCCGTTTGTATGATTGTTGATTCACGATGACATTACGTTCATTTGATAATGATCATCATATTGTCTGTCTACATATGTTGCCTCACCTTTAGATAGCCTGTCTATAGTGTTTTGTATCATTTAACATTATTAATTTAATGTGTTTTGTTCAAGTTTAAATTTAAACAGCTTGAAATGAGCACTAATTGTTCAGTATCGCGTCACTCACATACAAAAAGAACTTAAGTTATTGCCAATAATAGAACAAATACTGGCTGATTATCTGAAAATGATTCTAATGCTGATCCCAGTTCAGTGGATGCTTATGATCGTGTGAGGCGTGCAGTGCTGCAGGAGGAGCCTGCATGCTGACATGGCCCCAGCTGGATTTACAGTGTGCTAATGTGCTGGCAGTGAAGACACGCCAGCTGGTTCCAGTGCGCAAGTGAGCTGGATGCAGCACCGCCCACAAAGTAAAGGTCAACGGTTCAGCTCAAGTTTAGCTTTGAGCTAAGCGGAATCAAACATTCATGTCCATTGCTCAAACTCCCGAAAAAGCTCGAGCAGGCATTTCTGATCAAATATGTGCAAAAATCACTCTTTCCACTCCACACATTCTGCAATCCTGGCTGGGTTATGGGAATTTAAAAAGCATACAGTAATGACAAGCTGAGCTCCAGGTTTAAGCCACCCACTGTCACTGAGCCTGTCTCAATTTAAGCGACGCTGTCTTAAGCAAACAAGTTTTGCTTCATTATGGTTTAGGCTTGGGACATGGTGGTTGTTTGACTGTGCTCTCATTACACGTAACGGTGTGAGCAAACAATTGAAAGGGACTGGTCGAAAATACACAACACAGTGATGAACACAGAATTTAACATTCAGTACAAACTGGTATTTTTAAATTAATATTTATCTTTGCTTTGATTGATTTGGAGGGTTTTTTTTCGTAAATATAAAATGTCGTGATTTTTTTAAAAGTATTTTTAAAATGACACACTTTGTTAGTGCTCTGTGAAAAGTGCTGTATAAATAAAATGTACACACTGATTGAATTACTTGCCTTAATTTGACAGACAGCACACGACTTGTGTGCAGTTTTTCCCCCAAGAGAATATGAACCATAAATGGTATTTCTTTGAGCATCAGTAGCACTGACTGAAATACAACAGAACCATTCTGGTCGGACGTTGTGGACTATCGTTTTGCCAGATATAAATTTGAACTGCCTACAACCATAACACAGCAGTGCCACTAAAGCGTGGACACTTGATATAGGATTGAAAAGGTCTAAAAAATGTTAAGTATTGCAGATACGAGAAGAAGGCCAGATTGTGTAAGCTTAAGTGAAATAAGCAGTGGGCCCGCTGTGTGGCCGAGCAGCAGCGAGGGAGTTTAAACAGATAATATGTCTTTCTTTTCGGGCACATGCACGCAAGCCTCTCGCAGTAACAATGTTTATCCCGGCCTAGCCATGCAGCCATAAAACATGGTCACTGTCAGCGCCCGGGCTGTCAGTGAACTCCTGTTTACCTGACAAAGTGGTCCGACCTGGGCAGTGATGTTGAATGGGCGGCTGGAGGGCCTGGAGAGCTTTGGCTGTTGGGCCCATGTGTGACAGCATGTGTTTACGTATTAGCCAGCTGAACTGGAGCTAAAGTGACAGTGAGGATGATCCATGGAAGAGTCTTGGTCTCACACAGATAAATACATGTGGAGCCAAGTGCAGTAAGACTCGTTTATACTGTTTTTGGAGCGCAAATTAGTTTGGCGTGAAAGAGCCTGTACTGAAACGTGTCCATCCTCCGAGGCTAGACTGAGCTGAGTGTTTGACCTCAAACGAAAAATGTGTTAAAATATTTTACACAGTAAGTTGCAGTGTTTGTGTATTAATAAAAATATATTTACATTGGTGTCAAAATACAGGACATTACATCACTTTCATTAATGCACATCAGACATTTTGTCAAGAGCATGTCAGAGCAGCAGGTGGCACTCTGTCGTTACAATTTAATGCCATTTTAACCAATCAAGCATTTTTGTAAAAAAAATATAACATAATGGAATGTGAATCTGTATGGGGACGTGATAGTGACCTGGAGTTACATCGGAATGTCATGTGAAATTATCCAAATGAACTAAAACAATCACACTAATTCCACATATAGAACCAAATTGCTTTTGTTTCAGTACCCAAAATATTTAGTGTACGGCCAACACACCAGTAGATACACACATTTAAATCAATAAATTGCTGACATGAATTCATGAAACACAAGAACCATTGCCAAGAGAGCGTTAGTAGAGCTATAAAGCTCTAGCTTTTATTCTTGGCAACACAGTCTAACTGGCACTTGCGGTGTAACATTTTTGACTACAAAAAATGACGTCAACGCATTTGCCCCACCTGTTTATAAGATGTCATTTGGGAGTGTAAAAAGGAGGACTTGAAATTGCTGAAGTTTTTTTTTTTTTTCCCCAGTGCCTTAGTTGTCATTGCCCTAAAAAGCAAACACTGTGCTTGTCATTTGTCACGACCTCCCTGAACATAGAAGAACGTTTATATTTGAGTAAATTATATTTCAGGTGCCATAAAATCTTGTTTTGTCTTTCAAAGAATAATTTGACTAAAAGTAACACTTTCTCATCAAAATTGCAAGATCTAACAGAATTTTCAAGTGTCAGTGCTTTGTATCGGACATTACTCAAATTTAAGTACTTGTACTCGTACTTAGTCTGAAAGAAAATGCATTGGTGCATCCTGAATAAAAACATTGATAAAGGATACAATACAATGAATGATGAGTCAAACTTCAGTGTCCCAAAACTATCCACTATATTTACAAAGTTGGATGGGCCGAGGCGTTCAACCTTTGACCGCCGTTTATTCGTAAATGATGCTTCTACATGGAAAAAAGACCGCATGAGCATGGGCAGAGATGTGGGTGGGAAGAGGTGGCGGAGGCGGGATAGTAAGTAAAAGTAACAAAGGTGAGTTACGGAGATGTGCCGATTCGCCCACCAAAGGACGAGCCAACGAAAGACGCCGCGGTTGATGTTCAGACAGCGTTCAGCGTTTTATTAACCCCATCTCCACTGGTCTAGACAGGAAGGCTGGACCCAGGCTTCACACATGTAGCCACTGCCCTGTGGGGGCAGGCCGATTTCTGGATCGGCGCTCAGCGTGTCCCTCAGACGAGCAAGGGAGTGTTTATTTTTTAACATGGGCAATGCAAGGTCCACTGTGTATGTGCGCACAGTCTGCGCTTTAATATGGTCGGTGTGGATTTTCCCATTGACTGACCATCTCTGTGGCCACATAAATTGCTGAGTCCAAAGATTAGAAAACGACTGAAGGTGCGGAGGTCAAGAAAATGTCAATAAAAAATAAAATGTGAGTCAGTGGTGCAGTTGAACTGCTCACTGTTTGTTTTACTTTGTGGCATGCTGTAGTTTCTGAAATCTGAAGAAAAAACTCTTGTGATAGGCAATACATGGAGAACAGCATATAATGATGGATACACACCATTTGTCGGTACAATCTGATGGTTTGTTACACTTAAAATTGTGAGATCGGACACTTGGCATTCTGTGATTCAAACAGAAAAAAGACATTAATTTGTTTGGCTTTTTTTTCTTCCATGGTGAGCCTATTACGCTCTTTCATGAGTGTGAACTCAGAAAATTATTTCAAAACGATTTCCTGTGGCGAAATTTGCCTTAATTTGTTATTTTATCAATATTAATTTATTATTTCACTTAAAGTGATATTGTTGGACGAAATCTTGATTTGAACAATCCGTGCTTCAATTAAAAGAAATTAATTAGAAGTTATTCACCAGTTTCTCAGTAATTTTAGTTACTCAAGTAATTATTTGGAGGATAAAAATTTACTTTAACTTGAGTCATATTATTCTAAACAGTACTTTTGTGGCTCCTTTACCTGCTCTGGAAACAAGACATGTGAGGGAACTTGGGGGGTGGTGAATCCTGGTGATGCAAATGTAAGCCAAGTGGAAAACATGCATAATTCACTGATATGTGAGGAACATTGTGTAACTGTTGGCAGTGTAGAAAACAGTGGCGTAATCGTTGGCGTTTAACACCAATGTCTCACTCCCACTCTGTATCAGCGTGATTATGCACCTGTGTTTTCGACATTTCACTGGAAAATCAAAGTGTTTTAGGGTTGTTTTGCTTTGGCTCACTTTTAAAAATTGTCCATCATACAATCGTAATAAAGTACATGCACACAGAGAAAATCCCAAGTTTTATTCCTTTAGCTGTTGAGTTGTAATTCCCTCCTGTTTCGCAATTTTACGAATGCAACTTCATCACAGTGGGCATTTCATTAGCGCCAAAAAGTCATTTTATACCTCTGCAAATGCCTTTAATTACTTCCACTTGATTGTCAGACTCTTGCAAGCTTATTCAAAGTCGACTGTAGCCAAAGCTTAGCGCTAAAAGCACAAAGCTGAAATCAAGTGGTACTGGCTTCCTCCTTGTAAAATAAATATGATGTTGAGCAGATGTGGGTTATTAGTGGCGAGTGTTATAATTGCTGGGGAGGAAGATTGGATCTGATTTCGGATGGAGATATCCTGTGAGATGAGAAACACTTTCAGTGACTTAATAACAAATATTTCTCTGGGCCTTTTATTTATTCAGTGAAGCAGAATTGAATGATGAGCTGATGTACACGGATTTCAGTGTTGATTTGTTGTCTATATTGTCAAAACTCCTTCTTCCACTAACAGTTAGAGTGACCTGACTTGCAAGTATGAAGCTTCAAGTGTTTTTAATATCACTCCAAGTTGGTGTTTATTGTCAAAATCAATAAGTAAAATAAAGGGAGTTATACACTGTTGTTAAACCACATAGCTTTGCCTTATTCAAAGCTTTATATAGGGCTAGCAAATATCTGTCACAGTGTTCTAACCCTTTCAGCAAATTATATTTAATATTTGAATGCAGTCACTGGTACACATGTAGACAGAAAAAAAATACAATAGCTGCAGGTATGTATTCTTTATTCCTTGCAAAAAAAAAAACCCAACGGAATTTACTGCAGCTTACTGAGCTTCGTTGTGACCGTCTTCATGTATCTGCATGTTTGTATTATACTGCCCCCAGGTGGCCATGGTGCATAGAAAAATAGCATTTCTAATCAAATATAAATAATTTGAGATAGTGTGGGCGTGGTCATGGAACAGATTACACTGAAATCTCAGTCAAAATATGAAACACATACAGCCTTTGTTGGCACTTTTCTTCCACATCCAATGATTGTCTTTGCATCCAACCAAGAAGAGTCTTTAGCATTATGGCGGTAAGACCCCGCTCTCGGTGGTCCTCTTCCAGGGAAAGCTGGAGCTAGAAAAATAAACTCTCCCTTCTGGCATTGAGGGTGGGCGATGCCACTCTGCAATGAGGGGACGGCAGTCTCTGGTGAGTGTTACTGAACTGTCACTATCCCTCCTCCCTCATCCCCCTGCCGCTGACCTCCCCCCACAATGCTCCCCATCCGAGTCCCTCCGGAGTGGGCTGGGCCAGTTTGACAGAGTGGGTTGAGAGTCCGGAGCATTCCCGGCATTCCCGGTCAGCAGCGAGGCAGCAGGTACGTGCACGAGCCCAAGTTTACACGCACGAATGGAGCACACGCACACAATGGCCAGCGTGGCAACACAGCACTTTAAGTGTCAGATTAAACAAGACGCAGAGCTAATCCAAACCAGTTTCACTCAACATGAGTCAAGTCGCTCCAAGCAACAGTCTCTCATCCTTTTTTGCTAATTTGGTGTGAGAAAAAGTGAGAGAAACCAGCTGGGTAATGTTTTTGCGCAGCAGCTTTTAGTGGACTTGGCATGAGCTGACTTAGTTGATTTTGTGATGGAGCCCCAATTACAATGATGGGCCTGCTATGATGATGCTTGTCTGGACCAGTGTGGCCTTCTTTGCGGACTCATCTTCTCTTGTTCTTGTCATCTAATCTCATATACCCAAAGAATTAATTGCCTTACACCAACAGCTTTCCTTGCGTGATAAAAACTGAAATAAGCAAGTTTGTTTGTTTTCCATGAAACCTCATCTTATTAGCAATGGTGAAGTTCACCCCCACTCGAATGCAACACAAACCAAATGTGCATTTAGCGCAATGCTCTCCCAGAATAAATTGGACTCATTCAAGCATTTCGAGAAATCAAACTCCATGATACCTTTTTCTCCTTCCTCCCTATTCACCTGATCTCATCATCAAGCGTGTTGCAGTAAATGCATGTTGGCAGATTCCACTTCTAACTCGTAGACATTTTGATGGCTCGGTATCAGAGGCCAAGACTCCACTGCCTGAGTGGTCTATGTGTACGAAACACAAACAAACATACACACCATCCCCTCTTACTTTGGCCCTCTCCTGCATGCTAAACGTTATCCTTTAGCTCCTAATTGCCTGTAATTTGCTCGTTGAAAGAATCCCCAGCTTGTCTGGACCAGTGACGCATGGTAACCTGAGAGGGGAAGGGATGGAGGACTGGATTCACGGCCACGGGAAGTGGATTAGGATGAGAGGATGAGAAGTGGAATAGGAGCGCTGATTAAACGATGCCATTGACGGTTTAATACCCGATATCTGTTTTATTATAAACCCACATGCTGAAATAATAATATCCACCACAGGTTGTTACCCTTTTGAGTATTTTTTCACTTTACCCTAAGTTGCCCTTAGTTGCCCTCATCTTACAGTTTGCATTTTAGATTTTTATTTCCTCCACTTGTGTGTCTCGGTGTGACTTTCTAAACCCCTGACCACGCTAATGATACCCTTGAGTCACCCTTAACCTGGTTGACCTACGTAACCTTGGCTTACCTTTGATAGACCCCTGACTCACCCTCAGCTTACACTTAAAAACTTTGCTGTTTGCTTGCACGTCATATTGTCTCACCCTTTACTTCCCTTTAACGTATCCCAAACTAATTGTTAACTTTTACCTAATTTGTTTGCCTAACTTTTTTTCATGTATTATTGGCCCCAAAGTATCTAAAGTGCTCAATACTGGACTGGGTAAGGGTTTGTCTGTTGCTGGCTGGTGGCTCATAAGGAACCCCAAGAGATTTCTGATATCAACAAAACTGGAATCCCTTGTAGACCCTGCAAAGACAAATCAGGATTCATGAATCTCCTGAATGGCGGACCCCTACTACTCCGTTTGTTTTTTGTGTGTGTCTGTTTGTGTGTTGGGGGGCTCCATGATTTTTCTTGCCTGGAACCCCCCTTCACCCCAAGGGGTCTCGAAACACCCTTGATCCAGGGTACATTTTTCTAAATTCTTCACTCTCAACCCAACCAAGGTTAAGTGAAAAGGCATAGCCTTTCACTCACCCTCAGTTACCCTTAACTTCCCCTTGACTTCCCCTCAACTTAGTCACATTTGACACCAAGCCTCCACCCTAAAATTCTCTGCTATTCGAGTCCCCACAAGGCGACTGTATTAACAGATTTACGTGCCTCAAACTGCGAAATATGAGGCGCTCGCACACATAAAGCGTCGCCATCAGAGCACGGTGCGGTCTCGAGGACAGGATGTAAGGTCTTGATTGTTTGCTTTGATTTCCTGTGGTGAGGGATGATGAGCGCCTGCCAGCAGACTCCGCTCGCCCGCCTCTCCCTGCCAATTCCGATGCTTCCCAGCGTGCCGTGGCGAGCCGAAACACAAAGCCAGACGCGCGCCTTCCCCACCGTTGCTAAATCCCGAACAGCCGGCCCGACTTCAGCCTTGTCCTCGCGTCTCCCACCGTTGCTGCTAAGGAGCTGCAGTACCAACCTGTTTTGGTGTACGGTTGATTGCTTTGTGGTTCCACTGCTCCTTTTCAGGAGGGGTCAACATCCTCATGTTTGACAGTTGGAATCGCGAGCAAATTGTGTCATTTCCTACTTGTCCGAGCTTACTATTAGATACGTATGCATGTGTGTGTGCGTCTGAGGGAACCCTGAGTCAGCAAAGTGATCTCCATTTAATTATTTTTGCTTTTCAAGAGAAATGTACATACTTGACAGTAGATGTGTGTTAGCTGATTTCTACCGATTCATCGCATTCCAGCCGTTTGTCATGTTTTTGATTTTTGATCACATCTTGCCCCACTGTGGCGTTGAGCTGCTCTACAGTTTATATCTGCCTGTCCACTTCTTCTCTTTCCGTTGCTTAACTGGGACCACCCAGAAGAACCGACAACATTTCCCCATCTTACTTTCCACCTCTCTCTCCATTGAGTTCTTGTTTTTCCCATCCCCTTTCTCCCCCATTTTCTTTGTAACACTATTCGCTGAATCGCACGGAATGGGGTTTTACCGCCTTAATTACGGAACGCAATTTCAATGATCAACACATGGAAGATTAATCAGCAGTGAAGATATTCGGATGTAACAAATAAACAGAAAAACAGAACAAAGCAGGCGTCTCACATGTGTTCTGTTGGGGTGCTTTGTTGCTAATTATAAAAGCATTCGCCTCATCTGTCTCACAGGGGATTTCTGCACATGTAAGGCTGACTTTGTGCTAAAAATGTTTCAGAACGCAGATACTAACAAGCCTCTTTTGCCATTATATCATCGGCTAAGAACGGATTCAACTCTAACCTTCGGCTCAAGGCAGACTAATCAGACCATGCTGGAAGGCTAGGCTTAAAATGTGAGGCACAGTGCAGCGGAAGACTACAATGCGACTGAGGTGATAAAATCCTAGAAACATTTAAAACTATGTCATGCTCGCTTTCAGATTTGTTTACTTACAGGACCTATAAAAATCTACTCCAAACTGCAAAGTTTTAGAAAAAATTATTTTTAAAAGGAAAAATAAAATAAAATCATTCAAATAATGGGGTTGCACAAGTGCACACACCCTCTTGTAGCCAGGTATGTGGCTGTGCTCTAAATTCAGCAGTCACATTCAAACACTTTAAAGGGGAGTCAGCACATGTGCCACAATTTAAAGTGCCTTTGACTGGCTCTGGATAAAGTTCAATTGTTCGAGTAAGATTTTCCTTTTTCTTATTCCGCTTTAGATTTATGGCCATTATGAAATTATGGTTTCACACTAACATAAGTAAATCTCTCAAACACATGTCTACTGTGCAACAGTTTAAATCTGATTATTTGCACGCAAATGAATTACTAATGTGAAAATTTGCAGTCGGTCCCCTCATTGTAAAGTGGTAGAGACTCAATTGTAAATCAGTGCAGGGATGGCAGTGTCTACTTGGTCGGGGCGGACCCTGGTCGCACTGGTTCCTCTCCTGTCTTAACACACAAGACACTATTTGCGTTTTGGGGTCATGGACTCTGTCTGTAGATGGAGATACCAATCATATTTCTCTGCACTGTTCTATTCCCCCTGGGCTGGGGAGGCGGTCACAGGGGCATAATTATAAACCTCTGTAGTGTACATGCTGTACATGGCAGCAATCCAGCACTTGATGACGTTCCAATGTGTTTGTTTTGACATCAACAACTTGAACTTTGTGATGGTATTTTGGCTTTATTTTCTTGATGTTGATTTTACTGGAATTGGACGTCCATCTGCAGACATATCGTCCTATATGCAACGTGCAAAAGACGCATGGCCGCAATCTTGTATTAGTGTTAGAGAGTGGGCTGAGTAGCCAGTGCCAATACAAACAAAGAGATGTTTTGTTTGGACATGCTTCCAAGACTGGATGATAGGGCAGATGTGCAGGCGGCCTGATTGGACTTGACTGAACTGGCACACGACTGGCCTGCTGTTCCCCTCTGATGTCAAACCTGACACATTTTTTAAACCACTGGTTTAACCACAGCATTAGTCATGACATGTTTTAAATTATTGTTCTTCTCATTATTTTTTTATTATTATTAATTAATCAAATTTTTTTAATCAACACTGAACATGCATTTCCGGGTGCTAAATTACTGGCTATATAATGTGTGTGTAATATATATATATATATATATATATATATATATATATATCATATATAAAATGATGCAGCGAAGATTTTTTTACTTTGACACTCTTCTCAGCCTGAGCGTGTTAGTAAACTGAATCCAAGATATAATATAGTGCTGCTCGGCAGGAAAGCAAAGATGATAAGATGAACGGTTAACACGTCCCAGCCAATCTAATCAGCCTCCGGGACAAAAGGGGGCCAAGTGGAGCTCCTTAATTGCTCGTTTGTTGTGGAACTCCAAGCACTCAGCAGCGCTAACTGGCCCCAGTCTTCGCCCCTGATCTTTCCCTCCCTCTGACTAACTGCGAGCACACACGCACATGCCCACACAGTAGATGTTTACTTGCAATCATGGCATTTAGTTACAATAATTTATTTCCTCGTGTACATGACATGGAAAATCTAAATCACTGCCGTCCATGAACCTTGGAGCCAAGTTAGACGTTTTGTAGTGTGGTTGATTGAGTTACAGCTGACATGGTAACACGCAGCTTGTAGAAATGAATTGGCTGAGAGGCTCACGGCCTCTCAAGACAGGAACTGGGTGTAATGTAGCAGCTATACCTGCTATACAGTATGTAATACAGGCAAGAATATTAACTTTAATTTATAGTACTTTTTGAAATTTTCAGTTAGTAATTAAATAATTATTCATTAGTATCTTTAGTGTTTAACTATAACCAGACAAAATACTTTCTAAAAATAGCACTGAAAAAATGTTATTTACTATGTATTATAAGGTATATAAGTAATATTTAACCCTTACTGTGATATCCTCCCTTTAGTGTTTTTGTTTACTTGACTGAATAAGTTTAAAATATTGATTGTTAAGCAACAAAAATGAAAATGGCCCATTGTATCAAATTGGTACCATTTGCTTGTTGTAATTTTAACACAGCCAAATCTAATAGTTCGTAAATTTCAGTAAACTTTATTTTTTTTATGTAAATATTTTTTTTTTCATTTATTGTACTAAAACTCTCCATTTGAGTAGCAGGACTGAGATTTTGAGATTTTGAATAAAATATAGCCACAAAAAATTATTCTAATTATTCACTTAGCACTTAATAGAAGAAAAACTTTAAATGTTACAATAAACTAATGACACCAAAGAAGATGTTGACATTCCTCCGTTAATGTTGTAATTTCATTCATTATAAAACATATATTAGTCAATATGTAGTGTGCACGTGTGCACATCAATGTGCATCCTCTCTGCTAGATAAAATAAAATATATATAATATACCATTAATTCTATGGCATATTGGGAGATGAAAATGGCATCACTTTGATGGCATGGCCCAAATAGTGTGACGTGAAAATATGTAGTTAAAAAACCCCACCATTGATGTGGGAAACAATAGTCACGCAGAGAAAAGACAAATGTCATATGTCATCAAATGCCAAATAACTATATTTCCTCATGTTACCATATTTATTTTCTCACCTGGAAGGAAAACGTAGCAGCAATTACTAATTAAAGCATGGCAACAATCCATTGTACAAATTGAATTTTACTCCATAACTTTTTGCGTGCATGGCTTTCGCACACTTTGTATCACGTGTTGATCCATAAACAATTACTATTAGCGGCACATGCCTTATGCGTACACACACGCGCACACAAAAACGTACAGCTGGCCCGTAGTCACTGGGTCACAGGGTTAACACAAGCCAATTACCAAAACAGTTAAGGAGGAGACAGGAAACACAATATTTACCACATGACTGCCAGAGTGATGCAACACACACACAAGCAGGCACACACCTACACACAAATCAGTTCTATGTTTCGACCTTTTGGCTCTCGTGGCGGGATATCAACTTGGCGCATCAAGATGGATTCCAGGGAATAATTCCCAAAATATGAGATGAACTTTCTCAATTGAGTTTTCAAGTCGTGAGGAAGACTCCCATCCTAAATGCCATTCTTGAGCAAGACGACAATGTTCATGCTCCACTTTGATGTTTTGACAGAGCTGATAAGTCGAAATGTCCGTGTATCTGATATGTTTATATTGGGGATGTTTGCTATGACCCTGGCGTGTGGCTGCGGGACGCCGCGGGGGGTCGCGCAGTTTCCTGTTTATCACATCTTCCCCCGTGAATGTCAAACAGTTTACCTAACAAGGTACTCTGTGTCTCCTTTTTGTCACATACTCGTGCATGCAAAAAAAAAAAAACTACTGCTCCACACAAATTTTATGTATCCATTTGGACGTACAAGTGTTTCTGCTTGCGTGGAGTCAAAGTGTGTCTTCTTAGGTTGACATCTTTTGGCCGGTACGTTTAATGTAAACAGGAAGCTAATACTGTATGTAGTTGACCTTTTTTTTAATATTTGTAGGCCTTACAGTTATATTAATTGATGAATGTGAAATATATGGTCACCTTTGTTTTCAGTCAAAATGTGCACGATATGATTATAAATGCTTAGCAGTATTATCCAACTCCATTTCTTTGTTTCCGAGCACCAGTAATAAAAGCAATGACAGTGAGCAGCTTTTCTTGAGCTGTTTTTCCTTGTCTTGGTTACATCTCGTTCTCCGGATTTTACTGTCTTGTAAAGCTGCTCTAAGTAACATGAGAGACAGAGAGCGTGGAGCGGTGAGGAGG
Organism: Syngnathus floridae; assembly: GCF_059516105.1. Classification (NCBI taxonomy): domain Eukaryota; kingdom Metazoa; phylum Chordata; class Actinopteri; order Syngnathiformes; family Syngnathidae; genus Syngnathus; species Syngnathus floridae. The sequence goes on from NC_142415.1 coordinate 13,579,133, forward strand.
GGGGTGGATTTGTGAGGAAGAAGAGCGCAGAAAGAAAGTATGCACGTGAAAGGCTGGAGGAGGTGATGGTAATTTGCAAGCTCAGTTTTAGAGGCTTAGAGGATCTGACATCTATCTGATATCCTCCTTGGCTCCCTAAGCCTTACTGGGTGGTTCCGTGAATGCGTGTGCACACAAACGCACTCTATAAATGCTTAATTCTGTTGCAACACACTCCTTGATTGCAGAAGACATGAATCTCTGGAAACAGCACAAAATGCTGTTTTGTATCATTTCACAACAGCTATGACATGACTTTCCTAGAATTCATTACTGTTTTGCTGCTTAGCATTTTTAAATTATTTTTAAACTGCGGCGGCAATCTGTAGAACATCCAGCCATCATCATTTCACATTGGTTTATAGTGGAAATAATATCAGTTGGTGGCGCTAATGAGCCATTATGCTGGCTTGCCAATAAACCTCATAGAAGAACAATGAAGAAGGAAAATACTTTAGGTTCAGTTGTGTTTTGAGCTCACGTTTTCTCTATTTGCAGGGTATGTGGAGAGCAAAATGTCAAATACTACCATGTTATTTTAAACAGTGTAATACAGTTGAGTACCATTTTTCTTATAACAGTTCAATACAATACCACTTCATTTACACATTTTACTACAGCTGCAGCTGTAACAAAACACTTCACATATAGCAATAGGACAGACACAAAGACAGTCAATACAGCAACAAATTAAACACGTATCTCAATCCACATCTGTATACTGTAAAATCTTCAGCATGTTGATATACAACATTTTTTTCTGTGCTAAAGTTCACCCACCTGTTATTGCATTTTTAAAGCAGTACAGTAAAGCTAAAAAAAAAAACATTCATGGTTTGTGGCTTCTGGGTTTACTCGCGATGTATTTTATTGTGTGCTCAATTTGGATGAAGTGACCCTTGATGGAATATTTCAAGGTCTGTATAATAATACTGGTGAGCTATATGTCACCCTTGGGACCTCTGGTAGCCAAAGCGGAGCTAATGCTCGCCTCCATCCTGCATCCGAATTGATGCCGGTTGAAACCTCAGGCATGGGGGTCTGGGAGGTGTAGATGGAGGAGGTCGGACATTTCCAATAGATAACATACATCATTCGGAAACACATGGACTCTGTGGACTTTTTTTTTTTAATACATTTTGCCAGGCGGAGTTCTTCCCAGTGTGCGTGTGTGTGCGTGTGTGTGTGTGTGTGTGTGCGCGTGTGTGTGTGCGTGCGTGCGTGTGTGCGTGCGTGTGTACGCGCGTGTGAGCAGCGCAGATTTCCATGCACGTAAAAGAGGCGGCGGTAAGGGAGCGAATGACACAGTCGATGACTGGCCGAGCGTGGGTGGTCTTCTCAGAGCATGGACGTGGAAGTGAACTGTTAAAGGCCGCAGGAGCAGCCTGACTGAAATCACAATATAGCCAAATGAGTAACCTACATGCTGGAGAGTGCTGGTAGAGGTGGGGTGCAGAGGGGGGGAGTCGCGTCTACAAAGCGCTTCTTTCACAAGGGGATACATACATGTGTTGGCCGTTGCGCTTAATAAAGTTTCAATAGATTTGAATAACCGCAGAGGCTGAAGTTGGGGAAGGGTGGAGTGAAGCAAAAGGCTGCGAGTGATGAGAACTTGCATGCCACCCGTGGCTGCTCCCACAGTGTGCTGTAGCTTCTGCTTGACATGGATAGACATTTCCATGAATTATTAGAAGACAAGACTCTTTAAAGTGGTATCTAATTACTATTTATATTTATAAAGCCACACCCGATTACCAGTAGGTACGCATGCACAATTTAATAGCTGCTTTGAAATTCTGACCTAATAATGGATAGTTCTGACAGACACTATTATTGAGGTACGATTTACAATGTAATATGTTTATTTCTGCGGTAAGAGCATTGTAAATTACAAAAATATTATTTTCATGTTTTTGTAGTGGTTAATTATGAAAGTCTATGTGTGCCAGAAGAACACAAAACAGTAAACTAAAAAAAAAAGTTTAAAAAAAAAAAGATAATGTGATTAGGCACTTAATAACATTTATAAATGTTGATGTCATAAAAACACATTTCACGATATTTTACCTCATTTGTCATGCAACAAATACACAATACCTTCAACAAGAGCCACATAGCCAAGCTCTGTCTTTGGAGGTTGATTCCAGTCAGAATTTTGTTATTGTGACTCATAATTACAACACAGTATCCCAAATTATTAATTATCACTTAATGTTTGATAATTATGACTTCATAATTATGACATAGCATCTTACTATTAGAAACGGGCTTCATATTGTTAAGGCTATGGCAAAATTGTTATTATTATATACACCTTAAACCTGATTTTTTTTTTATTAAAAAAAAATTTACTGGTTGCATGTTATGCTTGAATAATGTCTGACTTATCAGATAAACTCAGTGAGTTGGCTTAAAATTATTCATAAAGGTGTGTTCAATTCTAAAGTCCTCTGTCCTGTTTAAACTGCTGATTAAATTTATCAAATAGATAAATTCAGTGTTAAATATGAATTTGTTAGCTTGCTCTTCAGAAATAACAGGTCCTGTCTGTCTACATGGTGTTGGTCATCGTTATTCTCATGCTGGCAATGAAGGCCGTTCATCTTGTGTATCAAAGCAGACAACAGCAGACAGACTCACTCAGTCGCATTTCCCTTCACTTTTCTTAACTTCGGCTCGCTACGACAGGCTTCACTCTCTCAGTCTGTCTGTCTCTGTGGATTTCCTGTGGCCTCAGGGCTCCTCTATATGCACGTCTCTCCTGGGACCCAGCTTGTCTTCCACACACACACATAATCAGCGCGGAGTGTCTCTGGGGCCACAATGATAGAGATCTCTAGCCTGGTCCACTACTTCCCATTTGGGGTCAGAATAAAAGAGATGCTGCCAGTAACAGGGTTTAATTTGTGTGTGTGTGTGCATACTTGCACATGACCCTCTGAAAGTTTATCTTTTCTGAACGGGAGTTTCTTTGCGTAAAAGACGGTGCCGACTCGGACAAACGAGAGCCATAGAGGCTTTTGCCCTCTAAAAGCAGAATAAAAGGGGCAGAAGCTTTTTTAGCTGCAGGGCTTCAGCCTCTGACAATATTTTCCAGATGGGCCTTGTTTGCCCCCGCACTACACCAATACACGAGCCACTGTCCTCCTCTTAGGATATCATGCACACGCACATAGAACACACACACAATATTTATCACACAGATTATTTGACTTTAAGTGCTTATTAGACATTTTCTTAACTTAAAATAGCATGATACTGTTCCTTTATTTATTTCAACAAATAATTATTGCCAATAATTTAAAAAGGGAGGCTACAGATAAATAATCAGAATTGAAGATTTTATTTCTATAAAACTCAATGTGCTTAGATTTTGAAATGATCACTTGAACTTCCACAAAATCCCTAGTAAATCACAATGTGCAATCACAAGTGAACAGCCCCATGGAGAACAGGCTCACAGGTTATTGTTGTCCTGTTGTAGATTTGCTCTGCTATAAGTGCAGAGTCAGAAGAAGAAAAAAAATGATCAACAATCAGCATCAATTAAAAGTAAATATTAATAACATTGGAAGTGAATATTTCATACAGCTTTTATATTGGATCATGTTATTGCGCAAATGGCTGTGACAAGTTGGTGTGTGTTTGACCGAAATTCCAGGTGGCACATTTCCTATGTCCCGGCAGCCACGACTGGAGCATAAAATCTTTTCCATCATCAAGTATATCAGTGAGGCGCACTCAAAATGTGTGTTGTCCTGCAGAAGATTCTTCCCATGCAACTGCTGTTGACGCACAAAGAGTCAGTGTTCGCGGGCCTCCGGTGTGACGAGCTGTGACGAGGCGGTGTGAAGCTGCCACAGAAATAGATTGGGGTCACAGGCAACAGCACGCATGGAGGGTCAGCCAGCGCTTTCTCGGTAACGTGCGTATGTGTGTGTATGGTTGTGGAGGTGTGGGGAAGCGAGCGTGTGTCCATACCGCTATATTTTTGGAAACCACATGGCAAAGACACAACATGTGTGCGTGCACACACACACACACACAGCACATCACTGACGGCAAAGCATCAGTGAGTGCGGGTATCCGCTAAACCCATACCCACCCACAAACCGCTCTATGCACACACATATTCCGCATGCACACACTATTCTTCTCTAGCCACATGCCCAAATGTACTCATTAAGCTGCACATGATATCAGGTTTAACCCTCTGTCTTCCCTTCCTAAACCTCACGTTCATCATCACTTAGCGATGACTACATATGAGCGTGTGTAATTAGCGAACGTTAACAGCCTCACTCTGTTTACCTCATTGATACACAACTCTTGAGGAATGTCAAACAAGCGGTGTGAGTAAATATATCTTCCAGGTGGCACTATTGATCACAGGGTCTCGTCGACGCCCGCTCAACTCAGCAAGACCTCAAGATCGATTGATACCGTCATTAGGAGAGTGAATTTGGCCCCGCAGCCTCACACAAAGTCTGTTTGTTATTGTGAGAAATGTATTGGGCCACTGGGAATAAGGTTGACTATGCTGATAAAAGAACAGCAGTGACTTGTGAGAGAGGGAAAATAAAGAGATGGAAGTTTGGGGGGTAAGTGCGTAGAATTCTTGATGAGCTAGGATGATAAGGGCTGCCTGTCACATCGACAAGGTGTTTCTACAAACTTATGAGCATCAGCATACATACAGTAAACCTTTCTAGTCAGCCTCCCAATTTGTTCTTTGACTGTAATTTGAAGAAACCACCGCATCAGAGGAAAAACAACCAATCGCAGACAGATGGTGTGCCTTGGCCACATTCTTAGCAGCCACTCCACCATGGCCTAATGTTAGTGCATTCCCCAACAATAAAACTTCAAGACAATGATATTTTCCTTATTTAAATCTGCATAGTAGTATGTTAGACCATCATTAATTATGCTAACTGTTCAGTCAACGTTTAGGTGACATTTCAACATTCTTATCAGTTAAAAAAAATGTTACCCAAAGTAAATGTTAAGACATGAAAACAATACTACAACTGCAATATTACTATTTCTACCACATATATTATACATATGATGTCTTATGCTCATTTTTTGCTGGGTTTTGCAAACTCCTGTAGTATGCTGATGATGTCATGCATGACAATTTGAACTCATTTTCTATGCATCTTTAAAGGCATAATTTCCTAATGTTGAAACTTTAAATTGAGCGAGCTCCAGGGCATTCAACTTTGGAGGGTCCATTGGACAAACAATGATGTATATGCATGCTGTGGCCTGGCTAGCAAACATCTGCTTTCCATGAGCCCGTGAGGAGGCTGGGAGCAGCCAAGTACAACGCAGAGGGTATTAGGGGTAATTTTCTTATTAAAGAAAAAAGAGTCAATCTCAGGAGCTGTGATTGTAAATGGAGATGGAGCTTATCTGAACGACTATCAGTCTCCCTGCAGGGCTAACGCAGGCAGGCAAGCAGTGGCTGTTAACGGAGAAACACACGTGTGTGCATGTTGTTGCCACCAACACAAAGCAAACGTACACAAAATTTCTGCAAGATTCTGTCACATCATTTTAATTGAGCTAATAAATTGAATTCACTTTTGTTGTTGACACCACACAGCTGATGATTGGGAGTGGTAAACATGAAACTGCAATCTATAGGTAAAATCAGATGACATGCTTATATACGTATTTCCTTCAAATATGGATGATCTAATAGATGCCGGGCTTCATTTACGGACTCACCAGGTGCATCGTCCACTTGAACAAATAAATGCCTCTCCCCAAATAGACGATTCATTTTCTACGCTTGGGGGAAATAAAGTAGCAGGTGGTGCCACTATAGGTAGCGGTAATTATCATTACTACAGCCACATTTCCACAAGGTACAGCTCGGTTCAGTTATTGTGGCCACGGTTTGATATGCTACACCCTATTTTGGTTAGCTTTACCACCGTGGCTGTGTAGCTGATGGCAGATTAGCATGGCAGACAGCTGCCTGTGTGCTCCATAAATAGTGTGACATTTTAACAGTAGACTGATATATGACTTAGTTAATATTACTAACAGGTGCTGTTGTGATTTCCCCATTTCACCTTGAAATAATATTTTTTTTTTTAAATTCCTATTCTTAAGTGATGTACATGTAATTTTGTCCATATTTGAGAACCATGTGTTGTCAGTACGGCCCTTTGAGCCAAGCAGGTTCTGCTGCATAGGGAATATGTCAGGCATGGAGTCCAAATATGTACTTAAGTGTTTTTTTTTTTTTTTTAGAGTTAGGGATGCTGTCATAGTTAATGTCTGAATTAAAGTTGCCGCTATCTATTTGAGAGAGCGATGACGCATGTGTGGCATATTAGTCACCACCAACTTGCGTCTGCAGAGAGCTGCAGACATTTTTTTTGCAAACGCAACACTGCGGGGGCAAGGAAATGGAAGCCAAATGGATACTTGTTGGAAACTATGCCGCAACATCACGACTTTAATCTAACAGACAGTAATCCGCCCCCTCGTCATCCTCCTCCTCTACCAGTCTCTCTCACTCTCTTGCTCGCAACGCAATCATCCTCAATCTTTCTTGGCCTTCTTTGAGTGCCTCCCCTGCTCTGATAATTGTCTCCCGCTGATCTATGACTCCGGTTTACTCCCCCGCAGAAGAAGCCGTCGCCTCGATGACCGGCCGTCGGCACAACAGTTGTGACTCAGCTGTAACCCAATAGTCCAAATGTCTTTGGTGATGGTAAACTCATCTACTTGTTGAAGTAGATCCTGAAGACTGCAAAAGAGACATATGGGAATGCAACCACACTGCATATACCAGGTTCTCTATAACATTGATTTCCTACATAAGTGATGAAGAGGGTATGTGATTTATTATTTTAAAATCATTATTGTGGTGGGGTTTCTGCCTAGGTGATATAAACCGTATATGCAAAGTCTTATATTTCTTGTTTTAGCTAACTCATTGTGAACAACTAAAATGTCACTCAGGACAAAATGTTTGTTATCCCTGGTTCAGACTACAAGACAAATGTGTTTTTTGCAACGGCACTGTCAGACTACTGCCATAAAAGTTTGCCATGTCTTGGTCAGAAGACAAGCAAAACCTTCATGACATACTATATTACGATGTCACTCCATGACGTCTTTCATGGTCATTGGGCTAATCTTGTCAGTGGGGAGGCAGAACCAGAGAAAGTTGTCAACGCAAAGAAACACCACAAGTTTTGATTGCAGCAATGCTTCAAAAAAAAAATAATAATAATGGTGTCCTTTAGTTCCAGGGGAAGATGATCGAATGCTAGCTCTAATATTGGTCCGTAAATATTATGCTGGTGGTTTTGTGAATTTAAGCACTAGGTTGTAGGAAACATTGGTTTGTGCACATGTATGTAGAAAATAGTATAGTAGTAGTAGTAATGTAAATGTTACAGGGAGGAGGGGTTTTGGCACCTCATCATTGATTGATGGAGTAAATTGGGTGGGCTGAGAGGAGGATTGGAATGGGTGACGTCCGCCATCAGCCGTCCCCCTTTTGATCGATCCTGACTGTGATAGACTCACACGAGAAAAAACTCTGCGAACCGACTTATAAAACAAGCTTGCACGCAATCCTACACCCACGTGGTAAATTCCCATTATGAATCAGTGAGTGAGTGAGTGAGTGAGTGAGTGAGTGAGTGAGTGAGTGAGTGAGTGAGTGAGTGAGTGAGTGAGTGAGTGAGTGAGTGAGTGAGTGAGTGAGTGAGTGAGTGTGTGAGTGTGTGAGTGTGTGAGTGTGTGAGTGTGTGAGTGTGTGAGTGCGTGTGTGTGTGAGGGAGAGAACGAAAAAGGGAGAGTTAAGGCGAGAGACTGCTGAGTGAGTTTATGAGCATGTGCTCTTTGTCTGTTCTGTGTCAGGTTGACTTTACCACAGTGATCTGGCTCATTTCTTCCTCTCCAGAAGTCTGAAATGTTTGTTTCGGGTCCTCTATCACTACCTCCTAAAATCAATCGGGGTCATTCCACGAAGAAGTAGACTTCTGATTAGTAAATGTCAAAGCTTCCACAGACTACGAGACAAGTAAACGTTATTTTTGCACTTGCCGATGATGACCTTTCCCTCTGTCCAACAAGGAACACAGTCCATGTCAGGGTCCAAAGAGATGCTCCAACCGCCGCCGCTGTCTGTGTGGCCCTCTTTGTTGTCACGTCAGGCCGCTGCGCCCTTTCCAGTTCAAACCGCAGTGTGTCATAGCCGCAGAAATAGATCTATGTTTACATCACCTTCGAGTCAACCCCGGGCTTGTTTTCAAAGATGTCCTGTGGCAAATTTTGCGGAAAAGTGTTTCTTTTCCTTTGGCTTAGGGAAAGAAAGCTCCAGGTGTGAGTAAAATCCAATTGACAAGGGCGTGACATCACTGTTAAATCTGGATTACAGTTGGAATAGTTCAAAGAATATTTACTGACTTAATGCCATGACCAGGGTTGGCCAATAAGATGTTGCTTTGCTCCAAGTGGGTGGTGATGTGGATTAGAGGCTGCTACTAAGATCATTACATAGCGCAGGGCGCCCCCGTCAGGATTTCACTTCATTTGCAGCAATTAAGAAGCCAAAATGAAACCACACGGTACAGAATATAAAAGCACACCTGCAATCCAATGCACTTGTTGCACAACGTCTTTAAAAATACGTTTTTAAAAGATTTATTATTTTAACTGTATTCTTATTATTGTCATTGTAGACAGAAAACAGTATGTTTTATGACCATTATTATTGTATCACCAAAGCAAGGATGATCTTTCAAACCCTTTATATTAGTTGGTATTTTTTCTAAATAACACAGTAACGTATTAATTGACAAATCGTTTGTGAAAATAAAATTACATTTACCAAATTGTGACATCGGAATTACCTGTTCATATGAAATTGTATATTTTGTGGCCATTTGGACAACTAAAAGGACATTTGCTTAGTTCATTGAAATTTACTGGAATTATATAATTTTGCTAAAATACTAAATTTCACACTAGGCTCATCTTTTGCTTCCCCCTCCCAGTCTCTTCTGTCAAATTACATAGTTTATCCAATTTTGGACAAGTGAACAATTTCACGTAATAGTCCAAAATGTCCATGAGGGTATTAAAACTGAAACAGGCCAGAGTACTGTAATGTCACTGCTAATAACAACAAAAAATATCTGTCCAGATACTGTCTTAACATTTGAATATTTAGAGACGTGCACAAAAAAGTAATCCACCTCTTTTGCTGCTATAGCCTTCCGTGCTTAAGCTCCATTGCTAAGTAACTCCTTGCAAGCCTCTAATTCACACTGCTTAACGTGGAGGTGTAAACAGCAAAATGTCCAAGTGGCCTCTAACATGTTGATGGGTGGCTGATAAGACAACTGGGGGTCAAATCGGAGTGGTCATCTCCTCTCCACTCTGTGTGCACCACCATAAATCACATGATAGTGTCTGGCTGCTGTCAGGACTGCCTGATGCCCGCTAGGGTTAAACCAACAGAGGCCTAAGCAGTGGGGGGCTGACAGTCTCGTTGGAGCTTTGTCTTCTTCAAATTGACTGTCAGACAACTGTGATGGGGAGGGAAGACTCTCACACCATACTTATTCTAGAAGCTCACATTTTGTAGTATTTGTCAGTGTCCATTTTTACTCTGCGGCTCTGTCTTTCCTCACCTTTTTGTGCTTAACTTAAAGAGCACAGGCGAGCAGGCTAAAGATAGAATCTCTTCGATGCTTCATTTGTCATTTGGTGACGCTATTGTAATCAGGACCCAAAAGATCCTGACCATACAGACCGAGCTCGACAAGACTGCCGCAAGTCGTCCTGAGCTGCTTGGACAGTCGCCAGAAACAGGAGACGTCAGCGTAAACACAATACGAGCCTCACACTCGGCCTAATGCGAGAGCACAGACAATGCATTTATACAACGCCGGCTGCTGAGTGCTGTTGGGTAACATGATTAACGCACTATGACCTCATTTGGGCCACCTAAGAAATGTGTTAAGTGAACATTAGTATCTCAGGATTTCACATTGTAATTTTGTTGGCAAAGCCGCAAAGGTTATCCGACTCCGATTAAATATTTAGACTTGAATCTCTTAAATGTGTGAGTATAAATGTGACTGTGACTCGAGGTTAAATGTAAATTCACTGGAATAAGGTTAACACACTCAAACGCATTTTGCATGAGGAGATTGTAAAGGAATTCGTTTGACATTTGTGTGGAATGTGGAGAGTCCAAAGTAATGAAACAGTGAAAGTCCAGAATGGCCATGCATATTGCACATAAGAAAAAAAACGCCAGTGGATGCGACAATTCAATAATGTGCTTTGAAAAGAAGAATTAACACAAATACTGTAAACGTGGTTTGGATCTTTATAATTGTTTTTGGTATTCATGCAATTAAAGCATCCCCGTTATTGTCTTGTAAAGGCAGAATTTTTCATTTCACATTTTATAATGAATAGTATTAGCTTGTGTGGGTGTATCTAATATATATATATTTTTTATATATATTTCTTAATTTTAAAAGCACTAAAGCTTTTACAAAGCTGGTTCATGATGTTCGTGTACGCCGCTATCAACGGCTGGCATCAGCTAACTCGCAGCACGTCATCGCAAACTGCTTTTTATTACAGGAAATGCCATGAGCTAGGAGAGCAATACACCCCCCACCCCCACCCCCCCACCGGTGACGCATTTGGGACATAGAAGCACATTGACGCGGTGGAGGTGGCTGGTCGCAGTCCCCGTGAGAACCAGTTGTGTTTTCAACCTTTTAACTGAGGATGTGCTTGCAACATGAGACTATCTTTGCTCCGTCTGACATCTTAAAGGCCTCCTCAAGTGTCACATTACATTGAATTTAAGACAGCAGAGCAGTTATGGTCGCTTTTATCCTGAAGTAAAGATGTTGTGGGCGAAGTTATAATCAAGAGAGGGGTAACCTTTGCCCTGAGATTGCGTGCGTGCGTGCGTGCGTGCGTGCGTGCGTGCGTGCGTGTGTCGTATGCATGTGCGTGTGGTCCTGCCGCTGTGATAGATTTGGAGAAGGAGGAGCATGACGCGAGGCCAGTAAACAGTGCAACATGCATGTAGGAGGTCTGGGGGTAGACCAAAGCCAGAGCTGTCAGGATTCCAGACAGAGATACAGACAGATCCCGTCCCTCCACAAACAAGCCATCATAAACCTTCCCACCAAGCAGCCATGTCGAAGTGCTCTTATTTTATGTTTCAATTTGTTTCTTGTGAAAGTCCTTGTTGCTAAAGTATGACAAAAGTAAGATTCATTGATATTCTATTTCCTCAATGTACAATTCCAATACAATTGATGTTCAATTCTTTTTGACTACTAATACTAATTTTGGATGGACACTGTCAGAGAGGTTTTAATTATGCTTCTTAGTGTGGTTGTTATAGGCATGAAGATGCTTATTAGTATATTCGATAAAATAAGGTAGCCAACTTTGTCTGTCACTGTGTGTGTATAGTTGAGATCTAAATGTGTGCGGCTGTGAAGGTGGAAGTCACCCCTATAGTGACCCTCTTCAGGCCCAGGGGTCACACATTGTTCAGGGGGATGCAGACACCCCAGCTGATGGATGGCCATTCCGAGTGTTTCCCTGGCTTTGGCGCTACTCCGGAAATCGTAACTCAGGAGGATGAAGGCGGCCCGGCTCCTCCGCTCTGTACCGCACGCTTTGACTCCAACATTCAGAACGTGATGAGAAAGCTGTGAGCTCAGCAGCATTACAAAGGTGGAGTAAATCTCGAGCTGCAGCTGTATCCCGCTCCAAATGCCCAACCGTATTGGGTGGACACATGTCGGGGGCCGTCTCAATGGATGAATTGATGGAAATGTATGTGATGTTGTTGTGATGTACAACTCTTACTACTGCTCGTGCTACACTCACTAGAAAATTGTGTATCTTTTGTCCTCACACTATCACTTAGTTGAAGTAGAAAAACGATATGTATTCTTTCCTTCTAACTAACTATGATGAAGTGAGTTGAAGAGTTTTATTTAGACAAAAGTAGTATCATCTTATGGCTCTACACACAATTCCAAACGGTTTGAGAGGGTACTTGAGGTTTTTGTGCTTATCCCTCATAAATTTGCTGTGTATTTCTTATTCAATCAAATGCCAAATGCGATAGATAAATATGGGAATAGACCATACGGTAATGTTTTTTATTAAAATTATTAAATTTTAAATTATTAAAAAAAGATCAGTTAATTGTACGAGTTACGTCACATTAATGCTTGCAAAAGTTTTGAAATGATTTCTCTCCTCGTATTTTCGTACAACAACAAAAAACAGTACTTGAACAAGAGTGTGTAGCATTAGCTTTTGTGGGTGTATCTAATAATTTGACTGTTTTGACTCTTTATACCCACTGTACGACCAACATGCACACATACTATATAGTCAGTCTTTGTCCTAAGAGGATGTGATGACCAGCTGATGCGTGTGCTCAAGTGACCCACTGATGACTGTGTGCGATGGTGATCCTGCATGATGAGAATATGAGAAAGTTTTGGACCTATTCTGTGAACTATTGGAGAAGCGACTTCCTCCTGCAAGAGCTGTGAACCTTTACTCGGGGTTCACGCTGTACACTTGCAACATTTTGCAACAAAAATAGATCTGAAAATAACTTTCCACATGAGGTTCTTCAGAAACAAGCAAAACCGGAAAAACCCACTCTCTCATGGAAACAAATCGGAAAGGTACTCTCACATCCCCAAACTTTAGGGAACTTTCTCAATTCTGTGCACAAAATAACATGAAACTCATTTTCTCACACATTTTAGTTGTTGTTAGTATATTGTAACGATAGATTCACTCATTTCAAGTTTTTCTTTGGGTAATTCGTACTCACTGTATAAATAAAATCAGTATTCTTAAAATGTTGATTTGACAACTGGCCACAAACATCTCGCGTGACCTTCCCTTAATAACCTCCGCTGAGATGCGAACGTGCTTTGACAGCAACAATCTCTCTGCTAATTTATTTTTTCCTGTTTGCTTCTTCATTGTGAACAGCTGTAATTGTTGAAACAACAACGGTGACGCTTGACTGAAGAGTACAGTTGTCAATTTGTTGCAGCACGAGCGATACTTGTCACAACACTACCTTGGGGCGCTTAATGCTTATGCTTGTAAAAATAAAAAACAAAAAGTATTCATAATTGTACATCCTTACCAAATTCTCTATGTATATTTTTCATTCTCTTCCAGTTAGTGTGTAATACTTTTCAACCAAAGAAACTAGATCTATAGAGATAAAGACTAGTTTTACGCCCTCTGTGGGCTCTAATTTACCAGAAATACCAAATAAACAATTTACTCATTAAGCACAGATCAAATCTACGTTGTAATTTGAGGTAATGGAATTGTCTATTGGATGCATCAAGATGCTACTCAGTTGTGTGTGTGTGTGTGTGTGTGCGTGTGCGTGTGCGTGTGTGTGTGTGTGTGTGCGTGTGTGCGTGCGTGCGCGCGTGCGTTGTTTAAGTTAAGATGAATGTTCTGTGAGCACAAAAGCTTTTCCACACTGTGCCACTAGATGGCGGCAAAAATGTGTGTAGTCCATATCAACAGTTGCTTTTGTAGTCTACCAATTGTTTGGAAGAGACAACAACAGTAGACTTCTCTCCCTACCAGAGTATTGTATGGCAAAACGCACTTACATATTATATATATATATATTTAAGTGAAATAAATTGCAGTAAAACAATAGCCTAATCCCATTTCTCTTTAGACTTCAAATCTCTTAAGACTTTAATGACCTGCACTCTTGAACACCCCCCCCCCCCAAAAAAAGACTTTAACCTTCCCCCCGCCCCCCTCCCATGTTGTATTTGGCTGTTATCTAGCTAAGAACGATCCGCATCAGTGATCCTTGCAGGCAACATGCAAAACAGCAGGGGGAATAAACTGATGAAAATAAAGTGGTCACAATATTAAGTACACCTGCACAATATCATGTGACCCAGTGCAAGAGCTATTATCAAATGATTCTTCACTCTTCCATCACAGATATTAGAATGGAAAAACAGTTAAACCGCAAATCTGGACGGTTGTTTTTAAAATAACTGACGCTAACCACAGATTTACACAGTAATTTGTACAAAGGCTACCTTTAAATAGCAAAATTCGACCTAAGTCTTGTGATGCTGGTATTTTAAAGGGGGAAGTACATTCTATCTGTGCCACTTTCTGTCCAGGTCTGTGGTTGACACAAGTGGCTCCTCCACCTTGAGATGTGCTGGAGCCATTTTAGAGCAACTTTAAATAATCTCCATCCCAGCAGCACCTGCATGCGTGCCAGCCAGTGTGCAGGTTGTTGCTCAGAAAGAGGTTGTGTAATCGGCATGACTAACGCTGTCGGTCTAACGTTGTAGTTAGAGCAGCAGAGTTCTTCCAACCACAAACATCCTGTTCCTCAATCAACAGATTTACAAGGAGTGAATCACATATACACAAACAACAATGCAGCACTCATACTTTGCAATATTAATATGCAGCTCATGATGATGTTCAAGTTAAAGGCTGCGCCACAATTGCAACTTCAGATTTGACGACCGTATATAAGATTGTGTAATGTCAATGCTGGACTATAACACTTATGACACCATCTACGTTGATAGATGCCGTTTTATTGGCCTTCAAGCTGGTTGTTGCCACTCCTAGTTGAAGTTTACTATCAAACAAAGACAATTCCACTCAGCGTATTTAAAACAACCACGTAGCTGAACTTTTCAATCCCGTATTGCTAAATAGCATCAATGTTGTGGTGCTTCAACCCTTTAATTGCACACATTGCACACAAGCAGTGCCACAATACATGTAGAGAACAAATGTAACTGAATGCAAATCATATATTCTCTGTATTGAATCGCTAATATTAGTGCCGTGGGGAGTTGAGCTGGCTAAATAAGCAGTTTAAACCTGTCTTCTACTGCTCTTATGTCTAAGATATTGTGGCAAAAACAATGATAATTGATTTGATTTAAATTTTAGCAAATGTGAATTCATCATTGGAGATCGGTGCCTCATAAAATCTCCCCTAGAGTGCCAAATTGAGTTAGGATGGTTTTGCCAATAGCAAATGATTAGATTATTATTATTATTATTATTATTATTATTATTATTATTATTATTATTATTATTATTATTGTTAATTTGAACTGCTTAGCCTCATGAAGGTCTCGGGCGTGCTGAAGCCTATCACAGCTTTCTTAGGGCGGTCGAGGGGTACACCCTGAACTGGTCAATTACAGGGCACGCATACACAAACAACCATTCACAATCACACCTACAGACACTGAAACCGGAGTATTTTATTATTATTATTATTATTATTATTATTATTATTATTATTATTATTATTATTATTATTATTATAAAGATGACCAGTATGAATAAGTATGATTTCCTAATGCACTATATCATGTTCTTTGTAACTCATACACAAGGCAGCAGCACTGATGTTTTTGTTGTATGTGACATCACGTTACTGGCTGCCCACATACCGACTGTTTTGCATGCAACACATAAAAAGTGAGTGCACTGAGCTGTGATGCATGTCAATACTGTGCTCAGGCTCCCCCGAGATATTTACCCCAGCCGGGTGTTCCCCTACAATGTCGACATCTTCTTCCTTTCTTACCTCTCAGTTTTGTTTCAGTCGAACATGAAACTAGTCTTGAGTTTTCTACAACTCAGCAATATATCAGTGGAAACCTAAGCTTCCATTTTGAAAATGTACGACTTTATTTTAGTTTAGCTTACTTTTAATCGTTTTAGTTTTTCTTGTGTCATTGTCATACAGGCTTGGTATAAAGAATTCTATGATTAATTCATGTGTGTTTTATCTTTCACTATCATGAGTTGACAAATGCCAGGAGTTGTCCATCGCATGTCTGCATATCTGTTCCTCTTTTTTGGGGAGAAGTTGTGTGCTGGATCATCTTCCTGGGCTCCTTCCTGTGTTTCCTGTCCAAATCAGATCAGGCGGTCAAGGATCTTGTCAGCCTGCAGCATCCTGGGCAATAACTGACGCAAGGTCCCATCTGTCGTTGGACAGGCCTACAGTGGGCCCATCCTCAGGATTTGACAGTTGCAGCTGATTCTGTCGGTATGTGCTAACCGACACTCACTGGAAACTTGATCGTGAGAGCCAATGAAGAGTTCGCACATAAAACCACTGTTGATTACTTTACATTGTGTGATGCCGTGCAGTTGTAAATCAGTCTAACGCTGAATAGCATGAAAATTGTAAAGCACTACAGTTAGAATTGAGAAAATAATTTTCATTGTCAGGTATTGTCACGTACAAATTAATTTTGAACACTCAAGTATTTTTAGGTGTGCACTATTAAACATGCAAATGAATCTAGAAAATGTAATGGCTGCACTTGTCATATGTGTTTATTATCGATACAATTTATGTTTTACCATGGAATTGTAAAATATTGGGCATTAGATTTGTGTGTTTGCATGAGCGCCATCATACATTTCTATTTCTCTACAAACATATTTTGCATATTGCAAGTTTCAATCCCACAAAACAGTCACTCTATGGAACCAAACAGTAGGTGGAGAGCAAGAACAAATGTAGGTCCCAACCGATACTGATAAGCGGATATGAAGCTTGCTCAGTGTTTGTGTGTGTGTGTGTGGGTGTGCGTGCGTGTGGGTGTGCGCGTGTGTGTGTTTGCGTGTGAAAGAAAGAAAACCGTGGGTGGCTTTGTCATTGTGTTCCTGGTTGTGGGATCGCTGTCCACCTGTGTCTCCTGTGTGCTCTTCCACTTCCCCTCTGGACACCTATTCTAATCTCAGCCACAGTGATTCTAAACCAGTTTTATCCCATGAGACCCCGTCGGTTTCAGTGTCTTGTGACACAAACCTGTCCTGCGTCAGACCTTTGCAGAAGAAAACTGAGAAGAAATGTGTGTCATGCTTATTGTCAACTTTCATCCGCCATATTGCATTTAAATTAAGAGACTTTTAGGTTTATTATTTTGTTGCCATTGGGTTTTGAGTAGTTTACTATTAGAGTCGTTTTAGCATTCAGCAATGGTAAAAGTATGGTAAGGTGTTAGTGTTACAGTTAGCGTTCTGTTAGGGTTTAAGGGGGTTATGGTCAGGGTTAAGATTTAGTGGTTGCATGGGAGCCTATCCCAGCTGACTTTGGGTGAGAGGATGTCCTCCGTTGTAACTCAGTTGTTACTTTCAGAAACTGTTATCTTTCCTTGAAGCGCTGCTTCCTTCAAGTCTGCAGCCCAGCACGCTGGCATGTCACAGAGCAGATGGTCACGGATGGCAACATCACTTCTGTTTGTTGCTCGTCTCTAATGGTTAATTGTGGGAAGCCTCAGACGCCACAAAGAGCTGTTGCAACACAACGGCAACCACACTGCAGACGCTGGACGTGAGCACAAAAGAGACGCTGTTAGCAGAAAGGTGCATGAGGCTTCTTCTCTTCCGGTTAGACACATTCAACAAGTATTATACTCTGAAGGAACACAATAGGGTTTTTGCATTTTGTTACATATTGCTACATTTCTTACACATTAGAATCCTTTAGAGTGACGTTCGAATCTACTATTTTTCGGACCGATATAAGTACGAGTATACACTCAGAGTAGGCCAATTTACCGATACTTGAAATGCTTTTAAAACCTTAACCTTAGTTTGAAACCCTACTTTAAAACCCTAACCCTTGTTTGAAATCCTAACCCCTAGTCTTAAACCCTAGTTTGAAACCCTAACCCTAATTTTAAACCCTATTTTGAATCCCTAAACCCAAGTTTGAAACCCTAGTTTGAAACCCTAACCCTAGTTTGAAACACAAACCCTAGTTTAAAAGCCTAGTTTGAAACCCTAACCCTAGTTTAATCAGTTTTTTTTTAATTTCACATAACACTGACAAAAAATTGTGAACAAGACCTTCTGGTGTGATGCAACTGATGTGTCACCGATGTGTTCATATGATAGTGTTGGCTCGTGAGTGAACAATTCGTTCAAAAGTACGAATTCTTTCAGTGAACGAGAGTGAACGAATCACTTCCTAAAGTGATTCATTCTTTTTTCAGTTCAAATGACTTCAACCAGTGTGTAATGGGTAATGCGCGTTGAAGCTGGTGCCACCTCGCCGTAAAACAAAACAAAGAAGAAAATGACGCAACTTCCCGTTCACGTCTTTTGAATGAACCGATTCTAAAGATTCAGTTCACCAAGAAATGGAAGTCACATCACTAATACAAAAGAGTGCAGACAGTGTAGGACCGCCAGGTCGAAATAGCCGACTGGTTAGTGACACGCGCTCTTGCTGCGTAAGTAGCTGGTTCGAGCCCAGAGGTGAGCACATGCCTAATTGTACTTTTACAATTGGAACCTCGCTTTGTATGCATATGCAATCAAATGCAAGTATTTATGTGTAAATGCATAAACTGGCCCCTCCCTGAAAGTTGGCGGAGCCAACCAATGGATTACGCCCACTACCAAGGGGCGGTGTGAAATCCAATAGTGCAGAGAGTTAGGGTTTCACAGTAGGGTTTAAAGCTAGGGTTAGGGTTAGGGTTAGAGCTAGGGTCAGAGTTAGGGTTAGTGCTAGGGTTAGGGTTAGGGCTAGGGTTAGGCTAGGGTTAGGGTCAGAACTCGTGTAAGGGTTAAGGTTAGAGCTAGGGTTAGGGTCAGAGCTCGGGTTAGGGTTAGGGTTAGAGCTAGGGTTAGGGTTTGAGCTAGGGTTAGGGGTTAGGGTTAGAATTAGGGGTTAGGGTTAGAGCTAGAACTAGGGTTAGGGTTAGGGTTAAGATTAGGGATAGAGCTAGGGTTAGAGCTAGGGTTAGGGTTAGGGTTAGAGCTAGGGTTAGGGTTAGAGCTAGGGTTAGGGTTTAGGGTTAGAATTAGCGGTTAGGGCTAGAGCTAGAGCTAGGGTTAGGGGTTAGGGTTAGGGCTAGGGTTTGGGTTAGGGTTAGTGCTAGGGTTAAGATTAGGGATAGTGCTAGGGTTAGGGTTAGAGCTAGGGTTAGGGTCAGAGCTAGGGTTAGGGTTAGGGTTAGGGTTAGAGCTAGGGTTAGGGTCAGACCTCGGGTTAGGGTTAGGGTTAGAGCTAGGGTTAGGGTCAGAGCTCGGGTTAGGGTTAGGGTTAGGGTTAGAGCTAGGGTTAGGGTTAGAGCTAGGGTTAGGGTTAGGGTTAGATTTAGGGATTAGAGCTAGAGCTAGAGCTAGGGTTAGGGTTAGGGTTAAGATTAGGGATAGAGCTAGGGTTAGTGTTAGAGCTAGGGTTAGGGTTAGGGTCAGAACTCGGGTTAGGGTTAGGGTTAGGGGTTAGGGTTAGAATTAGGGGTTAGGGTTAGGGTTAGAGTTAGAGCTAGGGTTAGGGTTAGAGCTAGGGTTTGGGTTAGGGTTAGTGCTAGGGTTAAGATTAGGGATAGAGCTAGGGTTAGGGTTACAGCTAGAGTTAGGGTTAGGGTTAGAACTAGGGTTAGGGTTAGGGTTAGAGCTAGGATTAGGGTTAGGGTTAGAGATAGGGTTAGGGTTAGGGTTAGGGTTAGAGCTAGGGTTAGGGTTAGAGCTCAGGTTAGGGTTATAGCTATGGTCCATAAAACCATATATATTCCATGCAATGTGAGGGAGGGTTAGGGTTAGGGTTAGGGTTATAGCGTAGTGGTTAGTGCTCTGGACTCTCTCCCCAGCAACCTCGGTTCAAATCCCAGTGAGGCCTAAAATATTTTATCATAGAAAAATTTACAACACAGTTGCTCGTGTGCTGCCCCATATAACCATTATTTCTATTTGCTTGTGAGCAGCGCCATAAAATCCTACATATTCCATGTAATGGGAGCGAGGGTTCTATAGTGTAGTAGTTAGTGCTCTGGACTCTCACTCCAGCGACCTGGGTTCAAATCCCAGTGAAACCTAAAATATTTCATCATAGAAAAATTTGCAACACAGTTGCTCGTGTGCTGCCCCAATTAAACTCTTTGCTTGTGAGCTGTTCCATAAATCATATATATTCCATCACAGCTAGGTGAGGTTTCAGTAGTGTAGTGGTTAGTACTTCGTACTCTCACCCCAGGGACCCGGGTTCAAATCCCAGTAAGAAGTAAAATATTTTATCATAGAAATATTTGCAACACAGTTCCTTGTGTGCGGCCCATATAACCATTATAACTACTTGCTTGTGAGCTGTTCCATCAAACCATATATATTCAACAAAACAAGAGCGAGGATTCCATAGTGTAGAGGTTAGTTCTCTGGACTTTTACCCCAGCGTCCTGAGTTCAAATCCCAGTGAGACCTAAAATGTTTTATTATAGAACAATTTGCAACACAGTTGCTCGTGTGCTGCCCCATATAACCATTATAACTATTTGCTTGTGAGCTGCTCCATAAATCATATATATTCCATGATATGTAAGCAAGGGTTCCGTAGAATAGTGGTTAGTACTTTGTACTCTCACCCCAGGGACCTGAGTTCAAATCCCTGTGAGATGTAAAATACTTTATCATAGAAAGATTTGCAACACAGTTCCTTGTGTGCTGCTTTAACCATTTGCTTGTGAGCTGTTCCATCAAACCATATATATATTGCATGCAATGTGAGCAAGGGTTCCATAGTGTAGACTCTACACTGTAGAGGTTAGTTCTCTGGACTCTCACTCCAGCGTCCTGTGTTCAAATCCCAATGAGACCTAAAACATTTTATCATAGTACAATTTGCAACACAGTTGCTCGTGTGCTGCCCCATATAACCATTATAACTATTTGCTTGTGAGCTGCTCCATAAAACCATATATATTCCATGCAATGTGAGCGAGGGTTCCATAGGGTAGAGAGTTCGTGTGATTTCCTCGTTAAGTGCACCTGCGTGAAAAGTTTTAGCTCCTGCAGAACGTGAAAATGACCAAAAACTTTTCACGCAGGTGGACTTAACGAGGGAATCTTGGAAAACATGTTGGAATGCGGCCCCGAGGACTAGAGCTTGACACGTGTGACCTTTGACCATGATATTTCCCTAATAAAGTGGCCTGTTATTAGGTACACTTGAAAGTGGCAGTGTACCTAATGGAGTGTCCGTGTGATTCCCTCGTTAAGTGCACCTGCGTGAAAAGTTTTAGCTCCTGTAGAACAAGATAATGACCAAAAACTTTTCACGCAGGTGCACTTAACGAGGGACTCTTGAAAAACATGTTGGAATGCAGCCCCGACGACTAAAGCTTGATACCTGTGACCTTTGACCATGATATTTCCCTAATAAAGTGGCCTGTTATTAGGTACACTTGAAAATGGCGGTGTACCTAATGGAGTGTCCGTGTGATTCCCTCGTTAAGTGCACCTGCGTGAAAAGTTTTAGCTCCTGCAGAACGTGAAAATGACCAAAAACTTTTCACGCAGGTGCACTTAACGAGGGAATCTTGGAAAACATGTTGAAATGCGGCCCCTGCTCTAGATTACATGAATACGCCATATGAGTACAGAATATGAATAATTCATATTTACCATGCACAAAGGAAAGGACAGAAAGGACATACTATTGAGTGCTTTTATGCTGAAGTTTTGGTGAATAGTGTCTGCAGTACAGAATGACTGCACTTTGTGTGTACACTGAATGAAGGCAGTCTCACATGTGCTATGTGGGTGGTGGTTTTTGGGGGTTTTTGTTTTTTGCTTCCTGTGACAACATCCGAAAGGTGTTCCTGTTCGGTAGAATTGAACGCAAACTCCTCTGTAATACAGATGTGGACACGGGTACACACGCGCGCACGCACAGACACACACACACAGACATGCACACACACACACACACACACACAAACACACACAAATCAAGCCTCATATCCGCTTATCAAGCATTGGAAACATACAACATGCAGATTTTCTTCCCCTTTGACTGAC
The DNA here is from genome assembly GCF_059516105.1 of Syngnathus floridae. Taxonomy (NCBI): domain Eukaryota; kingdom Metazoa; phylum Chordata; class Actinopteri; order Syngnathiformes; family Syngnathidae; genus Syngnathus; species Syngnathus floridae. The sequence goes on from NC_142415.1 coordinate 13,601,084, forward strand.
ATACTACTGTAGTCATTTTTTTCAAAGAAATACATATATATCAAAGTCAAGCATATCAAAGTTCAAATGTTCACGATATAATAATACAAAAGAGATTGTAGTTAATTGAAAATATGATTTTAATAAAAAAAAACGTCATCATAAAAAGGGGATACAAGCACATGACGATAGTAAAACCTATCTCTAATATGCCATCCATACTGAAATCAAAGTAATAAAATTAGACAAAAAAGAAAAAGCAGATATTCGGTCAGTCAAGAAATTTCCTATTTACATTCGGTGCATGACAGGTATCCGAAAATTTCTTCACTGAGTAAAGAACAAACGTGTTCTTTACTCATTTTTTTGTGTAAAAGACCTAAAGAAACAACCATTTAAATCTTAGTATAAAGAAATAATGTGTGTAGTATATATAATGCAATTCCAGATAAGACTCCAAACAGAGAAAGAAAAAGAATGACTTATCAACAATGAAATGCGAACGATATCATTTTTAGAAGTATTGTTATGGTTTGGTCTAAAGCCACAGAGGAGCATTTAGATGCCACCAACTAATTTTGTTTTGTAAGATTAGAGTATTACAATTGAAAGTGAAAATTTTATTATTGCTCCTTATATTAGAATAATTATTATGATTATTTTCATGTGTACTTGATTTGATTTGCTTATTTTGCAGCAGGTTGTTTTTAAGTGCTCCAGTTGAGTTGAGTTAAAAAAAAAAAAGTTATGAAATTCTACGGTCAGTGAGTGCCAGTTTACATGTTCTTCTCTCACTCTATTGTGGAATAATGAAAAGGAGGGTTGGCATATTAAGTCTTCACAACATTTCTTGTATATAATACAAAAATATGGACATTCTTAGCATTGAGAAGAAAGCTCGGTCTGAGAATATGATCCAAAAAAAAAAGAGTGCTCTGGCACAGCCTCCTCAGGCAGTGATGGGCATATTCTCCCTGTAGCAGGCGGACCTCTGAGGTCCACTGTAGCTGCACAAGTCCTGATAGATGTTGGCCATCTGCTCTGCTGAGATGTCATCGTACTGCTCCATGTTGGTGCAAAACGGCTGCGAGCGGCGTAAATTCACCGCCTCTAGCAGTTGCTGACACTTCACCATCGTGATCTGACACAGAAGGGGCGGAGGAGCAAACACGAAATCATCAAATTAGAGAAAAGTTTAAGAGGTAAAGTATGACACTTTTTTTTCCCCTTACCTGCACAATTATCAGCCTATTCTTGGCAGTGCTGAGATCATGAAGCTCCTCTCCAAAACACAAAGTCACAGTTGGATCGGGAGCTGGAATCTGACCTTCCTGGTGCAGCTGCAGAGCTACGACAGGACACAGAGCAGCTGGTTAGAGTTTCTCCTCGAACTATTTGTGGAGCTTACAAACAAGGCCTCACCGTGAAGGAACTTGCCAGTATCAAAAATCTTCACCACTGCATCCCTCTCCAGCTTACAAGGCACGGGGCTATAATGCAAGCCCACATCGGCCAGTCCACTCCAGAAGACTCTGCTCTGGCATAGCCTCTTGATGAAAATACCCTCCTGATTGGCCCGCAGCAGGAGTCCTCGCTCCAAGTGGCCCAGCAACTTGTGGGTGACTTGGCGTTGCCGTTCAAACTCGATGAGTTCAGCCGGGGGGAAGTAAACGCTCTGCATGCTGTCGGAGCTGTATGGGGTGCCGCGACCTGGGTGGTGCTGAGCCGGGGAGAGGCGACAGCCCTCGGGATGATTCACCAGTGTGTTGTCCATCAGCTTTCCTCCATAGTAGAATAAGATCATCATTTGAGAGAAAGCTGGAGGACACAAAGTACATCAAAGTATTTAGCTTCTTACTCCCAATACAAATTGATGAAAGTAATTCACATGCAATATGATGATTTTCTGTTAGTTTGCTTTCACTTTCACCAACAACCCAAACTTCTGAATGGGTCCCACAGTGGGGAAAAAAAATTAAAGTTAAAGTTGATTTTGACAATGGTGAACCACAAATAGGCAGGGCTTCTAGAGCCAGTTAGTTATTAACCCTCAAAATGATCACTCACCCTCCCCGATAACTTTGTTTTTCTGTATATATTAGGTTTGAAAATGTTTTTGAAAATATGATTTAAAGTTCCTGCCAAAAATTTCATGTGTGGACATAAGACACAAAATAATTACCTGAGCTGAGAGTGCCAGTCGGTAAGGGGTTGTGATGCAGTGAAAAGGCTGCGAATTAAAAAGAGAAGATTTAAGGCTGTACACACCAATCAGTTCTCAACACAGACTTGTGTCATTATTTTGCCTCATCATCAGAAATATTTATACAACATCTTAATCATCCTCGTCAGCAAAGTTCAACAGGATGTTAGTCAATTCTTCCATTGGAGAGTTTGACTGAGCACAAACAACAGCTAATCTCGTGTCTCATGAATGCAGTTTGTGGTATATTGTCAGTTTTTTTCTTACCACTAGCACTAGTCTGCGGCCAATACTCTGGACTGGCCTGGATCCTGCAGCCTTCTTCCTGTACACACAGAACAATAACGTGTCAAGAAAGGAGTACAAGACAAGGAGAATGAGAAGAAGAAGCTTTACCTCTTTGATGAGGCCCTCGATGTCAGGAGGGCTGTAGTCCATGTCGGTCATGTCGCCAGAGCTGTTGGAAGCAGCTACCGCCATCACTGAGCTCCTTCCATCTGTGGCGCAACAATGGAAGAAAATATTCTTCACGCACTGACCATACAACATAGAGCTTTAGCTTTACAAGATCAAAATCACAAGCTCACGTTTCTGCTCATCCTCTGGTACGATTCTGTAGACTTTATAAGGCTCCGAGATGTCCAGCTGAGATCTTTCTGTCACCTCTTCAAAGTCAGGGCTTTTATTGAGCGCACAGCGCAGTCTGGTCTTCCAAGTTGCAGGTTCTGCCTTGTCGCCCTCCTTGAACTTGCCTTTAAACACGGCCCATGCCTGCATAGAGAGTCATATGTTAAAAAATGATTTTCTATTTTCGTAGGGATGATAAAATACGCTTAGTATTTCAAATTTAGTTACTATGTAAGGTAAGAATATCCATCAATCCATCCATCCTAACCCTAACTCACACTCGTATTAAAACCTGCGGACACTTTAGTGTCTACAATAACTCAAGAAACAATTATATTTATACTAAGCTTAAATGAGTTGATGTAATGGTAAATATCTATTTGACCAGGGTAGTTTAAAACAGTGATTGCCAACTAGTGTGCCGAGACACGAGTGTGCTCGGAGAGGTCATCGGGTATTCCACAGTCATTTATCCAGTTTAGATGAAAATTAATTTATTTACTACAAAAAATATTTGTGTTTGCCAACGGCGTAGAGTAACAGGCAGAACAATTAAATGCTCTTCTAATAAATGACCGAAGGTACAGAAATGATCCACTTGAGATGAGTGAGCTTTAAGAGTTTGTGGCCGGGGTTGCCAAATCCTTTTTCTCCCACCTGTTTAAGCCTTGTTTGTTTAGTAGGGTTTTATTTTGAAGTCTAAGAAGAGAAAACATTGGACCCAGAATGAGCACATTGACAAAAACATTCACAGTGCTTCGTTGAATTCATGTTCGGCTAAAATATGAACAAGTTCATTAACTTTTATTCATTGAATGTGTTCAGGTATAACACCGCTGACCATGTATAGAAAGTTTTTTTTTTTTTTTTTTAATAAATGATCATGTATAGTAAGACCAAATGTGACCGTTGAGCCCTGATCTTTGATCCATGCACCTTGATCCCTAATCTTCGACTCCTAACCTTTCACCCCTTACCTTTGAAACTTGACTCAAACCGAAACAAAACGACCATGTACAGTAAGGCTTTTTAGTAAAAAAAAAAAAAAAAAAAATACCATGAATAGTATTTTATTATTTTTAGGAAAACAAAAATACCATGTATATAGTACAGGAAGTGAGGTTTAACGATCAATGTGCACAGCTCAAGCGCAAAATCCCCATTTTATATTTAGCTATTTACATTTTGTGATTGTTTTAGAGAGAACAGCGCGATTATATACAGTTTATTCATCACCCCCCTGAAAATCTTAAACAGGCACTGCACGGCCAAATCACCCTGGCTGCAAACCCCACCCTGTAAAAAAATCCCTAATACCATCTGCACCTATAAAAACATTAATTAATGTTTTTTTCACATTTATGTGAACCTAAAAGAAAATATAGTATAAAAACAAACAGTTAAACAAAGGTAATCCTAATAATATAAAATGGCCCATTTTGAGGCAATTAAGTGTTCAAACTGAATGTACCTACCTTAAAAATAGATGCGTCTACTTCTTGGTTGTAATCCTGTTTCCCTGCGTGTTTCCACGGAATTCGGAACATGATTCGGTTTCCATCTTCCCACATGAGCCCAGAGTATTGTCCACTCTGGATCTGCTCAATAAGCCACTGCTTCAGCCTACGACCTCCAGAATTCGACATCGTGTTTGTGTCACCTACAGCAAGAAGTTACTCATGTTAGAATTGCAAGGTATCAAAGGAATTCCAAAAGTGAAAGTAAAAGCACTTACAATGAGAAGTTGATGAGCTGTGAGAAGGTAATGAATGATAGCTCTCCACGCATCTCTGTCAGGTTTATTGTTTTGGATGGTAGTGAGTATGCGTGACGTCACTGCTGTTCTGACCAATCACTGTCACCGAAGTCGCAACAGGTCGACCCCGCCTACTACGACATTGTAGTTCTTTAAAGTGTGGGCATTTACAAGAAACGCTCTGACACAAGTTGCTGCCCACGCCTAAACAATCAGTCACAAGTAAGCTTGTGGCATGGGGAATTTTAGCGTGGAGTGCAAGTCAGTAAATCTTGGTAATTTGACATTTGGCCAAGGTGTGATTATTTCATGGCGTTCATTCATTTTTATAAAAATCCTAGGAACCCTAAACTGAATAACTGGCAGGAAAATTCCAGGACTAGTGTCCCATATTTCAAGCTTTCCACAGAGCCTGGTCAGGTGAGTGGGAAGTTTGCTCCAACAAAGTGACATTCTTGGCCAGGAACTGTCAAGATCAGAGAATGCTCTGCAGCCACATGTTGTCCTGTCACAGGGGACCACTCACAGTTTGGATTAGAAATGCATCTTTTGACAATCTTGGAACTTTTCTGTCATAGACATTATCATTAGTGGTACTAGATTAATATGTAACAAGTACTTTGTAAAGCCAAAACAATCACATTCATTCTATTGTACAGATATTAATCATTTCATTTTTTTAATCAGTTTATTTTTTTTTTACAAAACAAAAACAGTAGTGTGCAATACTTGTACCAAGAAAACCACAAGACAATCTACAAACACTACAATGATAAATCAGAGCTTCACTAAAAATCAGGAAGATGGTAGTGTTTGTACTTCCAAGATCCTTCATTAAAACTAAACAACATAGCCTTGTGTGAAACACACAAATCAACATATGTTCGTTCATTTTCCACCTTTAGGATTACCTCCATTTTTTGGAATTGACTCATTTACACAAAACTAGTAAAGCAGTAGTTCACCAAAGCAGGTGGTCGACATCCCATTTATCGGAGGCAAATGACAAATCTTTTAAGGCTGCTGAGCATATTGCAACAGGTTGGGAGGATCACATGGAAGCATGGGTGATGTCATCATGATTAAGGTGCTGAGGCTTTTAGAGTTAGGCGTCTGAGCACTGATGGGCTCGGTGAAGGAAACAAGAAGGTACTAGGGGTGAGGTACGCGTAGCCCGCAGCAAAATCAACCCGGTGCTAAAAAGGTTAGCGTGATGCATAAATTAAGTATTTTGTCGGGTGATTTAGTGGCGGGCCTAGTGTTTCAGCTGCTGCCTTCGGGATGAGCCGGAGTGGGCGGAAGGGAGCACGCATCCACGTCCTGTTTTATCCAGCGCTGGTCTCCGGCTTGTCTCTGGTTCTCCTGTTGCTCCGTGTATTGGATCAGCAGAGCGCCCACTTGCTCCTGGTCCTTAAACGGACTGGCTTGGAAACTGGACTCCAGCCACGCTCGATACTGTGGATAGATCGGTATGAATACAATCAATGCTCAGTTAAGCATTATTGTTATCAGTGTGATAAATGACCGATCAAAACACTTGATCATCAAAGCACAGCAAATAAAGATTTTGTATTTCCATTGCTTTCTGTGGTCACATAGTTTCTAAATTCTAGTCTATAGCAGCGTGTCCAACTGTTATGATTCCATTACAGTGTATTGAAACTAAAAATGCATCCAGTCCTTGGTATAATTGTAACTGGGGACAAAGATTTGCACGAGCCAGTTGTTTATTGTGGCTCAAGTCATTTACAGAGGCTTTCAAACTTTTAGTATATCATGAACCTTGGTTATTGCAGCCTAAGGAACATCACATTTTATTACATGTAACGGCAGATGACATTTATCCTGATAGAAGTAGGAGTTAGCAGGAAGAATCTGTCTTATCTAACAGGTATCCTAAAATCCAGTGGAGTTTATTTTCAATGCGGTTACTGCACCTTTCTAAAGTATCACATACAGTGAAACAATGAACGACACAGGTGACTAAAAGGAAAAAAAAATACAATGTGTCAAATGCAGAGATGTTTCTAATAATTTGGTTACGTGACAAACGATGAGAAAAGGGTCTCAAAAAATGGAGTGCAGTTCAATACAGTTTTCCAACGACAACCTGCAGACTAATAAAAAATACAGTATTCACATGTCTGGTGACTTACCGTAATTTAAGTATACTATGCATTTCTTTGGATATCACTTTGGAATGAACTTTTAGGATCATTGGAGCCACTGTAACTTTGTGCAGTCACGGGATTAACACTGTACTTGAATGGCATCTAGGTTTTTTTTTTTTTTTTTTTTTTTAAAAAAACAAACCTTTCTAAATTTCGACATGTAAATACATTGAGTTTAAAGGCTGAACATAACTGAAGTGAAACTTGTACTTTGGAAGTGATTCTTTCAAGTACCACTTGCCTGAATACCACCCCACTTTCAGAATCACTGGTCTCAGGAGTTCCTTATATACAACAATACTGTGAAATTTGCCGTTACAATGCAGATTCTCTCATTTGTACGACTCACATTGTAAAGTCATTTCCCCTGTATTCCTCCAAATCATTGCATGCAAGATGCTGACGGTGATGCAAAGCACGTGATAAGCAGTGCCCAGCTATCGCAATCGCAGCAACATCCCCCACCTCCGCGGTTCCCGTTCTCAATGCAACTCAATGCTTGGTCATTGCTACTGCAAGGGAACATTTTCAAGCACTCCATTAATTGAAATGTTGTATTAGACAGAAAAAGAAGTGGTCACTTTTGCGAGCTGCTTGCACGGTATATACGGTACCTCTGAGACTTGCGTGGTTTGGTACTCCTGCAACTGCTCCTGGAAGCCGCAATTGGGCCCAACAAAAGAGCGAACGGCCTTGACGGCGGTGAGACATTCCTCCCAGCTGTAATGGGTGACAGTCATCAGGTAGGCCACCACCATTGTCGTGCTTCGGGAGACACCTGCGAGGCTGAACGACAAACACGCATTTGACGTATACACTACACTGGCCAGTCAAAATATTAGGTACACTTTGCTTCAAGCTTCCGATCATATTTTGTCGGACTGATGTTTATGATTGTTAATGACTAGATTGCGGTAATGTAGAGGCACTTCCGACTCACTCGTAAGTGAACATTATGTTACTTATCACTTACCAGTGAACGAGACACGCCCCGCCATTCAGGCGACACTCATGGATGAAGCGGATGCATTCTTTAAAATGTTGCAACCTGAGAAATTGATGAAAACACTTAAAATGCACACCGTTTCACATCAAATCAGGAAGCGATGGGCTGTAGTTCAAAGCATACAGTATTGCACAGCCTAAAATAGGATTGCATTATAAGAATTGAGAAATGGCATCTTGAAATGAAACTACATGAATGAGGCCCTGACTTTGTGTGTTGCAGAACTGGTTTATGATACCGGTTGAGGATTCCAATCAAGGGACAATCTAATTTCCTTAAATGGATGCGACGACTTGGCTGCTCCAACAGAGGCTTTGTGAGCGCCAACGACAAACAAGGAAAGAGCCCTCTTTTGACTCTATAGTGTGAAGACGAAGAAGAGGGAAAAACAGCAGGTCTCTAAAATAATTCATGTTTTAAGCTCGTGAACAAAAATGAAGTCTCAAACAATCCAGAAAAGCAATGAATGTAAGAAAAGCCCCCGCAGACATTTGTTGTGTTTGACAATCCTCCTTGCAGACAGTTGGGAAACACTGATAGCGTTTCACATAATCAAGAAGCAGAAGGCTGACCTGGCAGACTCCCGGGACCAGCTGCTGGTTACTCAACAGCAGACAAAGTAACAGTCGGCGGTGAAAATAGACACTTCTTCCTGAGACCCAAAGTCCACTTCAGAATTTGTCTCCTCAGCACTTTGTTCTGTCTTCCCAGCACTGATGCTTCCGCTCGTCTTGTTAAATATGCAGAAATTCACCATGTGAAAGAGTATTTACGTTTTAACTGGCTGAATCTGGTAAAAAAAAACAACAAAAGGCGCTCGCTCTCACGATGCTGCAGAATTAGAATATCATGGCAAAAGGCAGTCGTATTGAAGTACTGTCTTCATTCTGTATCATTCTCCTGTACTGTACAATCAATTGCCGTCTTTGTCTATTCCCTCAGAACTAAAATATAACATTTCTCAATCTCAAGCAAGGCATAATGCAGCACAATGGTATGATTCCAATAAATAGACAGCATTTTGTGTCAATACGTCTTTTGGTTGTTTGAGAAAACGTGCTTGGCACACGTTTTCAATCCCCAAAACCCCTTTTTGACAAATCAAAATTTGTATTAGCATGGTTGAAAAGAATGGCTTTATAAAGGCAAGTAAAAAAATCATTACCACAACATTGCAATTTTAGTTTATAATAGTTAAATTATAGTTTAAATTAATTCTTAATTTTCCTTCTATGGGGCTAAACGATGTGCCCACAAAAGTAATGTTTAAAAAAAAAAAAATATATATATATATATATATATATATATATATATATATATATATACACACACACACACACGCACACACACACAGATAGATAAAAATTTAAAAAATATACTTGAATGCTGTTAATATGCTAAATGGCCATAAAAAGAATTGAGCCACTCAATCAATTAACAAAACGACAACAATATTTCAGTCAAATTGAGGAAAAGTGGAAGTGACTGATAGCGAAAGTGAAGTTACTCGAGTCGTGATTATCACACTTCATTAAAAGTTAACAAAACAATAAAATAACATTTTATGTCGCGAGATAGAGGGTTACATTTTTCCTTTAAGAATTTTTTCATGAACCGTCTTCCATTGCCTTAGAGTCAGCCTTTCACGCCCATTGCGAGTTAAGTTACCAAATATGGCTCCTTTCCCTATAAAGGGCGACACATAGCCATGTTCGTGTCAATATCAATTTAATAGGGAGAGAAAAAAGGAACTGAAATCAGGGTTGACTTGACATCCGTACCACATTATCGACGTTGGAGCTGCACGAAGCGCTAAACAAACAGTAGCTAGGAGCTTATGCAATGGGAGGGGCCTCCTCGCCAGTGGCGAACACGGCGGGGAGGCAGTTGGTCTCCCGGCTCGGATTAGGCAGAATGGAGATTGTGACAGAGTGGGGCTCATTAAAGCGTAAAGGGTGGTCAAAGGCAACAGCCAGATGTCGCTGAGGTTTCCTTCCTCTGCTGCCTGAGGGAAGGTGCCCGATTGCAACACTGGAGGTCAGAGCTCTCCAGGCCCTTCGGCAACATCCATCCAAGCCACAAAGCTCCATTTCTTATCTACTTGCAATGGAGCTCTGAGGCAGAAGTTCCATTACGTTTAAAAAGATTGAAATAGAAGAGCAAGGGAAAACATTTTGAAAGTCCGCCCTGACAGCCAACAAGTGGACAGAGCCTTGGCACTGGTGAGGCTGCTTAAGAAATGCTACTGGAATATAAACCCAGTTGGGCTCTGAGGTCTTCAAAATCGGGTCGATCAGTTGAGCCCGGAGTTCAAAGCAAACTGGAAGGCGGGGCTTGTGCTGTGCGTTCGGTCCAACATGAGTCGAGCGAGAGTTGCATTAACAGAACCTACGTAGAGATGAATATAAACACGGTGACTCATGGGACTACTGCAAGGGTGGAGGCCCAGCTCATGATGCTTTCGACATGAATAAAGTGACAAATGGAATTACACCATCGAGCTCTGTTCGAAACATTGGCAGACAATCACAAAAAAAATATACAGTGATGAATAACAAGAGTACTTTTTTTATGTAATCAGATTTGGCCAAATAATAGAATGATTTGTTGACAATAGGCAAGTTATTAAATAAGGAAAAAATAAAACAATACTTTAAAAAAAAGAGAAAAAATAATAAATAAAATTAAACAATAACCTACCCATCTAAGGTACTTTTAAATATGAGGAAAATTTTAGAAGAAGAGTTGATTGTGCATGTGTGTTTTCTACTCACAGATTCTGGCTAGAAGCATCTGCTGCATGAATACAAAGGTAAGTCTTGTCCTACAAATCATCATCATGAGAAAAATACGTTACACGTCAGAGCAGTTGTAACACCCAGAACAAGTTTTTGTAAAAAAAAAACTGCCTGTTGCGTATGTGTGTTATTGTATGATTAAATGTACTTTTATTATTATGACAACATATCAAACCTTGTCCAACATAACCTACTGTACATGAATAAGAACCATAAAAGTAATGCATTTTCTGAGAAGACATCTTATTCATATGGTAGGCTGAAAATTTGTTTTGTTTTTAATACCTTCGTGCAAAACATCTTCATAGATGACACCCAAGCTCACAATATAGGCCAGAAATGTTATGTTCTACTTCTGTTTTAAAGATTTATTTGTCAAAAATGAACTTTCTCAGATGAAATAAGCAAACCAAGTCTGTCTCTGAGCTATATTGTGGTTGTCTATTACTTTTAGTTTCCTAGGTACACTCATCACCTGAACGTCATACAAAAGGTTGTGCAAGAAATTCTGCTTTTACGAAAGAACCAAATTATTACAAACGGCTTTCAGAAATATGCAGTACAGTTCCACGCCAACAAAATAATCATCACTGTTAAACGACACCCATCTAATAGTGTCAACAAAAAGTCAAATGTAAAACAAATTTAAATGATGGATTGACAATGTTATATCAATATATGATGACATACAATAACATATTAGCTGTGCACATATACAACTATGAGTACACTCTTGCACCAACTACAGCTCAACACTTCCCTCTGCTGGTTAAAGAAACCTCAGACTTTTGGAAGTTGTATTGTGTTGAATGTATTTGGTTCAGCAAGTGTTTTGGAGATGATGATACTTGCATTTCACTAACCTCAAATACGGGCCGGGCATTGTTGTACACAGAGAGGATGTGGGTGATGCCATTCTGTGATAGGCTTTGTCGGTTTTCTGCATCTAGATCAAATACAGGGGAAGGGGGTTGCTCACACCATGATTGAGTCACAACACCTGACTTTCAATGGAAATCATTCTTATTGAATAAGCCACTAACATAAGGAACAATTAAATACACATTTTCCTCTCTCAAACAAAGGAATCAAAATTATATTCATCTTGGTACTGCTGCTTTTTTTGTTTCCAGCAGAGACCACCATCACAACATTTCATGTTAAAATTGAGTCTATGAATTGAGGATAACTTGTGCAAACAGAATAAACTGTTCATTAGTAGAAAACATTGCAAAAAAGTTAATATTATTCTTCACATTTATAAAAGAAATAAAGTCAAATCCTGCAAAAGGACAAAATAAATTACAAGAAAAGGACGTCTTTCTTACCTCTTATATTCCCAAGGTACAGGCCATCAACAACCTGTGAAGCACAAGTCACAGACATGTTGTACTCTTCTTAGTCTCTGCATGATAGTCAGGCTTCAAATGGTTCCCCTAAAAAGGAACAAATGTTCCAAGCTGAGCCTGATTGGATTTGAGGCTTAAAGCTTAAGAACCAAGCACAGGAAAGGCAACTATCCCCCCCCAGGGACATACAAGGCCTGAAACGCTGAAGTGTCATCCTCAAGGAGTGATGAGAGGCAAAGACACTGGACAGACTCCAAAACAATGGTGTTCAAGCTTTTTATAAGTACCACCTCAAAAAATAATTATCTCTCTAGGTACATAATGGTCAAAATAAAAAATAATGCAATTCAAAGTTAAACACAACAGATCTGTGCATGATAAATGTACCGCAATGGATTAAAAAAAAATACTATCAATACAAATTATAGTAAAATTAGCAGGTTCACTGAAAACAGATGCCTAATATTGATTTGACCCCCATTTGAGTCATCATTCAAGAGTCAGAGGTCAGATGGTGGCCACAGCATGTTAACCTAAGTGAAATTGAGTGAAAACAAAGTTGATCTGATTTGGCATATACCAAACATGTCAGTGATTTACTTAATTTCTTCATTTAAACTAGCAACCTAAACTGGAATTGCTTATCAAATTGCGCTTTTGCGAATGAAATGTAAGGCAAACCTGATTCATGCACAGGGTGTTTTTGCTTATCTTGTTGCTTATAGCAATGAAACCAATAGCACTCGCTAATCTCTACACTTGAATCTCGAATGAAAAGTTTTGGTGACTTGTCACGCGTATTTGTGCACTCTGCAACCTTAACGGATGTACCATAAATGTATCACATTGCTGTACTTAGCATGTGTAACAAGTCAACCTTGCGCTTGAACATATAATCTCTCAATCGTCAACACGAAATGGAAGACAAATTTAACACTTCGCCCGCAAGAGCAAAGCATGACAAACACTTTTAAATTTAGTACCTTATTCATTCCATTGCCCATGGCGGCTAGTCCTTCTGTATGGTGATTATCCGAAAGTGACACGATCGGACTGTGGCTCGAAAATACAAGGCTGGGTAAATTTCGAATTACATGCACGACGCAAATAAATTACAAAAGCTGAAGGAGAAATAAGCTTGCACTCCTGCCTTACAACGTGAAACGTCGACTTCCGGGATTGTTTTGACGTAAACTAAGTAGTCCATCCGGTAAGTGACGTCACAGGAAGGAACACCCGTACGTTTAAAACAAGCGAGTTAATAGAACGGTGTTATTTGCATGGGTTCTACTTCCAATTGTAAGGTATTACTGACTGGTTATGAATGTGATGTAAGAAAAATACTCAAAATTAATATTGCATAGCAGGCCAGCTTTGGTGTGCATGGGCACGTTTTTGCAGTATACAACAAAGATTTAAGATAGCCGAAAATGCACTGAGATTTACGATTGTATGTTTTCACAAAATGCTTTGTCCATAATCCCCCCCCCCACACACACACATACAATGTGGATTCATATTTTTATATTTATTTTATTTCTGTACTATACAATGAACATAGGAGGAAGAGGTCTTCCACAATGACCACACACTGAGGTAATGTGGATGGATAATCAATACAGTAATGCAGGCATTAGTGGATCTTTCCATTGATCTGCTTTTGATTTCGAATGTGAGACATGGTCCGGTTGTTCTTTACTTCTTCCACTGCTTGTTTTCGTAGTCCCACTTTGATGACAAGCCTTCCACAGGGTTCATTCTCATGTCCAGCATCCTCTGCAGCTCTTTCTCCTTGAACTCAAGCTCAAATGTGTGAGGAACTGGTCCATACACTGAAGACACACAAAAAGTGACTGATAAACAACTGTGTAATTATCAATATTACAGTGGCACCTTGGTTAACGAACACAATCCATTCTGTCAAGTCAGTCCCTATCTGAAAAACAATGGTCCCCATAGGAAATAATAAAGGAAATTGAAATCAAAATAAACATTAAAAAATAGATGAGAACAGTTATAATACAGTACAAATTGCATCAAATACACATAAAAAACTATTTAAAAAAAAATTTGAACATGAGAACCTTTCGTCAACAAAGGAAAACTTACCATTAACCAAGGCTCTACTGTATTTTCTTAAAATTTCAGAAAACACAACACTGTATTATTCTAGTTAGAATGTTTACCACTTACCATGCTTCCTCTGCCAGAACACCACAAGCCCAGTGAGGCCAAAGAAGAAAAAGATCCCACCAACCACAGTCTTCCACTGAGACGATCCCTGGTTCATCTCAGCAAAGCTCTGCTTGAAGCTGATACGATACACTGAATGGGGAGCAATTGAATGAAATATCAATATGCATGAACGCAACATTTGATTGGTTTCAAGTGTGTCAGGCCAAGATAGAAACGGTGATGCAAAATCTTACATGCGATCTTCTCCTCATTGGAGAGGTTGGTCCACAAGCCTTTCTCCTTCTCCTTGAGCGACTGCTGCTCTGTGCTCAGTTCCTGCACATAGTTGACATCGGGAAGGGGGTTCTCCCGCGTGTCAAAGTAGGCAGGTAGAGTGTAGCTCTCCACTTTTGCGACACCTGCTGGAATGAACACAAAATCCTTAAAGTCATGGAGATTTAAGAAATGGACTGTATAATAAAACATCTTCTGTAAATTTCTGTTTTGACACCTCCAATCAAAAATGTGTTTAATGTCGCAATAAAAACTTTACCAAAAGAGGTGTAGTATTTACTTGCTTTTTTCCCCAAGTGGACAAAAAACCCAGCAATTAAGGCAGTGTTTATTGGAAGGTGTGCTCATAGTGCATCAAATACTATACTGCACAGGTCACAATGAAATGAAATTGTATGAATTAACTCAAAATGAGAGATAATTTAGATGATTAGATTTGTTATTTTAAACGACACAGATCTAGTGCTTGCATAATACCACACATTTAACTTACTGTCAGAATGAAAATGTATCAACATGGTTTGCTAATACTCTTGGTTTTTCCTTTGTGATGATTCTCAGTCATTCACAGCATATAAAAGGTTGAAACAACTTTACTATTCTTGCTGTTTGTATTTGTTGTCACTTGTTTTTGCCAAATGTTCAAATACACTACTGGCTAACAATAAGTGATATACAATATCATATGCGATAATCACCATGACTGCCGCGTAAGCAAACAGATGTGGAAATGGCACGTTTGCCAACAAGACTCAGGGCTCTGGTTGCCAGCATTCTGCGGAATAAAAATACAACGTACATTACTCATACATAATGTCATGGTTGATATGCAAACATGTTAATATTAAGACACTCCAGGGGCAAACACTTAAAGGCAACCTCCACATTAAGGCCACTCGCAATAATATGAAATCAAGACATGAATATTGACAAAGTAATGATGCCCTTGATTGACATCCACTCTGCAAGAAAACAACTCGTAGATGAAATATGAGTTTTAAAAACAATACTATAGAAACACAATAGTTTTCATTCGGCTGATCATAATTATACAAATTGTTAGAGACGACTTCAAATAATGTCTGTTGTACCTTTTGAAGTGACGCCTCCGAGAAAACAGCAAGATTACCTCAAGTGCATTAAAAAAGTGGCAATCCTATCATTATGGCATCGAACCGATATTCTAACTCAATCTTTAAGTACAAATTTGGTGACAATAATAATCAAATGCTGACTTTTAATATTTAGGTTATAGCCGTGATGTTTGGCTAACGTTAGCATTGGCCGCACAGGCAAGGTCAAAGCGCCGCGGCTTCTTTGAATAACATCGGTTTTACAATTGATCGTGTAATACAACATAATGTATGATGCGGAACTCAATTCCTTGGTGGAAAGTGTCTTCGCACGAGGCAGTGGGGGGTAAAACCTGAAAACACGTAGGACGCACCAAGTCAAACGTCGCTGCTAAATGCTAACAGCTCACGCTAGCTTCAATGGGCTTTGACAAAGTCACCCGTGTGCTGTTGCCAAGAGCAGCCAAAAGTGGCAACACAAGTAAGTACAGTCTGTACATTTCGAAAATGAACATTGATTAAATGAAACGTTTTGAAAAGTGAACATGAACATGCAAGAAACAAGAAAGAGTGAATAAAAATCTTACGGGACTATTCTTGTAGCAGCGCACCGATGTCCTTAAAGGAAGTGCAATCGACCGGAAGTAGTTAGTTGGTGAAAAAAAATTTCGCCGTTTACGACGATAACGTCGATTTACGGTACATCGTTTCGGTTAACGGCCGCACCGGTTTTTGACAACCAGCAGTGTGCTCGGAGGACGTATCATAAGATCAAGTTTACGCTTAGCTCACTTGTTTACCTTGTTTCAAACAATCATTTCCGATTGATATAAACGGTATCCCTTTGTTTTGGCAGAATTTAAATGTTACGCTTATATAGAAACTTAACCGTATGGTGTGCTACTTTTCTACTATGCGATATAATTAGCTAACTTGTCAGAAGTATTTTTACGTCTTTTAGTACGAGAGCCTGTCCAATTCCTCCACGATCATGCCTATTCAGCTGACAAGTCAAGCTTACTGTAAAATGCTCCTGCACGCCGCCAAGTATCCACACAGCGCCGTCAACGGGTTGTTGGTTGCAGAAAAAGACAAAGAGAGAAAGAAAGACAGTTGCCAAGATCCAGTCTTGTGTGTGGACTGCGTGCCACTCTTCCATGGCACTCTGGCTCTTGCACCAATGCTAGAAGTTGCTTTAACACTGGTGAGTCCTTTTTTTCCTATTTGGGCTTTCTTGCTAAACCCCGAAGTGGTAGATGATGGATGGATGAAGCCACTGTAACATGCACAGTTTGAACATTTAATTCAATGATTCTTTTGCCTACCACAATACACCACGCAATGATTTTAAGATTTGAGGATTAATGCTATAGGACATTTCACAGGATGTCACACATGCTTCTGGAAAGCAAAAAAAAAAAAGTTATATTATTCTTGTTAACCGAGCCCTCGATGTCTGTTCTTCTCAGATTGACACTTGGTGTAAAGAAAACAATTATGTCATCGTCGGATACTATCAAGCAAATGAACGCACAAAGGATTCAAGGTATTGAACCCCTTCTTTTTAATATCTACGTAAAACACATGCACTACTTTTATAGTTTTTCATCGTCTCCTTTGCAGGCCCAACCAAGTTGCGGAAAAGGTGGCAGCAAGGATTTCGGAATGCTTCAGTGAAGCTGCAATTGTTATGGTAAATGACTATATAATATAATATATATATTTTTTCTTAATTGAGTTGTACAGGTTATAGATCACATAATGGATTTTTTTTTAAACAACTTACTTAGGTTACATCTTTTAATATCAGATAAAGCTGGCAGTTGAACAGGGATGTGTAAACATTTTAAATCCACTGCAACTTTGGTGTTTATTCTCAGGTGGACAGCAGCAGATTAAAAATGAGCTGCCGTGAGCCCATTGTGCTCATTTATGATCTTCATGAAAATAAGTGGAAAAGTAGGGATGTCAATATGTAAGTGTCTCCTGTACTTAATTCATTCGGCATTCAAATCAAATAATGCTTCAAATGAAAACTAACCCTGTTTGCTCACTTTTCCAGTGACTCCTTCGAGGACTGGAGCGAAGCGCAAAAGATCACGTCAGCTCTTCTAGAGGGAAGGTCCTACGAGAACTTGATTGACTTTGACAATCATTTGGACGACCTCAGGAACGACTGGACCAACCCGGTGATTAACAAGTCTGTCCTGGACTTGTGTTGAGACCGTCAGCCGTGCAGGCTTAACAAGCGCATGAAGATGGCTGCCATTACTACTTGTGGCACAGGAGCACATGATGCTCAACCCAGTCCCGGTTCCACTTGAGGTTTTGGTACTGTCCAGAATATGTGGAAGACCGACCTTTTATTAGGCCAACCGATCTCAAGGGCAAGCACCTGATTGTGCACTTTGCGCAGGCATTGCAGACATAATGTGGCTCAATGCATTTTTTGTAGAATGAGAATGATGTGTCGTTATTCATAGTGCTAAAATTATTAATTAAACTTAGAAAATATTTGATCGAGTTTGTTCTTCTGAAGTAGCCATATTGAGGTAAAATCCCTAATACAGCGGTGCCTCAACATACGAATTTAATTTGTTCGGTGATGCAAAACATTTGTACTCAAATCATCTTTAACTATTGAAATGAATGTAAATGTTATTACAAATCTATTTCAGAAAAGAAGGTCTTTTAAACAAGAAAAAGCAACTCAATTATTTAATTTTTAAAATAAACAACAGTGAGATAATTAAATGGATTGTAAAGAATGAAACTGTTTTGGGCACTTTTTTGCATCAATTCAGTAGACATTGTGCTTCAACTTCTGCACCTCTTGGGCACATGAAGACATTATAATACAGATAAAGACACACAGAAGAGTTTCACTGATGAATCAGGAAGATGCAGTCTTTTTTTGCATAGTGAAAAGAATATATGAGTGTGTATTGTTATATTGTTTGTCTACATTTGTTATTCAAATATAGTAGCTGTTGCCGAAGGGTTATAACATGCTATTTGTTACCCTGTTGTTGTTTTTGCATTACGTGTTAGCATTAAGCTCACAGGATTTAGTGAGGCAAAAATAATGTGGTTTGGCTCCATAAACATGTAGTTTTCTGTTTAGTTTGATGGTCAACTAACTACAATTCAATGTCAATCATCTTGAAGACATTTTTTTGAAGATACTGAGTATTTGCTTGCTGTCAAGCAATTAAATTCACTGCCACACCATATTGTAGTTGCAAGTCAGAAAAGGTGGCTAACTGATGGCTTGTAAAAACTCCTATGATTTAAATGATTTGATTGAAATGATTGGTGGGAAATTACTACTACTGACATGATTACCATTTTTTGTGGGTTGTCTTTACACCTCTAAAACATGTTTTAAAGTGATGACTGTACTGTTTTCTTTTGTACAAGTACCAGCAATTACACTGATATTTTTAAAACTATTACGTACTCTTCTCAAGATCATAGAAATATATAACTTTTGTTTTACCTCATTTGTTTGCTTTATCTTACCTATTACTTAATGTATAGTTGCTTAATAGACCCCTCTTAATTCTTCCTTCTAAAAATTATTAGGAGGAATGAATATGTGTTTTGCTTTGATTTGTGTTGCTTAAAATAAAGAGTTCATTTCACGTTTAATATTTTGGATGATTAAATATGGATTGGTAAGTGACTTGCTGCTGAATTCATCAAACAATATTTACACAATACTTGAGTTTTAAGTATAAACACCACCCCAAGGAATACAATTTGTTTCAAACAGCCAAAAAATACTAATAAATTTAGGCATGTCTACGGGTGGGCTGTGGTGAAAATCTCCCCAACCATTTCCCCAAAATAAACGAGCTTACCTTTTACTTTGCCATAGCTTGCACAACACTGACATCTAGTGGTGTCTTCTCATGTCTGACCAGACACTTGTAGGTACGTCATCTTATTTGCCACATTGGATGTGTCACATCTGCATCAGGATGACTGTGAAGACAAATATTGTATTAGAATATCATTATTAAATATCTACTCTGTGTCTATAATAACCAAACTAAGTGTAATGTTGATTTTCCTGAATAAAAAGCGGCAATTGTTTATATTTAACTGATGGTTTTTTTTTTTCTCCAATGCATGCGCAGCAGTTTAAATTTTAAATAATACAAGTGACACTATTTTCTAGTTTAATACAAGAAAAAAATGGGATGATTTTTAGGGGGGCTTGAACGAATTTGTGATATTTCGATTCATTTTATTCGGTAAGTTATTGCAGTATAAGCTACAAGGGCAGTCGATTATTTAAGTAATACAACACAAAAAAGGTTAGATAATTCTATGAGATTCGATTCAAACCTTAGTGCGCTGGTTTGCCAAATCCAATACGGCGGCGGTAACTACGTACAAATAACCTTAAGAGGCGCTGTCTAGAAATTATGTTAAAGAAGAGGGTCTACGTCACCACTATGGCAACGCTTAACCAATCACCGCTCTTCATCTCCATGTTTTGGTTGACGGTCTCCGGCCAGCGCGGGAAAGTTGATGCTAGTAGCTATGACAAGCTAGCAAAGTTTTCGGATGCTGTTCTTCTCTACGTAAACAACTATGGACCCTTCAGAGGTCGAGTTCCTCGCCGAGAAGGAGTTGGTGAAGATAATACCAAATTTTAATCTAGACAAATTATACTTGATCGGGGTGAGTACGGTTACCTTAACGATCATCTTGTTAGATATTACTAGTCAAAACAATGGCAGTGCGTTGATGTTCGCAGGGGGACCTGGGACCTTTTAACCCCGGTTTGCCGCTGGATGTCCCCGTGTGGCTGGCTCTAAACCTCAAACAGAGACAAAAATGCAGAGTCGTTCCTCCAGAATGGATGGATGTTGGTAAGATAAAACATTCCCGTGGGCCTGTGTAATTCAAGTCAAAGCTATTATTCTGTTCCATGGGTATTTAAAATTCAGTCGGTGCCAGCCATTTTAATATTAAAAATTCACACAAACCTGGGAATGAACGTCTGTATTCTTAAAACATTTAAATACTACGTCCCTGGTGTTGAATATATTTTATTTTTAGTTATTCAGTTTGTCCCGTGTTTAAATTATTGAGTCTTACCTGCTATGTTGTCACAGTAACTGTATTTGTGCCGTTCCCTTGATGGATTGACATTGCAGAGAAACTTAAGCAGATGAGAGAGCTTGAAAGTAAAGAGGCTGCCTTCACACCTGTTCCCAGTCCATACTACATGGAGCTGACCAAATTGCTGCTCAACCAGTGAGTCAGAAAACAATTATCCCCACCCATCTTATTCAGCCAACATATTTGTTTCAGGTGATTCGTAGCAGTCTTCCAAACACAATTGTGTTTTTGTTTGTCTGATATTCACAGTGCGTCGGACAACATCCCTAAAGCAGATGAGATCCGTACGCTAGTTAAAGATATCTGGGACACACGCATTGCGAAACTTCGCCTGTCTGCAGACAGCTTCATCAGTCAGCAGGAAGCTCATGCCAAGGTTAGCACATAACTTGCATTTTGAGGCAGGGGTCCCTGGCAAGAACAAAGCTCAGTCTGCTTTTCCTCTTTCACAGCTGGACAACCTGACTCTGATGGAAATCAACACCATCAGAGGGTTCCTCCTCGATTCGCTCAACTGCATGTACAAACTACGCTCTAATCTGCAGCCGGGATCCAATAAGGGACAGATTGCAGATTATTGAAGGACATTCCTTGGTGCTCCAATCAATAAGGGATTAAGCATCAATGAGGCGGCAGTGTTGGGCCTGTTTTTAACCATAATGATCACTATCCTGTACATGAATTAAATACAATGTGTGTGTGCTGAAATGTGATGAGTGATATTATTTTTTTTCCCCCTCTTAGTTGTGTTTCATGTAAAGCTAGTCAAGCATTGAATTAATTATCTTCCACCAGTGTGGCACAACTACAGAGAAGCAAATTACTAGTATTGAGTCTTGCCTCAATCGTAACAATTTCCATACCAGCTTCAGTTTGACAGAGAAACCAAGGTATATGAGCATTTTTGAAATATTTTATTTTCTTTTTTTGTCTGAAATCACAGCCATATATTCATAAATACCTAATTACTACATTCAACAAAGAATATATTACATTACAATGGATTCAAACGAACAATTCTTTTGAAAACAGGATTTCACAGCATCTAGACATCCTCCGCTGAGTAAATGGCGCCGTGGCGTGGCCGTGCGTGGATGGTGAGAGATGAGGCGGGGCTTACGCTGTGTACTGTGCCACCCTGTCGTGCTCACCCAGCCCTCAAACAAACAGGCTGTGATGCTCCCCACTTTTAGTTTGGGTGGATGTGAAAGGTTTGAGCTACAGTTTGATCAAAGACGGTCCAAAATAATTGAGGCACTTATTCATTTGCTGCTAATGAGGGTGTTGTGCTTTCATTTTGATGAATTGCCTTCTGCATATTTTCCAGGCAGACTTGACAGTGAAATTTAAAATCGCTGCAGGTTGCTACACGTCTCTAGGTAGAGCCACGGACGACGATGTAAACAGATCAGTTTGTTATTTTCAGTTTGTTACACGTTGGCATCGGATCGGATTATTAGGGATGATCCTTGGACATCGCATGAGGGATAAGATTTGTAGGCTTTTTAGCTTATTTCCATCCTGGATGGTTTTATTTCTTTTGGCTAAATCATTTGAATTTGAAATGTATTGTTTGGCACTCGGCCCCTCGTGTTTGTGGATAAAATGCTTGAACCTGGCAAAGGCTTGTCACTTGATGCTATTTGATGCGTGTGAGGAGGAGTCTTCAGGAACCAGCAACATCATCTGGCCCCTTTACTTCATTTTTATATATACGTATATAAAATAAAAAAAATCAAGTCAAAGCCAGTCAAGTAACAAAAACTGGTTTGTGTGCACACTCCAGTGGGAGGCAAACATTTTAAGTAAGCAGAGTAACTGAAATGGACGTCACGCAGCGCTATGAATAAAAAGGTGGCAAAAGGGCACGCGCGTCGGCACCTCATGGCGGCTCGCAGCCGCTGAAGATACGATCCCGTGTATTCTCTCCTCTTCAACGTGTTGTCAGAATAAGCTGTTCTGTCCAGCAGCAATACAAACACTAAAAGCAAGGCTGTCTTTTGCAAACCCAAAAGCATAAACAAATTAAAAAAATGGCAGGCTTTTTTTCTTTGAAAAGAACAATGATTAAAATAATAAACTTACAAAAATTCTTTTAAGTCTTCATATTATATACAATATAAGGCTGAAGCACCTTTTAAAATTCTTATTCTCAAATTGTCCTATTTTGAAATAAAACATTTTGTTAATTATTTCCCCAAAAATGTGCATTTCAACATTCTGTCCAAATTCAAATATGTCTGTTGTAACACAGTACCACCAGGTAGTTCTTCAGCTATTATTCTTAAGTGCATGTCCAGTTGGAACGCTCGCACTGCCGCCGCAATGACGTCACTTCCTGACAGGCCGCAAGCGTTCCTTTGGACTTTCGGAGTGTCTCTTCCCCCCCGTTGGCAGGATTGTCTGTGTTTGGGTGGCGGTGGTGAAGAAGAGGAGTGCGTGAGTGTGTGTGTGTGTGTGTGTGTGTGTGTGTGTGTGTGTGTGTGTGTGAGAAGCATCTTGTCCCGCCCCCTTTGCTGATCTCCTTTCGTGGCTATGTTGGCACACCTTGGCTTGTGGCCCCGACTACCCTTCTTTCACTGTTCTATTAACCTGCTTCTCCACCATGGAGCCCCGTAGATTGGGATAATCTGCTATTAGTCTGAGAAGAAAAGTATCTGGGAAGGGGGGGTGGGGCATTGGATGTCTTTTAGTTTTAGGTGGGCAGGGGGTGTCACCTGGGAGGGTAGCCCTTGTAATGTCCGCCTCTGGGCCAGTGCGTCTGTGGCAGAGTCAAACACTTCCTGAAGTGCTCCAGCTCTGATTGCAGCTTCTCTCTTTCTATGGCCAGCTTCTGCCTCTGGGACATCAGCTCCTGCAGGACCACAAAGCAGTTAGAAAACACAATTGGTGTTAAGGATGTACAACCTTTTGTAGCAAGGCTCAATGCCAATACATAGTAAAAATCTGCAAGTCTGTTTACACTATGATGAATAGACTACAGATGCTACAAGATGACGGCAATTTTTGTCAAACTTTTGTCTAAATGAATCTCGGCAACTCACTTCAACAGTTCATTGACATGCAAAATGAATGTAACTATATGGACCCAAAGTACTGTTTATGAATAATGGAGGATAGGATAGTCTTTTGTGGAGGTGCCGAGTTTAGCCTGGGTTGTAAGTGGAAATGACAAAGATTCATCCATGATCTTAACGACAAAGTACATTAAAAGCATGATATAAATTGAAAAATGATATCTGAACCTATCCCCAATTGGCACCAATCGTGCGCATGCGTCTTACCCCCATGGTATGTGAGAGCTGTTCAGCAGTGAGACTGAGGTTGTAGTTTTGAGCTTCCAGCCGTCGACAATGGCTCTGCAATACTTGCCGCTCCAGACTTTGTTCTGGGGCAAACCACAAACAATAGAAGTTTAGAAAAAAATAAAATAAATCACACCCCCATCTAGTGACCAAGATGCACAACAACTTATTTATAGTCAGATCATGCACATTGAAAATCAGGAATTAAATGTTATAGGTTAACTAAATAAATAAAACTTACCTTCAACATATTCCTGATAAGCTTCAAATACGGATTCAATCCCTTGCCACTTGGAAGCTGGCGCCGCCTCTTCCTCCCCCTCCTCATCTTCGTCGTCGTCATCCTCTGAGGCAGACAGGTCCTCCCTCGTCCCTGAAGCGTCGCGATGGAGCGACGCGGAGAAGTGCTGCCCGTTGGGCTGAGGGTGAGCATGCGCAAGTGTGAGAGCCGATTGGTGCGTGCTGGCGTGTGACTGGGAATGCGGCGGAAGCGGCCTGCCGGGGGCGCTCTGCAGCTCGGGAATGTTGTAATGAACTGAGGACTCCTGCAGGGGAGACGTTTCCGACATCCCGGCACCCCCGCCTGAAAACACAATAATGGGGTCTTAAACTTCAAAAGGAGTGGATGGACTGATAAATATGAGACCCTCAGTGTCCATGATTGTCATTAACTTTATCAAGAAAGTGTCTAATATTCTATAAAAGATAAAATGGAAGGAATAGCGGTCATAATGTCCCACAGCCGAAGGTGACGTATCCACATTGAAGTCAGTAAAAAGAACTCTGAGAACTCATGATAGGAGTCTATAAAGGGAATGCTCTCTGAAGACACGTTCACTGAATGAGCAAACAAAATCCATTCAGACACTAAATCAGATGATTGTAGCCCAAAGAAAGATATGAAAGTGCCAATTATTACATTTCATAATGGGCATAAAAACTAGGATGGTCATGATACAGTTGTTTCCTATCACTCCCCATGATGATTTTTTTTTCTTCAGAAATACCATTATTAGTAGAAGCAGTAGTAATAAAATACCCTCGCGACTTCACAGGAACATTGAGCTAACAGGAACCCAGGCCAAAAATCATAGCAACCAATTTTGCACCCACCCATGACAGCTTTACCTTTGTGTTTCTGCAGCGCTTTCTGAGTGGACTGCAGCACAGATTCATGGAACTGCTGAGCAAATTCCTCCGGGGTGAAGCTGTCCCAAGGTTTGGTGCGTCCATTCATGCTGTGGACACCCTCCTTAGCCTGTAGAGGGAGCGGGGGCCGCAAGCTGTTCAGCAGGCTGGAACTCCTCCTGGAGATTGGCCCCTCGGTAGGCCCCCGGGCCTTGTCTGGGTAGACAGCTGGAGAAGGAGGATCCTTTGGTCTTAGCGTGTCCCCAAGGGGTTTTGGATTGCCATTAGGGGACGGGGACAGGGGGCAATGTGAGGCGGGGCTATGTGTCCTGACACCGTGGTGGTCTTCTGATTCTGAGGTGGGCTGGGAACATGCCGAATCTGTAACACATATTATCATTTTGAGTTTCTTCCATCCATTATTTTTCTGGCGAGCTGGAGCCTATCCCAGCTGACCGAGCGAGAGCCAGGGCACACACAGAACCGGTTGCCATTTTAGTTTTAGGGTTTCTGAAACTGGACTCTTGGGCTTCAGTCAAACAAGCTACATTTTCTGTGTTTGGATGTTGTCTCTTTGGCACGAGTATTTCTTTCTCATCATATTTCTTTGTGATTGTCTTCTTGACAGACATTTGATTTTGAGCAGAAATATATGCATGTACATATTGTTTCTTTGAAAGAATACTTTATTCAGTGAATAAACTCGCTGTTGCGACACTTTAAGAATGAGGAAGTGCTTTATGTGTCTCACCAGAAAGCTGTACTGTGGGGCTTTTGCACAGCGGATGAGGGGCATGTCTGATGGTATCCAAGGTTATGCTCTTCTCTTTAATTGCCTGGAGCAGCTCCGCTGCCCTTTCAGTATCTACAAGATGTAAAAAAAGGAAAAATATTAAATGAGTGAATTTCACAGGCCTTGAGTTTCCTTAACCCATGCATATTTTGTGGCGGCATTGGCAGCATTTTAATTTCATCAAAATAAGGATCTAATGTATGTGCGTGTGTGAGAACATTCCAGTTTCAATTAATACAGTCCTCCACACTCAAACAAAGGTAAAACTGCATTATGTATGCAACTTAAATACGCTCTTAATGATACAGGAAATTGAGGGTGAGATGGTGGCATCTGGAGTCAACGTGCTAATGAGAGGCGGCTGCATTTGAAGCAGACTGCGCTCAACTGAAGTGAATCGTCAGCGATCTGTGGAGCCCCGCTGAGAACGACTACAATGCCCGGAGTGCTAATGAGCACGAGATGCTTCTGCTTTGCTCTGCTGGAATTAGACGTTATGCTGAGATGAGTCAATGATGATGTCAGCGGGCCACGTAAAGGGCGCCGGGTCGATGCTTTGACTGATTCACTACTGTAACACACGTGGGGCGTGGATGCAAAATACCAACAGATGGCATGAAAAAAAAAAAAATCTACAGATGTGAAAGTCTCTTGCCTTTTCTCTGCTGTAGGGTGACATGGGAAAGTCTGAACATCGTGAGAAAGCGCTTCTTTTCCTCCAGCTCCGGTGCTCGGTCCATCTCCTCAGGGGTGAAGCGCGTGCTGAGTTGCGGGGGAGGAGGCGTGCGTTTGGACTGCGAGGCAGCTGGCGAGGGGCTGCGCTCCCTGAGCATCCTCCGTCGCTTTCTTCTCTTCTGCTGCATCAGCTCCTCCCGCCGGCCCACAGTGGTCAGGCTGAACATTCCGAGGAAGTCCAATTTCTGCACAGAAATCATGTTTGTTTGTTTTTTGTCAAGTCAAAGATTCTGTGTCGGTGGGTGCTTTACCTCGGTGGAGTCGTCAAGTTTGAGTGGAGGCTGCTCTGCTACCCTTCTGAGATGTGCCCTCACCTCCTCCTCATCGCTTTCATCATACGAGTCATCCAGCTCATAGTAGTAACCTGCAGAGAACATGCAGGTCATCAAAATCTGTCCTGGTTACAGCGTTGAAGATGAAATGAGGACAATTAGCGGTCAGTGAAAATGAACAGCTCCAGCTGGCCTGACTCAGCCGTAAAAAGGAAAAAACAAACAGAGAAAAACATTAAGTCAAGTTTTTGCTCCAGCCTTCATCGCTGACACGTAGACACGGCCCGGCCCTTGACTCTCTAATCCAATTACAGAACACGCTCAGAAATGTCCACCATTTGATACCAACTGCGCCAGACCCTGCCTGGGTCATCAGAGTACTTAAAAATATCATCTCACTACTTTGATGCTCTCAAGTAGTATGTTGAGTTGAAGTGAGCTCCTAAGTGGAGCATGTCATCACAAAGTGTTTTGCAACGCTCGGTGTGAGAGTACCTTTTTCCTTGGCTTCCCTCTTCCTCTTCTCCTCCAAGTCCAGTTTACTGACCGGCCTTCTGTGCTGCTGAAGAAGCTCGTCATAGATCAGCATCGTGTCTGGCGCCATTTCCAGTGGGGCTAACTGTCCTACACCTGACCCAGACACCGTGCCTATCGCTTGTCCGTGACGGCCGTGGCCTTGGAGGCTCTTCAGTCCAGCGCTGCTTTTGACAGCTCCTTCCATTTCATACTGGCTGGTCAGGGACATGGACGCCCGATGCTGGTTGAAGAAAGAGTGGGTGGATTTCTCCAGATCGGCAAGGAATGTACCGGGCTCCGGCAGGCCAGGCGGCCCTCTGGGTTGCAAATACTTCTCCATTGCCCCACTGTCTCTCCTCCTGCCCCCATCCTCATACTTGGAGGGGCCGGGCTGTAGCCGACTGAGATCGTAATGTCCCATCCCCGAGGGATCATGGGTGCGTCGGGACTCTGAGGGTGTCTCTATTAGAGATGCTGGGTTCCACAAAGTTGTGGGAGGTGGAGGATGATGTTCACGTGGTGGCTGGGAGGGCTTGGGAGAGATGAGTGGTGGAGGGGCACCTAAATGGGAATGGGGGTCTCGGCTTCCCGCTTCGTGATTATTTGGTCTGTGAACACAGAATGCAACATGCTTAAGCATTGAAAAAAAAATCTTAAGTATAAATGATATGCATTCAGCACACATCACCAGATGCGTGTGCGTGCACATGTGTTCTTAAGCACAGTAGCCCGGAGCAGAAATGAGCTATGGCTAAGGCACACTATGTCCTCGAGATAAAGTAAATGGTCATTTCTGATCTAATGCGCACCAGGTGGACCACATTTTTAGAAGTCAAGGAGATATTCTTTGGGGAATCAGAAAAAGAAATGACAGAAAAGGATTACAGCATGACAATAAGGCTTCCATTTTCTTAGTAGGAATTTGCTCAAAATGGCAAAGTTGAGGAACGATGTGTACCGCAGCCTGAGACATTCTTTGGAGATGAGGCAGATATGTATGAGTAAACATCTTTCATAATTGTTGTTGCATTTTCAAATACAAGCCCACATTTTGCACATTTTGTGAAAACTAGCAGTACTGACAAAATATTTGCTGAATTTTGTACATACACTTAAAAAAGCAGAACATAGTACAAGAGGCGCCACATTAGAGCTATTTGTTTACGTTTCTGTGAATCTAAATGTGCATTATCTGCAATCTGCAGCCTATGATGTGGCCGAGTGATTAGCCCTATTGCATTAACCACAACCCAGCTTCTTGTCAGGTACACAACCAACACAGGCATGCAACAAAGAAGAGGAAGTAGGAGGCTTATGCTTTTGCTATTGCACAGGCAAGGTTGACAGGATTAGTCAAGACTGCGCCTTTGTGAAGCTTAGCCGTCCCACCAGCTGCCTGTCTGAAACCCTCCCAACCACAACTCATGAAACAGCAGTTATCAGGACCCCACTTTGCACTCTGCATCATCGCCTAAACATAGCTGTCAGTCTTGTCTCTGTGTTGGATGCACAAGCTGGCGTGGACAGAAATAGAGTCAATGTGATTCTTCTGACAGGGTTGATCTTTTTTTCCAGTCCTTTCTGAAAACAACCCTCTAAAGCTCGTCAGTCTTGGAGGCTTCAAACCACCACTGTCCCTTCCTAGACCCGAAACACACACAGCAGTTGTGTAGCAGCTAATTACAGCAGTAGCAGTCAAATTGGTGACTTTATTGCTTCAAATCATGCCGCCCATCCCGCCGAAACTTTGCATTGGTACATTGATAAACAAATACGTAGTGTCTGCATGAATTGCGCAAAGTTAGCACTGACATGGAAAGGACTGGTGTTCCATCCTCACCTGTGCAAGTCTGTCCTATGTTCCGGTGCATCAGGGTTCCGGCCTAAGTCCAGGTGCTGTTCCAGAACCTGCTGGCGGAATTCCGACACCTGGTATTGGCGATCCGCTTTCTCTTGCCGTATCTTGCGTTGCCTTGCCAACCACCTCTCCTCCTCATTGTTCCTGGGAGCGATTATGGATGTTGGGAGACCTGTCCCCACAGCACTGGGCCCCATGAAGAGGCTGTGGCCTGAGATTAGACCAGGGACCGGGTGATGCGATTGTACCATTGCAGAGTGGAGTCCTGGCGGGACCGGTTTTGGAGCGGGCAGAGGGGGCTCTTTGGTTTTATCTGCGAAGGAACAGAAAGATCATTGCTTATGTGGAAAGGTGTTGAGGAAGAAAATGGCGACTCAGCAGTGGCAGCGGTGACACATACCAGCCCGACTAGGGGTGAGTCTTTCTGGCTTGCTTCGGTCCTCCTGCCCTCTCATGGCATGAAGCTCAGCCAGGTAGTGGCTCTCCATAGCCTTAGAGGCTTGAAGCTCTTTCTCTCTTAGCGCTTTCTCCTTTTGCTTTTCCAGTTCCTTTTCTCTTTCTCTCTCCTTCTCCCTCTCTCTTTCTCTCTCTCTTTCCCGTTCCCGCTCTCGTTCCCTCTCTCGCTCCCGTTCTCGCTCTCGTTCCAGCTCCCGCTCCCTTTCGCGCTCCCGTTCTTTCTCTCTCTCGGCCTCCCGCTCCCGCTCTTTTTCGCGCTCGCGTTCCCGCTCCCTCTCGCGCTGCCGCAGCTCATCCTCCAGCTGAAGCCTTGAGAGAAAAGTAGACATGCACCCATATGTAAAATAAATAAGATGCTTTGAAGGAAAGAAAAAAAATAAATGCCCAAGTCAATTGAATTTTACCTTTCAGACTGCAGTGCTGAGAGTGACGGGTGTGTGAAGTCTCCAGGGTAGCGGACCCCTGATAAGTGCATATGGACTGCAGATGGATGGATGGGGGGTAAAGCGCCCCCTGCTGGTAGCGGATAGAAAGGTGACCTCAAAGCGGCGAGGCAGAATGGGTCATCCATCCTGGGAGATGAGCATTGCAGGACAAAAAAAAAATAGCGTCAGTCTCGCCTTGGCAGAGCACACCACTCACTGTCATTAACCTTTGTCCTTCTGTCTCCTCAAACGAAGAACCAGCGTGTCTTTCATCGCTCAAGAAAGCAGTGCTGTCAGCTAGCCTCAATCACTGCACAGCAGCTGTCAGAGTCTGTGTTATGTTACAACTGTGTGTCGCTTGTGTATATCGGTGACATCCACAGCTCAACCCCTCATTAAACCCATTACAGTGCAGTATGTGATGGCTGCTGCACTTCTCTGATGTTGCAAGGCTGACAGGAGAAAGGGGGGAACGCAGTTTATGTGAAGGCCTGAAGCAAGGAGGGCCCTTCAACATACACACGCACACACACTGCTACCACACAGTCATACATAATGTAGCATCAAAATGATCCCATTTGGGAAAAGAAATTCTGCTGCTGGTATTTTTCGAGTGACCACTAAGTGCTCTTGGAAAGGTCTACACTACATGAGAACTTTAAAGATATCTAGATTCTTAAAAGGAAGATATTGTAATAATTCACCAGTGTTTATTTGTTTTGGTGAGGGTTAAGATTAGGCTACCTTTAACAACATGACAGGAGCAAAACATTAGATACACCTCTCAGTTTGATGCGGTGGAGTTCTACACGAACGTAAACAACGACGACAATAATTAAGATCGAGAGTATACGATAGTGTTAATAAATTTGTACATGTTTTTTTCTCAATACAGCTGAATAGAAACCTCATAAATGGGCCGATAAGTGTACTTCAGAATAATTGTTGACCTTCATTCTAATACTAGAACAGTGGTGCCTTGACTTAGTAGTCATCCAACTGAGTTTTGCAATGTACATTTGAACACAAAAGGTGTAGCAACACACGTTAACAGGAAATTTAACAATACACACATATTTGTAGCCCTCTGTGGAGAACAACAACTAATGTTGAAACAGCAGACTGAGAAAACGTCAGGACTAAACAAGTTAAACGGCAAAGCTCTGAAGGTTTAGTTTCCTTTAGTCTTTTTTTTAAATATGTTTGCACTAAATTAGTCAAAAAGATAAGCTTGCATATTTTATTTTAAAGGCATATACGTGTCCAGTCTCCAAAACGTTTGTATGACGAGACCCACCTGTACGGGGTGAAGGAGGGGTGGGGCAAGTAGCTGGGATGGTAGTATGCAGCGGCGGCAGCTGCGGTGGCGGGGTCCAGACCCAATGGCAAAGAGGGCATGCGGAGGGCATCCTCAGTAGTGGCATAGGGCCTGAAACCACGGAGGTACTCTTCGGGTACAGGACCAGGCGGCACGGCATTAGGCAACTGTCTGGGGAGGCTGTTAACACAATCAAAAGAAGGGAGTTGAACTACAGGGGAAATTGGAATGCTCTCAAGTCGGTTGTACAAATACAAATAGCATATCGGTTGAACATCACATTCCAAAATACCACAATTATCCCATGCAAGGAGATACGCACTTGAGGGGCTGGAAACGTGAATCCTGCATCACAGCGCCAGGGGGGAGACCGAAGGCATAAGGGTTTCCCAGCAGGTGGGCGGGGACTGAGGGGCCCTTTTCCTGGGGGAGGGTCCCTTCCGCACCCAGCCGTTCCCTGCTGGCCCCACGAGGCCCGGAATCAGCCTGGGGGAGAGATGCAACCAGAGAGTCTTATTCATTGTTTGAGCAGACATGTGACCGACACGCTTGTCAGTGTTGATGGAGCCCATCCTGTGAGGGGAAAAGGGGACTGTTTAGGATTCAGCAGGCTCTCTCACAGTCTCTGCTTACACCTCAACCACATGCAGTATTTCCTTGCAAATAAGCCTCCACTATTTCTCTGAGGATATACGCTGTTGAATGAAAGCATGAAGAACAAAGGCGACCCCAAATGGGACAAACTGAAAGTCACAACAACAACATCTAAGCAAAAAAAATGTCATTACTATGATCGATAAGAATGTGGTGATATACATCACCAACACATGAACAATGAATTCCTAAATAGTATGTGTGTGCGGCGTCCACACAAAAACCTCCAGAGAGAAGGCAACATCCAAAGCGAAACATCTCGCTGCCTGTGTTTCTTGTCAATCCTACATCTGTCACCTCCCTCTCTGCCTTTGGCAGCAAGCTTGGACTCACTTATCCAATTCCACAACACACACTCACACGCACGCATACACACACAGGCTGGTAGGCACCCACGTGCACGTACGCACACACGTACGCACGCGCACCATTTCAGAGCTACAAAGGCATCCCGCTGTGGGAGTGGGAGTGCGCTTTCTGAAAGCTTTGGTTTCTATTTGGCAAAAAATGCAATTGCAGAACAGAGATTCTTGCAACCTTTGTAAATTGTACAAGGAAACTGTTTATGGGGGAAATAGTGAGTGGAGGAGGAACAGCTCTTCCTCCCCAAAAAATGAAACTACAAGCAAGGGAGGGGTGGCGGGGTGGACGGTAATGAAGGCAGGAGAGAAGATAGTTTCTTGCCCCCACTAAATTAACCTTTGGTTTGGGCAGGATTAGAAAGAAACCTTGCAACAGCACTCCGCAACTGATAAAACAAATCCCATTTAGTGAGGCATTACCCTCTGCGTTGTATTTCCGCAATCGGTGACCCAAGCTGACACAAATGTGCAACATCCATCCGCAAATGTTCACTCCCCATATTGTTCTTTGTCTCTTGAATCCACTTTTCCACGGTAAGCTCCTTGTTTGATGGGCTTCACTAAACACAATGCTGCTTCACTCTCTCAAATGCTTTTTAACAACAAGGATATTGCATCCCAAAAAAGGCCAAGTAGAAAGGTTCATATATGTTATATATCAGTCACGTGAACCCATTAAAGCTGGAACTTTCCAAATGTTATACAACTGCACAAGTATATATATATATATATATTCAGAGACAAATAATTCTATGATGAATCTGGATTCTTGGTCAATTTAAAGGGAAAACTGCATCAACCAATATTCTGCATATTACAGAGAGTGTGACTCAGTTGGTTGGTGCTATGCCCAGATTATGATGACCAGCAGAATCAACTGTTCCTTTCCACCCAATTTCACAGAAATCCCCTCGTAAGAGGATGCAACAAAGCTCGACCGTGCTGCTGCAATTTTGCGATTGCCTTAGCACTGTCACTGCACATTCTTATCATGTTTCATCGAAACAACAAAAGCATGAACAGAGAAGTATAAATGGAAATGAGCTAACCAGCCCTATGAAAATTATTGTATGTTTGCAAAAGGACAATTACTTCTATACCAAGTTACAAGCGGCTGTACTAGAGAGAAAAAAAGTATTCCCTATTAGAAAGACACCTTCATTCACCCAGGCACTCGTACACCTTTGCAGACATGACACTTTGACCTCCGACTTGTCTTTAAGAGCGGCTTGTCACGCATGCACGCACTCGTGAAAGTGCGCAGTCTTGAAGACACCATTTACAGCCATCTTCCTCGGAGCGAGTCAGGCCCCGTAACCTTCGGCGTCTGCGAGACCCAACACATTGTAGCGTGCTCGTTTTCGCCTCTCAGACGAAGCCCTGACTTGAAATTGCCAATTAAAAAGCAATTACTGGCCGCAGCGGGAGCAGAATCCTGCAGTCATTAAAGCAAAATGCCAACGCACCAAACGCTCCTTCCATCACTGCTTTGGCAATTACCCCCCCCATGAAAGACTGCCTCATCTAAGGGACGCTAAATAGAAAGCAGCACTCATATTGTATGTTAACACAGCAACAAACAAGCTTTTATTAGAGACTGTAAAGGGATTTCGAGATAACACCACGGCCTTCATGCAAAGCGTTTTCTTTGAGTTGTGTGACCTCTCTGGCCTTGCGGCTCTGTATGACCACAAGAGTCTTTGAGCGCTCTTAAGTGGCGGCATCACAGCCAGATAGTGCTCGTACTCTATCTTTTCGAATACACGTACACACTCGCCCACCCCAGCTCCCTTGTCCACATCAATTGCCTCGGCATCATCATTCTTCTGCTCCACAAAGCTGCCAGAGGCCCCACAAACCTGGTGACATGACCTTTTCCATTCTCGCTTGACCTCTTTCATGCACAGGCGGATAAACATGTACGCTAACAAGACTATTTTCATGAAGAAAGGGTGCTTTCGTTTTCACCGTCTTGAAATGGTGACACACTCGAACGCCAAAAGACACTCCCTCCCCTTCAATCCGTGTTCAACCTTTGAACCCCGCAAGCGTTATTTTGTAAAAAAGCCATCGCTAAGCTGAGAGAGGGATCTAAGCGGCGTGTCCACAGGCGAGAGGACAATGGCCTGAATGCACTTGCATATTTCAAAATGCATGACCTTCTCAATGGCTGTTTGCTATGCCCCCGATCCCCTTCCTCTCTCCTTAGCCCTTCGAATCCATCAAACAAAGTGTCCAGGCCAGTTTGCGCATGGTGCCGGGCAAGTGCTGTCCATAACTGTGTGCTTGGCCTCCACCATTAGCCCTGATCTGCGATAAGAAGGCTTAAAGCAAGGCCATAATCCATAATCCACTCCTTATCAAAGCAAGCAGCGCTCCCTCTCTGCCTCTTTCTAATGCCCCACTACATAACAGCAACCTTGCATCAGGACTCACGAGGTAGAGGATGCGCTTGACTACGTGGGTGAGGAAGGTGGAACTACTTGTACTTGGAGGAGGATGGTGGAGCCTTAGGGCTGTGGACTTCACAGGAGCTGCGCCAAGGCCAAGAGGGTTAAGTAGGGAGGATGTCACCTTGATGACCAGGGGGCA
This sequence comes from Syngnathus floridae, assembly GCF_059516105.1. Taxonomy (NCBI): domain Eukaryota; kingdom Metazoa; phylum Chordata; class Actinopteri; order Syngnathiformes; family Syngnathidae; genus Syngnathus; species Syngnathus floridae. The sequence goes on from NC_142415.1 coordinate 13,636,065, forward strand.
GCTCGCAGTGTTTCAGTCACTGGCTCAGTGGGCGCGAAAGGTGGCCAAGTAGTGCCATGATAGTGAACTCGAGCAAATATTCCTTGCTCCATTAGGTATGTCAAAAGCACAAATATCTTGGGTAACAGGTCAGCGGAAAGAAAAAAAAATCCATTAATCCCTCGTAAGCCTGACGACGCGCACGCTTGTGCTAACTGGCAAGCTGAAGAATAAACACTCCATCGCCGCTTAGATGACACACAAGCAAATAGAAGGGCTAAAAATAGAACAGCTTTCGTAAAAAGCTCTTTATTTGATCTTTTTGTTTACCTGGCGTCCCTCGCTCCTCCAGAGTCCGTTGCTAGTCTTGGTTGGAGCAATGGTGACGACGGGTGGAGTGTTTGGCACGCTGTGGCCTGTCGGCGGAACCAGGACAGGCCCTGGACCGAGAGGGCCCCTCTTGGGCGTACTGACTGGAGAGCTGTGGTTGGTGGCTGGCGACGACACTGGGGAGGATTCACTGCTGATGGAGGAGGCAGCTAAGGAATGATAGGGAAGAGAAATTAATGTGTTAAGGATGCTTTTATGCTGTTCCACACAAGGAGAATTGATTAGTAATGTCATATGTAAAAGCAAATATACATACAAAGGACACAATAAAATTTTGATTGTCATAGATTTCAGAGCCCATGTGATTCATCAACAGTTCTTAGCAACACGCATAGGATGCGTGTAGTTAAGCAGAGAAGCCATTAATCATGGATTATCCAACCAGCAGAGGGTGCAATTAATTCCGGCCCAACTCATTTGCTGATTGGACCTGCATCAATAAATAAATAAATAAAATCAAAAATCAAATAAACGGGAAGTAGAAGGTCTGTAGTGGTTCTGTGAAGTACTTTAGCGTGGGCTGCGGTTTATTATTTTTTTGATGTCTCTATTCAAGTGAATTTAATTTCTTGGAGCAAAATGTAGGTCAATATATCTCTGTGAGAAAAAACAAGACTTTCTCAGAACTGTCTTTTAGAAAAAAATAAAAATAAAATTCATCACTCCTTTTCCAGGTTCATAGATCAAGACAATTTGTTCAAACGGCCATTGCACACTAAATACAAAACGGCGATTGTAGTAATACAACAGCAACAGATAAAAGGCCAGATGTATGGCCCTAGGCCACAATTATAAAGTGACAGTAATTAGGATGCACAGCGTTGCGGGAGACACTCTCAACACACCGGAAAGGTTGCTTGAGAGTGAAGCACTCATAGCGAATGTACACAGTTCCACATACCGCTAGATTTGTAATTCCGCTGCATGTACGCACACACATAGAACAGGTGGCAAGAAGCTGGCCCAATGAGCTTCTCTGCTGTGCCGAGGCTTGTGTCACATTAACAAAACCCTCCAGGGACTGCCTGGAGCGGAGGGTCACAGTCTGGTCGCATGCCTCGCTTTGCTCACTCCTCACTCTCTCTCTTTGTAGTCCCAATGCACCCAAATCGTATGCTCACATTCACACTTGACAGCAGTTTCCGTTTCGAGACCACACGTATTGACTGTATCTGTCTGTATGCCGATAACTATGATTCCTCACCAGGGTGCCCGATAAGCCTTACTCTTTCTTGCATAATCTTGTCCAGCGGGTCTCCACGGCTCATCCAAAACGCAGCATTACACAGTCAAACTGGGTCACAACCATTTCAATGGGACACACACGTGTGGAAGCACCAGCGGGAGACAAAAGAGCATCTGCATTCTGCAAGCAGGTAGTTAGACCGTCTACAATCTCGCACGCAACCGCACATACGAAAGCTGTTGAAACCGCCGACTCTTTTTCAGTTTCAGGTCTACTTCCTCCCCACCTTTCCCACCATGAGAACAAAAACCACAGGTCTCATTCACGTTACCGTTTCTTCCTAGCGACGGTTACCGTGGTAACTGAACAGACAACATCCTCTCATTGTGGGTGTGGTCAAATCATTGCCTGATTTTAATCCTTCTGACTAATACCACTGAATAATGGAAGGAATCAATAACGGCAGTAAGACTACGGTCCAGAAAACTAAAAATCTATGCTAGAAAGCACGGTGGGGCCGGCCGGGGTGGTTAACTGGCAAGCACCGTGAGGCGAGACATAAAAATGAAAAATGAGATAGCTGGTGACTGGGGGTTAGAAAATAGAGAGGGAGTGCAAAGGAGGTGTGAGGTGAGGCAAGAGGTGGAGCAGAAAAGAAAACTGCGTATTGTGTGTGTGTGTGTGGGGGGGGGGGGGCATATCTTGTCTACACAAAGGCAATTAGTAGCCTAATCCTCCCCTCTCACCTCAGAGAGCCATTACTTTCCCCTGCAAGACTTGGCCAATCAATAGCTGCCCACTCAGCCTGGGGAACGGAGGTACACTTAATACAGCTCTTGTGTCGCCACCTATTCGCTGACCACACACACACACACACACACACACACACGCAATGCTCTACAAAGATGGGGGAACACGAAGCTGGAAGGAGGGACGAGGCAGAGATGAGTGGAGGGGAGCGGTGATCACAGTGATACTGTACTGCTAAGCAACAGACCTCCACTCCATTTATTTCCCCCAACCGCCTCCCCCTCGAGCCCTCCTCTCATCTCCTCTGTTTCCTCCCCCTTTTCTGTGTTAAAAGCTGAAAAGATGCAGAGAAGCCTAAATAATTAAGTGAACAGGAAGAGGAGCACAACAGGTGAGCGGGGAAATGAGAGCCGGATAACAACTAAAATATCTCAGTGCAATTCCTTTAACAACCGACCAGATATCCAACAACCTTTTCTCAACACCTCACACCTCTGTTCTATTTCAAAAACAACTAGACCACTGTTTGAAATATAAAAATCCTACCCATTAGGTGTCATGGCTAAAATATATATCTCCTCTTTCATCTACACTAACAGTGAATGGCTGGATTTTGCTGTTTAATTCATATACGTAGCAAAAGCAAAATATTAATCAGAATGCCATATTTAGGCTAGTAGAGGTGCATATAGCATATTATTGTAAATCATTTTTGGACTAGACTTCCCTTCAAAAAAGGAGTGCAAGCAATAGGTACTTGATTGAGTTTCATACGGCATTAAACATGAAAACGTTTATCTATTTTGGAAAACACACCCTCCTAAGTACTTTGGATCTATAAAATCAATATAAAAAATCAATTTTAAAAAGAGAGGAAGTGAGGCAGAGCATGGAGGCTGAGGCTGTTTGATTTATGTGGGGCTTCTTTCTAGATCGTGTCCTCTATTATAAGCCTCCACTCTGCCGGGCTGCTCCCTCACTTGACCGCTCAAGCAAAGCCACACATGCGCACACATATTTACGACAAACAACAGACCAAGCTGATGTCATAGGCTGAAGTCTGTTCCTTCATCCATTGATCTCATCTAATAAAAAAAAAAGATTCGGTCGGGGATGCTGTGCCAAGGAGGGAAAAGATGACAAATGAAAATACAGAGGAAAATGGGGCATTCTCACTTCTGCTGACTCGACACGCTGTACATGAGCGCTTAAAGGCAGCAACTGATGAGGGGTGCGCAAAAAATCCGGTTATCTTATATGGAGGAGGCTGGGTGGTGGTGCAGTGTCAAACGAAGCTTGTTTGTGAGTGTGTCGGCGCCAGTCACAGCCTGGAGGCTTTTGCCTTGAAGATACATGCACAGCACAGCCAGGCAGCACAAGCTTCAGGCAGGTTCCAGATGGAGAGGTCACAGACACACTGCCTCACTGTCCCAGCATGCTCCGAGAAACAAGGAGGGCCTCCGGACGCGAGCGCACAAACATGCATGCATCTTGCACACAATCTGACTAAGAGCTCAGGTTTTCACAAATCTGCTAATTACTTTCAAATCTTTCTTGTCTTGCCAATGTACTTCACTATCTTATCCACCTTTGTTCTCTCGTTCTCTCTGTAGTCACTTTATTTCCAAGCAGGATACAACAGTTGGTAGGAAGCCAGTGATGAAATTCTGATGATGTGTCTACAAGCGTGCGAGAGGAAACAACTGTGAGGATTAAACCCAGATCTGCCTAATTAATCACGTATCAGCGGGCTGGGCTTTTTGAGGCAGCATGTTATCACCGCTTTGTGTGTGTGTGTGTGTGTGTGTGTGTGTGTGTGTGTGTGTGTGTGTGTGTGTGTGTGCGCGCGCGTGTGTTTTGTGCCACTCTAAAGCTCATTATCCATCACCTCCCCTCTTCAGCACAGCACTCGGAACACCCAACTATTCATTATACTTGCAACAGACAAGTGAAAATTTGTGTTTGCACTTGTGCATATGAACAGCGATAGAGCTCGAATACTTAAACGAGTAGCTGCCGGCGGTGATTGCGCCAAGCAAAGTCCTCCAGGCCATGGGACGATGAGTCATGCTATCCCATATACAATATGCTGCGCAACTCATCTAACCATGACGTGAGAGATTGAGTCAGATGGCAAAGACAACTATTGCATGAGTGGTGGTGGTGTTGCCTATAAATACAGGCTTGACGTGGCTGCAGTTCTATGGGTGTCGTGCCTCTACCCACCCCAGAGGTCATAGCTAAGCGGAGTTGCCCCAGATGCCCCAACGGCTGACGCACATGCTCATCACATCCTAGACCAGCCAGACAGCACAGTCAGCAAGGCCCCCAAAATAGCAAACTGGCGTTTAATAAAAAAAGGTGCCTGGGATTTATCAGCAATTATCTGGTGGCCTTTTGTACAACAAAGACAAAGAACAGAACCTCTTTGACTTGGCATTCACATATTCCAATTTTGCAGCAGGATGGGGAAGATATTAAAAAGCAAAACAGAGCGATAAGAAGAAAAATATCAGAAGGTGTGCTGCAGACCAAAAAAAAAAAAAAAAGGCAGCAAGAATGGCTTCTGCAAGGGAATTTTTCTTAAGGAGGGAGACAGAAGTAGAAAGTAATAGAGCGTGCATACAGGGCTGAGGGCGTGAAGCGAGATGAAGGGGAGAAAGATCACGAGGGAGGTGATGAGAGCCGCGTTCTCGCGCTATCTGCACTTAATAAATCATCTGCCGGGGAGCAAAGTGTCTGGGGATAGCCAGGATGCTGATTTAAGAGCCAGCGCAAGGGTGGACAACAGTGTGAGCTGCATCTCTACAAAAGGTAGATATGAGCGAACACAAACATATACAGCCCTCTATAAACGCCAGATAGGAAGCAAGAACGTCACCAAGTGGTCACACTGCAAAGTAAATTGGAATGGGCTGTGGTTAGTAATAAGTTTGGGACAAAATAATAATTTCACAATTTATTGTAGCATAATTGTAATCTCTCATGGCATAGTTTCACTACATAGATAGATTTGCTGCAATTAAATATTAAGTCTTATTTTTTTTAATCTATTTTAAGTACATTATTTCCAATATTTCTTCTTTGAGAATGTGGTGTTTTGTGACAATTAATCCAATTTCACAAATGTTGTGCCTAATTGAGATGTGAATATCTGTTCTCTTCTCTTGTATTTTGGTGGCAAACCGAAAAGATTTCGGTCTACAGCAAAAATAAAAGAATTAGCTCGTTAACAGAAACATATTTGGACACACAGGGAGTGTGTTAAGTGGATGAGCGACAGTGTTTCCTCGTCATCGCAGGTTTTTAAGGGTCATCAATCAAGCCAATCCCTTGCCTGCAAATAATAATATTGCACTCAGCTGCACAAACAGCCCATGTAAAGGATCTCAAACAAAATACGGCAACAACAAAACTGTCGTGATGGATGCTCTGATTTGATGGCGTGGCGACTTTACCTCGTGGTTCTTCTGCCTGTTTTGCCAGTTTTCGGAGGGCTGCAGCGAATCCAGAGTGAGCCGACTGGGCAGCTGGGCTTCCATTGGCTACGATGGAGCCGTTAAGAGGTGACGGGGTGAGAGGGCTGACCGTCGCCGTTGTACGGGTTGCCGTGGAGATCATTCCTAGGGATGGTGACTTTGGCTCATGGCTCATGCCTGCAAACAAACAGAAAAGATTTCAATATCCAAAGAATTTATGAAAAACTTGCCGAGAACACTAGGAGTGAAATTTAACCATTCACAGGTTCTCACATTAGCAAAAATTAGATATACAGTTGAACGACGACTTTACAAATGAGCAAGACAAAATGGATGGGGAAAAAAAAAGAACACAAAAAGCCGCTTGAGTCTGGAGCTGAGTTTCTGCGACAGCTGCAGCGGAGGGGAATTGGTGGTGTGAGGGGCAGCGGGCCATTCATTGTATAGCTTAAGGTCAAAGGTCGGAGGTTACGAGGGCAGGTCGACCTTCTACAGCCAAGAACTAAAAGTCTGGCTGTATGTCTGCTTGAGGTCAAAGTTGAGATAATACACAACGTCAGAGCTGCATGTGCGCCAACACAATCAAAGCGACTGTGTTAACTGTGCATGTTATCACAGTTCACGCATTTATGAGACTTCCTCCAATAGCACAACAGAAAATGCTGATTTCTCATGTAGGATAGTTGGAAGGGAAGAACGAGTGGGAGGCGGTTCCTTTCCTTCCTGCGCTCGTGTGTGTGTGTGTGTGTGTGTGTGTGAGTGCGTGTGTGTGTGTGTGTGTGTGTTTGTTGAAAGGTGACACCGCGTTGACAGCCTCTCAGTCAGTGGAATCCCTAAATGCCAGAAGGGCGTGTGATAGACTTACATGCTCCAACAACACACCCACCCACACGCACGCATGCACACACACGAAGGGCAGTTCATACTACTGTACTTATAAAGCTAGCCCAAAAAATGACCCACTGACATGGAAAAATATATATATCAATAACTCAATTGTACAAAGGGGATTTATATCAGATGTATTACTCTGGAGGCTGAGCGGGCTATAAATAGATTGCGTCCCCTCCGGAGCCGAGCAGCACGGCACCCTGCATGTGTCTAGCACATACACACACTCAGCAGTGGATTCATAGATGAGGGAGAGCGAGCGAGAGAGACTAACATTCCCAACAGCTCACAGATAGTCCTGGCTGTAACCCCCCAGTTACCCGGTGCACTCCATATGAACCCAGTACACAATTAATAATGGAGTCAACAATGACTACTGGCTGAACAATACACACTGCGCCTTTGGGAGAGTGGCAAAGCAGCAATCACACAGACTGCCCTGCCCGGTAATACTACTTAGTGAAGCCCCTTTCTGGCAGAGAAATTCCATAAAGGCGGGAGAAGTCAGCAAAGAGTGTAAACGGAAGGCTGACTGAGCATTTAGTAAAAGCACGTAAATAGATGCGATCAAGACAGAAGGCTGGGGGGGGGCACACATCAAGCCACATGGTGAAAGGAGACAGACGAGCATAAAGCTTGACAAACAAACACAGAGCCACACATCCGGAGGTCTGGCCCCGGTTCCTGTCTCCCCCCCGCCCCCCAAACAGACTGTGTGGTTGTAGCTCCTTACTGCACAAAGGAGTGGAAGCGCCTGGATCCCCCATGTCTGCATCTTCACATTCAGCCCGCACCAGCGCGCACCGGCGGCCACGGAGAGGACGCGCACCATCTTCCTGCTCGCCTTTGTTGCTCCCTCGCGTCTATCTATCTCCTCTCGCCTGCCTGCCTGCCTGCCTGCCTGTCCGCCTGCTCTCCCTCCCCGCCTGCTTTCCCGTCTCTGGCGCTGCCTCTCACAAAGACCGTTTGGAGCTTATCTAACAAAGCAACACACCACACGCGCTGCCTATCTCTCCCCTCCGTGTTCTCGCTCTCTCCCTCTGAGTGAGAAAACAGAAATTCTTAGCCTAGCAGCTGCTGCGATGTCACATGACCCCATCCCCCCCTGCCGCCACCCCACACCACCCACCCATAAACCTCCCTCCTTCACACTCTCCCTCCTCCACCCCTCTCAACCTATAATTCCTTAACCATTTGTAGATACCAGACACAGGCATGCATGGCTTGCCAAGGCGAGCTGGGGGAGGGGGAGAGAGGGAAGATGCTCAGCCGTTCGCCACGCCTGACCCCTTTGGCGTGTGTGCCTGAGCTCAATAAATGTGTGTGTGCACAAATTGATGCAATTGGAAACACTAAGGTTTGGTAAATTCCCCTTCTCTCTGGGAAGGAAAGACAAGCTGCAGCTTGTGACGAGCCCTCGAGCACCGAGGAACCACGGTGTTAGGAACATTGCCCACAATGAGCTCAGCTCAATTTACTTTATAGCCATACTTTGTCTGTCATAGCTATTTTGACATTTGCAACAATGGAAAACAGACAAAATAGAGGAACTTCCCCACATCAAACTGTCAAAGGTGTATTTACGTGAGACCAGGGTGAGACTAGTGGAGTGTATTGGCTAACTACAAGCATGGCTTCTGTCCTATCTGTGCTGCTCTCACTGCAGGGGTGCAAATGGGTCATATTTTAGTGGCTTCCTGCTGCCACTTCTCCTCTTTTCTCAGAAGAGCGAGGGAGCAGGCAGACCGGGGAGATGACAGAGAAAAGGGATTACCTTTGGGGCACAGCTTCACGCTCACAAGCACGGAGCCAAAGGCCACCTTTTGACAAAGCACTGTTCTGTTCTTCAGGACATGCTCTTGCTCTATCCCCCCATCATAACACACCTCGGCTTGTTCTTATCACAAGGCAACCGCCATCAGAGATCGACGACAGATTGAGTCCGGTGCGGCCAAAATTGTATAACGAAAGCAAAATCATTTCAGTGTGACACCATGGACAAAAATGATAAAAATCACTTTGACTCAGTCTCCTCTGCTTCAAGAGTTTTGTTTAACAAGAGAACAGTCCGTGAGAAAAAAAAAACATTTACACCGGAGGCGATTATGGTACTCAGACGATGATGACTAACAGCAGTGAGCCAGACTCCCAAGTCGGTAATACTGTACAAGACAAGTGGCGGCTCTAGAACCAAACAATCCAGTAGATGGCGTCATCACCCAGTTAACTGGTAAACCAGCACAGGTCCCAGGCCTAGTCTTTTAAATCGAAAGACGTGCAAGACAAGACAAAAGGGCAGCAACTGATCTAACTGATAGTACTCTCTCGCTTGTAACCATAAGGAGAGGTGAAGAAACAATATGTTCTGGCAAAGGCAAGAAAGTTCAACAGTTGCACTGGCAAGTTGTTAAAAGGAATCTGTTATACGCACTGAGCTTCCTGGTGCTGTTTCGCCCTTGGGGAAAATACAACAAAAGGTCTGAAAAATGGAATGTAGACTGCAGCAAACCACAAACACACACAAACACACACAGACAGTCAGAACAGATTGACTGTTAAATGGCATACAGTAAACACACACACTTAACACCCAACAGAGTAAAGCTGATCACTAACCCCACATCAACAAATAAACACACAGGTTTCACAGTTTTAGTGGTTTGATTTCGGATCTCTCTCTCTCCCTCTTTCTCTCTTTTCTCTCTCTCTTTCCCTCTTCTCTCTCATTCCATCTCCCTCAGCCACACACACAAAATAAATCCTTGTGGCTCCCGTGTGCCCCGGCCAGTGGAGAGATAATGCAGTGGCAGCTTTGGCGAGTGGTTAATCTTTAACCAGGAAGGGATTTGCCTAAGCTTGTTAAAACTAGCAGTAGCAGCCCATTGGACTGATCCACCTACCAGCTCGTCTCCGTCAAGTTGAACAAAGCAGGCTTGGAGACGATCGGCTATAACAACTCCAGAACCATTGATCGTCAATTCAAGAGAAAGAAGATGCCTTTTTTTTTTTTTTTTTAAACAAGCTGGTCACACTTTGATTTTAGCATCCTCCTCATGCTGGTCAGAGAACTGTGGTTGTAATTCACTGACATGCTACATTTGGTGAGGAAGTTAGCTAAATGCATATTCAAATCCAACTCCGGGAGATTTAACAATCCTACTATTTGTTGACGTTTCCCACTGTACAGTACTAGCAGAACAAATACACTAAGTGCACTGTACTGGTTCTTCCAGAAACCTGCTTGAGGGGTTTGACTATCAGCAACTTACAGTTTGCAAATGAGCTTTAACGACATGAGTAGAATGCTAATAACACACTGACTTTTAATGCATTTAGTGTATGTGTTTATTGTGCGTGTGTGTGTGTGTGTGTGTGTGTATGCCTGCATGTGTGCGTGCATGTGTGTGTATGTATGCGTGTGATGCCAGTGTTCATTTTGAGATGAGAAAAACATTTTTATGATAGAATCTGATAGCAATTATATACATATATAAAAAAAAGGGGTCACCGGGAAGAAAGACAAATTCCATTTGAGGGCCAGTTCAACTCCTTGTCATGGTGAAATTAGCCAGTGTTAAGTAGCTCAGCTGCTCATACGGGAGGGATTTTGGAGTTAGTGTGATGAGAACATGTCATCCGCTATGGCTGACAGTCTTGTTAGCTGTGCTGACAAGGCTGTCCATGGGGGTGGGCATGTCAAAGCCCTCTTACTATAAAAGCCATGGAGAAACACAAGTGATATAGTTCACCTAATCTAGCAGTAGCATGTATAAAGGCCACGGCCGTCTGAATTGCACAAAGCACTTAAAAGGTTACAAGTAGGTGATGCATGTTCGTTCGTTCGTTCGTTCGTTCGTTCGTTCGTTCGTTCACTCACTCACTCACTCACTCACTCACTCACTCACTCACTCACTCACTCACTCACTCACTCACTCACTCACTCACTCACTCACTCACTCACTCACTCACTCACTCACTCACTCACTCACTCACTCACTCACTCACTCACAGCCCAGTCCAACACAGCCCAACACAGCCCAGCCCAGCCCAGCCCAACACAGCCCAGCACAGCATCGCACAGCAGGATAAACCTGCTCCAGTGGTTGGTTCCAGGTTTGTTTGACTTCAAAGCCAGATATGTCAGGGCAATCTACCCTTGAGCGTGAAAGAACGGATGCGCCTGTTTGTGTGTTTGCAAACATGCACACACCTACAAGCGTATATTTGAGCGTGTGCACGCCACCTCATTTGCCTTGTGGCACAAGCCAAGAAATCATATCAAGGAAATCCTGCAATAGTAGCTTTGTGGCTACCGAGCTGAAGCGCGAGAAGGAAGACAAAGAGTCGGGGTGAGAAAAAAAAGGAAGGGAGGAGTGAAGAATCCGGAAGGCAGCCGGCCAGCATTGCCTGCGTGAGGGCTGTCATTATACAGCAGGCCTCCATTATGCAGCTACAGCGAAGAACAGAGTACATTTCCCTCTGACCTCACTGTCTTTATTACGAGCGTGCGCACACACAAACCTACCCACATACACACACAGCGCAAAGGCAATACACACAAAGCTTTACAGTAAGTGTGTGTGCACCTACTCCTTCTCTTGCACTACTTCTAGCCACGCTACACACAACCAGAGGCATCACCTCAACCCGCGTAGCAGTAGCTTGCAACTAAAACACAAATTTCAAAAGACGAATTGGCAGCGCTTCCCTCTCGTCTCCCTCCTCTCCCTTTATTCGGAGAAACGTGCATCCACAGAGAGTCTGTGACTTGAGGGGAAGCACGAGCTCGGATGATTTTCTCTCCTCCTCTCTACGTCCGCGACAGCGCCATTTCCTCTGTCTGTTAATTACATGCTGGCCATGGTGGAGGTCGCTGTGTGTGTGCGTGTGTGTGATGTGTGTGTGCGTGCGTGCGTTTGTCTGCTTGCATATCATCTGAGGAGTATATGGCTGTGTTCTTGGAGACACCAGCGTGGGCGCGTGACAGCACAGTCTGGTCACGCTTGACAACGCTGCTTAGGGTGCAAACACACATATGCAGAGTAGATGCATGCACGCGCGCGTGTACACACACACACAAAAACACACACACACACACACACTAAAGCCTTCTGTCTTCTCTGGCTCACAGGGTCCATGCCCCAGGAGTCAAACTGCTATCTATGTGGCTGCGCTCTCTCAGCAGCTTCTTGCTGAAGGGGAGACTCAGCCCCCGCTGCTCCCCTAATGAGGGGGCCAGCTTCAGCACCAGCCCAGCTGATTGGCTGAGAGGAGGCAGGGAGTCCACTTTTGACTCAACCTTCCTCGCCATCGTCATCGTCGCCTCGCTAACCTTGCCTCCGAAGCAACTGCAGCAATGAGCCAGGGGAAGGTGGCAGCGCGGCAAGACATGAAAGATGTCATGCATAAGAGCTCCAAAGCGCCAACGAAAGCAAACAAGTAAACAGAAGCACTCCTACGTCATTCTTTAAGCACCTGTGATGCTCTTCAACTTTAAGCACTACAAACAGCTGCAAGATGCACTTGCCACGACACCCAAATTCCACTTTATTTAGAGTTTTTTTTTTTTAAATATATTTTCCATTTCTACATCCACATATTCAGAATAAGCCTGGGAGATATGAAAAAATCACAATTATTTTGTTTGATATTGAAATCAAAATTATTAAAACAAATGATTTATTATTCAATACTAAGTACTTATTCAACTACCAAAATGAATCAAGTTACAACTACCATCAGAGCCTCATGCTCATTCATACAGCTCATAAATTCCCCTTGTCAGTAATTTCTTGCAAAAGTAAAAGTGTGAAAAAAGCACAGCAAATATTTGACAGTAAATACATTTCTATTGAACCATATCTTGCTTTTTTTCAATAATATGACTTTCATGTATAGATATAAAATTGCATCATTGAGAAATGGAATAAAGGGCCAGTCTTCAGCTTAAATATGAAGAGAGGTCCTGGTAAATACAGCTCTACCTGCGCAAACAAAAGCCAGATAACACAAGTAGGCAACACGGAAAACACAGAGAGCTCTGTGCAAGAGTTGAGCAAAACACACAATATGACAATCAGCTGATGGCGATGATGTCAGAAGAAGGGGTGTGTGTGTACGTGTTTAAGTGTGTGTTTCAAGTGACAAACAGAGACGCTATGTTGAAGCGAGATAGAGGCAGACACAGATAGAGGGGAAGGAGTGATGATGGTGTGATAACAGCAGAAAAGGCCTTTGCTAAAGAATAGCCTGTAGTGCAATGTTGGGTAACACCGACGGAAACAAACAAGACTGACAGACAAGACACAAACACACACAAATGGAAAATGCAGAGCACACTCACATTAATTATGGTGAATGAGAAAGAGGCGAGGACAAGTAGTCAAGCACGGTCAGTGCTGAGTGTGTATGATTCCCTTATCTGGTGTGCTCATGTTGCCTGCCCTGTTTGTTTAGCCACTGCTTATCAGCCTCGACGACAACGGCAGCGGCAGATGCCGGCTAACACAAAACGAAAATGCAATATCTACAGGTATCTAAGGGTTTGCTGTTGTGAATGGGGCAAGAGTCACTCAAGCAAATGAAAATGATTCCATGCGCCTGTTCCCTTCATATGATTTGATGACAGTGAGTCAAACTCGTTTTGAGAATGTTTGAAGTGGTGAGGAAATGTAGTCTATAATTAAGTGCAACTATGCAAATGTAGAAATTCAGAAATGAAGTTAACTAAAGTGTACAGAAGAACGATACATGTTACTTTATAGAATTACTTGGAATAGTTGGAGCTAAATAAATGTTTGAGCACAAATACATTCCATCACTTGCCAGGCATTTTATAGCAATACCGTGTGTGACAAGCAAATTAAAGTGACACTTCAAACTGAGTTGTAAGCTTGTATGAGCCACGCCTTACCCACATAGGGATGTGTGAGTTTGGTTAGGTGGGGTGACACAAGGACACATCACAGTGTGACTGAGCACTCAGCGATACATGTAATCAGAAACCAGAAAAACAATGAAAACAAGGCAGCACGCCGTCAAGAACAAAAAAGCACAACAGGAACAGGTTCAGTGTTTTACTTTACTTTTTGGTGGGCAATTCGGATGTGCCTCATTCCTGAGGGTGCTGAAATGTAAATGTCTGTGAGCATGTCAATACCAGAAATCATGCTTATACAAAGGTTCATGGGGGACAGCAATAAAGCGGATCTTGCTATTATTTCTGTGTCCAAACTATTTCACTTGTCTTTTTAAATAACTGCAATGTGACTTGATTGTTCAAATATCCTAACTAACCTAACATTTTTAACACCCCTAAATCTGTAATACAAAACCCAGCATACCTCTAAAATGCCCCAAAATCCCAGACAGAGAAATACAGAGAGGCCAAAAAAAAAGTGGCAACACGAGAGCGAGAGAGAAAAAAAGTTGTGTGCTGGCCAAGTAAAACCTTCATTTCCTGAACATCCTATAGCGGTTTCTCCACCATCACACAAGCAGACCACATAGCAACCCTACCCTAACACGCGATGAGAGTCGTTAGCATGCACCACTGCGTGCATACCATCTCAGGATATTGCGTTGTAATGCAAGTCAAATCTAAGCCTTTTCCAGTCAAATATTCTCTATTGAGGAACTATGCAAACTCATGCAAAAGTCCGCTCTCCCTCTACAGTCAGTGCTATTCAAAGCAATCAATGAATGCTGCTGATAAGGAAATGCAAAGCGGGTCACCTTTAACTCCATGGCTTCTTGTGTAAACAGTACAGGGAGCTGCTTGGGACTGTGCTAATCACTCTCCAAACAGCGCCAGGTGCCTTCACCGCAGACGAACTGTCACCGACACTCTCCTGAACACAGCTGCCGTCTTGCCGCCAGACGCTTACCGCATTGCAAGCTAGCGCTAGGCCACAAACTGCACAAAAAAAACATCTCAACCATGATTACCGAGGAAAGCGCTCAACGACTTCTCTTCAAAAACGTCAATTCTGATCCAACTTTTCATACATCATCTTACAGTCTCGTTCTGTGCTCAACTATCAGACGTTCTTTTCAAGTCTGTTACAAGGGAGGATAAATCTTCGACAAGTCACTGAACTCCGTTATGTTTCCTTCTGTCAATCGATGCATTTAAATGCACTAAATAAGTAACTATTGAAACCATCGTCAGTGTCATGATTCATGAGGGCCATTTGAGCGCCCCTTTCCCACATTAGCAGTCCCTCGCTTCCATACCAACGTGTGCCGAAAAACATTACTTGTAAAAGCTCATCTTTGCTTTTCAGTTTAGTGACAGTTCAGGTGACAGACAAAAATTTCTTCCATTTGGGCTTATTCAATCAGTGTTTCCATCAGTAAAACAGGAATTCATCATTGACGGACTGACTGACCTTTCATCAGTACTTGCAGACTGGTCATATCCTGTCTAATGGGCTTTATATGTAATGGATGGTAACTTTCGTCACATTAGTCAAACCTCACTCTTCAGAATCTTTAAAAGAGAGTGCCCGTTGCTAAGTTAGCAGCCCGGTCTTTTAGCACAACACTCAGCACGCTCGACTCTCAATGGGTTGTTGTGATGGTGCACGACCAAAGCCTCAGTGTGGCTGGACGATCCAGGATCACCATTGTTACGAGAGCATCTGATTGGAAACCAAACTCTTCTGCCATGTAGACACAATAAACTGATGAAATATTGGAGCTCACACATTGATGCTGAATGGGTGGTTTTGAACCAATAAGGTAATAAATCCCAGGGTACATGAAGTCTGCATATGAGCAGGCGCATTGCCAGGATGAATCAACCACAAGTGTTCCTGACACAATTCCCGCCTCTTCTCACAGACTAAACGCAAACGGATGATCTCTGTAGACATGCTGGTTGATGGTCTGAACCCAAGTGAATGGGGGAAAACCTGTAGTGGGTTTGAAATAATGTCTTTTGCGACCCCAGTCCCGGAAGATTTCTAACACACCTTTCAGGGGTGTAGAACTAATTTTGTTCGCGGGCCGCATTGTAATCATAGCTCCTTTCGGAGTGCCATTATGACTGTCAACCCAAATAAACGTATGAGCACCTCATATTATATACAGTAAAAGCTACAAAAGAAACTGACAAATAACTCCTTTTCATATCAGATGAGTAAAAACTGGTCTAATATTAAAAAAAAAAGATATTAAAAGTGAAGACATTTTGCAATTCTAGTAATGACACACGAATTTGATGCACAATTTGTCTTCGCGGGCCACATAAAATGATGTGGCGGGCCGTATCTGGCCCCCGGGACTTGAGTTTGACACCTGTGCCTTATATTTATAATTTCATGGATGAAAACAACAACAACAAGTTTTGCGCATTTTAAGTGAAGCAAACGCAGTGCATTTGTACCTTCTTTAGTGGCCAACTGAACTTGCTGGATGGGGGGGCGTGTGTTTGAGCGTTTGTGCGTGTGCGCGAGAGGGCGATGAGTGGCATGTGCGCGCCTCGAGCAGCAGCTGTTGAGCGTGCCCGCGCCTCAAGTGAAGTGAAGGCGCGCGCGTGGGAAGTGATTCAACACGGTTCACCTGCCACGCGCACACATACGTGCGTGCGTAAAACACAAGTCAACAAACAGGGTCACATCCTTCACTCCAGGGCACCAAATGGCCGCGCGCGCGCTGCATGCGTCAACAGACGCGAGACAGTACAGGGGTTTATTTAAAAGAACCTCGGCATAAGCGTGCGTTGCGGAAAACCTAGTGTACAGTTTATAATTCAGATGAAGTGTCAGTAAAGCAAGCCTCGGGCTTGTGTTTTGCATGATAATCACAACAGCGCGACAGAAACTTGAAGTTAATTTAGGTGGGTGTGCTTGCAGGGGGTTCAAGCCTTCAGGCTAATCTGCTTTTTATAAGGCAATTGTCTGGGACCCAAATAGCACAAGCGCAAAACGCTTCATCGCTGCTACTGTACCTCCGCTTTTGCTTCCCCTTCCGCACTTCTATGCTTGAACAGCGACTGAAGGCGGCGAAAAGACAGCCGCCGTTGGCTCGATATCCTCAAGGACTTCCTACACAAGCCCTCGTCGTATACTCGCTTAACACAAACAGCCCTCTCCCCATAATAAAAGCTTCCAAACACCACAAGATTTACACTCACCGCAAACAGCAAGAAAAGGCGAATGCAAGGCTTAATAAATTAATAACTTCCTGCAGTCATCGCTGGAGGGAACGCGGATAGATCCATCCGTCGAGCACTCCGACTTTTGTTGTCACACAGGAAGCTCCGGCGCGGAGCTGAGAGGAGAACCGAAGAGAAGGTGGCCGGCTGCAGCGAGCCGGGAGCCGGGAGGTGGGGCTTCCTCGCGGGTGGGGGCCGGACAGACTGACAGACAAGCCAGAGGGGGTGGGGGCATAAGCACCTGCTCCCCCTCCCCTCAGCCACGCCTCCAGTACCCGAAGGACTGACACCCCCCTTCACCTCTACCCTTCTCTGATGGAGTAAGGAGACCATCCTCAACCATTATCAATGGAGTCACTTAATCCAGCATCCAACTCAGTTCAGGGACCAATACAGAATCAACTCATACATTTATATATAGATATGCCTTATGATTCACTGCAATAGTATGAAACCTATGCCCAGGAGCCAGGTACGGCCCACAATATTACGTGTTGTGGCCACCAAGTGTCACCGTGTTACTTCATCTTTCCTCTTTTCATTTTGGCAGAAAATCTGGATGATTGATCAAGCCAATATACTTCATTAGAAACACATTGTGTCTTTTGGTAAATTAGTCGGTTTTATTTATATGATACTTGTCATAGAGGTGTCACAACGTACTTCAGAGATTTGAAATGTAGAATCACAACATTTGATATTTTTACAGTTATAATGACGGAAAAACCAAATCAAAACAATCAACACTAACTGTAATGACTGCCTAAACAGTTGCCTTGAATGATGCCATATACTTAGATACATGCATATACGATCATGATGATGATAATGATGATGATGAATATTATGCATGAGTACGTCGGGAGTCGTCGTGTCAATCACAAGGGCACAAAAATGAACTGAATAGACTTTAATCAAATTCGTTAATACCTCCATGAAAGTAAAAAAAAACTGTGACTATACTTATTAATTTATTGTAGGCATACTATAACTGTCGCCTTAACCAATAGAAAAATACATCCCTATTTTTCAAGAAAAATGTTGCCTTGAATGATGCCATATACTTAGATACATGCATATACGATCATGATGATGATAATGATGATGATGAATATTATGCATGATTACGTCGGGAGTCGTCGTGTCAATCACAAGGGCACAAAAATGAACTGAATAGACTTTAATCAAATTCGTTAATACCTCCATGAAAGTAAAAAAAAAACTGTGACTATACTTATTAATTTATTGTAGGCATACTATAACTGTCGCCTTAACCAATAGAAAAATACATCCCTATTTTTCAAGAAAAATGTTGCCTTGAATGATGCCATATACTTAGATACATGCATATACGATCATGATGATGATAATGATGATGATGAATATTATGCATGATTACGTCGGGAGTCGTCGTGTCAATCACAAGGGCACAAAAATGAACTGAATAGACTTTAATCAAATTTGTTAATACCTCCATGAAAGTAAAAAAAAACTGTGACTATACTTATTAATTTATTGTGGGCATACTATAACTGTCGCCTTAACCAATAGAAAAATACATCCCTATTTTTCAAGAAAAATGTTGCCTTGAATGATGCCATATACTTAGATACATGCATATACGATCATGATGATGATAATGATGATGATGATGAATATTATGCATGATTACGTCGGGAGTCGTCGTGTCAATCACAAGGGCACAAAAATGAACTGAATAGACTTTAATCAAATTCGTTAATACCTCCATGAAAGTAAAAAAAAAAACTGTGACTATACTTAATTTATTGTAGGCATACTATAACTGTCGCCTTAACCAATAGAAAAATACATCCCTATTTTTCAAGAAAAATGTTGCCTTGAATGATGCCATATACTTAGATACATGCATATACGATCATGATGATGATAATGATGATGATGAATATTATGCATGATTACGTCGGGAGTCGTCGTGTCAATCACAAGGGCACAAAAATGAACTGAATAGACTTTAATCAAATTCGTTAATACCTCCATGAAAGTAAAAAAAAACTGTGACTATACTTATTAATTTATTGTAGGCATACTATAACTGTCGCCTTAACCAATAGAAAAATACATCCCTATTTTTCAAGAAAAATGTTGGCCCGGATTGAAAGAAACTTGTGAAATTTAATTGTTATCTTTTGGAGCTTTAAAATCATTGAAGACACTGAGATAAGTGGAATGACTGGGGCCTATGTGAGATAAGAATTAATATGGAAATCACGTTTTTATTCAAAGTAAGCACAGGTGTAAGGAAAACAACCCTTTTGTTTTGTTAATTAATTACGGCGCATAATTAATTATGCTGCACATGACAATTCAATGAGCTCACAGAAAGAAAAAGAGGCAATTCAATAATTGTCCACAAGGGGACAGCCACTGACCAAGCGCACACAGTGAAGTCTCAGACGACAAGCCTCCTAAAATCAAGCAAGCCCTTACTGGTTCATCAATGGTTTTACTGTGGATTAGATAGCACCGGCTACACAGATTGCACAATCAAAGCCACTCTTGTAAGCGGTAAAGACAGAAGCCAAGGATGGATATTTGGATTAGATAGGCAATGGTTGAGAAGGAGGTAGGATGAGACATTCCTAATTGGATTGGATTAATTCACTCCTGCCACAACCTGCGCAACGACACCCTACTCAATGTCATAGTGCTGAAACTGAGAAGAACAAAAAGCTAGCATTCTTGCCACCACTGATCTTACCTAATGTTACTGCTTTGGATGTCACGACCTTACTCGGGAATGTGTGTATGAATGCACTTGTGCAGTGTGTGGTAATGACCGCGGGTGGTAATGACCGCGGGTCTTGTCTTTCATCCAAGTGCTAGTGTGTCCCTCACCTCTATTTGACCTACCCGCCAGTGAGAGGGAAACAGGTATGATACGGCATAGAGACCCACGTCTCTGATTTGCCTTGCGCGCCTGTGCACACGCTACCTACAGCTTTTCCGTTACTGATAGAGCTCCCGTCTGTTGATTTAGTCACATTGGCTTGTGTTCAAATGTCTTTTGTGGAATTTATTTTACACCCGCCTCCCATTTACCACCAATGAGCTTTTAGCATTGAGTCAATTTTGGTAATTAGTCTTCGCTGTTGGTGAGAGGTTACTCATTTACACTCTTGCTAGATTTATGTTTCTCTCACAAAACTGCACTCTTTCCAAAAGTATTCTTTTGAATCTCATTCGATTTTGCTGCTGTACCTAATTCTTGAGACATCTTCGTCCATCATTGTCTACTCTACTCTCTGTTATAGGCCCCTAATATGATTACTTGCTATCCACGCTGCTAACATTCCTCTTTATCTCTGTAGCCTTTACCCCCCTCCAACCCCCCCCCTGCCCTGACTCCCCTACCCCTCTCTCCCCCAGCAGCAGACCTGGCCTAAGGCATCGTTTGCGTAATTTAATAAAGGGACTTAAGCTTTTGAGAGGCTTTTGAAGGATCTGACTGCTGTTACATTCATTACAACCTATCAGCCACTGGAGACAGAGACAGCATGGAAGAGCCAGTGGAAGAGTGGAGGCTGAAAAAATGGTGTTAATTATTACATTTACACCCATTTATCCTTACTGAAAATAGTCACCCCCACCTCCGCACACACCCGGGGGGTGGTGGTTTGGGGGGGTCCTTCACCTCATTGAGCTGCCTCCCCACCTCCATTATGTGGATGACAAGTGGCAGCTCTTTGAGCCTTCACCACGGGGAGTCCGACTAAAGAAAAAAGGATATACAGTACTCTGGTGTGTGTAAAAAAAAAAAAAAGTCATGCTCATCACCACCTGTGGATGTTGAGCATGCAAGCATGCAGGCTTCTATTCTATATCAAAATCAGAGAGCAAGATTTTCAGACACTCCCATTGGGTGGGATGTGCACAACAATCACATCAATTACAAAAGGCTTTTTTTTTTTTTTAAGGATAATAATAACTTTAGCACTGCCATGGAGATATACTTGTAACCGCTTTTATTATTGTTGTTGTAGTTTGCTGTTGAATTGCACTGCATCTTTCTGAAAGATGTTTTTAATATCGTGGTTATATTATGAGATTATGAGAATACTGGTCTTTTCATTATGATTCAGCGCAGGTCCATATTATACTATAACCACCATAATAAACATTTTAATATTAATACATGGCATGCAGACACCGTCAATCTTAACAGTCATGTCTTTATCCAATAAAGGCAGAGTTCCCGATACAACCTGTTGCTTTTATGTTTTTATATGTAAATGTATATTTGCTCGGCTATGGCTGGGTGACTGGCAAGGCCACAGTGTGTGCTCCACACTCATCCATTGCAGCTAATAGAGGTAATTAACATGCTGATGAGAAGTCGAACCAACGGCAGGAGAGGAGCTAGGCAGAGTGACAGGTTAAGTAAGGACGTGACTATAGAATGGAAAGCCTTCTATTGATGTTTACCGCCGCAATGAAAGGCTGTCTTTTGGCTCCAGTGTACACGAATAAATATCAGGAATTTATTGGAGTCAAATGCCATAATCTGCCTTGAATCTACTTGACATCACCAGAAATATGCTTCTTCTCTGCCTTTTCCCACCTATGTAAATACATAAAGATGTAGGAACACATGGCGGAAGGTGAAAGAAAGCAGAGCAGGAAAATAAAAGGGAGCCCTGTAGATGGGGTGAGGCTAAAGGAAAGGAGTGGGGAGGAGATGTATGGATTAAACGTGTTTGGCTCTGTTCCCTCCTGTCTGCCCATGTGTGCGGGCGCAATAGGGGGAGTGTGCTGAGGCCTATTCACAGACATGGTGGTAATAGGCTGGGGGGAGCCAGGATGTGTCTGAGCCACTGACCTGCCCATTAGCTCTCTCCACTCCGTTAAGCCCTCACATCGATCACCCAGCCGCACGTCATTGATCTGGAAAAACAGGCACACGAGCACCGCACACCCTCCGCCTTTCAGTATTGTTGTGTGTGTGTGCATGTGTCTGTGTGTGTGAGTGCTTTCTTGCGTGCGTGCGTGTGAGAGAGCGATAGAAGATGAGCATACATCCATTGCTTTATGTCCATGGATGAGACCAACACTCGTGATTCCACATATAAAAAGCAGAGAGGGACGTTTAAATAATACATTGTTGTAGCATTTTCTAATTATTCAAATGTATCCCTCATTACAGCCTCATTGCTGTGACAAAATTAACAACGTGCACTCCTCTATTAGCTCTGTGGGTGGCGGCTAATTGTTAGCTGTCAGTGTGAATGTTCTGAGCTCAGCGGCAGCCTTTTGACCCTCCCGGTGTCTTGCCCGTGCGCACATAACAGCAATGATCACACACTTACAGACTGCTTGAGTTTAGACACTATGTTATTTTCAGTCAGATGCAGGAAATAAAGGGTGACGCAAACAGAAGGAGGGTACAGGTAAAGGAGGATTGATAGATGATGTGAGAGATGGGGAGAACCAGATGGAGAAGTGGATGCACGTCAGTCAACACAGCAGATGTGATTTCTTGCTTCTATTAAAGTCATCAGTTTCTCTCAGCTGTTGATATTTTTGCATATGCACCCCATTTAATAAGTGACTCTTAATATGTGAACAAAATATGTGAAGCGCGTCGGCATTCATAATGAAGAGCGGTTCAAGTAATGAAGCCATGCAATTTTACATATATTAATAAAATAGATGGGACTGATCCAAAAATTACACAAACCTTTTCATCAGGCAAAAAGATGACAATATCTAAACTAATTACTGTTCTAATTATGAATTAACAGCAAAGGAAAGTCTCTCTACACACTTCAAATTGAGCTGATGAGTGGGAGTTATGCAAATCAAAACAAAATCGTTTTGAAAATGGGACCTCCTCGTGTGCCCGCTCGACTGATCCTCGATGAAAATTACTAGCATGCAACCGTGCACGACCTCTCTATTTTGCCACGCTGCAACATAGCACGCGTGCGGGAAATATGCCGTAACAAGCAGACAGAGCGGAAAGGGTGTGCGTTGATGAGCCGGTGTGAGTTCAAGCCCATGCTAATAGGCTAATTGCATTGATTTCCATTTAGCGGCACCCTCTGATGTTATTTACAGCAGTTAACCGAATGAACAAGGCCTTCCTCAGCTCATTTTTTTTTCAAGCTGTGACATGCAACTAAACAATTATCTCCTACCCTCTATCCACACACACCCTTTCCACAACTGACAAACCACATGCATAATTTGTCCAATCATTACAGTCAAGCGTACACGTCTCCGATTGTTTCTAGTATCACACTCCCTCAACTTTTATCAGGCCTGTTGGCAGAGACTCTGAGGGTGTTTGAAGTGGCCATGATGAGCCAGCGCTACTCTTGCAAGTGGTGGTTGTGAAGGTGAAGGGTAGCTGCAACAATTGTCAAAGAAAGTCATCGCTTGTGAAAGACAATTTTTATTGTGTAATCTTAGTTTATATTTATAGCTGCATTTAGTCACAGCAAATATCAGGAAGAAGATTCATTTTACACACAGACTCACCACTGAACAGGATGGACAGAAATGGCACTGTATTTGGAAACAGATTTTATATATATAAAATTACCCACCTGAGCATACATTGTATAAGAAGTGGAGATTAAAATAATTAACTGGTTAAATTGAATTCATATTACAATCTTTTTATTTTTACCTGCACTCCTCATGTTTCACATCACAACAACAGACTATATTAGTGAAAGGGAGTGTGGTACTTAGCATGCAGGAGGCAGAATGTTGCATTAGTGCTACATTAATGTGGTGGTCACATCCAGAACACAGACACATTTCATCAGGACCTTCATCGCTCCTCTGTACGCATCAAGGAATCGACCAAGCATTACTATACAAAGTGTTTCAATACTTTTGTCCATATATGCTATACATTTGTGAAGCTCATTACCACATTATATATGACTCATTGCATTTTCATTGAAGCACTGTGTGGGTGATATTGTGGCTTGCTATTAACACTATAGAGTAGACGAATGTGCAAGTGTGCGTCACACCGAGTTTGAATGGAACATATGCCGTTGGAGTTCATTCAAAACACAGTGCTGTACATTGCTCACATATTTGAGGATTCTATTAAATTACATATTGTAAAACTTTAGGAAACTCCACTGGGGGATACAGAAGTGTCCTGAGATATAATTTACGTGACTCGCAAGTTTTAACAAATACAAAGCATCCATCAGCGGATTCTTTATAAATGACAAATATGACTGGAACTAAGAAAGTCACTAACAACAGTTGTGAAACTCTTTCATTCTTATGTACTATGGCCAAGTTGCACACAATAGAAGGAGCCATGAACCAACTGGCAAATTGTTGGATTTTTTGCATTCTATTTCCTGATGTTATTATTTTTATATATTTTAAAGTACGATAATGTATAGAGTTGTATTTACCTAATTAGAATGATACATTATAAACAGAGTCCAAGTAGGGTTTTTTGGGGGGCGGGGGGGAAATCGGTCTGCTCACTTAACCTTGCACATCTTTAATTTGTTTCATTGAATATTGGGGGTATGGAAACTGTAATTGAACAACATGTCACCCAAATGCAGCCATTCATTGAATCTGCTTGTGAAATACTGGAAGAATGCGGATGATGAAAAACTGCTGTGATTACCGACTGTGAGGTCATCAACTATTGTGCTCTAAAAAAAGATACGGGGAACTATGCTGTGACATCAATCATTCTGGCACAATAATGAGTGAAGGCTCTCACCCGATTAAGTTGCCAGCTTAGAGACGATACATGAGTAGCTAAGGGGCTTCTAACCTTGCAGTGCGCACACATTCATGAATCCTAGAGAGTACCCGTTGAGATGTGTATAGAAAAATGGTGGATTTCAAAGAAGAAACAAGAGAAACACAAAGATCTTCCATTCTCCGTGTTAGCTTCTCTTTGCCTCGAACTGCCAACTCATCCCTCCTTTTATAGCTTTGTCAGCCTCCCCCTAAAACACTTTCTTTGGACAGCTGAGGCATGATACATTAGGTGTTTGGTAACACTCTTTACATTCCAAAGCAACATAAGCTATGACTATGAACATTAGAAACACATTCCGAAGCCAAGAACACACTTCTCACTCCTCCGACACACTTTGCCTGCATGCAGATGGTGCATGTTCAAAGCCAGCAGGCCAGCACTGTGCATGTCAATAATGTGTGTGTGCATGCGTTCTTATCGGTGGCATGTGTGAATAGATGCTCAAGGTCTCACCTGGGGGGACGTGAAAATTAACACAAGCAAATTTTACTGCCTTCATTTTCATTTTGCTGGTAACAAGACCATCTGCTAACCATCCTGCTCTGCATGGGAAGCAGATTTAAAAAAAAAAGTAAGGCTGTGCGGCAATTACTGCCATAGTCCCTTACTGGTAGGCTCTCATTGTGCAACGCCGCAACACTCTTTGCTCCACAGTGAGGAGCAGCAATAACACCTCAAGGCTACGATGCCGCTGCCAGCCTTGAAAGCGCTCCGTATCCCCCTATCTTGCCCTCACTGGTGCTCATTATGCAAGGGGGGAGCCTGATCAGAGAAGTACAAGGCAGCCAAAAGACTTGCATCCTGAGTCAAGGCTAACACGGGAGGCACAGGAGCTGCCCTTTACACTTCACCTACACTACAGAGTCCTGGACAGCTGCCAAATGCCTGTGTCTTGCTCTAACTAACTAAGGACACAAATAATTGTTTTATTATTAATGACCTAGGTCCTGTATGTGTGGTATTTTTGTTTATAAGTTTTGTGACCACATTTGTTACTCAAAGCATTCTTTACTCAAAGCACCTTTGCCCATTGAAATGAATAGAAATGCCATTAATTTGTGCCAGTCTTTGTGCCACCTTGGCTACCGGGGGAATACGATACAGTCACACGAACACAAATGAAGAAGACTTTCACAACTAAATGACTCAGTAAGCTGCAAAAATACTCATATGAGTTGTTTTTTTTGCAGAGGATAAAGAATATATGTGAGTATTGTAATAGCTTAGTATTTATCTACATGTTTTATTGTAGCAGTTGTTCATCATTAAACTGTGGCATTTTAAATTGTGTTTTAGCATTAAACTAGGAGATATTCAAAGTTGCTGTCGATTTAAATGCACATTGTGTAACCCTCTGTTTTACGTTTGTTTTTTTACAGCAAACTTCAAGTGCAGACTGTTATCAACAAGTTATGGTCTGTTTCAGAAGAATATTTAAGCATTTGCCAAACTGATGTTTATTCTAAAGTGAATTAAGTTTGCTGCCACCACCGATATTTATATATCAACAAAGAAAAATGCAGAAGACTCATTTGCTGCTGCACGGAAATGAATTACAACTTCATACCAAGAACACCAACAAATAAACGAACATCTATAAAATACCAAAATGTATTTGTAACAAGACACAATGTTTTTATGTTGGTATGCGTGTTACACATACATGTTTTATGTGTGTTTGAGCTCCAGCGTGTTGTTACAAATTCTATCTGACAGCTACCTAACGAGGCCACTCGCTTTTGGCTCCCGCATCTGCTCGCACTGTGTCGAGCAGCCAACAAGACCTAAACGGGCTCATTAGAAAACGCTAAAATATATGTGAAGAACATGTAGTACCTGCACCAAATAAAGTTTATTATGCGCATGGAACACCACAACACACGAAAAGCGAGGTACGTTTCTCAGAAAAGGTTTGTTGCAGCTGAAAGAATACTTTGAACTAATTAGAGGCTAGTTAGCAACACAACAGTTGGGTCCAATTAGAAGATGTGCTGCATAAAGTGGGGGTGTTAACATACTAGCCTGCTTTTGAAGGCGGTTTATTTGTTTCTCTAAACACATAATTGGTGTGATCGGCAGCTCGGTATGCACAAAGAGAGCAAGTATGATTTTATTCTGAGCTGGCTGCTGGTGCATAGGTGTGCATGCATGACAGTTGAGAGATGGGTGAGCACAATTATACCTGTAGACAGGCATATGTAGCACATACACAGTTGTCTGGTGCAATTAGATTCCTCGTTAATATCATACAGTTCATTATTGGGGTGTGTTTCCCGAAGACGAGCCTCTGCATCGCTGTTGTGTATCACTTCCCAACCTCACTCCTCACTTCTTCCTTCTCTTTGGAGAATCAGAATCTCCCTGCCCAGTGGCAGCCAAAATGTCAACCTAGCTTTCCTATGCCCAAGTCTGCATTGCCAGGGTACCCCTGACAGCAACTCCCTAACAGGATTCAGCTGCCCAGTCCTCCCCAAATGTGCTCCTGTCTCCCACCTATCCACCTCTCCCTCAGTCATCAGCCGCTTTCCCCCCTCCTGGCTTCATCCTTCATGTGATTGTTATCGAATTCAGCGTAAAACACATCCGCTTTCTTGTGAGCTTCATTCACAGTCCTCTGACCTTCAACTGCTGTTTTCCGTCGTCTGAAGTGTCCGCCAGTCCTGTTCTTAGACCTCCCTTGACATGATGCAGAGAGAGAGGAGCAGACATTCACAGAGCCAGGAGCCAGGCCACATCAATCAGAAGCAGAGTGGAGCATGACTGCGTGTCAGATCAATGCATCATCCTTCAACTGGTTGTACAATGGGATTTATAGGAGACTTCACTGTGTGTGGTGGGTTGGGGGCATGTCTTTCCCACAAGCTCTTGTCTCCAGGCTCAGGGCAGTCGTGTCGTGTGTGAGGAGGGAAAAAGTGCGTGTTTGTCCGCTCACTTAAGGTTACTGATACAACCTTGTCAGACCGTTCAGTCTTAAGTTCTCCCCACAGGGGCCTGGAAACTCCTAATCAAGGTTGACACAGAGCGGTAGACTATTTGACTTGGTGCCTTGCTCAACAGCTCCAACATTTCACAAGGGATGCCATACTTGCGTTAAAATCTACAAAGCCGTGACACAGAAAAGAAAAATAAATTTAGTAAGAACAGATATGCTTTGTTGTCATCATTACCAGTAAACTTTGACTCTTGACAATCACCAACAGAAATAATCAGCTGAGCAATTGTGGCATAAAATGTCGTAGTTTGACCTCGTTGTGACTTTTACCTTGAAGCTTTGAACTGTAAAAACGCACTGGAGCCAAAGACTTTAGAAACCTTTAATGTGACGTGTAGAATTTTGTGGGGTTTCCAAATTGAATTTAGACCGCTGTATTATTGAACTTTGACCTTAGCCAAGCTCTTTTCGGTCAAGGCCAATCTATTGTGCTCGTGTGTTGTGTTAGGCAATTCCCTGACCTTGACCATTGACTTACATTTGATATTTAGTCATGTGAATTGCCCTGAAAAAATGATACTAGGCGTTGTGTCTAGTTCTGATTTGTGTTGCAGACAAACAGGCAAACACACTTTGGCAAGATAAACACATAAATGAAAGCACATTGCACTTGTCACATTCAGAGTTATGAGCATGAGAGGAGGGTTAGCATCAAAACCTCTGCCCTATTGGCTTTTTCTGCAGCGAAAAAAAAAAGTCCCCGTCAACGTACACAAAGACAAACACTTTGGGATGAGATTTATATAGCACTATGGCTCCGATGCTATTTGTTTAGTGTCACGGTAGGGCTTCTACACAGAGAATGATGGATCTGTAATCCTGTGCTGTCTTCTCATTACTCCTCCTCCTCCTGAGGAAGTCATCTGACCGACTCTGAGCCATCTATTCAGGCCCCAGTGAGCCATCATCTATCATCCATCACAGCTCCTCGCCTCACACATCTAAACTGTACAAGGCCTTTTTTTAACACTGTGTTTTGAGGCCATCACTGATCACATGGCAATCCAGAAGAGGTGCGGTCAGTCGGAAGATTTATGTAAGGCGTTAAAAAGGGAGAGTGAGAAGCATGGAGATGTTTCTTTGGCTCTCCTCCTATTCTTTAAGAGGATGTGATGGGCTCTCGCCATTCCATTAATCTGTCTCCAATGATTAATTTCCATATCTTGCGTGCAGCAAGGCGCCGACCGGCCCCACAGAGGGATTACAAACAAACACGCACACATGCATATACGCACACACAAAGCAAAAGCCTTGACGTGAAAAAAAGACGGATATGATTAATTCAACAGTCAGAATGCAGCCTCTGACCCGGCTCGCTTGTACTGTGCGTTAAATATAACACGCCATCCAGGAATCTGCTGCCCCACTGACCGTTTGCACTTCCCGATGACACCAAGAAGTCGTCTGCCTTTCATTCTTAACCTCTTCAACACCCACACAGTCAGCTGACAGAAGCACCATGGCGGCACAGGTATTTACAACCTCATTTGCGGCACTCTCTTTGCTTCTGTGAACACGAGAGATGACTAATAGGGTGGGAGATGGAGAGCGGGGGGGCCCCCGCCACTCCACATGCGGCATTAACGCATGACAAACCGCACGTATCATAAGAAAACTTAAGTGAAGATGCAAAACATTTCTTGTTTTAATCTAGGATGGCTAAACTCCAAAATCCCAATGGCTAATGATTGGAAGGCTGTCGGCTTAAAAGGCCTTCCCCACCCACCATACACACAACAAACACACAAATATTCAACGCTCTTCTCCAGAATTGCCGAATGAAAAAAAAGAAGAAGAAGAAGGGGGTGGGGGAGCATGCCGTCTCCAAATCCCTAATACCCTTCTCATTGGGTGGTACATCTCTTTTTGCCCTCCTCTTCCTCATAAATCTTTGCCTCTTAATTACCCCAAGAAATGAGGGAGGATTACTGAGCTTCCACGGCTAACCTCATCTATCTTTTTTGTGTGCTCATTTCTCTGTCCATTTATCTGGTCATAAAATGGGGGGAAAAAAACCACTGACGTTCAAAAGTGGTGTTTTTTAAGTGTGCATATAATTGAGGTTGTAAATCTATTAGAATTGTTACAGAAGAGACCATCATTAACAGACTGTTGTGTGCACCGTGGATGTGATACTCGCCCTTCCTTCTTTCCTTTTTTTTTTAATATTTCAATAAATACTCACTTTGCAGTAAAGCACCAGAGCGCTCAGGTGCTGCAGTTTTTGCAGAATCCTTTCAAAATGATAACCCCTTTCCCAATTATCAAAGTCAGCTTTTTCCTTAATAGATGCGGAATGGGTGCTAAAGTCCACCACAAATTTGCTTCCTTCCGACATAGCATTAGAAGTGTATCAGAGGTATAACACTACTAGCATGAAAGCTATCACACAGATGTCACAGAGTTCAAAACCAAGAACACATTGCCCACACCCCTCGTCTTTCTTTGATTATTATTCAGATGCCTGCGCTGACGTCAACACACATTTTATTATCTGGTCGCTTGAAGCTGCACAGCGCGTGGACAGTCTTTCTTCGGGGAACTTGAAAAGCACAGGCAAATAAATTTCTCTGCAGTTATGACCCTGATGTACTAATTTTGCTGAAAGACAGTGAAAGCAACTGACTGTGTTCCATCTTAGTTGGTTGACCTTAGTTGGTCAAATGATCATACCGAGTTGAAAGAAACCAATACAACCTGTACAGTAAGTGTGGCTGTTACTCTGATATGCTTAACACTACAATTATTGTACAGGTATGCTTAAAAACCTCTGCCCGTCCAAATATTAAACCACAATTCATCTCTGTGCACATAAATGCAGCATGATACAGAACAGAACATGAATGTAAGCGTAAGAGAACTTGGAGCCATCAGATGCAGACGGGGTTTAATTAGAATTCTCCTTCGTCTAATTTTATTAGTGGAGACAATAAAAGATGAAGGCAATTATAGCCGAGCATCTTTCTTCTGTTGGAACAATATATCAGGCGAGAGGTGACAACGGGCATAAACGGACACAAACACACACACACACTCGAGTCTGCACCCTTGCATTTCAAATGAGGTATACGTAAGTTTACAGCCATTTAATGGAAAAGAGCAAAAGTGGATGTCCAGAATGACACCTTACGATTATTGCAAGCTTTGACACATGTAAAATAACACTCAAACATTGGCTGATCTGAATTGTAGCAGTAGTCAACTGTTAAAACAGCCATGCCATTTGTGAGTCACTAATATCAAAATGCCTCAATTGAGGTCATACACAATAAAATATCTTTCTAACAGTAAAGGTGAAAAAAATATCTGTATATAAAACTTGCATTTAAATCTAACAATACTGCACTTTTTTGTGCTATATTACATGCTCAGTTCGAATTTCCTTTAATTATTGCTACTGTACATTTGGTCATGGCAAATGTAATAAACATTTTTGTCGTATGTACTGTGGGTTTTGTCAACAACCCAAAAGAAAAACCGTTGAAGATTAAACCATAATACAAAGCATCAAAAATATTTTATTAATCCTACAGATTGTCACGTGAGATGCTTGATGCTTGATTCGAGCATACGTATGTGTGCGTGCGTGTCACTGGGACTCCCCCGACATGGCCGATGGCTCGCATCCAGGCGAGAGCGCAGGCCGCAGGTGTGCAGGTCAGGGTTTAACAGCTCTGGGTTTACGAGGTGGCTAACGGGGGCAGCCGGTGAGACGCGCCACCTACAACCTTTACGGCCGTGACCGGAGAGGTGCCACCTGCGGACCGGCGTGGAACAGATGCCACACGCAACTCGGGTCAGAGCTTTTATAGAGGAAGAGCGAGAGAGTAGGTGAGGGAGCCAGTAGTCCATCATTGTGACTGCTTTACTGCTACTACTGCAATCTAATGACAGAGCTGTCAGGGCGCATGGAGTGGAAGGAATGGCGGCATGGACAGCGGGGTTGCAGACGGGAAGGGGAGTAAAATATATAAATGGATACAATGATAGCGTCAACAGCGGGATAAAAGCATCGAGAGGGGAGGAGAAAGACGGCGAGACAAGGGTGGCGAGTGCATGACACGTTCACACATATATATACGTACGACATACACACCCGGAGAGATTTTCAGGATTGATCCGGCTTCAGCCCATAAGTAGGAGGAAGGAGATTGTGCTTCATAATCATTACAACACTGCAGAGATAATCTTTCCTAACGCAGTATGGACTCGGCTGTTCCTGTCAATGAATTGACAGGCGCGACATGGTTGCCAATTTCAAAATCCTTGACATGCATTATCTTTCAACCCCTCCTAACAAGCTCTCAATAATCACAATTAGTCTGCACTAATGCGGAGCTCAACCTCCGTGCAACATCTGGATCAGCTCGTTGTGTGTGAATGTGGGTGCGTTGCTTTCAGGAAAAAAATACCACGGCAAAAAGCAGACTTAGTCTCTCTTCAAAATCATACTGCTTTTTTTTTTCCATACAGATGGCACAGGCATTTATGTGGACCAGAATCTGTTAATTTTCTGATATTGTTATTTTAACAATTAAATAATGATGATCAATTAAATACTGTAAAATATTATTAACTATACAATAGATTGCAAGTGAAACTATTGATAAACACATTCCAGAAATTATCAGCTCACCGGAACATTAAATTGAACTCACGTAATTAGGGTTGCCACCAGGGATTTTGGGCCCCGGCGGAATCTACTCTCGTGCCACAAACTGAATGTATCATTTTCTAGGGCCACTGTCGCTTAGGGGCTCTTAAAAGTGTCAACCCCTTGGATTCATGTATTCTTTGAGAGATCTACACACTAAAAAATTGTTTATAGGTAGTGTAGAGGTCTACAAGTCAAGCTAGGCTTGAACTGGAAAGCCTCGTAGACCGACTCAGTTTTGTTTTTCTTAGTTTCTTTTTGATTAAGTCTAATGTTATAAAAATTTCAATCTGCTTAGATATGCTAAGATCAGAGCTAAAATATTCCAGTCAAAGCATTCTGCATTTCTGACGTGTCAGTATGTTAGTACCATGGCAACAATCTACCAATATCAAACATACCACAGATATTTTAGAAATCTAGAGCACCTAGCAGTACTTGATGATCTGATTCAAAATGGACGATAGTAAATGGTGAAATGGGACTTTTTCCCGCCTGCCTGTATTGTTGCAGGTAAACACCACAGAGTAAGTCACTAATTTATCTATTCAACAGAATGCTGTGGTGTGTCTAGAGCGGCTTGACTTTGCAGGAAAACTATTATTGTGGTTGTCTGTAACTGGATTATAATCACTGAGATCTGTTTCGGATATTTTGATATTCTTCAAAGTAAGTCAATATTATAAACATCTTTCTGTTTTATGCAATACACCACACCAAACAACCAACATAATAAACACGATTTTCCATCATTATTAGCTTCACGTACAAAACAAAGGCCACATTCGATTTTTTTTTTATTTATGAAATCACACCTTCAGAGGGAAGATGAATAAAGGGAGGAAGATGAATAAAGGGAGGAAGAGGAGCCCGGCAATAATAGCAGCACAGTGAGGATCTGAAAGAAGAGTAGAAGAGTGAAGAGGAAGCACACAGAGAGGGAGTGACCATGAGCCATCCTCCATTTTGAAGTGGCTGCTCCCTGCACCTTAGCTGGGCTAGAAAGTTCAAGTGCTTCCTCTCGCAGCCGTCATCTCCACGTCGCTTTCTGTTATACGCTCTTAATTTCTCTCTCTTTTCCGCTACCTCTTCAACCCGGCACTCCCAACCCTGGGCCCATTAGTCTTTATTTAACCCCACTTTTTTTTTGCTGTTCCTGTCAAATAATCATGGGGAACTAGCATGTGTCTGACATGGTCTCCAAGGCAACGGCAGTTAAGACGGCAAGGCAGGCTGGGGCTCATTCAGTGGCTGAATGAGCGAGGGGGATGGGGGAAGAAGCAACCTGCAGTTTGGAGTGCGTGCACACACACAGAAAATAAGAGAGGTGGAAGGTGCACACTTTTCCAGTGTTGCCCAGTGGCCGCTCTTAGAGATGAGACCTTTTTTTCTTGTGTCCAAGTAACTTCTGAGTGGCTCTTCTGCTAGAGGCAAGGACTTGACATCTCTGGGGGCACACACAAAAATGCATACTGCCAAGATTGGAGCAAAGGCATCTCCATCATCCTTTATGCTTTTCCTCTATTAATTGCCATTTGATTCCCATCCTTCTCTGTTTCTTGTCAACCCGACCCATCCATCACCTCGGGTTGAAAGAGAGCACGAACTCCCAAAGAGTGTGACACATGTAGAAGAGCGCCTCCTCCCTCCTCTAACACCGTCCCTTGATACAAATACACTCTATCCGAGCCTTTCTGTCTTCATTTCTCACACCACAGGAGCTCGGCTGCCTTTTAGCAGCCCATCTCCATCACAAAACCCTCCTTCTCAACACGGCATGCAAGCGAGACTCAGAAGAAGCCTGAAAGGATTGTGGGACTAGTGTGCATGTCTTTATCTATATAGTCAAAAGCTACACAAACATTGATGCAAACATTATAGAATGTGGATTGTTGCCTCGGTCAAGGAGGTCACCATTGGTTTGTTTTTTATGAAATTCTATAGCTGGAGAGCAGGGGTCAAGGAAGAAACCACTTAGGCTTGAATATTAAGTAAGCATTGGAGGTTATTTAGAATATTTGTTAGAGGTTATGTAAAAAAAAATGTTGTGTAGGGAACTTGCAAATTAAGAATGTGATTGCTTAGTGTGTTGTACTTTGCACCACAGTGGCTACTACTACATTTCTGCTGTATGTATGCCAATCTTGATTCTTCCTATGAAAAAATAAACAAACCAAAAACTATTGATGCTGATCCAAATTAGACTTATTTCACTTCAGCCTGCCCTCTGATTGTCATTTGTTTTTTCTTTGCAAGGAAGAAAACAAAGAAATGTAAAGTTTGCATCCTGTAAATACGAAATATTAACACAAATACATAATTTTATTTGATTGATAATTTTAGTGACAATCATTTTAATACCAATGTGGTGTTACAATATTTCCATAGTCACATGCCAATTAATCCGAGCTTCACATGAAGTGACCACAGGTTGTAGCGAGACCAAAGTCGAGCAGTTCTGATCTAATTGCAAAGTCTACCTGCTGACTGAATTGCATTCATAATTCATCTTTCCTGAGAGCCAGTCAAGCATGGCCACTTCAATAGAGAGCAGCCTTAGCTTATCAAAACACTCTTTAACCAAAGCATTTTTGGAGGACGCATCACATCACACGCACGCTGAGACAAACATTGTCTAAGAACAATTCTGACCCATGTTGCATTAAGGGTGAAAGTGCAAGTACGGTGTGATGAAAACGAATCTTTGAAAGAAGCAAACATGGCCTTAAAGTTCACTCCCCCCAATCACGCCCCCACCCCTCTTGTCTCTCTCGGTTATCCTCTCCACAATCAGTGCTCAGTGAGCCGTGAGACGCACTTAAGCGCCGACCGGCGGTAACCTCACGCCACCCGAGTCCTCGTTCATCTCCGCACTACCCTGGCCGGCCGCCGCCACACGCAAAGTCGCGCGCGCGCGCTTACACGCTTGGAGCCACGAGCACGTCTTTGCAAACAGATACCAACAAAGCTTTTCCATTTGTCAAATAGAGCCGCCGTCGCCGCCACTTAAGTGTCCGATTTACCTGCTGACTGGCGTGCTCTTAAAAGGTCTAAGAGCTTAACAAGGCGCGGTGAGAGCTGCTGTCACACGGCATTACCCCGCTCGCGTCTCAGGTTGCAACCTCGGGAGCAGCATCACAAAAGACAAGTGTCTCCTCAGATGGAGTCCGCTGCCAACCTCCCTTTGCAAGAGCACGTTGCCATCCAACAATGCGGGAGAATATTTGCATCGCAACATTGGTCATTGCCTTACCTGGCAAGTAGTAAAGTGGCGCTTTTAGTCCAAACATGGTCGCTTTGTAAGGCGGTTGTCCCGTCCTGGATGACTTGAGTTGAAGAGGGGCGGGGGGGGCCGTGCCCACGGCAGTCACCCAGAAACAAGGCTCTGTGTGTGGGGCGCACCGGGGTGGTACTCAGCCTGTCATCCCCGCTTTCTGGTCCTCGCTAACCAAGCATGAGGCTGGGACCGCCCAGCCAGCCAAGACAGACAGACACGCAGACAGACACACACAATCACACAGACGGATGCACACAAA
Organism: Syngnathus floridae; assembly: GCF_059516105.1. NCBI lineage: Eukaryota > Metazoa > Chordata > Actinopteri > Syngnathiformes > Syngnathidae > Syngnathus > Syngnathus floridae. Next base: position 13,671,876 of record NC_142415.1, read on the forward strand.
GCGGAGCAAAGGGCAACTCCTGCTCTCGACCTCTCTCGCTCTCACTCCCCGGGGGCGAAGGGTCACACACTTGCTGTCTGTTTGCGCCCAGAGTAGCAGCAGGAAATGCGCTTTGCACAGTCCTCTATCTTACACACATGCATGCACACACTTACACATACGCACAGACGGGACAACCGCAGATTTTTTTTTTAAAAAGCTAGCGGTCCTGTGCCAAATTGAGACGGAAAAGAGGCAGGAGGGAGTATAAAATACAGATTGGGTAAATCCTGCAGACGGGAGCGACGGCAGATTCCAACGGGACTGTCTTTTATCCTGCTATCCAAGAAAGATGATCAGAGAAGAGAATGCTCTGCTTCCTCTCCCTCTCCCTCTCCCTCTCTCTCTCTCTCTTTTTACCCTCCCTCTCTTTCCCTGCTGATTCGGAGAGAAGGAGGTGGAGGAGCGGAGGGCAGAGTGAACTCCCTCCAGGCTACAACACAGCCAGATAGCGTGGAGAGTGTGTGAGTGACTGCGTGTGTGTGTGTGTGCGTGTGTGTGTGTGTGTGTGTGTGTGTGTGTGTGTGTGTGTGTGTGTGTGTGTGTGTGTGTAAGAAAAAAAAAAGGAGGTTGGGGGGTGAAATGGCTAAACTGAGACGAGATACATGAGGTGCGGGTACAGATGAGAGAGAACCGCTGCCCATTGCCGATGCACCACCCGAAGAACGTGTTTGTGTGTGTGTGTGTGTGTGTGTGTGTGTGTGTGCGCGAACGTGTGTGCTCACAGTTCAGCTCGGAGTCTGGGTGACGACTGATTGGACAGCCCCGGTGACAGCGAGGGGGCGCCGACTATCAAGGGAGCATCTGTTCGCACTGTAACAGACAGTGCAGGAAAGCGGCATCCAACACCAAGCACACAATGAAGCAGATATGTTCGAAAATGGCAAAGAGAAGATCTCCGCCTCCATCTTTCGTGGTCCAAGACTGTGTGGGTGCACTTATGTGTCAGTCCAGGAGACTTGGCTCGTGTTGCACAGACTGTTCATCGTCCCGGCTCCTTTTACCCTCTTTTTCTTCTCTCTTTAACATAAGCAACTCACACACTTTCTGTGAAATATGCTGGTATTATGTTCTGTCCCGACTGGAATTGTGTGACCTAAAAGTGAGGAGTTAGTTACTATCTGCTATGCCAAACTCCAAATCAGCAGGAAGGGCAAAAAAAAAAGAATAAAAGGGAAGGAGAGGGGAAAAATGGAGGGCAGTGCAAGGAGATGGTCTCCAAGGACAATTTGCCCTGGGGGTTGATTTACTCTCAAGCCCACTCGATGAAACGCTCCGTGGGGGCGAAAGACAAGGAAGGGGGTGGAGGAGGGGAGGTGGACTAAGGGGGTCCTATGCCTTTAGGAAGATCCGAATGGCACGAAAGCACGCCATGTAACAATCGGAGCGAGAATTAGTGCGCACACGGAAGGCAAAAGACAAGAAGTCTCTCATGGTGGTAGTGGGTGTATAGATTAAGCAAAGGGAGGTGGGTGGTGTACTTTCTGGGAACACAGCCCTTTTATTAATACAAAGACAGGAAATCAATAGCTGTTTAATTAAGACAAGTACATGGCCATAGTCAGGAGATGTGTCAGCTCAGTCAACCCAGCTAGAAAATCATATGCCCTCAAAAACTCTCAAGTGATGCACAACTATGAATCCAATGTGTCCTTGGGGCTTTCAAGCCAGACACAAAAAGCACATATATGAAACTAGTGTCACACTCGAGCTCAGTATTGGCGTAAAATTCATACAATATCTGGATATGACCAAAATAAACTTGTTGAGGTTTAGAGAAAAAAAACATCGTGGCTCAGTTGAAACTCTGATGTGCTTTTCTTGAGACCCTGGCCTTGTGGCTTCAGCAAAGAAAAAACGAATAATGGCTCTACATTCACTAAATAAAAACACCCGATAAACGGCCACAAAATGAGAATCCAACAACTGTCAGTGTTCATATTTGCCATCTGCCTGCCCTCCTGCCCATCTCACTACATGTAAATGTCATGCCATTAAAAGCCAAATTTTATGACTGCTGTTGGATCACTTGATTGTCTCCTGGGGTTTTGCAGTCTTAGACCATTCCAGGAATTTCCCTTGTGAAGATGGTTTGAGTTGTCTGTGCTGCTTTGTAGAATCAAGCATGGCTCTGCTCAAGGGGAAAGATGAGGGCAGGTTTCTCGTTATGGTACATGGTTATGCACTTTAAAACATAATTAGAAATGTTGGATTGGTGACTTTTTTGCCTTATGCTGCTTTTTAACTTCATTACCTTTAGTAATGATGTTTATTTTTTTCCCCTGTCTAAATAACCAGTGATAGGAGTGGACACGCATAATTTTCTTGTTCTTAACAAATCCCTTGTTACTAATATGCAGGTAAAGAAATACACAAGGATTTCTATGCACACAGACATGCACATTGAGTCTCCCTCCCTCTCTTTCTCCCTTTCTCTCTCTCGGAGACTATAAAAGCTCCCGGAGGACCAAAGCAGAGACTGTGTATCTGAAAACACTATAATCAGAAAACAACCGGGAGAGGACAGAGAAGAGTAGAAAAAAAAGGGCAAACGGAGAAGAGAGTCAGCCAAAAACAGAGAGACGCGTGTCAGATTAACAAAACACAGAGTCAAACATTCCTCAGAAATCCTAGTGTCTGCATACTCCCCTATTTTACTTGATGGGATAATGTTCTAATAATAATAATAATAATAATGCCTAAAATATAGCACTGCAACCAACAACCACACTAACAATCATTTGATTCTCCGACACATTGTGCTATTTTGTAGTTAATAAAACATAACATAAAATGTGACAAGAAATAATACCTTTGTTGGTCAAGACTCACACCTGCTTTGGTGTTTCACCAAATCTGACCTCACACAAGGAAGGTGAAGAATTTGTGTATGTGCGTGTTTGTGAGAGGTTTCCATCCGTATGCTAATCACAGCCCAGCACTGAGAATTAATTTGCAAATGTGCCATTACCCATCAGGCACGGCAGCAATAGCGCTGCAATTACACTACTTTTGCCCGACCAGCTGAGCACCGTGCACAAGTTGGCACATGCATACATGCACACTCCTGTTTCCAACATGGCAAATGATACCAACATGCTCTGTGGAATATAAAATTAAGCTTTACCAGAAAAAAAACAAATGCTTCATATTCATCCTGTACACAATGCACTCGGCACCACATGCAATCCACATCTACTTTCATATTTCTTCGCAACAACATCCAAAAGCATGGCCTCACTTTGCAATGCACACCATCATCTGTATCGCAGCAATGCGTGTGTACATTCGAACACGCATCTGTGAAGTGAAATGGGCAACAGCCATGTGGAGGAGGATAGCAAGGAGATTCCATGTTATATCGTACGTGTAGAAATATACGGTACAAAAATATTTCAGTGGTGGACTAAAATCGCCATCTTATTAAGGTCACCATTATGTACACAAGATCACCATTATATTTTCAGATTTACTTACTAATTCTGGAGCTTCACAATGGCACTGCTTCACTTCCAAAACAAACCTAGGTGTGTACTCAGTAAATTAATTAGCTTCAGGAATTCCGGAGGCCCCTCCTTCTATTTAAAAGAAAAGGTCACATCAGGGTGAGTGTGACACAAAACGTTTCATCACTTACAGGAAGCCAACCACCTGCTCTTCTCGCCATTATCGTCCCGTGACATTACGGCTTCACACACCTCTTTGTAATTATTTTCTTCAAGCAGTCACACTTATTTAAAGCATATCAGACATGCTCCTCACGCTAATCACACACGCACGCACGCACGCACGCACATCCCCTCTCGTGATTATGAGTCAGTTTTGGAAGCTACAGGTATTGCATTCTGCCTCGTACTTGCTGACACATTGAAACTGACAGACATCTATGTCCATAAACTCATTAAAATTGATGAGTTCTGAAGTGTGAAAATATTCCACCGAGTTTCTCTTAATGGCATCTTCAGGAGCCTCTTGGCACTTGCATGTTGTGCTTTGAGTCACGGTTTTAATATTCACGAATCAAGCCTGCACTCTCCCCTCCCCGCCTGCTCGCTCCACTGCTGTCACACCTGATTCAGAATGGATTTCCCTTTTAAATGTCTGTGAGCCGTTATTGTGGCTGACACACACGTGCGCACACACACTTCCAAGTAGGGGGGGGGGCTGGCCAGAGCTGACAAACTGATGTGCCGTCAAATAACAACCCTCCCCGAATGCCTCGTGGCGCACCTGCTTTCAAGCATTGACAACACAAGCATCGCCACTCTCGAGCCGAGGGAGCACATCAACGCCACACATCTTGGCTCTGATGAGGCTTTTTATAGTCACTCAGCTCTCTTACCTGCATCTCCTAACCCTTCATCCGTCGCCGTATCAAAACGCGCAAGATTTGCTGCCTCTCGCCGAGCCCTGTTGTTAGGAGACAAGTGCACGAATGCAGGCACAGAGGTCGAGCACAGGAAGCGCAAAGTGGGAGGGAGGGCCTCATTAAAAGTGCTGCTTATTTGATTAACAAATATGTGTGCACGCGTGCATGTGTGTGTGTGTGCACTCGCTCGAAGGTGCAGGTGAAAACACGCAAACGTGCAGCCGAGACACACCAGGAGAATCCTGCTTTACAGCCACGACTCACCAAGAGGCAGGCACTTACACACACGCACGCATGCAAGCACGCGCACACCCATGCACACACACACGAACACCGACACAAGAACAGTATCTTAATATTTAATTTGCTGAATCCTTGCATAAACCCTGTGTAGTGTAGCACACAAAGAGCTGCTGGCAATGTTTTCCACTTGACTCTGTGACATTCCCTCATTGGCTCGTTTGTCTCAATTAACTCCGCTGATTGGACAGAGGTGGTTTGTGTCGTCCACTCACACACAAGCAGCGGGAGGAGGCGAGAGAGAGCAAGCGAGCGCGTTGGATTATAGTCTGACCTGCCCGAGGCGTGTTGTGAATCATACGACCGCGCGAGGCAGCAAACCAAGCGCTGTCCTGGCCGGGTGCCAATCGAATGCACACGCTGCGCCGCACGCACGCACTCACTCACGCACATACAAAGGCGGTGAAGAGCAGCTCAGGGGTCGTCGAGCGCCAAGACCCGAGGCCACGCTGCGAGGCCCGATCTGACCTTCTCTGCTCGGTGGCGAGCTTGACCAAGTTGCGTGTGTGTGTCGAAGGGAGTAAACATGCCAGGAGAAGTGCAAGACTCGTGCGTGTGTGTGTATGTGCTTTGCCCTCTGTCAGGCTTCTGCTGTGTTCAGTAAGTGAGGCGTGCTGATGCTGCGTGTGCTCAGGTTTCACGCATCAGCACGCCGTCCAAGAGACTTAACCGAGGTCACGGACTGTCGAATACCCCCCACCCCCCCGTGACTCAACCCATCCCCCTCACTATCACTGAATGCTTTACCTTTAGCACCTTATCTTTATCCTCCCCCTCATGCGCCCCCCCCCCCCCCCCCCTTCCTCCAGAGGATTCCATCATGCTCGCTCTTTTAGTGTCTTTCATGTCTTTTACCTGTCAACAGAGGAGAGAATATGCAAGCAGCTTGCCAACAAAGGAAAAACACCTTCCTGTCATCTTAGCAAATTCTGTGTGGAGGAAGGGCGCCAGGAAGAAGCGAGCCAGCGAGAGCCAGATAAGATTGGATATTCGAGAATATATTCAAGTGAAGATGGGAGGAAGAAATAGCTATTTTCTAGTGCTCAGAGCAAGGCCCAACAAGGTACGGTGTGAAGAGATTGGGGTGGACAAATCATTGCGCCTTCATCCTGACCTTTGAGTCTGTAACACAGATTGTTAAACAACACAATTGACCTCTGACCTCTGAAATAGTCTTCTGAATGAATGCACACAAATTCACAACTGCCGGCAGTACTCGAGCAGTGCGAGCGACGCGCACACATCACGTGGCATCAATCCATAATCCTTGCAATCCAATAGGCGACTTTCTCTCTATAACATGCCCAGTGTATTTGTACGAATGAATCCTTTTGCTGGTGCTAATCTGATGGTAATACTCTTCTTCTCCACATTGGCCTGGCCATTGCATTATTCCGGGTATAGCTTGCTAAGTTTTAGCCTAGCTGCAGCCAAAAGCCTGGAGTGGGCAATGGCAGCCGTTTTAGAACAATGCCTATCGATAAAACTAAAATATGCTTCTCCAGTTTCCTTTCCAAATCTTCTTGCTTTTTTTTTTTACTCATTTTCATACTCTTCTCCTTTCTCGTGGTGACATAATGCGTTTTTCACCTGCTTGGCAGAAGAAGACGTTACTAAATAACAAAACACAGATTTAGACTTTGAAAATGACCTTTCTTGGGATCCTGGCTTTATGAGTAGCCTTTGGTGGAACGGTGTTTGGGACAGGAACTCTGGATTCTTCACACATTCCAAAAACATTCAATGCAGATAAAAGAAGGACTCAAAATAGTCCACAGGTGTTAATGTGAGTTGTGATTTAGATTTAGGTAGGTTATTGAAACTGAGTGATATTTTTCCAAAGAAGAACGCGGCTACTTTACATATATGCTCAAGATTCACACAAGCAGCCCTGCACATACACACAAGCTAGTTGAGGATAGATTTTTGAACGTATTATTTCCTCATTCCGAATCTGCCGCTGTAGAGATAAAAGCAAATTACTGTGGCGTGAAAGTTATTTCCTTCTTGTGTGATGCGCCTGTGTTTGGAATGCTAAGGGAGCGGAGAAGGGCGAGCGGTGGGGGCAAGGTCGGAAAAGACGAGCCATTTTGATATAGACCAACAACAGTTGATGTGAATTTCAATTATACGTACAGTAAGAAAATGAAGAAAGGGATTTTTTTGGGGGTCCCTGTTTTTCCTCGTTCACTCATCTATGGGTAAATTAAGACCATCATAGAACCTTTGATAACCGTATGCACAGGCAGAGTAGATGTATTTGTGAATATCATTTTAACTGTCACACGAGTTTAAATAGATGTTAAAAACTGTGTAACGTAAAGGGAAATATACAAAAATATGGTGATGTTGTGCCAGAGATGGCCATTGAAGAGAATTTGGCAAATCTGATATTATACTGTACATAACCTTGGTGTAAGTTTACTGACTTTTACCACAAAACATTTCATGAAATCCTGAACTCCTTTTTTTCACACATTTTTTGTGTGTTTGAAAACAAAACAATTCTCATTGCTGAGTATTTAGCACAGTAACTTTAAAGTAAAGGACACTTGAAAAATGAAAGAGTTAGTGATGAAGTAAAAAAAAAAAAAAAAAAAGAAGATGTCTTCCAGGTGCTTTAAAGTGTCACAACTTACTCACAAGATCTAAGAGTGGTTTAAAGGCACAAATTGCTACAGTTATGGTTATTTACGTTTCCCCCCCGTTGAAATCACCTGACATCACGACTATTCATCGTACAGAGTGTCTCAGTCCTCCGGCACAAAGACTAAAGTGCCTTTCAAGAATCCTTCCTTTTTCTCTGCTTTTTCCACACATAAATCTGTTCAGCAGCCGTATAATTCTGAGCTCACTGTGGATAAACGCTCGATTTGCATCATTTCAGTATAACACAAAACGTGAATAAACCTCTTCCTGAGATTCAACACATCAAACACAACGTTCCATCTTAAAATCAGCTTAGTGTGCAGACATTTATTTCAGGCAGGAATGCTAATGTATGCTTTTGAACGTGGGCATTGTCCAGTTTGTGATGCTTCATGTGTCTGGATCATTTGGATGCGAGCGAGGCCAAAGGGGCTCTGGCCTTGGCCCGATGGTGTGAGGACAGGATGAATGGAGGAAGAAGAGCAAAGGGCTGTTGGGAAACTGGGATGACTTCAAAGGGTGCTGCAACAATGGTTCAGTTAGAACCTGCTCACTGTGGGAACTGGCCCAGCTCACTCACGACCCAAATGAGGGCAAGTGGTATAAAACATGGTTGTGAAATCACAATTGTGTGTCTGCATGTGGTTAGCTTTAGCTGGTCTAATTTCTAGTCTACTTTGTGTCAACAAATTGTCAGATGAATCAAGAAAGTGTAATGAAAAACAACCTTGGTCGAGCTGAAACGTCCAGTGAGGCCCAACGCAGGTCTGACACGAAAATGCAGCTGCGCCAGTTATTGGTAACAGTTATTGGTCTGTCTACCAAAATGGGTAAATTGTGTAAAAGCTAGAAGGATATTTAAACATAATGGTTAGTTGTTTGATATCAGCCTGACAAAAAGCTCACAGAGAGACACAATTATCTTCATAGTTCACAGTTGCTTCTTCCGATAAACGTTTGGTGTTGAAAATGTCAAACGTAATGGCATGTGACCATTTCAGGGAAGCTGACCTGGATTTTGAAGGAAAGCAGAAAGGAAGGAGGGGAGGAACATTACTAGGAAAGTCTATTTCTGTACTAGTATCTTAAATCAACAGTGATCTCAAGAATACAATATATAGCCTTCATTTTATTCCTGTATTAGGAACAGACATACTTTCACATTTTGCCAGTTTTGTCCTTTTTGCTATGAATTTAGATGATGTTTGAAATGCATGCTTGATTTGCAAAATGCTTTTTGGGGGGAGGGACTCAAGATAGCACCATAGCACCTTGAGATGCTCGTGGGCTAAGAGCGAAATACGATAAAATGGAGTCTTGTCTGTTTTGGGATGATTTTAGAACAAAAATTAGCCTCATCAATCTCATAGGCTATTACTGGCAACCTCTGAAGTGAGTCTAATGTGCGCTGTGGTGCCATCTCACTGCGTGAGGCAGGTGATTTGTGTTCGTGTGTGTGTGTGCGTGTGCGTGTGTGTATGTGTGTGTGTGAGTGATAGATTCCCTGTCAAAGTAAACAAAACAGAGGAATCGATGGGCGAGAGAAGCACACTTTTAGGGGTGACTACATTGGCAGGATTTACACCACATGCATTGATTGCATCCTCAATTACGATGCGAGGCTATCATGCACGTGTGTTTATGTGTGTGATAAAATATCACACTGGATGGCAGTCATGATTCAGTGCCACAACTCTTTGATTCGCACTCCTTTCTGTGACATCACTAAATGGATTAATAGTGCCTGCTGAAGACTGTATAGTTGCCATAAATCATACACACACACACCAATGGGTATTTGTGTGTGTCGGGCCTACAGCGAGGACAAGAGGGACTGCAATGAAGGGAACATAACAGGGAGATGGATGACGGATGGATTGCCTTATTCCGGGAGCCAACGTGAGCTGGCTTCCTGCTTTCTCTGTTTGGATAGATAACAAACACGATGGAACCCTGATGCAGCTGATGGCCACGTTACAGATAAGCCACACACGGATGATCCCGAGGCTGTCACACGGCAGACGGTGAGATGAGATGAGTGCTGCAGGCTCGACACCGCCAGCGACTGCCTCCGTGTGAGGTGAGCCGGCTCGATCGTGCAGAGGGGCTTTCTTCACTCAAAGCAGAGATCGGAGAGTAGGGGGCACTGGAGGTGAGCGGAGGGAAGAATAATTGCGTCAGTACACTCAAGGTGCTCCAAATGATCTGTGACCTGTCCTAAGTGCTCCCGCTTGTAGGGAGCAGCGACGCACGCAGGGAACGTGGGAGATGAAGAGGAGTGAGGGTTGCAAATGCCCATTTCCTGTCGCCTTCGGGGTCACGCCTGAGGGCCGCCGTAAGTACGAGGCAGAACGTTAAGGTGGAATAACTGCGGGATAATCTTGTCTGAGCTGCAGCGACGGAGGGCAGGGGGCTTGTTGGGAGAAAATGAAAGAGGAGACGAAGCGGGAAGACAAGCCACAGGCCAGAAAGCCAACCAAGATATACACACGGATGCTAGACAAAGGGAGATAGTGGTGGGGACAAAGCAAAAGCAGCCAACTATTGTGGTCCTTTGGAATAGAAGACAATCTGTTCCAAGAGTCTGACTAACTTAATTTGGTTGGAGTAGAAATTAATACAGTATTCCAATGTACAGAAAGAAATTTGATTGCAAATGATACCCAGCCACATACACACTGAGATTGAGCCGGCAAAATAACGTGTGTAGGATAGCTGCAAAAAAGGCTCTCATCCAGAAATTATTCTGTGCAAACTGTCACCTTATTATCAGAACAGAAAGGGACGACTCATTACTTTCTCTTTGCTACTCGCGTTACATGATACCCAATCCATTTGCACATGGAGTGCATATGATGTGTAAGTAAGTCAGCACAAGGGCTTTTTGACACAGCTAATTATTTTTGGCTTCATTATTTCATCCTGGACCAGCAGGAATTACCCACATCGAGTAACAAATGCGACTAAAATGCAACAGTTACATAAAGCTATTTTGCCATAAAAGCAGTTTTTTTCTTTCTTTCTTTTTCAAATTATATTGCTCAAATTGTTATTTATTCAAATTGTTATTAGGCTGCTATACTGCTGATAGCTGACCTAAAATGTGGTTTAAGAGTCTCCCACAATTCCCAGATGACAGCCCTCTGAGAGTTAGTGTTACTTGAGCCTTTGAACCTTTGCGTTGCAATGAATACAATATTAGAGTCATTTCAAATAGTGTTACCATGCCAACTACATATGGGTAAAATACTTGAGTGAGGTATTGATAGAAAATCTTTGAGAGGCGTTGAGCACAATGATATTTTAAATACACACAAACATGTGTAGTAGGGCAGGGGGTTATTGATGAGTGCTCAAGGTCTTGGCCATGAATAACAAATAGCAGAGAGCAGTGCTTTCAGATATTAGGAGTCTCGGATGAAAAATAAAGAATGGTTTGCATTATAGGAGGAAGGCCCAGACCACATTACACTCCCTTGGCTCCCAACACAAACAAACCCATTCTTTATTACAATAACATTTGACTGTGCTGCTACATTCAGAGAGGAGGTGCTGAGTGATGCGCAATAATGTCAGTGATTTCTAGCTAATCAAAAAAACATGAGCAGATAGAGACCTTTGACTTTTAACCTCATCTTGACCGGGTGGCATCGAAGGTCTCGCTGGGGTGACTGCCTGCCGCTTCCAGCTATGACCTCAGAGGTGCCATTCAAAGGTTAAGCTAAAGGCTCAAAGACTGCTGCCACTAGTAACATTGACGACCTACAGACAGCAACAGGCTTGAATGACCTTTGGCCCTTCACCCTTCTATTGAGGAAATTCTGCCATGCACCTGAACCATGACTGACATAAGCAATTTAGGACTGCAAATGGGCCTTCAATGAGGTGTGCCATAAAATTTTAGTACCGGTGTAATAAAAGTTACAACAATCTAAGAATTTGGCCTGCGATCGCTTGGAGTATGTTACTGCTCAGCTCTCTCCAACCATTGATGTTTTCCCACATGCTCTGTATCAGGTTGTCACCGCAGACAGACAGACGTACGGATGGACGGACCGAGCAACAGAGAGAGAGAGAGAGAGAGAGAGAGAGAGAGAGAGAGAGAGAGAGAGAGAGAGAGAGAGAGAGAGAGAGAGAGAGAGAGAGAGAGAGAGAGAGAGAGATGGATAGATGGATAGATGGATAGATGGATAGATGGATAGATGGATAGATGGATAGATGGATAGATAGATAGATAGATAGATAGATAGATAGATAGAGGAATGAGCAATCAGATTTGCTGTTTGAGCCAGAAAAATAATAAAACACTTATGAAAAGTGGTGTCTCTCACTCGCCTGATTGTCCTTGTTGATTGCATCTTGGTGTTCCTAGCAAGTGCACAAGGACACGGCAGCTCTCTCTGCTTTTATAATGACTCTTTTCTTGTCATGCCTCGGTGCTGGAGCTCGCCCTTGATTGGAGTCATGTGGTGGGGTGCCATCGCAGTGCAAGCGGGCATGTGACTGGATAAAACCTCTTGTCATGCAAGCGCATATACGCTCACTTGTTCGCCCAAGCTTGATCATCAGCACTGGGCTTTTTCATTATTTAATCAGAAGCACTCTTTGCAGTTGCTAAATTATTAATCCTTAATGTTCACACAATCCCTCGTCAAAAGGGAGCACTGGGGTTTTCAGAAAAGCCACGACTCCTGAAAACGGCCAGCCTTCCCTTCACTTTATTGAAGGTACAAATATAGAACGCGAAATGGGGACGTTAATGAACTAATGTGTTAAACATGCAGCATTTCTCGACTAGAGGGTCTCTCAAGCAAAACACTCTGAGGCCAGTGGCGCACACACTGAATATCTATCTATCCATTTGTCTATTAATTTGTCTATCCATCGGTTGCATCCATCAAATGTATCCATTGAATTTATCCATCAATTGTAATCATCTATTGTATCCATCCTTCCATCTGTCTATCCATCAGTCCGCCCGGCCGTAATAAACAGCATACAGTACATTAGTAATGTGAACTCCTAAAGGTAAATAGGCAGTTAAAATATAATAACTGAGAATACAGATGGACAGGCAAACAGATGGACTGAGGGAAAGAGAGACACATTAGCCCCACGGTTGTCCCACTCTGACTGTTTCTTCCCGTTGTGGAGATCTGGAGATCCAGAAGCTCCAATTGCCCTTACTTGCTCGCCTCCTCCTCCAAGGCTACAAATGCCGCCCAACTCCCATCTCACACACAAAGTGCACACAACCCACATGGATGCACTACACTCCCCACCGCAGAGGAGACCCTCTCCGCGGGGGCCCGGTGACTCTTCCAGAGACCAGACAGGTGGTGGAAGCTGAATGGGCATCCGAATGCCAGCCCTACTGCCAGGGGGGCTGGGTGCCAGTTGGCCCGGTTAACCGGCACACTCCCTCAATGTGGAGCACAGAGCACACAAGCAGAGATAGCAAGTACACCTACACACACACACATAATTCATCTATTCACGGGGACCTTTCATCCATGCTTGCTAATCCTTTATGTTAACCTCATGGTTGAACCCACAACGAGCCCAGTACTGGACCAAATACACTGCACGACAACTCAAGCTGGAATAAAAATCATTATACTATATAATATTAGTTATTCATAGATATTCACTTTCACAAGTGATTCATATGTGCATCCTTAAATGCACGCATATATGCAAAGATAAGAAATGATATATTGTGTCAGGCAGCATCATTTTAAATTATATGTCCGGAAGACAACTTTCAATCACGTTCCTGCAAGGAATCATTTACTCACTGTCAGTCGCTCTGCTCTTTCAAGTATCTGAATCTATGAATGTAATTTCCTTCCCTTATTCATTTCATATGACAGGCCAACATAAAAAAAATGATAATACAGACCAAATACTATTAGTACACAGCAGTGCAAATATATCATAGTCATACCAATTTTCCTAGTGAGCATATATGTACTATAAAAGCAAAGAGGTGTGATAAGCTTGACAGTATATTTATTAACTATCAAGAAAGAGAAACTTTACACCTGTAAAAACGGAGACATGTCACTGCAGTCAGTGTTCTTTTTTTTTTTGCATTTGCTATTGCAGGCATGTAATACATTATAAAAACAGTTAATTTTTCACAACAATTTCATTTTTACTTGAATGAACTGAATGACTATGAGTACTGAAAGCAACTCATGTCAACGCTATTTTGCTTCACTGGCCTCTCCAAGTGAAGCTGGACGCTGACATATTGTCTCTGAAATGTCACATCCAAAATTAAATTCCCTAACTGGTCTGGATGAAATACAGTGCTAATTCCAATTTGGTTGACTGATCAGAAAATGGTTCTACCCAACATGTCCCATTCACAGAGTCAGGCATATCCTCTCACATATGCCACAAGCAGATTTTGTGTTCATCTCTACTTGACAATTAGAAGAGAATGAAAGAAAAGCTGTTTCTGCAGACACCCACACATCGCCTCTTGTAAAGAAGAGCGTCGTGTACTCATCATGCACTTCATTAGGCCCAAGAGAACTGTCTGATATCGCTAGAGAAGTATCAATTAATTAGAATGAATCAAAAGAATGTTTATTATTGTGTTGAGTTCTTGAGTGATATTGCAATGCGCAAAATGAGCTGTGGTAAAAATGAACAGGACTTGTAACTGTGGTATTGCTCTGCTGTCTGCATCTAGTTTTGATAGGATTGCGTGAGCTGTATGAGTTTGCATGTGATGAAATACAATAGAAGATGCAAGAATCCTCTAATTAAAAACAGGCCTACTTTTGCAGTCAACTCAAAATGACAAAGTGACAATGAACAACTGTCGCCCACCCCCTCTCGGGACATAAAGATGGCGCTTTTCCTGTGCAAAAGAGGCACGGAACATGTCATAATACTGCTCTTCAACAGTTGTGGATGTGACAGTGGTTTTAAGAGATGGAGGACTCTTGCTTTGTCTCTTTATTAATTCATACTTGCTGATAGCAGAGTGAGTCTGTTGCAGTAATAGACATATTCTGTTGGACTCACAGTAATGTGCCGCAAAGGAGAGGCAGACAGCGGAACGGACAGATGGACAAGCTGACGGACAGATTCTTTACCTCTGTTTTGTTAAACAGTTTAAATTGCTGCGGTGTAAGTTGACCCTCGCGACAAATGTGCGGTTCTGCAAAGGTCAGGCACGGAAAATGACAATGCCATTTTTTTAACAAGTTGTGCCTACCTGCCGATCACACACATACACACACACACACACGCACACGCACACACGCGCACACAGATTGTTCGTCAGTAAGCATGTTGACATATGCTAACACAGACAGAGTGGGGATGCTAACCGCTGCTAAACTAACACAGCTTAATGGCTTCTGTTCTCTCTCGCTTCAGTCAGGAGCCTCCTCCAGCTGGTCGCGTCGCTCCCCCACCTTCCTCACTCCACCCCTCCTATTCAACTCCCGGCACTTCTTCTTTGCTCTTGAGAGAGAGGTCCTGTCCCGGGCCAGCAGAATTGTGGCCGACCTTTCACCCCTGCTCGCTAATTACCGTACCATGGCGACGCTTCAAGTGGTTCAGCCTCCTGGGTGCAAAAAAGTGAGCGCGTGTGCACACAAAGGAACGTACTCACACACACCAAACATTCCCCTCGGACTTGCATTCCACGATGCCCCAGCACACATACACTTCAATCTACCAAACATGTTTTCACACATTCAGAATGATATCATCATATCAAATCAAGTCCTGAAGAAACATCCCATAAACAGGGTGAATATTGTACCCTTTTTTCCCCTCTTGTAATGAATCTCATTGTGCAGTTGGCGAGACAGAGAGAGAGGAAGAGCAAGATATAGAGTGAGAGAAAGAAAGCGAGAGAGCGAGATAGACAGAATGAGAGAGAGACAGAGAAAGAGAGCAAGCGAGAGAGAAAGAGAGAGAGAAAGAGAGAGAGAAACATCGTCTGGATAATATGCAGTACTCGGGGACTCCAGGGAAACTAGATCAAGTGCGTATGCAGTGTGCAGCCATGCTATCGGTGTCTAACAGGTGGAAGACCCTGGCTGCTCCTCTCTGGAACAGTTCACGAAACAAATGACATTTTCTGTCCAAAAAGCAAGGGTAGCTGGAGGTAGCATGGCCTGTGTGAAGAGCTGGCGATGCAATTATACAGATGAGGAAAAGGTGCCAAAATGTGGGGCTGGGGGGAATTGAGGTTGGAGTCTTTCAATCTGGAATTCACAAAGAGAAATATTTACGCATTTCTCTCAAAAGCTGAGTTAGACTACATATATACACATACACATACAACACACACACAACACACGTACAGACACACACAAAACTGCGCAATGGGATACATGCATGCATACAAAACATGGCCTGCAGACACCCGAGCCTTTAGTCAAATGCCAAGAAAGCTGCCACGAGGGATAAAATCCTGTCAGTCTGACGCACAGACACACACAAGCACACACACACATGCACTAGGTCTCACGCATTGTTTTCTTAAGAAGTGCACACTTCTCTGCTAAACAACCTGCTGGCAGGGAGAGGCCCAATGTGAGGCATCAAGACAGGCAGGTGGTGTAAATGCAAAAATCAATTGGAAATATCCAAAGAATTTAAGGCAAAGACAGAAAATTCCACATTGAGTAAAAAAAAAAAAAAAAAAGACATCATCGCCCACGACTTCATTCTTCCATTATTTGAACTCCACCCAACCTTCCCTTGCTTCTAATAAGCAGGTAGATACTATGAGCTTTTATCTTTGCGCAGATATGCCTTCTCCATGCAAACCTACATCCTGATATCCATGTTTCTCTATTATCTTTGTCAATCCGCCGCTGCTCTCTTCAGTGCCCCCCCTCTCTCTGTCTCACCAATGCTGAACGTCCTCATTCTCCTTCTCTATTGTGCTGACAGCACAGTCAGAAGAGGCACGCTGCGTGCGCGCGCGTGTGCACGTGTGAGAGACGGCACGCTGACCCTTTCATCAGCGTGAGGAGAAACAGAGGAGGACTTACGCAGACCAGCAAGGTCAGGGGCCGTGTGGAGTCAGCCATTACCCTCTTTTACTAAGACACGCACCTATTACGGGCTCTACACACACAAGCAGACGCACATTTCTGCTTTTTCTTCGACTCTCGTGCAGCAACTAAATGCTCTAACAAATGCATCCAATAACTGTCTTCAACCCTTAACTGAAATCCTACCCAAGAATCTAAGGATGCATCAGAAGGTATTAAAAAAAAAAAAAAGTCACATTATCCAAATACACCCCCTCCACACACACAAGGGATAAATACAAAAGGCCAAGACCCTCTGTATCTCTGCAATGTTTGACTGCTTCCACCCCAGGTCATCTTATCAGCTGTCTCTCATCTATCACAGCCTTTCAGACACAACTCTCACTTTACACTCACACACACATGCACACGCACAAATAAACACGCACACACACACACACTCCTCTCTTGAGGCCATTTCCGTTGGTGTTGACACGGCTCCAGCTTCTCCCTCGGACTGCCTTGGTGGGATATACCTTGTGTAAATAACGTCTAATATAACTCACCCACTTCCAAAGGAATCTTATGCGTGCATTAAATCAAGATCAGTTTGCAACAGTTCCTCGCAGTCCTTTTTAATGTGTGACCGGCTGAGTTCTTTGCAAACAGCTCTCGGGTCATTGAAAGTGCGCAATACACATGGAAAGCGTCTACATGCAGGCGTTGTTAAAACTAAATCGACTGTTAGTATAGACTGTAGTCCATTAAAAGGGCAAAATACTTGATGGGCTAGTTTTGATGTGATTTAGATTTAAGTCTACACTAATGATTCTCAAAGTGTGGCATGAGTACCACTATAGTCGTAGGCACGCTGTGTCTCTTGGTACATGAACGTATTTGTGAATTAATTACATAATTAAATATGATATTCAGATAAATACGGTAAGGGTGAAGTATGCAGAGTCTGTTCAAACTTCTTTCTCAATCCAATAGGGTAAAAAAAATTCTTTACATAAAGCACAATACTTAAACAGTAAATTATTATGATCATTAAGTAAGTACACTTTATTTAAGTTATAAAAATCCATTATAATTGAAGTATTAAGAATGAAAGTTTTTTTTTCTTTTGCTTTATTTCAGTTTTGTGTTCATGTTTAAACTGTGCATAATGCCCCAGTTCCTACAATAGTAAAAATCTAGTATATTTTTTAGGAATAAAACCTCTGCCTTGTTTCGATGAACACTTAGGGCTACTATGTTACTGTGTTTTCATGTTGGTCAGGATGGTGGTACTTGGAGAGCTATTGTACTGAATCTAATATACTGGATAGGTAACAATTGTGGGCAGAAACCCAATAAGCTGCTTTAGCTCACATTATGCATTATAAAAAAAAAATAAACATCATCTGCCCTTGTAAAGGGCCTAAAATAAGCTTTCAAAGTTGCAGTGCATGGAAATCAAGACTTTTTCTTTCATTTACTTTATATCGCACCTGCCACGGAGTCTCTAAGTCCATCTTCTTTCCGTGCTTGCAAGCCAACAATTAGGATGACATGGCTTGTTGGGTTTCAGGGTTAACGCGTATGGCCATAAATGATGGCTATTAAGCCTCCAAGGCTTAAAACCAATTAAGCTCAATGCGGCGTCCTGCCCGGATGAGAGCAAAGTGTGTTTCACAGTGCGGCGAGCATGCAGGAGGAAGGACCGTGTCGGTTATTGTCCTCATGGTCTTCTATACTGCATCTCCCATACCTTCAGACTATTCTACATCCTTTTGTGCTACTTGTTTAATCTCTACTGTCGTGTGTAGAGTCATCTCTCCCCTTCCCCCTTTCCAAACGCCCTTCTCAACAAGCTTTGTCGCTCCTTCCCTTCCCACTTTGACAGTCCCACACTGTTCCCTATAGACCCAAAGAAAGGCCAGCTTAACATTGTAGCAGCTTGGCAACCAGGCACTAAGGAGAGGGGGGGGGGTAAAAAAAAAAGCACTGTTTTCCCTCGAGCCTCTTCTCCCCTCCATCCCTGACCCCCGTCTCGCTGCCCTCTCTCGTCTCTCTGATTCTCTCCTCTAAGCTGGCTGATGGCGATGGGGTCGGGGACCCTGGCTGAGTGGAACTCATTACAGACTCCCTTCATTTCCATTCTGAGTGGGGCCTGTAGAGACAACGCGCACTAGGGCATTGAGGTGCACTCGCACAGGGAACGAGGCGAACACATTGAGCAAGACACCACTTATGAAGAGTGACGGCCAGCAGAACCAGTCTTGAATGCCCCCACAGTTGAGCGCAACGAGGGGGAAGGAAGGGAGGGGGGGTGAGGGATGGAGAGCGGCAATGCCAGGCAATAGCAGGGCAAGGCAGAAAGCTGCAGGGCTGACACAACAAGAAGCTGTATTTAATAAACATGAGCTAGAGCCCAGCGCAATCGAGCTGCACAACAGCAAGCTTATGCAGATGAGGGGCGACCTAATGACTAAATGGAGTGGAGAGAGAAAAGACAAGAAAGAGGAGGGAGAGATTAAAGGAAGGATGGAAGGCAGTAGTGTTTAAGTGGCTGTGATGGAGTGTAAACAGAGGAGTTTCTCTGCCGCGTTACAGAAAGGCTTTGTCAAACAACAACACAGGAGGAGGAGAGAACACATCATGCAGCTGTGCTAAATGACACAAAACATTTGTAAGGCTAACATAGCCACGGCCGTGCGTTAATGAACATGTGCCCGATGGCACACAATAGGGTCCTGCTACAACCAACTCCATAAACAGGGTAGATTGTTATAGTTGGCATTTAAAATGAGATGTGAAAATAAATGGCTGTTAATTTTGACACACCACAAAGAAGAGTATTTGTTAACAACCATGGCAAATTGAATATAGAATGAAAATTCAAAATAAAATCATGTCGCGCTCTCAAACACTACAAGTGAATGAGCTGAAAGCACGCCCTAATCAACTGTCCATCAACTATGATCACGACTATGATAAGGGCACAGTCATAGCCGTCGGGATTAGAGAGGATTACATTATATAGAAAATGCATACTTTTTTAAAAACAAACTTCAAGCTTATCCAATTGTTTATAATACCAGAGCAATGAGGAAAATTGCTCTGAGAAAATAAAAGGTCATACCATTTTTGTTCTGTGGACAGCTTTAGAACTGTTCCAATTACACAAAATGACAAAGTGATCAAAAGAAAAGTGCATCCTGCATTCAGTACAGAACTATCTGACATTTGTAAACATTTTGGGTACTTCTTATTCGTTCAAAATGACGTAACATAAATTTTGTTGGAGTGTTTATTTTTCTTTTGTGTTTGCTCGAAAAGGTCCAAACACTGAGGTTGCATTGTTATATTTCTTCAGTCAGTCTAATTTACTTTATTGAGCCATGCTTTGGTTCTACTCATAATCTATTCAAATGTCTATAATCCACTAAACATGATTCTACTTTACATTGCTTGCAGTGCTCATGCAAACGTTATCGGTTATAACCAATGAGATGAACACAATCACTAATGTTTGTGGAAGCAGCCCATCAGCCACAATTTAGTAGGCAACTGGCTGATTCTCAACAATTACAGAGCAGCGTTTGTGCATCGGTGAGCTGCATTAGCCATGAGGGGCCTTGAGCTTGAAGCAAGGAGGAGGTTTTGAAGTCGTGTGCTAAAGAGCGCTTTTGATAGTGTGTGTGTGTGTGCGCGTGTGCGTGCGTGAGGAGTGGGACCAGGCTTTTGGAGGAAGAAAGCTGTTTACCTGGAACAAGGGATTATGGGACAAGTCCCTATGGCATTTTGGAAGCTGCGGGGGTTTGGAAGGGCCACCCCTTAAATCTGTTTAGGGAACAGTCACACCTCTAGAAGTTCCTTGCTGCCAATGTTGCCTACTTTTCCTCTTCCCATGTCAGTCTTCTTCATGCACCAACATACTTAATACAACACTGAATATTCATCCTTGCTAAATGTTTAAATCACTCTTAACTTCATCAATATAGGGAACCCTCATTTTTCCATATTCCCTCAAACACAATTTGGACTGATGACATTTCAAGTCTTGAAACTTCTTACACAGTGATTGTCGTAAGAAATAAAGTCAAAAAGATGGAAAGTCAAATTATCGGTTCCCATTGAAATGAATGGAAAGATCATTGATCCGTTCTTGCCTCACTCCCCAAAATGGGTCATTTTAGAATGACAGAGGAGCAAGACAGGAGGAGGTGGAAATAGTTTGAGAAAATAATATGGCATTTCTCGATATCATGGAAACATCTTCTAAAGATGACGTCAAACAAAAAAATTGACTTGATGCTTTTGATGGGATGGACTGGGACACGACAGACGTCCTTGCCGGTCCATTAGGGAACCACTAAAAAGGATGCATTGGGATAAAAGACAGGAACAGCGTGCCAAATAGAAGCCACCTACTGTAAAACGGGACATTCTGTTGGCAACGGGAAGCCTGAGTTTGCATGTTTGTGTGTTTGCAAACTGCACAATTGTTTCCACGCTACAAAATGTTTGCATTCCGCACTTTGTCATCCCACCGTACAGAGCGAGTGGGCGGATTACATTCTTTGTGTCTATTTGTGTTATTAATTTAAATACAAATTCACACGTTTGATGCGAGCTGGCGTGCCAGTTTCGCTCTGCAAGTGGGAGGAAGAGGCGACGAGCCGTGCACGCTGAGTTTAATTAGGCAGCTTGCTGCTGGCGGCACTGTGGTCGCACAGAGCTCAGGAGGGGTGAATGGGAGCAGGTGGCCTCTGCTACCTGGGGGAGAAAGTATTATACAAACACACACACACACACGCACATCGCCACATACACAACCTTGGCCAGGTCTGATTAGGACAGAGGGCTATCGCCACGCTCGAGTAAGATGATTGCAATCAGTAGTGACACATTCATTGCACGCCACAATCAAGACTAGTCCAAAAACAATGACTGCAATGTGTTATATTCCATTCTCTTCTAAAGCTGATCACAGGGTACATGCAGTCAGGTCCATAAATACTGGGACACAGACACAGTGTTCATCTTTTTGGGCTTTAAACTCAACCACAATGGGTTTGAAATGAAACCAACAAGTCGACTTTTATTCCTTATTATTTATGAAACCAACAAGTCGACTTTTATTCCTTATTATTTATTTTTATTCTAACAGTGTGGGAATTACACCAGTTTGTATGTATACCTCCCACTTTTTAAGGGAGCAAAAGTAATTGGACAATTTAATAATCGGTATTCACTATACTTGGTTGTAAATCTTTTTTTGTGGTCAATTAGAGCATGTCTTGAACAATGCATTACATTCCACTTCTTTGGTTGCTCAATGATTTGTGTTTATTGTCCATCTGCACTGTGAAGCACCACCCAATGAGTTCTGAAACATTTGGTGAACAACTTTAGAACTCATCAGATCATAAATAAATGTAAAGGAAGCAGTTCCATTGGCAGTTCCACGCAATGTTACAACTATCCCTATGCTTTACTACGGAGGTGGTGCAGAGGTGACCAAAGGATTTGGATTGTATGCATTGGGGGAACGTCCTTCGGGGTACTATTTAACACCCATTATTTGCGTTTATATGTAGAACCTTGATGTTTTTTTTATGCATAGGTGTTTTATTATTTTTAGATTTTCTTTGTAACCCACCCTCCTTTATTAGCTAAAAACAATAACAGTATTACTCTGGCGCTACCTGCTGGTATCTCTCTGCTCAGGAACTGTTGAAAGCGGGTTGGTTCATTTAGACAAAAGTAGACTTTTGCCACTCTTTTTTGGCATCTACAGGCAATTAGTGTTTAGTATAAACCCTTTTTGGATTGCATCAATTACACATGGGATTTCTCTATTCCCATTCTCTCAAAATAGTGGTGGTTCACTAAAATTGCACCACTTAACGGAGACATGTGAAACGCATATCAGATGTGGGTTTGCCACTCCAAATGTGACTTAATATGCTTGTTTCCGGTGGAGTGGAGCAAAGACTTTACAAGAGAGGAAAGTCACAGCAGGGGGTTGTGGTTGAGGCTGAGGTCAAGAGCCCATAGCGGTATCATGGCCCAGATGAAGAGGAAGGCGAGGCGAGGGGGGGAACACGAGGGCAGGTGCCGAGTGCCAGGTGGCAGCAGTGGCATGTCCCGCCACCTGTCCCGGGGAATATGAACCCCGTTTGCTCCGCCTGTTCGCTCGCTATGGGATGACACCGGCTCCCCGTCTGCCTGGTTGGAGCGCTGGCTGTAAGCCCGTCCGTCCATCCGGCTGTCTGCTCGTCTGTCGGCCCGGAGCGGCGGTTAGTCAGTCGGCCTCCCCGCCTCGCTGGCAGGCCCGCTCATCTCGCCCCTGCTGCTTGCTAAAACAGCTCGCTAGCGCCACCTGTGTCCACCATGCGCTCGCCATCTTAAGTTCTGCCTCCACTCATTCGCTACGTGTCTCCTTTCTCCCAATTCGGTCGTGGCCCCACCTCTCCTCTCTTTCCTTCTTTTGCCTCTCCTTCACCCTCAAGCTCATCTTCAGCCAAGCGAAGCATGCTAACAAGATTTATAGATGGGAAAGCTATCATTGCAGCCAGTTATTTCAATTCAAGCAGCAGTACACACACACACACACACACACACACACACACACACACACACACACAAACTCTGTAAAAACAATACTTCTAGGAAGGATACAAGACTGCGTTTCATTCACTGCCAGCTATTCATCTTCAAACAAGTGTTCCGTTTAAAATTCGTAGCTTCCACTCAGCGGCCTCTTAGAAGGGAAACGATTTACAAAACACCGCGCTACTGGCTTGAAAACCATCTTTGAAGATGCGCAGGTCGCTACGGGGGTAACGTTTCCTGCCTGACACCTCGCTTGGCAGTGGGAAGCGGTCGGGAAGTGACGTGGCCACAGAGTGCTCCGTCGGTGAGTGTGGGGGCAGAAAAACGATGTTTGAAAATGTGCGCATGGCAGAGAAGCTTCACGAGCGCGGCGAGGATAGCAAAAACTCCTCCTGCCAGGCCTGTACCATCTGTCTCCGTGTCTGTGCCTTGCAGCCGGGACCAAAGCGGGCCCCAGCAGAGCCGGCGTGAAATTAGCTGCCTTTGTGGGGCTTTGTCTGCTCGTGCGCGTGTGTGTTTGGGTGCACCAGCACGCTTGGATTTGACGCATATTTTGCACCATATTTGTCACCAGGCTGTCAAGAGGTAACCCACGTTGTTTCACGCCGTAAAACGCGTGGGTGCAATCCACAGTCTCATCTCATGGCGCCGTACTCTGACCTCTGATCTCCGAACAGACGTGTTGACCTTCTCCTCTATGCAAGCCAGCAAGTGACGTATTCCACAGTGAGCGTGTTTATGTGCTTTTGTCTGGTCAGGCGACCCCCAGTAGCTTAACTGGCCCCGCTCTGCCATATTTAGGTCCCAGGATGCTCTTTGATATCTACTCAGCACGCCGACCCTTCAAGACCTTTGGCTTGGCCTTTTGACCTCAGGCGTTAGCGAGACCCATCCTCCTCCCCCTCGCCGACAAACGTGTGATAAATCAAGTCTGCCTTGACACGCACACACACACACCAATTATCCCAACGCCGCATCATCACCCCACAGCCCCCGCGTTAATGAGCCCAGAGGTTAAAGGTTGTTGACATTCCTCACACACTGCTTAACGCTAATACTTGGCCCACACACGCACATATGGCACAAACACACAAAGAGTGAGGTGAACGCTCTTCCGAAGTCTTTCAAAATCAATATAAACGTTGCTTTCCCGTGTGGACAAAAAGAACAATAACATTTTTCATTGTGGCGGACTAGAAAAACTTTGCGGTCCAAGGTGCAGACGGGGCAGTCATGGCCGACCGGATGACGAATGCTCCCGCCATGTGACGGATAATCATTGTATTCTTCTCGGCTGCGGACTCTTGGCTCGGAGACAAAGCGTCTGGCAAACAGACAGCTTCACAGCCCGGAGCTCAATCAAACTGTCTCTACCCGACGGTAAACACGCACACACCGACAGGATTACATGCACATATGCATGCACATAACGAGGAAGCGATCCTTGAGCCTGCAGAGCCTAACTCAGACTGATAACACCAAACAAATCAGCCTGCCCTCCCCACACACACCACCAGCCTAAGTTTATCACCACTGACATTTTGATTGGTGAATAACTTTCTTAGCTAATTAATTTCTCAAAGTGCCTATTAACATTCTACTATGGTTGACTTCAGCCATTATTCTTCCAGATGAGCAGAGGGAACTGAAGGGTGCGCTCGCCCATGCTAAGCACCCTCTGCTGGAGCTAGAAAGTACAACACACTGCTCCGCCGCTCTCCCTTGCCTACAGACGAAGTTGGCAATACGTTCAAAGCGGATGAGCTGTGCTGCACTCCTAAAACAAGCGATCCAATCCCCCAGGAGAGACGGCTTTCTCGCTAAGAACACAAAAGAGGAATAATGGCTGGAAAAGATCTCAGACAGCCTGCAATTTACAGTCTAGTGTGTTTGATGTGAGGACAGAAAAGCCACAAATGGTATAAACATATGAAATACGGGCAAGTGATCGTGAGTACTTTTTTTTCATATGTTTACATATATACATTCCCAGGCTTGCGTGTCCTATCTGATCCCCGCTGATACTTGACCTCACAATCACCTCTGGACCCTGCGACAATTGTCCTTTTGAGGCCTCATGTCCCGCCGACCCTTGACAGAACGGGAAGGGGTGATTCGGTGGGGGGTGAAATTCAGTCACATTAGTCTAATCCTGAGATGAGCTGCAATGATTTAAAGAGTAAGAGGAGGTTTACACAGGAGCGTTTTAACGAAAAAATGTGATTGAACTGGAAGTTCATAATAAGGATAGGTATAAATTTCAATGACATCTAAGGATAGTTAATGCTTGTGCTGGAAAGCGATCACTTAAAATAAAAAATAAAAATAAAAACTGTCAAACTCATGGAGCATGAATCTGCATTTAACAAGCTGAAACCAAATCAAACCACTTCGGATCAGTTTACATGCTCCTCTAATGACGGCTGGCCAAATCATATTGTGCTAATGAATTTAGGAGCTCTCTAATCAAATCTGTGTGATCTGGCTACAAGAGTGACGTGCATGTGTTGTGTTTCTGTTTGTGTGATTAGAGATGTGACTTTGTATTGACAGCAAGAAAAAATAAATCTTGGAGTGGAGTCAGAAAAACAAAAATACTTAATACTTAAATAAATAAATGAAAGCTGACTTGGTGTTTTGTTGTTACTTTGATTCTTGATTTTCTGGGACTTTGTTAATTGAGTACTTAGATTCCTGCACTATGCTTGTTTGCCTTTTTTGTTCTTAAAAAAAAGGTAGTACAGTACTTTTTTAGCTCCATCCAGGCTTGCCACCCTGCTTCCCTGAATTTCGGTTCACATTTTGCAAACTTCAGCATTGGAACTTGCAGCCCTGACTGAATGAACAAACCAAAGAGACGAGGAAAACACGACAAAACATGAAAGAAAACTAAATCTAATCAAAACAAAGTCAACAAGAACACATACCATGACACAAAGTCTACACTGACAAACATATGCATTATATTGTTAAACAATTAATTAATTAATTAAATGAATACATTGAAAATACAATTTTCTAAAGTTGTTTTCTAAAGTTATACTAATTTATTTTTAAAGAAATCTAATCACCTATCGAATCATGGCTATGAAATCCAGATACATATTTAATTTTAAGATTTGGAAGATTTTGGATATTTAATTAGTTAAATAAAAACAATTTCTCAATTATTAAAATACAAGGCGATTAATTTGATAATTGATTAGTTGTCAATTAATCGATTAATTCCGATCCCTCTAACATACCCATTCTCATATTTTTTGGGGTTTTAGCTGCCCTCGCCCATCATGCTGTATTTAAACATGAGCGAGTGCTTTGTGACGCACAAGGGGATCAGACGCGGCACATGCACAACACTCATTCAAGTACGCTCGCAGTGTCGTGCTCACCCACGAAGAGGCACGAAACACACCCCATTCCCTTGCTCTGATTAATGAAGGTCAATTAGCAATTATAATTTCCATATTTAATCAGTCCCCTGTGGTGTTGCTCTGTGGCCTGTGCTTTGACAACCAACTCTCTCCTCTCCCACTTTAGCTCCATGTCACGCTCCTGCGCGCTTCCCATCTCTTATGTCATTAGCATCTGAGCATCCCTCACTTCTCCTCCTCCGCCTTCTCTCTCAGCCCCTCCCTTATTACCATGTCATCTGTGCGACTTCTCTCTTTCCTCACTATTCTCTCTCTCCCCTCCCTCTCTCTCTCGCGGATGCCTCCCCTCATTAATCTCCTCGCTTTTCCTCTCGCTGTGTTCTTCTACGGGCCTTCAAACCTCTCGCTAATTGCAATTAATCACAGAGGGAAACAGATGCATGGAACAAAAGGCAACCTGGGGAGGGGAGCATGGTTTGTGTGTGTGTATACGTGTGTGCGTGTGTGTGTGTGTCTACATGAGTAAAACAGGGTGGGGGTTTGATTAAGTTGTCACTCAGGGTGCCACAAAAAGAAAATAAGGGTTGTGTTTGTGTGTGTTTTGCGAGCATGAGGCTGTCACACCTCACTGTAGCTGTACCTTTGTTGATAACAATGAGAGTCCATAAAAAAAGATGAAAGATCCCACGTAAATGATCCAGAGCACATGGCGCAATTGCATTTAGTGCGTACACTCATTCCAGCTAAGTGAAGCTAAGTGGGATTGCTTGTTTCTGCATGTTTTGGTCATTACACCAATTCGCTCCATGTGACGTTGGCTGTATAGCTCCACTCATGCTCAACTCTCAGCGCAATAAAGGATGTTTAGGCTTTATAATCATCATTTAGCATATGACTGGTCAATGAACTGTTCATTGAAAAGTCTTTTTAGTCATGCTAATGCAGGTATTTAACTATAAATCAAGTTAGTTGTATTATCTGTGCAGCCCAACATGTCAATGCCACTTGGGCTGTGCAGTATTAAAGATTTCTGTGATGCTTATGTGCCATTTGTCCACAAAGGTTTTCGGCAACAACAATTTATTCAACTGGTTAAAATTCAAATCATGCAACTTCACTCCCTGATGTTTATTTAAGGTTATTACACCTGTAGAGAAACTCTTATCAGAAACTTCCTTCCTCCAGATTGATAGGTGGGTTGTAACCTGAAGGCCCTCTGTCTTGAGGTCACAAAACACTGGAGGACACACATGATGTTAAAGGAGAGTGCTGACACCCACACAAAAAACGGCGAGGCGTGAGCGTGCTGGCCATTATTCATCCACCATGGCTATCTGCATCACTTATCAGCCAAAAGCAGGAAGAGGCAAAATGAAAAGCAACCAGACGTCTGAGAAAAATTATGCCAGAGGAGCACAAACTCATCTACGTCAGATGTACGCATTGAAAATCACTTCAGAAAAGTGGCATTGCTATGCCTGTGTTCCAATTCCTCCCTCAGCGACTGTCCGACATGAAAGGTCAGCGACAACTCATTCATTTCATCTTATTTCTTCACATCACTCTGAGAGGATCATTGCGAGAAGGTTCGAATCCCCCCCCAGGAGTACGTGTAGGGCATCAGAGGGATGATAATGAAATCAAGCTGATCTGATATGTTCCAGAGGATTAACACGATACAGTGACCCCCACATGACCTCCGGCATCAGATGGATAAAGAGGGCGGAGCATTCGGGGAGTGCGGAACCTCATGAATTGCTAAAAAGACACAAAGCAGGTGTTGTGTTCGTGATCTTGGCAGTGAGGGTGAGCCCCTGCCCCCTCTTTTTGATCTCTCCAAAAACATCTCCAGGGCACTCCAAAAGAGCCGCACAGGAAATTAAAGGTTACTTTCAAAATAAAAACTCAATTCTGTGCGTGTCAGTGATTAATGATGGCCTCCATCTTAGTGACACAGCAACTTAAACGAACGACCAGATGGAGCTGTTTCGCTTTTCAAGTAAAAGTGGAGCATTACCGAATGCCTGGGGGAGACTGTTAGTTTGCGACTGTTCTTTACCTGCCGATCCAGCATTTCAAGGAACGACAAAGCCTTCCTCCCCACCGCACGCACACAACAACACGCTCCCCTGACAATTCCTTCCCAGCAGGGAGCTCATCCTTTATTCATTTTTTATATATTGCCTCCTCCGAGTGGGCTGCTTGGCACGCGGAAATCGCTGCACTTAACCCATTATGCTAGGTAACGCTCCCCAGAACAGTCACTCCCTCCACGGGATAAATTATTAACTTCCTTCACATCCCACTATTTATCACCGAGCCCCATCGTGCGGAACCATTGCTCATATCCATGGCAACAAGGGCCCATTTGCGCTGCTGTCGGATGTTGCTGCTGATGGGGCGGGGAGGAGACGAAGGAGGAAAAATACCTGCTTTTGGCAGGAACGTATTGCCGCCCGTTTTGCTGGCTTTAAACATCTTCACGTCCAATGGTACTCCTTATTCACAGACCCCGCGCCGCCCTCGGGTCGAGAGATGGCAGCAGTGGGGTTAATTGGATCAGAGCTTTTCCCTCGTCTCCATGGAGATGAATCATACACTCGGGGGTGACAGTCGGAGCCTTAGCGCCACGCTGTAACCTAATCACAATACTGAATCCCGGTGAGAGCGGCGACATAACTCAATAATACGCACGTGAACCTGCCGTGACCCGCATCCCTATCGCCGCACAAATACACAGGCGCACACACCCGGGCCGGTTAAACACACAGGGTTCGTCCCATGATGCCGGGTGCATATGTGCATGAGCTGGAGAGGAGAAGACCCTCACAGGTGTCCTAATTCATGAGCGTTTGCAGCTCATGAATAATTAAACAGCAAGTGCAAATGCTCTCCTTTGATCATTTACATTCACGTCTAACAGCATTAATTAATCAAACAAACCTTTTCTTTATCCCCAGGAATAGAAGGGAAAAAAAGGCAGGCGGCGGCAGGAGCGTGCAAACAAATATGCAAAACAGACAATTCACATAGCAAACAAGTTGACTAATCACACCACTTAAGACACATGTGAGAAGACAATTATTTGTGATGCATGCCCGCGTGACTCAACTTTCACAACTTCTTTCAGAGAGATTATAGTCTCACCTCCTCCAAGTCGTGACACACATTATGCTAATGTACTCAAACACAAGTAAGTGTTGGAGTGTCAATGAAGTTTTTCCGCATTGTGGTACTATCAGCGTGTGTGTGGGGGGGTGTCGTTTGTGTTTTCCTACCTTATGAGTTCTATATTTAACACAGAGCAGTGTATGCAAAGGTAATGTAAAGCTGGTTAATCAATACATTCTTAAAGACATTTAGTCAACAAAGTCAAGTGTCGCGAGTCTTTATTACTCAAAAATGTGACAACAATACTTTCACTTTTACCGCAAATAAATCTCTTAAGTATCGGTTATCGGTCTCCATGACTACAAATAAGCAGTATAGGCCCTGACAAAAAACACATCAGTCTATCACTGACTGTAACAGTTCACTAGCTTCATTTTGTTTTGATTTTGTCAAAGTCAAGTGTCGCGAGTCTTTATTACTCAAAAATGTGACAACAATACTTTCACTTTTACCGCAAATAAATCTCTTAAGTATCGGTTATCGGTCTCCATGACTACAAATAAGCAGTATAGGCCCTGACAAAAAACACATCAGTCTATCACTGACTGTAACAGTTCACTAGCTTCATTTTGTTTTGATTTTGTCAATTTACCACGCATACCATCTTATCATCTGGTCAACACTTTTGACATTGCATCTACCTGTAGCAAAATACGGCCAAACTGGAACACTTACATCACTGAAGTCTGAATATTGACTAATATTACTACATCTTACCGATTCATTTGTGAAACTCTTTTTCGTATGTGTCTGTTTGTCTGCATTGCACTGGCCCTTGGTGGTGAACTCACGCATAACAGGAGGAGCACAATGTTGGGTTGAAAGAGATTATTGGCACTTGGAAATGGAAAATGATTTCAAGTACTTGTGTTCTGGGTAATAAGCATAGTCACGGAACGGATCAAACTCATTAGTCAAGGCACCACCGTATTACAGAACACCAAGTGCAACACTGCTCCTAGTGTGAAGTCTCTGTGTGCATCTACATAACACAAACCACAGTCACACACAGACTGCTGAGGATTTCATAGGCTTGTCGACACACTCACTTGGCAAGAAAGACCTTACAGAGAGCTACTCGTCAGCTGACCTCTTGTTTATCCCAACAATGTCTCAAACAGAGGCCATACCCAGAGTCCGCATAGCGCTCTCCTCCTTTGCTTAACCTGCCGCTTCTCCAAACCACCTCCCCTCATTTTCCTTAATGAGCCAGTTTGCATGCGAGGCACACTCACAGAGGCCTCGTCTTATCCAAACACAGACGCCAATACATGCGCAGACTTAAAGTACCCAGCAGACTCCTCACGCTCCCCTCCTGTCGTCAATTTCCAGGAAACAGTGAAAGGCACGTCCGACTTGTGGACCATATCAATATCCTCCATAAAGGGGAGGGACGGACGAAGGAAGGGAGGGGCAGCCCGCCTCACAGGCTTCTTTTAGCACACCTCGTAAAAGCTAAATGATAGTTGAAGTGAATGAGAACACGTCAAGGTGTGTTTCGGAGGGGCAGAAGGAAAAGTGAGTTGTTAACAAGATAGCAAGGGGTTGTAAAGAAAGGAGATGCGGATCTTGCACGGCCCTGTTTGGGGTGCTTGTGTGTGAGGAGTGTATGTATGGTTGTGTGAAAGTATACACCTCCCTTGTTCAGTCACCAGGTTTTTGTGTTAAAAAAAAGAGACCACGATCACTCATTTTCAAACTTTTTTTCATCATTAATGCAACCAACTGTACTAAGAAGCTCAAATTAATTTCTTTCCAGCCCCAAACCATGATGTCGCCACCACCAAGTTCTTTTGGTGATGAGCAGTTTGGTGTTTACGGCAAACAACTTTTGGACCTCGGATGGAAAAATTCAACCCTGTATTGGGTCACATTGGTTCTCATTATATGTGTGTACAAATGTCGAATGAAGCATCCAGTGAGACTATATAAAGTTAAATAAAAGATGTAGAAGTATGTGTGCTGCTGTAGTAAACTAGTTCAGCCAAAGTTTAGTCAAAGAGCGGAGATCTTTCTTGTGCACGTTTAAATATGCATGATGTGGTTAAGAGTGGAAAGGTCGACAACAGTTGAGATCCTCTGCCGAGGTGGTAAACAGACCGCGGTTGAGCCTTTGACACAAATATACACGGTTGTTGACATGCAGAGGTGTCAAGCAGTTGCCAAGAGGATCAATGGAACAGAGTGTTTGTGTTTTCCTCTTCTCAAATTTTCTACTGAACGAAGCAGCGAGGAAGAGGTTGCAATTAAAATCAGGATTAGCTCAGGTACACAAGACAAGCTTTGCCATGTTGTCTGAGCTTTGTATACTATCGCTGTCAGCGCCATATGCAAGAGAGAGTCCCAGCGGCTGTGTGCGAGCTCCAGGAGGAAACACAATGCAGGATGAGTCCCACTCAGCGGCGGCAGCCCACGAGCAAGAGCTTGGATGAGATAGAAACAAGGCGGTGACAGAATGACAAGCCGACAAGAGGCAGAGAGAACATGTAAAAGAACAAAATGCTTTCTTCCTGGCTTGGGAGTGTCTCATTTTTCTCATTAGAGGAGCTCCGTGGATAAAAGCAGGCCTGATAGGCATGTTTTGCTCTCTCTCTCTCTCTCTCTCTCTCTCTCTCTCTCTCTCCCTCTCTCTCTCTCTCTCTCTGCCTCTTCTCTCCCCCCCACTGTGCACACGCCACCTAATTAATTACGCCTTATCATCATATTGCTATAACAACCACTGGTGGCTAATTAACAGCACACCTCGATCGTGACCCCGTATTCAAGGGCCGGGGCGAGTGTTTGTGCAAAAGAGCGAGATGCGAGAAACACCCAGCAGGGGCGGAAGAAAAGCGGCGACGACGTACGGCGGAGGCACGAAAAAAAGCAGCGTCGAAATGAGGAGCTCTTTGAAGCGACAGACACAAGAAGGGGTGGGGGGAGGGCGGAGGGGCTTAGAGGAGATAGATGGAGAACCGCCTCTTTGCGCCATGCTGGACTGCAAGCAGCCTGCCTGGAGCCAGAGAGGCTGGTTCAGAGCCTCAACTAGGGGGCGTCACACCCCGGACACGTCACTTCCAATCGCCCCTGAGCCAGCCTGATCCTGGCCAGATTGCAACGCCAGGCTCCTGTGGCCCCAAACACACTCAAACTGATTTTATCATCGAGGAGGAAGGCGGGAGGAATTGTTGAAGTGAAGCAAAGCCTAGAAAAACACATGCAAGCCTGAACAAGCTGAAAACCACGCAGACCACATGAAACACCCTCATGGCGCAACTGAGCGAGAGGGAAATGAGGAGCGAGAAAAGGGTGTACTGGAGCCATAATTTGCTTAGTGGATGTGATTGGATTAGTGCTGGGGTCATATTATTCTTCACCCACATCTCACGCACGCACACACACACTCATCCATGCACGCTCGCACACACACTTCTCAAAGCTCAGTGCCACAGTCTAAGCAATAATAGTGTTTGACTGCGCTTAAGCAGAATGACATACATTTATTTTCCGAGTCTGCTCAACAGTTTTTTGAAGAGAATGGTGACAGAAGTGCAAGAGAATTCAAGCACAAGCACATATACGGAAAAAAACGGAAAGATATGGAATTAACTTGAAGGCCAAAATGATGTCACACAAATTAAAACATAGACTACATCTGCTCGCAAAACACAAAAGATGAAATCTATATTTTTCTTGTGACTGGAAGAACAAAAAATTTAAACGTGTAATAAAGATGCATATTTAACACCTCTGAACATTATATTTCTTTCCACAAGTTTAACACAGCAACATCTTTTTTTTCATTCATTTTAAAACATGCTCACTTGAAGTGCATACGAGACAGCTCCTTTAACTTCAACTTGAAATTAACAGTGATGAGATGCAAGTTTAATTTGTTCCTTGATCACGCTTGTAACTAAAAGCACTTGTATCTCCAATTTTCTTTCCCCAATTAAATCACTAAGGCCAGTTGTAAGCTAGTCGATGACATTTTGCATTGTCTACATTAACTGAGCGGACGTGAACAAAAAACGTTGTTCTTGTTTTAAATGTCCATTGTATAAGGCTTTGCTTTAGGATTACTTTGACAGTAAACATCATCTGCGAGTA
The DNA here is from genome assembly GCF_059516105.1 of Syngnathus floridae. Lineage (NCBI taxonomy): Eukaryota > Metazoa > Chordata > Actinopteri > Syngnathiformes > Syngnathidae > Syngnathus > Syngnathus floridae. The sequence continues at coordinate 13,705,484 of NC_142415.1, forward strand.
GCAATAGACAACTTGCAGTCTCTTCTATATCTGCCAAACTGCATGCATCTTTTTGTGGAGTTGAGTTCATTGCCACAAGACAGCCAGTTTACCTTAAACGTTTTCTCGCAACTCAAAGCAAAAACATATTTTATCTACTCTCTCAAAGCACTACTGTTTTTCCAAATATAATTCTTTCAGTCTGATTCCATGGATTGCACTTGATTAATTTGACTATGAAAAAATACATAACGAGAATGTGGGAAGAAAGTGAGAGTGAAAAGGAATCAACTGCCAGTGATCTACCAACAGGGTAGAAAAGTCATGTTCGCTGTCAGCCATTAACATGACCACGACTGAATTATTTAAAGCACACTCTCACCTGTGTGTGAGTGTGTGTCAAACGGTACACTGCGAAGAATAAGGGCTCAGTGTTGCCATCATGTGGCTGCTAGAAATAAGACCCTGGTGCTCTGTTTCAAGCTGCACAGCACACACACACACACAAAGATTCATGCCCACAGCGGCATGTGTGTTCATGAGCACACATACTGTCAGCATGCTTAAGAAGACAAAGCGAAACTGACATCTCCCATCTAGGTGATGCATGCATCCTGTAAGATGCATGGCTTAGAGTTTAATTTAAGTTCAAGCCGCTGACTTAGATGACAATCAACAGCAATCACATGCAGTTGTAGTTGTTAACTAATTTATGTTTGCAAAAACTGACAAAACTCATTCATTTTATTTTGTCTTTTGGGGGAAAATGTTCATTTCGCGCTGCACACAACTCTGAGCTCCCAAAACATGGCAGGTGTGCTGGTTGGTGTGCCAGTATTACAGACCATTGAAGTGGATGATCCAGGGTTACCGTGGCAACAACAGAGACGCTATCCACCCCATTACAAACCATTCAGATAATGAAGATGCTGATCTCAATTAGCTAATATATTGTTGCTATCCACTATAACAAACTCATATGGCACAGGATGCGATCTTGAGAGGAGGCTTTCGTGTTGCGGCTCTTTCTTAAGAAAATCAGAGAAGCAGGAGACGTGAGAGATGAAACCATTTTGATTTGAAGAGCAACAAAAAGCAAATACGGGGAAATGATAGGTGAGGATGAGAGTGGAGTAGTGCCTGCGGTAGGCGAGGATTGGGGGAGAGGGTGGGGGGATATGAAGGGAGCTAACAAGAGCATATGACAGTACGACCCGTGCCTTCCCCTGACAGGCTTTATTACAGTGCCACCTGCAGAGAAACAGCAAAAAGCACTTAGCCACAGCCGACAGAGGAGGAGAGAGAAGGATGGAAGAGAGGGAGGGAGGATGCGTGCAAGGGATAATTGACAATGGAGGGGATGGAGGAAAGCAACAAAAAGGAGCAGCATGATGGAAGGATATTAATTTCATTTGACGAGAGATTTGGGATGCTTCAGATCCAGTCATTAGAAAATAAGGTTTTCATCCTGCAGCTCATGCTTATGTTTGAATAGCACTCAAAGAGAGCAGAACTCTGCGTAAAAGGCGCCCTTTTGGTTTTTCAAACTTGGCAGAGGTAAAGAATGCTATCCGTTCCTTTAATACAGCATATTTTTATTCTTGGACTCTACGATCGATGGGCACCTTCTATCCTCCCTCAGACGCTTAGCAGCTGTCAATAAGATGACATGAAGAAACGAAGCAGTGCGAGTGTGTGGGCAGACAGGTTTAATCCTGCTTGAACACCTGTTTCCTTGGGCCTGTGAGGTCAAAGGTGAGTCTCTCGAGGTCTTTACTAAGTGGTCAGTGCTCAGGCTTGCTGCTAGAACCTGATCTCACTGGGTTGACCTCACAAGAAGGGCTAAAGAGCAAATATATAGTCGCCTAATCCCTATGTGGTGTATATATGATATACTCATTGAGTTAAACAGCTGAATTTTGGTTCTGTTTTATTCATTCACTGTCATTGTTTGCTGCAATTTATGCAGGCCATGAGGAGGAAATAATTAAGGAGATGAAATGAAGAGAGGTTCATTACATCCTGAATGGTGGCTGTTCACATCTATTAGCGCTTTGTCCTGCTGATGTATTTGCTGATGAGCTCAAGCCAAGTAATGACGTGCTCTGCTGGCTGTGAATCTATAGGTCTCTCCCTAAATCTGCGGCGGCTGGCTCCCAGACTGTGGATGGAAAACCACAGTCACTAAATCAAATCCATCCGCAGGAAAGAGGAGAGAGTGAGCGGGTTGGGGGGGGGGGGGGCTGAAAGTAAGGAGGGCGAAGGGTCTGTTTCTCAGCCGGTTGGAGAGAGGAATGTGCTGGAGAGTGGACAAATCAAGCAGGAGTGACTGCACAATGAGGTCAGTGTGACCGGAGGAGGCTGACTCACATGCAGACAAACAAACACTTTAAACACACACATACACACAGAGCCAATGATTGAGTGAGGCCATAACCCCATGCCCACCCTGAGAGTGGCTAATAACTGTGGCGCGGTGCCAAACCCACTGTCTCCTGACTAATTCCCGCCACACCAAACCTCCCCTAAGAGTGGCGCCACTCTGCAGAACAGGCCTCTGATTCTCAACAAAATCCTGTGATCATTACTGAATTAGTCGAAAACTATGGTGAAAATAAAACAAAAAACTGCCGTCTATGGCTGGACCAAGCCCCCTGAAGAAAAGATGTTATGGAAACATAAAGAAGAGTGCTAAAAATGCAGGCTTTCATTGTGTCAAAATAGAAAATGGATTGAAATGTGAGTTTGATTTTCACTTTAAGTCACAAGGGTGCTGGCAATTGTCCAAATGTTTTTCTTTTTTCCACTCGCCACAAACTTTATGCATTCTACAGTAATGATATGCCGGGAACATAGAGCAATTAATGCTTTCAGTGATTTATTACAAAGCCAAGGTTGACGTACTGTTTGGTCTAAGTACCAATGTTGCCTGAGGTAAAATGCAGCTAGTTCATTGCTTGAGAGAACTTATTTAGCGTGTGAGATATAAAATTAGAGAAATTAAATCTGAAAATGAAAAAAGAAAGAAAAAAAAAACAGAACTGCTAGAGGTTATCCATTGTTGTGTTATGTTGTTTGGGTATTGTTTAGTTTTTTTATGGCGTTACAGTGAGGTGGCATCTTGCCAAGGCACTGTCTCTATGTACACACACACTTTTTTTCCAGCTTTGTGGGAGCTGTGACAAGCTTGACAGTCTCTTGGGAGATTCACCCTCTCACCCACAAGAATAAAAGCAAAGCAGCAGAAGGGGTGGGGGAGCAAGCAGCCCTTTCTTGTTACCCAGTTGCCTGTCCAGTCATCATTTTCTATCAACCAAAAGGGTCAATGGAACAGGACTAATACACACTGTGTTAAACTTTGATAAAGGAAGTGGAATCCTCCTACTAAAAGCAAATGCCAAATATCCTCAAGTACGCCCCCCAACCTGGTGGTGCTCCACACAGCCACGGTGGGTTATTGCAATTGTATTGAACTGGCCGGCAGCCAGAGTGGAAACACTGCCAAGTCCAGCTGTGATGTTGTCATCACAATACACTGAAAGCCTCATCTCATAACAATTACATGTGCGGTTTGTGTAATGCAGGGACAAACACATGTCAAGGACACAAACATGACTAAAGTGGAATCACTAAATTAGTGCAAGCTCTTTTGTACAGCTGTTATATTGCATGCATGCAGGTGAACAAAATACTGTGGTTGGTGAGTGCAAATTGCAGGGGTAACCAGAAATGAAATGCCCAACAAGACACCATAGGAGGCTTCATCCTCTGTTCATGTGTGTGAACACTGAACAGGTCCTTTTATTCCACATGAGTAGAGGATCCGGGACGTGCCATGACAGCGTGAGCGGCAATACAAGCGACATGATGGCGATTACTTAAATAACTCATGAAAACGCAGCTCTTAAGCCCCGCGGGACCACTGAGAGTCATGTCGAGCGCTAGATTCCAACGTGCGTGTCTGGGTTAGTGCTGCGGCCTTTGTCACGACTCTTTAACCAAGTGTCAGAGACCAACTTGTGGTTTAGTTAACGTGCGTGTGCGTGTGTGTGTCTATGTGTGTGTGTGTGTGTTCTGTGGTGAAAGCGAATGTGTGTGTGTGTTCTGACGTGAAAGTGAATGTGAAGGCTTTCTGTAAACGACCGGGGGGGCCCTCATGGCTAAACAGAAAATAGCCTGAGAGAAAAAACAGGGAGGAAACCTGGGTAGCTCGGAACGTTGATCGGGAGAGGCAGATAAGGAAGTGATAAATATGGGTGCAGGGATGCCGAGATAAAGAAAGGAAAGTGAGTGGAGCAATAATTACATTTACATAAAAAAATAAGGAAGGGGTGAAGTAGACCCGCGATAAGGTCAATAAAAACATCAAGAGGGAGACAGCAACGCTTTTCACATAAACACACAAAGCCACGGACGGCATTCCAAAGGGGGTCTCACATACACATTGCTTTCTTTTTAGGCCCATGCTCCTACTTGAGCATAAAATGCTCATCTCTTATTTAGAATTTAAAGGAACTTCAAATTTGTAACAGCAAATCAGAAGGAGCAAATCAAGCTAATTAAGCATTAACCAAATAAAACAGATTAAGTATGTGACAGAAGCTAGCGGAATGTAATAACCAGAAAAGCATGGTTGCAGACAAACACAATTCTTATCCTCCAGTCATTTACCTTTGTAGACAATTAGCAGCGTACGGTAATTTCAACTGCCAACCTCTAGCGCAGAAATGACCTAACTTCTAACACAACTAAAAAATGTGGGTATACGATCAAAGCTGAATTTTCCAAATCTTCAGCATTCATAAGAGCATGACTCACTGGAACATGGGCGGTCGACTGGCTCGGATATCTCTGGCTCCGAGGTCACAGGGTGATGAGCGTGGTCGCTTGCAGGTTGCGAAATCTTTAAGCTTTCCTCCTTACCGGCTCTCGACGACTCCTCTGTCACAGTGTCGGCCTGAAAGATAAGAAGGAGATTTGATTTGAAGTGGTAAGTGCCATTTCAACTGTGACATTCTAACGGTAATAGAGCAAAAAAAAAAAATACTGCATAAAAAAAAAAGTTGCATATGAAATCTTTCCCACATGATCAACTGAATCGAGTGGTGGATATGGATCTCCCACTGTGCCCAGATTAATAACAAACCAAATATCCCTCACCACAAACAAACCAGATGAAATAAAATTGCCATTTTGCAATCTCATATTATGTAGACTTGGTCATTATATAATTGGCATTGCGTCCATCTTGAATTATTTGAGGTGTTGACATCCCCACTATAAAAAGACCAAGAAGAGGAGGAACACGGGCCGATGCAGCACAGGAAGCCTCCTGTGAAGTTACAGAAGTCAAAAAGCAGCTGCAATCCAAGACATAAAGAGCAGCTCTGACAGCTTCAGTCTGCTTGGATCTGCTTTGCTCCACTCTACAGCTGAGAGGAACCCAGGATGAGCCTCGAGGAAGGAAGCAATGTGACCATGAGCAGGAGAGGGGAAACAGAAATGCTTGCTGTCAGAATGGAAAGACTTTAAAGGAGCCTCAGCGTATATCATTGACGAGAGACAGCAAGGTAGGTGTGGAGCGAGACAAAGACACATCCTGCTGTTATGAAGTGAACATATCACCCAGTCGAAGACAGAGACACTGAGCTACCAAGCAGAGGAATGCCCCGAAGACTCAGAAGACTCAAATCCCTCTGAAACACATACTTATAAATATATACAATATAAGATTCTTTTGAGATGGCCAGGATTTCTCCTTAAATCTGCCAATGACAGCAATGTGTCCAGGCCCTGCCCCTTCATCATACTTCACAGTTGGGATAATGTTTTGATGGTGTTATGCTTTGCTCTTCTGCAAAGTTCAAACATGCAGCAATTTATTTTTAACAACAGTGGCTTTTTCCATTTTGTCCTCCAGTGACATCAATTCTTCTTTAATGTGTGACCTTTTGTAAATTTGGCACCAGAGATGTTTGCATGTGACAGATATTTTTTAGCTGACATTGTAGAAATCGTCTTCACCTCATTGAGCATTCTTGGCTGTGCCACTTCTAGGGAGTATCAACAGTGGTGAAATTTCTCCAATTATAAATAATCTCTCTTTTGATGAGCGTGAAGGATTTAAAGAAAATCACTACTTCTTAGTGTCGGGCTCCTGAGAACTATTTTGTGTAAGGCAAAGATGAAGCAGGGTTGCCAAGATTGATGCTAAAATGTTGCTACCGTTGTTCTCATGCAACTCATCTTCGGCCATCACACTCGTTATTAACAGTCTGTCATGGTGCACAACATGAGTGTCTTGTGGGCACGAAGTACATAAGAGCTTCAGTGACGAAGGGACATTAAAGGCCTGATTCTGAATTGAGTGTTGATGAGTGCACACTCATGTTGAGTCGCAGTGGAAGATAGGGGCATTAGATGCAGCGCACGAGTCAGGAGGTGAAATGAGAAATATCAACAGAGGCACTGCTAATTGAGGTTAATTCCACTGTTGAACAGTCTCGCCTGTAATCGGCAAGGAGGACTCTGCCGCTAATGGAGGATGTAGAACCACAGGAGTCTGCGGCCAGCTTTCCGTCCTCAATGAAGCCGACAATATTAGTGCTTGAGTATCAATAAATATAATTCATCCATTCATTATCTGAACCACTTTTGCTGATGACATGTCACCTTTGTAATGGGAATAACAAATAAACAGCTTTGAAACGAGCAGGATTAGCTTTGTATTTGGAGAATCCTTCGCGAGATGGCAAACTCCACCCAGCCAGGGGAGCACACAATCAAAACAATAGACAAGTGTAACAAATGACAAGTGTTTTTGTAAATAACATCCACTGACACAAAAAGTACTGATGTGATTCTTCACGACATAAGCACACCCTCATTGTCCACTCCAGGGACGAGCACTTTCTTCAGAGGCGAGCCAATCGATAGCCGAGCGCTGTGCAGGATTCGCCACGCGATGACTGCAACATTAATTGATGGGGATGGACACGCGTGTTTGTGTGTGTGTCACCAGTGGTGGTGGTGGCGGGCATTGACACACACCGTCAAAGGTCTAAACAGGAAATACACTCGAGGAAGTCGTTAAGTTTGTCAACAAGGGCGCAGGGGAGATCAATGGCAAGTCAAGTTGTCAGCTGCTGAATCACAGGAGGAGATTGTGGGTGTACACAAAATGTTCACGCTTGACTTGCCCCCGGACACTCTATTAGGTAAACCTACTACTGTGAGCCAATACAAGAGCTGTTTCCGATATTTGCAGTGGTGAAAAAAAAGGATGGATGGATGTAAATGAGTGGATTAATCTGTTTAATTCTTATTTCACAAATGCAACAGTAATCATAATACCTACTGGCAAAGCATATAACATATTCCAGAGATTTGTTTTTTTACCGGACTTCCACTTGATGTTAGCTTCATGAGCCTGTCAATGGAGTTTTGCATTGTGTTGTTGGAATTAAGCCAGCAGCCTTTCCTAAGTTATGGATTGGTTAAATGCTCAATATGTATTTCTTTGTTTGATGATTAAACTAGAAATTGCAATTAAAAGCACTAAAGCAAGCTGTTGCTTTGTTGTAAAGAATTTTTCTTTATCTGCTGCTTGTGAGCAAAAAAAAAAAAAAAATCAGTGCAGCATTAACTATCCAAAAGTATTAAAATGCTGCATTGATATGGACTAAGAAAATAATATGTTTTTCTTATTGGCCAGTGAAAAGGCAAATAATCAAATTAAGCCTGCTGGATGACTGTTGTGATACTTGGCATTAGAGAAGAGCAAAGCAGATGCTTGCTCATGTAAAAAAAAATGTCATGGATTACTATTAGAACAACAGTGGGGATATATTCCTCCAGAGGGATACAGTGACTCTCCCTTCGGGATTTCGAGGCAGATGTCACCCACAGGACGTGACTGCCCTACAATGTCATGCCACCATGCTGTTGTGCATATGTGCCAGCGTGTGCGGCGGCTGCTGCGTTGGTGTGCGGCTCCGCTGACATTTCATCAAACGCGCTTGACATTTCCAGAGGATTTAAAGATTTGATCCCTTCTGTGTTGAGGAAGTTACGCACTGCCCTCCTCACCACTCTGAGGGAGGCCGGCGGCAGTGCGCTTCGCCCGCGAGAGGCCTTAGCGCACACCATTTTGGTGATGTCACTCACCCGTAGATCGACCACTACACTACACGCTGCCTGCCTTTTAGAAATGACTGGTTCACTGCTCACTCTTTTAGTTATTATTCCCCCCCAAGCAGTTGAGTGTTTCTGCACGCCTCAACCCAGGCAGAAGAGCGAGGACCAGAAGATATGAGAGGAGGAAGTGGATATGGTGTGGGAAGCAAAGAAAACAAGAAAGTGTGAGCGAGAGATCTGTTTCTCCAGCTACAGGCTAGTTAGTGGAGCGAACTGACACACAATGACATCTCTCTTCCACTGAACTAGACTGAAAAGGGCTCACGACACTTTGTGCTCCCTCTCTCTCGCTTCCTCACTCTCGCTCTTTATCACTCTCTCTCTCATTCAACTGTCCCTCCATTGCTCTCATCTCTCTCCATCAGCCCTGCGGCTCCGGTGTTGCTTTTTCTGCCTGGATGGACACTGCAGTAGTGCTGTCCTAGCCCAGGGCTCAGCTTACACCTCACCACAATATGTTGAACACACACACATACATTCCTGATATGCACATATGAACACAGACATGAGGCGGCCCGAGGTCTGGCAGAGGTCAGTCAAGGGCAAAAGAATAGGAAGACAAACAAAAACAACCTCATGCTCTGACACGGTAGTACAGCAAATAAATGTTTGTGTACTACTTGAGTTCACGCATACGCTTACGGCACGTGTGTGTGTGTGTGTGTGTGTGTGTGTGTGTGTGTGTGTGTGTGTGCGCGCCTGCATGTTTAAATAAGGAACACAATTCAGACAACACGCAAAACGTATACAGTATGTGAAGACGGGTGGGTAGAGAAACACACACACACACACACGCACACGCACACACACACACACACACACACACACACACACATACACACGTACACAAACAACACACAGTTGGTGACAACTGCTGGGCTGCAGCACCGCTCTCCTAGGTCTATTAGGGAGTCTAACAGGAAAAGGGTAAGTGCTATCGATTGGCCTCGTGGTCACAGCAAAAACAAGCTGACTATTAGAGTGCTTTCTTTTGAGCTGAGCACGCATGCACGCACACACAAACACGCACACAAACACACACGCGAACACACACATTCATACATACATACACGCACACACATACATACATAGGATTTGATTATTTTGTTGGAAAGTCAGACTTGTAGAGAGAAAGCGCAGATTCATATGCACTGTGTTATAGTTTGTCGTTATACAGTGGCTGCAGTGGTACAGTGGTGCTCAAAATACTCAAATAATCTTTCTCAATTGAAATGAATGGAAATGCCACTAATGTGTTCATGACTCATCTCCCAATAAAACCACATATTTTTACAATCTGTTTTGAATAAGGGAAATAGTACTCTTTATAGTAATAAAATACAGTGAGTGCATCGTGATATGATGTCCTTTGGTGTTTGCACCTTGGTCATCGGGAGGCAGTATAACGCAGTCATGAAGCCACAAACAAAGAAGACTTTCCCAACAATTACAAACAACTTAGTAAATCGCAGTGTTAGTTATTTTTTGCATAGGATAAAGAAAATATGCCTAGTATTGTATATTGTCTTTCTTCATGTGTTGCTCCACCATGTGAGTTCAAGTGTCAATTGGTTAAAGGTTGACACGGTGACTATCAATGTGATTTATTTGTTCATTTATGGCATTTGGCACTTTGTGTTTGCATTGAGCAAGTGAAAGTAGAGTCGTGCGCTTGTTTTAAATACCAAAGCTGTAATTATATATTAAGTTTGACAAAAAACTTCAACACGAGCACAATATGTGACTCAGACTTGAATGCTGCCCGCAAAGCTGCTAAAGCTTGCAAGAAGACAAAAAGATCTATACGCGCCTCTCCTGTGGGCAGCACTGTGGCATTCTGAACATACAGCATATCACTATTTTAAAAAAGCACAAGATTAAGACACCAGGGAATATGAAAGGATTTAAAAGAAGTTACAAAATGAAATTTGGACAATCCTATAAACACAATTGTCCATCACCTCTTAACGGACAAAAAAAAAAAAACAGGACTTTTTCCAAAGGTGCACTTTTGTGCAGTATAAGATCTTTTCCAGCATTTTTGTGGAGGCATTACAGCACAATTTAAGCAACATGAAAGGCTGTTGTCAGCCAAAAAATACAGCTCAACTCATATATCTGTTGCCAGGCCACAGGAAAATGTATACAGTGTGTAATATATTGAGCAGAGCACAGCAGAACAGCCGTATCCTCCAGGGGAGAGCAGTAAAGACAGAGAGAGCCATACATAAATATGGGAGGCAGAGAGACCACAACACAAAGGCCTGTTTTCTGCTGGCTTGGTAAATTGTGTCCAGAGGGCACACATGCACGCACAACCTGTCATTAGTAGCAGCCTCCTGCAGATCCAACATCTTGCGCGCGTGCACGTGTACCTTTGAGTTCAGGTTTTATGTTTTAGACCAAAGCATTTGTTGTCCTCTCTGAAGTAACCTGCCATCCGGATCACAACCTGACACGATCAAATCTTGTGTGATGAGTTCAAAGACCCCCCCCCACCCCACACCTTTGCTCCTGTACACTCCGTCCTCCCCCCAGTAGCTTCCTCTGACGCCGACACACACATTTAGCCGCAGCCTTCTGTCTACCAGCTGCCACTTTGCAGTCTTTCATCAGAGCTATGATTAGCCAGCGGAGGAATGTCGTGTAGCTACAGACAACTCCTCACCCCGACCCTGACCTCTCACCTTCGGGCGACCCCGGTCGACCCCGGGCTGCGGCAGCTGCTATAGTGCCGCGGCCGACACACTCCATTAGGTCTGACACCTGCTTTTACACACACTTTGAAATACGAACGCACGCGCACACAAAGATGCACATGATGGAAGGGGGAGCAAAGCAAGATTTAGAACTCTTACTTGCGCACACACTCACGCACAAACACACAGGCCCAAATACAAAAGACCTTTACACATGCTAATGTAGTGAGGTGGCCCTTTTATGAGATTACACAGTCATTACAGAGAGCGGGGTCATGAGGGGCACCTGTAGCTTAGTGTCTCCACAGCCCGCATGTATAAATGCGTGCGCACGAGAATAAAGTATCAAGCCGCGCAGTGAACGTATCACATAAACAGTTAAAGGGCCAATAGCGGCATTCAAGGGACACTGCGCATATGTTCTCTGTGCAATAAGACACTCTTTGTGTGAGCAACTCTCCTGTACGTGTGCGTGTGTGTGGGCCCCGGGCCGACTCTGACAGCTCCGTGCTAGCCATCTGCTGGCAGTCACACCAGGAGAAAGCAACCGCAGCCAAACAATGGAGAGCAATGACAGTCCAGGATTTGTAGAGAGTTTTGTGTGTGTGTGAGGAGGGGGGGCATCTATGCATTTTCAAAGATCCAAATCACCCCGGCTCTATGAGCATGTGGGTAGGGGCGTGGCGGTTGTTGATAGGTTGCCTCTGTTGCCAGGCGATAGATTAACAAGACCAAATGGCCATCTGAGGTGGACAGATAGCATTGAGAGAATGTTAGCCCAGGCTGCTGTCATTTTGTCAATTTGTACATTAAGTGCACGTTTCTCAACATGGCGTGTGTGCGTGTCCGTGTGCATGTGTACACTCTCAGGGTTTGTCTCCAGATTTCTGTGAGTGCAAGTTGAATGCTGCTGTGGATGGAAACAGATGGTCAGGTGTTGGTAGGAAGCTGCCTGGCTGTATTTGATGCCAATCTGACAGCAAGCATCATCCAGCTGGGAAGAGGCCGGCAGCGAGTTCTTAAAACCCGGCCAGGTGGTCGGTAATCAAGCTTGCGTCACAGAACGCTAGTTTATCATTCTATTAGACCATTCGGCCAAATAAATGCAGTCAGGCTACCTTGTAAAAACTAAAAAGAAAGAGGTCGGGCAAAATAATCTACTGGTGTACTTTTTCCCCAATGAAATGATTGGAAACGCTACTAAGCTGCAAAAAAAACTGTAATTGTATTTTACTAGGGGGGAAAGCTCTCCCTAACATTGTTCAAGTACATACAATAATGTTATGATTATAAATGGAATTAAAAAGAATTTAAAAAAAATATCACACTATTAACCCAATGGCCATTGTGCTCATCATCCGCCTTGGCCACCTGAGGACCCATTAAGACAATAAGTTCAGCATTAGCATGAAGAACTGAAAAGCCGGTGGGTCTCTTGGTTTTATTTTTAGTTCAACAAACTTGAACTGGGTGGTGTGATAATAAACAGCTTGAAGCCTCTTTTTTTTAACACTGTTTGAATTGGTCGTAAGAAAGCTTGCGTCTCTATTGCATGGCGGATCTACATTCAGCTCGGCCACATCCTGCTAAGTCTCATATATATGTGTGTGAGGAGCAGCTAGGGGCCCCGACTCTTCCTTGCGAACGCGTTGAAGTTGGCATGGATCGCCCGCTGGCACACAAATAGGGCACACACCTATTTACACGGCCACAGAATGAATGGCGGGCATTGTCTGAGTGAAAAGGCAACACTTAAGCTCCCGATTAAGGCAGAACAAAGCCTGAGGGGCAAGAGTGATGGATGTGTGGAACTAGACCCAGAAAGAGGCATAAATGAAGATGTTTGGAGCAGTGGAAGGGTTTGCAGAAAAAGATTCGAAAATCCATGCAGGAACTCGGAGGGGTACCTGCATGAAACAAGGAGACAGGAGCCAGGGAGGTGGAGATAAGGAGAAGCAGATCACAAAAAAGGAGGCAGAAACAGTGTGGAAAGGCGCTGCCCGCCCTCACTCATTACAACAATGAGGTAAATAGACAGCCAGCGCCCTCTAACGGTTTGTTTGCACATCAATGTGGCCTCCATCCTGCCCCATCCTGACCAGGGAGTTAATGCCGGAAAACCATTTCAGCAAATCATCACTAAACTGCAAATTAATTTACATTTTTTTAAAAGGATACATCCAAGACTGAATGAATATGAGTGGAAAATGTATCATCAATTTATTTACATATCTACTTTTTTAGGGTCACAAACAGAACATGTATGACAAGGGGTGAACAACTTCCTCCTGTGTGTGTATCCTAGCAACAAGGCAGATAGTCGCGATGTGGTGAGCAGCTGGCAGAAAGGGACACGCAGGCCATGGTGGATTTTTTTTTTTTGGGGTACCGCGCGTGTGTGTGTGTTTTGCATAAAGAGAGTTGTGAGGGATTTACATGTCTACGTGCACGCATACATCCCAGACACCCATGCATGCTTAAACACTCAACGGCGTGTCAAGCTGCCAATTATGACAGTTAACAAACAGCCACACAACATCACATGACCGTGCCCATCAGGAGGCATAATTAGAAAATAAAACACACACACACGCACCAACAAAGACTGTGGCTATTTGACTGTGAGACAAATGAAATGACAGGTGAGTGTAGTGTAATGATGTACATGATATTTGACTCAAATCAGCTTTCCTTAGTCAAATGAATGGAAATGCCACAAATAGTTAATAAAACATGTTTATATCCACTGTATGCATGATGACAAGGATGTTGATAAAATAAATCATCCAATTGTGGCAGCTCAGAGGTGAGTGGGCATCATCTCCAAAATCTAACCCAGTGAAAGGACAGCCTGCCTGGATGCATATTATTCAAATTTGAATAGTGCTTTAGCATAAGGTCAAGAGCCGCTTACAACAGGTGCTCACAAAGAGGAAACACATCAAGTGCACTATACAAGCAGTGCTGTAATGTAGTGCAGTACATAAACTGATGCTGTTTCTGAGGTTGGCATGACTTGCATATCTCTGCAGATTTAAGAATTACTTGGAGGAAATCTCAATGCAAACCGTATTTGCTGCTTCCTAAGATGCATGGAGGGATGTTTATCATTACCATGGGAAAATAATTTGTTGCTAAAGCAAAAGTGCAACATAGTCAAAAAATGGTCAAACATTCAAAATGTCTGAGGCTTAAAGCCACAAAAATATTAGGTTGGCTGTTGGATCGTCTTCCGTCCACTCTGCTTATTTTGTTTCTCTCCAAGCTGTCCTGCCTGATAAGTGTGATGGCTTTTTAAATGGCGCCAGCTTCTTGCATTTTTATGGGCGCTCTTAAAAAGCGGCGGCTTTCCTTTAAAGGCTCCGCTCACCGACAACTCCCACTTTCACAGTCAGAAGAGTGAGGAGTTGCAGTGGGAGCCCATGTGAGCGTCTGGAAGAATTTCAGAATGCAAAAAGGAAATGAGGAAGAGACTCCAGTACAGACACAATTCTTCAGATCAGCTCATCACTCGTTTTCTCCTTTGGCAAATTCCACTCACTCTCTCGCAGTCGCGCTTTTTTTTTTTTTTTTAGCCCACCTGGTGGTGACCCCAGCTGGAACTACTGAGGGTTGTAATGCGTTTAAAGCCACATTAATAGCAACTCAGTACAGCCCTGAGACCACATTAAGAGACTATAATCACACCTCTTCTCCAGCTGTCTCACCACTTATAGCTCTTTCGCTTTCAATGCGGAAAATGTCATGTCTTTAGTAATTGTATGTGAATGCTTGGAGGTCTTGTTAATAAATGAAAATGCCAAAGAAATTATATAACAGCGTTTGTTAACCTAGAAAATTTAAGAAGCATCAGCAACGATACAGAAAGGGACTGGGAAACTAAACAAAACAAAGAGTAGTCTGCTTCTCTTGTGCCTATTCTTTTATTACATCATGTTGAGGCTGATATCGTTACCAAAAGAAAACCCAAATAAAGCACTGTTAATCATTTATTGCCTACCGAATTGAGCTCTCCTGAGCGAAGCTGAGGTTTATAATGGCAGTCTGCACGTCGGAGGTCACCGCTGTCAAGTTTTGTGAGACTTTAGAGGCACATTCTAGATGAAATTCTTTGCTCCAATTAGCACTACCACAGGGGAAATCAACGACAGGGGCTCTGCTGTAACTTAAGTGTGAACGTCGTTCTGTCTCAGCATAGTCATAGCCATTTGCCTAATAAACACTCATATAAAATAATAAGCCTCATCTTGAGGGAACTAAAATGAGCTGTATTCTTGACTCCCTGGGGTAACAAGTCAGAGTGGGCATCAGTGCATGAGTGAGAAGTGCAGACAGATTGTGTGTGTGCAAGTGTGTGTGTGTATGAAAGAGAGACTGTGTGTGTGCAGCCAGAAATGAGCCAAACCTCACCGCTGACTTGGCCAGGGCCTCTGGAGCCAGAAAGAAAGCCTCGCTAACCGCAAACCTCTCTTTTCACTGTCTCTCTCTTTCTCTCTCACACACAAACACACACACACACTCACACACACCCTTGTGAGTGTCTCGCTGTGTGAAGACGTCATTTCAGAACATGTGTTTCTGACCATGGGGGGGGGGGGTATGGGAAGGAGGGAGCTGTGCAGGGAAGAAAAGGGTTGCCAACAGCTGGGACAAAGTGAGGGCAGAAAAAAATGTGTGCATTCTGAAAAAAGCAAAGGAAGGTGCAATCTAATGTACTTCACTTCCTGTCATGAGAATACATTATGTGTCCCACAAGGCGCTGGAATAGGTGGTTGACAACAGCGGGACTGCAGAGGCATGAAAATGAATAAGGATGGGGAATCTGCCAAAAGGGGGACCCTGGGAGTTCTCATCTGTAGTCCGTGAATATTTGACATTGACACTACACAGCGCTACACATCAGAAGGTCATCGTCCGGTTATTGCATTGCAAAGCGCACCCACAGCAACAACACAAACAAAAACACGGAGGAAAATGCAGAAGCAACAGAGTTAAGAAGGAAAAATAGAGGTGGGGGAAAAGAAGGTGTCTAACCTCAAGCGGGTCAGTCTGTCGCCTTAAAACACCTCTGCTTCACATCCCGTTTACACACAGACATAATCACGCAAACACACACCTCTGTCTGTGTCAACACACGCCTGAGGGGAGGTGGGCGGAGGCTTTCGATGGCATGTTTGTTTTTTTAGGGTTGATGCAAAGCTACATGCATGTGTGTGTGTACATGTGTGTGTGTGTGTGCGCGCACGTGCGTGCGTGTGAGCATGTGTGCGTGCGAACGTGTGTGTGTGTGTGTGTGTGTGTATGAGCACAGGCGGAGACAAAAGGAGCATATGGCAGCAGCAGCCGAGGCTGTAAATTAAACATGGAGGAAGATTAGATAATGACTGTGTGCTCTGAGACAGGGGCGGTGCAGACCACAGTGCAGCTCAAGCATAAGAAGAAGGCGGGCAGGGGTGGGTGGGTGGTGTGGGTTGTTTGGAGGTTTTGGTAAGCACACGTTAAACACAATCAACAAAGATGTGACAAATATACAATGGTACTTTGATTTAAGTCACAGTAGTTGTGTAACTCTTTGTTTGTGTCTGCATTGCATTTTTTAAATTATTTGTATTATTTTTATTATCATTTATTACTATTTTGTATCAAAAGTAACATACATTTTTGCTGTATTTCATGGGGAGGAGATTGAGACAGGAGTGTTCTGAATTACGGTTAGAGAATAAATTACACTATATCTCAATCTATATCTCACAAATATCTCAAGGGCACTACAGTATTTGGTATTTTCATATGAATAAAAAGTTGAACTCACGCATGATCCTGTCATGTATACAAAATAATCACACTAGAACATACGGTTCTGCAGCTACACGCGTAGTTTGCTTATTCTCACCCAGCTGTCAAAATAACTCGTGACAATCTTTCTGACTTTGAACAAGTAGAGGAGAGATGTGTGTATGGGGGTACTATATAAAACGCTTGTGGGTAATCTGTCACTGTCTCATTATTGAACCACGTTAAAGCAGGCAGGGAGGCTTAAGGAGGTGGGGATAATGCAATGCTATTGAAAGAAAGGGGAAGACAACGATAGAGGACAGCCAGGTTATCCTAATTCAATCAAGCGAATCTTTGGAGAGCAGACGAAATTGGTTTGTACTAAATGAGGAGAAATGATTTCACCCCATGACAAGAGCAATAGCTTCAGCAGGAGAATGTGTATCATTGTCAACACTTCACATAATTGAACTGAAATAATTCTACAGAATGTATTGTGCGATGTAAAAGGCAATGGTGTCTAATAGATTGGTTGCTTTCCTTTCATGAACCAAATAGTGGTTTGATGAGTAACAAACAGAAATACAGTTCGAAAGTTTGTTGTCATTAGAAATGGTCATAGCACTTCTGTAAGAGCCATAAACATTCCTGCATCACGAGCTCCTTTTTCTAGTTTGTGAAATTTATGTTAGGTGTAATTCCACTCTTGACCAGTAGATGGTGTCAGACCAAGTAATCTGAGACTGTAAATGGAAAAAATGGGATTTGTTTACTGTAAACATATTGTTATCCTGTTTGTACAATCGTTATGTGTTATCCAGTTGTCTTGCTCGATATTACGTGTTTAAAAGTATGACTTTAAAAATACAGCAAATACTATTAAAACAACATGCGTAGGGAGTATTTAAACAAGCTATTTCTGTATCTGAGATTTCATTCATTGCGGATGGGAGGATTACTGTACTTGCTGTGATTTAATGTTTCATGAATTTATTGTATATTATAGAGTTCCCTATTAAAGCTTCGTTATGCCTCATGGGGGCTCCTATAATCACACACACAGCAGGTAAAGGTGATCTACCGACGCCATAATCAGGGAACGCTGTTGTTGTGATCGTCACATTGCAGCTCTGATTACAGAACCTGCTATTTAGTTTCCACGCCAGGAGCATGCCCATGAGAACAACGCCGCTACAATAACGTATACGAGCTCACACATACACGCACATATTCGTGGAAGCGCCGTGCTTACAGAGGCAGAACAGGAGTGCTGGAAGCCAAATGATGCACAGGGCCCTGGTGTGTAAATTTAGTAGGCTGAAGTACACCACTTTCCCCCGCTTACCGTCTGTTTCTTTAAAAGACAAAAGCATGGCCTCAGCTCATTAGCGGCAAAGAAGGAGACAAAAAACGCAATTTTTTTCACCAGCACAGGCCTCGCCATTCGTACACACATTTTAATTTGATTACCATGCTAATGCAAACATACCGTAACCGACCAACGGCAGCGGAGAACTAATTGTGCTCCCGCCGCTTGTGATTTGTGACAAAAAGCGTGTTGTTGTGTTGTTTACACCAGCCCTCCGGCGATCCACTCCGGCGCTGTGTGTAAACTACAATGTGCCTTTTTACTGCTTGACAGTGGCATTACAGAGTTTCCTGCCTGCCTGCCTGCCTGCCTGCCACCGGGGATTAGCTCAATGCACAATTCTCCACTCAATTTCACCATTGCACATGCTATATAAGTGGATCTTTGTGTGTGTTGTGTATATGCATGTGCATGTTTGCGTATACTGTATACACAAAGGGGTGATGGTTAATCATAGCCTTCGCTCAGCATAAATAAAGACCAATTACTGTGCTTCCCAATGGACTCTTCACTATTAGTACACTAAAAACCCCAAAGAGTGCTGGCCCATAGCTGATATCGCCAGTCAGCTTGCTGAATGATGATGAAGTGCAACAAAGGCTACAGAAATGAGGACAACTGTACATGAAACTACATTAACACGGCCATGTGAGCAGAAACACAAATCAAAAGAAGTAATAGTAATAATTGCATCCCACGAGTACACGTTGGAATTTTGAGTCATTATGATATAAAGAACATGGATTGCAGTTTGCTTTGGAACATGCTCCCATTTTTCTGTACATTTTGTATGCCATGGGAAAAAATGAATCATTCCAAGATCCATCAATAATCAAAGTCAAATAGTTTCCACGTATTTCAAGCCTTTGAGGGATCCTCAAATATGCTACATGTATTAAGACACACAAAATAATAAGAAAGTGGTCCCCGCTTTGCAGCTCTAACAGCTTCCACTTTGCAAAGTCAAAGGTCTGTTGTAGTTCATCCCAAAGCTAATCCACCCATTTTCTGCAGCCCTTGCTTGACCTCATTACAGCTGTGCCAAAGCCGCAGCCAATCCCAGCTGTGTTCAAACGAATAGTGGGTAAAACCCCAGACTGGTCGCCAGTTAATCATATGGCCAAGGGAGGGAGACGATCATTCACACTCACATTTATTGATCACATTCACATTTTGTAGTGTGTGTCAAAGACAGCAGGACCTCACAGTTGTCCACATGCACGCACACACAGACACATTCACACACGTACTGTACATAAATCGAGTGGACCCACGCTGGCAGCCACTCATCACCCAGAAAAGCCAACCTAATTTGGAGGACAGGCTCCTCTCCGCCTGCTGGGGAGGCAGCAGGGATTATGAGCCTTTATACACTCTAATCTAGTTTAGGCATGCTGGGAGGATGTGTGCACACACATGCATGTGCATGGATGAGTGCATGTATGTATGTTTGTGAACGGAAGGGACACACAAAAAAAAAATCAAAGGTTGCCATAAACATAAATAGAAAGTATAATCTCATGTGAGATTATACAATTGTATATACAGTATGTGTGCCTAACAGTTCGCTCTGTGTGAGCAGAGATAGGAAGGCTCTCAAACCAGCTCAAAATGTGGCTTAGCCTCGTGTCCTCTGGCGGCAGCCGCTAACGACGACAAAGGACTTCACACACATACGGGAGTACACTCATGTGTGTCCTCTAAAGCCTGTATATCGCAACGCGGCAATGGTTAGTGAGGGTTTACAAACGGCCTTGTTATTGATTTTTCATCAGGGTTTACTCAAGGTCTCAAATGGGGAGAAAGACGTTTGCCAGCAATTTTAATAGTCTAACAGCTTTTTTTGTCGCAAAGACATTTGAATATGACAAGGAAAAACGTTTGCAACTGTTTGCAACCTTTCAGGAACTCTGACGAAATGACAACATTCGCTACGTGAGCAAACTCTCGTGGCTTAGTGAGATAACGAACATAATGCGTGACACGGGATTGTGTGCTATCTAGGTTGGAGAGCTGCACTCAGAACACATCGAAAAAGGGCAATCTAAACATGTGTTCCCATTGTGTATAAAATGCATTGAATCGTATGCTTTGTTAGTTTGGTCAAAAAAGCCAACACGTTAGGCCTTTGCGACTATGTGTGTGCACGCCCACAGGCAAGTGCGAGTACGAGGCCTGATTGGCCAAGAAACGCGGACGCATTCCAAAACACAGGAGACACGTCTCAAGGCCAAACCAAAGCCGGGACCACACTGGGAATCACAGAGGAAGAGTTTAGACAGCGTGAGGGAGCGAGCGGACCACAGACGCTACAAGCCTACAGTATGTACGGGCTCTGGCTTGACTAATTACAGACTCGCCTGCTGTGTGGAGCCGAGAGTCTACCACAACACAAGCCCCGGTGATGACACTAAACACCGCGCGCAAACACACATATGCACACACTCCTAAACACACGTAACGGCAATTACTGTACAAAGCAGTTTCACAGCTGCTCTGTATCCCAATTCCTCAAAACCACACACATACACACACACATACACATACATTTTCCAGCAATACACAATGTCTTCCACTGTTACACCATTCTCTCTCACACACATGCCAAACTTATTCCCTTCCGAGGGTCCCTGAGTCACCATTTTTGTAATTGATCTCCATTCATCTGGATCTTAGCTCTCCCCTGAGTGGACGACTAGCGCTATCTAGTGGACATGTTTTTCACTACATATTTCTCACATCATGTTCATGTGCATTCGCACCATTTGGTTTACTATTGGGGGATATGAGGGCTACCTTGACAGCTGCACCATATACTAAAAATGCTTAATTAGGTAGCTGTGTGACAGGTGGCTGTGTATGACACAGTGAATAGTTATTTATTATTTGAATTGATTTTTTAATTGATGAATAATTCATAGAATGAGCAGAATAAGCAGCAGCATTGTGTAGCAACCATATAAGAATAATACATATTATAAATGGGCATGTCACTTGATGCAACTGTTCATTAAAAAGTAAATACTATATGTGATGTGAACAAACGGCAGAAAAAGTATGCAGCAACATTCAGCAACAGCACTGTTTTTTTTCTGGCTAGTCGTATAACGAATTCAGTCCCGAACTTGTGTTGTGTTCGATTTGGTTAGGGGCACAAGATTGTTATTGGATGTGAATGTTTAATGTGAATATAGAAAAATCTTGCGATATTGGTAACAATGGCAATTCTTCAAAGACACGTGTGAAGTTTGTTTAATGTTGCTCAAAATGTGCAATGTATGTTGAGTAACCTGAAATCTTCATTGGTATACGGGCTACGATTGTGAATAAAACAAACAACACAATAATACTAACTATTACTTTGATGTACTTTGTACATTCATTCAATGTCGTGAGTTGTTGAAAAAAAAATTCCCACGTTGTACCAAATAACCAATACGGCTAAAAGCAAACACATTGTTTCATTTATAGGGCAAGATTGCTTCAATTATGGCATTATAAATAGACAAATAAAACAAATATATTTGTAAAGGAAACATGTCCAGGGGTAGCAACCTGAAGTCTTTCCAAGCTCCCGTCACTTGGATTTAAATGAGTAACAAACAGCAGACATCAGTGGTCTTGATCTGTGGCGTCAGCCACAAATTCCCAATTCCTCGTCTGTCTGTCGAACAGGAAGTGCAGCATAAATTACACACACGGGCAAAGAGACGCTGATGGAGCGACAGGGAAGAAAAGAGAATCCAAGTGACCAAAACCACAAGCGCTGAGGACAAAAACACTTTAACTCAACCATTCTTCTCGTGAATTACGATCATATTAAACATGGGTGGTTGGACTTCCTATATGCTATGCTGCAGTGTCTAGAGTAGACTATAGTTAGATAATATAGTATTTACCCAGCGTGTCAAAACATTTTTCTCCAAGGATCGCAGAAATACAGAAAAAAATTCAAGGGTTGGCACATCAGAAAGAGCAGCATTTTCACAGTAGCCTATCCCTGGCTGCAGTGTGACAAAAACTGTTTCATTACTTTTAATTCTGTGTAATTATGCTACTACTGTTAAAACAGCTATGTCACAGCTTTTTATTAAAGGCGGTAAGGAGGCTTTGGGCTCTTTCAGGATTTCGGGGGAGCCCGTGGCCTTGTAAAAGATTATCACCTGTACTTAGCAACAGGCTAATCACTTCTTAACTTTCAAGACCAAAACAAGAGCAAATTGTAGTAAGCTGAAAATCTTTACTTTGGGGGTTTTACAATCAGAGGTGTAATATCTTTCACAAACTGGGCATGGAGCTGAAAGCTGAGCAAACAATCGTGACTGATACTAATTTCATTTGAAACAGAAATGCATATCGTCATCCAAGCGTCATTAAAACAAATGTAGTAACTACTTTCATTGGGAATATTTTCAGTTTGCTTTTTGAAAAAAAACAACCAAATTATTATCATAATAATTATCATTATTATTATTATCAAAAGTTGCAATAGGTGTCACACCTCTGCTATATTGCTATATAATGCAACAATTTTAGTACATGTCACGTGTCACTAAAAATGCACAATGGGCCGCAAATGGCCCCTTAGCTGCAGTTTGAACAACCTTGGTACACACTGTACTGTATGTATCGTATCTAAAAGGCAGGTACAAGTTGATACAAAAGCTTACAAGGAAATTGACTGCAGCAGTACGATACATGAGGACACTCACAAGTGACCCTTGACCTTTTTCAGATAGATGGGAGGGAGAAAATGGGGAGGAAAGAGGAAAAGAGCAGATCAAGGAATGAGTAGGTCCCTCTTGACAACAGTCTGTACTGTGTGTGCACGTCCTTGTGTGTATGTTTGTGTGCGCTCCTGGCAGACAGACTAGGCATTAAAATTATTGGTGCCGCCAGCGTGCCGCGGCCCCCGCTGAAAAACGGGGGAGGGAGGTGAGTGGGGAAGGCAGGGAGGGGGAGAGGGGGCTGTGTGGAGTCACCAAGTGCTAATCGGATACATGTGTGTGTGTGTGGCCAGCACTGCTCTGAACAGCTGTTCCCATTCTGAGGAGATGGTCGTCTCGCTCACACGCACACATTTTTATTTTCGTTTTCTGTTGGTGGGGGAGTGCAGATGGGGGTGGGGGGGAGCTGGAATGGGAGTGGGAGCAAAGATAGAGATAGTGATGGCGCAAAGATAAATGGGCGAGGTGTGGAAGTGCCCTTTCCTCCATTCATCAGGTGAAACAACAGGAAGCATGTGAAAGCAAAGGGAGGAAGAGCTGCTATTTATTTTATCCACCAAAGGAAGGAAGGAAGGAAGAGACCCTCTTTTTACAGCACAAGCACACACTTTGGGCCAATGCTGTTAAGCTGCAAACGTTACAGTAACAGGGGAAGGTTTCTTAGTGTGTATGTGTGTGTGTGTTCTGAGGCAGAGAACTGTGATAGGCCTCAAGGGAGTGCGGCGGCGTCTCTTTGTAGTGGGCAGGGAAGTAGAAGAATGTCAGGAATCTCCTCTGGAGGATGATGAAGGGTCTGTCTGCTCTATGAAAACCTTTCTTCCACACTATTGTTTTAGCTCCCACTGAGTCATGGTCGTCGTCCACACAAGAAAACGCAAAACGAAAATTCAGCAGCTGTAACGGGCGTTATAGGGATTTGGGATAGGAACGTTCATTGACCATATAGGAGAAAACTTTGATGTCTGTGGGTTTTTTTTCCCAACAATTTGGTTATCAGCGATGTTTTTTTACTGGAATTTTGTCTCAGTTTTCCCAGCCACGTTTCTCAGCCATTCGTTTCCAAGAATCACAAGCCTACAAAGCATTACATGCACAATTCTAATAACGGTTTTCTTGTTGAGCGAGTGTCACCCTGCATGTTCAGCAGAAGCCATGATTCTTCATGATTGTTTATTGCGTGTTAATGTTCAATAAGCCACAATGGGACAAATAAAGTGGGAGCGCTTTGATAAAGAACACAAGAAACACCATGAAGTTCAACAGAGAACTTGTATCAAAGTACAAAAATATCATTAATCAATTCTATTAATCCTTCACATTTACTACACATTGGTTTTTTTTTTGTATGTTGAACTAGACATTTTCTATGCATATTTTTTATATTTCTGGGTGTGTAATTGGATCTACATTACTTCCAGTGGGAAATATTGCTTCAGGGTTCTTAACTCTTTGAAACTGATTAGTTACAAAAGGTTCAACAATATTTCTGGGCCTGTACAGAACATATGAATTGATCAACAACAAAAATAAATCTACCGTGGTGTTTTTTTCCTACATTTATTGACCTCGATTGACTTGTCACTATACATTGCTGCTATAGATACATATACATTATTTTCAGCAACACTGCCACAATACTATAGCACTGTTTATTATGTCTCTCTGCGGCTCGCAAGCCTAAGAGAAGTGAATGTGTGTGTGTGTCTGTGCACATGTATGTGTGTCATCTCTGCCCAGAAACACAGCAGAAGCAGAAAAACACCCACACTCAAAGCACAAAAGTCAAGTCATAGTGGCACCTGGTGGAGCTGCAAGTAAAGCAGCAGTGATGATGTGAATCCTGTTTAGCATGCATTGCTTGCAGAGAGAAACAATGGGTGAGTCAAGAAAGCAGAAACACATAATCCATTAAAAAGTAAGCAAGGGGAAAACATGTGCACTGACACACTTTGTGTAGATGAAAAGATCTGAAGATAAGAGGAGAAATGGAGGGAGATAAGGGATATTTATGTGCAGACTTAACAACAGATGTTCAGTGCTGTTTTCTCAGAATAGTCATCATCCTCTTTATTGTAACAATGGACTAACAGGCATGTTAAGGAAACCTGTCCTCTGCATTTAACACATCACAGAAATAAGGAAGTTTTCAGTGCCTTGCTCAAGAGCAGCATTGCTGTTGCTATGAACTGGATTTATCCCAGTGACCTCCACATCGAATTGCATTGGCAGACTTTTAGGAGCACCCCTAAGCTATAGATGACATCTAACCCAGAATCGCAAAGTAGTCAGAAGCTTGAAAAAGTTGTTTCCAGAAAAGAAAACTATAACAATTATGAATGAGGAAAGTGTAAATGTGTGCACAATAGTAATAGGGGGGGGGTCAGGAGGGCATCTGAGTTTTGGCTCTGAAACCAGAGCATACTGCGGGGTCAAAGGGCACGTGCCAGTAAAAACTTAGCAGTGCACAAGCTGACAATGTTGCCAAGAGGGGCTGCAAGTCAGAAAAACACAACTCACTCAGCAGAACAAATCCAAGCATGCTGTTCTGGGGAATAAATAAGGAAGTGGAAAAAAAAAAATCTTTGACCATGTCTAGTAGTGAGTAATACTAACCACTTATCAGCCATCTGCACCAGCTAACAGGTCCGTACAGGTGTTAAGTCTGGAAACACTAGCCTTGATACACCCCGGAAGCGTGAGCTCAAGTCTTCCATCAACACACCGATGAGAAAACTGGACTGGATCACTATCAGTCATGTGTTGTGTTTATTAAGCATGTAGCTGTCATTTTATTCTCTATTAAGCATTTCACACTTGAGGGAACTCAAAACACAAATGATATCATGGTAAGTAAACAGAAAGTTCTCACATAAACTAAGATCTGCCACAGACCGAGCAATGCAACCGAATGCAACTAAGGTAGACAAAAAAAAAAATACAGTTGGAAACTTGTGGCCGCCCGCGTTCGATAGATCGGGTAACCAAAAAGAAGTGTGGCTACATTAGGCGACTGTTTGATCCCCAATCAATTCTCAAAGCAGGTCCATAGCTATATTAACACTTGATGGTCGAATTCCCCCAAGTATATAATGTTGAAAAAGCAGAAACTTTGATATCCTTACATCTGAATCAAGGCTCACTCAAAAAAAAAAGATGGCTGACAAACTTGGTTACAGGTACTCGACCAGATATGACCAGTGTAAAGCGACCTTACATAATCAGAGTATTATGACTAATATGAAGGAGGGCATGGATTTGAACCTGCTGTCACTTTGATATGAGGTATTTAACCAGGGCCAGGTTACACAGGAAGAACTGTATCGGCACACAAACCTGGCAGGATTAAGGAAATGGGGGGAAAAAAAAGATCCCTGTGGGGGGTACGGTGACGTTACACCACAGAGCGTATCACGGTGGGGTGGAAAAGGTGGGAGGCAAAAGGGAAAAAAGGGGGGCCCGAGGAAGAAAAACAGGTCCCACTGAGCTACCGTGCAGGCGCCAGCAAAGACAGCCCGGGTGGAAGGGCGGAGGGGAGTGGTATTGGGGGGGAGGGAGGTGGACTACCCTGGTGAAACTCTCAACAGATGCGTGAAGCCCTTGTCAGCATTCCTGCTAGGTAACGCAAGGTCAGGAGCAAGCAGGAAGACAATATGAGGACTATTTGGGCTCCCTGAGCGCCAGATGTGTTTTAATAAGACGGCTGCCCTCCGAGCTAATAAGGTCAGCCTCTGGCTCCAGCCAGACGAGCAAACAAGTAGACTCTTGGCAGGAATTCAGCTCCAGCTTGGCACAGCCTCCCTTTCTGTTTCCTGCCTTGCTCGCTCACTCACTCACTCGCTCGCTTTCTCTGACTCTTACAAGCTGGGGAGACTGAGGGAGGCCATCTCATGGCTCTATGTGTGTGTGCGTGTGCGTGTGTGTGCGTGCGTGTGTGATTCCGACACACACAGACACACACACACACACCCCTTTTATTAGACACTTCCTTTTTTTCTGCAAGAAGAGAGGGACTGCTTCGTAAAACACGGAGCCTTTGACAACATCTGTGCCGGGATTGTGCACTTTCTTGCATACGCATAGACACGCACATGCAAGTGCACACACATGAAGGGGGGTGAGCTATGTCACTGTTTTCCATGAGAGCAAAAAAGCTGATAATAAATGTGTTTCAAAAAAAGAACCCCCCCACAAAAAAAAAAAAACAGAACCAATAAATCGTTCTCCTCTAGAGAGGAAACAAAAAAGGCAGCTCCGGCGCCAGTGAGATTGGCTCGCACCGCACTGGAACAGAGACGAAAAGAGGCAAAGAATGAAGGGGAGGGGGAAGATTTAAAGTTGACAATGAGAGAACTAATTAAGAACCAGGCAAAGTTAGGAAAGTCAAAAAGCAAAGCCTGGGAGAGCGTCTGTTTACACGAGCCAAAACAGAAGAGTTGATATCGTAAAAACAACATCTCGTTCTTATTTTGAATAGTTGCAGATGCAAAATGCATAACCATTGTTCTCACCAAGGTAGCGTGGGGGAAAAGCTGATGTCATCATCTGCCTCACACGACACTCTCCCATCAAACAGAGCCTAATGGTGCTTGCACTTCTCAAATATTTACCTCAAGCTTGGGCCACAGAATCATACACACACGGGAGCCCCATCATAAACACGCACACAGCTCGCACCTATGTCTCTTATTCACCCACACGCCAGCAAGTACGGAAATATGTGGGAGAAATAAAGGGAAAAGCGACCTTCCTCTTCTAATGCTGGCAGACAGAGGCTCAATGTAATTTGAGACACCCTCATCACAGAGAGCCCGAGGTCACAAGGTCAGCAGGCCTGATCACAGAGTCATGTACATGCACGGAGATGACCTCCTCATGTTGCTCACTCTCATACTCACACACACACACACGCATACACACACACACACACACACACACATGTTCCCACAGTTTCAGATGATGCACAGGTAGACGTATGGCCGGTTTTACAGGCTATCATGGAGATCCAACAGGAACGCAGCTGAGTAATGCAGCGATAAGCAGTTGCCAGCTCAGCAACACCCCGTAAAAACAAGTCGATGTCTACAAACTGACGAAAGGTGTGAGCAGGGGGAGTCATGTTTGATCTGATCAATATACATAAATGATCCACAACACTCTTGTACATAAATCGTGCTGTGCAGTGAGGGCGAGGCCAAAACCTGCTACACTGGGGGGGAAGAAAAAAAAACGCTTTGTTGAACCTACCCAATTTTATTTCATCAAGTGTTTGCAGCAAAATTCATATAAACCAGGCAAAGTTCACAGCTGACTACACACTCCACAAGAAATAAAATGATAATGGAATACAGAAACGGGCACATTTGTTTTGCTGCAGTTGGATGATTTGAGTTTGGCTTTAATTTCATGGAGAGGAGACGGGCTCAAAAAGATACTGACTATCATATTTGAAATTAAGCTAGACCAAGCATCTAATTTAGGGGTTTAACATGTTTTTGTTAGATGCAGAAATAAAATTCCCTAACTGGTTATCATTCCGTTTTTGTAGTAGGTCACTTGGGCTACGTCGGTGGATCACCTTTTGGAGACTCAGGCCTTTTTTTAACTTTGATCGGAATAAGAGAAAATTTAGCAATTTTCTCTTATTCACGGCAATGGTCAGCATGTGTGTACCTCACTTACTCGTCCTCACTTACTGAGCATACTCGTCTAGGCAATAAAGCCGGCGTGATCACAGAGCCTGACCTTGACAGATGAATTCATCAGCGGGCTGCTAAGTTACCCAACCTATGACCCCTCACTTCCTGCTCCAGGAGCTTCAGGCGGATATGAATTCTCTTCACCTGTCTCCTCTGTGTTCTGTTTGATGAGACACTCGTGCGCGTTTGAAGTGGCTTTCAAAAAGATATGCGAGAGGCCACAGAGGCCATGTCATACAAGAGAGGTCTCCTTTAACATCACGGGAATAATACATGTTGATTGGGGTCGCAATTTCAATGACTGCATGAATGAAGAGGACTAGCTGCAGTTACTATAGCAACTTGCACAAAGGATTAATGTAGTAGTTTAGCACAAAACACACTTTTCATGTGTTACACTGGTACCGCTACATACTCAAAAACCCCTCCTACAGGTAGCAATTGACAACAGAATACAGACACACGCGGCTTTTTGTTCCATTCTGTTCCCAACAATATTCAATTATGCCGAACTTAGTAAAGTGCACTTAAAAGCCTAACCAGAAAAATAAAAACGCATTAGAAAAGGTGGAACATAAAAACACTTTAAATGTTGCCCAAAAAATAATAATTGCTTAATTGTGTTGATCCTGTTTAGGAAAACACAGGACTGGACTACAAAGTACAGGAGGACATTTTACAAAATGAAAAATAGGTAGTTGTGAGTCAGAGATCATGACTTGAGTCATTGTGAATTGACTGGAATCGACTAAAGTCACCGATTTGATGACTTGCGACTCAGCTTGGCAAAAAGAAAAACCTAGAGACTTGATTGGGACTCGGGTGCTAGTGACTTGGGACTAGAATTTGACATGGACACAATTTGATTGTGGAAAAACAGATTCCTGAAAGGTTTTGTCCGATTACGTTTGACTTTAGCAGTTTTGTTGTTATGGTAATGTAGTGACGTGAACTAATTTGAAAGAAAAGAGTCGTAGAGATCAATAAGCGGTCAGAAAAAAAAAAGAGTAAAGTGAGCACATTATCCCTTGAAACGACACGTTTGTGATTATTCTGCTTTGCAAAGTGTTACATTACGGCGCCTCCACCAGACTGACCACGTCATCACTCTTATATGCCCCCTTATGAGATGTGAGAGCAGCAGCAGGGATGCTGCAGACACAAGCATGTGTGTGCGTGCGTACGCGTGCGTGTGCGCGCGTACCTGAGTGTGTATGCAATCCCAAGCATGCATGTGTGTGAAACAGATGGGAGGAAAAAGAAATAAGAGAGGGGTAAAAGGAGAATAGCGACAGCAAGTCTGCCATTGCCTGTGTGGATGTGTGTGTGTTGACTAGGGGGGTTGGAGGGGGCTACAAGAGGGAGTAGTGTGGTTAGGCATCCAGAGTCACTGAACATTTTTCTGGCAGGCACTCGCTATGCTCCTGGCCGCTTGCCCGGCTCTGAAGCAAACTTAAACAAACTCCTGTTGCAGCCATCTGCTGGGCCCGCGGGATAAATCACAGCACTGCTCCACTCTGTAGCGCTCAGCCACACCACTATCAGGTTACCGTGTTAGCGGCCGCACACACACACACACACTTTCACACGAATGCACGGGCAGACACACTCACACCAAACTACGCGTCAGCCTGGAGCCAGGGCCTGCCATGGGGCTCACACCACCAGGAGAGGCCAGCAACATGTGGCCCCACTAATACCACAGGGAGAGATGAAGCGGAAGGGGGGAGGGAGGGAAGGAGGGAGGGAGGGGCAAAAGGGGACAAAAGATTGGATGAGGAGGCGAAAAAAAAAAGCGATGGTGGGGGAGAAAGTGCGAGAAGCGAGTGAGGAGAATCCCTCCGACAGCAGACGTGATGCGCCAAGAGCTATTTTTATGACACCCTGTGGAAGAGAAGAGGAACATAAAAACATATTGAAGCCTCCTGCCTGTGCTTCCCAAACAACTTGAGCTTTTATAATTGATGTCAATTAGGGAGGGAAACTTTGATTTTTCTTGCGCTATCATGTTTACACTGAGCTGTCAACAATCTACCTCTGATCCTGCCACTATTTATCTGATGCATGTTAAGGTCGGCTCGACCCAAGACCATGTGAAATCACGTCCTAAACAAGCTGCATTACAGCGGCCTTGAACGAAAAACCAAAATCGTTTACTATCATATGCGGCAACTATCTGTCGCGCAGATGGAGACACTGTATTCGTGTAGTTCTGATTCATGGTTCAGTCATGTCAGTGGGAAACATGCACCAATGGAAACAATTCTCATAACAACAATAATCTGATAATGAAAACCTGCAAGCAAGTACACGCAAACAAATGAAATTTGGTTAACGAGTCTTGAATAATTTGCAGTAATCTGTCCAGAGTTGCTACGAAACGTGATGGCTTCTTCTGCAGTCCCTGCGCAACCTTCTATTTAATTATTTTTTAGATGTATAGTGGCGTAATGCTAACACATAACTGGCAACACCATTGCATGGCGCACAAATAGAATCTTGGTGGCGGCGTTTTAAAGCTTTAGGCAACGGCGATTTCACACAAACACTGCAGCAACACATGTAGACTGACAATAAACAGTAATCAGATTGTTCATTTTTATTGTTTTTGGGGGGGACAGATTAATGGCATGTCCGTTTATTTCAAGCGGAAAGGTGTGCAGCGGTATGCAAAGCTAAGTGGAGAGCTTTTTGGTCACGAGGTTTGAAATCCTAAAGCTGGGCCTACGCTAGGATTTTAAAAGAGCTGTTTTTAACATGCAACCCACACAAACCTAAGAACTGAAATCATCACACAGTCTCAAAGGACAACTTATCGCTTTACACTGTGTCTTTGGGTATCTATTTAATTCACTTTGTGCAGGCCCAGTGATTGAAAAAGGCCTTGGGTTTGAAAAATTAAGTAACCCAATTTGAATCGCATGAGATCATTGTCAGAAATTCCCCGAAATGCAACTTGGAATCAACCCCGATTCCGTCAAGCGAGACGGCCTCAAATGTCTTAATTTATACAGCGTATGACCGGCTTAAGAAAGACTAAACAGCTTTGTAGCCTTGGGAAAAGCACTTATTTAGCAGTAATTATTTTGCTGGGGACTATTCTGGACTATGAAAGAGGTCATTGGGTCTGATGAGTGCAGCCTGACCTTGTGTGATAGGTTCTGTCAGGGTAAAATGCACGTGATGCAAGGCTCCGAGCGTAACGTCATAATCTGGTTTTTCACAGTCGGCTGGCTATCATTTCAAACAAAACAAAACAGATGAGGATTCCTGATGACCTGACATTAGCAAAGGTTATGATATTACATTATTCTCTGACGGCATTAACATATTAAAACAACAACCACAAGATTGATCATTCAAAATGCTTCAAGGTGAATGAGACATGATTCTGAAAATGTGATAAGCACACAGTGTGCAGACTAAGAACAAAAAAAAAAAAGTTGTCATGGCCTCTTCTGAAACCGCACACTACATTCTGACATCTAGCTCAGTCCAAAAACTCCCTGCTCTGTCGGTCATACTTCCCAGCTGTCCTGGAGCCTGCTGGAGCAGACTATCAGAGACCAGGTGGTGGGTCTGTGCGAGGGGGCGGCGAGGTCACGGCCAGAAGGGATGCTAATGGATGGAGCGCGTCATCCAAGAAAGGAATGACATCTTGAGCCAAAATAATATCCCTGAAGATGACCGCTGCAGATAATTATCTGTCCTCTGATTGGCTGACAGAAAGAAAGTAAACACATCTAACGTCTGGTCGCTTGGAGTCAGTGTGCTGACTGCCAAGTATATTTAGTCCACTACGTGCTATTTGGGACTCCAGCTGACATCTACAGTTATCCTGACAGCAGGGTGACATCTTCTTTCATTCATTTTAAGATGTCACTGGTAAGCATGAAGGACAAAAAAGGGACGAGTGATGCAAAAAACTGAACAAAAACATGGAAAACCAGAGGAAGAGTATAGAAAGCTGTGATAACAACAGCTAGAACACATGTTATATGTTAAAAATAGCAGTGATAGTGGCTACTGTGTGACCGCGCACATACACACACGTGCACGCACACAACCGGCCTGACACACTGACAGCTGTGGCACAATCCAGCTGCATTTGCGAGCACAAGAGCAAACACCTGCCAGCGTTGCCGACCACCTGGCAAACGCACGTGTGCACAAACACACTTGCAGCTGTTGTGAATTGAGATGCAGATCAAAGATTATATATTTTGCTTGTGCGAGCGAGCACACGTGTGTGTGTGTGTGTCACGGCAGGTTTGCATACATGTGTACGTGTTATGGCGAGAGGGCAGCTGGAGGAGGACCAAGAGCTGTAGTTTCTTTGCACTCTGTCTGTTCTCTGTAATTAAGCTGGTTTACTACTGTAAAAATGCAGACTATGCCTTTTAGAGGGAGCGCTGCTTTAAGTTAAAGCATGACCACACCTCCAAATGCACCATGCAGGGCTCCCTATGCAACATTAAATATATCCAAATGAGGAATGCACCGATACCACTTTTTTTTAGACCAAGTATGAGTACAAGTTCTTACTGTACTTTTGAGTATTTGCCGACACCAAGTTCCAATACCTTAAGGGAAAGTCAACCCCAGAATTTTCTTTGTACTAATATGTTCTGTGCAGCCCAATTGGTCAAAACACAGTATTCTGATTACTGTCTAATTTGTGGAATATGAATTAAACAGGCAAAATTCACCTATTTTTATCCATCTCAGGGGGTGGCCATTTTGCCATTTGCTGTCAACAATGTGCTCTAATTCTTGATCCTTGTAGTACTAATGTGAACTTGATATGAAGACGATAACAATGTCTGGCTTAAATTAATAGCAAACACATTTGAGGTTTTTGTGTGGCCCTTAACAGCTGTTCCACTTTATCACGTGACCCCCTTGGGAAAATTAACTATGCTACAGGATCAAAAGGTCAATATTTCCCAGATACAAATGACATCCTGGCCCTAAAGGCTTTGACGTCAAGCCCCTGGACATCAGTTTGATGCCATTGTCTGGCCATGATTTTTAATGCCAGGGGGGAAAACACAACAAGCCAAGAGCAGCAGTGTGACATGCTAATTCTTTATTCAGTCTTTGCTCTCAATGGCATTCCTTTCTGTGGCAACAGGAAGTGAGGAAACATCTCAGCTGGACTTCCTTGATTCAATCTCAATGATCTCGCTCGAGTACGATATCTCTCACACTTTCCAGGAAGTTGACATTTTTTTAAATATAGGATGATAAATGTAATTCCACTTCCAACTTAAACAGCTTCTCTAATTAAAATAATTGGAATTCTGTAATTTACACTGATTGTTGACTGCTGTTACCTCATCAACAGCAAAACGTTCATTAGTTACTTCATTAGTATGATCATGTAAATTAATAAGTAGAATGAAACAAAAGCTACTGAGCGAATTTCCAGAAAACATGAAAGAGGGGTGTGGCCAAGGGTGAAGACAAAACATTTGGCCAAACAGGATAAAATTGTGGATCCGGGAATTTGTCCAACAGCCCACTTCACAAATAAAACAGTGTCACACATGCCTTCCTGCCATGGCACCTGCCACGTGGTATCAGTTTAGTAGTATTGGAGCTTTTTTTTTTCTTTTTAATTCAAACTGAATGTGATCTGGACAAATAGACTGCCTACAGAAAGCGAGTGATTAAAGAAAAGAAGGAATATAATTAATGAAAGTATGATTAATTTCTCTGAATGCAATTTTAAGCCTTTTAATCCCCCCTTGCAGCCCTCAATGTTTCTCTTCTCTTTTACTTCCAATTGTTCACGCTAGCTAATTTGTTTATATCCCATTTCAGCTTCACTTCCTGATCCCATGTGCAATTTTGACTTCCCCCCTCATTTTACCGCTCCGCTGTAAATCTCACTTGGCGGTGCTGTGAGAAGGCTGGCATGTTTTTACCCTCTAAACAGGATACCAGACCGGCAGTGACAACACACTCACATACTTCGTGACAGGTTAAGTCTCAGCCATCCATTATATCCTGCTTACATATGCTCTAGAAAGCAAAAGTCATTCAGAGACGTACATCAAGGTGTGATAGAGCACCCCTGGTTCCATATGGCAATAAAATGTCCACGGGTTCATGACTGGCTCTTTAGACAGCTGATTGAGCTACTATATACAGAAGGATGATTTGAGACTACTTTTTAGGAGACAACGAAAGTAGGTCGTGTCAGTGAAAAAGCATTTGCTTGTAATTTGTTGCCGTATAGAACCATCAAACATTGGTTTTAGAAAGAACCACTAAAAATGGATGCCACTAAAAATCCTATGCCAAAGAACCACATGCTTAAACAACAGTCTTTTGACCCATAACAATTAAAGCAAATGATTAAAACTAATTTTATTCATTGATTCCAAGAAATAAATTGGAAAAACTCCACTAACATTTTTTTGTGGGGGCGAGGCGACATTAGGCAGAAAATATAGATGTAGTGAAGTGAAAATTTTGAATATGAATCTTATTAAATCACATCACACACTACAACGGTCGTTAGAAACCTTGTGTAACAAAGCATGATACAAAGGGACAAAGCAAAGCACCTGTCCCCTGCAGCCCTCACAAACACACGCACACATACATACACACTTACATGCACACACTTCCCAAAAGAGACAATGTCACAGGCCAAAAGGAGCTGTGCCACCTGCAGCTAGCTCCGTCCAAAATGATCACCCGAAACCTTTTCACCCATGACACTTGTCCCACCACACCTCAGTCTCATGGGCAAAAGCCAGTCCCATAATTAGACTCTATATTAAGAGAAGCCCCTATGAGCTCATCTCATAACGTGTGACAGCATGACCAGACCAACAATAACAAAAATAAACAAGTGATTACGCCACCAGTCGAGTGCAGTTGTGGCTATTTGTTGAAACGTGCTCCCTATCTGTAGGACGGCTCTAAAGAAAGTGCAAAACCGCCGCTATCTTAAGGGACCGATAGCGAATGAGGTGGACAGCTCCCGACAGCTGGCGTGAGCGCGCTTCCATTTTGAGATTGCCGAGTGCGAATGGCATCCACAGATGTTTGTCTTATGTCCTGCGAGGCTGCACATTCGGTAACTGTTTGCATGAGCGAGCGGTTCGCGGGGCCAACTGGCGGGTCTGAAGGCTCCTTGGCGCTTCATTAAAACATCACAAGCCCTTGTACGGCCCCACTGGCTCCCATTTGCATTCTCCACCCTCAGTTTTAAAACAGCAGGACGGGAATTTTACAAGTTTTACGGATGGGAGAGTGATATTAAAACATGGTAAGAATGAGCACCAGAGTGAAATAGGATAGATTTATTATTTTTAAGAAGACATCTATTGAATATTGTTTCCTGAGAAGCACATCTGAACTGCTCAACCAACAATTCCCCTCACCTCATTCAGGACATTATAACATTGCCACTTTTGGCCTCCAGGTGCTTCCTCGACCATTGTTACAACTAAATAGAATATTAATGAGGAGGATTGCACACAAATGGCTGTCATTGGCAGCAAAGGCCTCTCCACAGTATCTTAACATCTATTGTTTTAAAGAGTGATACCATTCTTGGTTGAGGAACTTACTATATAATTACCCGTTTGGCAACACAAGCACGTTCGTGACAGCATGAGTGTGACAGCAATTCAGTTATGCAAGATGTCAACATTATCACCATGTGAAACCATAAGGTCACACAAGGATAAACGCATTGTGCACACAGTGTGGGAAAATTAGGAAGCATAAAAGCCTAATTCAATAAGACAAGCCGCCTTCATTGCATGATGAAATTGAAATACGCAACAATGACCAACCTGTTGTCCAGGCTGTGGCGAGGTTAATTGCGGTTCTTCTCTCTGGCCATCTGAGGCCCCGCGTCGCGACCGCTCCCTGTCCTGCTGTCCGCTCCGGCCCACCTGGACCACGGACTTACAATCCATACACGAGCCAACTATCAGCCTCCTCCCATCATCTACCAGGATGGTGCGAGCGCTGCGTGGCGCATAGAGGAAAACGGGGAGCCGCGCCACAGTGACCGTGCACATCCGCCCTTGCCTGTGCTGCTCCTGCCTGCAGAAGAAGCACACAAAGGCCTCACAGGTGTACTGGCGGGCCCAAGGAGAGCTGGACGGTCCGGAGGTGGATGATGTAGAGGGCGCGGCGGGCCCCGGGCCTTTGCTCTCATGCTGGGCCCACTGACTGTGCAGGTCATGGTAGCAGAGAGCGCAAACCGACACCAGGCCTGTGGCATCAACTGGCTTGGCTCGAGGAGCAGGTGGGTGCACTGTGAGGAAGGGGAAGAAAGGCTCCTTCTCACCGCAACGTCCAGGCGGATTGACATGAAGCTGGAACTCGCATCCGGGCGATAACTCCGATCCACACAAGTAGCACACCGACACGGAGCTCTCAGAAGAAACGCCCGTATGGGAACGAATAGCTCCAAACCCTTCAATGGCCATGACGGAATGATACCTGACCAGGAAGGAGCTGAGAGAGGTGATGAGGTCCTCGTTGAGACAAAGGCGATAAGCACTCCAGATGTCCTCCAGGATTAAAAGGCACTGAGAGCAGCAGCGCACACGGCCATTCCTCATCGGCTGGGCATTGGGTGGGCAGGGGAGCATGTTGATGAAAGGAAAAAACATCACCCCGCGAGATTTACCGACGCCGGCCTGCGCGTGCACCACTTTATCTGCGCCGCACTCATCGCCACACAGAAAACAGGCCTCACGAGGACCTCTAGTGTCGCACGCCGTTGCCTGAATGATTTTGTCCTGCTGGGACGCGGCAGCCGGGTTGAGCGGGACGACATAAAGGCGTTGAAGCACGGGAACGTCAGCCTGTTGGAAGTTGTGCCATTGCTGCATGAGTGAGGCGTGACAACTGCCGCACACCAGTGTCACACCTGCTGGGCTGATGGGTAATGCACCTGGAGGGGGGCTGTGCAGCCACAGGAACGGAAAGAAAGGTTCCCCTTGTGCCGTTTCTTGCTTTTGAACGCTGACTTTATAACTTCCACCAGGACTGAGTTCAGTGCCGCAGATAAAGCAAGCACGTCCGTCTGCGTTTGACTCTGCATTGCGGTGCAATTGTGCTACTTTTCTGGTCAAAAGGTCACCACGATGTTTGACAGTTTTACGACCTCGCATGTCCCTGTCTTCATCACTTGTGATGTTAATCTCATCCTCATCCGAGATGCTGCCTCTCGGAATATCCCGATTACATTTAGAGTTGACGATGGAGGTGGGATGAGGATAGCCGGGTGAGGCGCAGCTGTTGTCGGGTCCTCGCTGGATGTGACACGGATCAGGGTGTCTCGCGTTGGCCTCGCCCAGCCATGACCTGTGGCGGATAATGACCCCGTTGTCCTGCACAGGTGCATTGGGGGGGTGGTTGTCATTGCACCGCTGAGGGACACTCTCCTGAAACTTGGCCAAAGAATATGATGACTGACACACATTATTCATCATTTTAGGTGCGCGTCTCGTAGGTGTCAAGCTTTCCGGTTTGGGTGACCCCTGCGCACCATAGACCCCAACCGTATACCGGGGGAGCGTCCTTGGGGAGTCTGGGCTGTTTTTAACACTGCTTCTCCGGTTCCCATCTCTCTGTGATTTAGCCGCTGCTCGCGGGCACTTGTCTTTACTCACACCGCCCCTGTCCACCACATCCATCTCCTGATCTGACATGTTGTCAGAGAAGGATGAGAAGTCCGACTCCGCGCCCCCGTCGTAGTTGTGGCTGCCGGTGCTGATCCTCCGCTCCAGCTCGTAGGAGATATTCCACTCCTGAGGGACCCGGCGAGAGTCGCACTGATAGGGTCGCTTCAGCCAGTACATGCGCTTCTCGATGGGCGTCCCGCTCCTCTCAAAGGAGTTCCATTGCTCCGCTAGGAAGCAGTGACACACAGCGCACACCAGCGCGTGACCCTCCGGGCTCAGCTCGCTCGCACCCGGAGCTGGCTCCTGGTTCTGAAGGAACGGGAAAAAGGGGTAGCGTTCCTTTTGATATGTCACTTGCAATCTCAGCTCCTTCCCTGCCGTGACTCCGCTGCCACATATGAAACAGTGCACTATTCCCCCCAAGCCGTTGCGGTCAGCCCTGGAAGTGTTGACCGGCGAAGGGCTATCCTCGCCGGGCATAGCCGCAGCCATGAGTCGGTGTTTCCGAGATAAGAGCGCCACTTCCTTGTCACGGGGGGAATGCATTGCGTGGAGAAAAAAAAAGAACAGACACAAGGCTACATGGTATATGTCCTCCTCAAGCTTCCTCGCTTATCTCCAAGTTAAGCAATGCATTTCAGTCCGGTAGATAAGAGTCCATTGAGACTGCAACAGCGTGCAGCAAAAGCAGCAAAGCGATGACTTGTATATCCCACGGATAAATCCACTTTAGCGAGACAACAATCCACGCATTTTGAAGTTTCTAATCCATATGTTTGTTCACACGGGAGGTCCAGGAGGGACATGACAGCGGAACCGTGCGGGGTTGCGACTCAGCCTCCCCGGCGAACTTTTGCAGCCATGCCTCCGCTCTGCAAAGTTTGGCTGCAAACTCGCTCACACTGTACTCAGCGCCATCCCAGACCCACGGCACCCGGTATGACACCCCCAAAGGAAACCTCCCGACACACACACGACCCCCGTCTCTCGGAGAGCCTCCCCCGCATTTATGATTCGGGAGATTGAGCGCAAACACTGGAGCACGCTCCCCAAATGCGTCAACACACGCAGCATGCACAGGACTTCCACTGAACGTGCGTGATTCACTTCGAATGGGAAGTCACTTTTCCGTGACTTATGTGGATCGTAAGTGGGAGATATTGCTATCATAAAGTAACTTGGGAGAACAGTAAACATTTATCATTATTATTATTATTATTATTATTATTATTATTATTATTATGATAATAATGCTTTGAGGTTATTCTTTCCCACTTTACGCAGTTTCTCTCCATCCTGCAAGTTCGCAGTAAAAATAACAATT
This sequence comes from Syngnathus floridae, assembly GCF_059516105.1. Lineage (NCBI taxonomy): Eukaryota > Metazoa > Chordata > Actinopteri > Syngnathiformes > Syngnathidae > Syngnathus > Syngnathus floridae. The sequence goes on from NC_142415.1 coordinate 13,744,914, forward strand.
TAAGAGACTTAAGGTTACCCCGCAAGTGTCAAGCTCGGGAACTTCCAAGTTAAGAAGAAAAAACAAAAAACAAAACAAAAAAAAGTAGATAGGGTTAGCGTTAATCCCATGTAAATATCCCCAAATCAATCATGGTTGGTGCTGTCGGTGCATTTAATTACAGTACAGCGGTCATAATGATACAACAACAATTCTGTCATATTAACAACACCACCTCACTGTGTCAGACCTTGGTACTGCACCAGTGTTCACGCTCATGCTTATCTCGTGCAATGTGTACTACAGAGCAATCCAATGATGGAGTTTAATACTTTGATATGTTTACTGAACTGGCAAGATTATATGACAGTGAATAAACATTTTAAATACTCTCTCAATATAGTACTCTTTTTATTCATCTCACCTCCAAGAGCAATTACAGCTATGTCTCTTAAAAACTGCACGGGGGGTGGATTATATGGTGAAATGAAATAAGATATATATGATAATGACCCTGGACTAGATGAGGGTCTGAGGGCTCTATGCAAAGATGTCTTGATAAAAAGAAATTGGGAAGGGTGGGGTGAATGAAATACAAGAAAAATGCTCCTTTTGACTGTGGGGCTTCATCAGCAGGTGATGACAAGGGAGTGCAGGCTTGAAAATACACTGATACATCTGGAAACCAATGTTTATCTTTTAAGTCCTTTAAAAAATGTTCAACAATTTTGTTTACATGCAACCTATGGCGATATAATATACAATATTATCCCTGAACTCAGGTATCGGTATCTTCCATGCCGGCACAGACAAAAAGATCCCCTTTGCAACATTTGCTCATAAGATTTTGGCTTGTTTCTGACTGTCAAAAACTCAAACGGAGAGAACAGCTCATAAATGCACCTGATTCCATAGCAGAGAATATATCAGACACTGCGTGCATATATATTACCTATAGCATCTTGCATGGGTATGTGTGGCGCTTTCATGGCCATATGGCATATGTTTTTTTTTTTTTTTCCATCATTGTGAAAAATGATTTCAATGCTCCTCAGGAGAGACATCTATTGAGCATCACGGAGAGGGGAAAACTTAATCTAATGTTGGATTTGAGAGAATTGGCAGTGAGGAGATGTAAATCCAAACTACAACATTATTTATGTCTTGAGCTGAGGAAGTAAGAAAAAAAATGCAGGCTAGTCAGGTGAGTAATAAGGTTGTTCCAGCACAATCACGTTTTTCTCAGCCAGGACCTGTCGGATGCTTTGGGGCATTGTGAGCAGATGTGTTGTCATGGTGATGCAGCCATCCAGCTACATTGCTTGTTTCTTCTCACGTATTGAACAAAGCAAACGCTGGAAGAACTCGTTGTAAACATGCTAGTTGGATGTCTGGCCCACAATAAAAAGATACCAGTCCTGGAAGATTTGGGCTTGGACTGGGAACAGACGACTAGACCAGAGAACCAGCGTACAGTGAGTCAATGAGTAATGTAGGTCGGGGGAGTTTAGCGACATCTAGTGGATAGTTTGAGGATGGAGGAGCAGATAAAATGTTATTTCAATAGGCTTGTACATACTGTACAAAACAAATACCGTTATTCCCCCCCTCCCCAAAAAAAGAAGAGATAACCTTGAGTCTATATTGCTGAGTTTAGCACACCATTGTGTTCACAGAGACAGCGAGACTTTTTGATGCCAGAAATAACAGCAACGCTTTGCTGCCAGTCACAGCTCTGCATCCGGACAAGCAGGAAGAAGCGGGTGTTTGTGCCGTTGCAGCCAGCCAGGTGACACAGGAAGTAGACCAAGTCAAAGAATCAGCAGTTCAATTCTCTCACACGATGGACTTAAGTATTTCAAAAACAGATTTTGATACTCATTAATTGTTACAATATGGCCCGCTTTGAAGTTGAAGAGTTGAAGTGTTTGGTTATCTTGGGCCCACAGCAACAAAGAAGTGTGTCACGCACACTTCTCACTCAGGAGAAAAATGCAACCTCTAAGTATCGAGGCCTGGACTTTCTCCTCCTTGTTTATTTGTCCAATTATTTCTGCAGGATTTCTTGCCTGTCTCCAAGGTCAGAGGTTCGAGTGAAGTATGCGTCTCCTCACAATAAGGGAGAAAAAAACATCCAACCGTGAAGACAAGGCCAGTTTGTGTGTTCTTGGCAGTATTCTCTCACTGAGTGTTTTTTCAACAAAAATCCTGAAGCGTGACAATTTTTCCCTTGATGGCTCAAAATCAATAGGTCCAATCCTGTTAAAATATGAGCTACATTGAAAAGCTTTTAAAAATATACAAATTCTTTACTGACTCTATAAACAATAAAAGTTTACTGTGGCAATCGTTTGTAATGGTTTACTATTTATCATAGAGCTTTTTTTATTATTTAGAATATTTTGGCTACTGTATTTAAAACTATAAAACAAGCTGTGTGTGTTCTCAGTGACGCTAAGGCTGACCCAATTCACTTTCACCTGTACGTGTCAGTCAATGTCAGTCATGGAGTGCCTGAGTGCTCCATGCACCTCTCTTACAACCCCCCCCCCCCCAAACCCAGATCTTGAAAAGTCCTCGGGAACATTCTTCTCTTCTCAGGTCGCAGAGACCCACAAGGAGAATGGGAAGATTGACAGAAGACATAAAAGAATTGAAGGACAGACATGGTGGTCTCGTCACCAGATGAGGAAATGGAGCAGCTGCGACACCTGTTCCTCATAGCAGATGCTTGCGGGCGAATTCTCTCTGCTGTCCAATTCTTGGATAGTAAATGCAACGATTTGACCTAATTTGACCTCATTGTGCTTTTTTTCCTCCAGTTTTCAGCCAACAACACGTGACTTCATTGATGATCATGGGACGTGCACATGATTCCCATTAAAAATGAATTTGAACGCAATTGGTACATTCTGAACACTGCCACATCCCAAGTGGTTGCGAATCGCCAGTTTAAAGAGCACACGCGAGTAAGAATCAAAGGAGCAGAGCTCTGAGATTCATCACCATCTCACACCTCAGCATGAGCAACAGCAGCAGCTAATAACCACAAAGTAATGAGGATAAAAACAAAGAACATCGGGGGCAAGCGGAAAGGCCAAACGAATCAGAGGATGTTGCTGCTCATAAAGGGATGCCTGGAATAATGGGAAAGGAATGTGGAGTAACGACTCTCCTGGGACCGGTCCAGTCGAAAGCCCTGTGGCTGGGGAACAACAAACGGTGCTCCTGAAGAGCCCGGGGTGCGCACGTGAGAGTTTTTAACAGCCTACCCACTCACTCTCACACACATATAGATCCACACTAACCCCCCCCCCTTCCTTAACTCCCTTCCTGTGCCGACCTACTGGAGTCGGCTGCTGTTGGCCGCCTGCCGCCTTCGGAAGAAGCACGCCCTCAGCCTCTCCCTCTCTTCCCTTCACCCCCCTCTCTCTCCCTCTTTTTTGCTTCAACTGAACTTCCAGGCAAATGCTCATAAAATGACATCTTCAGAGAAGTCTTTGGAAAAAAACGGTCACTGCCCAGTTTTGTCCTGATCATATCGCTCAGTTCACACACAAGAATGTTGATATCCAACTATATTGAGCGTGAATGTGTGACACAGGCACAGGTTGTTGTTTTTTTTGCTTTAACTTGTGAGTGCAGACTTGATATATGAACATTCTATGGCAGTAGGGAACTCAATATAAATCACGTCTCAATAAACAGGACTTTGGCAGATATTGAGCCATCATCAAAAAAGAGACTTCAAGCTATACAATGCTAAACAAATCAGACTTTTGCAGTTATCAACATTTTCTTTCCAGTCTCCGCATATAACTTCCCATCTAATTTCCATGTGTTTGACCGATTCAAACCAGTTAAGGAAAATAAGTTTGCCCATGTCTGTCTACTTTGCACTAGCGAATAGTGCCACTGTCTAATACTGAGATGACTCTTAAGTAGCCTTGAATTTAATGTGCACCTAATCAGGAATCACCAGGATGCCTGCATGGACTCCATGTGTACTGTAGTGATCCAGAAAAAGAGGAAAAGATGCAAAGAGTGGAAGCAGGCAGGGCCGCTGCCGTCGGGTCTGAACCGTCTTTACATTCAGCCCTTTGACTTGGTTCCGTTGCCAGAACCACTAAACCGCCAAGAATGCAAAAATTTCAGAGGATGCCTTCAGAGACAGTAAACCTTGGCATGCTTTTGCAAGACACATAAATAGAATGCGTTACGTGTCTATTGCAAAATTGTGACTATTTTGTCTTATTTTTGAAGATATGCCAGATGTTCAACTGACCTGACCTTTCTAAAAATAAATGCACTTTTCTTTTTTGTGGCTGCTGTCACGCATCTTTCGATCAAAGTACAACTCACTGCCATTTTGGTCTGTCTCCTCATAATGGGTACTGCCTCTTCAGATTGCTTCCGCCTGAATCTATTATTGTCATCCAGTCCCGTTTTCGTGACAGTTTATATACTGCGGCTCTGGAATTCGTTAGCTTCTTTTGTTCGCTAGCAGGCGTGTAAGGAGAGCAGTAACATACATCTCAAGACAGACAGTCATCCTCTTTTCATTCAATCCTCCATGACAACCACTTTCACAATTCCCTTTCCCAAGCCATTCTTGGACAGGGCCCAGGGTCTGTTTGAGAGCAGAAGAGCCTTTTTTCTCTTTCCCGGAACACACGAATGCTTCTTTTTCTCGAGGCTCCGTACATGACAGGTCTCAATTACTGTATTACGAAAATTATTGTTATTCATTTCACTGGATTTGCTCTGGTCAATAGTTTTGTATGGTAAGAAAAAAAATCATGGTGGGACACTGAGTTCTTTTGATGGTGTCATAGCAGAGCCAACAGTTTGACCAACAAATATTTTACTTACAATTAATAGGTACAAAAGTCCATATGCAATAAATAGTTTGCATAATTTAATGTGCCGTAACCTAAATCAAACAATTTATCACAGTTGTGTGGGCAAATACCCAGTTGAAAAATGTTTTGTGCAGTTTCCATGGCAACTTGGGGCTGAGAGACCCACTGTCAAAAAGAGTATAGAGAAAGGACAGGTAGCAGTGAACAAATTGGATATAAATAAAATTGGATAATTTCCCGGAACACCTCTGAAGATTTCTCACAGCACTCTGGTTGAGAATTAGTTAAGAATTAGTTGGATGGATGGTAAGTGCTAGACAAATGCGAGAACATAGCTGCGCCCATCATTACTGTCTTTTTTTCTTTTTTTGCTGTTACATTCACACATGACCTCACTGTCATTGTCAAGGTGGAAATGATAAGGAAGCCGCTTTCAAATGTTTTTACTCTGGTATTCAAAACACTGTAGTCATGTAAACAAAGCAACCACCTATCCATCCATGTTTTTATTTATTTTTTTAGCCCGCTTATCTTGTTCAGGGTAACAGGGAACTGAAGGCTATCTCAGCTGACTTTGGGCACGAGGCAGGGTAAACACTTATCTGGTCGCCAGTGAGTCACAGGGCATAGCCAGAAGAAAAAAAATTAGCTAAAAAAAAGGCACGTGGACAATCCATTCGTCACCTGAATTTGATCTGTGTAACAAATAATCCACATCTAACCATCTGTGCAGTTCCATGTGAGTTAGTGTATGTGCATGTGAACATTTAAGGGGGATGTCAAGTCAAAAAATGTCTTCAGAATAATGTTTTTTTCGCTCCCACTTGTCTTAACTCGCCACCGAGTAATTATTTAAGGGCATGAGCTGTACTTGGTGTATGTTCCTTCCCAGATTCATGAAGCAGGAGACCACATGAGGCCGCTCTCTGTTGAGCTTGCATTAAAGGAGGCCACTAGCAGGTCACATACAAATACATCACATTTATGTGATGACAGCAAAAGAGAGAGAGAGACTGGGGCAAAGGGCGGCCATCCAATGTGAGCTTTACACAAGAACATATATGCACGCTGAGATTTTATACGTGCGCGGTTAAGCGTGGGTTTGTCATGATGCTTCACCTTGGCTCTCCCACAGCTTCCCGAGGATGAAAGCGAACGAAACCCCAGACTAGTGGGGCTCCACAGCCAATTAGGATTGTTTATTTAGTCAGCCGCTGCCGCTGAGCATAACAGGAGCACACAGCCAGCCACACAAGCCCGCAGGGGCAACCTCTTCTCTTTTTCCACTCTTTCAAACTTCTTTTGGCACAACCCCCTCGCTTCCTTCGCTCCTGCCTTTGTCCCTCTTTGCCCAACTGTTGCTCGCTTCCAGGTTTATATACTAACAGCAGTGTCCATGATAAGCCACAGTCAAAGCGCCTCGGGTACCTTCATGCACTATTTTTCCTCTCTCCAAATGTCTCGGTTGTAGTCAAGCCTGTCATACATTGTTGCTTGTCCCTGCAGTCCATCAGCTACTATTATCCAATCTTCCATTGTTGGACTGCGAATATGACAGTTCTGTGGTTTCACTGACTCATTCCTGACCAGGAAAAGTAATTTAGCCTTTTTCGTTGTTCTTTTAAGCGTTAGGGTGGCCCATATCACAAAATCGCATTGGAGGCGTTAAAGACAACAAATAGGTAGTATCTGTTATTGACATAAAACAAAGGGCTTATTTTAACAGTAGCCATGACAAGTCGCCTGTGTCCTATTTCTCTTTTTTTCTCCTCTCCAGACTCTTGGCAGCCATTCATCAACATCCCCTTCTTCATCAATCATCGTGATAGGGGTGCCGCATCTCCTATTCCCTTCCTTTCCCTTTTCCTCTCCCTGTGTTCTTCTCAAATTTTCCTCTTCTCTCCAACAACCTACCCAAGATGAATCGGCTTGGTAACTGATGGCTGAAGGGGGCTTAAGTGATGTGTGCACACTTGGGTGTATTTACTACAGAGCGTTGGGGTTAATGGAAGCATGGTCACACAGGTGAAGGACTTTTTTTTTTTTTACTAAGTTACTTCCCTAACATTCCAAGGCACGTTGACTTTAAACAGAATTTCATTTGAAAGCAGTCAGACAAAATAAGTGAAAAACTGACCTCCCACTAACCCCATCTTGTTACCTCCGTAAGCCTATACGCCTGCATACATACTATAAATACAAGCCCGCATGGGTGCTGGGGATTCATACTTAGGAAAGTGGAAAAAGTAAAAGGATCTTTGTGTAAATGTCTGGACAAGTCTGTATTACCTGGGCCTCTGGATAGCAGGGGAAGTACCTGGCTCAAACATAATGCTTCAGAAGGCAACAAGCCCAACTTTAAGTTCCTTATTAGGTCAAAGAGCTGACAATAATAACAATAATAATAATAATAATAATAATAATACATTTGCAGCTTTGAGACACATTTGGTCAGAGGAGAGCGCAATGCAACTGAATGGCTAAGTCACAGAAAGTGATATTTAGAAGAGTTTGAGGCACACACTTGCTCAGAACAACTCGAGAATAAAGGTCTGTTCACGGACTCATCTGACACGAGTGCCTGTGGTTTGGGTTCACCGGTGACTATGGTGAACGTGTATGTGTTTCAGTCGTCCAGAGACATTTAGCAGCCTTAATACGACTTTGGCAAGGCACACTACAAGCAGCATCATACTGTACTATTGGTACTGACAGTTCCTTGGTGATTCAACATGGTGGCTTAGAGCAAAAGAAAAACAGTGTTGGTTAATTAGATGTAATGGGACTACTCGACTATGTCATCCGTTGAACAAGTTCTATGAAATTTAAGCATTTCCTCATCATTATAAGTGCATATGAGTTACACACAGCAGCTCTGTAAACGAGTCTCGTGGAAGACCAAGTAAACCACAGGGAACTTTCATATTCCAGTCTAATCCAGGAGTAAAACCCTTGCAGTAATAAAAATAAATATCTGATTGCATGCATTCAGTTGGAACTGCAGTTCTTGAAAATGAATTCAACAGCTTGATGAGGCCCATAGTGGCTCTTAAGAATTAGTTGTGCGGCATATGAAAAATAATTGTATTTGCAGACAGGCAGATTCCAGAAGCAGATCGTTGGCATTCATTTGCATTGGATTTGCTGCTATTTATGGAAGGGACTGGAGCAGATGTGTCAGGAGGTGAGAGCAAGATAACAAACACTCATGTGACCTTTTTGGAAAACATTTTTCAACCTCAAGGATGGCCATCCACTACTTGTTTTTCACCAAGACATGGGAAAGCTTCCATATGCAACTTTGGGCCAAAATAATAATGCATTACAGCTGCTGGCTGAGAAAATTGACTTATTTGTCGCAATATGTTCCTTTTTTTTTTTTTTGATAAATGGTAAAGTGCATATTGGGATGAGATCAGCATTAAAAATGCGACATTTAGACGAGGAAGGAGTTTAATGCTTGACAGCGCTTGATATTTGCCACAAATAGCGAACTTGGCACTGAAGTAGACGAGATCAGTTTCGATCTCAGGAGCATTTTGGGGAAGGGAAGGGGGGGGGGATTTTTCACTCCTCTCATACTCACTGATATGTTAACTCTTAAAAGTCTTATCTCCAACGCAGGCAAAAACATGCAAGATTCATTCTCAAGACAAGACAGTTTACGTTGTAAACTGTGATGCCTTCCAGGATGGCATTGTATATTTCATGTCAATTTTGTTTATTCAGAGAGAAAAATAGAAAATAATTCAATTGATCAGATTTGTAGCTCAGAAAACTATTTAATTTATTAATCATGCAGTGTTTTGGAGCTTTATAGTTCATCTTTTTCTTTTATGTGGTTGTGACTCGCTGGCGGAGCTGGGATTTTTTTCTTGGGGTGGCAATAGGGTGGCCATCTCAAGGGGGTCTGCAAATTTTTTTTTTTTTTTTTTTTTTTTAACAAACCCCCCAAATTCTTCAGAAAAAGGTGACCTGCACTATTGGAACCAATCACAAATTTAAAATCATCTGTTGCGAGACTTTCTTTTGTTACTCTCAGATATTCTCTAACAAAAGGGCCTGTGGGATCACTGACAAGAGATAGATGTGTTAAGACTTCAAATCAAATTAAAATTCAATCATGTACACCACCACATACACCCATCATTGAGAAACTGCAGACTGGACCGTGTCTGGCATAATGTGGTGGAGGTCTGTCTCTGACTTATTGTCAGGTTGGCAGAGCTGTTGCTAGACTGGAAGCTGACAGGGCAATTGTTTTCATTTCCCTTCCATTCAACATAGCCTGAGGAGCAAATAGAAAAAATGGGGGAATATAGTGGAGATGAGAGGTGAGGTGTGGATCCTCCTTGGTGGGATTGTGAGGCGTCTACACTGCTACCAGACAGACTATGTTTTTATAACAAGCACTGTCCACTGGGGAAACTTGGCAAAATACACAGTAGCAGATTCGTCTGCAGCCCCTTTTACACCTTAACAGTCATAACCACTACCTGAAGACATGTTTGTGTCTAGGCTGCAAAATGTCTCCTGAGAAGACAAATGAATGTACACAAAGGAGAGTGTTATGTTCCAAACTTTGCTAACAGAAGAGTTTTTATTAACGCCCTGGTTTCTGTATAAATTAATTAAAGTAGCATTGGAGTGGCGCCTCTTGTGCACTATATGCCAACACATTCTTCAGGTTGGGAGCTAAGCTGGCCTTAGTTCAACACATAGGCCCTCGTTAACAGTTAGCCGTACACTCCACAAAAGCAAATAGGAGGAAAGGAGGAGAGGAAGTTTAACGAGGGGATTTAAAGAGCCGAGGAGTGAAGTTGCTTTGACTTCAGCAAGACATTTTTGCTACTTTGCTCCCATCAAGTGTACATGATTATGAACTACATCACAATGTGGCAGCGTTTTATATTCTCTCCACGGCAGTGCTTTTCAAAAACCAAGCAAGTGCCACCACCAAAATACTTGAGTCTCCAAATACTCCCATTAAAATAGCATTGGCCTGTGTTCATCAAAAACGTTTCATTCTTACAAAAATATATTTTACATTATTGTGAGCCTCTATAAAGATGTCGATTGAATATTATCACTGCACTTAAATATAGGAGAATAAAAAAACTACATGTATATAACATATAATATTCAAATAAAATGTGTTTCATGTAAGTGAAATTGAAATCGCACCTCCATTAATGTTTGAAAACAAACAGTCCTATTAAATACAAACATACTAAAAAGTTAAATACAACTGATCTATACTAAACAAACCTGCAACTAATTCAGTGATGGGAAGATTGTGTAACTGCATATACTGGGAATTCAACCACTGATGGTGGGTCAAGCTTTTGCTCACATTGGTTATAGAAACAAACGAGTTGAGGTTTCTCTCTGAAGTTGTTGACAACAGTTCATCCTCAGGCTTACTTATGGCTGAACTAGAGACCAGATGGATAGTTAGAGTGTTAAAAGAGAAGCCAGCCAGATGGAGGCACTGATGCCACCCCTGATGACGGGACCCAAGAGACGGGGGCCAAATGGCCGTGCCTTTCTGGCAGCGGGCATATTTTGAGGCTTTTGTTCTTCTTGATCTGCAAACCTGTGGAGCATCTGAGCAGACGCCAAAGCAATGTCTCAAGAATTAACATAATTAGCAATAGACACCTCACCAATGTGTGCCATTTCCTCTATGGAGGTGCACGAATTTCCAGTGCTGGATGATAACACACTACTAAGACTTACTGTGTCAATGTAAAACACATTGATTGTCATAGGTTTGCCCTCAGAGGCATCATTGAGATGTTCCTCTGACTGACGCAAGCAGCAAAATCAAAAATTTAATGTTGCACTTTCAGTCAGGAGGTGGCAGCAGAGAACCAGTTGTAAACAAAGGGAGGCAGGGAGCAGGAATCAGGTGTCATGTTGCCACACTGTTTATCTAACTCAATGAGATAGCACTTTCTCCAAACGCAATTTGCTCCTAGTGCACACAAGTTCCTGCTCATTAAAAAGAGTTTCTCGTGCACGTATATAAAGCAAAAACTGTGGTGATTTGTCTCAATAAATAACTGGAAATTGAGAAAATAAGATCACACTTATGCATGAAGTGAGTGGGTTTGCAAAAAAAAAAAAAAGAAAGAAAAAGAAGATCAGGCACAGCCAGTCGCACACACACTCCATGTGACCAGCCAGTGTCGATAGCAAAGTCTCTGAAAAACAGGAGAGTGCTTTGGGATAGAGTCCAGATACACAGAGAGGTGTGCGAGAGTGCAGCAGCATCATTATTTCATGAGACCTGTTGTGAGATGTCTGCTCTCAGAGGCAACAGGCCTTCTGGAGACACAGCCTTGAGAGATGAAAGGAGCCAAGATATCATAACGCAGAAAGCAAGAGGGGCCAAACATCAATCTTGCATGAAAAAAAAACACGTGCATGCAAACTCTCATCAGCACGCATGAGTGCTGTTGCGCCTGACTCATTTCACACTCGCCTGATGGAGCGCACAGACGTTAAACAAGCCGACAAATGTGGTCAACGGTCACGTTTTGCTGAATCATGCACGTGCAAAGCCTTGTTTCTGAACAGCAGACTGGGTTTTATTTGGAGATGAGGGTGGAGGGGGTATAATGACATCATTCCCTATGAAAAAGTAGCAATGGCGCCGATGGAGCGTCGACGGTGAAGAGGGGGGAAAGGCACGTTGGGGTGGGGGCTAACATGGATGAATGCACAGCATGAGACAGGAGAAGAGTGAGTATCAGGCATGCTGGGGAGAAACTGAAAAACTGAACCTGGTTGTTTCTTTGCTTCGTTTTATATCATGAATTTTGTCATCATTAAAATTGCCATCGTTAAAAACTCTGATGTGTCAAACTTACATGACATTTTCATTTCAAAAGCATCTTAATGGATTTTTTTATGACGAAATTTGAAACTACTCATTATTATAGGAAAACATTTCAAAATCCTGAGCGAATCGGAACTCGATTGGATTCCTGGTATAGATTGTGCAACAACAATAGAGGAGCAACTGTACTTAAATCATTTATTGGGCCTGAGGTGACTAGAGTCAGACCCACCATGCATTTAGAGCTTTCACCTTCAAGAAACTCATCACAACAGCTCAATATATTGTGACATCTAATATTTTAAAAGGCTGAGCAACGTTTCAGTCAATATTATATCATCCTCGGGGACACACCCCTTGGCTTTGGTCCCCTTCATATATTTTCCTGTGTGCACATTGTTATTTGCTTCAACATCTTTTCTCTATGTCTGTATAAGTCTAATGGAAATATTAGTGCTGTACAGCAGATAGTTCAGGCTTTGGTGCAATTCCAAATTTGAAATATCCCCCCATTCTCCTCCACCCATCGTCAATAAGGAGGATAATGCTCCATCAGGAAATGGTTTTAAGTAAGGAGTGGCTTCTCTTGCTTGGCCTTGAGTCAATTCCCCTTCCTGCAATTCCATTCATTATTTTGAATTTTTATTTGAGATCCTTTTGTCAACCAGATGAGGACCACTGACCTTAAAAAACCCCAACAAGAGCAAGAAAGGAATCAAAAGACAAAGATAAAACAGTGCTTACAAACATCCTAACAAGCTCACATTACAGGCAAGTTATCAAAGTCGCACAGTTTGAGAGCACTGCTTTGTAGACTTTCAGAATTCTCCTATAATGGTTAGTCCTGTCAATTTGATTTCCTTTTGGAGTTCATTCTGTGCCAAATGACAAGTATAGTTAGTTATCTGCCCCTTTTCAACATTCGGTTCACACACTGGGGACAACCATCTAAATCAAAGCAAATGTAGAGTGAATTGAGAGAAAAGGACAGACCCCCCAAAAAACTAACAAACAAGAGATGAACTTTAGTTTAAACCCAAGGTGTAACTTAAATGTAAGTTACATACAAATGGTAAGCCGCGTGTGATTTATATAAAAGGAAAAAGTAGCAGTCCTAGCATGGAACCCTGGGGTGCACCCTGGGGTAGATTTTTGGAAAAACAATAACAAAAGACAATTACCAAAAGACGACACTGCTGCAAACCTTTCCAGGCATCCAAACTAAACCAAAAGAAGCATTAAACTTCAGTTTATTTAGTGAGGACTGAGGACACCTTCCCTTCATAACACCACGTTTCCCCAAAACATATCCAAGTTCTCTGTGGCCTTGTAGAAGGAAAACAACAGTGCCACACTCACGTTCTTGATTCCATATCCACAAGGCCAAAATACTCAGCTTAGGGCCAACTCAATCAGCACATAAATAAGTCTTGATTCTTGTATTTGGCCCCACAAATGAACATAAAGCCATAAATACAAAGACACCAATGAGGTTAAAAAGAAGAGAAGCAGCGAAGCATTGAGTGCGAAACTGATGATCTCTTGCCACATGGTCATTGCGTGCAATTGTGCATGCACTTGGATATGACCTATTGCGTAACAGTTTTTCCACCTGTTTGTGAGTTATGAGGTTCCCCTTTTCTCTGTTTTGCCATGTAAGGCAAAGCAGCAGGATATTAAAAATAGGGTGGAGGTAGATTACATTTTTCTGAGTGATCCTCTTGCTCTGGAGTTGTTATGGTGGAAATGTGCAGAATGCCTTCAGCAATTAAGTGTTCATTGTCTTATCGGAATGTCATTTCGAGAGTGAAAACTGGCTGAACAAAGAGTGAGGCATAGCTGTAAACAAAGAAAAAATAAAAACGAGAATGGGGCCAGAGCAAACGACAGGCATAAGTAACATTTGAATTATTCTACACCATTAGAGGCCATAAGGAGAAGGTGAAAAAGTCACGGAAAAGGCATAAATAATTTACAGAAGGAAAAAATATGTAATGTTCCACCTTTTGTTTAATTCATAAGTTTTGTAGAGTTATAACTCATTCCGTGCTTATATGAAGCAGAATCTCGGGGGGTTTATTGTGTACGGCTGAAATGGGAAGTCAAACCATATCAACGGCATACAAAATAAGCAACGGTGATTGTAAGTGAAGCTGCAGACTGACTGCCGGGTAAAGGCACCTTAATTTTATTATCTCATGGTTTCTGCTAGCATTACAGAAAATTGTGGGATGGAGCTGTGGTTTGCATCTGAAAGACTATCTAAAAATGCTTGTTTTTATTAATATTGTTGAAATGAAAACTATGAACTCTCCAGAAGTGTGAATGAAAACGGACAGATGGATATTTTAAAGCATTATTGGGAAAGGTCATGAAGGCCCTCTGAAAAAACCTTCCAAAAAAGGTCCACTGAATTTTCAAGTCACGTATCCTCAACTCATAAATTGTCTGACTTCCTGCGCATTGTGTTTGAAGAATACAAGGACGCTAGGAGGTCATTGAATCTTGACACAAGCTTCACTTACATTTCCTCCCCCCTCACAGAGCTCAGGCGCAATGATCCTAACAATAACGTCGCCTGGTTTTTCCGTAATTGTTTTGTTACGGAGGAATATCTATGCAACTGTAACGCTATTTTAATTTCTACAGCATGTTTTGGGAAACAAAGGGAGTCTCTTGAAAAAAAAATACAAAATTGGTTGTCTTCAAAAATGTACTATAAAAATGGAGACACGAGTCCGACTGAGAATTTGGTTTTGTATAATAAAACAAAAAGCAATGAAGAGGGTCATTAAGACAAGTAAGTACATTATTTTTATAATTTTGAATGTCACCTAACAGTGCAAAGGTAAATCGACAATAAAACAATTACGCTATCACAACGATGTTACTAAACATGAGTAGAAATGATGAAAAAGAGCATTTATTTGTTTTGTGAGGGTTACTTTTTAATTTATAATTTACCAAACTTTACCCAGGGTGACGAGTGTGACAATTTTACAACCGTTATGAAAAATACAGATGTCTAACCAATGAAGCCCAACGTGCCTGATGTCTCAATGAGCTAGAAAACATCAAAAACTCATCTAGCAAAAAAGAAATAAGGAAACCAAAGTAAGAAAACAAAGAGTAATTCTGTTCCAATGTTGTAAAAGATCCATTTGCAATGTAATCATTCAGGTCGAATGATCACAGCGGGAATGAGACTGCCGCCGTTGCCGAGGCAAAGCAAAGGAAAGGAAATTCACTGGACCCTCACATGAATCATTTCAAGTGGAATGACAAGCTCGCGTGCACCAACTTGGGAGCGACATTAAAATTGAAGGACATATTCAAGAGGAAGGCAGAAAGGATGTGCAGGTGGGATGTCAAAACATCTTTTTGCTTGCAGGCATGTAACAGCAGACCCCTCGGGGAGTGAACAGTCCGGCAAACACAGAGGTGATGCAGCTGTTACCCGACTGCATAGCAGCACTGCTTACCACAAAATGCCTTTTCAGAATAAAACATACCAGTGCTGTGTCGTGTTTTGGTGTCTAATTCGCTACACATATTACATAAATTAATCTATCAACTTGATCAATTTCATCAACAAGACCATACATTTACTATCCACAAGGACGAATAAGGACAAAGGTCAACAACACCCTGGGAAACTATTTCAATAGGACCCTTTACCAGTGTAAAAATAGAAAGGGTGAAGGTCAGATAAGAGGGAGTCATGATCAGCTGTTCAGTTAACAAAACATATGCAGGATCTTAAAGTAACCTACAGGAAAAAAAGTTTATAAAAAGAAAGACTTGATTTAAAAAAAGTTTTAAAATAATTGGAAAACTAATTTAAAAAAGAAAAAAGTATTTTCCTCTTTTTGTGGCAAGTCTGAATCCACTAGTATTATAATTAATTAATCTAATTTGCCTCAAAAAAGTCCCCGGAGATAAAATACGTATAAAATCACTCTCGTTTTAATTCATTTCAAATCATGTACTTTACATCACTAAAACTTGTTTTGAATTTGACAAAAAAAACACGAGAAATAAGGTTGTAAACCACCAGTGTTTCACATGAAATACTCAACATTTAGTTTTAGACCATTGTTAGTGGTGTTTGCACAGAAAAAAAAATGTGTATCTTTCTTCTTCAATTTCTACTTGAGACTTTTTCCAAATATTTGCGTTACAACGCCAAAGCACGATTCGGTAAACAAAGAGCCATCCAGAACCCTATCGATGTTCTAATCTTGTCTAACGATTGCCCTACTTTCACATTTTCTGGTTATGAGCCATCTTTTGTTTGACTTTTTGCACAGCACTGTCATCATGCATAAGTGCTTTTCAGCTCTGAAGTTTTCCAAAATATCACAGCAGAAGCACTAGAAAAATTTGCTAAACATTAAATGTGAAAGGGTGATAATGGGGCTACTTGAAACACTTACAAATTTTTCATTTTGAAAAAGGTTAATGGAACTAGTTGCAACTTGCACAAACTTATTTCGCATTATTTATGTATTGATATACAATAAATAACAATGGTGAACAATATATCATTTGTATTGTTAGATTTCCTCACCCAATTAGACTCAATATGAGAATCGTTAAGGTATAGGATTAAAACATCCATAATGAAGAAGTAGCTATTTTCTTAACTCTAATCCCTAGATGTGACTGTTTGTCCTAACACACCGTACTTACATCCTTTTTATGTTTTTATATATCACGGTATTTCGCACATGACGCATTTGGCAGGCTTGTCTGATTGGGAGTATTGATTTGATAAACATAGACACCTCTTGTGTCTGACTAAAAAAAAAAAAAAAAAGGGAGGGGCGGTGCATCAGTCCCAGTCCGGCGTCATTTCAAGGACAAGTCTGCAGCCATGTCGGCAATGGCGAGAGCGACATCACACTGCAGTGCATGTGCAGCTTTTCCGAAGGGGACCAGCAGCTTTGAAAAATGAGGCGCTCAAATGACCAGATAGGATCACATTTGCAGCTCTGAGGTCTCTCACCACTCGTACCACAATATCATAATGTGTGTTAAAAAAAAAAAAAAAGACTGCCAAAAGTATTTGTTTCAACAATTTTATTGAGCATTTATTTAATAAAATAGTGGTCCTATGATTAAATCAACAGAAAAATAAAGGTTTGTTTTTAGTTGTGCATGCAGACAAAGATGATTTAACATTCAGAGGGGACAGTACAGGTTAAGGACATTGCAGATGACATTAAAATGCTTGATGGGAAAATAATCTCTGGCATACAGTTTTCCATATTTGACTCCAAAAAGACTCTAGGCATTACTCAGTGAGAGAACACAGCAGTGAATTCTGAAGTTATTTTCGCAACAAAAACTATTTCCACATGTACATCCTGTCAACTCTCTCGTTCCCTTTCCTCTGTCAAAGTGCAATAAAGTGGCACCGAGTCAACTCACCCAGTAGCAGCTACAATCACAAGTCGCTCGCGCTCATTTCAATATACCAACGTGCTTTTGACGATTGTCAACGAACATGTTTCCAACCATTGCCAATCACATTTTCTTCACAATTAAGCACTTACGACCTTCCACCTGGTAAACCTTTTAAACTAAGGCGGTATGCGCACACTTGAAACAGTGCAAACGATCTCAGTTCTGTGACGTTGTAAATTTCACATTTTCCCTAATACACATTTTGCTTTTTAATATTTTAAGATCCGATTATGTGCTTTCAAGTTGCTGTTTTTTATATTTCAACATCACGGGACAAAAACTGGACCAGTTGCATCTCTGCAACCTACTTTTAAGATACACATTACAATGAAGACATTCAATATGAGACATTGACACTTACAATACAGTACATTGTTACATAGATCACTATCAGTGAACTCTGATGAGAAGCATTACATAAAGAGTTAAATGAAAATCGGAATCTGACAACAGCCCTTCATCAGGGATTCAACAATAAGAACAGCTGGCAAACATGGATGGTGCCATGTAGAAACAAAAATTGTCCCAGTACCGCTAACAACTGCATAAAGTTGAATTTATTTAGACTACTAAATCAACTATGTTACCTCTTGTGTTGCTATACTGATGCATCCGTTCTTAACTGTTGATATTTTCCTTTATGGATACTTAAGCAGTCTCTAAAAACTAACACCATCGCCCGACATGTAAGTCACATTTGAATGAGACAGAGCTCAGAGCAAATTAACGCTATGCATAGACAAATGTCAACTCCGGCAGCCGAGCTCTTATTTAAGCAGGCCTACATTGAACCATCAAACATTTTGATTCTGAGATTGATTGGGCGCTTTACAGGGGAAGTACTTCAAAAGCTAAGTGCTTACTGGAAAACTTTTTGACTTGTAGACATCAGCCGGATTGCATCATTAAATCGAGAGCTCCCTTCTGAGACTACTGTAATGTAAACAAAGCGATGTTCAGAATGAAGCCAGAGAGGATTCAGAAGTGTTCAGATTAGTAGTCGCATCAACACACAAAATAAAAACACACCAAATGTGAGCAACACCAAAACCAATACAGTGTGAGAGCAGAGTCAATTATCGATAAGAAGCTTCATTCGGAAGACAACTAACAAGTGAATAGAAAACTCATTTATAAAAACCAGGGTTTGCCAAACTTCTTCCAAATGTATTGGGTCACTCAGAGTTAAAATGCAGAAAGGAAATTATATTAATCATCAAGTTGTAGGACCATTAATTGGAGGATTAGAAGTCCTCTGTAGTAGTAATAAAAATGTTTTTTGTCACAGGTTTGTGCATCATGTCACTGTTTTGATAAGGCTGACATGTTTGAGTCAGCTTGATCAAAGGGGAGCCATATTTGTAATTTGGAATGAGAGTTGAAAAGTTTGGGACACCCGGATAAAAATGTCAGCGGCGCAGATAATATTGGAAAGCACTTCAATAGCGACAGTAGACATAGCAGTTCTAAACAATGATTTTCATACTTGCTTACTTCTATAGACAACATTGCAAAGAACATCACCAGTGAAAAAGAGCTTTGAAAGGGAAAATATTTGTTTTGAAAAATAGCAATCTTTTCAATAACGTTCAAAAGATAGGAATTTTATGCTCTACTCTTGCAACAATTTCAAAAGGGAATGAGTTAATAAACAATAAGATCTCAGTGTTTTAGATACAATCTAGTCTATGAATATAATGACCAAAATTAGGATATTGGGGATCCATCCGTTTGAGTTGTACTGCAACAATGTAATCACCGGAAATATATTTGCTTAGCAGAATTTAAACTGCTCTGCTTCCATGCGTTATAAAGGCATTAATGGTATCACATAATAGATGAATGAGCTACAGTATATTCTAATAACTTTGGAAGATAGTGGTAGACAACCTCTTATCACCCAAGCCCATTCACGCAAGCTACACTTTCAAGGCAGCGCCACCACATTGTGCGTTTCCTGCCTATTAATAAGCCATATTATTGTTGCCGTGCAAAAAAAAAAAAAAAAATACAAGAATAAACTGGCACCTCACCATAACAATTAATGTTGTGGCATCTCCTGCAAAAAAAGCAATGATGCCCGAGGTCGGAATGGCCCGGCACGTTTCCCTCCGTCACGTGTTTGCATGTTACATAATGTGGATGTGCCCTCCAAAGGGCACCGAGCTGTACAGAGCCCTGACATCAAGGCAAATTACCCTCAGCGGGCACCTCAAACGCTCACGCTACATTTCATGGCATTTCCCCCCACGCATGAACACGGTTAGTGATTTTAAACGGCACCCGGGGGTTCAATGTACGCACAAATTACGCACGCGTTGGAAGTGAGCTTATATAAAGTGGATCCATCCGTTTTCCCATTCCTTCGGTGGAGACATCTTGAACCGGTGACGCCGCACTTTGTAGTTATTCCCGTTGTTATTATCCCAAAAGTCCTCTCCGTCGACCGTGTATTTTATGGCGAACTGCAGCGTGCCCCCGTTCTCCATGTAGGTAGGCATGACCACCTTGAAGGAGAAACGATCGGTGGCACCGTCGCTCGAGTGGGGCACATAGGATGCCAAACTGTCCATAAAGGTGATCCAGTTGTTGAGTGAGTAGCGCAAAGAGACGCTCTTCTCGAAGGCCAGGTTCAAGACGCGCACAAAGCCCGACAGGGTGAAGTCGTCCGTCTCCACGCTCTCCAGCATCACTTTCACCTCCCGCACTTTCTGCTCGAAACCGGGCAGGGTGCCCGGGCAGGTGAACTGCAACTCCATGAACACAGACTGCGCGAGGGGTCGGGGGAATTTTGTAGTAGCCATGTGGTTATTAAAGTCCGTGGATTTGGGTAACTTGGCCAAAATGCGCTCCGGCACCTCCGGCTCGTCCGAGTCGTCAAAGTGCTTCACGGAGATGAGCTCGAGACCCAAAGAGTCCGCGAAGCGCACCTTTTTCTGACTTGTTGGACTTCTGCTGCGGGAGATTTCCAACTTGGCCCTCTCGGTGGGAGTGGGAAGAGACTTGCACCTCCGGCGCAGGCTTGGACTCTGCGGGGGCTTAAGGAAAGTCTCCCGGCCCCGCGGCCTCTCGTCCACTACGGGGCTCTCGGCTGGCTCGCAGGTGCCGTTCATGATGTCAAAATCGTCCCCATCGTCGAGACGAGGGTTCGCCGCGGCCAGGCTTCCGAAGAGCCCGGCGATGCAGCTGTAGTTCCTGGGCAGGCAGGTCTTCGGCGGCAGCATGTCCACGGTAGGGCGCGCACGCTCTGCTTCCATACAACGGCGCAGCCCCTGCACTGCAGAGCCGAACTCGGTGGTCGTGTGGAGACCGGCGACTGGGGAAACCAAACCGTCAGGTGTCAGTGTCCCACTCGCGGATTGGCGCCGTCGCTGCGTCACTTCGACTTCTGAGTCCGGGACCAATTGACGCGGGTGTTGCTGAGCGCCGATTATTTCATCAAATCTGTCAGTTTAAACGTATAAAGAGGGGGTGGTAAGAAAACGGCGCTTCACACTTGATAGTTGTAAATTCATAACACTTCCACCGGGTAAAGACCGCCCTCTTGCGTGTGTTGTCTATATGACGTAAAAACAGTGGCGTGGTTTAAATGTGATGTCTACGTGCAGATCTGAACGTTACATCGCTGGAGATGAGATGGTTCTCAAATTGAGGTTATAACGCCATAATTCACGTGCAATTAAGTACCTTTAACGTTACCACACTAGTATCCTTAAAGCGTTCAGGCTTTCGTCCGTACTGCTCCGCTACAAAGGTATTTAACATAAAGCAATTGTCAATCCGCCGTCCGTGATCGAACAGGCTGCAGCAGGGAAACCTCCGCCCGGCCCATTTTTTTGCGTCACAGACTGCAAGGGGTGTTGCCATGGCGACCGCGTCGCTCACCGACAAGCCGTCACTTCGCCCCACAGTGGATTGAAAGGGAACTCATTCAGTCAAGAACGACAGCTTGAGGTGAATACAAATTATATTATAGTAGTGGCTATACAAGCGTGTCTGACAAGGAAACAGCAATCTGCATGCCACGGGGATTGTGAATTTGCGCAGACTGGTAAGGCGACATTCCAATGGCACTTCCTCGTGTTTCCTTTCGTACCTGTTGTCCATGAAGGAGGGGTGGGGGGGCCATGTTTGAAATAATAGGTAAACAGCAATGCTAACTTTAGCTTATAGATCTTTTTCTTTTATGTTGAGCGACGCCAGAAATTGGAGCAAACAGAAATTGGAGAAAGGACTTTTTCCTTTGGATTGCAGTGAATGGCTCCTGTATCACACTACTAATTCATGGGAACATGAAGCAATTCATGCAATTTAAAGTTCACTAAGACTCAAATTTATGGACCGACCCAGCAATTGGGGTTGGATAGAATGCTGAAGGTTTTGCAGAAGAAAGTTATTCAGATACTTTGTAGGTTAATACTGTTTAAGGGTCTGTACAGGGTTTCTATTTGACTAACATGTTTCTGCAACTACTGTTTCCTTCATCAGAGGGCCACGAGGTTACTTTGACGCATCTTCTTCATCCGTTTTATGCCATCAGACGAAGGCGACGGCAGTAGCTGAAACATGCAAGGAAAATAAAACCTCTTTCGGTCATATACAACCAACGGCAACCTTATTACGTCAAGTAACAACACGAAACCCGTTACACTCGGTAGGTTAAATCTAAAGCTGACAAAGCATCATAAAACATAATGAAGTGGGTAAGCCCATTCATGATACATTTAAAGCTATCAAAATCATGTAGACTGCTCATGTAGGGCCAAAGGCTCAAAAGAGACATCTCTATGGTGGCAGTTAAGGTAGTGGGAAAAGTTCTACAACATGAATCATTAAATAGACAGGCAAAGTGCTCGGCCAGAAGGAAGATTGAAAGCCTCAGTAAGAGCAGTCAATAAAACGGTTTGGAAAAGGGTCAGCCTCATTGAAAGTGGTAAGGCCGAACATTGTCCAGTTAGAATCGTGCTTGAAATGGGAGAAACGTGGCGTCCCTGTATAACATTTGCCCCTTGACTGTATTATCTTTTTAAGAAACTGTAATTGGCCTATCTCAAGTGTTGAGCTTGCACCTGAGCTCCTTTTTCTCACACAATCATTCTGAAATAAGTGCTATTCCATTCTTTGTCATTTCACATTACACTTTGCCTGCTTTCCAATACACCCACTTACCTCCTCTTCTGCTTACAACTTTGCTTGCTTTCCATCATCCTCAACTTCCTTGATCTGTCTGGCCAACAGCTTTAAAATCACAAATTCTGCTCTGCCTGGTTTCAACATTTCACATCAGCTGTGATCACGTCTGAGAACTAGGGATATATTGTTACAATTAAAAAAAAAAACACTATCAATACCCCCCCAAACTAAATACAAGCCAATTGGTGTTTTATTGTTTCAGGGAACCCTGGGAAACATGTCACATTGAAATGTTTAGTTGCAACAATCCACACTCCCATTTGTAAAACTTTCATATGGAATTTATTTCCTCCAATTGGAAGAAATAAGACTTCAAGAGGTTACACTCGTGTGCTGCTCGAGCTCATCAGGAACATCATTATCTAAGTTCATGTTATTTGTCTAAAAATGATCAGTTGTCAGTTATAAAATAAATCTTCATTTGTCAGTCTTGACAAATGATGTACAATGACGAGCAAACAATTAAATGCTCTTATATTAGACAGTAGAAGGTGCAATTTAATCTGTGCATCCACCTGTTGCCCTTCATACAAACAGGCATGGCGAGCCAATCCTCTTGGTGCTCAATTCAACAGGCCCAGATTTAACATGTAAACTGGGATAAGACTAACATTATTTCAGTAGTCATACTTTTTTTTGTTTGGTAGTGTGACGAGATTTTTTTTTTCCTTGGCACAATAAAGACTCAGAAACACTTACCTGCACAACTACCAAATAAAATTAATACATTTTTGTTTGGATGTACTGCACTTACAAATTGCAATTCTTTCATAAATTGTGAGCAAATGCTGATAAATTGTGCCATTGATCTAAAATACAGAGAAAGGAAAATTGTTTGGACTGGTTGAAGTAACCCACCCAAACAAAACTTTTTTTTTTTTTTAAATTGCGTTGGAATCCAATGCTTCAATAATCATCTAAAGCACAAAAGAAGCTTTCCTTGAAACTAATGATATTACTCTAAGGAAATTGTAAACTTGTGCACTTACCAGGATGTGAAAAAGTGGAATCCGCCTTCAAATACGTGAAAGGTGTGAAACGGAACATTCACGCGCGTTATTGCAGCTATCCAAACAAATGGACCTTGCAGACATTAGATTCGAATATAATTCGCAATGAGACAACTTTCGAAAGACAATCCATTTGCAAGTGACCAAGTAGCACAACTGCTTTTTTGCTCGCGTTTAAAAGCAAGCGTTTTATCACGCAACCGTGTTTGCCGGTGTCACGCCATATTTGGCGACTTGAGATCGACGAACACCCGGCGAAATTTAAGCATGACGTCACGGCGTTTTAACGTAGCGTTTAAAGCACAATACGTCATCACGGCCATTATCACCCTCTGACGTATGTATGAATGCATCCACCGTGTGACCGGCTCTTGTCAACGTGAACAGGATATGATGACTGCGATTGCATGTAAATGTTCAAGGTGCATGTCTGCATGAATGGTAATTGCACAGACTCGAGATGCTTATCATCTGATGATGTTCACGTGAGCTGCAAATTAAAATTTATGTATTTGTGCATGCATTCGTTAAAGTTTTATAGAAAGTACAGAAAAAGTTCTGCAATTCATTCAATGCACGTGTTTTATAATGTCTACTTTACCTGAAATGACCTTAGTGTTATGGGCATTTTTTTCATTTATTCATTTAAGTGTTTTAAATGTTTTTGACAACCACTAGATCTTGATAATGTCAGTAGAAATCAGGATTTAAAGATATATTGAAATAAGCAAACTTAAGTTTTTCTTATATGCTTGCTGGGTGGAAGACAATGGTAAAGAAAACAACCCCAGATCCCACAAATGTTTCTTTTTCTTCATAAATGTTTAGTAATCACATTTTTATTTGACATATTGTTTAAAATCTGCGGTATTTATTTGGTAAGCAACCATTTTAATTTATTTTTTCAATCACCTTTGTGTCTCACATAAAGGACCCTACAGCAATGGATGGATCAGATGAAGAAACCCCTGATCAAGATGACGCCATTGAGGAGCAGCTTTACAAAGCACAAAGGATGCACGTCGATGTCTTGCTCGAGATGAGTGAGGAGGCTTTTTTAAAAGAACTGGAGCCACACGAGTATCATTGCTACTGCGGTTGGGAAGAGGCCGTGAGTGCTTTTCAATTCTTAAGTCAATTGCGACTGTAGTTCTGATGACGGTTATATCAAAACATTACATTTTGTTTTGCGGTAGGTGCGGGGCTGGGACAGAGTTGCTCCAGTTAGCTGCATTATTCTTCCGCAAAAGAAAGACAAGAAACCAAAGCTGCGTAAGGAGACAACAGACAACCCGCCCTCCTCGCACGCGGAGACATTTCATGGCGACACAATAGCCATCAGTGGAGAGCATTGTAGCGAATCCCAATCAAGCCCTCATTACTTTAAAAAATCCACATCGTCAAGTCAGAAGCCGGATTCCCCAGAATGCCATGCACTGGATGGCGCAGAAGAAGACTTGTCACATCTTCTACATGAAGAGAGGGGGCATGTCAGCGGGATTCCTTTGCACCTCCAACACTTATCCCCAAATATGTCCAAGGGCAGGCCATCCAAACCCATAAAACGCCAAACCAAAAGCAAAGTTGTTCCCATCACAAACTTCACATTTTTACCTCCAATAAAATGACGGACCAACCAAGTCAGCTCTATATGCCATAAATAGCTCAGGAACATTTATAAGAAGTGTGGACTTCAAAATAAAACCAAAGATGTCAGCAAGTTTTTTTTTTTTTTTTAAACAAGGATTCACATGCCAATGTTTCTGAGCTTTTTACACCTAAAAAAAACCCCAGTTACAATATGATTTGGACTGTCACTTAGCAGCACCAATGTTTCCTGCCCACGCATAATAAACTATAAAGACTGATTTGGGATTGTCGTTAACAGCTAAGCCCCCGTGCTTTGTCAGTTTAATTAGAACGCAACATCAAAATGGATATGAGCTCTTGTCAGACCACCCCATCACAGCAAGTCTCTTAGTTGAGAACCATTATGGACATCTTTTCTTCAAAAGCGTTCAGAATGTCTCCTGAAAAATGTCAAATGCTTATTTTAACTTGTTTTAATCTAAAGAGCACATAAGGCAATTTCTATAGTTTAAAATGAGGACAGCTATTCCATTTCAGCAGTTTATTAAGAACTTCAGTTGTTAAGCTGCAACATGTAATCAAGGCAACATGTACAATTCTATACTAAACAAAGCATATTGTGCCATGAAAATACATGCAAGGAAATGCTTTGTAGTTAAGAACAAAAGTAGTAACATGAGTCTAATTGTTCTTATGCTTATGTCGAAACGCAAACTAAGTACTCAATAAAATGTGGTAATTGAATCTGCCAAGAATCATGAACATAGGAAAATAGACCATATTGGTTATGAGCTTCCAGAACTATCAAAAAAAATGTTTTCAGTCAAATACAACATTTCAAGTGAGACAGCTTAAGCCTGAACGCAAATCACGAGGTACAGCATGCAACCATAATAAAAATATGTAACCATGCAGCTATCATGAGCTCATGTCGGTCTTCCAAATAGTTCACAGTTCCAAAAAAAAATAAAAAAAAAACCACTTACGGTTAAGGCACCAAAAAGTTAAAATAATCGCTCTTTGTTTCTTACGTAGAGCTTTCAATGCTTGGCGCACCTCAGCAATTTCAGATGACACAATGGGAGGTAACTCAGTGCAACCCGGTTGATATATGTTATAATAAAAATAAAAAAAAAATGGCTTTGAATGACCAAAAAACAGTAATTCAGAATGAAAGGAATGAAATCGATCATTTTCTTAACTTTGTGCCATAAAAGCAGCTAATGTTAGTCAGCTGTGTTTGGGTACAGCCATCGAATGCTGTCAGCGTATACATTGACATCAGGCAAATGAATAAGTCAAGGATTTTATCGAAGGACAAATACAGCTGACATTTATTTTTTTCCTTGTGAAACTGCTTTATCTTTTTTTTTTTTTTTGTCCCGGCTTCAGATGGAAACCGTAACACTTGGCCGGCTCTGCAGTTGTGTGCTAACCTTCACCTTGGCTAAGCAGCCATCAAATGCATAAAAGCAAAATTAATATTTACTGAAGACAAATTGAAGGCTCATGCACATTTTAAACACACGAAACGTGACTGCACGCTTAACTTTACAGCCCAGTATTTTTATTTTTTTTTCCCCATGCAGTTGATGCTTCTCTAAATTCAGCCATTGGTATGTAAAACTGGTGTGCTAGGTTTTAATCTGCTCGGTTCAGGGCAAACACCAAAAAGGGACACTGGCTAACACTGAAATAAACACCATTTCAGACAAGACACATTATGTTACATGTATGTGCAAATAAACTGGTAAACTGTCAGGAATGGAAACATCCTGCCTACAGAGCTAATAAAGTGCACAAAGCAGTCGGGAGATTGACCCGGAAACGCTCTTGCCAAGATGAGCCGAGTGGAATGATTCAAAGACATTTTCACAGACTTCTCCCACCTTCACTGCCGCACCACTGGAGGACATCCTTCGCTCATTCCAATGATAGAGGCAGACACAGGCAATGTGTTGCAAAGATCAGGCAGCGTCCATTAAGACTAATAATGTCAACTGTTTGGTTTCTCAGGCTGTTGGAAGAGAGCGCAGAGCTCCCGGCACGTCTGCGTTTCCACTGAGCTGAACTGGGAATCCATGTTCCAAAGCAAGTCGGCCGACAAAAAGTCATCCATGACGGTCTGCGTTTCGTTGCTCGTGAGGAAGAGGTGTCCGAAGCTTTCCGCCTGGCTGGTTTGCGTCTCTGTGCTGTTTAAAAGCCTCGCCTGCTCGCCGTGACCGACGGGGGTTTGAACGGGGAGGCAGGGAGCCAATGAATGCAGGTCAGTCTGCGTTTCAGTGTCGGACGATTCCGTGCTCATAGAAAAGCTTGAATGGCGCAGAATGCTGCTCAGGGGCACGTGGCTTCCGGCGCTCAGAAGGAAGTTGAGGTCGGTTTGAGTCTGAGTATCGAACAGCTCCAAGTCACTGGCTTGGGTTCTACTTGGTCCCTCGCTTTCATCGAGCTCATCCATCAGGAAGAAGTCGGTCTGGGTCTGGATGTCTAAAGACTCCAAGGGCGCGTCACTGTTCAGGCCCTCCAGATGGCTTTCTTCTGTCTGTGTCTGAATGTGTACAGAACTGAGAAACTCTTCAAAGTCAAAGTCAATGGCGCCGTGTTGCTCCTGAACAGGACCCAGGTTGGACCCGCAGCCGGTTGCGGCAGCGGTCAGCACCTGATGGCCTGACATGCTATCAGAGAGGATGTGTTCCAAGTCATTTAATAAGGCCATGGTTTGGGTTTGGTTGTCCGCCACGTTGCTCGAGTTCAGCAAATCGGTCTGAACCCCGAAACACATGCCGCCCGCTACCTTTCCGGCCTCGTATAAACTGCTTCTCGAAGCTGTCAGAGATTCATCTACCTGTAGAGCAGTCTGGGTGGAAACACTGAGCGCATCGGCGCTGAAAAGGTCAGAGCACATGATGACTTGATCCTGAGCCTTGTCATTCGATTGCGGTGTTGTGAAGGAGGTCTGCGTCTGCCTGGTTTTGCTCGGTGGCGCGGATGAGGAAGAGGACGGGCAAACGCTTTGGTTTAAGGATTGGCAGTCGGTCTGAGCGCCTATTGTGGAGGTGGGTCGAACTCTGCTGTCAAACGTTTGGGTTTGAACACTGACCGGCAGGAGGACTTGGGCACTCACACTGATGTCCGTCTGGGAGCAGGATGACACGGAGGATTCTCCCACGGAACACAATCCAATGCCCTCCGCGACACCCAGAGGCATTTTGGAAAGGTAGGACTTGTCGGTCTGGATGTTGGTCGAGGTGCTCCTTCCTCGCTGCGTTCCCAGGACGCCAACCAGACCGTCAAGTCCAACCTGTACCCCTGTGCTGATGGGCCCCAGGCAAGAGCGAGAAGTAGGCATGCTATCCTGGAAACCCAAGCTCGTAGCATCCAGCTGTGGTACTACAGCTCCGGAGGCCTGGGGCAAAAGCTGAAGGGTGCTAACAGAGCCTTGGCTGTTGACCGCCAGCACCACCGACCTTAAAGCACCGCTTTCTGTGGATGGAAGCAGAACGGGGAGGTGGGCCAGCTGCATTACAGGAACACTGACCAATGCCATGTTGGGTTTGGGTAAAAGCTGCTTCTGGAGGCTCTTGTGGCCACTGGACATCTGACTGGCAGAGTCTGGACTGTGGATGATGTCAGAAGATGACGAATCCTCAATTAGCTCGCGGGTGGAAGGGATAATCACAGAGTCATTGATCTTAATCTTTTCAGAACCCGTGGAAAGTTTCTCCATCTTCCGCTTTTTTACAGGTGGAATTCTGAAATTAGAACAAATGCATAGATCATTAATAACAGCTACTTCTCCCATTTGAAGAGCAATAGTAAGTTCGGCAGAAAGAATGCATGCCTGTGCTCCGTAGGAATCTCATGTCCTGTCCTGAAGATATGTGACAAAAGCGCAGCCCGGCTGGCATATGGGCAGCCACAGGTACACTGGTAAGTCTTTCCGCAGTCCTCTGCGTGCCTTTTGAGGTCCCACTCGGTGCTGTAGCCATTGTTGCATTTGGAGCACTTGTGCTTCTTTTCTGCATGCATCTTCATAAAGTGCTGTGAAAACATTCATTATTTCAACGCAGCTGTCTACAAAGGATTCAGTTCCATTGCAAAAGCAAAAAAAAAAAAAAAATCAACTTTGCGATCATGCTTTAAACTTTGCAAGAGCTTACTTGTTTCACCAGGGAAAATTGGGAGAAAGGTCTTCCAGGCCCCCTGGGACAGCCTTCAATGGGACAGCAGTAAAGCTTTTTTGTGGCCTTCATGTCCTTTCTGACTGTGGGGTTTACAATACCATCCTGGGGCGACAGAGGACACATGAGACAAGTATTTTTACTTCTCTTGCAAGGATAGTCATGCCCTCTTCAGCATGAGCATGAGTGACCCGAGACTACCCAACGTCTCCAGCTCACAAGCTAACATAAGCGGGTTGTCCTGTCTTTATTGAAAGGTAATAATATGAGAAATGATCAGCATTGTGATACTCATTGCAGAAGAAAAAAACGGGTGCATTGACAACTATCAAGGCTTCACAACACGTCATGCTGCGGCCAAAATGTGGTCAAGGTCACCTCCATCTGATACAAAAGTCAGCGTCATGTTAAATAAGGGTTCCGTTATAGAGACAAGCAGATACATAGATGTTATGCAATGATCCAGTGGAGCAATAAAGGTGTTAGGATACAAACACAAAATTCTCTCTGTCGAACCTCGTGAATAATGCGCACATAAACAGAGTAATTTGTGCATCTAAAAGTGCTTGGTCATGTCAACCAGAGAACAGTTGTTGCATCTGACAAAACTGCTACTTCATTGTGGATCAGAAATAACACAATCCATGTGCCCAGTCGACACACTGATAATCTTTTTGTTTTTACCATCAGACGTTCTTTGCAAGTACAAATTGTGCCATTGTGCTCATGGGACTCTGTGATCTTTGTGGAGAAAAAAAAATACTGCACTAACACAGTTATGCCTAAAATTCAGATACAATCGCATAGCAAGCCCAGGGGTTCATCCTAAAATAATCAATTTGATAATTCAATTATTTTTCATGTGCATTCAATACCTTTAATGACACAATTTGCCACTTGCTGTCGACTGAAAAGGGCATCATTTCGAAAGTGTTTCATCCTAAGCTGCAAGTGTACTTTTCACTTCAAATATAGCCTTTAAAAACTACCTTCTAATTTTTAAAAGGCCTAATTCCCATTTTCATCAAGTCAGTGCAAACAGAGTCCTTTTGCATAACAGGCAGCACTTGGTGAAGAGACTGTGAATCACTGCCTCCTACGAATGAACCTCTGATCGTGGGTCGCCACATTCATTGCCTCCTCCACATTGTTTAACAATGAATGACTAACGCACTTGGAGAGACGAAGAATGGACTCAGAAATCAGTATGAGGACGGGGACAACACACGGCCAAAACAAAACCAAAAACAAAACACGTGAACCAAAATCACCACTCGATGAAAGAACCCAGCATTAGCATTCAAGCCAATTGCAGCTTGGTAAAGCATGTTGGAACTTCTTGTGGGTGACCAAACAGCAGTACGTCACCTCTGAAGCATCACTACATTTTGGCGACACGACGAAGTTCGTAAGGATGACTTGCGTTTTTTAGCAACGTTTTCAGTATTCCAAGCTAGGTTAGCCACATTGATCGGTTGACTCTAAGAACATTTTGGTGGTTTGTAAGCCATTGTACCTTCACTCTGTGCGACTTGACAAGATGCATGTTCAATGCAGGTGTGTTCGGGAGAATCTTGCCACATCCTGCAACGGTGCACAGGATGTTCGTCCTCACTTCTTTGGTCAGCTCCAGTATGGAAGGTTTAATTATCTCCCGAGGCTGCGACACGGGCTCTTCGTGACAACTGGGGTTGTCTTTGGTGGTGTTATCTCCGTTTTTCGTCTTGTGGCTCGCCGAAGGGGCAGCCATGTTTCTGTGTTGACAGTCACTCCCGTGTCAACGCAACGATTGAATGGGCCGTGACATAACGTCGCTCGATTGTTGACTGACAGTTGGCTCGACCAATAGAGGGACGAGACCGTGACGCACTTTATGGCTACTTCCGGTAGACGCGCTTGATTTCTGGTCTTCATAATAATGGCATAACGCGAAAAGGGTAGGGGGGATAAAAGTACAAAATCAAGTAAAAATAAATACCTAAATATAGCTTAGACAGAGACAAAAGAAGTTTCAGAGCGAATGTTTTGTCCGGACCCCGTTAAAAAGCTAAAAAGCGAGGACGCAGGCATGATTTATTTGACCACACCTACAATAAAAGTGTTAAGTACAGATCATTTCAATACCTTTCTACATGTACAGATAAGTGGTTCAGAAACAATTCACATAAATGAAGAATAACGCAGATAACTGGACAGATGAAAAACAGGATTCAAAGGAGCCTGAAGAAAAAATACTATATTACATTTAAGCAAATGTTGGGTACAGCCGTTTTGATCAGAAGAGCTGGAGGAGCTTTTGAATAATCTAATAAATCTCAACTCCTAAAAAAAAAAATAGCTCCATTTTGATGTTTGAGTTACGTATGTTGGCCACATACGGTAATTTGAACAACACACACAAAGTTTTATTACAGCTGCATTTTATTTAAAGAAAAAAATCACAGTGAAACTCCACAGACCGTGGCATCTTAAAATTTAGGAATTATTACAAAATAAAAATAATAAAAACATTACATTTCAATTACGTTCAAGTATAAAAAATGTCAATTAACAGAAGGTCCTGTGACTTTGTCTGTGACGACAAAACAATTCCTTCCTTTTCGGGGGATGGATGAAAGCAGAACTGATACAGGAGTGGAAACAATTCCTGTGAAGTATATCAATACATAATATGCATAACTGAAAATGAAACTGCACTGTAAAAATAGAAAATCTAACCAAAAACGTTCCTAAAGATCCTTTAGTTTGTTCATGCGCGCCCTCTTGTGGATAAACTGAGATATTGATTTGATTAAATCAACTAATTCAACATAAAAATGAATGTAAAAGTCTGAACTGACTGTAATGTGTTATATTAAATTTACATGACACATTTTTTGAGTGGTATAAATGAGAAAATGGTTTCAGTCACATTCAAAGATAATCTTGTCTACACTGACTCATGACATCTGTACGTACGGCCAACAGTGCTGTTACCTGAAGAAGCGCCGTGCCGGAATGACTCCAACAGATTTGTGCTTGAAAACTTGATGACGCATTTAAACGGTGTCTCTCGTTCTGCAATCCTCTGGTTTGTTGGGCCTTTGTACTTTGTCTCCATCTGCCCAAAAAGTCAATACATGATGATGATGATGATGATGATCACAAGCAAAATTTATGTTACCTTGTAAACTACAGATTCTAGCTGTGGTAACCTGCCACCACCAAACGCTTCACATGCCATCTGACGTCGGTTTACTTCTGTCTTAGCTTGTTCTTTCTCTATGTGGGGGTCTGTGGAACAGAAGTTAGTTGACTGAAATTAAAATTTGTTCAAAAAAAAAAACAAAACCATCATTATGTGTGAAAGCCTTTGAGTGAAGATCATGATTGTACATACGTGAGGCTATTTGATTCCTTTCTACAAGAGGGCTGGGATACATTGTAGGGAACACCTACGCAACAAAACATTTTTTTTTTTCACAAAAGTACAGTACATAAGTTAATTTCATTATTTAATGTCTATCAACAGCATTCAAGGGTAAAAACAGAATATGGTGCCTACCTGTTCATACTGCTGCATCAGCAGGTCCCGAATTGCTGAGAGTTTTCGTCCACTGAGGTTAGCATCCTTAATAGACTGATGTCGGGTGGCTATAATCAGAGCCTGAAAAACAAAGTTGTATTTTCAGACAAACTCAAGTCAGGGTACCCATACAATGTATTTCTTTTGTTCCTTTTCACCACCTGGGACAACAGGGGCTTTTGCTTGGACGTCAGTCTAGTTACAAATACGTAAGGAGTTTGAAGATGGTGAACAACATAAGTTGGTCTCATGTTGTTTGGCCGAGAGAAGTTGTCCTCCCATGCAATGCGTATCCAAACCGCTTCATCTGTATTCTTCTTCATCTTGATAGACACCTTGAATTTCAAATGTGAAGATTACGTGACAATACTCAATGCACGAGGACTCGCAAAAAAAAAAAATCTGTCATAGTTGACTTACATTTCTTACAAGCTCACTGAGGTGACATTTGAATTGTTCCTTGAACTGCATCAACTCAACAGCTGCAGCATCAGCTGGATAGTATGGAGAGAGACATGACAAAACATGGATCAGCACCAAATCAAAATAATAAATAATGTTCAATAATAATAATAAAGTAATGTTCAAAAGAGTTTCATTTTGGGCGAGGGTGCTTGAATGATCAATCTTAAACCGAAGCAATATTGATTACCAGACCAAGATCTTACACTCAGGGTCCATGAGTTGGAACGCACACCACATCCCTTGGTTTGGATTGTCAATGACATCTGCAAGATGGATAAAACAGAACATTCAGGTTGCAGTGGTACAGAAATTAGGAGCAAAGAACGTGAATGTAAGAGTGGCTTACATATCATCTCTAACTCTGCTATATGTCGAACATTGCATCCGTTTTCCTGCAACAAAATAGTGGAACGTGACCCACAAACCACACAACATACAAGTAGCTGCTTTATACCTCTCCCTCCATTTTCTCACTAGGGAATAATAATGAAATCAGTCCAAACTGGTTAATTATTTT
Organism: Syngnathus floridae; assembly: GCF_059516105.1. NCBI lineage: Eukaryota > Metazoa > Chordata > Actinopteri > Syngnathiformes > Syngnathidae > Syngnathus > Syngnathus floridae. Next base: position 13,778,589 of record NC_142415.1, read on the forward strand.
GAGTAATGAACTAATTATTATTTTGTCCAGAAATAATCTTTCAATCGAATGAATAAAATAATTAATGGCATACAAGTTGTGTCAGAAAGGTTCCAGGAGTGGTGACACAGTTGGTATAGATGTATTTTTGTAAATAATTGGTAAATACGGGCGGCACGGTGAAACACTGGTTTGCACGTCCGCCTCACAGTTCAGAGGGTGCGGATTCGATTCCGCCCTGATTCAGCCCTCCCTGTGTGGAGTTTGCATGTTCTCCCGTGCATGCATGGTAGGCTGATTGAGCACTCCGAATTGCCCGTAGGTGTGAGTGCGTGTGCAGATGGTTCGTATCTGTGTGCCCAGTGATTGGCTGGCAACCGGTTCAGGGTGTCCCCCGCCTACTGCCCGATGACAGCTGGGATAGGCTCCAGCACACCCGCGACCCCCGTTGAGACAAAGCAGTACAAAAAATGGATGAATGAGAGTTAGGTTCGTGCATTTTACAGAAGTGAGTACCTCACAAAGAGTGATTAGTTCGTCCGTCAATGCCCATTTGGATAGAGAGAAATCGATGTTTTGCAGCTGTACCGAGGTCAAACGGCCCCACTTCTCCAGCGTCACTTTTAGAACTTTAGTCGGTATCCGTCGAACAAGCTGACGCAACGAATGTTTCATCTGGTTCTCCATCTTTCGCAGAACCGTAATCGACTTCTTACTCTGCTAAAGAAATAAAGAGACATCCAATGTAAATAAATATAGGTTCTGTCACGCTATTCCAGCAAACTAAAAGTTCCAAACAAACCGCCTTCTTGAATTAAACAAACGGACCAATCAGACAACGGCAAAATAGTCAAGGCGCTTGATAGAGCGCCCTCTGTTGAACTGGAGGTCAATTAAAGAGGATGAGTTTTCTTCGAATTCAACAACTGAACCTGTACACTGTATCCTGCACACATCCATAAAGTAAACACATCTATAATTAATCATATAAAAACACAATTTCTGTAAATCGGTTTACAGCCGTGAAACTTGAGTGCTTGACGTATTTGGATAACGTTGATTTATATAAATTCCGAGGGTCTTTGAAGACACATTACACGTATTGAGTGTGGCGTGTGTGATTGGTGGAGAAAGAGGAAGTCAGCGTGTGTGTGCAAGGCAAACATAAGATATGTGCAAGCGAATTTACATTTCCAGAGCTTCGCGTTTAGTATTTGGCATAGTTGAGCGTTTTTAATCAACTTCATTAACGCAGCAACAGGTCACTTTCTTGGTTTTGCCGTCTTTTTTTGAAGTCCCGCCCACGATAAAGAACGAACTCCATTGGTGAACTGATGAGGAAGTGTTCACTGATTGGGTGTTCCTGTTTGTCATTCAACTGGCTGTCCTTCAGTTATGCAAACCTGTTATGTCTTTCAGTTGTCGATTTGCTTGCGAGTTTATACAACGGTGATAAATTGGTAATATGATTAGTGCGTGGTGTCAGTCATAAAGAACAAGAAAAGGGGATGATACAAGCGACACAAATTTGTAAGTGTTTTTATGTTGCGTTTGCTAAGTTGTAGCTTACCAAACGTTTGACCGACTTGTGGAAAAGCACTCTTACTGTGTCTACTGGCACTACTAGTAAAGGTTCACGAATCTAGACTCGTGTTAGACTTGAGTGCGAGTTGTCATGTATCGAAACTGATTAAATTTTGAACACTTGTCTGTGTGTAGGTAAGTGATCCAGCATCTCAATGACATCACAGGAGGGAGAGGGATGGGGAGGCATGAGTATCCTTCATGTCAAATTAGACAATTATTTAATTAATTAATTTAATTATTTTATCGCCCTGTTTGACGTACTGTAGTTATACCGTGACATTTCCTCTTAATGATCAAAGTATTCAACTGAGTACTTTTGTTTCTGGCTTTTCTGTACAGTATTTATACAGTAGGACCTTAATTCGACATGCATCCTGACCTGTCACCCCACCTACACACAGATGAGTGTAATGAGTTCATAAAGCGCTTGAAGCAGTGCCACTCTGAGGTCAGTAAGAAACTCACCCCCTTTTCTTTCCTGATAAACATATTTGGAGACTAAATTTCTCCTCTGCCCACAGCATAACGTCCTGAGGTTCTTTGGGACATGTAATGATGTTGACCGTGCCATGCGTCACTGCCTTAAGAATGAGGTGAAGGTTTCACTTGTATGAAGAATGGGAAGCATTTAGGTGTGGCATACTCATCAATTCATTACATTGTTGTCATTTAACAGGCACTGGAAAGGCGGGAGCGCAGCAAACAGCATGCACAAGCCATGAAAAAGAGGTTGAAAGAAGGACTCAAGGAGCAGCTCTGAATTACACTTATACTCCAGATTTGCATCCAAGTGTCCAGACTAGATGCGGGAATAAGCATGCCTTGCAGTTTTTGGGGTTTGCAAACTGCGGATGCAAAAACATGTTTTGAAATTGAGTTGCGCAGATTTTGCATCACAAATGATGAAAACATTTTGAAATGAATTAACTTTGGTGTCTTTACAAAACCTGGCTTTAAAGTATGAGTGTATATCCAGTGTATAGGCTCATTTTTGATCGACAAACTGTGGGACTACCCCTGTTTGTCATCTCAAACTGCAATGCATCCTACTGAGAGCTGCTGCTAATATTTTTCTTCTTTAGTTAAGTGAGAAGGAAATATTAGTAACACCTCTTCATAATGTGCATCTATATATTTTTGCTGATGGTTTATTTAGGCAGTGAAAAGCAGTTGTTCCACTCTCAATGTATGGATGGCGAATCACATTGATTCATGGTATTTCTTTCAAATAAAGTGTGTTCATATTCAAAGAAACTTTCTAGCATTTTTTGTGAGTGATTTGGATGACAACGGGAAGTAGAATGACAATGGGATTTGTTTCGTCACAACCAGCCTTAATCACAACTGGACTGTTCTGGTTGTGAAAGACCGTAAAAATCAAAAACATCCGAACCAACAACACAAAGGTCAGGTGCATTTCAATATGAAAAGTGAGACAAATGAGTCACTAATCATGTATTACCTTATCTTTATTATGCGGAAGTATGCTGTTGTTTATTTTTCATTATCATTCATCTGCAATGGCCTCATATAAATTATTAATTTTCTCAATAAACTTCAATAAAACATCATATATGAAATGATTCGACATGCCTTGACAAATTCACAAAAGATTCTTCATTTCAACAGTAAACATTACATTATTGTATGTACAGTCGCATTTGCTCTCAGTAATCATAGTCAGACCTATCCTGATGTGTAAATAATCTAGCCACTTTTCAAATGCTTTCTGTTAAATAGTTTCTCCATTTTAAAGGATTAATTAATAAAGAGTTACTTTGAGTCAGGGTGTCTCAGAACCAAAGCACTCCTTTTCTTGAATAAATACAAAAATAAACATCCACCAATGCTACTTACAATGCAGGTACAAAATTTACCCAGAAAAGGACAGGCCACACATTCACAGAATTTACAGTATCTCACATGCAAACAGTCTACATGTTCTAAAACTGTACTATGTACTGCATTTTCTCTAGTTATCAATTAACAAAATAGCTTCTACACATATTTTTGGTAAAAGAAAATAATCATGACGCACATCGAAATAGAACCTCTCTTTTCTCATCACGTGCTGATACGGAAATTCTTGACGACACAACACTGATCACTGACAATTAATGGAACCACAATTTGATTCCTTGACAATCAATGAAAAAAGACTGTCAATAAAAATGATTGTACATACGTCATACGTTTCACACCTCCATTTAAAACTGGAAGCGAAGCAATGTGGACATGTTTCTGTGGCAGAAAGGGATGGAATCCAGTGCAAATCCTTCCATTGTTGAAGTTACACATCATGCTGTGTATTCATTAAAACTCTCATTTTATTTATAGACACTACGTTTACACAAGCTTTCATTAGACTTAGTGTTTTATTTATATCTGTCCCATGGAAAGAACAAGGAACAAAAACAAAAGAGCATGTTCAAGCAGAAATCAAGTTGACTTGTTTTGTTGAGCGTGAAAATTGTATCGCAGCTAATTACAATGCATAGATTGAGAATTGTTCAACACGTGATACAAACATGACGTACTCTTCAAATCTCACTCTTCAAAAATACCACTGGCCAGGCAAAATTGGATGCCACAAAATTCAAGATGTCAGTCCAAATATTGCCTTTTTAATGCAAAATACATTGACGTTGTTTTATGTGCTAGTGGTGAATTTCAAGTTGCGAATCATGGATATTTTGGTACCAAGTACAGTAAATGTTTGTATCCATGACTGAAAAAACGTTTTTATGAATTATAAAAAAAAATAGGGGAAGGGGGTGACACCAGGCTTAAAATGCAGGGTTAAAAACCAACCCAATTTGGGTTAAAATCGAAATTCTTTTGAACAAAACAACCCATTTTGTGTATAAAATGCAATGTCTAACTTAATGTTCAAATCTGAGTATTTATGTGTCTTAAAATAAATGGTTATTAAAGAAAACCATTATTTGTGTGAAACCTTTGAAAAGAGTGTGAATTGAAGAGTACATTTGGCAAATGTTTGTTTTAATCACCATTTGAAAAATTCTTTCACTTAACTAGTTCTCTGAATAGTCACAGTGAAGTACTTCATCTACGATGTTGTTGTTCTGAGTCAACAGTGCCAATTCCATACAATGACCAGACTTTCCAATAATGGATTATTTTGCTGATAAAACTCATGTTTTGTGTAGTTGCTAAAACAACAACATCATCTTAGGTAGCCTGAGAGGAATGGACAAGTTAAGGATATATAAACAGCGTCCTCATGCCGACTTTGGTTTTCACTTTAAAACAGCAGGCAACTAAAATAAAGATCTTATTTATACACAGCACTTAACTTTCTAAACTCTTTTTACACGCAAGTGTGTATATTCACATTCATATATATTATCATCACTTTTTCAAGTGCAATCGGACAATCTTTTTTCACTCCCCTAAATCTGGATTTCAGACCCCCCCCCCCCCCTTTTATATCCTTCAGGACCCTGTTCATATGAAACTGCACTTTTGGAAGTGGATGCTTCATCTGAATAGTCCATAATGTCTTTTAAAACCCTGATCGAGTAGGATTTGTTGGGAGTAAAATCAATCCCGGGCTTCTTCTCTGCTGATGGACGGAAACAAAGGCCTACATTTAAACTGCATCTTTCGTTTGAGGTCATTTCTCACATGCTTTGTTGTGTAGGTAGCTGAAGAGTGCCTCCAGTCCTTTGGTGGAACACCACAGCTGCTTTAGCATCTGACACTCCTTTTCATTGACTTCCTCCAGGACACGTAGGAGGATGCTCCTGACCAGACATTTGGATTCTTCTAGAACCTTTTGGGCAATGAAAGTAGGTTTGTTAGCTTATTTTCCAGAGTAAAGACCTTGTGGCTCTGTCTCGGTACGCACCACAGCATTGCACGACGCCATCTCCTTCACACGTAGCATCACTTCCTGATTAAATGTGGTTGGCCAGAATACCTGGGACACCAAACCTCGATTGCACGCTTCTTGTGCTGTCAGTTTTCGACCACAGAACAGCATCTCATTGGCCTGCCATTTGATTTAAAAAAAAAAAAATGAGAGAAGTTTCAACGTAAACTGGATCTGCTTGGACTCACCAAAGCCACACCAAGGATTTGGGGGAAAGTGTAAGAGGAGCAGCCAGAGGGGGTGAGGTGGAGGGCCGCACAAGGAGTCTGGAACCAGGCTCTCTCACTGGCCCACACCACATCACACAGGGGCAGGATTGAAGCCCCCAAGCCCAGGGCTGGCCCATTGATTGCCACCACGATGGGTTTTTTGAAGCGTATGAACGCCAACACAAAGTCCCTGAATGAGGTACAGAGTTGTAAAATTTGAGGAAATATTTACCCAACAACAATTTTTGATTTAGCCATCCACATTCCTGCCCTCCTCATCAATGCTGATCATTTTCAAGCACTGAATGAAAGGATAACGTCATGGATAGAAGCAGTAGGAACAAATTCTTTTTTAAATTGAAAATAAAATGAACAGGATAAAAAGACATCCTGAAACCGGCCCGAGTCAAATAAAGTGAAATCCCCGCAGTTGTGGGAGTCCTTCCAACTTACCTGACGGCATCTGCAATGCGACTGCTCTCCTTCCTGCGGTCAGTGGACAGACGGCCCATCAGGTAGGATGGCTCTATCCCGCTACAGAAGATAGTCCCCACAGAGCTGAGCAATAGCAGTTTACTGTCGTCGGCAGCTGCATTACCCAGAGCCCGACACACTTCCTTCATGATCTAAAAAGCAATGCAAGGACATGTGAAATGTCAGAAAAACGAATGATATCATAACTGTCAAAGTTTCTGTAAACTCCCTGATTATTTTTAACTAGGGATGGCCAAGTACCAATACCAGGTATCGGTGACGATACCAGCCTCATTTCAAGGTATCGGTACTTTCGGTATCAGTATGGGTCGCCCCTTTTATGATCATGAACTAGAAATTAATAAATGGCCATATTTGGATGTGTAGGTCTTTCTATATTTTATTGTTTTTATTATTGTTCAATATTTGTCATTGTTTTATGCCTCAAAAGTAGGTAACTCAAAATTCTGCTCAAATAATGACCAAATGTTCCTTGCCATGTGCGAAGCAGCAAAAAAATAGTAAACGGGAAATATTATGCAACGACATCCAGAGAACCTCGATGTTTGGGGGAAGGACAGAAGCGAATGTTGATTTTGTTTTCAAATGGAATGAACTGCTGCTCGAATTTAAATGTTCCAGGAGGATCAATTCACAACTTTGTCAAATGAGGAGTTTTTAATAAAAGGATATTTTAAGCAGTTCAGAAATACGGTGTGTGGATAAAGAGTTTGTAAGCCTGAGCCAAGTTTATCAGCTCCCTCTATACTTTCCAAAATTAGAGCAAACGTATTTCCAGGGTTTAGTGAGTTTTATACTGCACTGTTCTTAATCAAATGGAAAATCATGGTGACTTCAAATATCAGTAATTTGTGGAGATGTACAAAAATATACAGTGAGCAATATTTTGTTTTAAAATTGTAACAGGTATACACTGTCAAACACAAAAGAGAAAAAAACTGAATAAGCATTGGCTCAACAGTGAGCACAAATGATAAAAAGGGAAGGAAGGTGAGTTATGGAGCTAAACACAATACAATATTGATCTATTTTACAAAAGTCTGCATTCAATTGTGCCTCATATTAAATGTAACAAGTTAAAAAAAACATGTACGTAGGTCCCCATATCTTGTGTGGGAAGACATTGTCGTTTCTACCTCTGGCGTCAGAGCGTTGTTATCCGTTGTTTGGCTGGAGAGGAGAACATGCGTGAACCCGTCCTCCTTCCGGACTACGATGTCCCGAAATCGACAGTTGCTCTCGTTCTGTCGCACGTTGTACCTGAGCCGCTTGTCAAACACGTAGCACTTCTCCTCTGCCAGTTTGCGTTTTACTGAGCTGTGCAAATGCATCTTGCCATTGGCCAGAGGTGAGTCTGATGGGGGGGGGGGGGGCAAAACAGACTGACTTAGTCTAGCAAACATACAATTATATTTCAATTAAATTTGAAGAGCCAGTATAAATGCTTGCACTCAATAATTAAAATATTAAGCACAGGCAATCGGACTTGAGCATTCACACGATTGACATTGTGGAAGTGTGTGTGCACAATCCGAGACCGTCTTATTGGCCTGCACAGTCACGAGTAGCAGGCTAATGGATGGCGCTGAGAGAACTAAGTGAGGTGAGCAGAGGAGTCTTTCAAGGATTAGGAGATTAGCATCAATAATAGCTGCCTGTGTGCTAGCCACTATCTTAAATTTGGAGCTGGAGATTTCTAATCGGGTGGATTTCTGATGTGATTTCAGAATTGCTCAGTGCAGATGCAGTCCTTAGATTTTACATTTCTAAACGTATTCTTATGTCCCTGAATGGTGACATGAGGCCCGCTAAACCAACAAAATCAAAGATGTTGTTGACTGGATTGAAAAAAAGAGTCATCTATTTGGGGTACTTGTTGCATGTGGACACCACACGGCAATCAATTGACAGGACACTATTTTATACTATTTATATTTTATATGTTCTTTTTTTAATATAATGAATATAAATGCTGTTGTAAGGTAAAGCCCTAAACAGCAAAGATACTTCTCATTAGAGATAACAGAGATAACAAGCAGCTTTAGCTGGTGCAAATGAATGAATCGTCAATTATCGTTAATCGTTAATGGTTTGCAATCTATTTTAAGAATTTGAATTGTCAAGCGGAGATGACATTATGAAATGTATATCAATGATTAACCAAGATGGTGTGTGGGGTCTGGACTGTGACCACATGCAAAAGTGTTATCAGCTACTGCAGCAAATAATCATGGTAGGAACTTCATGCAGTGGATTTAATAAGTCTCCACACTGCCTGTTCCAATGCCAATTATGTGATGCAAAAAAAAACAAAAAAAAAAACACAAGGGTCTTTAAAGCCCTCTCTGATTATCCAAACAATACCAGAAGCACAGGCCTACATTTACAAATGGCATGAAATGGTAAGAAATTATTCATTTTATAGCATGTCTTAGCTGTCGTTGAGTTTCTTTGTTTATTTTCTCATCTAATAAGACTACAGCTTCGGTGTTGCCATGCAAATATGATTTGACCAACATATTGACCACGCAGATACGTAAACAGGCACACAAACGTACCACTGGGATATACACAATGCTACCTATTGATTTTTGTTTTTTCAATGGATTAGAAAAAAAAAATCCATGCTGTTGAATTTCTTAAAATCTTACCCAATTCAGTAGTTACTATTTCATCCAGACCTCCATCAGCTTTGTTGGAGGATGCTCTGTGTGACCTTGAAGTGCTCCTGTAAACGTGTGGCTCCGCATAGCCATTCAAGAGTCCGCTATGAGGTTCTCTCGCTTGGCCCACAAAGCGAGAGGCTTCTATTGGAGGAGTTTTGAATGTCATGGTTTTGCCCATTTTCACCTGCACCGGATGCCTGCCGGACCCAATGCCTCCGTTTCCCGGCTTCTGAACATAACCTGAGCCTCTACTCCCGCTCCCTAGAAGAGTTCCTCCTCGAACCCCGACTGCCGTCTCACTGTTTTTTTTCTTCTTTTGTGCATCAGACCGAGCTCTGGGGTTGTCTGCTGCTGCCGGGAGGCCATTGTTAGCACTTTTGGAAATTTTGGGCTGTTTGTGCTGATGTAGCTGCATGCTATTGAAGCGATCAATGAACTCCTCGCAATGCAGCAGGTGGTGCTCTGGCTCCCAAGTGTCTTCTTTACTTCCATAGCCCTTCCACCTAATCAGGTACTCCCATTTTCCCTTCTTATTCCGCCTCTTGTCTACAATATGCTCCACCTGAAAACAAGAAACAGAAGACGGTAGAAAATAACAATTTGCATCACGACACCCCTTAATTGGGTTATTCAAATGCAGGGGGTAACTCTGATGGCTCACATACATCTAAACAGGTTATATTACGAATGTTTCTGAAATCTGAATTTGGGCCTTAATCAGAATATTGACTAAATGTATTTGTAATCACACACTTGCAATATTGACTCTCATGAGACATATTGGCAAAATCCTGTTTTGGGTTTTCTGAACTATATGAATTTTGACTTTAATATAGAGATGAAGTCACTAGGTTTTGAAAAATGTATTTTTATCATTTTGGTCCACCTCCCTTAAAGACCTCTGTTGCCACCAACGGGGAGATACTGACACAAAAGCTGTCTGGAGCCATTTCTCAATAAGCACGCTTGTCCGATCTTACGTCCTTATGATCCTGAAATGAACGGAATACCCTGATGTTGCTCTTGTCAGCCATCCTAAACCAAAGATGCATTGTACTTGTGTTCTTCATATTGAGAAATGGCCGTAGCCTTTCGTAGCATGAGAATGACAAGCAGGAAGTTCTGCAAACACAGTCTGTGTCGGTGGGTTCTAAAATAAAAGCGGCCTGTTGACGCACAGTGTGGTTACTCGAACTCTGTGGTCTGCTATTTGTCACTCCTTGATGCTCCCAGTTCAAAGCTCCTTTAATTGCTGTTCCTGTCAAACCCCAACTGTGATCGAGATTCGTTTCAGGCAACATAATAAATCACTGCCTTCTTTGTGAGGAGAATAAATGATGAAAAGATATGTTTTTCTGGAATTGTCTTTCCTTTCTTTTGAGGCTCATTGTTCTCTCACCATCTGAGATACAATAAATGTGACAGGTATTCAGAATGAAACACCAAACAGTAAAAATAAAAACACATGCACGCACACATGCATACACACCAACATATCTTTAAATTCTTGGCCAAAATCAAAACCTGTTAACTTGAACCTTTGATTAACTTATGATACCATTAAATAATTTCATAAGCAATGAAACCAGACCCTTACAAAATACTGAAGATAAAAGTCATCATATTATCATACATTAGTAATTGGCAATGTTCAGTCCGATCAACGGTCCTTTTAACTCGTTAGATAGGAGCGAGTGGACATTTTTTGGGCGAAACAATATGTTTCTGTGTATTGTATTAAAGTCAACACTTGATATTTTGAATGTCACTGAGGACACAGAAGACAACAGTTTGCCTTGATTATCAAAAATAATCAATTAATTTGATAATCAATTAGTTGTCAATTATTCGATTCAGCGTTACACCTCTAAAGCTAGATGCGTTGCGCATGTCTCCCTGCACCATGCAGCTCCAAAGGTTCACGAAGCCTGTCCAGGCTGCAGACGTGTAGAGCTGCATTCAAAATTGCAAGACAATGCACCCCCGCTATCTGCGGAGGATAGGGACCAGGCCATCCCACGAACAGTGCATATAACTGAATTGCATTGGAGGAAAATGACATGTTATTAACTCAAACAATTCTTCAGGAAATGTTGATAAATCTCGAATATGCATTTAGCCCCAAAAAAATGGTAGAAAATGGGGGTTTTAAAAATGTAAATATTAAAAAAAAAATCAAAACAGTGTTCCTGATTTTCATTGTGTATTTTAGCAAAAGACATTTTGCAAAAAAAAAATACTCGATTGAGCACTCCAAATTGCCCCTAGGTGTGAGTGTGAGTGCGGATGGTTGTTTGTCTCTGTGTGCCCTGCGATTGGCTGGCAACCGGTTCAGGGTGTCCCCCGCCTACTGCCCGATGACCGCTGGGATAAGCTCCAGCACGCCCGCAACCCCCGTGGGGACAAAGAGGTACAGAAAATGGATGGATGGATGGTCAGAATGATAGTACCTTTGCCTCAATTTGGGACATAAAAAAACCTGCAGAACCAGTACAAGTTAAACTCTGCAGTTGAAACTGGCCTTGGAGTGTCAGCTTCTATTTATAACATCTTTGCATGACTGCACTGCGTCCTACAGCGACAACCGCATAGTGAAGTTTGCTGACGACACGACTCTGGCGGGTCTCATCACCAAGGGCGACGAGACTCGGTACTGGTTGGAGGTTGACCTTCTGACGGCGTGGTGCAGGGACAACAACCTCCTGCTGAACGTCAACAAGACCAAGGAAATTGTTGTTGACTTCCGGAAGGGTCACACCCAACACCTGCCGCTGACCATCGACGGTGCTGTGGTGGAGACGGTGAGCAGCACCAAATTCCTGGGGGTGCACATTAGTGAGGACCTCTCCTGGTCCGCCAACACCGCGTCACTGGCGAAGAAAGCTCAGCGCCGCCTGTACTTCCTGCGGAAACTCAGGCGAGCAAGTGCTCCTCCGGCCGTCATGACTACATTCTACCGTGGCACCATTGAGAGCGTCCTCTCCAGTTGTATCGCTGTCAGGGGTGGTAGCTGCACTGAATACAACATGAAGGCCCTGCAGCGCATAGTGAACACGGCTGGTAAGATTATTGGTGCTTCACTCAACTCCCTGAAGGGCATTTATGCCTCCCATCTCGCCCGCAAGGCGACCACGATTGTGAGTGATGTGAGTCACCCCGCTCACTCTGTTTGATCTTCTGCCTTCTTGGAAGAGGTACAGGAGACTGCGCTCCCGCACCGCCAGACTCACCAACAGCTTCATTCTCCAGGCTGTTAGGATCCTGAACTCTCTTCCCCCTTCTGCGTAGCGTTCTGTACTTATTTATTGTGTTATTTGTTTATTTATTATTTATTCATCACTCTTATTTATTCATTGTTTGTGCCTTCTTGTTTTATTTTCTTGTGTTGTTTACTTGTATGTACATTGTGAACAATGTCTTGTCACCGTGGGATAGTGGGAACGTAATTTCGATCTCTTTGTGTGTCTTGGCATGTGAAGAAATTGACAATAAAGCAGACTTTGATTTTGACTATGCATAACTAAGATCTTCTCTGAACATCAATAGATATTGATCACTGGTCATGGCATGTTTTATGAAAGCCAGGGACCACTTCGTTTTAAATTTAACAGTATTAACTGCAACTGTTAACTATCAAGCAGCAGCAAGTACGTCTAGTGCAAGTTCTCTAGATGTACAAGATGGTTGACTGGTTCCATGTTGCATAAAAGGTTGTCATAGTTTTAACTACTGTCATGTATGACATCATGATCATACACACTTTAAAACACTTCAGATGTTTTATTTTTCCATTTTTAAGAGATGCATCTATGATGCAACTCATCAATAACAGTACTGTTAAAAGTGCTTAACTTATCTTTACACTTGGAAAACCAGAGTAAATCTTAAAATATGATCTTAACAGTTTGCCATGGATGATACAATTTCCATTTTAATATATATTAAAAAAATGAAAGTCAAACAAATCAACCAGAATAATGAATGGATTTCCACCACAAAGGTTTCAGTGACTATACAGCAAGTAATTATTCCATCACTGTCAAGAGGAGGTAGGCAGTATCCTATGTGTGACTGATGCTCTTTTTGATATTGATAATGTTTACATTTTATATAAAATTCATGCTCATACAAAAATTCAACTGCTGTTGGAAAACCAAATAAGAAACAAATGGCTATGACTCATCAATACTTGATGCATGTCACTGCTGCAGCCAGATAAATGTTATCTACTTGAGCATGCAAACTGGATCTAGAAGTTTGCTTCTGACATCTGTGGTGTGTTTAACCAGTGCCATTTAATAAAACATCCACGAGTAATCGAGCATTACGACAAGTGCATCTTGCTTAGTCCCCACAATGACGTGAAACATTATTATAGTTTTGAAGCACACATTTTTGTGTCAACTAAATTTTGTGGTTGACACATCCGTCCGAGTTCGTGGAGTTTTCCCAACCCTAAAAACAATGGCACATATCTCAGTCGGGTCACTCCAATCTCAATGCACCACGGTACTTTTTATATATATAAAACACTCGCAAATAGGTAGAGGTGTTTTCTCAAGTTGTAAAAAAGTCAAGTTTGAAGAGAACAAAAACAGATCAGCGATATCCTTCATTTCAGCACCCCTAGTGACAATTAAGCGCCCAATGGTACAATCATGCATTTTCCCATTAAAGTGTATGATCATCAACCGGAGGTATTTGACTACCTCAACCCGATAAATATAAACTCATGCGGAGCTGTGTGACCAGGCGAAGGGCCTGTGTGTCACTGCGGTGATGAGGAGCTCATACCCGCGGCATGTGCGCGCACCTCCGCGACCATCCCTCCCGTCAGCAGCCGTGCACAGCATGTCCGCTGTCACTTTACCAACTCGGCGACACCCCAAGCACTTCGGCCCGTTCAATACACCTCACATGCTCGCAACAACCACAGGAAAACAGTCCAAACAGTGTCATGAGCGACATAAAGTCGACTAACTGTCGAGTTTCGTTTCTTAAAAGAACGCCGCTTTTCTTTTTTTTTTCTCTTCACACAGGCACAGTACGCGGCGCCTTCCCCTTTACTTCCTAATTCCAATAATCGACAAAATGACAGAATATAGAGCGGACGCTGCTTTAACCCACCTCGTAAAGGTCTCCCGAAGCCATAGCCGGCTGCTGGCAGCGTGACGCCTTATTCTTGCCTGCCCTGTGGGCTTTTTTTGGAGGCTCTTTGGAAGGGGGAATTAGCGAGCAGCCTTGTTATTGCGAGCGATGGGCAGTCAGCACGCAGATCAGCAGACAGTGTCAATCGAGCCCGGCGCGTTGCGATGGATCGCTCAAGCGCTTGAAACAAACAAGCACCGGGCGGCGCAACAACCGACACCGAAAATGAGTTTATAATAGGCGAGGATGGCCGAGGAACGTGCACCTCCTCCTCGCCTCAGCGAAGGGACAGAGAGGTGTCTTGTGACGACGCTGAGCCGTGTCGAGGTCCGCTCCACCTGTTCACAAGACCTGATTTAAGAGCACACGTTCCAAATGACGGCTCTTTACGATCAAGTGAAATCGTCATATATATTATGCAAATGTTTTTGTGTGTGATGATAAAATCTAATTGAATACACTTACACGATCAAAAAAAGAATGCATTACAATAAAACTGTTATAAGACATTGTTTTAACTGTAACACGCAAGTTACTATGCTATTTAAATTGCACTTGTATATGGGATTGAAATGGTGTCTTGGGATTGCAGTTTTTGGCATATTTATGATTTCAACTATTGATACACGAACTTCTTAGTTTTTTGTAGGCTACTATTTCAGGGCGCTATTTGCAACAGTGCTTGGTTCCTACACGTTTGCAGAGATATCCTGTGGCACTTGCAGCTTTTGCTGGCCAGTAGAGTCAAGAGCTGTGGCTGGTTCACCATTACTATGCGCTTGCTCACACTGCCCTGAGCATCCTACAGTTCCTGGCCGGGAAGAACATTGCCCTGCTGGAGAAACGTGGCAACACCTGACCTGACGGTTTTTAATTTCCCCCCCAGTAGACTCCAGGGAGAATACTGCGAAGTGAAAAACTTGTGGTTCGAATTTCAAATCCAGTGACACTAGTATATACTATATTTAGTATAATTTGGGATTGTGTGTTGGCCTACTTTACATCCATACCATCCCTCTCTGGTTTTAACACTCCCCCACTCTTCTTGCCCCTTGTCACTGGACTTCACACTTGGGCAGTGGTATTCCTCCCACATGTTCTGACTTCTCTGCAGGACACAAGATTGAATTCCTGTGGTTATGTTGCATGCATTCCTTCTCTTGGTAGTGAAAGAAATCACATCTAATATGCACACAATTCGAGTGGGTCATTCTTAGGTGTGTCCACAGACCTGTGTGCAACTTTTGCATGAGTTGCAAGACTAATCATTAAATACTGTAAATGTGAATTTCTGTCATGGTCTCAGCTTTCTTTCTTTTACTCTCGTCTAGATAAAAACCCAGTAAGATAATGATGTACAATGCAGCATGTATTGTGCTTATAAAATGGCAACTGTAATTAAGATATTTTTGAGAGAAAAAAATATTTAGTATGGCTCATTTCTCACAATTTCCTTCTTGCCATGCACACCAATTTAATGCAATGTGCGGCATATGGTCTGAGCATTGACAGGCTGACTCCCCCACCTCTTCAGCCTCCGCAGCATTTCTGGCAGAATGCGTTGGTTTTCCAAAGACAACCTGGATATGATAAAAACTTGCACTCAACTTCTTTGCGCAAGTCCTTAAAGTGATAATTAATAGTTTTAAACAGAATGGGCAACGAAGCCTACCTCCATCTTAGTCTGTTTTCACTTCTCTGTACTGCTGTTATACTTACAGCAATAAACAAAGGGTGTTTGCAAACTTGAACTTAATAAATGAACTCTCACAGGTTATTCAGCTAGTATGTGTCACAAATCAGAAACACCCTGGGTTCTGCTGTTAGCCAGGGTGTTGCGAGGATCCTGTGGAGTAAATTAACATTTTTTAGTCACAGCTGAGCATTATTACTCAGAACAAAAGAAAACAGCACAAGAAACTAAAAAAAACACACACACAAACAGATGTATTAAGGGATTTAAAAAAAAATATTTTGCTAACTGCCAAAATCCATTCAATCCTTTTAATGACAATGATAATCGAGGGCGAGAAGAAAAAGATCCATTATAATGCACCATCACTTAAAAACTTAAAAATAGGGAGTCGATTCCAATCTACTTCTACTCTAGTACGAACCTGGATTTAATTTGGCGAGTCTGGCCCAACTTAGTTTGATGGAGCAAAACTTGTTTTTGTCCCTTAAGATATTTCAAAAAACCTTTTCATAATTTGACTTTCTTTTCAGAAATCAGTGCAAACCCTTTCTTTCTTTCCAGAAAATTGCCCTAAGATGTGGCAGACTTGTGGCTTTACTACACAACGTTGAATATGAGACTAGCGCCGGTGATGAGAAGTAGGTGCATGGCCTCGTAGAGTAATTTTGGATAGAAGACGGACCATGTCCAGGGATGGTGGCGCATGCCAGTCGCCACAACAATATAGGCTGCAGCAGTCATCGACCTGAGCAGAGCCCAAAAGTAACAACCGTGGCCGACTGCAACCGGACTGCTGTGGAGGAGAAAATTATTGCATTGTATTGTGTTATGAACATAAAATAACTGAAAGCACTATGAGATCATTTTTTTAAAAATGCTACATTACATAATTTCAACAGTCACCTGTCTTTCTCCGAGCTGAGGAAACAGACAAGGTGGCAAGCCCAAAGCAGTGGCCCTGCATATGTATTAAGGGCTGTTAAAATGATGGCTGGAACTTCTGCATAGGTGTCAAAACCAATAGACCAGATTGAGATGTCGATAGTTGAAATGCTGTTGGAATTACCCTGCAAGAGCACAGATATAGAATAAAAAAGGCACAATATACCAAATAGGAAGAACAAGCTCCGAGTTCTTCCCAGGACAACAACCTCCACTCATGACACAGTCCCCCCACACTGATGGCCTTCAAAGAACTGTATATTTTCCTACTTGAAAGTAATAGAAGGCCTGTCCCATCCAGTAATGAATGATGGTGATTTGGACCGCATCATAGTGGAGCGTCTTCCAGATGAACTGAGCCATAAGTGTTTGGATGAGCAGACAGCAGCACAACACTAGCAAGTTGTGGGCACGAAACAGCAGTGAAAACAATAAGATCAGGCCACTGTAAATTTCCCATAGCCCCCTGCTCTTCGATTTGGCATTAGCTATATTGATTTGGGATTGTATCATGTTCTTTGTGCCCATGAAGAGGATACTCAAAACCAACACATATACAAAGCGTGCTTCCAAAATGCCCCTGAAAGAAAGAGTGACAGATGGGGGTCATTCTTAAGGGTGCATATCTAATTTATTCCACTCCTATTTACATTCTAAACCAGTGTGATAAAACTTACTTGGACTTATTCAGACAACAGTGTTGCCAGGGAAACAGACTGCCGACAGCTGCCCGATAGCAGTAGATGCTCAGAAGTCCAAGTGCAAGAGCAACCTTGGACACCAACGAGCACCATCTTTGAACCAGGAAGTAGATGAGAACCAAACAGAAAGTGGACAGCAAGGAGAGGACCACTTTGTGTTCAGCGCTAGAAATAAAAAAAAGATGCACAGATAAAAACATGAATGTTTTGTTATTAGAATAAATGAGACAGTAGTGAGGTCACATCGTCATTTTTGACTTAATTTTTCAATATTGGCCAATCCCACCTGTTAAGCCATGTGGCCAGATCAGGAAGATGAGCCCAGTGCACGCCCGTCTGATTGAGGGAGCGCAGCAGTCGACAGCAGACCAAAAGAAAGAGAGGTGTGGCCAAAGCTAGCCACTTCTCAGCGTAAATCTCTTCTTTAGGGTGTTCTTTATGAAGGAGTTCATATTCGTCTTCTTCAATTGGGCCATTCTCTTTTCTGAAATACTTAGCCCACACATCCTGGAAGACTATGAAGTAGAGGGTGGTGAGCAGGAAGTACCAGATTTGATGCTCCTCCTCTATAAAGCTAACAGACCCCAAACTAAGTATGTGACTGGCTGTGCCTGCCAGTAGCAATATGTCCAACTCTGACCATTTTCTGCTACTGATCTGCTTCAACTGTGACTGTGAAAAGAAAGAAATCCATTGCTCATATGATACTCAACCTGACTTTGACTTGATATTCATAAGACTCAACTCACCGTGCCATTCAACTTTGTTCCCAAAGGCAATTTTCTGGTCATCAGAGAGAGCAGAAAACAAGTTGATGCTGAAATAAAGGCAATAATACCAAACACGAAACTCCAGGAGACACTGCAAAAATAGCAGGAGACATCAGCAGATGTGCATACCAGCACATGCATGGAGGCAAGGAGCAGGCAAAGGAGGTAAAAAGGTAACGAGAACAGGGCCGAGGTGACGAGGTCCACAGCTACTGAGCCACTCAAGGCTTCAGGCATGGCCAATATCAAGGCCAACAGGGGCTTGGAAAGAACAGAGTAAAATTCACTTTACTGCCACAGAAGTGTTATTTTTACTTTTAATCATCAAAGTTGTACAAGTTTTTTTTTCCCACATTCTTTAAACAGCTAAAATCAACTACAAATTGCTTGTGCATGGAATGAATGTTTGAAAGAATGTCCTTGGTACTTACCTGAAGTACCAAAACCAATCCAAAAATCATGGAGTACACGTCGTCTTTGTTCAGCTGTATTCTGAGGGCTGAGCTCATGATGGACAGGGCCTCCAAATATTGTTTCATGACCTTCTTGCCTATGTAGTCTAATGCTTCTGATGTGTTTCTCTCCAGGTAGAGTTTCATCCATCTGCCATGTGCTTTCTCTGCCAGATGATATTCTTCAAGTTTTGTATCTGGATTAGAAAAAAGGCAGTATCTATATATTTTTTAAATTGTTTATGAATTTGGCATATTAAGAGGAAAAACTGAATTATTGGCTTTAAGATAAAATTCATGCTGTTGGCTAAAGTTGTATGCAAACAAAATTAGTTGAAGTCTGGTTCAATCAAAGTCCAATTGATATTTGTCCAACTCAGCGGTACAGATCATATAACATAAACTTTCTATTCTGAATACACTCTCGATTTTGTGCTCACAATTAAGATATAAATAATGAAAAAACTACTTATCAACAATATCACCCAAGTTCTAGTTAAATATTAAATGAAATGTCTAATTTACCTTTCCTATAGTCTGGAAACTTTTCTTTGAGCAGGCAGCTTAGCTGATGACCATTGAGCTGTAGATAACGCAGCTGGTCTCGAAGTGAGGCTCCTTCAAAAACACCTGGAATGATACAACCTACGCTGCTTTGAGAGATGGGTAGGCCCAGAGACAAGGCCAAGGTGGGAGTCAGGTCAACCTGGTCAATTTCATCAGGCTTCATCATCGGCGCTAAAAAAAACCAAGCGAAAGTGGACAAACATTCAGATAATCGATCTCGTTAGATTTTTTGGGGAAATAAAACAGCTGCACATGATCCAGCACTCGGACCCATCAGCGCTTTAAATGAAAACCAAGACCAATTTGTTTACCTTTCCTCGTAAAGACAGGGCTTATGAGCAACAGGGGCGTATTGATTTCACCTTCCGAGGCTCCTCCGTGGCTACCGGTGTTTGACATTCCATGGTCCCCACACAGAACTAACAGATAGGGAAAAGATTTTCCTGCCTCCTAAAATGATGAAAAATTCTAAATTTCATGGATTTATCAAATTCCCAAGTGAAAACACAAACTATGGTTCTTCACCTGAAAACATCTTTGAAGCTGTTAAGTGTTGCCTCATTGACATGTATGAGGCAACGCTTACGACGTTAATCGAATCCATTGCATTGTCTGGCATATCATATATCATATCACATCATATTGTATCATATCGTGTCTTATTGGTACTATTCTACCATTAAATAAGTAATGGGAAAATGTTTGGATCAGTCAGTCTTCCCTTCCATTTTTCTGACAACAGAATTATGGATGGTGTCTTTGGTCATTTTTATCAATTCATCCAAAAGAGCACTTGAGAACTCAGAATGCTTTATGAAAAGGGGGGAGCATGCCACGGAATTTTGTTTGTCACTGATTACATTTTTTATCAAAATTGATCCCATTTACCTTTGAATTGAGGGCACTGTGGATCTTCTTCAGAACATCATCCATCTCCGACAGTTTGGTTTGAAGGAAATAACTGTGGGGTCCGAAGCTATGACCGATGTGGTCAATGCCAAGGTAGTGGAGGATCAGAATATCCCAGTCATCTCTCTTGAGCGTGCTATCCAAATGGCGGGTGACATTGTTGTCAACCTGCATGTTCCAAGAAGAGAATACAACAAACCAACAAACAAAACCAAAAATTGAAAAACAACAAAAAAACAAAACCAAAAAACTGGATCTCATCCCAGCACTTTGGGTAGCAGGCAAGGGAAACCCTGAACTGGTTGCTAGCCAGTCACAGGGTGCACATAGACAAATAACCATTTGCATATTTTTAGAGACAAACTTACCTCTCTGAAGTCAGACACAGGGCCATGTATACCATCATACTCCATGAATTGATCGGGGAAGAGGTGCAACCATGTGCAATCTCCATAAAAGATAATTTTTTTCCCTGCTGTGTTGGCTTGCCAAATAAGATTGTCATCAAGTACGGCTGGGGAATTTAGATTCATCAGCACATCGATGTAAACCGGGATATTGCCAGTGGTGAGAGCCTGGGGAGGGATATGTTTTTTTTTTTTTGGTCATTTTCTTTAAATAGTAGTGTTTACAGACATTGCACCACAAAAATAAATGGGACTTATCATTAGGGTGAAGTGGGATGGTTTTGTTCCCATCAATAATGGATCAATCAATCAATCAATCAATCAATCAATCAATCAATCAATCAATCAATCAATCAATCAATCAATCAATTAAAAAAAAAGGAAAAAAAGATTGAAAAAGTGGTTGACAGTCCAGCGTCAGTCAGAAGTGGGAACTTGGAGATTGACTTTCACCCAAATATTAATAAAACATTTTGTGTATACAAATTCAATAAAATGCGTCTCGATTTTGCACCAATAGAAAGATGCCGGTCCCAGGTTGACGGCAGTTGAGAACCCCTGCTATTAATTACCTTGAGCCTGGGCGCGGTGACAGTTGGAGTTCTAGCTTTAGCCACAAAGCTAAGTGTTGAGCCTCTCTCCATCAGGTGTGTGGTGTACGGCATGTTCAATTGACCACTGGCTCCGAACACAAAGTCCGCCCGCATGGCATCGATTAACATAATGATCACCTTTTTGAACAATGGCTGTGGGATGTAAGATGAATTGAGACAGCCCCCTGTATTGCAAATGCCAATTTCATGAGTTTCGGCAGCTTTTCGATGGCAGCAATCCAGGTAAACTTACCTGGCAGTGGCTCTGCGGGTAGGTCTGTGAGGTTGCTCTTGAATGGTGAAGAGTTGATATGTTCTGGGAAAAAACCCCTCAGGAAGAGGACAGCTCCCAAAACTTGAAAAATTAAAATCCATGAGGCAAACACAGACGACCTGACTTCCATTGTGTCTGTTTTAGTGCGCTTCAATGCAATTTATGGTTAATTTGCCTCTATGCGGTTTGATCCTGTGGGATTTGTAATTGAAGATTTGAGATAAGAAAAGGTTGTGTCTCGTTATAGCAAATACACAAGTTGTTTGTTGACCCTAGAGATAGTCAAGATCCCATCTGGTGTGGAGAAATGAAGATCCCAAAGCAAGTAGAATTAATGGACTCACAATAGCTAATAGTCATCACTGATTCCAAACTTATGCAGCACTGAGCAATGGATGGAGGGACCCCCGTAAGGATGACACAACTACCTAAGGCGCTTCACGAGAAACATTCATCCAAGAGCTGCTATCGGCCACAGCTCACATCCAACCACCCCACACATGGACTGCCTCACATAAGTTAGGCTTTAAGCTTATATATATCCTTCTTGGTCTGTCACATGGAATATTCTTTAGTTGTGTAATTTTTAAAGACATGACAGTCACACTCATAGGAAACGACACACACAAAGAGTATTGTTTACCTTGATTCTCTTTAGCTATTTACAAAGAACGATCACTACAAAGCATGACGAGAAGTGTGTGGCGCCATCATTGCCAAAATATAATATTTAAATAAAATATAACATTGATACAAAAAGACTACAATATATTCTGCCTGGCAAAATAATGTTTGCTGTGATTTACAGCTATAAATTACACGCAGTTGTGATAAAACACTCAAAATCATATCTGTTTGAGATATTAGAATGCAAACACATATACATTTTTATTTTAATAATCAAAAACTGTTTGTACTATTTTATCAAATATTCTCAATAGACATAATCAATATAGTATATAAAAATTAGGCTAGCCAGTTTGGGGGATATGACCAATCAACAAACTGACTTGATGTGATTCCGAGCTAAAAGATACAAAGTCAATACTTTGTTGTATACCTATTGTGCAATGTCAATAAAGTCATTCTATACAATTCCCCCTGACAAAATAAATGCAGTACAATTACTTGATGATATTAAACATTAGTCGTGGGCCAAACTACAAAACATGGATCCCATATGAAGTAATTACAGGGCCAGTATTATCAATAAAATCAGAATAAGTAATGTGGGACATTACATAATGTTGCATTATAAAAGTCTTTTAGATGTTTGCGGCTCCAGACAGGTATGTTTTTTGTTTTTTGGGGGGCCAATATGGCTCTTTGAACAATTTGGGGTGACCGAACACTGGCCTATACTGAATGTGCCATGCAGGCTTTTTTTTTCTGTCCAATTGGAGTCGCCATTCTGTCCACAAATTCTTCACGGTGTCTTTTCTCATGATAGAGGAATTTACAGTTAGTTTCACTAGATGGCAATATTGTCTTACAAAATACTGGAGTCACAACTTCCCTGCTGGTTTTGATTCAAAGATGGTCCAGTATTGACAAATAAAAAGGGGGCAACTGTTGTCTTATCATTATTACTTGACATGCATAATACTCACTAATAAGGAGATATCCAGCAGAGACTTGTTCAATGGAAATCCAAAATGTTTATGTTGTTTAGCCTCATCCAGGGTGCAGTGGCCATAACCATATAGAAAATAAATGATTGCATGGCCCCTCCGACAGATTCACATTTTCATTTGGTTGCGAGTCAAAGTCAGTCATCTAGACTGGAGAGAAACACTACAAATAGCAAGGGACAAGTGCATCGGTCAGTTCCTGTCCAGTAGAGGGCATACAAGTACTGTAAATATTATGAAAATCCCCCAAACCTCAAAAACACTCCACACTACATTTTGAGAGCAAATTAATAGAGCTTTCTCTGCCGATCATTTCCCATTTAGTTAAATTCAAATTGTTAGCGTTATTATTCAGTATTCTGTTACATTGATTACATCTCAATGCAGCAACTTTGTCTTTGAAAATGTGACCCGAATAGCCATAAGTGATTATTGTCCACTAATAGAAAAAAAAAAGGAAAAAGTAACTTGCCATATTGAGTTCATTTTAAAGGTGCAAGTAAGTACAAATGAATAATTCAGCTATAATTAGTGTGTCAACAGTGACTTCCTCCAGTGCAGTGATCCTCTGACATTGAGGAGGCCCGTGGTGAGACCGACGCCTCTGTCATGTTAAAATTGGCCTTTGGAAGCAACACACGCTTGCTGAATTGTTCAAGTCACTTGAAATTATTTTAGTGTTCAAAGTCAGTTGAATTTTTTTTTAATTCTGGAAATCTTAGATGTCATAGTAGATGGACTAGCAACTCTTGCTTAAAAACATATTGAATTAAAATATTTTTGCTACACATACAATGTATTCTCATGAGTATTCAAAACTGCCATTCTTCCACCACTGTGACATTGTGTGTAGTGTGTTCCAGATGCGTGGAGAAAGTGTAAACTGTATTGATACAGTATATCTCCCAGCAGTATTGACGGTTGGGACAAAGACACACAATAAAGTCACGTAGCAGGAAATTTGGTCGACCGGTGTATCCAGTGAGTCACTTGGTCGACAGATGACGAGTCTTGTGGGTGTGGACAGTAATGTGAAATAAAACAGAGTATGAGAACAGGAAGAGGGTTGGGGATTAGAGGTGACCTGCCCCTGAGGAGAAGCTGGCCTGTCGCATTTCCTGATTACAACCAATAAGTCTCAATTTCACATAACAACACCAACTACTCATTTGGGGCAGTGTCTGTATTAGAGAGCTTGCAGGAGAGATTGAGTCGGTAGCCTTTGCGTCCCACTGGGTTTGTAAGAATTCTATAGCCTTTACAGTTTACATTCTCTGCTGAAATCGTATCTACTGTGAATATAACAGCACATTTTGGGAGAAAAATACAACTCTAAAGTTGGGCAAAACTGAATTGTTAAACTTGATGTTCACTTGAGAAGTCATTATGTCACAACAAGATTACTCTCGATGGTTAGGTATCCATTTAAATTGCATCTGCAGAATTATTTTTATGGTGCTATATTAAAGGAGTTGACTTGTTTCTAATATTTGACAATGTCACATGTATTTTTGACTGGACAGTCATACATGCATACAATACAATAATGGGACACATGCTATTATTTAATTAGCCACTTTACTTCAGCTATAATGAAGATTTGGTTTATGCTTAGTCCTCTTTTTGACCACCTGTAAAACCTCATTTTAACTCATCTCTGGGAGATATTTAACTGCTCCCTCCACCCAATCCCCCGACCAGCCGACTTCCCAAGTTTTATGTAGATAAGAGTGAACGCTTTCCCGTCCCACAATTGGCGGGTGCCCAATATGCAGGAGTTTATCTGGCACACTTGTCCCTCCCTCCATATTTCACTTCTGGTTGGGCTCTCTCTTACTGATAGCTTTACCACTGCGGAGGGGTCAGATGCTGACACCAGCATAAGGGCCGCTTAAATCGCTCTAAACAACATCTATCATGGACACTATAAAATAAACTTCACAGCATGCACAATACAGCGGCCTCGTGCAAAGAAGTGCTCGTCTATCATAAGGCTACTTGACTTCAGGAAGCCGATTTTTTTGATATCTACTGTATTGAGGAGTGGAAATAACTGTTTCTTTTTTCCTTTCCAGGATGTCTTTATGGGTAATTTCTGCAGAGTGTTGAGAACTCTACCACAAAATTGCGACGGTATTCTTCTTCAGATTTGACTGATTCTTATGGCTTATATCCTACTGATTGATCAGGAAAACCCATTTAAATTATACAAAACAAAAAAGCAGTTATTGTTAGAACAGCAAAACAAAAAAACTACATTATTCGACTCTGAGTAGAGCACTGACTTCGCCAAGGACTGATCACCAACAAATTCTACACATTCCCAGATATCAAATCTCCTGCACATGCTGGAATTTTTATAATTAAGATGAATGTATGAGTCACAAAGAACTCTCTTGGATCCTCACCAAAATTTAATGTTCTTTCCTTGGCTCATGCACCGCACCCCTGTACAGAGTTTTGTGGAGATCAATTAAGTAGCTTTTGCTCAATCCTGCCAACAACAAACAATGAAAACATACACTCCTTGCTTGCGGCTATTTTTACATTTTAAGTATGATCATATGTACACAATAAACAAACAAACATTTGTTTGTGACATTTGTTGTTGCTGACATAATCAAGTTTCAGTTATTGAGTGAATGACTGGTTGACACTACATTGTAAGTGTTTCCAAGTGATTAAAGTCTGTAGAGGAACTGGGAGAGGCAAAAGAAGAAGAGTGGTGGTGTTAGATGGAATAAATGATCCGGAAAAGAGTAATTATTGTCCAAATCCATCCCTTAATTTCTTTAAAAGCCAATTGAGAAGTCAGAGCAGCTCAATGCGCATCCACTAAACTTAACACTCTACTATGCCATACAATTTAATTATTGGGACATGATTCATTCACTGAGTGGTCACTCATTGGATGGGGCCATTTATTGGCCTCGCCTATTCTACGCAGCTCAAGAATCCGCCTTGGTCAGTAATCACTGGACTGTACAAATGTAATTTAGATGCTTGATTGAGGAAGCGCCTGCTAATTAAGAGTTTTTGTAATGTAGTGCGTGATCAGTTTGCCTGGCTATTCATCAGAAACAATGTGATGATTAGACCTACAAAAAAGAAAAATGGAAGAGCTGCTTATGTAAGAAAACATGTTCTTATCTATAAATTAAAATGACATTATTTTGCAAATGTATGTCTTGATTAAAATAATTATTTATCCATACCACTACCATAAATATTCTACTTCTTTGACAGTGTCAATCAAAATTCACCAAACTAATACACAACAGTGAGAGATGATCCCTTAAGGATACTGTAAGTGTCTATCCAATTTTTTTTGGTTAGTGTCAAAGAGGAAAAATAAACCCAAATCACAGAAAGAAGACTTTGTCAAGAGGAGTGAGCGAGAGTTTCTCTCACCACCACAACTCTGGTTCTATTTACAGCTTTTAACAGAAATCTGATTAACAGAGGCATTTTAAGCAGACCTGGAGGAGGAGGAGGAAGAGTGAGGAATGGTGGAGAGGAAGGACCGCTTTCATTAAATCAGCAATCGATGCCAGTGCTCCTCTGAGAGCGGCGTGCACGAATAAAGGAATAAAACAAAATGGAATAAAGGAGCCATTTCATGTTTATCTACACTGCTCGAGGGTTAAGTGCACTGTCGATGGAACATCACTTTACACAGTGGAAATTTTCCTGCCGTATTCCCCGATCATGTCTGCCCAAGTAGTTTTCTAATACACATGTGACAAGCATAGAATGACAAGTCAATTTTTTTTCCCATTACTAGAATCAGGGGATGATTTTAAGGATCAGAAGCCTTATGATTATCTAACTGCAATAAAGACATCATCCTGTAGGTCAGCCATGTAAAACAAGTGGAAATTATGCAACACATTCTCTGATATAAACCTGAGGCGCTGTGGCCGGAGGGGCCGTGGAGGGGCCATCATTTCCCCCCAACAGATCGAGCCAATCAAGCCTGCATTATAGCCCCATTAGATGAGGCTATTGCCCCGAATGATTCGCCAACCACCAACATGGTCTCGCATCATCGCCGTGCAAAAGCAATAAACATAATTAATTTCAGAATTAGGGCTCAATATATGAGGCATCCAAAATAAATACCGATGGTAGAGCTGCGTTTGCAAGGTACATGTATTTTTAGGGGCAATATTGCGAGCGAGGTGGTCATAAAAGGTTACCGAGGGGTTGTGGATTCAGCCGAGTAGCACAATTGACAGATGCACCAGAGGACTGTGAAGTTCTGCCTAGTAATTCACCTGCTTCAGCACTTTTGCTGTGAAGGGGAGGAGGACTAGTGGTGATGATAACGCTGCTGATTAAACAATACACAAGTGACTCCAAAATTACCAAATCTCAGAGGCTGAATGGAGGGTCTACTGTATGTCGTAATGTGACCGTTTTGTCTTTTGCCTGGAATGTCCCATTACGCTGTAACTTGTCCCCGTGTTCTCTTTTTAAAGTAGCAGTAAGGGGTAACTTCTTTTTTTTTTTTTTGCTCCAGGCTCCTCCTAGAGTTGGGAAGTTTAATTTTAATTGGTGGATTGTTTAAGCACGCAACTCTGAACCGAGCATTACTGGCAAGTTTGTCAATGCTACGTTACATTTCCAGTTAAGGCCTGTGTGTCTTCACAAAGATTTACACGCTGAAAATTTTAAATGACTTATTTTATATTTGATGTCAGACAGTGAAAAAGACCGGTGCACACGCCAGTATCAATCTGTCTTATTGTGCATATTTACTGTACAGTTTTAAAAACCAGACTCATCACACTTGCATGCTTGTGACGAAAGCTATAATAACAGATTCCCCCCCAGGGAGACATCGGATGAAAATGATCTCACAATTTATATGTATGTATTAGGAAATTTGCCACAGGGGACTGGAATAGGAAGCACTCTTTCACTCCTGACAGGGATTTTAGCAGTTGGCTCCTCAAATGACAACGGAGTAAAGAACAACCACAGTAGTGAGAAGCAGATGAAACAGGGGCAGCAGTTTCATTGCTATGTAATATTTGGTATCCCGCAACCCTAATGTAAAGTACAAACATGGTGAATGTTTTTTTTTGCCATATTGTGACATGTATGAAAATTGACTAAAGTGAAAGCCTATACAACTGTAAGATTCGCCAAATTAAGCCTATCCCTCATTAAATGTGTATCTGAGTTTATGTTTTCATTTATGACCATAATCCCCCAAACACTGGCCAATTTACTCACCATCTCCCCTTATTGAATATTCTCAAAGAATGCAAATTAACCACTTAGTAACCGCATCAATTGCCTACTCGACCTCTTATCAACCCCTTTATTTTGTTTGCAAAACACTCGTTAGAGTCCTGTAAAAAAAAAAGAAATCAAGGCGGGCATTCTTAGGTGGGGTGCCTGTTATGGTTCGCTGTGGAACCAATTAGTACTCAATGCCCATCCTCCTCTGGGACCAGTAAAGAGAGCAGGAGGCCGAGGCTTAATACAATAACCAGACACCATTTATACGTTTGTGTTAGTATAATATTAATCAGGGATCATGGTCAACGCTGCTCAAACTCATTATAAAGATAAAATATAACCATTTTAGTGTTATACAAACATCTCAGACTCACAGGTTTTTGGTTTCTGGATTTAGATCCATTCTAAGCACCCTTGCTCCTTGTAACAAAAGAATGATGATGTGTGCAAAATGTCCTCGCCATACAATATGCACTATATGTTTTTTTTTGTATATGGTATGAACATAATCCACAAGTGTTCCAGATATTTAATGTGACATGTGGTTTGATCTTTTCATCTCGTGACCTTAATGCCCTCTCAACATCCTCCAACTCAGGCTGGCTAGCGCTTGCTTATGATTAAAAAAATTTTAAACCTTAACTCTTTACTTATATTTGTCTTCGAATATTCTTAGACACATAACCGACGCAAAAAAATTGCTAATGCAGGCACTATTTCATAGTTGTTCCAAACTGATTTGGCTTAGGAAGTGTATTTCCCCCTCTTTATGTTCCTGGCTTGTTAAAAAAAAAAAAAAAGTATAAAAAACAAAAAAGAAAATAAACAGTTGACCCACTACCGCACATTTCTTTTTCTACAACTTCGTTAGCTGCACTTAAACATTCCAAGTCACTCGCCATTCATGATATCCCTTTTTTCTTTTCCACTTCCATTCATGATATCCCTTTTTTCTTTTCCGCTTCCGCTTCAAATGCACCACGTTTTCAAAGAAGACGCCATATGTGTATTTTCCGCACTTTGGAATATGTCATTTATTTATTTCGCTGGTAGTCACTCACACACCCAGGCGACAAAGTACTGACTGAGGAGATGTTTAAAAACGTATGGATGATTAATTACCTGCAGCTACTGGAGGAAAATAACGAACACATAGACAACCAAAACGAGTGTTACCTCTTTGCCGTAGGAATAATTGAAATTTGATTAAAAGGGAAACTGAAGATTTTCTTGCTTTGTCAGCAGTTACATCTCAGAGTGAAATGCAAAAATATCCTGCCCCTCGTTGAATATTGCAAAGTGTCCATCAGAGCTTGTAAAGAAGGCTGTTTCGCCAGGGTCATTTGCCAAAGGACACGGAGGAAAGTCATTACTGCTGTTCCCTTTACCTGTAACCTCCAATAAATGCATATTACGCCAAGTGAGGGCCAGTCAATCAATTGCCACTGCACAATTACAATCTATCAACAAGACTGTCAAGTAGAGCAGATCCCCAGGCTGGAGTTGGTAATGATGAGTTCAAACACCTGAAACAGGTCTTTCAAGTCCTCTTTTACTTTTTGTGCGTGTGTGTGCACGTGCATGTGTAAGAGTGAACTTGAGGGATCGAGGGTGTGTGTGTGTGTGTGTGTGTGTGTGTGTGAGACTCAAGTGAGTGGGAAACATTCGGGTAGAGAGGTGAATATAAATACAAAAGGGAAGCAGTGTGGCCAGCCCTTTTCCTCACCTCAAGCACATTAGCATTAAAAACAGTACTTATAGAATAACATTATTACAATTATTTTCTTCTGTAATTTTGCAGTAGAAAAAAATGTACCCTTAAAAAAGACACAATATCACAGTAACCCATATTGAATGCCCAAAACATGGCTGAGTCATTTTGATATATGTATCATATTCATTTGTTGCAAAGATATCTTGTCGCTGAAATGCAACAAAAGAAAATGTCAGTAATGGTGAATCAAAAATACGTTCTGGGCCATTCTTTGAAATCACTGCCGTTTGCATCCCTAGGAAATAACATGTCTAAAGTCACAATAATATGAAATGTAAAATATACATATTTTTTAATCTAATCATGCAAAGTGTCCTCCACGTTGAGAAAATAAAAATCGTCATTTGTTGCCTGTCTACACTCCCTAAAATTTGATTTTGAATTTGCTAAATTCCTAAATTCCTTTTTTATTTATTTATTAGTTTTAGTTAGGAAACAAAAAAAAAAAAAAAACAACTAGAGATATTCTATTTGATTAGACAACTCCCATTCGCATCTACAACAACGTAGCTGAATAAAATATGTGGCTGAGATGGTTTGCACTGATATATGCCCACCCTTTTTTTGTACCAGGAGGATGTAAAGATCTTAAGGCTGACTTTTTGTACGGAGTGTTTCCCGTCATAACGTGTCGTGAATATGGACGTACAGGATATGCGTCTGTAGGGTGGGGAAGGATTTTTTCTTCCTTTGGAATAACAGCAGCCCACCTAACATTGGCAAGTCTTCAAGAAAACTCCAGTCCATTTGTAAATCTTTACTTCCTGTCCCAAACCCACGAGAACATATCAGACGGCCCCGCTATGCACCCAGACTTTGAAACCTGGCCCTGTAAATTCCCTAGTTAGTTTTTGCAATGACCCAAACTACGCAGGATAGCAATGCAAAACAAATAAATGTCTGGCTCGGGCCATGGGTGGAGGTATAGGGCTTCAGGAAATGGTTTACTTTGGGGTCTGAGTGCTTCCAGGTTGTCTTTGCCTGTGATGGATCAGTGAGCGTTGGAATGTGCAAATGGTGATGTGAAGTGTGGTCTGATTTCTGATGGATTAATGGGCCAGACCACCACATTCACATGGCTTCAATCATTGCAGCTACACGCAATCTACAGTATATCAGTTCACCCAACCCCACCCATACTTTAAAGGTTGGAGGTTCACCATAACATGGTTGATGTTATCCACCTTTTCACCTTACACTTTTTCGTAGAATCTCAAAAGTAGCGTCTTTTCTAGAGGGAGCGATGACACGTAGTAGACACGTGAATATAATGCTGTTCTTGTCCTTCTCAACCATGGATGCCAGATTATTTTATTTATGTCTTATGAAATTATTCTGTATCTTGTGGTATGGAACACAATGCAGAAAATCAAAGCATATACTGACTGAAGAGTGAAGGAGCGGCTGTATATAAAAACAAACGTCCTACTGACACTGAATTTTATTTTTGCTAAACATACTCAATCAAACAAGATCACAATTCCATAACATTTCAGCCTTCTGGTAAAATGGCGTACTTGGTGGTAAAATTATTTTTAGTTTGGCCTTTTTAGTTTTTAGTTAGGCCAGATCTGCCCCCTGTGCCTTATGTTTGCCACTATGCACAATACTGAATTAAAAATGTTTTTTCCTTTTCTTTGGAAAATTGTTTTCTAAATTGTGTTTTAAGGGTTGTTTTTTTCTTCAGTTATCTGTGCTGCACTTTGTATGGTCTCTTAGCATAAAATGATATTTAAGCTAGAATGAATGCAATTAATTTACAAAAAGGAATTACATTACTTTTGATTGGGGATAAATTGAAACAGACCAAATGCCTTGTGCAAATTTCCAATTTGAAAACCAGCCTGGATCTATTATACATGACATAAATTTGTAAACTGCCTGAGGTACGCACTATATGTGAATGTCTCTGGATGCATTTATATGAGTTTGTTTGCTTTTTTGCATGTGTAATATCATGGGTGTTTTTTTTAATACTTCATGAGGATGTGAATTAGCATACATATTTATTGTTGTCGACTGTGAGCCATGATCTGCCTTAAGATTCGAGAGAGAGAGAGAGAGAGAGAGAGAGAGAGAGAGAGAGAGAGAGAGAGAGAGAGAGAGAGAGAGAAAGAGAGAGAGAGATAGAGAGAGAGAAAACATCCAGTTTACAAGTTAATCCACATTTTATTATGACTGCTCAGCCGGTGAGGGGTAGATTAAAAACAACATGGTTTGAGCAGGTTCATGAATCAATTATATTAAAGGAGAGATTAGTTTGCCTCTGAGATTAATTGTGGACTATCTTATGCTGATTCAAACACATGTAGGATGAGGCTGGGGGTGAAAGGAGGGGTACATTGCGTCCCGGTCGCTCACATATCATGTATTTTTTTGATGAAAACAATATCATACATGTAGACAGCAGTAATCTGGTTCACGGTTTATTGCTGTCACTTTATGTCCTTGCATGCAAAAAATGCAATCAGTGGATGAACAAATCTATTCCTTCAATCATTAATCCCTCCTGCACTGAGCAAACTCACTGTTGGAATCAAAGTCTGGATGTTTGTTTACACTTGTTTTAAAGGTAATCCTAGAACCTTAGCGTTTAAAACTCGGTGAGCCCAGAACAACTGTTTGTTGGCAACTTATAGATCTAATATGTGTACTGCTGACATAAATGCCACGTCATTGTGTGACAACAAAGTTGTGTCAATTTTCTGCCATCAGTTGGTTGGACCTTCTGTTACAGTTTTAATACAACTATTTTGTGGCCTTTTGTTGATGAAAATACGACAATAAATGCTATGAACCAGGGCTCAATGTTACAATGAACTGTGGCCAAAAACAAAAAAACATTTGTAGATTTTAATGCAACCCAGTGGAATCAAATCATAGAGATGGGTGATACATAAAAAATGTATTTGATTCAATAATAATCCTTGCCAGTTCCAATCCCAATACTTTGTGTGATTTTTTTTTTTACCCAAATAAATCACATGATAATCACCGACCTTTTGCAACTTATGTTGTGTTCATAACATATCAATTGTACCAAATTTCAGTACTTTTTTAATGAAGAGTATAGTATAATATAGAGTTCTTAAGGACCCTCACAAATGTAAAATGTATTCTGCCAACTATCTTACTGTTGTAATGAACATATATTTCAAGTGCTAGTTTAAAAATATTCACCAACTGCATTTGGGGTAGCACTGAAGCTTTGTTTTAATTTCAAAAACCCTGTTTTGAATTTTCCCACTGAGGCACCCTTTGGGATGCTGTTTGCGTTGAGTCATTGTTTGCTCTTCCAACAATGACTGTAGCACTGGTGCAATCAGAGCTCATATTTTAATTGTTATAACAGCCGTTTTAGGAGATGAGCCAACTTAATCTTCCAAAGCAAGCTAAGCCACTGGACCTGCCTTTTTGAAAACACAAGGCAACTTAACTCCAGAAACTATAACCCCGTAGTAAGGTCCGGTCAGCTTTGCTTGAAGTCACAGTAACCCACACACATTGAAACATGCACATATCCATCGGGCTCTCTTCCAAACCCGCCCAAAATAAACCTGCTTTAACACCTCTCTGGGGGACTTGTCGGTTGGCAGCGTACGGACCACACACAGACACGCACACACAAATACACACGGACTCACACCTACAAGCTCCAACAGACACAAGCATCCAAACACGCAGGCCCACTCTAATTTAATATCTATAACAACATAACCTTGAAGGATAAAATGCAGGACTTATTTAAATGCTAATTTATTTGTTAACATAACATCAAGATTCTGTGTGGGACAGGTTACGGAACTAGGCTGTCACTTGATATGTATATTTTATTCTGCTTTGCTATTTTTTATTGGGACTTTGATTATGATAATATAAAACACTAAATAAAACATTAATATAGACAGGAAGAACTTGAGCAACATCTCTTATGCATTCAGGTGCTTATTACCAGGCAGGAAATAAGAATGACGGAACAGTCGTAGCTGTGAGACTGATAGGCCAAATCATATTTATTTGTTTTCGACCTTATACAGTCACAGCACAGACTTCTAACTTCATTAATATCATTGTTTTAATTTCTTCTGAGAATTTCTGTCATCTTGATGATAAAAGGAATAACGTAATCTGAGAAATGCGATTTAAAAAAAAAAATGTCATGTGTATATGTGTGCGAGTGTGTGTGTCAGATATTGTTTTCAGTCGTTATGTCTAGCTATAAAATAGTAGGTATGGAACAAAACTAATGAAAAAACACAGGTTGTAGTTTTTTTTTTCTAAATTGACATCTACTTTATTGTCTCAAAATGAAGCCGATGTATCATGGTCTCTGGTGATTTACAAGCCTTTTGATCTCTGATGGCACAAATGATCAATTCTTGTATTGTCTTGTGTGTTTGCTATTAAGTGTTAGCTCAGCCCTCAGCCTTTTTCATCATTTGTCTTAACCTAAAAAGCTCAAGGGACATACAGCCATTCATGTGTGCCATGTACTCAGCTATGAGCTTTTCCTTCAAGACTGACAAGATATTCTCATTCTCAATAGACTGAAAGACTCCGATGTGGTTTATCGATCCGTGGAGTAAAAAAGGTGTCTCTCCATTATAAAGTGCTTACAACTGTGAACTGCTGTTTGCTCTCTATAATGTAAAAAAAAAGTGGCTCCCCATCATAAAGTGCATACAACTGTGATCTACTGTTTGCTCTCTATAATGTAGTCTTCTATGTAACAAAACACTGGCAACTTTGCCGTCATCCAAAGCCAGTGAGTTTGGCCCTCACCATGCCCACAGTGGTTACTCTTTTAGAAAGATGGTTTGTACTGTAGTACATAATTTGAATGGTTCAGAATATCCAGGAAGCTGATATGGGTAATTTCAGAACACTTTCTGTCTTTTCCATGAAATTGTAAATAATCCATGCACAAAATACACAACCATGCATATGTAGCCTGCTTGTAAATGATAGTTTCCTGACAAAATGTAAATTTAAGTTGAAGTAAAATGAATTATTTAACATGATGTTAAGTACCAAATAGCTCGAGAGCAACCCCTAAATGAGTGGTAGGGAGAGTGTTAGTGGTTGTGCCTGGCAGGGCATTGCTCCTCATTACCGATGCCTGCCTTCAGAAATCGGAAAGCTTTTATTTGGCAGAGGTTCCCCCCGCGGGCACAGAGCTGGCACGCCAATATGGGCAAGTGTTCTGGCAACCATGAGGCAGCATGATTATTATATCACTTACCACAGATCATCAAAGAGACATAAATTCTGAGGAGTCCATCCAGTCATGGAAACACTGAGGCTCTGTCACTGGAGGGTCCATCCAACAACAGAGTGGGGCCTGTATTTCTTGGCCTGAGGTAGTCATTTTGCGTTATTTGAATGTTTAAGTGGGCAAATGTGTGTTTATGCATGTGTGAATGTTAGTGTAGATTAAGATTCTGACGCATGATTATTTTTATGTGCATGTGTGTGGTCTAACTGCTACGTGCTCACACTCACTCTTGCATGTTTGTATGATTTTCAGTACCACACGCTGTAATGCTCTCGTACCCAAAACATGTTTTACGCTGGTTTCCTTTCAGAATGAATGGGCTTTTTTCCCGGGATGTGAAAGCCTTTGCGAGTGGTGTGGACGAACCTCCTCTTGAGGTAAGCCATGCGTCAATGTCGCCTGCGATACGCTCAACCATATGTCGGCTCTCGGGTCTCTTAAACTGAAGACTTTGCCTTGTCACGGTGGCAGAACATTTTCATCATTGCACATTAGGAGACTCCCTGTGCATCATAGCATACAATGGGAGTAAAGGGTGGGGTGGTGGGGTCCACACAAGCTGTTGCCATTTATCATGGCTGAAGTGTTAAGTTGGGTGGTAGGATGAAGGGTCTTGACTTAAAAGAACAGTGATGTATTGAAGTCATTTTGCCCTCTGGCTCCAGCTTTGTTTATGGTGTGAATACCGAGGCAAGTTACACTAGTATTTAATGCCAGGCATGACAAAATTTATTTCAGTTTTTTTTTTGGGCAACTTAATTTTCAGGAGTAGTTCCACCATCTGTTTTTGAGTCACATTTTTCATTTCATTTTAATGTGGATTACTGCCTCCTACTTGATTGGAGTGGAACAGAACCTGTACGTCAAACTTTTTCAAATGTAAGACAGGCATGCACAAGGTTCAAGATGTCTGCACTCTACCGAATCCTATTTTAGTCGCCATTGTGCCTTTTCCGGAATTATGTTTTATAAACATTTTATTGGTTAAACAGTCAAAGAGTGTAACACCATCTGCTATTTTGACATGTAACAGTGACAGCCCACAAACTCAGGTTTTATGTGGATCGAGATTTTCGTAAACCACCATCGGCTCAATGTAGATTTGTTTTTAACCTCAAAAGATTTTCCAGTTTAGTATGTATGCTGATGTAATCTAATATTTGAGTGGCTGGCAAAGATCAAGGCAGGGATTGAGGGGATGACAGTTTATCGCGGTGACATTGTTGACTTTGTGTGCACAGTCACACCCAGCGGTACAGTGGGAATACCTTGGCAGCCGCACATGTTCATGCATGAATGCATTGAGCATGGGAGCACACACGTGTTTCCAATGGAGCAGACAGGCAGTACCATAATGGTAAGTGGCAGGAATGGGGTTAGGTTCCCCAAAGATCCTGCTGTGCCGCGGTGTGTGATGGGTTTAGAAGTAGGTCCGAGAATGTGTACGGGACTATTTACACATGGCTAAGCCAGTGCGAGAGTGTGTTGAGATTTGGTTGTTTTCACAGCGATGTGGATGGAAGGAGCTGGACCCACCCGAAGTTGCGAACAGAGGACCGATTGTGAAGTAGACACAGAGGACTAGATGGCCTGGGGTCTGCTCCGTTGAGTATTTGCCTTTGAGCCACAGCGTGACAGGTGGCAGAGAGACTCCTGTCATGTTGGAGACTTTTGCGCTTCAATGCAAGCCACTCAAAAAAAAGCCAATACATTTAAAGACCCTGTTAAGTGATTTCTGAGATATGTCTTAATGATTTCAAAATAATATTATACTATAAAAGTTCCCATCAGCAGTTTTTCTAGAGCAGCCGTGATATGTCTTTAGCTAGTTAGTCACGTATACCTACACCTGAAAATGGTGTTGGCCATTGCTCAGGCAGTAGAGTGGGTTGTTGAGAAACCGGAGGGTCAGCGGTTCAAAGCCAGCTCTGTCCGAGCCATGTGTCGTCGTGTCTTAGGGCAAGACACTTCACACACCTTGCCTAGCTAATTCTGGTGTATCTACAGAAATGTTCATTGATGTACATTGTCCCTGTCAAATAAACAAAACAAAAAAAAAGTATACTTCCTTCATAAAAGTTGACTGGTTTGGTTGCTTTAGATCGCCTCATTGTCAGCCATGAGTGCACGCACTTGGAGAAACTCAGGCTAGCCAGTATAAGTCAGACTTGGCTTTGGACTTGGGTAGACTTTTTAGAGTGCCTCGTGCAATGTAAAAAAAAGCTTCACGTGACAGTGGGATATATTGCAGCCACCAGGAAGTTTACGCGAATACGTTTTCGTGACTCAAACATTTAGTTTGTCAACAAAATATAATTCACCTTTTCACCTTGTAGTATTATGACTGATGCCGTTTGACAGCGGAGAGAAATACTTGATTTTTTTTCCTCCCACAATTTAAAACTCCATTTGTAGTGAAAAGATTGTGCTTTGTGGAAGAAAACCTGCGCAACGTCAAAATGTATATTGCTTTTGGCACAAGGAATATCATCTTTACCGACATAGCCTCACTGTAAATTATAACTAAATGAAACCGTACAGTATAGCTAAAGTGAAACAATCACATCTGTCCCTTCTCACCGCTCATGTTCCGAGTGCAATTTCCCAGTTCTAAATCCAGAAGTGCTACCTGGGGACACATTGGATAGGCGATGAGGTTAAAGCTTCATTCTGTCCCTGAGCTGACGAAAGAAGGAAAAGCAACAAATTTGAGAGTGACCTGCGCCGGTGTGCGGATCCAGGCAAGCCCCAAAGTCCCAGAGGTGTCAGAACCAACTGCACTCACTTCTGTCAAACCCTCAAAGTGTTATTGAGCTTGTGGGCCTGCGAGGCCCAGCTGGAAATATTGTTGAATGTTAAATGCAAGATGCAATATCGCTGCATTGAGCCAAAAAACACATCCCTGATTGTACAAGGTCAAATATGCAAATGACAAATGGATGTGAATACATTGGGCAAATTGAAAAATTAAACAAGAGTTCCCATTTCTTGCGTTGGGGAAAAAGGTTTGGTTAAATTGTTTATACAACTTTGACCTCATACAGCTTGTAGGCAGACTTCACCAGTACAAGAGGGTCTTTATTTAATCTTGCCATGATTTTGTTAATAAAATTATTTTCGTAAAAAGTTAAATATTTTTTATTTGTTTGTTATTAATTGTGTCTCGAAGCAAGTTAAAGGGTATATTATTGGTGGAACAGATTTTGGCATGATTTTTAATTATGTCATGTTTTTTATTTCAATCACAAAAAAGGCATTTGAACCGGGGGTGTTTAGACTTTATACTGGATATAGCAACTTCCCCAGGCAGCATTATTCTGCACAGAAGTTCAGAGTAATTATATTTGTAGTATCTTATACAGCTCTAGTCCATTTGTGAAATCAAATCCATCATTGCTTTATTTTATAAAATTGATCACTGCAACAATTTGCTGCAGCGTCGCTTAAGACAAATGAACCAAAGCATTTAGGAAGCCATACTGTTCAGTACAGAGTTAAAGAGAAAGTGTTACTGACAGCAGGACATTACACACCAATTCCCCTGGTCTCCCCCCCATGCATTCATAAATATCCCCCTGCCTGCTTCCCCTAATTACCTAGCATGAGCGTGGCTCTTTCCACTTCCCTCTCACACATAATAGAAACTGCTTTTTAATATCCAGGCATCATAAAATGTCATGCTGACTTAACAGACATGAGGAGCAGAAGGAGCAATAACAGAATGGGAGGTGGGGCAGGTGGAAGGAGGGGCTGAGGGTGTGTGTCGTGAATAAGGAGGGATGGGTAGGCAATGTTTAGACTCGAGCTTTTGTTACTCCTTCTGTTTTGTCTGATAGTCGCCCATTTCTTTCCACGCACCTTCACTTTAGAGATACAAACAGATGGATGTGAGCAGCAATGGTTTCTCTGGGGCATTTTAGTAGTTGCGGTAAAACATGTTGCAGACTATTTGCAAGAACTCTTATGGAATCTAATAGTATATCTTTGCCAAATGTTAGCCTTTAAGGCACTTATCAAAATATAACGGAATTAAAAAAAAAGGTTTCCCCAAATTATGTTAGATTTAAAAAGGGGGGTATAGTGCATTTTTACTTAAAAGTTATTGAAATAAGAAATAAAATTTTGATTACTCTACAAATTCTGGCTGTAGATGACCCTAATATGTGGATGAAATTTCGATTGTTTAGGATTATAATTACATCATAAAGTGTCATATTCCAATAGTAGGGTCAGCAGCGCATTTGGCATCCATGACCAACTAAAGCTCTTTGTGCAAAGGCCTACCTGTAGCCTTTATTCATTTGTGACAGTCTTCCCTTAAAGATATATCAACATTTGTCATGACCGCAAAACACTGGGCACATTTGTTGACTTTATCGTCATGTTAGCAGCGGTTAATAGCTTGTCATCAGTCACCAGCACCATTCGTCAACCTGAAGCCATCAGAGCTCAATAGGAGCCAAAAAGAGACAAATGATCACAGCATGTCTAGTTGAGGCTTGACACGCATACAGAGCAAAAACCCATTTTGCTGCAAATCCAGATTAAATCG
Source organism: Syngnathus floridae (assembly GCF_059516105.1). Taxonomy (NCBI): domain Eukaryota; kingdom Metazoa; phylum Chordata; class Actinopteri; order Syngnathiformes; family Syngnathidae; genus Syngnathus; species Syngnathus floridae. The sequence continues at coordinate 13,818,361 of NC_142415.1, forward strand.
TGAACCTTTGTACATACTGATTTAATGATTGAGTCTTGTCCCCTGTAATCCATTTTACATCATTTGTCATCCATCAATGTAGAAACAGGCATGCTAATAAATGGACTGACTTACGAACAAATGCTATGCTCTGGCATTTTGTCGCATTTATTTACTCTTATCATCATTTGATTCATGATGGAAACTTCCCCCATTCTGACAAAAAGAAAAATAGTTCACTCCCGTCATTTCACCTTTTACTCCAAGCACGATGTGATTTGTATGCTTGAGTTTGACTTGTAGTGTGTGTTGATTTTCATCTAGCACCAGGAGTTAACAGGCTTTTAGATCCCTATCTGCAAAGCACATGCTGCTAATTACAGAAACGGCTGTTTCCACAATGTGGTTTGCTCGTACATAGGTGAACCTTTGTCTGCACTCTATTCTAAATTCCATATTTTCCACGTTTTTGTTAGCCAACAGTCTCCAACCTGCTTCAATAGAAACGGATTACCGTTTCACTGGCCAATGTCTTGATGGATATGTTGTATTTATTCACAACGGGACATCATGCAGTGTGAATATGACATATTTTGGGGCATTACGTATTCATGGCCTGGGATGGGCTGCATTCGGGAAGTTCGAATTAATGTGTCACGGTGGGAGGCGTTAGTGGACGACAGGTTTCTAGAAGGACGTTGTGTTTTTGATTTATAGTGCATATCACAGAGAAGATCATTTCACCCAAATTGAAAGGATGTTTTTTTTTCCCTCTAGGTCCAATTAAGCCTGATACCAAAATAGCATACGTGGATCACAACAACATAATCTTACACATTCGTTTTCAGGACACATCATTAAAAAAAAATAAAGGCCTAGGTGACATGCGTTTCAAAAATGTTTTTGCACAAAGATTAACATAAGAAAATAACTTTCACAATTATATTAATCAAAATAGAAAATAAGACAAATCTGGAAGGTGGATCTAAATGCAGAGCAGAAGTACTGCATTACAAAAAAGGCATATATTCAAAATCAAAAGAAGGCACCTACAATTATTAAAACTCTAAAATAGCAAAAAAGGCCCCTTCCAAAAAGCAAACTTCAAAGATACTCAAGCAATTAACTCAAACTTGCAGGAAACATAACATAACATTGTTAACATGCCTAACAAAAACACATGACAGCAACAATCAACCGCCAAAGACTGAAAGAAACCAGGAACTTAAATACAAGCAAACTGACGAGAGGAGTCACACCTGGGCAAGACACGTGGGCCTTGATGAAGCTGATTGGTAGAAACAAGGAAGAAGGCTTATGAGAACAGGTTGAAACCTCATAATGTACGTCTCGTAGAATAACATGACATGAAAAGGGGACTCATGCACCAATGTTCCTCCAATAGAGGACTTACAATGAAGCAGGTGAAGCTGAGTCTTTAATAGCCTTCGTTTGCAAGATTCAAGATGTCTAGCGGAAATTCTCTTGGTTGGATTTTTGTTTGTTTTTAAGAGACGGCAAAGAATAGAATATAAATTGCTGGCTTCAGTGAGAGCCAAGGTCTTGTGTAATAACTCCCCTTAATCTCACGCCATTTGTTAGTTTGTGGCTCGGACCTGCTTCCAGGTGCATGACTGGATTTTCCTGCTGGGTAGGTGGTCCCGGCAAGGCATGGGACCGTTTATCACAACGCAGAAGTTGATTCGTGGGAATTGCCTCAAAGGTAATGTGTGTATGTGTGCCCTTGTTGGAGTACTTTCATTTCTAATTCAAAATGACAAAATTACAGTTGATTTTTTTTCTTGCACTTGTTTACTTACACCTCTGAAAGGATTCTTTCACTCCTTGCGCTGGCTTTTACAAATATAATGGCAACCCTGTCATTAGTGGGTGTGAAAGTATCAAGACCCCTAAATGAGCCTTGAAAGAAGCCAGGGAGATTTTATTTTCCATCCAATGACCTGCACGAATGAGATTACAGTTGAAATATGACACGATTTACGAGCTTCTCAAGATATGAGCCCAGAAAATCTTTTTCCCTCGTGTTTGTTTGTGAAGTATTTGCAACTTGAGTATGAAAAAAGTTCACATTTTGTTCATTAATTGCATCATGTTGGATATCTAATGGATGATCCAATTGAAAACCAAAGATGGAGGTCATTTGTTCTCAAGACAGTTTGTTTGGCCTAGCCCAAATCTTGGAATGTTCCACAGACTAAGTGAATAAACTTCTTCAAGTTTGATTCCACAGCCCAGCACTCAGACATGAGCCAAGAGAGATTAGCGCTGATCCACAGTTAAGGAAACATCACAGACCTTCACAGGTTTCCCTTTCTTGTGACTCAGTTCTAACAGAAGTATTTTGACTGGCGGTAATGTTATTAGAAGAATTCATATTGTTTATTGTGTGACAGGATTAGATATGGGGCGGTAGAAGAAGAAAAGTTGGAGATCCTGAATAGAGTCTCTGTGCCCCCTGTTAGTTTAAAGAAGATTTGTTATTGTATAATGTTGTACAATCATATCTATTTCCATTCCGTGCCCTCGCTATGTTTGAGCGGCTAACAAGACATTGGTTTGACAGTAAATCAACTCTTGTGCAGACGCTGCCTGTGTGATGTCGATTTGGGGGCTTAGTGATGGTTTGCTTTGAGGATTTTGGGAAAGGTCACACTATATGCAGCTGCCTGTTGGAGGTAACATGTTGAACTATGCTGCGATACAATCGGGGTAGTCAAAAGATTAGGTCCGGCATTGACAAAGTGTCCTTTGAGACCATAGAACTACTAAGGTTTTATTTACATCGCTTCTGTTGTAATTTAAGCTTCTGGCTGTCATGGGATCATATGAATTGAGTAGTAAACAGAATGGAAACTACGAACAATATGACATTACATATTAATATTACAGCTAGATTTCATAATAATCGCAATAATAATAATTGTGAACTTTGAATTTTTTCGATCTTCAACTAGGAAAAGCCATAAAGTCAAAATTTTGATTTAAAAAAAACAAGTGAACTATTTTTTTGTATATTTTTTAAAATGTTATTTTATTCTTTTTTTTCACATTTTATCATCTCCATTACATTTTTCGATTGAAAATTTCCCAGTTTTGGGTTTCTACTCTCAGTCCTCCTCTGACTCCACTCAATTTTAACAGTCAATTTCCGCTAATATCGCCTTACTAAACTGTCCAATGCAACTTGTAGGTAATACATTTCGTGATGGATAAGTATAGAATTAAAAGTATCTTCATGCTACAGAGTGCATTTTGCGGTGAAATCCATTTTAATACATCCTGCTATCTTTTAAATGCAAAGGAGCTTGTTATTTCTTGGAAATGTTTAAGTTCACAGTCTCAGAAAAATGCCAAAGCCCTGGCATCGCATCTTAAAGCCCACATTTAAATATTTTTTTTTCTTTAGGCTTCATGGTGTGTGAAATGCATTCTTGGAAATGGTCCAATTTGCGCAGGCAGAGGGCAGGGTTTTCATTCACTTCCAGCACTTTCCCTCAAAAGTCAGCCTGAAATGTAATGTGAAAGCCAGATGCCGTTGGTTTGACTTACACACAAATGCAGATCGACTTCGGTCCAAAAGGCTTGCTTATTGCTCAAGTCAAACACAATCAGAGTGACTTTCAACTAAATCCAAGCTGGACTGTAATGAAGTGTTGAGTTGGGCATAGAGGGTGTGATAATTATCTCCACTTTTGTGGCTCAGTGGCTTGTTGGAGGCTGTCAGACATCGTCAAGTGGTCTTTTTTCTCGCTTTGCCTGCCATGTTCCTTATCTTTAGAGATATACAATACAATTGAATTGATTCTTGATGCTATAGACATGTACAAAATTTGGTGGAATGCATACAAATAATAATTAGCAAGCAAGCAGGACTCGATTTTCTACCCCAATGTCATTGTGGTAACAAATATTTCCAAACTTCCACTGGGGCAAAAAGTGTTTCTGCACTCGCGTCTCTTCACCTTGAGCGCGGTGCTCGCTGATTAGCGGCCATGGATCCCACCTGAAGCGCTAATTGATTGTTTTTGCATGAGAAAGTGGCTTTTGCCTTCTCACATAGGTCAGTCAGTCAATCAATCAATCGGGTTTATAGGCCTCTCCCCTCATAACTTGATTTCACAGTAGTTACCGTGCTTGAATAATTGTTGCATATTTACAGTTGGGGAGATTTTTGTTGTTGTTCATGTACCTGCCTTGAAATGTGAATTCAATGTCACAATGTCAAGAATATACTAGATTAAGAGAAAAAGCGTAAGATCCTTTATAGTTATCGTACGGATTTTCTTGACCCTTCACCACCTATTTATTGATCAACAGCAAATTATGAGCATATTTTTATTTTTGTGTTTAAGTGAGTTGCTTGGTACACTTTATGATGCAATTTTTGCAAAACAGGCAATTTTATCTTCAAATACAGTAAAAAAAAAAAAAAAAAAAAAAGTGAAATGGAGAGAAAAAAAATTATCCTGTCGTGACTTGAGCCACCAACTCACAAATGTACTGGTTAAAAATCCCCCCCCCCCAAAGTCCCTTATGGTAGTTGAAAGTTTAATCATTAATCACAGATGTGTTAAGAGTGGACACGACTGTCCAGAGGAACGGTCAAGTTGTATTTCTCAGAGGCCGGAGAGCAGCACAGCAAGTCCAGACCTGATGAGGCTGATTAATTGGGTGCGCTTACAAAGAATCAGCAAGTCCGGCTCTCTTCATATGTTGCTCAACCATATGGAAGCTTCCTGTGATTAATTAATTATACAAGTAAAATGTATCAGATTACGTAACTGATGTCTTTCAAGTCACAGAAATGCTTCATCGCAAGTTCATGTTTTTTAATGCTTCAGACAAATGCTAATAGATCGGACAGACTTTTTTTTTTTATCGGTTAAGCAAATATGCTAAACATTCATTTACAAGTGGGGCGTTTAAGCTACTTTGCAAAATAATCAAGGCCAATTCCATCAAAGTTGCTTCAACAATAAAGAAGTCCTTGACGGAAAGTTAACGCCTTTATCTTTCCTTGTGAAAATTAAATTCGGCCTCATTAGCTTTGGTATTTATCATACTTGTATTTTACATGACTCGGTCCAAAAGTGTGTTTCCTTGCAAAAGGTGCTGCAAATTGCCCCAGGTCTTATTTGCCTCTGTGGGCAAATGTGTTAGTGTTGTGGTCAGCACTCCTTGAGCTCTTTGAATTGCAAATCCTCTCAGTAACTCAAAAGTAATGCAGCTGGGAACAACGCCTCCTGTCATTTTTCTGCATTTAGGCGCACGGGGCACCATTGTGGAGGAAGTGCAGTTATTGTTTCTGTCTCTGGTGTAACTCTTCCTTATTGTGGGAATGACTGGGGCCTGCACTCTCAACCTCCACATCGCTAATGTGCCAGAAGGCTCCCTCAGCTGTAATATTGCCCTTCTGAAGGCATTAAGATGTTGTGCAGCAAAAACGCTCACCCTGATTAAAGCCAAAGGAACACTGGAACACACGCGGAGCACCGACGTAGAAACTTGGCAACGATGGAACTAACTTTGAGATTATAGTGGAAGCTCTGTAGTTGGGTTTCAAATTTGCATGTTGTTTTTTTAGTTGCTTGTGTAATTACTTATCTCTCATTTTAAGCAGTCGCTTCTTTTGTTGCTTCGTTGATTTGCTTCCACTTGGTTGTCGGGTTGTTGGCAAATGAGAGACAGGAATGTTTCTATAAATGCGTAACTGATGGACTTAGAACAATGTATCCTCAATGGTTTTTTAAATGATTTTCCCCAAACAAAGCAAATAGGAGTATTCATCATACAGGAAAAATGTAGAGTATGCACAATAAAATTTTCCATGAAACATGATTTTAGCTCAAGCTTTTTGTGTTCCTTGAACTGTATATGGATGTGTCAGCAGTAGTAAATGGATACTTTTTACGGTGGGAAAAAAAATATGAATGTGTGCTTGTGTGGATGTAAAAAAAAAAATAGCCTTAAAAATAGACAAATATCTCAGAAACTCCAAACTCCCATTTTTGAGCTAGTATATCTCAATTAGTGATCCTGCTGATTATGTGCTTGGCAGACTAGTAGAAGGAGAAAGCCACTGAAGGGCCAATGCAATGCCCCTTTTTTCTTTGCCAGCATAATTAATTCACTGTCTTCCCTTCTCATTGCCTGCAGCCCATTATGACTTTAACATTGCGGTGCCCCATGAATTTGTAATAGATATTGTTATTTCGTTCCCTTTTCAAAAGTCATAAGCACCTTGTTGGTTTGTTTTCCCACTTTTCAAATAAAAGATAAGACAAGGGCGTGTATTCATATAGATGATATTATTCGGAACAGGATATGACTCCAAAGAAGGGGCGTCTTTGCATTTTGAACGCAGCCTAATCCGTTTATAATTACACAGCGAGGAAGTGAAATAGTGGTTGGACTGTTTGAACGTGTAATCCCCCTTCATGTGCATAAACATGCGCACATTTCATCAACGGCCCGCACTAAGACGTCTGGATAATTACCTGGGGCAAGGAGTGTTCTGATAGACCTAGACCCCGGCCAACGACACCCCCCCACGCAGTCGCGTCTGTGTAAATAATGCATACCAAGTTGAAATCACTGAGGACGCAGGCGATGTGAAATTGCCTTCAAAGCCTGGCGTAAAATTAGGCAGCTCAGCCATGTAGACGGGAAATGAAACAATGTTTCTATTGTGGGGTGGGGGGGAAAGACTATCAGTGAATGACAAGCTCAATGAAAAGTGTCTGATTTGATTGCTTTCTTTTAAATCCCGTGCCCACTTAGCTGGTTCTATCCAATGCAAAGTTGACTCCCAGCAACATCGTTTCGGGTTATGATCTCGGGTAGAAGCTCAATTCTGATTCGCAATTATTTCTATTATGTTTGAAAGTAAATACGTACAACATTTTGAGGTCAGAGTGTGATGAACTAGTTTGGCACAAGAAGTTCCATTCACACTGTGCATATGGCTGTTTTTATGGCAGTCCAGAAGTTCTTTAAAAACTGAATTAATTATATCTTTACTCCTGTGATAGATGATGGCACATTCTGACTTGCATCACCACTGAAGGAATACAACTCTATCATATATCAGCTTCACACACAATTTCTTTGTCCTCTGTGAGGTGCCAGCAACGTTTTTTTTTCCAGCTGTAGCCCAACTGTGACACATTTTGAACGAGTCTGTTTTAATGTTACAAAAGTGCTTCACTTTTAGTTTAATTAATCACATGTCTTCATTATTGAGATCACCACAGAAACAATAGATGCAAAAACCCTACAGTTCTGTTCTTGTTTTTATCTCCTAATTTTCAAAATCTAAGATCAAATCCCTTGGGGCATGGTAGTAGAATATTTGTGCCATTTGACTTTCTGTTTGCGAACAATTGAAGAGAAAATAGTCTTGTAGATGAGGTTCATTAAGACTAATGAGGTGCACGTTACTTCAGATTGATGGCAGCCACGATGAGATCTGATGTCATTGGGGATATTTGCCACACGTCCAATTCTTCTGCATGTAATCAACACGCAAATGACCACCGTAACAGAGCAGAAAAGTCGCAGTCTTAACCCACATGTAATAAGCTCCATAAAGTCTCCCATAAATCACTCTAATTGAAAGCATTCCTCCCTGGCCTCTACTTACAGACACCTCGCTGGCGTGGACGGCTCAAAAAATGCCGGATGCAACATTTGAACTCCACGTGAACCTCGCGTTAAACCATCAATGGCCAAGTCAAAGCTAAATGACACAAACTAAACAATTTTGAGCACAAGCAGCAAAAACTCTTATTGGTTAGTCTCGGGGACATGTACAGGAGATGCAAGGGATCATCAAACTGCAGTGCTGTGCTTAAGGTCCAGTATTTATACACATGGCATTTGTTCAATTGAAGCAGGACTGGATTGGATGTTCCATGCAGACAAATCCACACACTAATTGACAAGTGTAATTCGGCAGCTTGTTAATGAAGTGCCGACTCCATGAGTGAAAAATGCAATCCAACTAATAGAGCTGGCCCTGGTCGTCATGGTAGCGAGAGTCGTCTGCGGCATTGGTGCCATAGTGAAAATTGAGAGTGTAAAGCGGATTTTGACAAAGCTTGTCAAATTTGTGTGCTTATTACATCTCCAAAATTGTCTACGTTATAAGGCAGACTGTCTTGTAAATATTTTGGACTTTAATAAAGGAAAATGGAATTCTTGAAAATAATCTGGGACATTTATTGTGAAAAAAGGATTAGTCAGCTAACAGATCATTTGCATACTTGCTCAGCGGACATTGCAAAGGTGCCGTGACAGCCATAATATTAAAAAGAAAAAGACGAAAACATGGCTGATGTGGCTCACTTCCATTCATCAAGACGTCTGAGTGAGCCTTCCGGGCTGTTTCAGCCTCGGAAAGTCTATTTGTCACTTGCTCAATGCTGCCAAGAGCGACGCCACACTACCTGTGTCCTTTAGACTGAACAAACCTGGAGGATTGATGCATTTCTTTGGGGAAAAAAAAACAGGAAAAATGGGATGAGAAACAATAAGTTTGCTTGCCTTCTGTCCAATAAAATGAATGTGTTACACCAAAAGTTGCCCCACGGTACCAGTGTTCGCCCATATTGAGTATTTCAGTAAATACGACAGAGTGATTTTTTTTCACCCTAAAACCTGCAAATTTAAATTATAATATTGACAGGTCTCTCGAACAACAGACAATATTATCAGATGTCCAATGTGAGCTGTATAAAGAGTTTAATAATGAGAGGCCAAGGGTCTGATCTCATGAATGAAGGGTCAAAGTGGAGCTGAGCTGCAGCTGCAAAATGAGCGTATCAAACTGGTGTCGAGAGGCTAATTGAGTCTTCCATAAACCTGCACTCACGCCAATTAAAACACAACCTTGATTAAGATTTGTTGTGTCTCTTTTAACGACGCAGACATTTTTTTCCTTTTCTCCTTAACTTTATGCTCCTTCATTAACATCCATACAGGGAAGACTACATAAATCATAAGTAGTAACTTAACGCCCGTGTTAATTAACTCTCATTAAGTACCTAATATGCTCTTTCCCACTATAATTTAGATGTTTTGTGTCTTTAAGCTACATTACATATTAGTCCACCTCTTCTCATCTATAGAGGCTCTGTATCATCAGAGGCGGGCTGCTATTACAGTATGTGTGTTTATGCTCGATGGTGTTTGACCAGAAACTCGAGCCGTCTGTCATACATAGCTTGTTCGCTTGAAGCATGTTTGCTCAGCTGGAAGTAATGTTTGCCCACAGGACGGCCGGCGAAGAGTGGCTCTCATCTGCATATGTCTTTGACAGCCACTTTGAAGGGACTGTTTTGACACAACTGTGTGCGACATTTTAATGGAGGATGAAGGGAGCAATTTCTATACAAACACCAGAGCTGGAGAAGAAAGACTTAACTTCACACTTTCTTCTCCACAGTATTCTGCCTTGTCCCTTCACACGTTTGGCCTTAAAGAAATGAACAAGAGGATAAAACACATTTTGATGGAGTTTAAGATGCAAAGAAAGAAAACGTAATGAGACTAAAAATTACTGATGAATTATGTGGTGGAATATTGGAGTAATACAGCAAAAAACTGCATTGTTTTTTCATGTTTTTATTGAACCAACAGAAAAAACAGTCACATGACGCCACCAAAACAAAAAACATATATCAATGTTTGCCATCAATTTAGCCACTGCAATCTCATTTAGGCCTTTCATCCCAACACAATCCGAGTTGTCTGCAGGGATCTTCATCAATAAATCGCCACTGCAAGATTCAGTATTAGTAATTGCAGTAAATCCAGATACTCTGGCAGTGAGTGCATCTGACCAAATATGATGAGAGAACTTCTAATGAACTCTTCTGGACAATCTGGTCATTGTCACATTCCCCGGCTGTAGTTGTTAAATGAATAGACGAACTTGCGGGTAAAGCTTGTGGTTGCGCTAATGATACATGTTGGTTTCTCTGACGTCACACGGCCACACGTTTAGAATTCCATCTGTTTCTGCTCTTGCCGCCACTTCCTGGTGGTTTTTTGCTGGCTAGTCGACACTGTGAAGAAATCCAGAGGCTGCTGGCTCAGTCTGGCCCCTGTTACGGATCCAACAGGAACACCTTGAAGGTTCTAGTCCAAAGTTATCCAACAGATTCTAAATACTGGATAGAACCACCTGACTCATGTTTTGAACTTGTGTTTGTCTGCGTTCTGAGAGTATAAGTTCAACATGTTTTCAAATTCGGGAGCACCTAAAGTTTGTTGAGCATCAGGAAGTGTGATCTTGAGCATTCTGAATTACACTTCAGTTGGCTTGTCAACAAATCAGCAGCAGTATATAAAGTATGTGCTGCCGGTTTAATCAACCAACACTCAAAGAGAAACATTTCTTCTGGTTGCATAATGGATCAGCTGGGACCAAAATTGATTTTGCATAATGGCTTGAATGAATCCAGTTCTTTATAACTGTGACCTCTTGCAGGACAGATACGATACAAACAAGTTGATCCTCTAACCTTGAAGACCTTTACGACCCGCCCATCAAATCTCTACTTTAGGTCAAAAAAGGTAACCTGCTGGTAATTTGATTAATTCTCTAGAGCCCTGTAAAGTATGATGGATTATTTGGATTTAATGAGCAAGTAACAATTTCTGCACGCTTTGATGATTTAGCAGTAATGAACTGACCGTAGACCCTCTCAAGTCGAATGCTTCTAAAATGTAGTTGAGCCGGACCAAAAATGCTCTGGGGAAAAATACCACTGCATGTGTTGCCATTGCCACGTGTGATGTCAACCACCACAAAACGAAGACTGTGATGACCATAAATGTAAATAAATCAATAAATCAATCAGTGTCTAAGAACAGTCAACATTAATACTTGTCAAAACTGAGACTAAATGCTCAAAATTACATAAACAGCAACAGAGTCCTGACCCTTCTGTTTTAACCCCTGGGTATCCTTGCTCCAAGCCTCCTTCGCCAATGAATGCCCTCTCTAGCTGCCCTCCCCTGGGGCCAAAGGGCGTCTTGTGATGTGCCCCCCCTCTCTCTTGGCAAGGTTGTACTTCTTCATTAGGCCCTCTGGAGGCTGCCAGCGTCCCGCAGGACGTCAGAGTACATTAATTCTCATCAGGACATGGCTCCTCTCAGGTGTGAATGGCAGCCAGCAGCTGGCGACGAGGCTCTCTCGATCCCACCTGAAACTCATTTTTCACCGCGTACATGTGCACGCATAATGTGCGCATAGAGGTATCGGAATATGCTAAACAAAATGCCAGACATACAAGCAACTGTGAGTTTTCCAGTGGCAGGTTTAGGCTGAAATCGGTGGTTTATGAAGATCTCAATTTAGCTAGTGACCCGCGATAATTACAAAAGCAGCCATATATCTTAAAGTCTTTAGGGGGACTGAATGCTGGCTTCATTTTCCGTGCGAGTAAATCTAATAGATGATTTTGAAGAGTCTTTGGGGTTGCCTCAAAAGCTCTCCGCAAAATGCCTGAAGCGCTACTGTAGGAACAGATCACATCATCTCTTCCCTCTGTTTGCCCTTTCATTGTACGATGTATCCTCGTGTGTTTTAGCAGGATATTTTCTCAAGTAATTACATAAAGTAATTTCTCCCATTGTGGCTGTTATGGCTCCCAGCAGATGTGTATACAAATTACTCATATTTGCTCTGTGGTCAAAGTTGGGAGGTGTCCCGCGAGACTTTTGGTTAACGGAGATCTGCCTATTAAAGCCATTTGTTAAGTCTTTCCTGCTGGAGAAGAGACAGTCCAGTAAGGACACAAAGAGAGCCAGGTTAGGCCTCAAAAGGAGTTTGTTGCCAAAGGCTGCGTGTTTGATTTTGACACAACGGTCAAAACTCATAAACACTCTGTTTCAACCCGATGGAAACCGTTGGTTTCCTATGACAGGGGTGCACATTAGAAGACATGATGGGCCAAATCCAAAGAACTCTGTGGTCTACCCAGAATTATTATTCCTTCATAATATTTGTTAACCAGTGATTATTTTGTCATCACAAGGTCAACATTTTCCAAGGTCTGTGATCGTTACGAAGAATTGCAGCAGTTATCTTTGCTGACCTCGGCGTCACTGGATGTTTTCTGCCATTCTTTCACATCCAAACCATTTCCTCTGGTCTTTTAGCACCACTGCTCAAGTAAGTGTCTCTAATTGGGTAATAGATGGGTAGGAACTGGCTTTTAAAGATTTATCCCATCAAGGCCAAAGGACTTGGAAGTCAACGTAAAACCAAGACCCTAGCTTAAAATCAATTGCGCAAACACAATTGTAGCTCATAGGCAAAATATTCTGACTCTTAGTTACCAGGTCCTGATGCAAATGTCAAATTAGAACCTCTGAACCTGGATGTGAAAACTATCATTTTAGAAAAGGTATTTAATTTTGCAACATGCGCTATACAATTGCTTTCATCATTCCTGGCTGTCAGTGAACCTGCAATGCCCCGATGCATAAAGATTAGGCAAAGCGTGTGAGCTTCGACTCATGAAAAGGAAAATCAAAGTTCAACATCAGTATGCCTCCGCTGTAAATAGTTTGGTGTATGGGGCACTTGGCGTCTCCGAGTTTTTTTTTTTTTTTAAAGATCTTGAATGATTTACATGACTCTTACGCTTGATAATTGTAGTATCAGCAAAGTTTTTGAAGTTGAGTGAGCCTCTTCTTCCGGTCTTACCCTCTTCTTTTGCTTTCCGGGGACCAAGTGTTTTGCCAGAGAACTCTGTGTTATAGATTCAAGGCAATATTTGTGTTGGCTTTGGGCCTACCACATTTTCTATCTGCCTTTCAAAATGGTTGCTGCAAAGTAGCCTAATGCAATCGCAATTATTAACCTGCTTCTAATAGTTTCCTCTTCCTTTCCATCACTTTATATAAAAGCACTTCTTTCCTTCAAAATCTAAATTAGTTTCATGTTTAATTCACTTCAAAAACTGTAGTGAGCCCCTGCTCGACCTATAAAACAATAGATTGCAAGAGTGAGCATTTGAAGGTGATGGATGACCAGAAGACAATATTCTCTTTAATGACAAGGGGTGCAGTTAGGTCGTTTACAAATGAGGAGCCAACTGATCTCTGTGACATCTACGCCTGCGATGATTGAGCATTTTAATGATGACCTTATTTGGAAAGGGGAAAGGACAATTTTGTCTATAGGAAATGCAAAAAGCAGCGTTCAAAGGATCAGTCTGAATCCTGGATGATTTTAACAATGACTATATTTAGCCATGTCTTTGCTTTGCTCCAGAAAAAAAACACATTTTTATTGTGATCCTTGTTTATTAAACATAGATAAGTGGCATAGGATTGGTTCTACACAAACCATTACTCTCACATATAACTGGGTCCCCTGCCTGACCTTTTTTTTTTTCAACCCCAGCCGACATTTTAACCAGGCATCATGAGTAGAGTGCGATTGATTTTGGCAGTAAGACGGAATAAAGATTAATTGGATCAGAATGGAAAGGACTTCATTGAGGGATTGAACATGCTGTAACTCTTGAGCTGCAGGCGCTTTTGCTCAGAATGTACTTACTGCTTCTCTAACGTATGGCGCAAAAGACGAGGCTTGACAATTTGTGTTGGACAAAAGTAAGCACAAAACTCTGATTGTACCTTTGACGGTTCTTGTCGTCAGGTTGATAACCTAAGTATGGCAAAATGTATGGTTGTATTCAGATAAATAGCTTCATGCAATCTAATATGATTTTCATTTTTCCTGTCAGCCTGGACCAGCCTGGTCTTCGCTCACTTTGCTATCAATCTTTTGACACACTGTAGACAATGTTTATTTCCATCGTGAAGTAATTAATCCAGTGAGTTTGTTCGTACACATGAGCAAAAAATAAATTATTTCTTGCTTCAACTTGAGAGACCAATACAATTACCGTGTATGAATGCAGTCAATAGATAATTGTACAAACAATGTGTAGTTTGCCTTCAGAACATTTCTGGGAGCATCATCAGGGAGGTTGTTGTCATCTGTTTGCCAAGTGCACAATGAGTGTGTGGTTTCGCGTTCCTACCAAGGGATACGGTCAAACATTTGTCGGGAGACAACAGTCGACGTGTGGCGTGTTTGATATTAACTCAAGCATAATGTGCTAAGAAAACATCTCACTGCAATGCTAATGCTCTCAATCAGTCCTTCTGGCACTGCCACAAATTCCTTTGAGTATTTGTGTCTTCCACGGGCCTTGTTTGTAGTGCAGGAATGAACAAAACTTGAGCATTCTTTCAATTTGTTTCATTTGAGGTATACGGTTAAGCATTTGGATCAAAACACATTAATCCAAATATCTTTTTTGCGGAGTTTCAATTGGGATTTGTTTCGTACTCACATTGACCTTACCGACATGAAATAACCTTCAGTAATATTGGGCTCCAGCCGACATTCTCCCACATACTTAGTTTCCCTCCTCCCACCATCTTTTGCTCTACTCTTACCATATTTTCGACTGACCCTGGCGCAGGTTTGGGGTTCTGTTTGCCCAGCTGCAAGGCTCATTTAAACGAAAGTCCCGTTAGACTTTTTGTAAAACACAGAATTAAAACAAGGACTAAATTCTGCATAGTGTGAGTAAAAGGAAAAGGTGTACTGGATGGGTACTGAATGGAAGCAGAGACAAAAAGGTCCAAAATGTCTCAATTCCTCTCCGCTTGCGCAAATCTCCCTGTACCTTGTTTTTAGGATGAAAAATGCGTACCCTCATGGAAAGGACTAAAGCTCACCACAAACCTTGCTTTTTGTTTTGTGGTGCACTTGAGCAAAGCAGAATTCTCGGGTTGTGTCCCAGATGGTACCTCCAACTGATTCACTTTGGGAGGACTGCACAGGAGATTCCCTTTGTGCAGGCGTCGACCCCATCATTTCTGATAGTGAGTCTGTGTTGTGTCAAAATTAGGCGCTTGGATGTTACAAATGAAGATCAGCGTCTACTCTCACAGGGGGCCAAAACTGCTGGCTGGCTTTGTGTACGCACGGAATCTCAAGAGGTTGTGCTTCTTCCTAAATATGCATGGCTAATTAAGCAATATGCGTCACTACATTTAAAATTCGGTTAAAAAAAAACAAAAAACATTGTTTTTCCTCCCCAAGACACTTGCAATATAGAATGGTTGTTGATAAATAATACTGTCTGCATTCACACCCCGACTTCAGTTTGTTGTCTTGGTTATGTATTTGATATTATTTCCTTAGAGTCTCTTTAATAAAGTGCATGCATTTCTTTAAACCTTCTTTATGGCTGGGTATTAAAAGCACAGAGCTGTGTTCTAATCCAGCTGGGGTATTGCCCCAGACGCTCAGTGTCTTTATAGAGCGGTGACATTAGCTTGTTTATTGGTTGCAGGGGCGTAAAGATGCTATTGTTTTAATTGCTTGTACATGCTCTTGGGATCCATGGAGATTGCCGAGACTGCAGATGCCAGCATATTGGAAATGGGATTACAAAATAAAACCAAAGACAAAGCCAAAATATACATTAGCTATATTTGATTGGCCCCTTTGTGTTGAAAGCGATTGTCGCCGTCACGATATCTAATTACCTCAAAGTGTGTGGTCTCTGGCGGTTTTGTGAAAGTGTGCAGACTTTGGACACTGCGATGTCCCAAGTGGTTTTTGATTCCCACGTCTCGCAGGAATAAAACGCAACACACTGATACCGTTCACGAGCCAATAACTCGTGACACCAACACAGCAGTTTACTTTATAATCTGGAAAACAATGGTTCCATCCATTTAGTTGTTAAGAAGTTAGTTGAGTTTGCTTCCTATATAGAGTATCTCAAGATTTTGCTTTTACGTCAGATAAAAAAAAAAAAAATCTCAGAATGGCAATTTATACCTCGAAAAATAGTTTTGCAAATCTTAACAAACACTATACTGAGCAAACATTCTAATACTGATTAAAAATACAGATTAGAATTAAGACAATAAAAGAATAAATGTTTTTTCTGCTCTCCTCATGTCCACTTTTTTTTTTTCCTTTTTTTGTTGCATATTCTCATGCTGAACTTTTAACCAAGGTTCTCTAGTGTGACGTTAGCCTGATAATGGGGCATGGGGAGCTGTTGGCTTTAACAAGTTCCTGAGAGCTTTGGTTCTCAGCTCGGATGCCGGTGGAGTCATTTCACAGCCTTACTGAGGGACTGTTTAGCGCATGGCAACTCTTACAACAAGAGGCAGCTTGAATAATTCCTCTGAGCTTGGCTAGCGGGAATCCCAAATCATCTTTTCACCAAGGGACTGGCTTTAATGAAGTGGCAAGCAGTATCTTGACAGAATTGTGTTGACTGCTCAACAGTAGAACACCCCCTTTTTCTTCTCAGTTGCAGAAAAATAAATTTGTTTGGGACACATGGTCATGGTACTTTCCCTGGAAGCAAGCACAATGAGCTGGGGTCCCACACCTTCCTCAGCTGCCTCCAGAGCAAATGAGCTGCCAGGGCAAACTAATAGAGTCCTAATTGGTGATTAGGGGAGAGGGAAAGGTGAGGGAGTATGCACAAGCTGACTGCTGTTAGCAGGACAGCAGCGGCGACGCTTGCAAAGTTCTGCCAAGTCCGTTGGCCCACTCAATTAACACAAGCTTATGTGTTTATCTGTGACTGGGACTGTGACAGGGTCAAAATGTAATCATGTGTGAGTTAGGCTTCATTCTAATTCAGAAATGTGTACTGTGGATACTGAAGGTGAACTAAAATCTCTGACTGTCCAGAAACTGAAAACCTCACCACTGTTTGGCTATAGCCACTTGTGATTTTCCTTAATTGACAGGTAAGTGATCTAGAAGCACCTGCAGGGTTTTTACTCTCTAGATATGGATTTGCCACCTCCTGACTTAACTTTACCACCATCAAGGGACAATAAGTCTTTCAAATTAGTAAGTCTTCCAAACACCTTACAGAGATGTTAGTTGATTAAGAAAATTGTCAAGTGTTCAAAATGAGACTTCAAAAATAACGCTCTTAATTCTCTCTGCTGGGGCTCTTTGCCTGTGTAATATTGCTAACATTCTTGTTTTTAGTTGGTGTGTGCGTGTTAAGCAATCTGCTAGTAGTCGTGGCCTTTTAATTCCTGAGTCAAGGCAGTCTGCGGGTCAGTGATTTTTATTAACTTGTTGTATGTTAGACAACTACTGTGGCCATGCAGCATTGTGGCATCTAATGCTTCGAGGTCATTCGAAATGCTTTTTAGTTTATGCATCAATTTTGCTGACACAGCAACTTCCCTTTTACACCTCTGTCTTCAAACGACCCTTCTTGGCGCATCTGTGATGGATTCATCCCAAATAAACTTGGGAGCAACATTGAGGGGGGCTTAAATGTCTACTTGATGAGGTGTGGGACAAAGTTAAGGGTCCCCACCCAGAGCCTTGAGGTGAAGCCAAGACACAAAGCTTGGGTGGAGACACGCAGGTATGAGATCATGCAGACAGCATGTGCGTGTGTGTTTGCGTACGTGCGTGCGTGTGCATGCGTGCCAGCCAAAGCCAGAAATCCTTTTTGCTAATATTGACATGGGTGTCCCCGTTCAATCTTGTTACAAGGATTATTGTCTATTGAGATCCCATTTCATTAGGCTAAAACACACACCTCAGGGTGCACACTGGGACTCCACCAGGGGCTCCCAGCCTTTTAGCTTTTTTTGCCAGGCTGATGGGGGAGTCCTGTAAGTGGTTTTACGGAGGATCACTCCACTGTGCAGAATGTTGCAGGGAATACTTGCTATACACCTAATGCGTGGATATAATTTAAGAAGTGTAAGGAGACACTATGTGCCTAATGAGCAGAAATTCTACCCTGCTTTGGGAACCCCCCCCCCTTCAAAAAAAAAAAAATCAGTGTTTTAACAATTTTCCCCAAATGTATAACAGCAATATCCTACAGCCACCTTCTCCATGCCCTCACTCCAGATTAAATATTGATTCCTTATATGAAAAGCACATTACACAGACAGAGACTGCAACACAAAAAAAGGGCCAGTGAACCTTTGCATTAATCCTTTAATTTAATTCCCACTGCCAGTCACTGGAAGTTCTCTTTCTAATTAAATCCACTGCTGTTTTGTTTGTGATGTGCATGCATGGGCTCGGGTCCTGTCGCAGATAAAGTGCCATTGATCCCTATTAAAGCTCACCTCTGGCCGCGCTGTGGACTAACAGGGAGAATTAAATGCCTTCATAGGGAATATATTTACAGGTCGCCAGGCAGGACTGTGAGAACTAAAGTAGATATTTACAGTAAACATACTAATACAGTAATGTGGAGTGTTATATTTTCTTTTACTATTTTTTTTAAAGCAAGAATATTAATCATTCAAACATTATTTATAATGCACTTTCCATACAAAACTCAAAGTGCTTTTTTAGAGTTAGAATCAAGGCACAGACACAAACACATACGCACAGGTTAGAAATAACAACATAATTACCGATGGTGTTTGGCATCCAGAGGAACCAAGTTAGGAACATGACTTAAAGTAGTAAAATAACAACTAAAAAAGGTTGAACAAAATTCATTTAAAACATCACAGACCTAAAACTATATCAACATCAGCATAACATTAACAATAAAACAATAAAAATAAAATGAAAGTTTAAATAAATGATATATAAATATATAAAAAATTAGTTTTGAATACACGGGGAGCCACTGCATTGATTTTTAAAATTGGACTTTTGGCTTTTGTAAGGACATTTCATGTGCTCTCTGAATTCTCTAATAAATGTAAACCTGAAATATTGTTTTTGAGAAGACTAGAAAGCAGAATATTGCAACAATAGCACTAATTGGTCATAAAAGCATGCAAGTAGTTTGACTCTTCAAGATCTTTAAGTGAATGAAGCTTCCTTTTGTTGTGTTTTTAATGAGTGTAATAAAAGTGAGCTCAGAGTCTAAACTAGCACCCAGGCTTTTCACTTGTGAGAAAAGATTTAAAGGCAGCCCTTATAATTCAGTTAAAACTTTCTGTCTCTCTGTCTCGGGATCGATGACTTAAATGTCTATGCCTTAGTCTTAAAAAAAGGCCAGTATGTGACTGTAAATGGTTGTCTTCTTGAGGTCTCGCCCTCGATATATGGCACGAACATAACTCGGTGGAAACATGTATTTAATTATGTTTGTGTGTTGTGGGCTACAATATACAACATTCTTTCCCCCAAAAATATCATAAAATCATATATGGTGTTCTTGAGTGATTTAAATAGTGTATGCATTGCATTTTTAGCATACTTCATTTATCATTGTGTGTCTAAAGTGCTTTACAATATTGCTGAGCAATCAGTGGTGTTAATACACTGATGGCAGCTCTCATGAAAGGTGCCAAGCAGCTCATCAGAAGCAATTAAGGATTCAGTGTCTTGCATGACAATTAATCAAATATGAAAATGATTCTGGTGCTGTGGCCTCATGAGATAAATCATTACTGTATATGGATTACATGCACATAGACCAAAAAATTTGCTGTACTCAGTTGTCAAGACCAGGCGCTCCTATGACCATTCCCTCTTTTATCTTCAGTATCTGGCCCGAGTGCAAAAGTAAAGTGCAAACAAAATGTTGTCATCACCAAAATTTGGATCAACGGCACGTTCATCATCCCACCAGCTCCACCTGGCACCAAGCGGCAGCAGCAGTTGGCTGATGGAGAAGGAGAAAGAAGGCATCCTTAATGGAGGCAAATAGTGGAAACATGTTCCATCAGAAGTGATTACTGGCAATTAAGCTGTTTTCACAGCTGGCTGCCTTGCTTTAATATGCATGCTCACATACGAAGCGCTGGCAGAAACAATGAGACAAAAGAGCCACACAACACTGATTATATTGACTGATATTACTTACAGACTAACAAAACAATTACTGGAATGCTGTGAAATGGGAATTTACAATCATGCTATTGTTCTAATCATTGTTTCGCCTTCTCATTGTCGTAAAATTGGCATCTCAGATCAAGCAGCTGACTTTGGTCAGTGCAGCAAGATCCTCAGCCCATGCTGGCCCTATATGTGGTGATCTGTGATCAGCCTAGCTAACTTTAGCTTCCGTGCAGTTTCACTTTTGTGCTCCAGCAAGTCATTTTCAAGTCTCGCTCCATATCAAAGATCATGCACCTCTTGCACACTGAATTCAAATGGAACGAATGCTTCCATTGATCTGCAAAGTGTTCACACCCACAGCGGCGCAAAATGCCCGTTTCTAACTTCGACTACTATCCTGTTCTTGTATTTGAAATAGCATTAAAATCCTCAATTGACTTCTGTGTCTGGTGTGGCGTTAGGCCTTCTTGTCTTTTTCCAACAGATGCCTGATTGTGTTTCGCGCTTCCCTGTGTGGCCTCGAGCCTCTCACCAGCATCAAAGCACACCCAGGCATCCGGGAAGCCACTGCTGTTTGCGCGCTAATGTTTTTCTTTCATACAAAAGCACTTAGCAGCTCGTAATCCTTCAGTAGGAGAGGGAGAAAATACCCACAATCCCTCTTGCTGACACTGCTTTGTAATTCTGTTCCTGTGGCCAATAGAGAGAATCAGAATGCATCTGGTGGCAGGTCATAGATGGAGCTTTAATTATCTGTCATATCACCATCAGGGTAACATACAGTAGAATCTCGGAGGTCAACTTGTGTTTGCCAGACCGCCATTTGTTGTGACTATAAAAAATGTGAAAATAATGAAAATAGAGATGTACTATGATATGATATACGGTATATGATTTGCTACCCCCTTGTCATAATGGTAATGAAAACCATGCTCATGCAGACACGCCCCGCAATAGAGGGGGCTGCGTCAAATCAGTGTGAGACCTCTCTACCAGTAAAAAATTTACAGTTAGTTAAGTCAGTCAGTTAATGTATATGTATATGATGTGCCAGTGCTCTTACCACTTATTACCATCTGTCCTTCCAGGCTGTGTTTTCCTCTCACTGTATGCGCACGTTCAGACGCTTGATTAATCGCTTTAGGGGGGTTGAGATTCCGAATGACAGAAAGCCTGTCATCTCCATACAGGCTGTATGTTTTTCCCCCTTTTCATTGTGGATGGTTTTATTCACAAATGACCAACCAGGCATGAGTTCTTCCAAAGACAGCAGGGAGAGAAGCTGTCCCCCCCGCTCCAGATTTTCTCCTCCCCTCGACAACAGAGTCTTATTTTCCTCTCCAAGATCAAACACACTTTAGCTCTGGATGTGTTTTAATCAAAGAGAGAGCTCTGATTGAGATCCAAAAGGGGGATGGGATCATGTTATTGCTCGGTGCAGGTATGCTGTATATCATAATGGATGCATAGCACAGCTTCCCTCTTAAGACTTTAAAGTGCAATTGGAAGATACCTACAATTTTCCTCATGGCATTTGAAAATGAAGCAGAACTAAATTATTCATGAATATGACACAAGCGGGCCTTCTCTCCCTTATTTTAACATTATTCTGCAGGACTTAAGATAGTGGAGAAAACATTTGGACTGTTTTGTATTTAATGTTGGTGTTGCATTTCACTGACTTGTCTCCTTGATTCTGTGGGCAAAGGTTTTTATGGCACTGCACATTGACAGAGAGCTTGCAATCCAAGATGATGTAAGCATACTAACATATATTGATTAAAATAACTAAATGCAATTCCAAAACTTTTAGGGAAACAAAATTAAATGCTGAAAGTGGGATAGAGTGGACAAATATAATTTGGTATCATTCCCTACTGACTTTCCACTATGAAGGAAATGTTGTGTAATCGGAAAATCCAGTATGGTCTTGTGAGAATTTGATATAAATGAAAAGTTAAGACTGGACTGTTTTCTAGCCACATGGGTGCCAAGCCAGTGGTGAAGTTCTCACCCCAAAATAGGGGTGGTTACATTGCAGCAACACAAATGAGTGCGAAAAAATATATAGTAAGTCAAATCATATCATTGCTGATTGTGTGAAATTATTGTAAGGTTATTGAGACAAAAAAATAATCTGTTCTTTATGCACTATTCATCCATGCCTCCTTGCAGTTTTGGAATGGCATTTTTCTGCCACTAACCCAGCAGTTAAGTCAGCAGTGGGCTTCTTTCTCTCTTCTGATTGGTGTGATGAATCATTTAGTAATGGGGCCTTCTTACAAAATATATTTTTTTAAGTATAGCTTTTGCATGACTTATTTTCGTTGTGGGTTCTGAGACTGTTCAATGAAAAGCAAGTACAGTACACTACACTTAAAAAAAAGCTACCATAGTTTAAAAATGCATTTTCTTTATGACCATGAAATTTTCCTCAACCCTTCAATACTAATCATAAAGTCATAAATGAAAATTCGCAAACGAAGACATGATTTCTATAACCTGGAATTGACAATCGAAAAGCAACGTTTTCCCAATTGTTCTATTATCTTAATTAAAATAAACACATACATTATTTTGTCGTTCACTTTGAAACATACTATACAGAAAGTTTGTATTCACTTTATTCAGTGCACCTTCTCAGAAAATTGACAAAAGTATGCAAACACTGCAAAATGCAACCACAATAATATCACTAAAACTAGTATTATCTTACAGTGTCAATTAATCCTGAACATTTAGTTTGTCCATCGTAATTTCATCTGGCTTGATTGACAAAAACAAAAAATCTCCCTTCTATTCCTGTTCAAACAGCCCTCCAAGGCCTTCCTACTGTATGCAATGCACACACTGCATACCATTCAAATGCATTCACGAGAAGATGCCAACCTCTGTAAATCAAGCACAATTTAAAACGCCTTCACGTCTTGTTATCCGTCCATTTCCTCTCTTGGTGGCATGCGTATGATTTAGCATCATAGTGTGTCGGATGTACATTGTGGGCTCTTTTTCCTCGTCCTGAAACAGCAGCTGAGGGGTGTAAGCTGTCATATTAAACCTCTGTGCTCACTCACTTAGCTCGCCACTCTCTCCGGGGCGCCCCTGTTTGTCTACACCACCGTTCCGGTTCAGTAGAGAGAGCAACAGGGAGACGAGAGACTCCATGTGCCTTCCTGTCAAGAACTCCTTCACTGAGCCTGTAAACAGACACACGCAGGCCTACACCACACGTACGTACAATGCTCTTAACACAGATAAGCCGACTGTGAGTCTGCTGACTCCAAAGGCTGGAGGCGTCCTGGCTCCACTTGCACTCACCTACTGTGGTTTCATTCATTATTGTTCTAATTAAAGCCTTTAAAGCCTTAATAAGGCCCCCCTGATTATGGCGGCGACCACTGTTATAGTTGAATAACATTTGTAAATTAATACTACGCCATTCTGTGGTAGTTAGTGGGTTAATAAGGTTAGTCTTTGAGGTTTGAGGTGATTGCACTTCAATGGGTTTTCCGCTGAGTGTGCTGGAAGGAAGCGGCTGTGTGCTGGCTGCACAGAAGAGGCCTTTGTTAGAGGAAAAGGTGCGCTGGGCAACCAATAGAGGGCATTGTTGTGTAACTGCAGGTACACAAGGCTTTGCCTTTGTTTGGGCAGGTAGTCATGGTTGCTGTGTTTTTGCTTCTTTTGACCTCTGCTCAGACTGATGGTTTTGCAATATGTTCAGATTTGTGCATTGAGCCATCAAACGAAACCGGCCATATTAATTTCATCTGTTTCTAAAGATAACGGGAATGTTCGTCTCACTTTCAGCAGAAATTATCAGTGTTTACAATTTAGTACAAACACGTACATTTGTATAAAATGTCAAATTAGCAACTGGTTTAACTTAGAATATTCTGACTCCAAAATGTTCTTAACTAAACAGTTACAATTATTATTATAATAAGAAAATGGCACAATCGACTGCACTTATATAGCGTTTTATCTACACTGCATGAAAGCGCTTTACAATGCCTCACATTCACTCATTCACACACACATTCATATTATTATTATTATTGATATTATTACTTTATTGTTGTTATTAAATTAATTTATTTCAGAGGAACTGTCAATTTGCCTTTTGAAATTTATTTTTTTGCACAAAGGAAAGGGACAAAACTAATCCACATTCATTTTAACACAATAGATGAGAGTTCAATGAAATGGGTGCCAATTTATTGATTTGGAGAAATAGACAAAAGAAAGGATTTAAATCTCGACCGGGTGCCATTAACTGTGAAGCGCAGGATAGACGGTCATGGATCACGAATGGCAGAAAATCCATCTGTAAATTCATCCATCTGTGCCTTTTTTTAAGTTTACCAAACAAAATAAAATAAACAGTTGAAACTTGGGCCATACCTTTTTGACCATCTGCCTTTCAGTGGCGAACAAGAACTATCAATAAAGTTTATTGTGTGAGCCTAAGTGGCAATACACATGGATTTCCTATCTTTCGGGTAGAGGAATGTTGGACTATTGGCTGGAGGCCTAATTGTATGTTTCCTTTATATCAAACATGAATATTTGAGTGTAGATTGATTTTAAATCCATCATGTAATTTATCAAAAAGCCTCCAAAACTTGTGGCAAAATTACTTAAATGTGATGAAACATAAGGTTTGTGTTGCATCATACCCCATACAGTCCATCATATACTGTATTAGCATAATCATTTAAACGGGCTGATACAACCAGGGTGGCAAGTTTCAGGCGAGGTTGACAAGCCTTGCATACGATATATGGCAGCAGCAGCAGCGAGGTCATTCATTCATTGGGTACACACGTTTTATCCTGGCCCTGAGTTCAGCATGCACTTGATATGTGATCTGTGGGAGGGGGGGCATTTATTGATTACTGTGGGGACTTAAGATGGAGTACGGTGGTGTGTGGACAGATTGTTCCAGGGTCCTGCACACTTAAGCCCTCGTCTTATCCATACTGAGACTCATACAGTAGCCACTATTTGACATGCTGATAACAGCGCCCGCTAGAAAAGAGAAAAATCGAGCATCACTGTACAAAAGATAAATACACCACATTATTATCCTGCGCTACAATTAGCTGCAACTGTTTTAAAGGGAGACTTTGACTGGCAAAGCAACTATGTTGGACAGTGCAATATACGCTATCTTCAGTTACAGAGGAAACTTAATGAGGTTTATCTTGTCTTCTTTTATGTTTAACTGTTTTTGGTTTTCTTTTGTACAATGTGGGTGTTTTTCCCCAATTGTGTACCTTCTGTCATCTAGAGGAGGAGCATTTTATTGTTTTTTCTGTTACTCAATGGAGTTGGTATTGACAATTTTTTTTTTACCAAAATAATTGATATGGATAATTTCCCGTGGCACACTTGATGATCCCTCAGTGTGCCACGGTACACTAGTTGTGAATCACTACTCTAATATATGAAATGAAAGCAGTTTTATCAATGATAAAAAAATGGAAATAGAAATCCAATAAAACATATTTTAAAAGATGTTTTGAAAAAAAAGTTTCACAACAAAACAACACAAAACCAAAAGCAGATGGAATATACAAGTAGCACTTGGTACACGAGAAAAATTGGCTCAGAGGTGCAAGACACATGGAAACAAGCAATGCAATGCAGCTTCCCCCTGCAACTGCCTTTAAATAGGCGCTGATTTGGACTTGCTGACAGGTGTGTTGCCAGGCACCGCCCATCCATGCTCACAAGTGACCTGGAATAGAGAACAAACATTTGAGGCTTGGGCATACAGGATTAAATGAGACGTTGCATAAAATCCTGATGGGAAATGTGTACATGGTGGAGAAAGTGAGACAGTCCAGCATGTAATGATGGAGTGTATTAAGTATGGAGAGGAGAGGAAACATTTGAAGGCAGGAGTGGAACAAGCACAGGTAGCATTTAGAATGAAAAGTATTCTGAAGGTAGAGATAGGAAAAGTTCAGTGTCAGTTATTTGAGTTTCTTAGGAAAACCGGGCTAAAGGAAAGGATGAAGTTTTTTTTGTTTTTTTTTAATTGTTATTAGTATTGTTAGTCTGTGACTGCCGGATCTCTCATCGTAATCTTCAACCGAGTGGATTGGGATAATGCCCTGCCAACAAACAGGACAGAAGAACAGAAGAACAAACATTTCTGACCACACACGACAGGAGCTACAGGAGTCTCAAAAACCAACAAGGAAAACAAGGTACAGTCCAATTAACACAATTCAACAAACAAAAATTCAATGTAGCAAATCAAAAATGAAAAAAAAAATATCCTCAACAAAATTAAACAAGATATGACTCGAGGAATGGTGACAACATGGTCACGGCAGCAACACCGAAAGAAACAATGAACCGACAATGACAGAAAAGAAAAAATACAGAACTAAATACACAAACTGACAATGTAGAGCTGGAAAACATGAGTTTCTGAAACCGGTTGACCAGAACAGGTGGAAATTCTCAAAACTTTATCTGCAGGTGGAGGAAATAGATGGGTGAATGAACTATGTGCCCAAAGTGACATTTTTATCACTGGCACCCCAAATTTGCTAGCAGCACCCCTGCATTCAACATGCACTATACAGGTCACCGTAAAAAAGGACAATCCTTCCAAACTGGTGCGAGAGCGTCCGGAGGGGCTGCAATGTGAGCTTGGCTGCGGTCTGTGTTCTCAGGTGATGGATAGACTCGGGGAGTAGGTGCTGGTGTGGGCAAGCTTTGACCTTGAACGTGGAAGAGTAAGCGTTAGCTCAGATATCTCACACGATACCCATACACAGCGGTTCATTACGGAAGAGCCCCCTTATGCAAAGTGCCGAGCTCAACACCGGTGGGCTGGCAAGAGCTTGTCTGGCTGAGCCCTGCTGACCGAACAATAAGACAACAGACTCCTCCTCCTTTTAAAAACAATGCCTAGTCAGGGTTACTTCAGCTGTACGGTTCCACAGAAGCTTACACATTCCAGTTCATTCAAAATTTTTTCTGTTTTTTCGTAGTTGGTTCAGCAAATTCTATAGCGATATGCCTATTTACAGTAATTTTTCTGTTTGGATATCTGCAAGTTTTCAATACTATAAAAGTTGAATGGCATGGCAAATGTTAAAAAAAAGAACACATCATACTTAAATGTTGACATACATAACTTGTATGCCAATGCCAGAGGTGAGCATTCCGTCCCATTTACGGAACGGTCTGTCCTTCCATCCATTAGCGAGGAGTACCGATTTTGTGGCTGAAGGACAAGGGACGAGGAAGTTAAAAAAAGCACAGACTGAGGATGGACGGAAGTGTTTTTTCATCCATCCATGTAATCTTCCCGATCCAGGTCTTGTCTCGACTCCAAAGTTGTGGTCCAATTTTGATGATTTTTATTGTACTTTGTGCTCAGTGTAATGTACAGTTAAAAGAAAACGGTATTGTCTTCTATATGTATATATGTGTCATGTTTTGGGGCCATGTGGCAATGCTCATGTGTGAAGAGACAACGACCCGATCAGAAGGAGCCATATTGTGGATGTTGCCTGGTGGACAGGCCTATCTGCTCCAGGGTAACCTTTTATCAGCTCCATTGGCATATCCTGAGCAGGATGACATAATCAATAATCAGAACTGTTAATCAATGGTATTCTAAATTAGCATTGACTGGGCCCGCAAGGTTAGCCAGCTTTATCGGTTTACATTAAGGAAAGCAACGCACTCGACAAAGGCCTGTGACTGGGATGTGCTGCTTTCACCCCTACACATCAGTCTTCATAACACACAAGAATACGGTCAACACATATTCTTTGACCATCTTTACTTTCACGCATTCATGGTTGTATTTATTAGTCTTCAAAAGCTTTTCTTTACCCGTATCGCTTCAACATGATTGTCACGCACAGACTCATTTGAATACAATGAAGCTCCAGTTGTATCTCATTATCGACATGGTCAGGTAGACAGAGGTCATTGATGTGTGTCACCTTTCACAAAATGGCCATCCGCGTCTCTGGGGGACTCTTGTTGGATTCTCGGCGAGTGCGGCATTACGCTAGTAGCGTGCAACCCACTAAGGGAGGGTGCGGGCCCACATCTCCCTAATTACCAGCGAGTGGAACACTGTCACAGCTGTCTGCAGGGTAGCTTTGGATGACCCTTGAGAATACACAGTTTAGCATCCCGTCCATAAAAACAGCATATTCTCAACAAACTATGCATTCCTATTCCTACTGTCTACAGGTGCCATCTTCATGCCTCATATATTATGTGTACTATGTGATTTCACAGTTTTTGGTAATCTCACATGCTTCAAGCGATACAATAAATAATACATGATGCCTGTCATAGTGTTTATTGCAATATGGCAAACATGAGTAGAAAATAAGCCTTTTAGTCTTCCTCTGTCGCAGCAAAGCTCAGTTGCATTATGACAATGTGACAACATGGAGGCTGCAGTCAAGCCTCCCCCGTCGCAGTAAGTTACAGACATGCTTTCACTTGGCCATCACAGCTTACACAGGCCACCTGGCTTGTCATAGTCTATTTCCTGCCATACACCGAGTGATGCGGCTCAATGAGACTGGACTGGACCACGGCGAAAATGAATTGTTCCATAATGCTAACTCAAAGCAAATCAGAAGATGTTCAAAATGAACTACGATTGTGTTAAATTATTTGAACCCACTGATAAACAAAGAAAAAATGATTTGTTTAAATGGGCTATTAGTATAATTAGTTATGTATTATTCATCCTGAATTACTTCACCTAAGTGCAATAGATGGGTGGTGAGTGAGCATCAGTGATACTTGTCTGATCTCCAAAGAGCTTTGTATCAGCGCGCCATCTTTGTCGATTTTTCCGCTCAGCCCATGTCTTCGCCTGCCGCCTGTCGAGCGCGAGCTCCCACTCCCTTTGTCCCTCGTGAAAGCCCTTGTCACCTCTGGCCCTCCTCCTCTCCTCCCCGTCTGTGAGGCTATTACAAGAAGCGCTCCTCCCTCCCCGCCTTGCCCGTGTATTGCCATTAGAAGACATGCATCCTGGGAGCTGCTGCTCACTCCTCTGTGTTTTGATTAATATTTTAGCAGCCTCGGGGAGGAAATGGGTCTTCCTCTGAGCTAATCCGTTATGCGGTGGATGCTCGGACCAGAGGAAAGGAAAGATGATAGACGAGGAAGGTCGAGCTTTGCTGTTTTTATTTTCCATGTCA
Organism: Syngnathus floridae; assembly: GCF_059516105.1. Classification (NCBI taxonomy): domain Eukaryota; kingdom Metazoa; phylum Chordata; class Actinopteri; order Syngnathiformes; family Syngnathidae; genus Syngnathus; species Syngnathus floridae. The sequence continues at coordinate 13,847,419 of NC_142415.1, forward strand.
GAAAGTTGTTGTGACAATCGATACCAACCAACACAGCTGCTGCTTGAATCAAACACAAGATTTATTGCGTATAAGAACTATTGTGCATACTCAAGTAACCCTTTTTACTTTTCCCATGTATGTATGACGCTATTTTTGGCGGTGCAATTTATATAAATTTGTATTGATGTTCTTATTCAAATTCCTTTTTTATATATATACATTCACTTTCATTGATTGCCACACTCCTATTTATATTTGTTTACAAAGGAGCTTGACTCAAGAGCTGCCTTTTGCTTTTATTGTCCAAAGCAATGAGGGGTGCTTTTATCACCATTTGCCTGCAGGTCAAAGGTGAGCATGGAGACAAATGAGCTAACTGTACAACAATGACCCAAGTGTTCCGAGCCTGGAATCATCCCAGAAGTCTGTTAGTTGGTGACTCAAGGAGACAAAGTGCATGGGAGGAATTTTCAGAGATACATGCTAGGAACATCTAGGATATTATTTTTTTCACTTGGGATCAGATAGATTCAGATTTTGTATTTAGTTAGGTTGTCTTTGTGAGATATGAAACGGGATTTGGTTATTGGAAACAATGTGAGAAATCTAAAAAGTAGAATCAAAAATCAATATTTTTTTTACAACACTGTATATCTTCTGAATTTTACCTTCCGGTGTCTTCTGTAATTCTGAACTGTTCCGGCAGTATTGTTTGGGAATTTACTCCAGCGGTGTTGAAGAGGATGGAGGTCAAACGTTAACAATTACTCAGTGTGTTCGGAACAGCAGGACACGATGAGTAAGTGAGGCACATTAGGAACATACAAATGAAGGCTTGTCTTTATGGTTTGAGGGCCTTATTTTCAATTCTGCAAGTCTTTTTGGCACAGTGTCCTTGGGACGGGTGCTTTTCTATCTATGACAGGCCTTGACTTGCTAAAGATGGCGATGTTTCATTTGGTTAAAGGCAGCTGGGATCATGTGTTTGATGTGTGCACGGATGGTGCTTCCTTAAAATGTCCTTTGCTTTTTACGCCATGTTTATATGACTTTATGTGCTTTATGGGAAATCTTGAAAAGAGCTAGTGCACATTTGGAGGATATACTTGCCTCTAGGTGTCTTCTTGGTATTGTGAATATATTTTCCACAAATGGCATCTGTAATGTTTGTTAAGGGAACGATACTGCCTGCACAATAAGACAATTAGAAATGGTCTAACTAGGTAGCAAAACAAACAAACAATAACATTTTATTGTATTTGACCTTGCTATTTAAGGCAAACAGTTCAGGGCTGTTTTAAGAGTGCAGTTGCTTTTATTTTATTTTAGTCTGGTTTTGTCTGCCGAAAGAGTCCACTGACAGTCACTGCAGCAAATATGAGAATTATCGAGCCTCGTGTCTCTTGGTCTTGTAATGTTTCTTCATTAAAAGTGACAGTGAAGCCAGAGGCAGGGGAAGTGTTGGAGCTCTACAGACCTGTCACCACCTTCTCCACAAACCATAATTTAATGCCCGTACCATAATTGAAATAATTCTCTCACTTACTGACAAGGCTGCCAAATGGTGAACCCGAAAAGTGCAGACATAGGAAATAATGTTGCCCCTCATGGCATTTCCCGCTAAAAAATCATCTTATATTAAAATGCATTAAATGCATAAATTGTCCATCTAATGGTTAGTGGGAGGTTCATTCAATGTTGCAGTATAAGTGAGTTTCATGCTTAAAACAAGACCCTAATAAATGACAATAAATCTGTAGAGCCATCCATATTTTCATAGTGCTAAATGTCTGCTTCGTTAATCCCTTTCTGTTCACTGGCCGTTTGCAGGAAGGTAATTGGCGGGTCTTTCCACGATTGATGGAAATCTTAGCCACACCTAGACATAAGAATTGCTTTGATTTTTACCTGCTCAAAAACTTGACTTAAACTTAATTAGCCTTAACAATAACAGGCCAAGTTGGCTTCACTAAAATGTCACAGTCAGCACAAAATCAAGTACATTCATTACGCTGACCTCAAGATTTCCACTGAGAGAAGACATGATGGAATGGCGTCAAATTAATCAAAATGTGGGAAAAAAAGACAAATTGAAAGACGCTACGGTTGTTCGAAATTGAGTTAATGTATATTCAACATAGACTATTCACAGGATTCCTTGCAACAACTGAAACTAATTGACTCAAAAGAATATACTGTACTTATAAGGTGTAGTCATGCTAAAATTCAGGTTGCTTTCAATGTGTCAAACCCAAGTGATATAAACCAAGAGCACCAGGCTTCAGATTGTGATTTCATTTAAATTTGATATAAACCAAGAGCACCGGACTTCAGATTGTGATTTCACAGAATCAGAATCTTTCGCTCATTTTCCCCCCCTATTTGAAATAAATATCTGCGGTCGTGTCCTCACAAGCCCTTCACTGATATTACCTCAATTGTTTGAGTCAGACGTTAATGCCCATGGCACTGACACTGTTGTATCCATTTTTAAGAAATGCTTTTGTGTCAGACTCAATTAAGAGATGGGAATTTCAAAGCTTTGAAGAATGGAGGAGATCCTGGCTCAGTTTCCTCATCAGTGTCTTTTATTTTTGGCTGGTCATCTCATCAACAGCGGAGCTGCTCGTACCACTGTTTGCTTGGTCAACATTAATATTTAAGTGTTAGTCACCATTGGATTGTTCTTTTATTAACGTCATAATTATAAATGCATTTTCATTTTCTTTCTTCTCATTATCTGTAATTGTCTATGTTAACGCGATCATTCCACTTTTGGCAAGTCCCTTATCTATAATTTAAAAAAAGTCACGTTAAGGTGTTTGTACGGCATGAGAAAATGTTTTTGTCGCAAACTTCTGTTTGGTTTATGCTGAGCAACATTGGAACGGCATTCACGTTAAATTTTGAAACAGCTGCGCATGGACACAAAAACAACTGCACTTCATCACTGCCATCAATAAGAAGAGATGTATGATTGATTAATAAAGCTTTTGTCAATACCAGGATACAAAAACAACCCCCTGCACATGCCACCAAATCCACTTTTAAATCAGCCAGGCACTTGTATCCATCCTTCCGTGAGCATGATTTATATAGGCAGTCAATGAAAAACACTGGGTTGCGCATGGCTACATAATGGAATCGTGAGCTAAGTTGGAGTGCACAAGGGCCCCTTACTCAAGGAGCATTTACTTACTCTAAGTGTACAGATTAGCATAAGAAAAGCTGTTCCATAACATGCGCACACCTCTCTAATTGAGCTATTGTTCATGTAAGCGGTGTGATTTTCTTGCTCGGATGAGTGTGTGTGCGTGTGTGTGCTTGCGAGCCTGTGCGAGTGCATATGAAAGGGAACTTATTTCTTCAAATTGATCCCTGCAAGTCAACAGGAAAGGACATAGGGGGCGTTGGCAAACAGACGCTAACTCAGCCAATAATGAACAGGGTGCTTTTAATGTGAAATCCATGGCCTCTCAATCGGGGCCATTGATCAAAAGTGCCTCCTGTCCGTTTGATTTCTTGCCCGCCTCGTGTACTTTCAAGCGGCCGTTGATGTCGAATCGCGCTGCTTTTGGTGATGTCGGTATGGAGCAAGGACAAGGGAGGCTCCCTGGGGTGCGTCTGAAACAATTGTGACTGCAACAGGCAAGGATGAGTTTTAGTCACCTTGGTACAAGCTCCCCACTGTGCCCTGACTTTGACTGGACGTCTCTCAAAGCTTTTAACAGGCAGATGTAATAGCTCTGTGGTTTCGGAGAAGCCGCGAATGAAGCATCAAGCTGGCGTCTCTCGTGGCTTCAGATGTGGTCTAAATTGTACTTAATGCGCTGACATGGTAATCCATCTGAAAGTGTGATGCTTTATGCTGATTTAGACAGGAAATCAGAAACCTCGTGAGTAATTAACCCAAATATCTCCTTCTGTTGTCCCCGACCCATTAAGCAAAGGTGATCTTATGTTGGTTCCCTTTTGGAGGATACAGATTTTGTTGTCATTAATGCTGTTATTGGAGAGCAATTTGTGGAAACCCACCGGCAATTCACATCCAGTCGTCTAAAAAAATGTTCATAATTACCTCTAATAATAGCTGAGATGATCCTCTTTAATGTTATTTCAAATTCATCTTATAAAAGTACCTCTAAAAATAAACGGCTTACAGAATATTTGCATCTCCTGCCAAGATCTCAAGTGGGATTCAAAATAACTACTCAACTTCTCAGTACGGCACTAATATTAGTTGCTCAATGCCAGGCATAAAAGATATATGACTGGGAGTACTGTTACATTGACATGGTGTTGCTGCACCATCTGCTTTCAACCTATTGCTAAACGGGTTAAAGCACAGCAACACATTTGCTAATTTGTGTTAGGCTAAGTTATGGCTGTTTTGAATGCACAGGTAAAAAGGGAAATATAAATAAGTAAGTAAGTACAAACACAATTCTGTCCATGTCTCCTTGTTTTCTAATTCCCCATTAGGAAATAATGAAATGTGAATTAACTTTTTATTTCAGGTATTTTCACCTGTGCAGTCACTGAAATTCTAACTTTCATAGGAGTGTATAAATATTAACGCTGTACAAAAAAAAATCACGAAATAAAAACTAAATCATCTAATGCGATCACAGCGCTTTTCAGTCGAGGAAATCATTGGTACCAAGGAAATTTTTCTTTCTTCCTCAGCAATTGTGCTCATCAAACAAGCAATTATATCATCTCATTTAGTGATAACAAGTGCCAACAAGGATTTAAGAGTTGTTCTGAAATTCCATCCGCTACTCAAAGACACAGAAATACACTTATGATGTTCAAACAATGTCAATGTTCCTTTTTTAAGTTAAAATAGAATGATGAGAGGCATTAGCATCACTGCTTTTCTCAGATTTAGCTGCCCTGTTTGTGTTCAATGACACGGATCCACACACACACACAAAAAAAAAAACAGGAAAATTAATTAATGTGCCGTATCTAATATACACAGATTATGGAAACACACAGTCCCAGGCTGTCCTCTGCGGTGATATTTTAAAGCCGTCATTCCCACCACAGACGTGTTCTCCCGAGACCACCGAGAGCAGCTTCCGGAGGCTTCTCTCTCCCTGAAACACAAGATGCCCATTACATCTTTTCATTTTTCAACTCCTCCTCCCCCATTTGCTTTGCTCACTCTCCCTCCATTTTTCTTCCTTCGTTTCTGAGGCTTTATCCATTTCATGTTTGGCGAAACTCCCCAGACGAGCCAACACGAGGAAACATGATGCCGCAAATCTTTGATATCTTAAACAGAGGGCATAGTGCCAGCGCTCTTGCCAGATAGGAAACCGGTTATCCAGGAGAGGAACATCATCCTGAATCAAACAAAATGAATAAATAATCGAGGTTGCAGACACACTTTCGTACTTGCGGTGCATGTCTGCCGAGGATTGCTTTACCAGCCCAAGTGATTAGTCTGTTGGCAGAACTGTTTGGTTTCAATCATTCACAGTATGAAACGGCAGAGCAATCCAGTCATCTGCCTTTCACCATGCTTAAACAACAGGGAATTTGAAAAAGGCCTCTGCTCACTTTAAATTTACAGCAACATGCGTGCTCATGTTATTTGTGCCATCTGTTCAAGTTGTGTTCAAATGTGTGTTTGCCGCTGTAATTTCCAACCAGCAGATTCAAATTTAACATTTAACTCCACAAACAATTGAAGAAAAATGTCTTTTGCTCAATAACACATGGCTACTTACTTTCCTGACATAGCATGCAGTCAGAGATAATATTTTAAATGCAATTTCAATTTTCATAAGGTTACATTCCTAATGTTTATAAGTCAGCCACCTCGATCCTGTTTATAGAATAGCTGGTATTAAACGGGAGATTAAATTTTAGCTGGCTGAATGTAATACAAACGCAAAATTATGCCTCTATTTTCAGGCCAAGCTGTGCATTGTCATTTATTTATGAGGTATTTTTGCCCTAGCCTCCATTTCCTTTGCAAACCTGACGGTGAATATGGAAATGGTGTTTGCCTGTCTGCGCGCGGACATTCATGCATGTCTACGTATATGTGCTCCTTTGTGTGGGCATCTTTTAATGTTTGTCTTTTATAGTGCATTCAGTACAAACTTGTGCCATTGCTACATGGATGCTGGTGGCTTCAACATACTGTTTTAGAGGCCCCAAATTTACATCCATCCTTCCAAAGCACTAAATCACTTGTCTTTACCACATTCTCTTCTCGTATCCTTGCACAGGCAGACTTTTATTGCCACTTTTACAGTTAGTCGCCATTATCCTTAAATGGGTGGGTCCATCGCTCAGGTTATTCCCTCAGAAGCACTTTATGTTTGAAGAAATACACTGAAAATAGTTTCTATAGTGTCTGGGATTTTCTTAGTGTTGTAATGTTCATACAATACATCACACTAGTTCTACTAAACTCCAATGGATATAAAAAGTCTACACACCCTTGTTACATTCAGTTTCGTGTTAAATGGGTGTCACGATTAAAGTGCTTTTGATGAACACCAAATACATTTCTGATGCTCAAGTAGACACTTCCTGCTATTTTTTGCTCCCTTGAAGAGGCTTGTTGGTTTGAGTTGTGAATCTAAGCCATGCATTTTTGGCAGCAGTCAGGCCCTCTGCCACATGACAACACTGCAGCAAGAAAGAACCAAAAACTCAACCAGACCCAAATATGACCAAAACTGAAAATACCAAAATCCAATAAAAATCAAAACACATCTAGCTGAAAATCCGTTGAGGTCATAGGTCACTGAGGTTGGACCTGAGAGGCATTTGATGGGATTAATGGCAGTCCTCTCAAGTACAAACTTCTTATACGTCAATCTCATCCAAGAAACGGTTCGATAAACTTTGCTTTGTGTACTGGAAAATGGAAAAGAGCCTTCCTCAAACTGTTGCCACAAAGTTAGACACATAATTGAGTGGTCTCTCCTGCCTAACCCCTGATTGATTCATTAATTGATTAAAAGTTGTGTCCTAAGACTTTTGCCCATATAGAGTTACTTATGCTATAGTGCATACTAGCTATCGTAATGTAAAGCTTTCAACTTTTTCCGTCTTAGCCACTGGCACCCACTTACAGTATGTGAGCTGGCTCTGTGTTGTGTCCTGATAACATGGGTCAGAGATGGAGAATCCATCCAGCACCTTTTGCAGGATATGAAAATAAAATCCTTGTCCGGTCAGTTGCTGTGCTCGCTTCCTATAGATGCCCGAGCATGAATAAAGCATAAGGGCTGCAGTCCACCCGACACCGGGACTAAATCACCCTTATTTACAACCACTTGAAGGCTTTAGTTGGCACGCAGAAAGCAGAAATATCTCATTAAGAAGCTTTTAGATCTTCTAGAGAATTGCTGGCTTATTGGAAAAGATGTTTTTATGTCCACTAAAGGTTTCAGGGGGGTTCAGGAAGTTACCGCAAACTTTAGAGTCGTAATGTAAGCTCCCTGATTTTACTTTTATCTTTCACCCTGAACAATGTATTAGTAGACGACACATTCTCACCCTTTTGTATTGTCTTGAGAGCGTCTTAAGGAACAGAAGCCTATAATTGGACCGTATTTACTGTTTTCTTTCTGCTACTGGAGTAAAGCAAAAATAGTGTTATGCTTGTTGTCGAATGTGTTTCGTAACTGAAACATATACGATAACAAATTAACTTTTTTTTTTCTTTTTCAATCACCGTCCTCTATAACAAATGCTAAAATGTTTCCCATCTTCAGGTGTATCTCTCCTTCTAGCTGTAAAATCCTACATTTCCGCTGGGCCAGATCACTTTAAACCACAATGCCAGTCCTCAGTAACTTTAGAGCCCCTATAGACTCCTTTCAATAGACCTCCAACCCTCACTTTGATCCTTGTTCAGCAATGAGCACAGTCTGGTGACTCTGCAAGTGTCAGTATTAAAGTAGCTCTAATGCTGCTGATGTATTCACTTCATGATGTCCTTGTTAAAGTGGGATATTTCTTGAAATTCTTTATTTTTCTCCTAACTGTCAAATGAGATTTATCTATAATGAATGGTTTACCATACAGGAATTTAAAGGGACCACAAGGAGTCTTGGTTCAGCTTTGATAAACGCAACTGGCGTCATCTTGATATAACAGGCAGCAGTCATGTTTGGCTTGGTGACTGGAGAGTCTCGTGATCTGGACCCACGGGTGAATATGTCTTGGAGTAAAATGACTTAATCAGAACTATTTAATGGAGGGATTCATGTTTCTTTTTTTAATGAAAGAAAGCTGCTATTGAAAAAAGTACATAACTCTGTTCTGCCACACTCATTAGAATGCCTCCACAGTGATAGGTAATGGAGATGGAGCACCTTAGTTCAGTATTGAACCTTCTTTACAGTTTGGGGCTGCTACAGTTCTTGCTTGTGTTTGGCAATGTGGAACGGAACTGGAACAAATTAGAGTTACAGTCAGAGTACACAATGAATGGATTTGTTGATGAGTGCTGTGCTAAGTGCAGTGTGAAAAGACTTTAAGAGCACTAAACAAGTATGAGGTGTTCATTTTGACTTATTCTCAGGTCTATCGCATTTGAAAAAATCAGCACGTGTCTACACCTTCTTACTTAACTTTCACCAAGCCCAGATTCTTCTTTCAATAGCCTCATATTCCTGCGTCTGCTCATTACTCTTACAAGTAGGTCTAGGCAAATATGAACATGACTTTTACAATAACTCCAATTCATTTTCCCTCCCATACAAGTGTTGGGGTGATTTTGAAATGACCTTTATTTGGTAGGTAATTTGTACAAACTCGCGATTGTGATCTCTCCTGGCACAAAGTGCTGCTTCAGCAAGGTTCCCTCCTGTTCCTCAGCATGGTCCTCTCTTCCCTCCCAAGGTGTCCTCTGGCTGTGCGAGCCTCTTTGAAGGCCCCCCCGCTTCCTTCTATAATGGAATCGCTCTGCACTCTTTCTGGTTGCAATACGAAGGGGCGATATTTCCCCACTGATAAAGATCCCTCTTCCTCTCATTTCATGCGTCTTCCGCTGGATGCAAAGCTGCGCAAGATTAGATGTGTCACTCCTCCCTCAAATCCCCTTTACACAAAAGTTCCCGTAAGCTTTGACCAGAAAAGAAAGCGAGAATTAATTTAATTGCTATTCAAGTGCCGCTGAATAAGATGGTAGAACTGTACATATTAGGATGAACATTGTTTCTTTTTTTTTTTTACCTTGTGACTACAAAAGGAAACGTTACCCTAAAATCAGAGTGAAGAAGATTGGCTTGAGGTCATCTCCAATATCTGTTAAATTCAGTGCGGCTGACAGATGTGTCAGAGATTCTCTCCTTGCTGTCTAAACGAAGCCAGGAGGAGGTTAGTTATGATAATGAACCCCCTGTGAGTGTATGCCAATGTGCACACTGATGGGAACACACTTCCTCTCACTTCTAATCTAATGAAGAGGTTATAAAAGACACCAGAGGTAGAAGTATGCACACCTCCACGTCAAGCAGAAAGTTTTTGCGAATGCTCAAATGCTACAGAATATAACAAATACTTTTAATGTTTTTACTAGGAGTGCATATTACACCTTATGTGCTACTTTGTGTGTTTTTGTATTTGAAGTATGTTTTGTCGAGGTGGAATTGCCCATGAAACAATAAAGTCAAAATTTGACTTGCTCTTCTATCATGATTACAACTAATTTGGCTGACATGTTACAGAAATACAAAGTTGATCACGCCATCAATTCTTCTATATGTTAAATTTTACTACCAAGGAATATAAAGGTCTAAAATTATAAGAGAATGCCAGAGAGCCCAATTGCGGCTTATTTTTTAACTCCGCCCGCAAATGTTTGGACAACTGTCATAGTGGAAAAAAAGCAGCAAAAGTCAGTGCTAATTTTTTCTCAGTCTTGTTACATTTCGGCATTTTATGCTACTTATTTATTCAAAGTCAAAGTCAGCTTTATTGTCAATTTCTCCACATGCCAAAGACACACAAAGAAACCGAAATTTCGTTCCCCCCTATCCCACGGTGACAAGAAATGGCTCACAACAGACAAACAGTAAACAAGTATAACAAAAGCGTGCCGAATAAATAATGAATAAATAACACAACAATAAATAAATAAATAATTAAGAGGAGCACAAAAAGAAAAAAAAACAAAAAGAGCAAGTGCGCGTACAGCAGACATTCCCGAAAATAGCGCAACAGTGCCGCACGCTACGCAGAAGGGGGTAGCGAGTTCAGGGCCCTAACAGCCTGGAGGAAGAAGCTGTCGGCGAGTCTGGTGGTGCGGGAGCGCAGGCTCCTGTACCTCTTCCCAGAGGGCAGAAGGTCAAACAAAGAGTGAGCCGGGTGACTCACATCTCTGGCAATCGAGGTTGCCTTGCGGGTGAGATGGGAGGTGTAAATGTCCTTCAGGGAGGGAAGCGAAGCACCAATAATCTTACCAGCCGTATTCACTATGCGCTGCAGGGCCTTCAAGTTCTGGTCAGTGCAGTTACCACCCCAGACAGCGATGCAACTGGTGAGGACGCTCTCAATGGTGCCACGGTAGAATGTAGACAGGACTGCCTGAGGAGCACATGCACGCCTGAGCTTCCGCAGGAAGTACAGGCGGCGCTGAGCTTTCTTTGCCAGTGACGAGGTGTTCGCGGACCAGGAGAGGTCCTCACTGATGTGCACCCCCAGGAACTTGGTGCAGCTCACCCTCTCCACCACAGCACCGTCGATGATCAGTGGCAGGTGTGTTTTGTGACCCTTCCGGAAGTCAACAATGATTTCCTTGGTCTTACCGACGTTCAGCAGGAGGTTGTTGTCCCTGCACCACGTGGTCAGAAGGTCAACTTCCGACCTGTACCGAGTCTCGTCGCCCTTCGTGATGAGACCCACCATCTCATCATATCATATCATCAAATAAATATATTTATGTATTTAGGAGAAAATTACAGAAATAACTATGAACTCTAATACTTCAACTTTATTTTCATAGCTGTTGTTAAGACTTGTCTTTTCAGTGAGGCCCGAATATTTCCCCATAAGTAAAAACTCTTGACCAGAAATGAAGAAACATATTTGTCAGTGTAATACAAGTATGCTTCAGTATATTTTTTGACTTGGTATATCTGCTAGAGCATTAATCACAGTCTAAACATAAATGTCTAGTTTTAATTTTAACATGCAGATGAATGAATTTCTAACGAGACGTAGACGTGCCTGCAGCCTGTTTCATTATTTCACAACCTTGTCAACTTCAAGAGGTTTGAACTGGTGACCCTTTGGTTTGACTTCCATTATGTGATGGCCGATAAACATTTTTTGGTACAAAAAAAGAACTTTGTGGTAGTTCTGAAACCAACTGTCATGTTTTTACGGAAATGTCAAGTTAGTAGCTTATTGATTGTCATGTTGTGTCATTTGTGTGTGGGCTCTCCTCTGATGTTCCTTTGCCCTTTCCTGTTTCTGAAGCAGCGTAAAAGGGGGACTTCCTTCCAGATGTGTAGGCGGTCTTTTCATATGTCAACTGGTACTGTGATCAAAGATTAAAATTGCAGACAGTGAACCTGTGTGTCCGTGCCCTTGTCAACTTTTTGGTAAATATAACATGTTGCACATTTTAATGACTGTTGGGTGTCCTTCTGACAGAATAAGTGCTTGTGACTTAATGTTTTTGTAAAGAAAAAAAAAAAATCTTTTGGATCTTTTGTGTCATATTACTACTTTCCTTTTGTGCATTGCACTTGTATTTTAGGGTTCAATGTTGTGAATGTTATATTTATGATGAGTAAACAGAGGTAATGTACCAATAGAAAAGATCTATTCAAACATAATGAAATAAACGTATGTATATTGCATACATTTATCATTAGAATGACTTGATATGCACACTATAGACATATTTTGAAATCATACACCCTCTTTTTAGATTGGAATTTTCCTTCTTTATTTGATCTATTTAATGATTTGAAGTTAGTTTTTTGTATAAGCAGAAGACTAGCAAAGTAAGAATTGCATTGTTCAGCGCTATTGTGTCTTTACTGTGCCACGTGAAAAATAAGCATCTAAAATCTTGAAGATGTCAGTTAAGATGCGTTGATAGAAATAATTTACGTAATATTCTTTTATATGCAACTTAGAAATAATGTCATTTACTTGCTACAGAAATCCCGCAAGTAAATTTAGTAGACTACCACTTCTCCAGAGAATGTATGTGTAGCTGCAAATATGTTCAAGCATATGAAAAATGAGCCAACCACTCAGCTTTTTGAGGAATTGGCACTAAAGTGTAAGCTTGCAAACAATAGCTGCCATAGTAGCAGTTTTTTTTCAGCGCTAGACGAAGTCTTATTAAAAGATCAAAAAGTAACACCGAAGGCTTTTCCTCCTAGAAAAGATGTTTCCACTCTTTCTAATCTACTTCAACATCAGTGCCCGTTCATCCAATCAGCTTCCAAATGCCCGTTTCGGATTTCACTTTCCTGATCCCAGAAGCAAAGCAAGTGGCATGCCAGGTTGAGGAGGCATCACTTCAAACACAAAAACATGCTTGCAAAAACATTTACATGGCAATGAATAATTTCAGCGAGGGTCAGGCACCGCTTTACCTCGTACTACCCCGCTGACCGCAGACCGATCGATAACGTCTACAAGGTGTCGAGTTGTGCTTTGATAGGAGAGACTTTATAATTATTTATTTATTTTTTTGCTTTGTCGCCAGTATTTGTGAATCATCAGCTAGTTTTTTTTTTGCGGGGCTGGGTGCAGAGATCAGGCATCATGTTTCCATGTGTAGTAGTAAGAACACTTGCCATTGTTGCTGCATTTTAGTCCAAACTTAAAGAAGAGGAATTATTTAGAGTTATATTTTCCGAAAGTCTCTTAAGGACCACTGACCAGGACACAGTTTTAAATGTTTGATCAGTTGTTGGGCATGAATATTACTTGACCTAAAATGTAAGATAACAAAAACAAAAAGTCGTTTTCTTATTACTTTTACAAAGATATGTTCAAAATGTAACCCGGTTATATGAATACATTATTTTATGTAACCCAGATAATTAAGCCAGCGATATCTTCTGTAGTACAGATAAGGAAGGCAAAACCGGGACATTCTATACGGAGTACAAAAGTATTCACGACAAAATGCAGCACCAAACAAACAAACAAAGCAACAGGAAATTTCTGCTCTGCCTTTTGTTTGTTTGTTGTATTTTCAGTTTGCACGCAGATTAAACATTGTAAATGAATGTGGTAATTAACGCAGGCGTTGTAGGAGTGTGTGTAGGTGCTGCTTTTTCTACTTGTTTTCCTCAGATGAAAGGAGCATCATTTTTTATAAAACAAAAAGTGGGATTTTATTCAATGCATCATATTCACTTGTTTACAATAAGCTCCCAAGGGCCCGCCTCCCTCCTTCTTTTCCAACTAGAGTAAACTTAAAATAGTACACAGGCTTAGAGCGAGCACCATCTATAGGCAAACTGTATCAGGAATGTGTTCACCATCACTCGCTCCAGTTTTTTTTTTTTTTTTTTATGAAATCAAATTGAACTTTATTTACATCATCATCCTCCAGCTATGTTTGATCTTGTGTTTCATTAAGAAAAGAGAAACAATGTAACATTGTCCATACATAGTCCTGTTCATTCTCTTGTTGGAACATAAACACTGAAAGCAGAAATGTTATTTTAATCACCACTTCTGTGTATGTGCCTACACTAATGAGATTCTTTGCCTTTCCTGTTGTGCAGTCAAAGTCTGTTAAAATGATCAATATGAATGAATGAAAGCGTCACGTTGCTCAATATAAATGATGTTTCTTTTGGGGCTGCACTTTACACCAAAGCATGAATTGCTAAAGCAGAGCGCCGTCGCCGCTGCTGCTTCTTCTGAAGTCGGGAGCTCAAACCACGACCAAATTCTCAGTTTTAATCTGCAGAGATACTTTGCCAGCACTTTAGGGAAACTGTTTGTAGCTAATTCATTTTCCCTCTAATAAGCATGAGCTTTCTTACTTAAGAATACTGTCCACTTATAGAATTTTGGTGACTTTATTATTCGTGTTTAGCCCAGGCATGTAACTGTGAGTTATAAATTATTTGAATTAAACGTCATTTAAATAACGCATTCTTGTCACATTTGTAATAGCGACAGTACGGCGCTTGCGGAAGCTCGGCGCTTTCCAGAATCTGAACCAAAAACGATAAACCTAAACATGTAAGCAGGCATGACAAAGTTAAGGAGTTTCTACAAAGGAGCACGGTTTAAGCTGCAATTTTGACAATTTAAAAAGAAATCAGCATTCATTTTTTCCCCCCTCTATCTAATCTTTTTGTATTTATGGTGTGTGACACGTGGTTAAATAAATGGCCCGTGCAAAAGCACTGGTGTACAATACTGTTTGCACGCTATAATGAGTGTAAAAAAGGCACTAAACACTGCTCACATAGATAAAAAGGCATGCCGCATGTGTGCAGAACCGGAACATGCTGAAGGTCAGCTGCAAAAGGTTCAACACAATGCCACTTGCTCTCTGCTCCAGTGTGGCTTTACAAGTCGAGCACATTTCCACATACACCTCTTGCCATCATCTTACCATAGTTTGTCATTGCCTTTTTTTTTTTTTTAATTTTCCAAAGCATCTTAATGGTCCATGCACAGCTACACTTGCACACTCACACACACACACGTACGTGCCCCCCCCCACACACACACACACTCAGACGCGTGTCTCTATCTTAATTGAAGACAGCAGCATGGAGTAGGCCAATTACATCACCGCCCCAATTAAAATAAAACAACGGGACTCTCTCAATCTGTCCTCCAGGGGAGAGAAAATGAGAGGAGGAAAGTGAAACCAACGGCAACAACAAATCCCAATCTGGTATGATTGTCACACTGTTCATTCGGTTCAAATAAATAAATAAAGATGCTCTGCAATTAACTCTAAACTATTCCCATGTGGCTCAAAGAGTTGGAACATGGTATCCCGTGATAATCCCCATGAAAGAGTGATTCTTATTGCAATTTGGAGCTTTGTCAAGATTGAAACGGCTCTTGATTTTGCTCCTGTTGACTGATGCACACCTGTTCATCACATATTTCAGGATGAGGTTCACATATGTGTGTGTGGGGCTTCTACAGCTCAAGAGATGACAAGCGAGGACAGACTTCTGTCTGACACGGAAACTGATTGTGATTGATATCTTTACTGACCAGCATTCACTTATACTCTTAGCTGTCAGCCTTTATTGACATTGTTGTAAGTCAAATGTCACTTTCTCCTGAGTGATTGCGAGTATGACGTGACTACATTATGCATTAACGCGCCGCATACTGATGTAGGGATAGAGGGGCACTGACTCCAGATTATTATAATATCCAAGGGTGATGCTTTTTTTTTTTTATTAGCTATGGTGACAACAAGCACATATAACCAAACAGTGAATCTGTTCTGAAGAAATTCAACATAGTCACCACCACATTCTAAATTCAATATTATAATATTCATATTTTAATGTTATAGGCTTCAAGGTTTACATAATTCTGCAAGTTAATGTCACATTTGACCAATATATAATTGGGTGACAAAAATGACAATCCAAAAGTGAATAAACCACATGCGGTCATGTAATGTTATCTTTTAATTGGTTTAATGCTTAATGAATCAAAATGCATGTTTAGCCAATATCGTAAATCAAAGAGGTTTTGTTTTCATTATTTGGGATTGTCTGTTCATTAGTTCATTAGCATTGTGGTGCAAGTCGTATTTTTTAATGAAATATCTTATATTGATCAAGTACTAAAATATATTTGATGTGTATCTGGATGAAATATTTTCCCGCTTTTGTCTATTAAGATCCTACATCATAGCCATTCACGTTGTTATTGATTTAGCAGGTGACAAATGTTTAAGTCTTGGCACAGATCTGCACTTTGAGTGCACTTGTTCATTAGTGGTTTGTGCTTCTCCTTATAAGGTCGGGCAATTATTAAGTGGGACGATGATTTTGTGTGCTTTGGTTTGTCATCTAAATTTTAGGCTTCTTCATAGCATTCACAATGGCCACATAAAATTTATTCATTCACACTCACATTGTGCGTCGCGCACAGTGAGGGTATTTGTAGCACAATATTCATTAAAACGTCTGTCCAAGACCTCATTGCCTCAATTGTGAGCTTGTCGAAAATGACAAGGGAAGGACTCCCAGAGTGGAGGTTGGTGGCAAGCGTGAGCCTCTGGTTGATAAAATGCTTTTCTAAGATTAACAGGTATTCTATTCTTTAGAGCCACTATGGATTTACTACGGAATGAAACTACAGAAGGCCCCTCAGCGTTTAGTCTGATTGAGCACAAAACGCACCCCGTGATGGAGCTCGCTGTGATTCGTCACCTCGAGAATCTGCCGAAAGCGTACGAGTGAGATCATCAGAATGGGCAAATGTCTGCTCCTAAAATGTCAACTGCCAACCAAATGCTTTGACTTGAGCAGTTAATAGTGGCACCTATACGACAAATGTCCTCACAAATAGTTTTTAGGTGGAATTGATGCATTTGCTCACCAGCATGATGTTTTAAAATGTTCTGAAATCGGTGTGAGTTGTTTTAGATGCAATTGCCTCTTTCATCTTACTACAGTATTACAGGAGAAAACTCCAAAGTGACCCTGGTTTACTCTTGATTTTGATTGTTTTAGTTTCAATTTGTTCCCCCATAGAACACAACGTGGCAAGTGGTGGCCATTTTGGTAGAATAAAAACCAAACATGCAATGAGTACTTCAAATGTATGGAAAATCCTCCATAACAGATAAATTCAACTGATGACCAAAATACGTCCCCACTGCTCTTCTCCTCCCCTCACAAATTAGGCTCAATTTTTACTACTTGAGTTATTAAAATAAATTGTAAAAACATGCAAAGTTAATGCTTTAGACACTGATCCAACATCACTGCATGATGGTTAGAGTTTCAAATTTCTTTGACTTTTGAGCCATATTTTTCCAGGAAATTGTGGTTTTGGGCCATTCAGCATTGAAAGTTAAGCTCTACTATACTGCATTTGAAGTGTCTCATTTGAATGTACTTTGCAGTTCATTCAAGCCTAACCATGGAAAGTGGAGAATGTTTCTCCCAAATGATCTCATGGTGAAAGAATGTCATGGTAGGGTGTCCAGACCTTTGGACAATAGGAGGTGACATGGCAGGATGATCCAGGACGCGTGTGCAGGGTGCTGTGGCTGTGCGCACAAAAAGCCACTGAGCCTCTCCTAGATCCTGCACTGCCCTAGGGGATGATTTGATGTCACGTGCACACACCTCGCAACAAAGATTCTGCTTCATCAGCAGTTTGCGTTGTGTCCAGGCCTGCTCCTCAACCCACAGAGGACTAGAAAGCTCTTTGTGGACTTTTGCTGGCCAACAGGTGGGGCCCTGTGACAAGATGGCCGCATTTCAATTGAACACTTTGATTATGTTTTAAACCTTACATGACTCATGAATGTATTTTTCTCCAATCACGCTGCTTGCTTTGAGTAGTTTAAAATCACCTTTAAAAATAAATTGGGATAATGAATCAAGTTTTAAGATAAGAGAATGAGCACTCTGGTTGCCCACAATTGAGATGGATTTTTAGTACCCCATTAAATAAATTGCTCCCTTTCTGGCAAAAAAACAAAACAAAAAAAAAAACGTTCTAGTCCAATCCCCCTCAAAATCCTAATTGCTCCAAGATGTTTGGCTTGAAGACACAGGCGCCATTCAACAGCAGTGTAAAACATTGTGACAGGAGCCCCAGTAAAAAGTGTTGACAGGCAGCCACCTGCCTATAGATGAGAGGAATCTTAAGGAGTAAGCTCTGCTTGGTGATGCTGGAGGTCCAGTATAGATGAAACATTATAGACACCAGGGGACACTGTCTCACCAGCTGCTGAGGTCACCAGGAGAATTTGTAGACCACACAGTATTAGGCTGTTGCCTGCTAAAGTCTGTAAGATGTCTAAACAGTTTCATTTCTGAGTTAATATAAAGCAGGAAGACATTTTCAGAAAGATATTTTATGATATGAATTAGCTTTTTATGACGGCTACTGTGTGAGAAGATTAACACCATACAAGTTTATGTAATTACAGTGGAACCTCTGGATGGCCAATGTGGGCTTAAAATAAAATCTTTTACAACTCTTTTTTGTTCATGATAGTGACATAGGACAAAACAAGTTTAGCTGTAACACGGTAAATGGGCAACTCGTCTTTGGCCTTATCATGCTTGACTAGGATTGCCTTCCACCAGCCACATAGCATAATTGCCTACTTCATATTTCAAAAACAAGAAAAAACATTTTGGGAATTTTTTTTTTTTACAATTTTTAAAAGGTATTTGTATTGGAAATATAAAACAAAATATCGGTGAACTAAACAAAATGAAAAAGACCAAATAAAAACTACCAAAGTGATTTCAAGATATTGAGTTTTGTCTTGTTTTCCCCAAATATTGAAATATGACTTAGACAATTATATTTGTTTTATAACGGTCTTAAAAAGTATGCATCACTCTTTGCACAGACTCAGAAAACATAAGCATATTTTGTGACACATCACTTCAGTCACTGCCAAAAAATCATCCATTTTTATATTTAATTCTTTAATATTTTGTCGTGAATTAGCTTCCGTTTTACATGTATGACACTGGAATGTTAAAATACCGTCAGATGAGTCATTTTTGCGGAAAAGTGTTTAAAGCAGAACAACTTGGATGTCAACTAGCAACATGGAGCTGATCGTTCCACTGAACATATCAGATATTCTCTCCTTTGTTTGATGCGGAAGAAAATGTGTCGCTAACGTCATCACTCTTGCAGTAACGGTGTGGAATTGTCTCGCATAGCCAAGCTCGGATTGCAAATGGATGCGCGACTCACTCCTTGCTCATTGCCTGGATGTTGGCAAGCTTGTGGCAGTGTTATTAGATAAGGAGACAGACTCTCTGGCCCCTCTTTAACATCACTCTCAGCGGGAGAAAATGAAATGATTTTACTCCCGCCCTCTCCTCCCCTCATGAGTGGAAATGGAACAAGACAAAGGAAATGATGCACCGACAAGTTTAGCAACAGATCTGCGGCCTCCGATTCAAGATGAAGCTTCATGAGGTTTCATTTTGCGGAATCTTACTAGTCATTCACACACTTATCAAATCTTCTTTGTAGTCACTAAGCATCATTGTCTAAAGTTCTGTGATCTCGAAAAATGTTGCTCTAAATTTGACTGCATGTCATGTTTTCTGTAAACACAAAATAACACAGATTACGAAAGTGTGTTAACCTACTTACCGGTAACGGAAGGCAGTGTTGCTTTTCCGCTTTGATCTCTCTCTTTAATAGAAAACAGCTTTTTCTTTCCTCAATTTCAGTATACATGCAACGAAATGAAATTAAACCTGATTCTCAATCAGTGTTTTCAGCTGTAATATTGCCGACTCCTTTTTAATTAATTGGAACGGCAGCTGTAGGCAGGCCTCCTGCTAATACAAAGCCTCAACAAACAGGCTTCCTTCTGACCCAGCTAGCCCTGGGACTAATTATCGTCTTATGGAAATGCGGCTATTTCTGCAACTTCCATATCCCTAATTATTTCTGTTATTCCAATATCAGCCTGGCTTTGATGTCCCAAATCCTGTATTTAAATAGTGTAAGATTCCTATTCTTTGTGCCCTGTGAGGATTGTGCATGTAAAATACATGGACGAAGAGTGGTTATTACCAAAGGCTCCAGGGTTGGACATACCGGGTCGTCTGCCTCTTTTCCTTTTTTTTTTTTATTACTTTTTTAATTCCTCTTTCTTATTTTGATTTTACCTGCAGGGCCAAATCGGACGAAATTCACATACCTTTTGACAGGCAACCCTCAAAATGAGCTCTCTGTACACAAAGAATTTTCCATAAAAAAAAATTGACATCCATTTGACTGATTGCATAACTGTTTGGGCCATTGAGGGCGGAACACTTTCTAACAAAGGCATCCATTGTCGGGGTATAAAGCGAAGAGTTTCATCAGTTAGAAGGGTTAAATGGCACTACACCATATGGTCCGGCACCATCTTGGCCACTTGGAAACTGATGTTCAGCCATCTGAGAGAATCTCATCTCACTCACACAAGTCACACTGTGATTCGATTTAGCTGCAGTGCAGCTTAGGAAGAGTCTCGAGAGGAAATGAAGTACACATGTAGAATTATGACTGTGGTTGCTTCTCAGCATTATCCCTTCGCCGTCACATGAACTTCATCCTAAAAGATGACTCTGTGTAAAACCATCATCATGTATTTTCATATAGATGAGCTATGGCTACTTGCGCTTCCAGCCATGCCTTTATTAATGGGGGGCTGTCAGGACAGGGGCTGCTCTGCATTTTCGCATATTAAACAGGCACAGGGTGGGGTGGGGTGGGGGTGGGGTTGCTCGGTTTATTACCGTTTGATATAAATCAGCTTAAAGCATCTCTCCACCTCCTGCTCCACCTCTTTTTCTTCTTCCACGTCTCCTCATTTCTGGGCTTCTCATCAAGAATATTATAGCTTGACTTCAACATGAGAATATCTTTGTTCTTAACACTAGAATAAGCTCTTTGTCACAAAATAGGGCCCCTCTGGAATCAAACTTTTTCCAAGCTGTCTTGGTGATATGGCCTTGAAATGAAATCTCAGGCAGGTCTCTTTAGGTTTCATTCCCAGCATTTACTTGTATAAATTTTCAAATAAAAATAGAAATAACTTTTCATTTGTTTCTTCTTGGAAATATATTACCCCTTGTGTTAAAACAATATATAATTTTATGGGGTCAAGTGTTCTCAATACTCCTTTTGCCACATATAAATGGGCAATGTGTCATTGGCAGCCCTCACCGTTCACTGGTCCTGCTCATGGTTCTGGTGAATGAAAAAGTGGAGAAAAGATGAGTGGATGGAAGTATAATTTTTTTTCAAAACAAAATTTTCAACTATTGTATATATTAATGAAATTACCATGCGTCCAGGCTGTACCAAATGATCCATAGCCTGAGTCTCTGTGCTTAAAGATTTCATACTTAAGAAGAAGGGTTTTTTGCAATCCCAAAAAATCCAAAGAAAATGTTTTCTCTTCTCCGTCAGCACTGTTAACCAACGGCTAAAGTCTACACTAAGTGTTGCAGTTTTCCTCACTTAAAATTGGTCTGTTTCGACTGGGGTAGAGAAAGCAGCTAATTAATTTCATCCAATAGAGAGATTAATGTGTGGGAACAGTCTACTTAATTACCCATATTGCGGCCATGCTAGCTTTCAAAACAGCCATTCTTCAAAAACGTCTAAGAACAGCATCTCTGCTGCAGCTAAAGTACACAGATCTTGCATGGCTGCTGTGGTAAATGGAGCATTGTGCTGGCACCTATCCCTAGGCAGGGCCTGGGCGTGCTCACTCAGGCATGGCTGTGACACTAAACACTTTATATCCTGGCACCTCTCCAGACAACCAAATTATAATCGCCACTTAAAAGACAGAGAAAACAAGAGGAGTGGAGCAGAATATTCCTCCTGAGAGAGGAGTGCAGGGCACGGCATGATGTGGCTCTAATCATATCTTTAGCCTGATAATGATCCTGACATGTTTTGTTACGGCTTGCCATACTGATGCCTCCTTTTCCTACTCTTTTCACTTTTTGGCGGCCTTTTATTTTTCCTTTCACCTAGTTTGATATCCTGATGTTATGCCTCATAGCGTGCCATTTGAAACTTATTAACACAGTGCCTGTACAATGAAAGCAAAATGATATTACATCTCTTTCAACACTGAGTCATCCAGAGATGACTACTTGGCTTTCTAAAAAAAACAACATTGTTGTCTATTGAAGTAAAAATACCTAGGATAGGAAAGGTTAGGAATCGCTGGTGATGAGCAAACCTGACATGCTGGATAAGCACAAAAATGCTTACCAAACACGCTTCCAAAAAACACAACAATGGTCCATAAATCATTGGCTGTGTCCTCTCCAACCCTCTTTTCCTCTCGCCCCTCCCTCTAGGGGATTTTCTTCTGTACTCCAGGAACAAGTACAGCTCCCAATTTTTGGGAGAACTTCCCAGAGGTCCTATTAATTACCCACCTTCCTGTTGAGTGCCTCCGCTGACCTTGTTTAGGTAGGCACGTTGGAAAGCGGAGCAGTCTTCAGTATGAGTACGGTTTGTTTTTCCCCCCCAGTCTTCCTGTCTCCCAAGTGCCGAAGTTGCCTTATTTCATTCTGAATTATAATTTGTATTTGTATGAGTTCCATATATTGCAGCTCCTATTGTCATGACTATTTAACAATCGCAATGGTTTCTATTTTCTCTATTTCTATTTTTCATGTTCAAAATCAAAAAGTGGTTTAAGTACATGTTCTGTATCTGTTTAAATTATTTTAATATGATGATCATATTGGTCACTATAATTGTGATACGACATTTTCATTTGTTTCATAACTCATTGCTGGGTAGAAGTCCCAAAAATGAAGCAACGTAGGGCCCTCCTGGAATAAAAACATCAGTGAATTGGTAAGCATATGTACAATAACAAAAAAGTCTTAAATCCCCATGCCTAAAAAGACACAGGAAGTCTGTTGGTTTGGTTCAAAGGGTCCATTTTATGGTCATTTCCTGGGGTCTTTCAAAAATGAACTCGCAGGAAATTTGTTCACTTCCAAACACTTCCCCCGAAGGCATCTTCCTGCAGTGCTTCATCTCATTAAATGGACTTTCACATTGTGCTAGTTAACATTGTTTCTCCAAATGGGGTTTTGAGCTTTTCCTTGCCTGGATTCGATGGCTGTTAAATTTGGGGACGTCAATAATATTTGCTTGTGGATCCTTTGAGTACTTGGACAGTTTTTCTACTTAAAATATGAGTCTTCTTATTATCTGATGAGTTCTTGTGACAAAAATGTTTGTTTCATTCCATCATTTGGTTAAAATAATTTCTATTTCAATTTGTCACAAAAAAGATGAATTGCACCAACCAGGCCTTCTTATCACTCAACATGTGTGGGAAAACTTCAGAGTGCCCTCAAGTGTGATCTTCACTTTTTAGGTTAACTGTGTGCGCTACCAGCTGCCAAGGGGTAAAATTAACATTTTTTTTCTGCACCATTTTTCATTTAACTCCATTAATCATAAGAGCATTATCTGGCATGAGAAAATGCACTCGCTGATAAGGGATGCATGACCCCAATATGAGATTTCCGGCTATTGTAGAGCTCGACTAATTGATCCACGTCTGTTTTTGAGACTTGCTGCGGGTGTCAATGAATTTTTCGTTGTCTCACACATTGTGTTAATTTTTCATTAATTCTCGCTTAAAAATACATGTATGAATAGTTCTATAGCTCTGGTTGCCATATAATTTCTGGATGATTCTGAGCAATATATTAAAAACACACTCTCTTATGATCATAAAGTTTCCATAGGGGCACACATTTTTTTTTTTTTTTAATCTACTATTAATTGAGGAATTGTTTTCATTGGCAGTGACGGTGTGATGATTTACTCCTCTGTTGTGCTTTGCGCTGACAGCAAGCGGACTTGATGTTCTCTCCTGGTGATAAAGTTGTCAAAGGCAACTGGCAGGAGAAGTGTTTACTCTTCAGATGTAGCTCTAGTTTACAAAAGTGAAATGGAGGCAATTCAATTAATCTTTTGTGGATTAAAATGACCTGGGTGACTGTGAATCTATACACACATATTCCATCCATTTTCAACATCGCTTATGCCTGTTGAGGTCGAGGGGGGTGCTGGAGCTTATCCCAGCTGACATTGGGAGAAAGGCAGACTACACCCCAGCACACACATATTATAATCTTGAAATCATGTCAGAGTGCTTCTGTAACATAACACCAGCATTTTTTTTTTCCTTCCATGATATCATCACTTGAGGAAAGTAGCTGTGTGCTAAAGTCTAGTATATTTGATTATACGACTGATTTCTGTACTGACCAGCCTGTGGTCTATCCCCAGCCTTAGATACAGAGCAGCCAATTTGATGTGGTTTGTGGTCAACAAACAGCCTTTGACCTCACAGAATGGTTGGAGAATCCATTGTATGAGTTTTGGGGCCAAGGGTGGGAACGTCAGTTGGCCAGTTCTGATTGAGTTACTTTAGGCCACAGCTAGATCACCTCCTCGCTGCTTGTTTTGTTGAATTATTTAATAGGTGTCCAAAGAGAACTGATCACTGATTTTCTTTTTTTGGGGCGGGGGCTAAGATAGAGAGATTGTTTTATTTTAATATAAACGTACATTGGACTCCTCAAGTCTTTGGACTGATTTCATATGAAAGCCTAAAGCAAGTTTAATTGATTGCATTGCATCATTTGACCTTAGCTTAACAGGTTTTCCTAAGTAACCCAGGCAACATTCTCGATAATCTTTTTCTCAGTAGTCATTATCCTCTGTAAAAATTCCAAAACGTTTTCACAGCATTCCCATCACGCTATGTCTGACGTCACACTGTAATCTGTGCATTAAGAGAACTTTTTCAGTAAGTCACTACTATTCTAAAATGGTGTTGGGTGATCTACGAGAGGCGCTTTTCAGCACTTGCTCAATTTCTTGCATCTTAAATGACAGTGGACTAGACGGGCTGTTACTTTTCTTAACAGAGCCAGATGGTGGGTGTGCGACTGAGGCCGCGAGTTTCACAAATGAGTAGTGAAGCATTGCATGCAGGGCTGCTCAATGCGCTGCATGTGTGTGCATGTTTGTTTTAAGATAGAATTGCAAAGGGAATTAAATGTACATGACATTTAAATTCATGCTATTTAAATTTAAAGTTCTCGCTTTTGTCCCACAGGCTATTGACACAAACTGTACGGACTATCCTTTCTTCTTCAAGCCTTGATCTATGTTTTCTGTCAATATGAAGTAATGTCTTGGTCTGCAAAGCCTCTGATATGATGTCCATTTGCTAGTAATGGCAATGGATTACTTTATTGTATTTTGTTTATGATCTGCATTGATCGCTTTTCCTCTCCATCATGTACTGTGTAATGTATCATTTCTTCTTTAAGGAACAGACATCGATTTACAAAGCTCCAAAAATGTATGTGTACTCGGCTTCTTTGCTTTCAGTCATGGGTTGTGGCATGACTTGGTGTACATAGTATGTGCAAGGACACGAGTGTACGTATGCATCCATCACATGTAATACTGTCAATATCATAAACAAAGCATGCTTGTATTGTGTAAGCGTTACTTTTTTGAATCACCGATTTAGTGAAAAGAATCGATTCAAAATAATATCCATCAGCATCGTGATGTATCCAAGAAATTATTATTTCTCCATACACAGGCTATACATATTTACTGTCGTATATGTCGGTTGATGGGATCCTGTTCATTATATTTTCACGAGGCGTACAGTGTAAAGCGTATAATTTCTTCACTGTGCTCCCGATAGCCACTCCATTCCATTTCACTTTCACGGGGAGCTACGGTACTCCCTATAGGCCCCGTATCATCCCCAACATCCTTCTCACCAGGTTTCCTGTTTGTTTTTCCAGAAGCTCTTCAGTCTCTCTCTCTCCCGCTGAGACTATAAGGAAACAATTCTGAGAGAAGACCAGGCTCAGCTTCTTGATAAGAAGAGGGAAGTGGTTGGGCTTGTCTTAATCAATACAGGAGCCCTTCAATCTGCTGCAAAGTAGCTGAGTGATCGAGGTTGTTGCATATAAGGTTATGTTCTGAAGTTAAGTGAATGCATGTGCAGTACATATTGACAAAGGGCATACACGGAACTCCAGACTTATGTACTCAATCACCTCACCTCAACCCGTGGGAATTGATTGAACCATCTGCATTTACTTCCATGGAATCTTCCCAGCTTTTTACAATTCATTTGTTCATTTTGATTATTGGTCTATGCCAACAACAGCCAAGGTTATTTAGCTGAAAATTCTGAGAGGAAACTTTATCCTGGACACAACTCGTTGAGGGAGCTGATTGGTAAATACAAGGGACCAGCTTAACGAGCATAGGTAGACACAATAACATCTCAAAATTGGGGTTCCAAATGCTATCTGTGTAGTGTAAGAGTTCCGGTTGGACAAAACTTCTGACAACAGAAAATTTGTTCTTTTTAGCTTAAAATAGCGAACTAGTATCCTTCATTGTACTGTGGCCTTACTATTACTGTGCCTTTTAGATCTGTAATAAATTATTGTCGTGCTAGTGATGGCACATACTATTAGTTTGCCTTGGCTACTAGAAAGTGGTCTCTACCAAACCGTGGAGTAAAAACAGACTACCGTGAGTTATCTGTACTATCCCACCTCGAGTATATAGTCTATTGTACCCAGTATATGCTGCATATGAGTGCCCTTTTATGTCTCAGTAAGGATGGCAATGTGCTGTCTTTAAACAGCCATCCCCACCAGTGCTGTCTAAAGGCCACTAATAAAGCAGAGTTTAAGAGGCTCAGAAGTATCTTGCTATAATACCATTAATAATTATTGGCATTTAAGAGGATGAGCAGGGCTGCTAAGTGTACGCAGGGACATGCTTTTTACTGTACTATGCGCTCGGTTTTACAAAGCGGCTCTCCTCCCGCCCTGTCGTGGCTCACAGTGACAAATTTAGAGGAGTTAAATAGAGAAAAGAAATAAGCCCTTGGGATACTTTTGTGATACTGAATATGCGTGTGAGCTGCTGCTTTCTAATTTTCATCCATATTTACAGTGTGAAAGCATGACAACAGTAGATGTTAATAAAAGTACAGTCATTAGATTGGATTCAATTAAAAAAGGACTACCCTATGTTCATTTTCTCCCTTCACTGTCATTTTTCCGGGAAATGATAAAGACTTAATCCAATTAGCCCGACACTGTTTCACCACAATGCAGAAGCAATACGCGCTAATTGGACTTGAGACAATTAGCTGAATTAATTCCATGACAAGTGGGAGAATATTGTCACATTTAAACAATTTTCCCTTTGCCAGTGCCGTCAGATGTTACCTTTTTAATTCAAATAAGATAACAAATTAGGCAGATTCATCACTTCTTGCTCTACTACATACAATTATTTCAATTTCAATTGATGGGCCGTTTGAATAATTGATTATTGTGTTGATTATCTTTTGAATTAATCGAGAATTCAGAAACAAAAAAATATTTTCCATCCATATTGATCAAGTAATCACCCCAAAAAAGATTTTCAGGAATCTGACTTTAAAAGGGTACTTTTATTTTCGCAGAGTAGATGGAGAATAGACAGTGAGAAGAATCCAGGTTGGCTCAAAGTTCAATGGAGAGGGAAAAGAGAATGGGTACCCCCAAGCAGTCAGGTACACCCCTGCATTTTCTCTTCCAAACAAATGGATTTCAAAGTAGCTCAGGGAGCACCCCGCTAACAATGACAAATGACAGCACACAGAGTTTTTTCCCCTCTCTATTAACATAAAGTAGTATAAACTGAAGGACACTAGTGTACAGAGAGAGTTGGGGGCTAATGTTCCATATCAGATATGGACAATGTCAGGACTGAATACAGATTAGGCTGTGTCCTTCTCTCCCCAGGGGAATTAAGGGGTTGACACCATCCTAGCTGCCAAGTGTAATATTATAACATGCTGGTGCCAGGTCTGTCCTCCGTGGACTATTAACCTTACTGTCCCCAAGGCATTTCTTTGCCGACCCCCAAAACCATAACACCAGGTCGCCTTCCAGCTCCACCTTACTGTACTTTACCACTTAGCCTCTTTGTAGTCTGCTGTAAAGTTATTGATAAGATCTGAGGGTCTTGGACCATTCATTTTCTTGTATAGGGCCAAGTGAACTGTGTTTATTTAATGTCATTCTCACAAAGATGAAATGCCACAATGCCATCACTAGTGCCAAAAGCTTAAAATTAACACACTGAGATAACATTAAGTGTGTAGTGCTCTTAACCTGATCTGTTTGCTGATGATAGATTGCTCTTCATTTTCGTGATTGGTAAGGCTCATTGTACATGACATGGCAAGTGGGCGCTGGATTATCACAATGGCAACACTTTGAAGGAAGAGAAAGTTCAATGTGCTTCTTTGCAGGTTTGTGGGAGGTTTTTTTAACGATATCAAGACAGATTAATACTTTTCCTTTGCTGTTGATATTAAGAATGACTACAGTGGGTTTCTTTTAATGAATATATTTGATGAATATTCATGGAGTAAATTCAGATGAAATTACAGTAACTGGAAAAAAGGGAAACTAAATTACAATAGATGCAGATGCTTGATGAGAAACATAGATGGATGTAAGCTATTAAATTACATATAATTCACAACATTTTCTTCAGTTACTTTTTGGATGAGTTATATTTTCAATGCAATGATTTTTACTTTTATTTTACTATTTGAGATAAGAAAGACTCATTGTACTCTGTTGCGTTTGGCTGCAACCTGCTTGCGACTCATTACTTGCACAATCTATTTTGGTTTGTCAGACGCTTATGTCACATGACTCAATTGCAGGTGCAGCGTTGAGTTTAGATTTCCAGACTACCCTCCACCCCCTGCATACGAATATTTGCTGGTCCACAAAAAATCTGCTGTTGTCTGAACCGGTCCACGGTGTCAGTAAGACATCTTCAATCATCTTTAAAGGGTGTTTAGTGTTATTTTATTTTGTTTTGTTTTATATTTATTAAACAGTCACAAACCTTTATAGTGTATTGTACTTAAAATATAACTCTACATGCAAAGGTAATATTTTCTGATGACAACACTTTTACTCTGGAAAAAAATAATTGACTTTTATTTCTCTTGGGACATTTGTTTTCTTAAGACTTGGATGTGAACCACAGACTCAGACACAGAATTCAGACAGCGTTCGACTTCGGAGGTTTCCATGTCACATTTTTCCTCCAACGCTCCCAGCATGAGTTCAGTAGCTCTTCATATAACAACTTGGAGACACATGGTGGCCTCTACACATATGAGCAAGTGGGGCTTCTGTTACTATTTCTTGGGTTTGGGTGCTTTAATTGCCACCACACATGGAAACATGCAGTATTACGTTGAGTGATGAGATGCTGGTGCTGGAAAATTCCATGCAATAATGCCTGCGGGTGTCTGTGCCATGTAAGCGATAATGTGTGGGCAGAGGCTTATTTTCACTTTAATATGGGCATGCCCACACTGGCACACACGGAGCCCCCCGTTTGAGCTCTGTAATGAAAGGAACACGCCGTCATGGAGGCTGGGGTTTGAGGTGTTGTTAAAGTCTTTGAGGTTTTCTCCCCGTGGGCCTCTGTCTGCTGTCCTGAATAAGAGGGGCTTTGTTCGAGAGGCTTTGGTGAGGCATGTTGGCCAGATCGTTCTCTGTTGGATTTGACATAGATCTCAATCCAGCCTTTAACAAGCCCACTTCACCTCTTGACAGACGCTGACAGAAACAGACAGTGAGGACATGAAGTCTCTTTGAGATGTTATCGTGTTAATGTTACTGTGATTAACAGCGATGATGTCACAGGTCAACAGGTTGACCCACAAAACAAAGGGGTTATCTGTCACATGCATGTTGAGTGATTTACTTTTAACAATTTTTCAACTCTTTACATGTTTTTTCAGTTATAAAAGTTAAGAGTGTTAAAAAAAAGTCTTGGTATTGGTTCGGTGCATCCCTAATTTATTCCATTCAAGTTTCAATTTAAAATTTGAATCGTACAGAAGACGCACAGTGGGGTAGTGGTTATCATGGCTGGCTCACAGTCAGAAGAGGTCTTTGAACATTCCAGTGTGGAGTTTGCACGTTTGGCTTGTTTTTATACGTTTCCTCCCACATTTTATAATTTGATGAACATGAGCGTGAGGAGTGTTTTTACTTCTGTTAAACTTGACTGTACAAGCGGTTTTGAAAATGAATGAATGGATGACTGGAATTATATAAATGGCCCTGAGTATGTTTTCTGTACCCCCACCACCTCCCAAAAAAAAAAAAATCATTGCTCACTGTATTCCCTCTCCACCAATCAAATGTTGCGGTGAGCAGCAAACAGGAAGACATCAACATTCCTTTCCTCTCCTGGCAGGAAGTCTCCTTAATGGCCTGCTGGGAGACGTTTTCCTTCTTTCTATCTTTTTCTGTCTTCTCTCAGACAAATGATGATAATAAACTGTCATTAATATGGCCGCCGTTCTGCCAAATAAAACTGTCTTTGTCAAGTCAGTCCCCGGGGGACGCGAACTCATCCAGGACATGTCATTCTTCACATCGGCCCTGTCTGAAGCTTCCCACTCTGACCTCTCAGTGGTGAAACCCATTCAGCCATATGGCTCATTCTGTATTTTCACCCACTCTCTTGGCTGTCATTTGATCTTTGGGTTAATGCCAATTAAAAAATCACTCATGCTAGAGTGATTAGTAAATAAAGTATTTTTCCATTTTGAATCAACAGTTTGAATAGTTGATGCAAAGCTAATAAAGGATTTGGAACAAACAAATAGTGCCAGTTTCAAAATTGTTATTTTCCATTCCTAAACATAATGCACCGTTATATCTGAAAGGTTAAAGTCAACCGAAGCATTGGAATGACTAACCTTAAAGAGTAAAATTACAGTGTTGCTCAGCAGTTCTGGACACTGAATGGTGCTGGGTGAAAGACGATGCTTTATGAGAAGCAGTGGGGATCGCTAAGCATTGAATTTGATGGTCAGCTATAAATGTTGATTGGGTGCCCATGGAGGTGTTTAAGTCTGAGTGTGTGTGATTGCTTAGTGGGCAATAGAGGGGCTTGGGGGCAGTGCCATGCCCCCTGCAGTAGTTTATCTTGGGCTTGTACATGCCCCCCTTGGCAGGGTCAATTCTCAGGGTGCCCTGCCCCAGCACGGCTCCATTAACGCGTGTGCTAACCTTGCAACAATGCTGTGACACCCTCGTTTTTCATCTGGCCTTGCCTTCAGCCCTTTTACTCCACTCAGCCTAACCTCAGGGCTTCCCAGTTGAGACAAAGGTGAGATGGACTTGCTATTCTGACCGCAAGAGACTTTCTGGTGCCTTGCCAGTCAAAAACCATCGGCTGAGTATTCGGGCAAGGACGTTTAGAAGAGGATAAGGTAAATTGATTTACAAATATTTAGTCATTTAATTTAAACAATGCAAATAGTACTTCAACTGCCTTTGGTGTCTTCAATTACCGTAATTTCCGGACTATAAGCCGCACCGGACTATAAGCCGCACCAGCTAAAATTCAGGGATATTTTAGTTTTTTTCTTACATAAGCCGCACCGGACTATAAGCCGCACGTGCACATGAGTTTTTTACAAAGAAAGACAGTACACAGAAAGCCGTAAAAATCCATAAATACGCCGCCCCGCCATTTAAGCCTCAGGGTTCAAAGTAACCTGCTGAATAAAATGCATTAAAAGTTCACATTAATTACAACTTGTTTTTGGTAAGCAAAATGTCAGAAGAATTTAATTTAAATCCTGATTGATTGGGTTTTAATACAATGGAGATGGTCCAAACAGCGCCACTGCTTTGTGTAATTTCTGAGTCACATGGCAGAGTAAGAGAAAGGGTTTCGAGCCCTTTGACGCAGGTCACCTAGGGTGCATTCCTACTAAAGCTCATAATAGTCACAAGCAACACAGGCAGAATAAGCAGCAGCCATAGTAGTGTTTCAAAATAGTATTTTTGTTGTTGTTTTTTTCTTCAAGATACCGCACAACAGTGGTCCACAGCCTTTTTACGAGTGTATAAAAGTGATCAAGTCATCACAAAAATCACGAAAAAAATCTTATATAAGCCGCACCTGACTATAAGCCGCAGGGTTCAAAATTTTGGAAAAAAGTCGCGGCTTATAGTCCGGAAATTACGGTACATCAGGCCCCATGATCAAGGGATGTCGAGAATATTTGTCAACTGTGGGTGTTTGAATCCCTATGAGACATTTCTGTAATGTTTCTGCAATATAAATAAACTTAACTTGACTAGTTTCAAGCTGATTTTGGACTTTTGTTGATTTTGCATTCTTAATATTGCAGTACCTTGTTTTTTCTTATTATTAAACTTTCCCTATTTGCACTCCTGGTTTGCTTCCTTGCACTTGGGTCCTTAACAAGCACAGCCTTTGAATCATTTAGCATGCCTTTCATAGAGAGTGTAGTGCCTCGCTCTGTAATTGAAGCGCAGATGACATGTCCTGTAAAATCAATTTAAGATCTCTAATCATCATCAATCACATCGTGTGACATCAACACCAATGTTGTCATGCTGCTTGTTTTTCTTCTGTCCATGCAAATCACAATTCATGAATATATTTCAACAGGATGACCTTAAAGGCAGTGTTTCACAGCGAGACATGATTGAGGCAAATTTGAGATGTGAAAGGCAGCGAAACCCTTATCAGTTTTCCATGTTTTGCCATGCCTTCCTGATGACCTCCTTCCTAACTCAGCTGTGAAAACTGTGATATCCTGTGACACATCACCTTAATTCTCGAACAGACCTTTGCTTCCAGTGTCCTCTTAAAATGGATCAATTGCCAAGGTTGCACTTATATTTATCGACCAAATTCAACAAGTGACAGGTACACAATTGTGACTTGTACCGCTGTACTTGGAAAGTAGATTTCCATCTGCATACTCTGAGCTACTTATCTACTACTTTAACAGCACTCATCTATTTTGCCTTTTCTCATTGTCTCCTTGCATGCTTTTTGTGTACAAGTGAAAAAGCGTCAGGTCTCCTCTTCTTGGCAGGTGCTTTACAGCTACGCTCAGTGTGTCTTTGTACATAATCAATCTGTGCAAAGCTTTTGAAGGCAGTAGGAATATAGAAAAGCTCAGCCTGCCCGCCCCCCGAACATGCGCGGATGATTAAATGGCTGTAATGTATATTCCTACCTGTTTTTGTCACTGTATTTTCTGTTGCGTGTCTATTCATGCCCAAGACCACTGCGATCCATCATACGCAGCGCTGATGGATATCTGTGCCCTTCCGAAGCAGCTCTGGACACATACTTATTGTATCCTTTTACCGAGGTGGGGCGATGAACCCGGACGGCCCTGCAACGGTAGAGGCAGCTACTCAATAGCTGAATGAGCATAAGGCATAATACCCACCGCACTGTGAATCCAACAGCCGGAAGAGAGAGGGATGAAAGGCATGAATAACATGACAAATCAAAGTGCTCTGAAATGGTGTATTCCCGGAGGAATGACATGGTTGTTACTGTTCTTTACTCAAGCAGGAGAAATGAATTAGTTTTTTTTTTTACACCACTCAAGATTGTCTGTGATAAAACATTCAATCAGAGGTAGCCCTGGGTGATACTATTTTAGTGTCCTCCTACATTCTTCTTTCTAGGGAATTTAGTGATTTATGATGAAGTCCGAGCAGCTAGATGAAGCTTTTCCTGCTGATACGATATGTGCATGTGTGGCTATAAACAAATTCTTTGGCACACGATTCAGAATTTGTCATTGACTTGATAAAGGAACTAATTAGAGCTAGGCACATATGGAGTTTGGGGATTTGTAAAAATGCACCTCTGTCCATTCGTCTCTATTGTGTTATAATATATGAAACACTTTTACCGGAGAAATAAAAAAAAAAGTGTTTAGTTGCTCTCCATGCTTAAGATAAATGGAAAAACTTGAAGTGACCCATGCTGAGGAGAAGGATTTGCACGAGGGGGATGAATACCAGCTAAGCCCCTTATCTGATAGACCTGCCACCCGTTCACTGTCATCAATAAAATAATCAGATGGAGATGAAATACTCTGATCCCTGTACATTTTACATTTAAATCCTTTAGGAGTTGGATTAGATGTGTGGCTCTATTTTTCTCAACTATTATAAATAGTTAAATGTGTGGGTCAAATCTAATATTTGGATTCCGTCTCTATCTGGTTTGCACTGTTTGAGTATAAAAGTAGAGAAGCTTCTTCATCAGCTGAAAATGTAGATGTAAGCCTGGCTAATAACAGGGCTTAGCAAGCAATGAACGGCAGCCACACAACAAATTAGCTCCTGATTATATGATATCATGGTAGCCTAATCTTTTGTAAGCTGCCTTTTTGCCTCACCGGTTGCCGAACATTTGATTTACTTGTGCTGATGTCATGATCCTGGGGCTCTCTTTCTTTGGGGTATCGGCTGAGCTGATCAGGACAATACTGTAAAGAATGAGAATAATCTACATGAGGGCAGTTCAAAGTGAAAAAAAAAAATCTCCTCACGACTTTGCGTGAAGATTTCTTGAATCAGTTGCCCTTGACAGACCCTCCATTCACACTGGATGTACCATCTGGGGGGGTTGCACAAGGACTCGAGGGGGAGGAGGGAGGGGTTTGCCTGGCGAGGCTCTCAGGTGACCTCGGCGTGCCCTGGAGAGTGTGAAACCCATGCGGGCACAGGTGTGGTTGGCAGCGAGTTGCTGTGTAACAGCGTGTCCCATGCAGTCTTACCAGCCGGTGTGCCCTGGCATGGAGCCTCGTCCTTCCCCTCTCCTGCCTGCCTTTGTGGCCACATAAAGTGTGATGACTTAATTCTTGGGGTCTGTGTGTAATTAAATATGATCTCATAATGTTATTGATCTGGGTAGGGGAAAAAAAACTCAACACGGGCTGGAAAAGTGTACCACATATTGATAAGTGGTGTGTAACTGTGTGTAGAAAAATGTGAAACCACACGTTGATGTTAAAGAAGCAGTTAACTGCTCATTTCAAAGTAACACATATACAGTAGAATTCAACACTGGAGTGTCACGACAACGCCTTGCATATTTGTTCTACCTCTGCGGGCTCCATGTTTATGGCCAGAATATTCTGTCACGGCGTGTGCTAAGAATGGTGAACCTCAAAGCAGAGCCAAAAACAAATATGTCCAAGCACAATACGTTTATTCAACCAAGGGATATGGAATACACAAAGTATCAAAAGAATACCAGTGGAAAACTATGTTAGCAAAAGACTAACGCGGAAAATTATAAACAATAGCAAACATGAACAAAAAAACTCAGCCTTACTGACTGCACAAGAAAGGAAATCAAAAAAACGCTACAAGCTATGGAGTAATCACAACTAGAAGTGTGCACATGATCGATCGGGCATGAGTAGCGAAGCTTATTCTGGCAACCAGTGTCTATCTCTTCAGCACTTAGAAAACTAATTGGGATGCCAAACAGGTGCATTCAGGAGACTCTGCCCATCCACCTGGTTCTGGCTCAAGTACTGGAAAAGGACTGGGGAGAACAAAGGATCATGACATAGGATGAGCATAATACGCAATTTAAAAGGTTCTGTGTGCACTAATTGGCTGCAACCAGCAGAGGCACTGTTAATTCAGTGACTGTGCAAAAAAGGCAAACTAAGGAGATTGTGAATGGGTCACTGAGTGGGAATTGAGCTCATGCCAGTTGCACGAAACTCACATAACCAATCACCATCTTTCTGTATTTAACTTTATATTTTTCCTACCTTATGAATAACAGTATGACAGAAAAGCCATATAATGGCTGTTGACATATTGACGTCAGCCAGGGGATTGTATCTTACTAAAAAGACCCTGTACGTCTAAAACTTCAAGGGTGCCCTATAATTTAAAGATCTAATATAAATGATTAATTTACCACTAATGAATATTTAACATTTAGTAATGAATTATCACATACGTGAGCACTACAATGCTTTATCTTTGTTGCACATGCGCCTTCCCTGGGGGGGGGGGACTCCTCATGTTGTGTGTGGGTGTGCTTTTGCACCATGGGAATTGTCTTGCTCCACTTGTATTTTGACATTTGATTTATGTTTGTGTGAGACCATTTTCATGCAAGCCGTTATGCAATCTATAAAAGCGAGCATGTGGTTTTCAGTGAGCGTGGGGACCGGCTGCCGCATTGCTAGCATACCAATTGGCCCGTCTTTATAAATTTCATTACTCTATAGACACTACTGCAGCTCTGACCACGAGCTAAGGGTGCCATTGGCTAATGAAGGAGAAGTCTACGCGTAGATGGTTGCTGGCATCACCAGTGCGGCATCCTATAAATATGAGAACATATTTCAAGAAGATATGAGAGAAGACTGACACTGTTACTTTTTTGCGAAGGGCTGCACTTTACTGACTAGTACATAAAACAGTTTCGTTCTGAATGGATAAAATAGGTGGAAAACCAATATGTGAAATACAGGAATACTTTATGGCTAGCGTATAAAGTCTATCTTATGAGGAAATACACTTAAGTACTTTTCAAAAGTGCTAAGCATAACTTTTTTCCTTTAGTAGTTCTGCAGTGCAGTAGTAGTCTCTACACCAATAGAGACTTGAATTAAATGAATCTGTGGGTATGATGTCCACACCTGAAATATATAAATGATGACAGTTACCATAAACTACGGCCATCAGAAAAGACCTGGCAACCAAAAAGCTGAAGTGCATTGAGGCGTGTAAAGTGAACATGCTTCTGTGTAAACGAATAAACAAAATTATGAAATAATGCAGTTTAGCTGAATAAAGACAACCCGCCGCTACAAATGCCTTACCCCCTACCCAGTACCGTCTGCTGCCACTAAAAATTATTCTCTATGTGCATTTAAATTACAATGCCAATACATTGTTAAGAAAAAAACTCAGACTTGTTTTGTGCGTTCAAAAAAGTCAAATTTTCTTCTCTTCTTCTACTCACAGGTTTCTACATTAATTGTATTGCCCCCACTTCTTCACCAGTGGCTGCTTTTCATTAATTTTTATCTTTTATAACAAAATGATCTCTTTATACTTCTCAGCATATTCTTAGCACCATACTATCTTGTTTCCATTGTATTGAAATGAGATGATGCTAGACTTTGATCACTGCGGTGCGTCATAGCAACAGCTTTCTATTGTGAAGCCTGAATAACACCACTACTCCAAAGTGCGTCTTAATACCATACAAAACCGCTTTAAATCAGTTTAGAGTTGCCTACACGAGGCCCGACCTATTCATCTCCATTCCACTCCTTTCACAATACTGAAAAGAGATGCCTTTTACATTGGAAGGCAATACAATGACAATTAGATTACGCTGGCTGCACTTTGGTCATCCATGCGACTCTTGTGACCTAAATGATTGGTTAAGATCTGCCACTGTGGCTCAGCTGGGGGACAGAGGTGGTGCTCGTGGCAGCCTCATTGTTCAGCGGAGAACTTGATGTGCAGCTGGTGTTGCCTCTGATGTGATTTGGCCTTTCTCCCATCCTCACTTTGGCTGATAAAAAGGTTTCCGCGTGGGGCGGCCGCGAGTGGCTCATCAGTCCGTTGAGAGATTTAGGGCAAAGATTGCGGTTGGAAGACTTGGGGTGGTTGCTCAAGGCGATGCTCGTAGAATCTGATGCGGCGTTGTTCACGACAAGTGTGATGTGAACAAACTTGTCATGTTGATTTCTGCTGTCAGAAGTTCACATAACAGACATCATATTTGCCTTTGCTTTTGTTTTGTCTCCACTGGGTCGGTTCTAATCTAGAGTTGATCTTCCTGTTGGTGTCTGTGTGGTGTACATTTTGTCTGATGAAGAGGCATGCCTGGTGCTGTTTTGTTCCAGATTTTGCACCTATAAAATTTGCAGCTCTAATAACAGTACAAATATGCAGAGCTAGGGATGCAATGTCCACTCATTTGTGTCCAATGACAGAACCGATCGTCACACGTGTCAATGTGTTTAGAGATAATTAACTCGCAAGAAATACAGACCACATCAAACGAAAAATATTGAGTCCGCTTTTGGACCAGACCAAACTCCGTGAAATGCCAGATTGTATATCTTTATGTGTGGGGTCTGTCACAAATTAAAGAAAAATACCAATTTGACCTATGTTGGAGTTGTGCACAAATGGGTGGTATTTTGTTCAGGTGGGCATGGCAAATTAATAATCGGATTTTATTCCTCGGTGAGTCTCGTTCTACTATGTCATTATGTTTGGGAAGCCATAAAAAGACCTGTTACCACACTGTCCCTCAACAGTTGGAGAATTCAGTTTCTTGCTCAACTCATGAGGGTTTGGCTCAGCATCTGCCCATAGTGCTGTTTTTGTATCCGCCGCAGTCTGTTCTTCCTCTCCTGTCAAACATTCAGCAGAACACATCGGCCCGCTGTCAGACAGCATTTTCCCCCAGCCTGAAGGTTTTAAGGAAGAGAGACAGAAGGCTCCCGGCATTCAGCCCGTTCATTCCACACCCCTCAGAGAGCCGCGGTTATGTGGGAGAGAGAAGAGCTGTCTGACGAGACCACCTCTCCTGCCAGACTTGGAGTAGAAGGTGGGAGAGGATGAAAACATCAGAGAGAGAGAGCGAGAGGCAGAGGAGCCTGGAGACTATTTCCCTAATCTTTATGTATTAACAAAAACAACATATTCTCTCAAGCTTGCCAAAGCTTTCACAACCTCCTGAAGGAGGAGAGTTTTGGACAGGGTTTGTTTATCTATCCACTTGCGCGTGTCTGTTGTGTGCGTGCATGTGCGAGGGTTTGTGCGTGTGTGTGTTAGAGAATGCACCACAGCTTTTATTAGTCTGTCCAGAGTACATATTGATCTAAATGCATGGGTTTTGTCCACGCTTTGACTTACAAGCATTGGTTAATGTTTTTGAACAATCTGAATGCTCCAGTGTATGAATATTTAATCGCAGGGAGCAGCTCTGTCTTAGCTCGACTTTCTGTGCAGATC
This sequence comes from Syngnathus floridae, assembly GCF_059516105.1. Taxonomy (NCBI): domain Eukaryota; kingdom Metazoa; phylum Chordata; class Actinopteri; order Syngnathiformes; family Syngnathidae; genus Syngnathus; species Syngnathus floridae. The sequence goes on from NC_142415.1 coordinate 13,886,067, forward strand.
TGTGTTTGTCTAAACTTAACTCGAAATGACGTGGCATCTGCATCTGGGTGTCAACATGTGCATGAATGTTTGGAGGTTCATTATCAGCCACACTCTCATTCTGACTGTGTTAACTTTAGATATTTGATGCAGCCCAAGCTCAGCCCTTGTTGTTACTTGAAATAACTGGTGTCCAAATACGAATACATCACTCAGATGTACCGTTCAGTTTGTCTGCATGCACGCTCAAGCTGTGGTTGAAACCTCACACAAAGAGGACGATACCCCAGAGATGCCCTCTGCTCCATAGCAGCTCCAAGCAGCAGGTTTTGTCAACGCCCACACGCATCACGTATGCTTCACACCACCGATGTATATTAATCAATGACAATCTGATTACCTCTTGAATGTCTGCATGCATTATTTAAAGCAGCGTCCCCTGGCTTACTTTGTGTCAGCCTTTAATTCAAACCGTGAGTCAATAATTAATGTTGAGATTAACAGCGCACACCTTCTGAGGGTAGTGTTGAGAACCCGTGTGTATGATACCAGGAGAGCTTTTGACACGGCCATGTGGTGGACTGATCATAATCTTGGCAATGCTTCTTGAGGTATCGTCCTGGAGCCACTGGCTGAAATTGTAAACGTCTCTCCCTCGAGTAGCTCGATGTTTATTATAGAGAGGCGCTGCTCTCGTCTCTCTTTCCCAGACTTTTGGATGATACCAGCAGAAGCCGGGACGATGGTGAGGTTTTGTTTTTCTCACGGTGACATGGGCTGAAGAGTTATTTCCTTCTCTCTGAGACGAGGGGGTCATACAGTCTGAGCGAGAGCCTGCGCTTTCTCACACGTGGTTGGACTCTCGGCATCATTCAAGGCCCCCTGAAATCTGTCTGGGTGATAAGCTGCCAGCGCAGATGGGAACAACAGCAGATAGGGCTTTTAAAGCAGTTCAGCTTGACTGGAGGGCTTCTGTCTGCCTGCCAACAGTCTGATTACTCAATCCAGCTTTTCGGCTGCTCACAATCTGCCTTAACTGCTCCCAAGACTGGGCCTCATGGCTACCTGTCAATACCTGATACTCGGGTATTAGGAGTGCTACTCTACAATGAAGGTGGATTGCAAGATTTTGTCAGCACACGTTTGTTGCACTTCAAACTCAATACCTTCATAGAAATGGTGACGACCATTCCATATTTAGATTTTGCGTTCAAAAAAAAAGGAATGGCTGTGATAGCATCGGAAAACATCGACTAGGTTTTTTTTTTTCAAATCGCTTTCTGCTCTGAAATCGTTTGTCTTACCTCCATGCTCATTTGCAAGAGCAACTCAATATACAAAGCGGGATTACACGCAATTGATTGTCTGTCAACCTTGAAACAGGAGGTTTCATATACTATGAGAAGAGATATGAAAGAGACTAAAGAATAAAACTGTTTTGTGGTAGTTAGATTCATCATGTCGAATAACAGACAATATGTGGAGCAAAGGAAGGGTATTGTATGAACATATTAACAGCAAATATATTGCAACAGCATTTGGACCTGGTGTGTGACTGACACATAATTGACACACAACTCGTCTTCTTGTCACAGTGGTTTTACATTTTTTTCATGTTGTGCATTGCAACAAGTAGTTATCACAAATAAAAGTACTCTACCTACACTGCATCATCTAATTTGTGAATTGTCTTTTTGCTCAAGATTAAATAATATGCCATTTAAATGGTTATCATGCTCAAAATGATTATGCATGATGGATTTGGTGAAAGAAATGAGTTTTTACAGAGAACAACAAAAGATTACTACCCTTCTCCCTGTCTCTTTCCCTCGCTCACAAACACAAAATGCAGGTGTAACAATATTGAAAATTTGAAACGGCGATGCTAACCGAGTGAAATTAGTGTGTACACCATGTGCCAAAAACTTTCGTCCCTACCTCCTACTATTGCCAAGTATTAATCACGTATCACCATTTCCCACACACAATTGACTTCAAAGTTCTGATGCGTTCAAAGTGGGTTGTGTAATGTCAGAATTTTTTTTCTTCAAGGTGTGTCCTGAATTTAAGCCAGAATATATTAGTGCCTCTTCTATTCATGAAATTCACAGCTTGCCTAAAATCATACAAGAGGTATTTTCCCCAATTAATGCTGTTAAGACATTTTCATTGAGCTTTGTAATCGACGCTCGTTTGCTTCAAAAGCAAACAATTTATCTTTAATAGCTAAATTAATTAATCACAAGGGAAATTGAAAGCAGTAAGTTATATAAAATCATACAAAAATATGAAAAATAAAATACAAATAAAAAATCATTGAACCTCAATCAATGCAAAATTCTGTCAAAACTCATACAAAAATATGAAAAAATAAAAAAATCATTAAACCTCATTCGATGCAACATTTTGCCAGTAAAACCTGATAGGAATCAGTGATAAACGGTTTCATTTGATTTACTCAACTATTTTATTTGAAAGTCTCTCATGGATGTGATCAATGGAAATAATTTATCTTGTGCTCGCATACGTGCAGCGGTTGGTTATAAGACCTAGCGGAAATCCTTCGTGGTTTACACTAGTGTACCGAGGAACTGTACACAGTATGCACATTCCAGCATTTGTCCTGTTAACCTATTTCTCACATAGCAGCTACGCTTGTGGTTGCCCAACAGACAAACTGCACGTCAACTTTTGACTAATACGGT